>NW_026775581.1:104905180-106221430 GCF_030987335.1 Cornus florida | reverse complement strand
GAAATAACATTTCCTGAACACTGGACGATTTCTAATGCCGTCCCAGCACAGCCAATTGCTAATCATAGCTTAGACTGTGTTATTCAGGACCAGGATGGTGATGTTTTTCTGAATTTCAGAAAATCTATAGATCTATCCAGATCTGCATCGTCGAAAGGAAGTCAGCTTCCTTACCGTGTTTCCTGTCCTCCTTCTCGACATTCGATCTCGTCAGATTACCGTAAGGAAGGACTCCCTGAAGCAGTTGATTCCAAGCTCAAGCTGAAAGGAATACAACAATCTCCGAATCAAATTCCAAGAGGAGTTTACGAGAAAGCACCAATAGGTATGTCTCGTCGCCAATTTGGAATTGAATTCAGCCCAACTCCATCTGAAATGGGAATCGGAAACGAATCTGTTAAGGATCAATTTGAAGATCCAACAGACATCAATGATCCTCATGAATATTAATGGATTTTGTCCCAGATAGAATTGCCATTAATGCTGAATTCCAACAGGATCAATATAAAGAATTCAGAAGTTGGTATTTTAAAAGTTTTGACCAAAATCAGTTACAGCTTTTTAAAACCCAATTTTATGACTTCATACAAGAACGCAAAATGGTTATACCTTTTGTTTCTTGGTTCTATATGACCAATCATTCTCTTGTTAATATTAACATATTGGATGATTTCCTTAAACCATGGACTACTTCTGAAGATAAGGTTTTCCACTCCGTCCATCCTCCCCCTGACCATTTAACTCTGAAAAGAATTGACCCAGATAGTGGTTCTAAAGTGGAAACCAAGGCTTATAGCCAACCAAAAGTAATTGATCCAACTAGTACTGCGACTAGAAAGGACATTACTCATGTTTACAAGCAGAACAATTACACCAATGTTTGCCTACAAACGATAGGATCCCAGCTTGGGAGAATTGAAACAGGGATCGACACAGTATTAAATACAATTAATACTAAGAGTATTTCTGTAAAACCTTCTCCTCCAGAAGCTTCCTTATCCAACGCATTGGTGAAACCTGCAATTGAAGTCCAAGGCTTCAATCTGACACATCCTAAGAAGAATGAAGAATTTCTTACTCTTCTTACTCAGAAAATTCAAGGACTCAAAATTCAGACTTTATCCCATGATGAATCTGAAATTGGTTCTGATTCTGAGAATGTGTCCCCTCATCTTGAGGAAGTTTTAAAGGATCTTACTCAGTTACCTGAGTTCAACAGAATTGTCTATGATAAGAATATCCACTCAAATACAGCCCCTGCTCCGAGTCGATATTATTATCCCAGACCCACACCTCAAGATATCTTGTATGAAGAAGATTATTTTCATACTCAGAAATCTTTTCATGGCAAGACCATTTATGAATGGAACATAGATGGCAAATCTGATTATCAGATTTACGAGGTTATTCATCAAATCTTGATGTATAGCCAAGTCTGTAAAATCAACCACAATACTGACCCAACCATTGCTAAGTTTGTCGTTGCTGGTTTTACAGGAATCCTTAAAGGATGGTGGGATAATGTTCTCACTGACATTCAGAAAGCTGAAATCTTTGCTGCTACCAAGATTGTTAAAGATGAAGCTACTCAGCAATCAGGCCCTGCTGCTGATGCGGTTTATACACTCATTACCACTATCATCCAACATTTTGTTGGCCCTGAAGGTGCTAATAGTGAAAGGAGTCGTGAACTTCTACAAAATCTACGATGTCCATCTTTAACTCATTTCCGGTGGTATAAAGATGTATTCTTGGCAAAGGTTCTCCAACTCAATGATGCAAATCATGAGCACTGGAAAGCCAAATTTGTAGATGGTTTGCCAACCTTTTTTGCTGAAAGAATCAGGAAAAAGCTTAGAGATATGAATAATGGTATCTCTATCCCTTACAGAAACTATACCTATGGTGGATTAGTCAACATTGTAATCCAGGAAGGTCTAGCTCTCTGTAATGATCTGAAATTACAATCCCAGTTAAAATCCCAAAGATTAACTGGTCGAAAGGAAGTAGGTGAATTTTGTGATCAATTTGCCTATCAGACTCCCTTATCTTATCCTAAACTTAGGAAAAGAAATAAGGTTGAAAAACCTTATAAAAGGAAGTATTCTAAAAGAAAGAATTATTCAAAGGAAAAGGATAATTCTAGACAAAATACTAAGCCTAAAAGGAGATATACTCCTAAAGCAAAGGGTAAAGGAAAGCCCAAGGCTGAGGCTAAATGTTTCAAATGTGGACGTATAGGCCACTATGCAAACAAGTGTAGAACTAAGGAGAAGCTTAGTAGTCTTCACATAGAAGAGGAACTGAGACTTCAATTAAGTAAATTATTACTTAATACTAGTTCTTCCGAACCAGAATCATCAAGTGATTACGGAGATGTTGTCATGGAATTACAGTCTTCTTCTTCCTCTGAAGCAGAGATTGAAAATCCTAGATGTTCCTGTAATCCTTCCCATGATGATTATTACAAGGCAATTGTTGAGATGAATGGGTTAAGCTTAAATGTTTTAACTTCAACTCAACAATCCTTATTGGATCTTATAGATCATATCCAGGATCCTCGAATCAAGATGAAAGTCTTTGAAATAGGTTCTGCTTTGGCAAAATCTACAGAGGATACGGATAATCCAGATTTTCTGCGAGCAGAAAATCATTACAGCATGAAAGAAGTTCTAAGCAGATTAGAACAACAAGGACAAAATTCTCGTCCTGCTAATCTCCCTGATCTTAAAATGGAGATTAATCTTTTAAAAGAAGAAATTCGCCAATTGAAGTCTAGACAAACTAAGATGGATTTGGAAATTACTCTTTTAAAAGCAAAATCTGCAATTCCATCTTCCTCATCCAAGGAGGAAGCTCCTCAATCAGAAGAAGGTACTACTAATTATCTTCAACTCTTGAATCAAGTTACTTACCAAAAATGGTATATTACTATCAATTTGGTAATTAATCAGGAATACACTCTCACTAATGCAATTGCTTTAGTTGATAGTGGTGCAGACATGAACTGCATCCAGGAAGGATTGGTTCCTACTCAATATTTTGAGAAAACCACTCAAGGTCTTACCAGTGCAAGTGGAGGTAAGATGCAGATTAAGTATAAACTTAATCATGTGTTCATTTGTAAAGAAGGTATTTGTATCCCATCTACTTTCTTACTCATCAGAAACTTGGCACAACAGGTTATTTTGGGCACTCCCTTTTTAGCCTTGATTATGCCAATTGAGAAAATTGATTCTCATGGAATATGCTCTACTTTACATGGTCAGTCAATAACTTTTCAGTTCTTGACCCCACCAGTAAATAAGCATATCAATGCCCTTAAAGATAATATTATCTTTAAGGAAAAGCAACTGAATTATTTGCAACAGGAGGTATCCTCCTTAGCAATTAATCAAAGATTGGTACAACCCAAAGAGCAACAGAAAATTGAGTCACTACGGCAATACTTTTTAAAAGAAATCTGTAGTGAGATTCCTAATGCTTTTTGGGCCAGAAAGAAGCATATTGTTTCTTTACCCTATATTAAGGGGTTTACCGATAGCATGATTCCTTCAAAGGCTAGTCCCAGCCACATGAAGGCCGACTACTTGGAATTATGTAAGGCTGAAATCAGCTCTTTAATGGCAAAAAAGCTTGTCACTACTAGCTACTCCCCCTGGAGTTGCAGAGCTTTTTATGTCAATAAAAATGCTGAAAAAGAACGAGGAATTCCTCGATTGGTTATTGATTATCGACCACTTAATCTTACTTTAAGTTGGATCCGATACCCAATTCCCAACATCAAAGATCTTCTAGATAGGTTACAATCTGCTGTGATCTTTTCTAAATTTGATCTTAAATCTGGATATTACCAGGTACAAATTGCAGAAGAAGACAGGTACAAGACAGCTTTTTGCGTACCTTTCGGACAGTATGAATGGACAGTAATGCCATTTGGGTTAAAAAATGCTCCTTCAGAATTTCAACATATTTTGAATGACATATTTAATCCTTTCACTGAATTTTCTATTGTTTATATTGATGATATTCTTATATACTCAACATCAATAGATCAGCATTATAAACACTTGAAAATTTTCAAAGATGTAATTTACCGAAGTGGTTTAGTTGTTTCTGCTCCTAAACTAAAACTGTTTCTAACAAAGGTCAGATTTCTTGGTCATGAAATTTGTGATGGGAAAATTAGACCTATTGATCGCAGTATTGAGTTTGCTTCTAAATTTCCAGATGAAATCAAAGATAAAACTCAACTTCAAAGATTTCTGGGTAGCTTGAATTATATTCGCAGCCACTACAAAAATCTTGCACAGGATACAGCAATTTTGTACACCAGGTTAAGGAAATCTCCTTCCCCATGGACTTTGGATCACACCAAGGCAGTCCAGAAGATTAAACTAAGAGCCAAACACATTCCTTGCTTAGCTCTAGCCAATTCTTCATGGTTCAAAATTGTGGAAACAGATGACTCCAATATTGGATACGGTGGTATTCTTAAACAGAAAAATCCAAACACAGGAACAGAGGAGCTGGTTCGCTTCACTTCAGGAACTTGGAAAAATGCACAATTAAATTATTCAACAATAAAAAAGGAAATTCTTTCCTTGGTTAAATGCATTTACAAATTCCAAGATGATTTAATCAATCAGAAATTCTTGTTACGCATTGATTGTAGTGCTGCTAAACAAGTACTGGAAAAAGATGTAAAAAATTTAGTTTCCAAACAGATATTTGCTGGTTGGCAAGCTGATTTATCTGCTTTTGATTTTTCTATTGAATATATTAAAGGCAGTTCTAATTCTTTACCGGATTTTCTGACTCGTGAATTTTTGCAGGGCTCATGAATCAGCCCCCCCATGGGCAGGGCCGGGGTAATACTCCAAAGGCTCGTGGCAAAAACAAGGCTAAGGCCAAAGTGGTTATACCACTCACTGATGATCAGTTTCCATATCTGGAGCATGTTGCTGATCTGCTCACCTCTAAAGGAAGCAGTAGTTCTCAACAACAACGACAGAAACCTACCATGAAAGAGGTTCTTGAACAAGAAACTCCATGGATACCTAATCAGAGGTATATTCAGACAGTATTGGTACTGGATTCTCAAGATGAGCAATGGATGCCAGATCCTTGGGAAGTAAAATCCAGATATTTCCAAACTCAACAATATGCTGCACCGGATGGTCGCCATAGATATATCTATGAAGCCATTCTTACTGAAACTTCCTCTGTGGAGATAAACCACACGAAGCAATTTCCGAATTCCAAAGATAGTCCTCTTACTTATAGTAAAGCTATCTTTAAGAGGCTTATACGGCCTAGTGACTGGGGATTAAATCCCAATTTGCCAAGGAAAATATCCTATGGTCACAGTTACAATTACTGGGATTATATCTCAGCTTGGACATATTCGTTCTTTTATCAAAATCCGAAGCATAGGCATTCTTGGTTTTTCAAGATATGTCCTCAATCAGTTAAGACTGATTTCCCAAACTGGGTTATACCCTGGTGGGCTATATTTGGCCCTGATCTGGATATGTTGCCTGAATCAATTAGCAAATTATATTTGCCATGGCAACAATTTCATCCTCAATTACGAGGACAGGATAATATTCCTGTAGGGAAATCCACCCTATTATTTTTCACTGAATTTGGAATCCCTTGGATTTGGAAATGGGATTTCCAATGTGGTTATACCACTGACAAGTTACCAGTCCTCCAAAGGATCTTTTATTACAGATGGTGGTCAGGCATAACTCAAGAGCCTATCCAAGCCCTCCTCCATCAGATCAGAAAGAAAACAATGGAATATATGGATAAGATTCCAAAGTTATCTATTCCAGAACCTGAAATCTTTAACCCATTTGAACTTGTTAAAGATATGATCAGAAAACAACAACCATTAATTACCGAAGCAGATTTAATGGTTAAATGCATGGATTTTATGAAAAATAAATTTGTTAAATCCTTTGAATCCTCTACCCCTACAGTAAAAGATGATGCATCCATGGTATCAGTCTCTAGCCAGAACAGTCAAGATGGAAATCAGTTTTCTTGTCTTGCAGGTTATGCTCAGGATCCCAATGAAGATCTTAATTCCGAAGATGAGATTCCAATAGCAGATTATTGGGATTCACTCACAGAACATTTGAAGGACAAGATGAATCCACCCAAAAAGTAAAGATTCCTCTTATCCTGCCGACAGAAGAAGCCAAAGAACTTTTCCCCAAAGTCTTTGATTCAACAGTATTACCTTTATCAGATGTCTACTTTCCATCAGATAAGGAGACAGCACCTAGTGGTGGGCCGACCGACTGCATTATTCCAGCACACGACCCCATGCACTATGCGGACTTCAAATTATTAATTTCAAGTCCATTTTATGTATAAATAGAAGGCAATATTTCCCTTCAATGTATCTTTCAATTTTCCTTTTCTCTCTTCTGTAATATTTCTCTGTACAAGTTTGAAGTTCAATAAAGCAAGTTTTCTGTAAGTCTGTTTAAATTAGTATATCTATCTGTTAGTTTATTATATCTGTTACAGTTTACATTGTGTATCATCGATTTTCTGAAATTCAGAAAAACATCACCATCCTGGTCCTGAATAACACAGTCTAAGCTATGATTAGCAATTGGCTGTGCTGGGACGGCATTAGAAATCGTCCAGTGTTCAGGAAATGTTATTTCACTCCAAGGAATCATCCTTTTTGTGGCAACATTGGAGGTGTACATGTTAGTATTCCATAACGCTGTTACTCCTTTAGAGTCTTTGCGTATGGCCTTGGGACACATAGTATCCAGTACTTTGTAATGGATGCGATAAATAACACTTATCACTTCCGATCCAGGTAAGTAATCATATCCATAAGTCTGTATCCTAAGACTAACTGCCTCATGGATATTTTTATCGGTTAACGATAAATTCAGACTAGGATATACATCAAAGTAAACCGGTCCATGACATAGACTGGTTTCCAGGGCACCCATCAAAGAAGGGTGGAATTTCAGACACCTAGCATCCCTTAGGGTTGCTTGAATACAAGCATCCATACCCAACAAGGTCAAAGGTTTGAAAGCAATTTGAATTAAACCTATATGGATGTACTTGTATTTATGCATGTGCCTCTGAAGGTCACGGGAAGACAATAACTTAATTATTGTATCCTTAGTGCTTAATTGCATGGTCTGTTCCATGGTCTTGATAGTCCATAGATCAGCTAAATTAAGCATTCCGATTTTGTAAATACTTTTGGCACTTACTGGAGGGATAGTCCATTTGTTCAATTGATTTTGAACATTGGTCCATTCCACTACTTCAGTATTTTTTACCAGTTCTGAATCCTGGTTGTCCTGTATTCCTGAAGAGGAAGATGGTTGTAACATGTCTGTTAATTATTGTTAATACTCTAAGGTCTGCATAGTATAAATATTATCCTATTATATAGTGAACAGTAAGTTACTATTCTGTCGTCTTTCTGCTTAAGAGAGATTCTATTACTCGTCTGTCAACGATTTACTGGAAACAATACCCTGTGCAGCAATTTAATGCAAAATGGGTTAAACATTCCAACGCGACTTTTGGACGACCCATAATTGAATCTGGGATAAACATAATTCAGACAGAATAATATTCATATTGTTCATTACATAATAATGATAATAATCATGCTACCAGAACCTAAAAAGTATTAACAATAAGAATTTAAGCTATCATGGCTCTGATACCAAATAATCTCAGGATCGATGGATCGATGATACACAATGTAAACTGTAACAGATATAATAAACTAACAGATAGATATACTAATTTAAACAGACTTACAGAAAACTTGCTTTATTGAACTTCAAACTTGTACAGAGAAATATTACAGAAGAGAGAAAAGGAAAATTGAAAGATACATTGAAGGGAAATATTGCCTTCTATTTATACATAAAATGGACTTGAAATTAATAATTTGAAGTCCGCATAGTGCATGGGGTCGTGTGCTGGAATAATGCAGTCGGTCGGCCCACCACTAGGTGCTGTCTCCTTATCTGATGGAAAGTAGACATCTGATAAAGGTAATACTGTTGAATCAAAGACTTTGGGGAAAAGTTCTTTGGCTTCTTCTGTCGGCAGGATAAGAGGAATCTTTACTTTTTGGGTGGATTCATCTTGTCCTTCAAATGTTCTGTGAGTGAATCCCAATAATCTGCTATTGGAATCTCATCTTCGGAATTAAGATCTTCATTGGGATCCTGAGCATAACCTGCAAGACAAGAAAACTGATTTCCATCTTGACTGTTCTGGCTAGAGACTGATACCATGGATGCATCATCTTTTACTGTAGGGGTAGAGGATGGACGGAGTGGAAAACCTTATCTTCAGAAGTAGTCCATGGTTTAAGGAAATCATCCAATATGTTAATATTAACAAGAGAATGATTGGTCATATAGAACCAAGAAACAAAAGGTATAACCATTTTGCGTTCTTGTATGAAGTCATAAAATTGGGTTTTAAAAAGCTGTAACTGATTTTGGTCAAAACTTTTAAAATACCAACTTCTGAATTCTTTATATTGATCCTGTTGGAATTCAGCATTAATGGCAATTCTATCTGGGACAAAATCCATTAATATTCATGAGGATCATTGATGTCTGTTGGATCTTCAAATTGATCCTTAACAGATTCGTTTCCGATTCCCATTTCAGATGGAGTTGGGCTGAATTCAATTCCAAATTGGCGACGAGACATACCTATTGGTGCTTTCTCGTAAACTCCTCTTGGAATTTGATTCGGAGATTGTTGTATTCCTTTCAGCTTGAGCTTGGAATCAACTGCTTCAGGGAGTCCTTCCTTACGGTAATCTGACGAGATCGAATGTCGAGAAGGAGGACAGGAAACACGGTAAGGAAGCTGACTTCCTTTCGACGTTGTAATAATCATCATGGGAAGGATTACAGGAACATCTAGGATTTTCAATCTCTGCTTCAGAGGAAGAAGAAGACTGTAATTCCATGACAACATCTCCGTAATCACTTGATGATTCTGGTTCGGAAGAACTAGTATTAAGTAATAATTTACTTAATTGAAGTCTCAGTTCCTCTTCTATGTGAAGACTACTAAGCTTCTCCTTAGTTCTACACTTGTTTGCATAGTGGCCTATACGTCCACATTTGAAACATTTAGCCTCAGCCTTGGGCTTTCCTTTACCCTTTGCTTTAGGAGTATATCTCCTTTTAGGCTTAGTATTTTGTCTAGAATTATCCTTTTCCTTTGAATAATTCTTTCTTTTAGAATACTTCCTTTTATAAGGTTTTTCAACCTTATTTCTTTTCCTAAGTTTAGGATAAGATAAGGGAGTCTGATAGGCAAATTGATCACAAAATTCACCTACTTCCTTTCGACCAGTTAATCTTTGGGATTTTAACTGGGATTGTAATTTCAGATCATTACAGAGAGCTAGACCTTCCTGGATTACAATGTTGACTAATCCACCATAGGTATAGTTTCTGTAAGGGATAGAGATACCATTATTCATATCTCTAAGCTTTTTCCTGATTCTTTCAGCAAAAAAGGTTGGCAAACCATCTACAAATTTGGCTTTCCAGTGCTCATGATTTGCATCATTGAGTTGGAGAACCTTTGCCAAGAATACATCTTTATACCACCGGAAATGAGTTAAAGATGGACATCGTAGATTTTGTAGAAGTTCACGACTCCTTTCACTATTAGCACCTTCAGGGCCAACAAAATGTTGGATGATAGTGGTAATGAGTGTATAAACCGCATCAGCAGCAGGGCCTGATTGCTGAGTAGCTTCATCTTTAACAATCTTGGTAGCAGCAAAGATTTCAGCTTTCTGAATGTCAGTGAGAACATTATCCCACCATCCTTTAAGGATTCCTGTAAAACCAGCAACGACAAACTTAGCAATGGTTGGGTCAGTATTGTGGTTGATTTTACAGACTTGGCTATACATCAAGATTTGATGAATAACCTCGTAAATCTGATAATCAGATTTGCCATCTATGTTCCATTCATAAATGGTCTTGCCATGAAAAGATTTCTGAGTATGAAAATAATCTTCTTCATACAAGATATCTTGAGGTGTGGGTCTGGGATAATAATATCGACTCGGAGCAGGGGCTGTATTTGAGTGGATATTCTTATCATAGACAATTCTGTTGAACTCAGGTAACTGAGTAAGATCCTTTAAAACTTCCTCAAGATGAGGGGACACATTCTCAGAATCAGAACCAATTTCAGATTCATCATGGGATAAAGTCTGAATTTTGAGTCCTTGAATTTTCTGAGTAAGAAGAGTAAGAAATTCTTCATTCTTCTTAGGATGTGTCAGATTGAAGCCTTGGACTTCAATTGCAGGTTTCACCAATGCGTTGGATAAGGAAGCTTCTGGAGGAGAAGGTTTTACAGAAATACTCTTAGTATTAATTGTATTTAATACTGTGTCGATCCCTGTTTCAATTCTCCCAAGCTGGGATCCTATCGTTTGTAGGCAAACATTGGTGTAATTGTTCTGCTTGTAAACATGAGTAATGTCCTTTCTAGTCGCAGTACTAGTTGGATCAATTACTTTTGGTTGGCTATAAGCCTTGGTTTCCACTTTAGAACCACTATCTGGGTCAATTCTTTTCAGAGTTAAATGGTCAGGGGGAGGATGGTTGTAACATGTCTGTTAATTATTGTTAATACTCTAAGGTCTGCATAGTATAAATATTATCCTATTATATAGTGAACAGTAAGTTACTATTCTGTCGTCTTTCTGCTTAAGAGAGATTCTATTACTCGTCTGTCAACGATTTACTGGAAACAATACCCTGTGCAGCAATTTAATGCAAAATGGGTTAAACATTCCAACGCGACTTTTGGACGACCCATAATTGAATCTGGGATAAACATAATTCAGACAGAATAATATTCATATTGTTCATTACATAATAATGATAATAATCATGCTACCAGAACCTAAAAAGTATTAACAATAAGAATTTAAGCTATCATGGCTCTGATACCAAATAATCTCAGGATCGATGGATCGATGATACACAATGTAAACTGTAACAGATATAATAAACTAACAGATAGATATACTAATTTAAACAGACTTACAGAAAACTTGCTTTATTGAACTTCAAACTTGTACAGAGAAATATTACAGAAGAGAGAAAAGGAAAATTGAAAGATACATTGAAGGGAAATATTGCCTTCTATTTATACATAAAATGGACTTGAAATTAATAATTTGAAGTCCGCATAGTGCATGGGGTCGTGTGCTGGAATAATGCAGTCGGTCGGCCCACCACTAGGTGCTGTCTCCTTATCTGATGGAAAGTAGACATCTGATAAAGGTAATACTGTTGAATCAAAGACTTTGGGGAAAAGTTCTTTGGCTTCTTCTGTCGGCAGGATAAGAGGAATCTTTACTTTTTGGGTGGATTCATCTTGTCCTTCAAATGTTCTGTGAGTGAATCCCAATAATCTGCTATTGGAATCTCATCTTCGGAATTAAGATCTTCATTGGGATCCTGAGCATAACCTGCAAGACAAGAAAACTGATTTCCATCTTGACTGTTCTGGCTAGAGACTGATACCATGGATGCATCATCTTTTACTGTAGGGGTAGAGGATTCAAAGGATTTAACAAATTTATTTTTCATAAAATCCATGCATTTAACCATTAAATCTGCTTCGGTAATTAATGGTTGTTGTTTTCTGATCATATCTTTAACAAGTTCAAATGGGTTAAAGATTTCAGGTTCTGGAATAGATAACTTTGGAATCTTATCCATATATTCCATTGTTTTCTTTCTGATCTGATGGAGGAGGGCTTGGATAGGCTCTTGAGTTATGCCTGACCACCATCTGTAATAAAAGATCCTTTGGAGGACTGGTAACTTGTCAGTGGTATAACCACATTGGAAATCCCATTTCCAAATCCAAGGGATTCCAAATTCAGTGAAAAATAATAGGGTGGATTTCCCTACAGGAATATTATCCTGTCCTCGTAATTGAGGATGAAATTGTTGCCATGGCAAATATAATTTGCTAATTGATTCAGGCAACATATCCAGATCAGGGCCAAATATAGCCCACCAGGGTATAACCCAGTTTGGGAAATCAGTCTTAACTGATTGAGGACATATCTTGAAAAACCAAGAATGCCTATGCTTCGGATTTTGATAAAAGAACGAATATGTCCAAGCTGAGATATAATCCCAGTAATTGTAACTGTGACCATAGGATATTTTCCTTGGCAAATTGGGATTTAATCCCCAGTCACTAGGCCGTATAAGCCTCTTAAAGATAGCTTTACTATAAGTAAGAGGACTATCTTTGGAATTCGGAAATTGCTTCGTGTGGTTTATCTCCACAGAGGAAGTTTCAGTAAGAATGGCTTCATAGATATATCTATGGCGACCATCCGGTGCAGCATATTGTTGAGTTTGGAAATATCTGGATTTTACTTCCCAAGGATCTGGCATCCATTGCTCATCTTGAGAATCCAGTACCAATACTGTCTGAATATACCTCTGATTAGGTATCCATGGAGTTTCTTGTTCAAGAACCTCTTTCATGGTAGGTTTCTGTCGTTGTTGTTGAGAACTACTGCTTCCTTTAGAGGTGAGCAGATCAGCAACATGCTCCAGATATGGAAACTGATCATCAGTGAGTGGTATAACCACTTTGGCCTTAGCCTTGTTTTTGCCACGAGCCTTTGGAGTATTACCCCGGCCCTGCCCATGGGGGGGCTGATTCATGAGCCCTGCAAAAATTCACGAGTCAGAAAATCCGGTAAAGAATTAGAACTGCCTTTAATATATTCAATAGAAAAATCAAAAGCAGATAAATCAGCTTGCCAACCAGCAAATATCTGTTTGGAAACTAAATTTTTTACATCTTTTTCCAGTACTTGTTTAGCAGCACTACAATCAATGCGTAACAAGAATTTCTGATTGATTAAATCATCTTGGAATTTGTAAATGCATTTAACCAAGGAAAGAATTTCCTTTTTTATTGTTGAATAATTTAATTGTGCATTTTTCCAAGTTCCTGAAGTGAAGCGAACCAGCTCCTCTGTTCCTGTGTTTGGATTTTTCTGTTTAAGAATACCACCGTATCCAATATTGGAGGCATCTGTTTCCACAATTTTGAACCATGAAGAATTGGCTAGAGCTAAGCAAGGAATGTGTTTGGCTCTTAGTTTAATCTTCTGGACTGCCTTGGTGTGATCCAAAGTCCATGGGGAAGGAGATTTCCTTAACCTGGTGTACAAAATTGCTGTATCCTGTGCAAGATTTTTGTAGTGGCTGCGAATATAATTCAAGCTACCCAGAAATCTTTGAAGTTGAGTTTTATCTTTGATTTCATCTGGAAATTTAGAAGCAAACTCAATACTGCGATCAATAGGTCTAATTTTCCCATCACAAATTTCATGACCAAGAAATCTGACCTTTGTTAGAAACAGTTTTAGTTTAGGAGCAGAAACAACTAAACCACTTCGGTAAATTACATCTTTGAAAATTTTCAAGTGTTTATAATGCTGATCTATTGATGTTGAGTATATAAGAATATCATCAATATAAACAATAGAAAATTCAGTGAAAGGATTAAATATGTCATTCAAAATATGTTGAAATTCTGAAGGAGCATTTTTTAACCCAAATGGCATTACTGTCCATTCATACTGTCCGAAAGGTACGCAAAAAGCTGTCTTGTACCTGTCTTCTTCTGCAATTTGTACCTGGTAATATCCAGATTTAAGATCAAATTTAGAAAAGATCACAGCAGATTGTAACCTATCTAGAAGATCTTTGATGTTGGGAATTGGGTATCGGATCCAACTTAAAGTAAGATTAAGTGGTCGATAATCAATAACCAATCGAGGAATTCCTCGTTCTTTTTCAGCATTTTTATTGACATAAAAAGCTCTGCAACTCCAGGGGGAGTAGCTAGTAGTGACAAGCTTTTTTGCCATTAAAGAGCTGATTTCAGCCTTACATAATTCCAAGTAGTCGGCCTTCATGTGGCTGGGACTAGCCTTTGAAGGAATCATGCTATCGGTAAACCCCTTAATATAGGGTAAAGAAACAATATGCTTCTTTCTGGCCCAAAAAGCATTAGGAATCTCACTACAGATTTCTTTTAAAAAGTATTGCCGTAGTGACTCAATTTTCTGTTGCTCTTTGGGTTGTACCAATCTTTGATTAATTGCTAAGGAGGATACCTCCTGTTGCAAATAATTCAGTTGCTTTTCCTTAAAGATAATATTATCTTTAAGGGCATTGATATGCTTATTTACTGGTGGGGTCAAGAACTGAAAAGTTATTGACTGACCATGTAAAGTAGAGCATATTCCATGAGAATCAATTTTCTCAATTGGCATAATCAAGGCTAAAAAGGGAGTGCCCAAAATAACCTGTTGTGCCAAGTTTCTGATGAGTAAGAAAGTAGATGGGATACAAATACCTTCTTTACAAATGAACACATGATTAAGTTTATACTTAATCTGCATCTTACCTCCACTTGCACTGGTAAGACCTTGAGTGGTTTTCTCAAAATATTGAGTAGGAACCAATCCTTCCTGGATGCAGTTCATGTCTGCACCACTATCAACTAAAGCAATTGCATTAGTGAGAGTGTATTCCTGATTAATTACCAAATTGATAGTAATATACCATTTTTGGTAAGTAACTTGATTCAAGAGTTGAAGATAATTAGTAGTACCTTCTTCTGATTGAGGAGCTTCCTCCTTGGATGAGGAAGATGGAATTGCAGATTTTGCTTTTAAAAGAGTAATTTCCAAATCCATCTTAGTTTGTCTAGACTTCAATTGGCGAATTTCTTCTTTTAAAAGATTAATCTCCATTTTAAGATCAGGGAGATTAGCAGGACGAGAATTTTGTCCTTGTTGTTCTAATCTGCTTAGAACTTCTTTCATGCTGTAATGATTTTCTGCTCGCAGAAAATCTGGATTATCCGTATCCTCTGTAGATTTTGCCAAAGCAGAACCTATTTCAAAGACTTTCATCTTGATTCGAGGATCCTGGATATGATCTATAAGATCCAATAAGGATTGTTGAGTTGAAGTTAAAACATTTAAGCTTAACCCATTCATCTCAACAATTGCCTTGTAATAATCATCATGGGAAGGATTACAGGAACATCTAGGATTTTCAATCTCTGCTTCAGAGGAAGAAGAAGACTGTAATTCCATGACAACATCTCCGTAATCACTTGATGATTCTGGTTCGGAAGAACTAGTATTAAGTAATAATTTACTTAATTGAAGTCTCAGTTCCTCTTCTATGTGAAGACTACTAAGCTTCTCCTTAGTTCTACACTTGTTTGCATAGTGGCCTATACGTCCACATTTGAAACATTTAGCCTCAGCCTTGGGCTTTCCTTTACCCTTTGCTTTAGGAGTATATCTCCTTTTAGGCTTAGTATTTTGTCTAGAATTATCCTTTTCCTTTGAATAATTCTTTCTTTTAGAATACTTCCTTTTATAAGGTTTTTCAACCTTATTTCTTTTCCTAAGTTTAGGATAAGATAAGGGAGTCTGATAGGCAAATTGATCACAAAATTCACCTACTTCCTTTCGACCAGTTAATCTTTGGGATTTTAACTGGGATTGTAATTTCAGATCATTACAGAGAGCTAGACCTTCCTGGATTACAATGTTGACTAATCCACCATAGGTATAGTTTCTGTAAGGGATAGAGATACCATTATTCATATCTCTAAGCTTTTTCCTGATTCTTTCAGCAAAAAAGGTTGGCAAACCATCTACAAATTTGGCTTTCCAGTGCTCATGATTTGCATCATTGAGTTGGAGAACCTTTGCCAAGAATACATCTTTATACCACCGGAAATGAGTTAAAGATGGACATCGTAGATTTTGTAGAAGTTCACGACTCCTTTCACTATTAGCACCTTCAGGGCCAACAAAATGTTGGATGATAGTGGTAATGAGTGTATAAACCGCATCAGCAGCAGGGCCTGATTGCTGAGTAGCTTCATCTTTAACAATCTTGGTAGCAGCAAAGATTTCAGCTTTCTGAATGTCAGTGAGAACATTATCCCACCATCCTTTAAGGATTCCTGTAAAACCAGCAACGACAAACTTAGCAATGGTTGGGTCAGTATTGTGGTTGATTTTACAGACTTGGCTATACATCAAGATTTGATGAATAACCTCGTAAATCTGATAATCAGATTTGCCATCTATGTTCCATTCATAAATGGTCTTGCCATGAAAAGATTTCTGAGTATGAAAATAATCTTCTTCATACAAGATATCTTGAGGTGTGGGTCTGGGATAATAATATCGACTCGGAGCAGGGGCTGTATTTGAGTGGATATTCTTATCATAGACAATTCTGTTGAACTCAGGTAACTGAGTAAGATCCTTTAAAACTTCCTCAAGATGAGGGGACACATTCTCAGAATCAGAACCAATTTCAGATTCATCATGGGATAAAGTCTGAATTTTGAGTCCTTGAATTTTCTGAGTAAGAAGAGTAAGAAATTCTTCATTCTTCTTAGGATGTGTCAGATTGAAGCCTTGGACTTCAATTGCAGGTTTCACCAATGCGTTGGATAAGGAAGCTTCTGGAGGAGAAGGTTTTACAGAAATACTCTTAGTATTAATTGTATTTAATACTGTGTCGATCCCTGTTTCAATTCTCCCAAGCTGGGATCCTATCGTTTGTAGGCAAACATTGGTGTAATTGTTCTGCTTGTAAACATGAGTAATGTCCTTTCTAGTCGCAGTACTAGTTGGATCAATTACTTTTGGTTGGCTATAAGCCTTGGTTTCCACTTTAGAACCACTATCTGGGTCAATTCTTTTCAGAGTTAAATGGTCAGGGGGAGGATGGACGGAGTGGAAAACCTTATCTTCAGAAGTAGTCCATGGTTTAAGGAAATCATCCAATATGTTAATATTAACAAGAGAATGATTGGTCATATAGAACCAAGAAACAAAAGGTATAACCATTTTGCGTTCTTGTATGAAGTCATAAAATTGGGTTTTAAAAAGCTGTAACTGATTTTGGTCAAAACTTTTAAAATACCAACTTCTGAATTCTTTATATTGATCCTGTTGGAATTCAGCATTAATGGCAATTCTATCTGGGACAAAATCCATTAATATTCATGAGGATCATTGATGTCTGTTGGATCTTCAAATTGATCCTTAACAGATTCGTTTCCGATTCCCATTTCAGATGGAGTTGGGCTGAATTCAATTCCAAATTGGCGACGAGACATACCTATTGGTGCTTTCTCGTAAACTCCTCTTGGAATTTGATTCGGAGATTGTTGTATTCCTTTCAGCTTGAGCTTGGAATCAACTGCTTCAGGGAGTCCTTCCTTACGGTAATCTGACGAGATCGAATGTCGAGAAGGAGGACAGGAAACACGGTAAGGAAGCTGACTTCCTTTCGACGATGCAGATCTGGATAGATCTATAGATTTTCTGAAATTCAGAAAAACATCACCATCCTGGTCCTGAATAACACAGTCTAAGCTATGATTAGCAATTGGCTGTGCTGGGACGGCATTAGAAATCGTCCAGTGTTCAGGAAATGTTATTTCACTCCAAGGAATCATCCTTTTTGTGGCAACATTGGAGGTGTACATGTTAGTATTCCATAACGCTGTTACTCCTTTAGAGTCTTTGCGTATGGCCTTGGGACACATAGTATCCAGTACTTTGTAATGGATGCGATAAATAACACTTATCACTTCCGATCCAGGTAAGTAATCATATCCATAAGTCTGTATCCTAAGACTAACTGCCTCATGGATATTTTTATCGGTTAACGATAAATTCAGACTAGGATATACATCAAAGTAAACCGGTCCATGACATAGACTGGTTTCCAGGGCACCCATCAAAGAAGGGTGGAATTTCAGACACCTAGCATCCCTTAGGGTTGCTTGAATACAAGCATCCATACCCAACAAGGTCAAAGGTTTGAAAGCAATTTGAATTAAACCTATATGGATGTACTTGTATTTATGCATGTGCCTCTGAAGGTCACGGGAAGACAATAACTTAATTATTGTATCCTTAGTGCTTAATTGCATGGTCTGTTCCATGGTCTTGATAGTCCATAGATCAGCTAAATTAAGCATTCCGATTTTGTAAATACTTTTGGCACTTACTGGAGGGATAGTCCATTTGTTCAATTGATTTTGAACATTGGTCCATTCCACTACTTCAGTATTTTTTACCAGTTCTGAATCCTGGTTGTCCTGTATTCCTGAAGAGGAAGATGGTTGTAACATGTCTGTTAATTATTGTTAATACTCTAAGGTCTGCATAGTATAAATATTATCCTATTATATAGTGAACAGTAAGTTACTATTCTGTCGTCTTTCTGCTTAAGAGAGATTCTATTACTCGTCTGTCAACGATTTACTGGAAACAATACCCTGTGCAGCAATTTAATGCAAAATGGGTTTACTTACCAAAAATGGTATATTACTATCAATTTGGTAATTAATCAGGAATACACTCTCACTAATGCAATTGCTTTAGTTGATAGTGGTGCAGACATGAACTGCATCCAGGAAGGATTGGTTCCTACTCAATATTTTGAGAAAACCACTCAAGGTCTTACCAGTGCAAGTGGAGGTAAGATGCAGATTAAGTATAAACTTAATCATGTGTTCATTTGTAAAGAAGGTATTTGTATCCCATCTACTTTCTTACTCATCAGAAACTTGGCACAACAGGTTATTTTGGGCACTCCCTTTTTAGCCTTGATTATGCCAATTGAGAAAATTGATTCTCATGGAATATGCTCTACTTTACATGGTCAGTCAATAACTTTTCAGTTCTTGACCCCACCAGTAAATAAGCATATCAATGCCCTTAAAGATAATATTATCTTTAAGGAAAAGCAACTGAATTATTTGCAACAGGAGGTATCCTCCTTAGCAATTAATCAAAGATTGGTACAACCCAAAGAGCAACAGAAAATTGAGTCACTACGGCAATACTTTTTAAAAGAAATCTGTAGTGAGATTCCTAATGCTTTTTGGGCCAGAAAGAAGCATATTGTTTCTTTACCCTATATTAAGGGGTTTACCGATAGCATGATTCCTTCAAAGGCTAGTCCCAGCCACATGAAGGCCGACTACTTGGAATTATGTAAGGCTGAAATCAGCTCTTTAATGGCAAAAAAGCTTGTCACTACTAGCTACTCCCCCTGGAGTTGCAGAGCTTTTACAATCTTGGTAGCAGCAAAGATTTCAGCTTTCTGAATGTCAGTGAGAACATTATCCCACCATCCTTTAAGGATTCCTGTAAAACCAGCAACGACAAACTTAGCAATGGTTGGGTCAGTATTGTGGTTGATTATACCAAATAATCTCAGGATCGATGGATCGATGATACACAATGTAAACTGTAACAGATATAATAAACTAACAGATAGATATACTAATTTAAACAGACTTACAGAAAACTTGCTTTATTGAACTTCAAACTTGTACAGAGAAATATTACAGAAGAGAGAAAAGGAAAATTGAAAGATACATTGAAGGGAAATATTGCCTTCTATTTATACATAAAATGGACTTGAAATTAATAATTTGAAGTCCGCATAGTGCATGGGGTCGTGTGCTGGAATAATGCAGTCGGTCGGCCCACCACTAGGTGCTGTCTCCTTATCTGATGGAAAGTAGACATCTGATAAAGGTAATACTGTTGAATCAAAGACTTTGGGGAAAAGTTCTTTGGCTTCTTCTGTCGGCAGGATAAGAGGAATCTTTACTTTTTGGGTGGATTCATCTTGTCCTTCAAATGTTCTGTGAGTGAATCCCAATAATCTGCTATTGGAATCTCATCTTCGGAATTAAGATCTTCATTGGGATCCTGAGCATAACCTGCAAGACAAGAAAACTGATTTCCATCTTGACTGTTCTGGCTAGAGACTGATACCATGGATGCATCATCTTTTACTGTAGGGGTAGAGGATTCAAAGGATTTAACAAATTTATTTTTCATAAAATCCATGCATTTAACCATTAAATCTGCTTCGGTAATTAATGGTTGTTGTTTTCTGATCATATCTTTAACAAGTTCAAATGGGTTAAAGATTTCAGGTTCTGGAATAGATAACTTTGGAATCTTATCCATATATTCCATTGTTTTCTTTCTGATCTGATGGAGGAGGGCTTGGATAGGCTCTTGAGTTATGCCTGACCACCATCTGTAATAAAAGATCCTTTGGAGGACTGGTAACTTGTCAGTGGTATAACCACATTGGAAATCCCATTTCCAAATCCAAGGGATTCCAAATTCAGTGAAAAATAATAGGGTGGATTTCCCTACAGGAATATTATCCTGTCCTCGTAATTGAGGATGAAATTGTTGCCATGGCAAATATAATTTGCTAATTGATTCAGGCAACATATCCAGATCAGGGCCAAATATAGCCCACCAGGGTATAACCCAGTTTGGGAAATCAGTCTTAACTGATTGAGGACATATCTTGAAAAACCAAGAATGCCTATGCTTCGGATTTTGATAAAAGAACGAATATGTCCAAGCTGAGATATAATCCCAGTAATTGTAACTGTGACCATAGGATATTTTCCTTGGCAAATTGGGATTTAATCCCCAGTCACTAGGCCGTATAAGCCTCTTAAAGATAGCTTTACTATAAGTAAGAGGACTATCTTTGGAATTCGGAAATTGCTTCGTGTGGTTTATCTCCACAGAGGAAGTTTCAGTAAGAATGGCTTCATAGATATATCTATGGCGACCATCCGGTGCAGCATATTGTTGAGTTTGGAAATATCTGGATTTTACTTCCCAAGGATCTGGCATCCATTGCTCATCTTGAGAATCCAGTACCAATACTGTCTGAATATACCTCTGATTAGGTATCCATGGAGTTTCTTGTTCAAGAACCTCTTTCATGGTAGGTTTCTGTCGTTGTTGTTGAGAACTACTGCTTCCTTTAGAGGTGAGCAGATCAGCAACATGCTCCAGATATGGAAACTGATCATCAGTGAGTGGTATAACCACTTTGGCCTTAGCCTTGTTTTTGCCACGAGCCTTTGGAGTATTACCCCGGCCCTGCCCATGGGGGGGCTGATTCATGAGCCCTGCAAAAATTCACGAGTCAGAAAATCCGGTAAAGAATTAGAACTGCCTTTAATATATTCAATAGAAAATTCAAAAGCAGATAAATCAGCTTGCCAACCAGCAAATATCTGTTTGGAAACTAAATTTTTTACATCTTTTTCCAGTACTTGTTTAGCAGCACTACAATCAATGCGTAACAAGAATTTCTGATTGATTAAATCATCTTGGAATTTGTAAATGCATTTAACCAAGGAAAGAATTTCCTTTTTTATTGTTGAATAATTTAATTGTGCATTTTTCCAAGTTCCTGAAGTGAAGCGAACCAGCTCCTCTGTTCCTGTGTTTGGATTTTTCTGTTTAAGAATACCACCGTATCCAATATTGGAGGCATCTGTTTCCACAATTTTGAACCATGAAGAATTGGCTAGAGCTAAGCAAGGAATGTGTTTGGCTCTTAGTTTAATCTTCTGGACTGCCTTGGTGTGATCCAAAGTCCATGGGGAAGGAGATTTCCTTAACCTGGTGTACAAAATTGCTGTATCCTGTGCAAGATTTTTGTAGTGGCTGCGAATATAATTCAAGCTACCCAGAAATCTTTGAAGTTGAGTTTTATCTTTGATTTCATCTGGAAATTTAGAAGCAAACTCAATACTGCGATCAATAGGTCTAATTTTCCCATCACAAATTTCATGACCAAGAAATCTGACCTTTGTTAGAAACAGTTTTAGTTTAGGAGCAGAAACAACTAAACCACTTCGGTAAATTACATCTTTGAAAATTTTCAAGTGTTTATAATGCTGATCTATTGATGTTGAGTATATAAGAATATCATCAATATAAACAATAGAAAATTCAGTGAAAGGATTAAATATGTCATTCAAAATATGTTGAAATTCTGAAGGAGCATTTTTTAACCCAAATGGCATTACTGTCCATTCATACTGTCCGAAAGGTACGCAAAAAGCTGTCTTGTACCTGTCTTCTTCTGCAATTTGTACCTGGTAATATCCAGATTTAAGATCAAATTTAGAAAAGATCACAGCAGATTGTAACCTATCTAGAAGATCTTTGATGTTGGGAATTGGGTATCGGATCCAACTTAAAGTAAGATTAAGTGGTCGATAATCAATAACCAATCGAGGAATTCCTCGTTCTTTTTCAGCATTTTTATTGACATAAAAAGCTCTGCAACTCCAGGGGGAGTAGCTAGTAGTGACAAGCTTTTTTGCCATTAAAGAGCTGATTTCAGCCTTACATAATTCCAAGTAGTCGGCCTTCATGTGGCTGGGACTAGCCTTTGAAGGAATCATGCTATCGGTAAACCCCTTAATATAGGGTAAAGAAACAATATGCTTCTTTCTGGCCCAAAAAGCATTAGGAATCTCACTACAGATTTCTTTTAAAAAGTATTGCCGTAGTGACTCAATTTTCTGTTGCTCTTTGGGTTGTACCAATCTTTGATTAATTGCTAAGGAGGATACCTCCTGTTGCAAATAATTCAGTTGCTTTTCCTTAAAGATAATATTATCTTTAAGGGCATTGATATGCTTATTTACTGGTGGGGTCAAGAACTGAAAAGTTATTGACTGACCATGTAAAGTAGAGCATATTCCATGAGAATCAATTTTCTCAATTGGCATAATCAAGGCTAAAAAGGGAGTGCCCAAAATAACCTGTTGTGCCAAGTTTCTGATGAGTAAGAAAGTAGATGGGATACAAATACCTTCTTTACAAATGAACACATGATTAAGTTTATACTTAATCTGCATCTTACCTCCACTTGCACTGGTAAGACCTTGAGTGGTTTTCTCAAAATATTGAGTAGGAACCAATCCTTCCTGGATGCAGTTCATGTCTGCACCACTATCAACTAAAGCAATTGCATTAGTGAGAGTGTATTCCTGATTAATTACCAAATTGATAGTAATATACCATTTTTGGTAAGTAACTTGATTCAAGAGTTGAAGATAATTAGTAGTACCTTCTTCTGATTGAGGAGCTTCCTCCTTGGATGAGGAAGATGGAATTGCAGATTTTGCTTTTAAAAGAGTAATTTCCAAATCCATCTTAGTTTGTCTAGACTTCAATTGGCGAATTTCTTCTTTTAAAAGATTAATCTCCATTTTAAGATCAGGGAGATTAGCAGGACGAGAATTTTGTCCTTGTTGTTCTAATCTGCTTAGAACTTCTTTCATGCTGTAATGATTTTCTGCTCGCAGAAAATCTGGATTATCCGTATCCTCTGTAGATTTTGCCAAAGCAGAACCTATTTCAAAGACTTTCATCTTGATTCGAGGATCCTGGATATGATCTATAAGATCCAATAAGGATTGTTGAGTTGAAGTTAAAACATTTAAGCTTAACCCATTCATCTCAACAATTGCCTTGTAATAATCATCATGGGAAGGATTACAGGAACATCTAGGATTTTCAATCTCTGCTTCAGAGGAAGAAGAAGACTGTAATTCCATGACAACATCTCCGTAATCACTTGATGATTCTGGTTCGGAAGAACTAGTATTAAGTAATAATTTACTTAATTGAAGTCTCAGTTCCTCTTCTATGTGAAGACTACTAAGCTTCTCCTTAGTTCTACACTTGTTTGCATAGTGGCCTATACGTCCACATTTGAAACATTTAGCCTCAGCCTTGGGCTTTCCTTTACCCTTTGCTTTAGGAGTATATCTCCTTTTAGGCTTAGTATTTTGTCTAGAATTATCCTTTTCCTTTGAATAATTCTTTCTTTTAGAATACTTCCTTTTATAAGGTTTTTCAACCTTATTTCTTTTCCTAAGTTTAGGATAAGATAAGGGAGTCTGATAGGCAAATTGATCACAAAATTCACCTACTTCCTTTCGACCAGTTAATCTTTGGGATTTTAACTGGGATTGTAATTTCAGATCATTACAGAGAGCTAGACCTTCCTGGATTACAATGTTGACTAATCCACCATAGGTATAGTTTCTGTAAGGGATAGAGATACCATTATTCATATCTCTAAGCTTTTTCCTGATTCTTTCAGCAAAAAAGGTTGGCAAACCATCTACAAATTTGGCTTTCCAGTGCTCATGATTTGCATCATTGAGTTGGAGAACCTTTGCCAAGAATACATCTTTATACCACCGGAAATGAGTTAAAGATGGACATCGTAGATTTTGTAGAAGTTCACGACTCCTTTCACTATTAGCACCTTCAGGGCCAACAAAATGTTGGATGATAGTGGTAATGAGTGTATAAACCGCATCAGCAGCAGGGCCTGATTGCTGAGTAGCTTCATCTTTAACAATCTTGGTAGCAGCAAAGATTTCAGCTTTCTGAATGTCAGTGAGAACATTATCCCACCATCCTTTAAGGATTCCTGTAAAACCAGCAACGACAAACTTAGCAATGGTTGGGTCAGTATTGTGGTTGATTTTACAGACTTGGCTATACATCAAGATTTGATGAATAACCTCGTAAATCTGATAATCAGATTTGCCATCTATGTTCCATTCATAAATGGTCTTGCCATGAAAAGATTTCTGAGTATGAAAATAATCTTCTTCATACAAGATATCTTGAGGTGGGCATTCAAAATATGTTGAAATTCTGAAGGAGCATTTTTTAACCCAAATGGCATTACTGTCCATTCATACTGTCCGAAAGGTACGCAAAAAGCTGTCTTGTACCTGTCTTCTTCTGCAATTTGTACCTGGTAATATCCAGATTTAAGATCAAATTTAGAAAAGATCACAGCAGATTGTAACCTATCTAGAAGATCTTTGATGTTGGGAATTGGGTATCGGATCCAACTTAAAGTAAGATTAAGTGGTCGATAATCAATAACCAATCGAGGAATTCCTCGTTCTTTTTCAGCATTTTTATTGACATAAAAAGCTCTGCAACTCCAGGGGGAGTAGCTAGTAGTGACAAGCTTTTTTGCCATTAAAGAGCTGATTTCAGCCTTACATAATTCCAAGTAGTCGGCCTTCATGTGGCTGGGACTAGCCTTTGAAGGAATCATGCTATCGGTAAACCCCTTAATATAGGGTAAAGAAACAATATGCTTCTTTCTGGCCCAAAAAGCATTAGGAATCTCACTACAGATTTCTTTTAAAAAGTATTGCCGTAGTGACTCAATTTTCTGTTGCTCTTTGGGTTGTACCAATCTTTGATTAATTGCTAAGGAGGATACCTCCTGTTGCAAATAATTCAGTTGCTTTTCCTTAAAGATAATATTATCTTTAAGGGCATTGATATGCTTATTTACTGGTGGGGTCAAGAACTGAAAAGTTATTGACTGACCATGTAAAGTAGAGCATATTCCATGAGAATCAATTTTCTCAATTGGCATAATCAAGGCTAAAAAGGGAGTGCCCAAAATAACCTGTTGTGCCAAGTTTCTGATGAGTAAGAAAGTAGATGGGATACAAATACCTTCTTTACAAATGAACACATGATTAAGTTTATACTTAATCTGCATCTTACCTCCACTTGCACTGGTAAGACCTTGAGTGGTTTTCTCAAAATATTGAGTAGGAACCAATCCTTCCTGGATGCAGTTCATGTCTGCACCACTATCAACTAAAGCAATTGCATTAGTGAGAGTGTATTCCTGATTAATTACCAAATTGATAGTAATATACCATTTTTGGTAAGTAACTTGATTCAAGAGTTGAAGATAATTAGTAGTACCTTCTTCTGATTGAGGAGCTTCCTCCTTGGATGAGGAAGATGGAATTGCAGATTTTGCTTTTAAAAGAGTAATTTCCAAATCCATCTTAGTTTGTCTAGACTTCAATTGGCGAATTTCTTCTTTTAAAAGATTAATCTCCATTTTAAGATCAGGGAGATTAGCAGGACGAGAATTTTGTCCTTGTTGTTCTAATCTGCTTAGAACTTCTTTCATGCTGTAATGATTTTCTGCTCGCAGAAAATCTGGATTATCCGTATCCTCTGTAGATTTTGCCAAAGCAGAACCTATTTCAAAGACTTTCATCTTGATTCGAGGATCCTGGATATGATCTATAAGATCCAATAAGGATTGTTGAGTTGAAGTTAAAACATTTAAGCTTAACCCATTCATCTCAACAATTGCCTTGTAATAATCATCATGGGAAGGATTACAGGAACATCTAGGATTTTCAATCTCTGCTTCAGAGGAAGAAGAAGACTGTAATTCCATGACAACATCTCCGTAATCACTTGATGATTCTGGTTCGGAAGAACTAGTATTAAGTAATAATTTACTTAATTGAAGTCTCAGTTCCTCTTCTATGTGAAGACTACTAAGCTTCTCCTTAGTTCTACACTTGTTTGCATAGTGGCCTATACGTCCACATTTGAAACATTTAGCCTCAGCCTTGGGCTTTCCTTTACCCTTTGCTTTAGGAGTATATCTCCTTTTAGGCTTAGTATTTTGTCTAGAATTATCCTTTTCCTTTGAATAATTCTTTCTTTTAGAATACTTCCTTTTATAAGGTTTTTCAACCTTATTTCTTTTCCTAAGTTTAGGATAAGATAAGGGAGTCTGATAGGCAAATTGATCACAAAATTCACCTACTTCCTTTCGACCAGTTAATCTTTGGGATTTTAACTGGGATTGTAATTTCAGATCATTACAGAGAGCTAGACCTTCCTGGATTACAATGTTGACTAATCCACCATAGGTATAGTTTCTGTAAGGGATAGAGATACCATTATTCATATCTCTAAGCTTTTTCCTGATTCTTTCAGCAAAAAAGGTTGGCAAACCATCTACAAATTTGGCTTTCCAGTGCTCATGATTTGCATCATTGAGTTGGAGAACCTTTGCCAAGAATACATCTTTATACCACCGGAAATGAGTTAAAGATGGACATCGTAGATTTTGTAGAAGTTCACGACTCCTTTCACTATTAGCACCTTCAGGGCCAACAAAATGTTGGATGATAGTGGTAATGAGTGTATAAACCGCATCAGCAGCAGGGCCTGATTGCTGAGTAGCTTCATCTTTAACAATCTTGGTAGCAGCAAAGATTTCAGCTTTCTGAATGTCAGTGAGAACATTATCCCACCATCCTTTAAGGATTCCTGTAAAACCAGCAACGACAAACTTAGCAATGGTTGGGTCAGTATTGTGGTTGATTTTACAGACTTGGCTATACATCAAGATTTGATGAATAACCTCGTAAATCTGATAATCAGATTTGCCATCTATGTTCCATTCATAAATGGTCTTGCCATGAAAAGATTTCTGAGTATGAAAATAATCTTCTTCATACAAGATATCTTGAGGTGTGGGTCTGGGATAATAATATCGACTCGGAGCAGGGGCTGTATTTGAGTGGATATTCTTATCATAGACAATTCTGTTGAACTCAGGTAACTGAGTAAGATCCTTTAAAACTTCCTCAAGATGAGGGGACACATTCTCAGAATCAGAACCAATTTCAGATTCATCATGGGATAAAGTCTGAATTTTGAGTCCTTGAATTTTCTGAGTAAGAAGAGTAAGAAATTCTTCATTCTTCTTAGGATGTGTCAGATTGAAGCCTTGGACTTCAATTGCAGGTTTCACCAATGCGTTGGATAAGGAAGCTTCTGGAGGAGAAGGTTTTACAGAAATACTCTTAGTATTAATTGTATTTAATACTGTGTCGATCCCTGTTTCAATTCTCCCAAGCTGGGATCCTATCGTTTGTAGGCAAACATTGGTGTAATTGTTCTGCTTGTAAACATGAGTAATGTCCTTTCTAGTCGCAGTACTAGTTGGATCAATTACTTTTGGTTGGCTATAAGCCTTGGTTTCCACTTTAGAACCACTATCTGGGTCAATTCTTTTCAGAGTTAAATGGTCAGGGGGAGGATGGACGGAGTGGAAAACCTTATCTTCAGAAGTAGTCCATGGTTTAAGGAAATCATCCAATATGTTAATATTAACAAGAGAATGATTGGTCATATAGAACCAAGAAACAAAAGGTATAACCATTTTGCGTTCTTGTATGAAGTCATAAAATTGGGTTTTAAAAAGCTGTAACTGATTTTGGTCAAAACTTTTAAAATACCAACTTCTGAATTCTTTATATTGATCCTGTTGGAATTCAGCATTAATGGCAATTCTATCTGGGACAAAATCCATTAATATTCATGAGGATCATTGATGTCTGTTGGATCTTCAAATTGATCCTTAACAGATTCGTTTCCGATTCCCATTTCAGATGGAGTTGGGCTGAATTCAATTCCAAATTGGCGACGAGACATACCTATTGGTGCTTTCTCGTAAACTCCTCTTGGAATTTGATTCGGAGATTGTTGTATTCCTTTCAGCTTGAGCTTGGAATCAACTGCTTCAGGGAGTCCTTCCTTACGGTAATCTGACGAGATCGAATGTCGAGAAGGAGGACAGGAAACACGGTAAGGAAGCTGACTTCCTTTCGACGATGCAGATCTGGATAGATCTATAGATTTTCTGAAATTCAGAAAAACATCACCATCCTGGTCCTGAATAACACAGTCTAAGCTATGATTAGCAATTGGCTGTGCTGGGACGGCATTAGAAATCGTCCAGTGTTCAGGAAATGTTATTTCACTCCAAGGAATCATCCTTTTTGTGGCAACATTGGAGGTGTACATGTTAGTATTCCATAACGCTGTTACTCCTTTAGAGTCTTTGCGTATGGCCTTGGGACACATAGTATCCAGTACTTTGTAATGGATGCGATAAATAACACTTATCACTTCCGATCCAGGTAAGTAATCATATCCATAAGTCTGTATCCTAAGACTAACTGCCTCATGGATATTTTTATCGGTTAACGATAAATTCAGACTAGGATATACATCAAAGTAAACCGGTCCATGACATAGACTGGTTTCCAGGGCACCCATCAAAGAAGGGTGGAATTTCAGACACCTAGCATCCCTTAGGGTTGCTTGAATACAAGCATCCATACCCAACAAGGTCAAAGGTTTGAAAGCAATTTGAATTAAACCTATATGGATGTACTTGTATTTATGCATGTGCCTCTGAAGGTCACGGGAAGACAATAACTTAATTATTGTATCCTTAGTGCTTAATTGCATGGTCTGTTCCATGGTCTTGATAGTCCATAGATCAGCTAAATTAAGCATTCCGATTTTGTAAATACTTTTGGCACTTACTGGAGGGATAGTCCATTTGTTCAATTGATTTTGAACATTGGTCCATTCCACTACTTCAGTATTTTTTACCAGTTCTGAATCCTGGTTGTCCTGTATTCCTGAAGAGGAAGATGGTTGTAACATGTCTGTTAATTATTGTTAATACTCTAAGGTCTGCATAGTATAAATATTATCCTATTATATAGTGAACAGTAAGTTACTATTCTGTCGTCTTTCTGCTTAAGAGAGATTCTATTACTCGTCTGTCAACGATTTACTGGAAACAATACCCTGTGCAGCAATTTAATGCAAAATGGGTTAAACATTCCAACGCGACTTTTGGACGACCCATAATTGAATCTGGGATAAACATAATTCAGACAGAATAATATTCATATTGTTCATTACATAATAATGATAATAATCATGCTACCAGAACCTAAAAAGTATTAACAATAAGAATTTAAGCTATCATGGCTCTGATACCAAATAATCTCAGGATCGATGGATCGATGATACACAATGTAAACTGTAACAGATATAATAAACTAACAGATAGATATACTAATTTAAACAGACTTACAGAAAACTTGCTTTATTGAACTTCAAACTTGTACAGAGAAATATTACAGAAGAGAGAAAAGGAAAATTGAAAGATACATTGAAGGGAAATATTGCCTTCTATTTATACATAAAATGGACTTGAAATTAATAATTTGAAGTCCGCATAGTGCATGGGGTCGTGTGCTGGAATAATGCAGTCGGTCGGCCCACCACTAGGTGCTGTCTCCTTATCTGATGGAAAGTAGACATCTGATAAAGGTAATACTGTTGAATCAAAGACTTTGGGGAAAAGTTCTTTGGCTTCTTCTGTCGGCAGGATAAGAGGAATCTTTACTTTTTGGGTGGATTCATCTTGTCCTTCAAATGTTCTGTGAGTGAATCCCAATAATCTGCTATTGGAATCTCATCTTCGGAATTAAGATCTTCATTGGGATCCTGAGCATAACCTGCAAGACAAGAAAACTGATTTCCATCTTGACTGTTCTGGCTAGAGACTGATACCATGGATGCATCATCTTTTACTGTAGGGGTAGAGGATTCAAAGGATTTAACAAATTTATTTTTCATAAAATCCATGCATTTAACCATTAAATCTGCTTCGGTAATTAATGGTTGTTGTTTTCTGATCATATCTTTAACAAGTTCAAATGGGTTAAAGATTTCAGGTTCTGGAATAGATAACTTTGGAATCTTATCCATATATTCCATTGTTTTCTTTCTGATCTGATGGAGGAGGGCTTGGATAGGCTCTTGAGTTATGCCTGACCACCATCTGTAATAAAAGATCCTTTGGAGGACTGGTAACTTGTCAGTGGTATAACCACATTGGAAATCCCATTTCCAAATCCAAGGGATTCCAAATTCAGTGAAAAATAATAGGGTGGATTTCCCTACAGGAATATTATCCTGTCCTCGTAATTGAGGATGAAATTGTTGCCATGGCAAATATAATTTGCTAATTGATTCAGGCAACATATCCAGATCAGGGCCAAATATAGCCCACCAGGGTATAACCCAGTTTGGGAAATCAGTCTTAACTGATTGAGGACATATCTTGAAAAACCAAGAATGCCTATGCTTCGGATTTTGATAAAAGAACGAATATGTCCAAGCTGAGATATAATCCCAGTAATTGTAACTGTGACCATAGGATATTTTCCTTGGCAAATTGGGATTTAATCCCCAGTCACTAGGCCGTATAAGCCTCTTAAAGATAGCTTTACTATAAGTAAGAGGACTATCTTTGGAATTCGGAAATTGCTTCGTGTGGTTTATCTCCACAGAGGAAGTTTCAGTAAGAATGGCTTCATAGATATATCTATGGCGACCATCCGGTGCAGCATATTGTTGAGTTTGGAAATATCTGGATTTTACTTCCCAAGGATCTGGCATCCATTGCTCATCTTGAGAATCCAGTACCAATACTGTCTGAATATACCTCTGATTAGGTATCCATGGAGTTTCTTGTTCAAGAACCTCTTTCATGGTAGGTTTCTGTCGTTGTTGTTGAGAACTACTGCTTCCTTTAGAGGTGAGCAGATCAGCAACATGCTCCAGATATGGAAACTGATCATCAGTGAGTGGTATAACCACTTTGGCCTTAGCCTTGTTTTTGCCACGAGCCTTTGGAGTATTACCCCGGCCCTGCCCATGGGGGGGCTGATTCATGAGCCCTGCAAAAATTCACGAGTCAGAAAATCCGGTAAAGAATTAGAACTGCCTTTAATATATTCAATAGAAAAATCAAAAGCAGATAAATCAGCTTGCCAACCAGCAAATATCTGTTTGGAAACTAAATTTTTTACATCTTTTTCCAGTACTTGTTTAGCAGCACTACAATCAATGCGTAACAAGAATTTCTGATTGATTAAATCATCTTGGAATTTGTAAATGCATTTAACCAAGGAAAGAATTTCCTTTTTTATTGTTGAATAATTTAATTGTGCATTTTTCCAAGTTCCTGAAGTGAAGCGAACCAGCTCCTCTGTTCCTGTGTTTGGATTTTTCTGTTTAAGAATACCACCGTATCCAATATTGGAGGCATCTGTTTCCACAATTTTGAACCATGAAGAATTGGCTAGAGCTAAGCAAGGAATGTGTTTGGCTCTGATACCAAATAATCTCAGGATCGATGGATCGATGATACACAATGTAAACTGTAACAGATATAATAAACTAACAGATAGATATACTAATTTAAACAGACTTACAGAAAACTTGCTTTATTGAACTTCAAACTTGTACAGAGAAATATTACAGAAGAGAGAAAAGGAAAATTGAAAGATACATTGAAGGGAAATATTGCCTTCTATTTATACATAAAATGGACTTGAAATTAATAATTTGAAGTCCGCATAGTGCATGGGGTCGTGTGCTGGAATAATGCAGTCGGTCGGCCCACCACTAGGTGCTGTCTCCTTATCTGATGGAAAGTAGACATCTGATAAAGGTAATACTGTTGAATCAAAGACTTTGGGGAAAAGTTCTTTGACTTCTTCTGTCGGCAGGATAAGAGGAATCTTTACTTTTTGGGTGGATTCATCTTGTCCTTCAAATGTTCTGTGAGTGAATCCCAATAATCTGCTATTGGAATCTCATCTTCGGAATTAAGATCTTCATTGGGATCCTGAGCATAACCTGCAAGACAAGAAAACTGATTTCCATCTTGACTGTTCTGGCTAGAGACTGATACCATGGATGCATCATCTTTTACTGTAGGGGTAGAGGATTCAAAGGATTTAACAAATTTATTTTTCATAAAATCCATGCATTTAACCATTAAATCTGCTTCGGTAATTAATGGTTGTTGTTTTCTGATCATATCTTTAACAAGTTCAAATGGGTTAAAGATTTCAGGTTCTGGAATAGATAACTTTGGAATCTTATCCATATATTCCATTGTTTTCTTTCTGATCTGATGGAGGAGGGCTTGGATAGGCTCTTGAGTTATGCCTGACCACCATCTGTAATAAAAGATCCTTTGGAGGACTGGTAACTTGTCAGTGGTATAACCACATTGGAAATCCCATTTCCAAATCCAAGGGATTCCAAATTCAGTGAAAAATAATAGGGTGGATTTCCCTACAGGAATATTATCCTGTCCTCGTAATTGAGGATGAAATTGTTGCCATGGCAAATATAATTTGCTAATTGATTCAGGCAACATATCCAGATCAGGGCCAAATATAGCCCACCAGGGTATAACCCAGTTTGGGAAATCAGTCTTAACTGATTGAGGACATATCTTGAAAAACCAAGAATGCCTATGCTTCGGATTTTGATAAAAGAACGAATATGTCCAAGCTGAGATATAATCCCAGTAATTGTAACTGTGACCATAGGATATTTTCCTTGGCAAATTGGGATTTAATCCCCAGTCACTAGGCCGTATAAGCCTCTTAAAGATAGCTTTACTATAAGTAAGAGGACTATCTTTGGAATTCGGAAATTGCTTCGTGTGGTTTATCTCCACAGAGGAAGTTTCAGTAAGAATGGCTTCATAGATATATCTATGGCGACCATCCGGTGCAGCATATTGTTGAGTTTGGAAATATCTGGATTTTACTTCCCAAGGATCTGGCATCCATTGCTCATCTTGAGAATCCAGTACCAATACTGTCTGAATATACCTCTGATTAGGTATCCATGGAGTTTCTTGTTCAAGAACCTCTTTCATGGTAGGTTTCTGTCGTTGTTGTTGAGAACTACTGCTTCCTTTAGAGGTGAGCAGATCAGCAACATGCTCCAGATATGGAAACTGATCATCAGTGAGTGGTATAACCACTTTGGCCTTAGCCTTGTTTTTGCCACGAGCCTTTGGAGTATTACCCCGGCCCTGCCCATGGGGGGGCTGATTCATGAGCCCTGCAAAAATTCACGAGTCAGAAAATCCGGTAAAGAATTAGAACTGCCTTTAATATATTCAATAGAAAATTCAAAAGCAGATAAATCAGCTTGCCAACCAGCAAATATCTGTTTGGAAACTAAATTTTTTACATCTTTTTCCAGTACTTGTTTAGCAGCACTACAATCAATGCGTAACAAGAATTTCTGATTGATTAAATCATCTTGGAATTTGTAAATGCATTTAACCAAGGAAAGAATTTCCTTTTTTATTGTTGAATAATTTAATTGTGCATTTTTCCAAGTTCCTGAAGTGAAGCGAACCAGCTCCTCTGTTCCTGTGTTTGGATTTTTCTGTTTAAGAATACCACCGTATCCAATATTGGAGGCATCTGTTTCCACAATTTTGAACCATGAAGAATTGGCTAGAGCTAAGCAAGGAATGTGTTTGGCTCTTAGTTTAATCTTCTGGACTGCCTTGGTGTGATCCAAAGTCCATGGGGAAGGAGATTTCCTTAACCTGGTGTACAAAATTGCTGTATCCTGTGCAAGATTTTTGTAGTGGCTGCGAATATAATTCAAGCTACCCAGAAATCTTTGAAGTTGAGTTTTATCTTTGATTTCATCTGGAAATTTAGAAGCAAACTCAATACTGCGATCAATAGGTCTAATTTTCCCATCACAAATTTCATGACCAAGAAATCTGACCTTTGTTAGAAACAGTTTTAGTTTAGGAGCAGAAACAACTAAACCACTTCGGTAAATTACATCTTTGAAAATTTTCAAGTGTTTATAATGCTGATCTATTGATGTTGAGTATATAAGAATATCATCAATATAAACAATAGAAAATTCAGTGAAAGGATTAAATATGTCATTCAAAATATGTTGAAATTCTGAAGGAGCATTTTTTAACCCAAATGGCATTACTGTCCATTCATACTGTCCGAAAGGTACGCAAAAAGCTGTCTTGTACCTGTCTTCTTCTGCAATTTGTACCTGGTAATATCCAGATTTAAGATCAAATTTAGAAAAGATCACAGCAGATTGTAACCTATCTAGAAGATCTTTGATGTTGGGAATTGGGTATCGGATCCAACTTAAAGTAAGATTAAGTGGTCGATAATCAATAACCAATCGAGGAATTCCTCGTTCTTTTTCAGCATTTTTATTGACATAAAAAGCTCTGCAACTCCAGGGGGAGTAGCTAGTAGTGACAAGCTTTTTTGCCATTAAAGAGCTGATTTCAGCCTTACATAATTCCAAGTAGTCGGCCTTCATGTGGCTGGGACTAGCCTTTGAAGGAATCATGCTATCGGTAAACCCCTTAATATAGGGTAAAGAAACAATATGCTTCTTTCTGGCCCAAAAAGCATTAGGAATCTCACTACAGATTTCTTTTAAAAAGTATTGCCGTAGTGACTCAATTTTCTGTTGCTCTTTGGGTTGTACCAATCTTTGATTAATTGCTAAGGAGGATACCTCCTGTTGCAAATAATTCAGTTGCTTTTCCTTAAAGATAATATTATCTTTAAGGGCATTGATATGCTTATTTACTGGTGGGGTCAAGAACTGAAAAGTTATTGACTGACCATGTAAAGTAGAGCATATTCCATGAGAATCAATTTTCTCAATTGGCATAATCAAGGCTAAAAAGGGAGTGCCCAAAATAACCTGTTGTGCCAAGTTTCTGATGAGTAAGAAAGTAGATGGGATACAAATACCTTCTTTACAAATGAACACATGATTAAGTTTATACTTAATCTGCATCTTACCTCCACTTGCACTGGTAAGACCTTGAGTGGTTTTCTCAAAATATTGAGTAGGAACCAATCCTTCCTGGATGCAGTTCATGTCTGCACCACTATCAACTAAAGCAATTGCATTAGTGAGAGTGTATTCCTGATTAATTACCAAATTGATAGTAATATACCATTTTTGGTAAGTAACTTGATTCAAGAGTTGAAGATAATTAGTAGTACCTTCTTCTGATTGAGGAGCTTCCTCCTTGGATGAGGAAGATGGAATTGCAGATTTTGCTTTTAAAAGAGTAATTTCCAAATCCATCTTAGTTTGTCTAGACTTCAATTGGCGAATTTCTTCTTTTAAAAGATTAATCTCCATTTTAAGATCAGGGAGATTAGCAGGACGAGAATTTTGTCCTTGTTGTTCTAATCTGCTTAGAACTTCTTTCATGCTGTAATGATTTTCTGCTCGCAGAAAATCTGGATTATCCGTATCCTCTGTAGATTTTGCCAAAGCAGAACCTATTTCAAAGACTTTCATCTTGATTCGAGGATCCTGGATATGATCTATAAGATCCAATAAGGATTGTTGAGTTGAAGTTAAAACATTTAAGCTTAACCCATTCATCTCAACAATTGCCTTGTAATAATCATCATGGGAAGGATTACAGGAACATCTAGGATTTTCAATCTCTGCTTCAGAGGAAGAAGAAGACTGTAATTCCATGACAACATCTCCGTAATCACTTGATGATTCTGGTTCGGAAGAACTAGTATTAAGTAATAATTTACTTAATTGAAGTCTCAGTTCCTCTTCTATGTGAAGACTACTAAGCTTCTCCTTAGTTCTACACTTGTTTGCATAGTGGCCTATACGTCCACATTTGAAACATTTAGCCTCAGCCTTGGGCTTTCCTTTACCCTTTGCTTTAGGAGTATATCTCCTTTTAGGCTTAGTATTTTGTCTAGAATTATCCTTTTCCTTTGAATAATTCTTTCTTTTAGAATACTTCCTTTAAAACTTCCTCAAGATGAGGGGACACATTCTCAGAATCAGAACCAATTTCAGATTCATCATGGGATAAAGTCTGAATTTTGAGTCCTTGAATTTTCTGAGTAAGAAGAGTAAGAAATTCTTCATTCTTCTTAGGATGTGTCAGATTGAAGCCTTGGACTTCAATTGCAGGTTTCACCAATGCGTTGGATAAGGAAGCTTCTGGAGGAGAAGGTTTTACAGAAATACTCTTAGTATTAATTGTATTTAATACTGTGTCGATCCCTGTTTCAATTCTCCCAAGCTGGGATCCTATCGTTTGTAGGCAAACATTGGTGTAATTGTTCTGCTTGTAAACATGAGTAATGTCCTTTCTAGTCGCAGTACTAGTTGGATCAATTACTTTTGGTTGGCTATAAGCCTTGGTTTCCACTTTAGAACCACTATCTGGGTCAATTCTTTTCAGAGTTAAATGGTCAGGGGGAGGATGGACGGAGTGGAAAACCTTATCTTCAGAAGTAGTCCATGGTTTAAGGAAATCATCCAATATGTTAATATTAACAAGAGAATGATTGGTCATATAGAACCAAGAAACAAAAGGTATAACCATTTTGCGTTCTTGTATGAAGTCATAAAATTGGGTTTTAAAAAGCTGTAACTGATTTTGGTCAAAACTTTTAAAATACCAACTTCTGAATTCTTTATATTGATCCTGTTGGAATTCAGCATTAATGGCAATTCTATCTGGGACAAAATCCATTAATATTCATGAGGATCATTGATGTCTGTTGGATCTTCAAATTGATCCTTAACAGATTCGTTTCCGATTCCCATTTCAGATGGAGTTGGGCTGAATTCAATTCCAAATTGGCGACGAGACATACCTATTGGTGCTTTCTCGTAAACTCCTCTTGGAATTTGATTCGGAGATTGTTGTATTCCTTTCAGCTTGAGCTTGGAATCAACTGCTTCAGGGAGTCCTTCCTTACGGTAATCTGACGAGATCGAATGTCGAGAAGGAGGACAGGAAACACGGTAAGGAAGCTGACTTCCTTTCGACGATGCAGATCTGGATAGATCTATAGATTTTCTGAAATTCAGAAAAACATCACCATCCTGGTCCTGAATAACACAGTCTAAGCTATGATTAGCAATTGGCTGTGCTGGGACGGCATTAGAAATCGTCCAGTGTTCAGGAAATGTTATTTCACTCCAAGGAATCATCCTTTTTGTGGCAACATTGGAGGTGTACATGTTAGTATTCCATAACGCTGTTACTCCTTTAGAGTCTTTGCGTATGGCCTTGGGACACATAGTATCCAGTACTTTGTAATGGATGCGATAAATAACACTTATCACTTCCGATCCAGGTAAGTAATCATATCCATAAGTCTGTATCCTAAGACTAACTGCCTCATGGATATTTTTATCGGTTAACGATAAATTCAGACTAGGATATACATCAAAGTAAACCGGTCCATGACATAGACTGGTTTCCAGGGCACCCATCAAAGAAGGGTGGAATTTCAGACACCTAGCATCCCTTAGGGTTGCTTGAATACAAGCATCCATACCCAACAAGGTCAAAGGTTTGAAAGCAATTTGAATTAAACCTATATGGATGTACTTGTATTTATGCATGTGCCTCTGAAGGTCACGGGAAGACAATAACTTAATTATTGTATCCTTAGTGCTTAATTGCATGGTCTGTTCCATGGTCTTGATAGTCCATAGATCAGCTAAATTAAGCATTCCGATTTTGTAAATACTTTTGGCACTTACTGGAGGGATAGTCCATTTGTTCAATTGATTTTGAACATTGGTCCATTCCACTACTTCAGTATTTTTTACCAGTTCTGAATCCTGGTTGTCCTGTATTCCTGAAGAGGAAGATGGTTGTAACATGTCTGTTAATTATTGTTAATACTCTAAGGTCTGCATAGTATAAATATTATCCTATTATATAGTGAACAGTAAGTTACTATTCTGTCGTCTTTCTGCTTAAAAAAATTTGTATCATTTAAAAAAAATTTAAGAGAGGTTTCATTTATTTGAATATTCAAATTTTTATATCATTTAACAGTCAACAACGAATTTTGTATGTTTATCAGCTTAAAATTTTCATATACAAATTTCATTCTTATAAATTTTGTTTAATTTAATACATCAAAATTTAAGAGGCAATATAATAAAGTTGCAATTTTTTTTTTTTTTTTCTTGATAGAGCTTAACAAAGTTTTCGATTAAGTGCATATTATATTATTCTCTAAAATAATAAGATATATTTTTTATAAAAAAAACATTTGATAAATTTCCTTATAATTTTAAAAAATAGATTAATTATTCAATTATTTATTTTTATAATTGAAAAAAAATCATGTGCTAAGAAAATATTAAACATGTTTGAATGGTTAAACAAAGAGTTGAAATAATTTTTTTCGGGACAGCTGCCCTGTGAGATTTATGATGCTTTTCGTTCGAAGTTTGGTGTCAAAGAGTATATTATAAGGGTTTTAAAAAAAAAAAAAAAAAAAGGGACCAAAATATATATATAATTATTTATATCAATAAAATCAAACAACCTTTAAGTGTAATTTTGTCTTTTTCATTTGAGGAGAAAGAGTGTGTGAGTTGCTAGAACTGAGGAGGAGAATTGACAGTTGAAACCCTGCGGTGGTGAGAATAAGGGTGCAATTTGGATGGGTTAACCCAATTTAACCCGGTTCAATTTGACTTTCACGAACTTAGATAATTATTTTTATTATTAAAATTAAATTTGAATTAAGAAATATTAATTTAAACTTAATTAGTGTTAAGCACGTATTAAATTGTCAACTTAATTAGTGTTAAGCTCGTATTAAATTGTCAGCACCTTGATCCTAACCTGAATATAATTCTAAACCTAATATTTATATATAATATTCAAATTATAGTAATCTTTTTTCTTTTCAACTTCCTTTCTTTAAATTCCAATTTATTGTTTGTTAGCATTTTTGGAATTAATTTCATAAAAATTAGTTTGCAATTTTCTAATTTTTAGAAAATTGCATGAAGTTTTTAATTTTTTTTGTGCTTATGAATATTTTAATATAAAGCAAATTGATCATGTGAATCACCGAATTAATCTCTATTTTTTAATTTGAGATCTCAATTTGAATTGCAAAACTGAGTTTAAAAATTAAAGGGTTAATTTCACTTACACCTTTTTAAATTTGGCAAAATATCACATTGAAACACCTTTCAAAAATTACTATCACTTATATTATAAACGTTTGGTCCGTTTTTCACTTACACCCCTAAAGTTAACTAATTGATCATATGAATCACCCGAATTAATCTCAATTTTTTAATTGGAAATATCAATCCAAATTGCAAAATTGAGTTAAAAATTAAAGGGTTAATTTCACTTATACCCCTTCATATTTGGCCAAATATCACATTGAAACACCTTTTGAAAATTACTATTACCCATATTACAAGCGTTTGGACCGTTTTTCACTCATACCTCAAAAGTTACTTTTTAGCTGTGTCAAACCACTTTTTACCTGTAAAAAAGACATTGTTACCCCCTTTGACTTTGTCAAAATCCCATTTAATCCTAAAGAATTGTTTAAAAGACCAAAATACCCATACCTTTTACCAAATTGATTCATCAGACCATCCAAAATATATATATATTTTAAATATATAGGTTTTATACATTCAAATTTGTGGCCTTGCCAGCCACCAAACCAAGAGAAAATCTATAATATAATTCCTCTGGTACGGGTTCATCAATCATCTTATTTAATAATTTAAAATTTTGAGTACTTTGCTCAATTTTTTGGAACACTACAACAAATTAAGTAAATTATGAATTAGTAATTAAATACTATACTTGATATCTCATGGGAGGGGGAGGGAAATGTCTCCTACCTTTATCTACACATTTTAAAATATCATTAAACATCACACACGAATAACTAATTGTTTCATTGAACCGAACATACATATGTACAATAGGCCACTCAATATTTCAGAAATTTAATATAGCATTAATTGGTCAAACTCCCAAAGCCCAATTAATTTTTAAGTAATGATACTTGCACCGATCGTACCGAATGTTTATGATTGATTATTTATACATAGTATATATAAGTGGAGTGCCCCACTTCTTTATTTATACATAAATAGACCGATTAAAAGGGATAGATCTGACAATTCATTACAACAAATCGCATAAATAAAAAAATGGGACCCTCCACTGATATATACTATGCATAAATTACCAATCATAAATATTCGGTGCAACAAATTTGTGCAATAAATCGGTACAAGTATCATTACTCTTAATTTTTTCATTCTTATTTTCTTTTTCGAACTTTATTTATCTCATATATAGATAGTCCATTGTAATTGAAACTTAACCTCAATGTCCACCTAGTGCATCACCAATCTCAGTTGAGGAAATTTTACCTTAGAGATAACTTTTTTGGCTACTATGTAACAAACCATGAACAATGCAAAATTAATGGCATTTCTAACTAGTAACATAAATTTCATGTTAAAATCATTAAAAGATTGACATAGAAAGGGAAGAAATGTGAGTGACTTGAAACGAGTATCAGAAAAGATGAAGGAAGAATTTTTTTATACTTCACAAACTAAATAACTGGCTATGTAGGTTTGATTATAGGAGACGTACCTTTCACAAAGATATTAAGTATAATAATGTAATTTTTTTTTGTCTTACTATACCTTTTTTTTTTTTTTTTGGGTAAGTATTATCGTTCCTTAGTTGTTTGTTGTTCTTGTGGTTTTGAGTTGGTCTTGTTGCTTCTTTTCTTTAGGCGGGAGTAATGAGGGGTAAAATATATATTTAATTAGTTGATAATTTAAGGGTGGCAAAATGGGTCATGACCCACCAACCCTTCCGTATCTGTCCTACTTTAAAATGGATATGATTGACCCATTTTAAAATATGGGTCAAATTGGTGACCCATATTCAATTCATTTTTATAGAGGGTTAAATATGGGTCACCCATTTTGACCCATATTTCACTAATTATATACGAGATCTAGTTTCACATCCTCTATTTGATTGAAATTCACCTATTCTTTTTTAAAATTCTCTCACACGATCCCAAATTCTCTATCTCTAAAATTCTCTCTACATCATGGACTCCTCGTGTATGTAATATTACGGTTCGAAAGAAACCTATATTTACATCTGTATTTTAAAATAGGACAACTTGATTTATTCATTTAATTATTTATTCTATAAAAAGCTTAACAGATAATTTCATATATATATATATATGTATAATATCTTACCTTCATGCACGTCTGGTCACAAAATAAAATAATATAAATTTAAAGAATTTTCAAAATAAATTAAAGGATTTACAATTATCCATACATATTTTTACAAGCTTTTATCGATCTAAAATAAAAAAAAACTATAATAATGAGATTATCCAAAACAATAACATTTTTTTTTCTTCTTAAAACGGGTTGGTGGATTATGCCGGGTTGACCCAACCTATTTTCACCAACCCATGTTTAACCAGTTACAAGTGGATTGAATATGGGTCACAACCCATATTCGAGCTGTCCATATTTAACCCTGTCCAAACCTGACCTAACACGACCGTTTGCCACCCCTAGTTGATGCTGTGGAATAAATTGTATTAAAAAAATTAGGGGTAAATTTGTCTTTTTGCATTATTTTAACGGTGTCAATGATGGAAAAATAAAATTAGACTTAAGTGATAATAATTTACGAAAGCTATTTCAATGTAATATTTGACTAAACTTGAGGGGTTGTCAGTGAAATTAACCTGAAATTAAAAGATGAGTTAAGTTTGGATTAAGTAGATAGAGTTGGACGACGGATTAGAGTTAAATATTTTATATGTTGAATCGGGTCTAAATTGAATTGTACCTCCAACCTACTCAACTCCCACGATTTTCAGCCCTAGACTAGGCAAGAAAACTAGGAATTCCTTATTCGTTAAAAAAAAATAATAATAAAAAAAAAAAAAACCAAAACAGACAAAGAAAGATATAATAAAGGGAGATATTCCTTGAAATTGTCATTTATTATTATTATTTTTTTATTTTTTACCTCCTTGAAATTGTCATTTTACTATGTTTACTCTTCAAACAACTCCATTCATTAATGAGCTGTAAACATATGAAATACAATTCCACTTTTTAATTCCAGTATATTTTAACACTACATATTTATTATAATTATAAAATTGAGATACAAGAGCAGGAACCTAATATTATTTGAAGTATCGTGTTACTTGTTTAGTTGGGTTGAATTGCTCCTTGCGGTTGTAATATTGTGCTCCAGCCTTGTATCATCCTCCTCTCATTCCCCCTCCCATCTAAACACTAAACTCCAAACATTCTTGTCATGAAAAAAAATAAAAGAATTTAATATTATTTTCTCAAACTCTAAAATAGCATGTGTGAAAAATTTGAATTTTTATATCTACAATGGGTGACGCAATCATAAAACAATTAAGGAGATTGCCTAATTTCCAATAAGAGAAGAGGCCTTATATTGCATTATATTAATTTTCATAAGGACCAAGGTGGTTCCCATAAGATAATTAAGGTAAGTGCAGGTCTCCAATAGGAGAAGAGACCATGTGTATCATTATATTAGACTAGTTAGAGATTTAGAGGGAATGGTAAATTAGAAGAGAAGAAGGGGCTTATATTTATCGATATCATAGAATGACTCTCGTTATCAAATGATTGGACAACTTGGCACAATTTACTTACAATCATTATATTAGTCATATATATATTTTTAATAAATTAATTTTAGTTGGTGTATTATATTAATTATCAAATAAATATAATCGTTCTTCTATTAACTAATATAATATATATTTTTATATTAGTTCTATATATACACACATGTGCGAGCATAGAGGAGTACACTTATTTTTAATTGTAACCTTAAGATTAATCTTACAATTAATTGAATAAATAAGTTTTTTTAAGAAATTAAAATTTCTTTAATTAGATATTATTTGTGAAATGACCATAAGGATAGCTTTTTAAAAGAAAAAAAAATTATCTATTTCTTTAATCTCATTAAATTTGGATTGCGGCATCCTCTTCCACCATGATGATCACCACCACATACACTACATCACCGCCATTGCCACCACTGCACTACAACAACATTGCCACCTCCATATACAGCCACCGTGGTTAGCGTGGCGGTACGTGAAGGTGGTCCATTCCCTTCATAATTAATCAAATCAAAGCATATTAATTTAGTTCATTTAAAGAAATATACATCATCATTTAACCATTTCTATAAGTCAATTTATATCGTTATAATATAAAAGAGTTGTAGTGGTTGTGACAATTTGAATTAGGTAAGCCAAATCTCCCACAATCATTCCAACTAATTATTAATTTGATTGAGGTATTGCTGCAAATTGGTCAAAGATGGTAGAGTGTGAGGTGGCGTTGTACTGGGTATGGCAATGGTGGAGTGGCGTTCGAACGAACAGCAATGCAGTGGAATTGACAGGAAGGAGTACCAATTTCTTTGATTTTTGTTTTATTTAACGAGATGTCCAATTATGTAATTTCTCTTAAGGATATTTAATGGTAATTGCATAAATAAGTAAGTTTTCTAATATATGGAAAAAAAAAAGTCAAATTAACTAAAATCCAAGAAGTCAAATTAACTAAATTCCTTGGATTGAATCCTACTATTATAATTAAAAGTGAAGATATTATTTATGTTTATTTTATTAATTATAGTATAAATATGATTGCTATTCTATTGGTCAGTTAATACAAGTTTTTTTATTTTTATTTTTTTATTATTTTTTATCTCATACTAATTAATTCGGTTTTTCTTCCTCTAATTTTTAAATTCTTACTTGTTCAAAATTTGTACTTTGTAATTTATTAATCTAGCACAACAAAATCAATGTCTATAAATAAAAACACAAATAGTATTTTTATATTATATCGAGTTGTTGATTTTTTTTTTTTTTTTTTACTATTATATCGAGTTTACTTCAAGATATGTAGAGAAAATAATTTTGAAACATTATTTATAGTAATATAATTAATGTGAGTTGAAAAAATCTTATCTCAACCGAAGCAGGCACTTAACCATTCTTCCAATTTTGCATCCATATTAACCGAAGCAGGCAGGCGGGCAGTCATTCGACACCTCAGGTCCAGGTAACCCCCATACCGTGAACTGAATTATTGGAAATGGACAAAGTCCTCTTCGATCCGAGAATTTGTTGCTGATACGTCTCTCTCTCTCTCTCCCCTCATTCCTGCTCTCTACTCCCTTATAATTTCCATAACACACTCTTTCTCCTAGCTATCTCCATCCTATTCGAGGTTCGCATTACCAATCTGAATCTCCATTTACAACTTCTCTCATAATTATAAACACACACTCACATACAAATACATACATAAACGTGTCTGTTTGTATGCACATATATATATATATATATATATATTTTTTGGTGTTTTTAAGATAAATTTTGATGTGTTCAGACTGAGATGAGTTTCGCAAAGAAAGAGTACGAGTTTCTGAAGGAAATCGGGCTCGGCCCTAAGAATCCGGGTTGTTACGTGAATGGCCAGTGGAAGGGAACTGGTCCAGTGATCTCCACTGTGAATCCTGCTAACAATCAGGTATTTTGATTATCATCTCACTCCACTTTATTTATTTATGCAACTAATTTTTTTTGTATATTTGATTCCATTTTTTTTTTTTTTTTGGAAATTGAAGCTCAATTGGAGATTGATAGTTAGATAACATTTTGATTCTTACTTAGACAATCCTGATTTTTTTTCAGCCACATATATGAAATTTTGTATCAGAATCATTTGAATTTGCAGATTATCAATTCCCTTGATTAATCAAAATTGAGATCCTCTTGATGAATGGTTTACTTTCTGTTTCTTTTCATTTTAAGGTTTTAATTTAAGGGTAACTGCAAAAAAACCCCTCAACTTTCATGATTACATAGAAAATCCTCCAAACTTTCATTTTTGCACAAAAACCCATTATACTATTCCAAAAATATGCAGATGTCTCCTTGCAGACTGTTACAATGATGACCTTGAATCTGAGGAAGAAGTATTTTAATCTCAACTTCAAATGATTGCACATATTCTGCAATAATAATAAGGGATCGGTGTTGTGCCATATGTCAAAATTTCAATTCAATGGTCATCTTTAGTGGTATAAAAATTCAATGGTCATCTTTGTGGTATTGAACAATAGGATTTATGTAAACTTACGGGAAAAAAAAATTCAACAGGATTTATTTAACCAGTCCCAAGTAGTTGGGAAAAGGCTTTGTTGAATTATGTTCATCTTTCTTGTTCATTCAGACAATTGCTGAAGTTTTGGAAGCTTCCACCCAAGATTATGAGGAAGGCATGAAGGCTTGCTCTGAAGCTTCAAAGATATGGATGCAAGTGAGTTTGTCATTTATCAAAATTGGATTCTCCTTTGAAATTCTCTGCATCCTAGAATTTTCTAATCTTAGAACTCTTAAAGTATAATCACATAGCACAGCAGTCAATGGTAAAACTGCAAGCTTGATTTCCTCTCTATAATCACTTTTTTCTTTTTTTGTTCCTGTTGAGACTCCTGCACCAAAGAGAGGTGAGATTGTTAGACAGATTGGTGATGCTCTCAGATCCAAACTCGAGCATCTTGGTCGACTTGTGTCTCTTGAGATGGGAAAAATACTTCCTGAAGGAATAGGAGAGGTTCAGGTAAGTTGTGTTACTTGTTGTTTAGTCTAAAATTGTCCAATGTTGGTTAGCTAATATTATAAAACTAAATACTGGCCATTGCATAGTGTTTTTCATATTGTTTTTAGTAATTCCATAGTATGATTTCTACTTTACCTGAGGCTCATAGTGGAGTCTTTTTTGTATACGAACTGTTACATTCCTATGATATGGTGCTATATCACCATCTAGCTTCATGTGGACAGATTAGCTTCATATATTTAGGGTTTAATTCACTTGCTACTGTCCAATCAAAAATTAATTTCACTTTGTTGATGTTGGTTGAGCAAGGGATTCACTGAAAGGATTCCACTCTTGTCTATGAGATATCATGGGTCAGAAAGAGAACTTAGATAGGCTCCTCTCAAACATTCAGCATATATTTGCATCATCATCCAAATATCAACCTATCATCCACGTCTATTGGGAAGTGATCACAAATATCTTCTAGGTAGTACCCATTGTTTAAGATCCCAAGGATGGCACCCATTGAATTGTGGGTCCAAATTACATGATCTGCCACATGCCATAATATAGTTTTTATGTAAAGAGAAATGTTATTCTGACCAAGAAATCTCACATGCAGATATTATCAATGAGACATAGAACTGAAAGTTTTACAATTTATGCAATGTTGGTGCCTTGATGGTTGTTTCCAGAACTGCTTTTTTATGTTTGATACTAAGAATTATTTGTATGATTTGTGAGTGAGAATGGCACTACCCTTATGTAATTATCTTTCTTGTTTATGAGTTTTAATTTCCATAATGCACATAGGTGATGTACCTTTTCCTTTTATTGAAGTTCCTACTATTTAATTAATTTACTTAATTTTTTTAAAAAAGGAATTCGCCATCTATTACGCTTAAAATCAGAATCTCTCTTACTGCAGGAAGTTATCGATATGTGTGACTTTGCTGTGGGTTTAAGTCGGCAACTAAATGGATCAATCATACCTTCAGAACGTGAGTCCAACACTAGTGCTTCCTATAGATAGAGGAACAAGTACCATCTTCTTTTGGTGGTTCTAATTTTTTTGAAGCTTTTTTTTGTCATTCTTTTTTATTGTTATTGTGAAACAAAAGGTGTTTGCTAATACCAAAGGTATAGACTCCCACCCTCAAAGGGGAGGAGAGGGGTTCGAGCCCCGGTGTGGGCAAAGTGCGTTTGAGTACTTACCTGCTCCCCCCCCCCCCAAAAAAAAAAAAAAAAAAAAAAAACCAAAACCAAAGTAGCAGCTGTTGATTGTTTTCTTTGGCTGAGATTATTCATTCAAACAATAAAAACCGATATTTGAGTTTCTTCTAGTCTCATAGAAGTTTGTCCTGAATTCATTGTGCTTACTTTGTTAACAGGTCCAAATCACATGATGTTAGAGGTATGCTGAATGTTTTGTGCTATGGAATTGGGAAATATACAGGTTGGTCTGTTACTATTATTAAAATTTTGGACATCCTCTCTTTGCACAGATGTGGAATCCTCTTGGAATTGTTGGTGTAATTACGGCTTTCAACTTCCCATCTGCTGTTCTTGGTGAGCTTTATTCCCCTCTCTATAGATGGGCATTTACTTTGGTGCGAGGAAGCTTTGTACCGTTTTGGGTGTTATAACTTATGAAACCCCATCCATTAGAATAGTGGTAGTATACTTTAGGGTGGTGTGACTTCCGGAATCCCACCAGGCAACATTTTCTTCCCACATCGACCGATACCTCAAAGAGCACTTGATATCCATGACGAAGGATCAAAATATATATATATATATATATATATATATATATATATATATATTTTTTTTTTTCAAATAAAAAAATTAACAATGGATTAGTGCATGCTATTGGAGACAATTCACCTTATTTTGTGACTTCCGGGGATTCTTTTCAGCAATTCAAGTTAAATACTTGCATTGCTTATGTGCTAATACATGTAACTTGGAATGTTCATTTCATCTTTTGGAAAGGATGATTTTTGTGTTTCCGCCTCCCTCGAAGGGACTATAATTTCTAGCACTTGGTTGATAAGTGTGGTCAAATTTTTAATAAAAAATGTTTTACCATTCCAATATAAATTCAATTATTCAATACATCCATGACACTGGAAATACTTCAAATCCCATTGTGCATAATTTTATTTTACTTTTATTTTAATATGTAGGATGATTTCCCCATTAATTGTTAGCATGTTGATTTTGGTATTGGTATGATATGGTTTCCACTTGAAATAATTTCTTATTTTGGTTTAATATCAGACTTGTCACCAAAATTTTTGTCCTGGACTTATTAATAGTTGAACCATTTTTTTTAATGTCATGACTTTATGTAAAATGTGGGTTTTTAGGATGGAATGCTTGCATTGCTCTTGTCTGCGGCAATTGTGTTGTTTGGTAAGTCCATAACTATAATTTCTGTCCTCTGGAATATTTGGTTGCATTAAAGTATTACATGGAAATGTATAATGAAAGGTTTTATGTTCTCTTTTCCAGGATAAGTTTTCTTTACTTTATTATTGATGTTATTTAGCTTGACATACATGTATATTTCATAGGTGCTTAATATTTGCCATGCCTCATTATATATCTGATCTCAACTTCCTAAATCCGTTATATCATGTTCTTTGTTTGTCCCATTATGTTAAACATTCAGGGCTCTTTCTCAGTAAGTAAATCTACATTGGAGTACTTTAAAGTTATTCTCCACATTGATTGCTGCTGATGGAATATGTAGATCATTTTTTCATTGTTAAGTTTTAAATGATTTGATGGATGTTTAGACCAATTCTCGAAAGCTTTCCATAACCTATAAGAATCCTGGAATTATCGCTAAAAATTCATAAGAATCTCAGTTTTTGAGAGGATTAAAATGGATTTAAAATTAAAAGCACTGTCGTATAATACCCACATCTCCTAAAAATTAGAAAATGCACCATATTATTACATGGATACAGTTAATTCTCGCATGAGAAATATTGCCATGGACTAACTTTTGATTGTAAGAATTACAGTCTTGTATCTGAGCTGCAAATGCACTTCTAACATGATATTGGGCTTCAATGAAGTATTGTGGTCAGTATGTCATCAAAGTCAAAAACTCTAAGGTGCTTTCCTTATAATCTATTGATTATTCACTGGCTAAAGGATGTATATTTCTAAGGGAAAAAAAGGAATATTATGGTGCTTTTTGTTCTGGATCTCCTTTTAAGTACATGTTTTGGTTACCAACAAAGTTTATAATACTAACATAGTCACTTTTTTTCTTTTTTCTTCTATACATGCTTACTGATATCCGTGCAAGATTTATTTATTTATTATTATTATTTTTTACCTTAAATTGGATGTTTATGGCTTGAACTCTTCTATTGATGTCATGAAAAACAGGAAGGGTGCTCCAACTACGCCCTTGGTTACCATAGCAATGACGAAGTTAGTGGCCGAGGTTCTGGAGAAGAACAATTTTCCAGGTGCTATCTTTACCTCCTTGTGTGGTGGTGCTGAAATTGGTCAAGCTATTGCAAAAGATACTCGCATATCTCTGGTTTCATTCACTGGTAGTTCAAAGGTACTTCTGCCTTGCATTTTCGGAACTGTATTTCCAAAAGAGAAACATAAGTATTTGTCAATCAGAAAGAGGTAGATGTTCAAATCCTTTGTTAAATCACAAATTTCTGGCAAACTGCACTTTTTAGGATTGTTTTTTCCAATTTTATTTCTAATTCCTTTTCATGTTAAGCTATTTATCGGGGCATTTGTTCTTTCCCACAAAAAAGTCTTGTTTTGTATGTTTATGTGGAAACATTCTGTAGATTTTACCAGTGTGACTGAAGTTATAATTTGGTCATTTCTGACCGTCCTTTTTTGTTCCTGCAATCTCAATATACTTCTATAAAAATCTCGTGACAGAACATTTTCAAAAACATTACCCCTATATCTATCCATTTCTACTTAATTCAATGTAAAGCTAATGTCTTCGAATCTATTGGTAAAACTCTGTACTGAATTATTTATCAAAAAAAAAAAAAACTCTGTACTGAATAACTTGCAGCCATTTGCCTTCTCTCTGTTTCGGGGGCACTTGTACGGCGATAATGTTGTTTTTGTTGTTATCATCATCTAATGGGGTATCTGTATGCGTGTTCCTGGGACCACTTTAAGTTTATATTGTGTGTATTGAATCATTGTAATGGGGTTACAATTGGCCCTTCTATCTGTTAATCAAATTAAACCACTGTAGAAATATTTTGTCCATTCATATAAAATTCACTGCAGTTTTCTTTTAAAGCACATTGTGCTTCGTACTTGGTGGATTCTTACGTAATTTGCTTATATTGATTTTGTATGTAGCCGTATGTTTTTATTTCAGTTGTGACTCTGATTGGTATTAATCCATCACAATCTTTGTCGAACCATCTTTTAATGCTCAACTGTAGGTGGGTCAAATGGTTCGACAAACAGTGAGCGAGAGATATGGTAAATGCTTGCTCGAATTAAGTGGAAACAATGCTATAATTGTCATGGATGATGCCGACATCCAACTTGCTACCCGCTCTGTTTTGTTTGCTGCTGTTGGAACAGCAGGTCAGCGCTGCACAACATGCCGTAGACTGGTATTTTTTTTCTAGTGCAATTTACTTTCTTGGTGGAACTTAGAACTGAGATTTAATCAACTCACATTCTTTTTTCCCCTTGACTGAAGATACTTCATGAAAGTATATATCAAAAAGTACTTGATCAGCTACTTGAAGTATACAAACAAGTTAAAATTGGGGATCCTTTAGAGAAAGGTACCTTGCTTGGGCCACTGCATACTCGTGATTCAAGAGAGAGGTTTGAGAAGGGAATAGAGATCATCAAGTCTCAGGCATGTATTTTCTCTTGTGCCTAAGCTTCTTTCTGTAACCTACTATCTTCTTAAACTTTTTTTCCCCTCATTGTTTCTTTTGGTTTGTGGATAGAAAGAAACCAAAGCAAGAGAATTGCATTTGTAACATACCTTTTTAAACAATCAAAACGTTCAAAATTTTCTTTTCATCGTATCACTGCTAACCACCACAAGAACAACTGCATTGCCACCCCCCAAGAATCTCCAAAAACAAGAAATAAGTTTTCTTTCATAATATTTACAAAATATTGTTATATTTTTTACACAATACAAAGAATGAAAAGTGCTATTGGTTTTTGTTAAGTAATTTTTTTAAAAACTAGGCCTTGAATAGATTTTTATTTTCTTATCTAAAAATTACTTTCACAGAGCCCAACCAAACAGTGCTTAAAGCTTTGTACATTGGATGGATATTTTCAGTATAATAGGAGGAAGATGCAAGTTAGTTTGCTTCTCCCGAAGTCACATGGAAAACAATTCAGATAGGAAGTCACTTTTCAAGTCTTAAAATCCATTTATCATCCTTCTGTCTCATCAATGAACTTATTTCTCTTACTATTGTTATTTGCTTGTTGCTTAAATATGGTTATGACAATTTGGAAGCTCCATCAATCATGTTTTGAAGCTTCGAGTATTAATTTTTACACCAGATATTGAGATGATCCTGAATCTGTTTCCGGAATAAGTTTATCCTTTTTTCTTTTGTTGGTCTTCCATTTGCAGGGAGGAAAGATCCTTACCGGTGGTTCAGTTATAGAGTCTGAAGGAAACTTTGTGCAGCCCACAATAGTTGAGATTTCACCAACTGCTGATGTCGTAAAAGAAGAATTGTTTGGTCCAGTTCTCTATGTTATGAAATTTCAGGTATAAGCAGATTTCATTCCCTTGTTAGAAGAACTGCTAAATTTGGTTTCCATCATATAAGCATTGTGCATGCTTTTATTAGTTTCTAATTTTGGAAACTGAACTCATTTGTACAGACTCTTACAGAAGCGATTGAAATAAACAACTCAGTACCTCAAGGATTAAGTAGTTCCATCTTTACTAGCAAACCTGAGATCATTTTCAAATGGATAGGGTGAGTGTCTCTAGCCCACGGATGTTTGGTTCTGCTTGTCAAGTTTAATAAGAAAGGGGTTTCCATTGGATATCTTATATTCAGATCTACTTGTAAACATTCTTTCTTCAGATACTTGATGCGCTGTAATATTTTTTGTACGCTTTTTTGCAATTTTCTTATAAAAAATTAAGGTCCTTTTCAAATAGCATATTGTTTTAAACCGGTATTTACCATTCTATAATTGATGCAGGCCTCAAGGAAGTGACACTGGTATTGTTAATGTAAACATACCAACAAATGGTGCTGAAATTGGCGGTGCTTTTGGTGGGGAAAAGGCAACAGGTGGTGGCCGTGAAGCAGGAAGCGACTCTTGGAAACAGTACATGAGACGCGCAACTTGGTAACTCTCATTAGCTTCTTAGATGATGATGTTCTGATTATCATATTAATTCCTTTGTTCTTCCGGTACGACAAAAAGGAAAAACAAAATTTTCCTGTTTAGAATTTAACCATCTCACCAAGGGAGTCTTTTGGTGTAAGTTTTGTCTAATTAGTTCTCTCACAAGTACGTACATGTTGTGCTAGCCCGCTCAATTAATTTTTTGATTCTCTTGCAGTACAATCAATTATGGAAGTGAATTACCGCTGGCACAAGGAATCAACTTTGGCTAGGCGATCACTAAAGCTATGTCGTATCTTTTGGTTAATTTCTGTGGTTGCATGTAGCAAAATCAAAATTTCCTGCTTAGGTGGTTTGGGGATTTCGTATGTCAGGCTGGTTCTGGTTGTAGTATCCTGCAATTAAATAAAAAAGGAAACACTGAATAAATAAAATTCACATCTTTGTTTTGTTTTTTGCATGCCCGTATTTGTTGGCTCCAATTGACATTATAGGGCCTATAGTTTTACCCTGTTATATGAGGTGGTGTACACTAGGTTGATAGAGTGGCTGGGCCTAGCACAGGGCAGGCCCACTTGGATTTTGAAACTCCCATTAGTGATGACGAATGGTAGGGTAGTGTCACAGTGTGGTTGTTGAGTCAAGCAGAGGGGTCAGGCCCACTTGGATTTTGAAACTCCCATGAGTGATGGGGCCCTTGCACTGAGAACCCTTTTTACCAGAAGCTGCTGTCTGTGGGGCATAGATCTACAGAATGGCAGTGCTGTAATGCGTATGCTTGGTGCCAGGAAAATTCATTGTCATTTTCAGAAAAAGAGAAACTATTTAAATTTGCCATAACCCCGTGTGATTTAAAATGATTATTAGCACTCCAAGAAAACCTTTAGAAATAAATGCATTTGCTTTAATATTGTTATCCTATAAGTGTAGTGACTGAAGTTTTTTATTTTTTGGAGCCCCAGTATCACATCTCTGGTGGAATTTAGTTGTGATAATAATAACAATAAAACAGTGGACTACTAGAAAAACTCTATAAAAATTATCTATTGTACTTAAGAATGACAAACTATCCCATCATGCTTGGTTTTAGAGTAATTAAATGTATTACAAATGATCTGGTTATGAGAGTAATTAAATGATTTTAGGGCAGCGATGTGGATTCCGTTCCTTATAGAAAGGTTACGAGAGTAACTAAATGATTTTAGGGCAGTGCTGTGGATTAGGATTAAAAATCCAAGAATGGGGAAAGGCCCCCGCCCGCTCCATTTATACTTTATAGTGATATATTACAAATTTGTCTTTATCTATTATTTTATATTCAATAATATTAGCTATATTAAACAAATTTTAGTTTATTCTATTCCAATTACTAAATATCCTTTTGCAATATTATTATTTGAGAACTTTTATAATTTTGATTTTCCTACAATAATAGTTCCAATTGAGAAGTTGAATATTATTTTTATCCGCTTAAGACAAAAAGAATTATTACCATAGTTTAAAATTTATTTTCATTATTTAGTTTTGTTAGATTTGTAATACAATTACTAAAGTACTTTACAAAACATGTTCCCGTCCTACCCTAAAACATGTTCTCGTCCTACCCTGTTTATTAAATTGTTTTGGACGGGAATGAGGGTAGTTATTTAAAGCGGGGATGGGAATGGTGTTTTTGCCCTAAACCGTTCTGTTGCCATCCCTAATTGTACTTTCTCACATTTCAAAGGATTTAAAGGAAATGACAAGGTTGAAGTTTGCATAAAGTCAAAAGTAGGTATATGAGTGTGTTTTTTACTTTTCCTTACCCTAAGGAAATAGCTACCCCTCTCAACTAGTAGATACATAGCATCATTTAGTTAAACGAAGGAGAGTACTCAGCCTAAAGAGAAAGTCGTCGGAACCTTGGTAGGAGGAGGAATATTGCAAGTGTGCGTGTCTTACTTGAACTTTGGAGAATGGAAAAAAAAAAAAAAAAAACACAGGGGACCCTCACGCAGTCACATAGACTTAAAAAAACAATTAGAAGTCTTTTAGTGTTCAACCAAGTTGTGAATGTAGTCCTACAAAAGACACCATATTCTGTTTTTAGAAGCTGCTCTTAAATTTGGAGAATCTTAAAAAAAGTAATACACACCACATAAGTGAGTACAAAGAACCAATTCCAAAGTACTACTAACTAGTTTTCATTACTAAAGTGGTTTGCTGTCATTAGGATGCCTAAGGGCAACATCTAAAGCCAACGCTGTCCATTCAATCAAACCATAAACTTATTATTCCCCATTTGAATCCAATCCAAATCAAAATCAGCTGAATTGCTACTCAAATCAAAATCAGCTGAATTGCGACTTTTCAAGCTTGGCTAACTTTGAAAATGAAAAGGAATAAAAAAATAGTTCCAGTTCAAAAGTTTGGACTATGCTATCAAAGATTATTCACGTTGCAGATCCTCGGTGCTTTTGGTTTTCAAATCCACAAATTTTTTTCCTTTGTATATCTTTCAATTTCAAAACACCTGTACACAACTAATAGAAAACATATAAGTGCCTGCAACTTGTGACCAGTGAGACACCACAAGTATATAGACAAATATGTAAATATATAAGCACATGCATATATACACAATTACAGACGCAAATATATACTAAAAAAAAAAAAAATCATGAAAAAATAATAAGAATAAATCGCTCTGTACTGACCCTCACAACTAAACAAAGCACCTATTTTTTATTTTTATTTTTTAATTCATTTCAACGAGTGATATGAAAGTTAAAAACTTACAACCTTCTCTTTCTATTTGATTTTTCACTCATTGTCTTCTTTCTTGCTCTTGCTGTTGATATGATATGACGATGAATCCACCAGAGACAGAGTAGGAATAAAACTTTCCGATCGAGTACGCAACACTCCGTCAATCTCACCGTCTCTTATCCGAGGACTGCTCGGAATCGACCTCAACGATCTCGGAGAATCCAGACTTCGCCTCAGAATCTGTCTGATCGAAGAGATCAGGTGAGCCGTCGGATCCGAAGGCGGACTTTCTGATTTGAAATTCTTGCAGAAGTTCATGTGCTTATTCAAGGCCTCCTCTGTGCTGATCAGCCTCTCGAATCTCACCATCTCGTCTTTCACAGCCTCCGAACACAGCCCACAGATCCATTTCCCGTGATATCGCTCTCGAATTCGATCTATGTACCCCAATGTGCACTCCTCCGTCAATCCGCAACAATCGCATTTCGCCGACTCGATTTCGATCTCAGCTGCCATTTTCGCTGCAACTGGCTGTGATTCTGTTGCGGACAACGCCATCGGATCGCTGATCACTGTTGCAGACATGGCCAAAACCCTAATTTATGGAAAATCAAATCAATCAAAGTCCATTTGTTACCATATATAACATTAATTCAAAAATCAAATCTAATCAAGCAGAGAAAAAAAAAAAAAAAAAAAATCATCGAGAATTACCAGCAGAAGCAGAAGGAAATTTATCCAATTTGTTGTATCTATTTATCTGCCCCTGCTTCGCTTCTTTGGCTTGTTATTTGATTTGATCTTCTTTTTATCTCTCTTTTTCCCACTCTCCTTCTTCGACTTTGAATTCTTCAGGAATGAAAAGTGTATACAACAGAGACATTTCAGAGGAATTTTCTTTTCTTCTCACGTTCTCTCTCAAGAAAATCAAATTCAGAAGATTATGTTTAGCTTTAGAGAGAATCAATTTATCGATTCTTAGATTCTTATTATAACAAGAACATTTGCTGGTTCGCTGCGTTGGAGGGGAGAGTTTTTAGAGAGAGAAAGCTCTATATAAAGAGAGAGAGAGTTGATACGTGTATCCAGACAAGAGGGCCCAATGATTGGCGGTCTGGAGGGTGGATCACGTCAGCGATCCACGCTGTCAATGATTTCTGGCCGTAGATTGAAGTTTGCCAGCTCAGCATTATCTCTCAGTTTGGAGACTTGATCTAACCAAATAATGTTTGAATTGATGGTTTGTGCTTTGAAGACCAATAATGGTGTAACACGTCTAAACCACCCATGTGTTATTTTACTATTTGCCAGCTTGCCAATGATTAAGTATTGCTTATTTCAGCTTCCTTCTACTAATTTTTTTTCTTAATATATATTTTTAATATTTTATTATTCTTTGTCCATTTTGATTATTTAACAATTTATGCAAGGTTAATTAGGAAAATTTAATTGAAATCATCTAATAAATTTGACTTTTGCACATGTAATGAAAAGGGTATTATCCATCATGTAACACATTTTTATTTTTTTATTGATATCATGTGACGGGAGCTTAAAAATTAAATATAAAATTTAACGGGGACAAAATTAATAGATGTTAATTGCTAGTTAATAATTATATATTCACTAATATTGAGAATTTTGTGGTCTAATGGTATCTTTGTTACCTTTAAAAGTAGTCTTTAAAGGAGCAAAATGAAATGTGTGAATGAGTATATATTTTTCTTATATATATATATATATATATATATTTTCACGGATCATAATTACATCACCATCTTACTTTTATTTAATTATACAATCAGCTTTTTTTTTTTTTAAAGTTTGTTTAATTACATATTCATATTCTCTTTCATACAAGAGAGTTTTGTATTATTTTTAACACTTTCATCAGGACGAATTTATACACATTAGTTCTATGTGATAAATTTTCAAAACAAAATAGAAAATGTGAATCTTTTACAAATTCAGAAAGTTTGATTTCATTGTACCCTAAATTACTATGTGAGGTCCGTTACATTATTATTTTGGGGCACGGGGACATTCCAATAAATGATAAGTCACATTCATATTGATATATCATAATCTTAATAATAGATTTGGACCAAGCACAAAGGCATGGTGTGAAATTATTGAAGAGATTGTGAAAGGCCTACCCCACACTACCCCAAATGAGGTCTTGTTGAAGTGAAAGGTTTTCATATTGTGTATTGCCTTTATATATATATATATATATATATATATATATGATGTGCTAGCTTTAATGCTACTATGAAGCATAGGTTTGTTCATATGACAGACTAATGGCATGCATGCATTATATATATATATATATATATATATATGCATTGACGGTTCAAAATAATTTGAGGCCTTAGGCTAAAAAAAAATAAAGTAGCCTTTTAATTAAATCTAATCATATATTTATGCCAGTAATATACTAATTATTTGTTTAGTAATTTTTAAACCTATCACTATTTTTTTTTCAAACTTTGGTTCCATTGTTAATTAATTGGCTATGTGATTTCTAATAGTCACATTTAACAATATAAATAAAATATATAATTTTATGATAACAAAAATTAATAAAATTATAAACTAATTTAAATTATAAAATAATAGAAACTGATATCAAATAATTTGATCTAATGCTCCAATAAATTCTTTAATAGAATATAAGTGTATTCAAAATCTTCACATAGAGTGAGATTGTGAATTGTAACAGTAGAGAAGATGAAAAAAAAAAAAAAAAAAAAACTTATAATGAGAAAGGAGAAAAATATATAAGGAGAGAGAAAAAAAAAAAGTTAATAGGAGTCTTAAAAAAATATAGAAAGTTTCACCAATTTTTACTTAAATATATATATAATATTCAGTGTGTGTGTGTGTATGGTGATGTAATGAAGATGAGAGAGAGCAAAATAAATAATAATAATAATATAAGGATAGAAATATTTTGGGCATGCTATTAAATTTTGTATTTGTTGAGGTTTAATAATATAAGAAAATAAAATATTTAGGTAAGTTATAATATACAAAAAAAAATTTTTTGGGGCCCTCAAAAAAAAGATAAAAAATATAAATCTTTTAGGTCAACTATCAAATTTCTCTATGCGTTAAAATTTAATAATTAAAGAAAATATTATAATTATTTTAAAAAAGTTATAATATATAAAGAAATAAAAAATTATGAGGCCTTCTTATTAATCGGGCCTTAAACAACTACCTAATTCGCACAAGGCTCTAGCACTCCTGGCACCATGAATAACAAAATTCATAGTGCCCAACAGCCGTAATACAGAATAAAAAGTTAGTTGTTTCTAAACATACACAGAGGCGTGTTTGTTTTGGTGTTTTTTGGATTTTTTTTTTCACTTCATTTAGCTCGAGAGTTGGCATTAGTTATATTTTCATGTTTACCCAACTTTTTGTTCCCCCCAACCATCCAAACAAGGCACTTACATAAGAACAATATATTGCTTTCCCCAATGACACATTGTAGGACCTGTAGGTATAGGTAGACCGGCCAAATTATTTATTTATTTTTAATAAATGTTAATTGCTAATTAATAATTTTTTCACCGATCATACTTACACCATCCTCTTATTTTTATTTGAATTGTTCAATCAACCTGCTATTTTAAAAATTTTGTCAAAATTGCACATCCATATTCTCTTGGATAGGAAAGGTTTGTAATATTTTTCACTTACATAAATAAGGATGACTATATGTACGAGCTGTATAGTTTTTCAAAACAAAAGAGGAAAAGTGTTGATCTTTAATTCAAAGAAACAATTTATGAGACATCATATTCTTACAAGTGTTAACACTAGGACACGTCGCAAAAATCAAACATTCCACTTAGAAGCATCTCAACAATAGATAAAATTGTTACTGACTATAACTAGAAGAATTGAACAGAATTAAAGAACGTCTCCACACGGATCAAACTCCTATTTTCATTTACCCTTTATATCAGTTCATGTACTTTATCTTTTCATAGTGTAATCTTACTTTTCAATCACTTTAATTTATCGCACATATATTTCAATTCTTTTAATTTCTAAAACTTGTACTTTAGTTTCTAATTTAATAAATTTCAGACATTTAATTAAGTTCATTTCAATATTCTAGTAGCAGTTTCAACAAGCATTTCCATCTTTTTTTCCATTCCATCTTTCCATTTCCGAAGTCCTCTTCCACAAAGGCAAAAGGAACCTAGTGAGAACAATCATTCCAAATGCTCCACAATCGCCTGATCTCCAAGCCTCTCAAGACTAGATTTGGAATATAGTTTGGCACTATTCCATTTCAATTGAATTCTCGGTGAAACCTGGTACGCCCGCATCTTCCACCTTTCCACTCGGAACGAACTAAATTTTTGTGGCCAAACACTATCTATATAAATTGGTCAACTAATATTAAATTTGAGAGCATCAAATTGTCGCCTTGAAATTGAAATTAAATAAAGTTTACTTCAAATTTGTATTAAATTTTTTCTGCTCCCAAATTCAAAATACGAATTCGATGCAGCCAATCATGGTACAAGTCACATTCATATTGTTTTCAAATAATGAATATGGACCAAGCACAAAGGGATGGTGTGAAACCAAATCTACCCCAAATGAAACCTTCAAGAATTGAAAACAACTGCTCACATGTATATGCACCCCCCATAACTATATCTTTATAACAAAAAGGCAATATTCAATGTTATGAATTGAAGCACATGTATATATATATATATATATATATGATAAACTTGCATTCACGCAACATTATGTTACGAGTGTAGGACCAAAAAACATGGGATATACAGATCGGCAAGAGGCGAAACCTAGCTTCATCCTTGAATAGCTGTTTTTTCATCAATTATGTACATGTATTTGTGTGTGTCTCTCTGTATGTATATAAACACACACGTCGTTCTGAATCATTATTTGATGTACTGGCAAAAGTTTAGAATATGAAACCATAGGTTACGAATTTGTGTGTTGTGCGGATGGTATCAAACACTAGGTCATATACCCTATCGATCTCTCCAAACATCTTGGAAAACATAGGGTTTAAAGCAATTTTATATATACAAAATTCATGAATTATATATATATATATTTTTCCCCATCATGTTAAACAAGGAGAGCAATTTGTCAATTATTGTTATCAGTCATTTAGAAAATATGGTTAAAAAATTAAGACAAACAACACACATTGAGTTCTCACATTCTTCGTTCACGAATCTCCAACGTGTTATGATAGTTGGATGGGAATCAACGTACTATCAACGGGTTAGTGGCATGACGGTATCAATCTTTTACTTTTCGAAAAAAAGTCAAGAATTTAAGTCTCAAAAGAGATAAGTGTGTATGAGTACACCACTAAAAAAAAAAAAAAAAAAAAAAAAAAATTAGTTGGATGGAAACTTAGAGATGTTTAATTGCATAGAGAAATAATGGGATAGGATCCAAATCTTTTTTTTTTTTTTTTTTTGTAAGGCTAATATCTTTTTTTTTATAAGGCTAATAGCATTTTCCTTGTTTTATTTATATATATATATATATACACACACACACACATAAAGGTTCACACCAACCAGTAACAAAGTAATTATAACAAAAAATTCCAAGATAAGAGTGGCTTGAATATATTATAATCTTTCAAATTTGAGAGCTAAAGAAAGTCACGCAAATATAGGGATAATAATTCGTGTTCGCAAATCGTAATCGTGTCATATCGATTTAAGAGTATTTTACTAAACAGTTTAACCCGAACACGATACGTTTAATAATCGTGTCAGGAATCCTCAACATTAATCCGACCTGTTTATTAACCGTATTGCATATGTAACCAGTTTAATAACTTGTTTAATAAAATTAAATATTTTGTTATTTAAATTATTAATAATACTCAATCAAACATTAAATATTAAAAAAATATAATTTCCAATACAACCAAATTATTAAATACTCTTTAATCTATAAAAGAATAAATGATAAGATACAAATTTAGATAGTTATTTTGTAACTTAAATAGAAATTTACTTATAACACGTATAGTTAAACAGGTATAAACGAATTACACAGGTTGAATTCTTCAACTTAAACACGACATGATTAATTAACTAAACAGATTAATTGTGTAGATCCGTTTACGATTCGAATCTGTTTAAAGTTAATTTAATTTTTTTTAATTTATATCGTGTTTAAATCGTATTGATAGGTCGTATCAAACTTTGTGGATGGAGTCATTCCGGTCAATTATTTTTAAAAATGTGTTTCACATGTTAATTAATTGAATTATGAAGAATTAATTTTAGAGTTGCATTCTAGAAGATAAGAGGTAGTGGTTAGAGCCACGTCTGAACTCATAACTTGGTTGGTTCAGAAAGGTCCCTCGGTCAAGTGTTGCTTGCTTAGTTTTCATACTTCTGTACGTTGAAAGATATTGCTTATAGCTACTAGCCTACAAGCTACGTTTTTTTATTAGTCCTAATCATGTGTGTGTGTGTGTGTGTATATATTATATATATATATGTATTCACATCAAGTGGTTGAAAATAAATGAGAATAGTGATGGGACCAGAACTAAATAATTAAGAGAAACACGTAGAAATATCTGGCAAATCTGTGACTAAGATCTTCCAATCAATCAGTCTCAAATAATTGGCCAAAAAAGGCTTGTGTGTAGTTTTGCGCATTTATTTCATTCAAAACGGATACTAACAGCTTTATGGAGTCCACATAAAAGTAAAATACAAAAAGTCTTTTTATATTTTCACACATCAAAATATGTGTCAGCAATTTGTCAGCAGTTCCAAATGACCCATAGTATTAAAGTGCAAGTTGCACAAAAGTCTTGTCTTTTATTAAGGCTCGCTTGTTTATATGTAAAATATTTTTTTAGAAAATATTTTTTAATATTTTAATATTTAATTATTGTAAAATATTTATAAAAAAATATATATTAAAATTTAACAAAAATAATTTATTTATTAATTTTCGATAAATTATTTTACATTGTTAGACACTAATTGACTCTAAAACGGGGTGAATAGAATCAATGACCAATTTTAACAAAAAAATAATTTACAATTTCAACTAGAGATAAACAATTATTCAATAATCAATTAAAGTAGATAATAATTCAAATCATAAATGTAAGAGAAATAAGGATAAGAAATTGCAAACAATGATACGAAAATTTTTAGCGAGGTTCGGAAACTCCTACTCATCGGCTTAAGATCCCTCTTGAGACTTCCCAAACCATTAGAGCTTCTCATTTGTGGTGGAAAGCAAACATTTACATGAAGCAAGCCCTTGCTTTTCTTTTTTGATAGGAGAACACCCTTCTTTTGGGTCACACCAACCCTTACAAGTTTGTAGTAAAGTATGTAAATGAAATACAAGATTGAATCTCTCTCTCAAGATAGATTTACAATTGTAGGCTCACAACTAGAGTAAGTATATGAATGAAATGAAACTCAAATCTCTAATATGATATGAGAGAATAAGAGATATGGAATGAGTGATCAAATGATTACCTTGAATGCTCTAGAATGAAATTCTTGAATGCGCTTCAAATTACTCTCCAATGGGTGTCTCTTTATAACACAAGCTGCAACTCCTATTTATAAAGAATGAAGGTCAATATAGCTGTTGGAGGTTAATATAGCTATTGGAGATCAGGTGTCAATAATCCAAGTTCGCAGGTAGCCGTTTGATTTGAAATTGACTATGTATCGATCGGCTGATGGAGTATCATCGGTCGGCCGAAACCCTCTCGTCAACCAGCTGATCCCCAATCGTCGGTCAGTCGAAACGATTGTTAAAAGTCACTGCTCTCGGGACTTTAAGAAAGTTTCTTATCGATCGGCTGATGAGTATTCTTCGATCAGCTGATGCATATAAAACCCTTATCAGTCGGCTGAAACATCATGTTTAGTCGGCCGAAATGTCTCTTGGCCAAAACCAACTCACTGTTATGGATCTTAAGTGTGATCCTCTATTTTGCTTCTCTGTATCTAGGCTTTCAAATAAATTTTGGACAATATATAATGCCATTCAAATCATGATATGATAAATGAATAATTTTAGGATATGAGCTTCATCGCATTCATAAAATACTTTAACATTTGATTCTATGGCGCCCACTAAACCTATCTACCCCATTTGAACTGCCAGATTTGATTTCTTTTCCGTGTTTCATCTTTGGAGTTTGGAAGTGAATGACTTGTTTTCTTTTGTCTTTGGAGAGCATAGAATGTATCTTGCTTGGCTTTAGTTTTTCACTTCACTTTTAGACTTCTAATGACTAATTTATTCTCAAGGCAAATGTTAGTTCTTAAAACACAATTAATGTTTTGTGATCGTCAAAATTGGTCTTAGGGTCAACAATCTCCCCTTTTTTTATGATGAAAAAACATTGATGTGTTTTAAAAATAAGTGGAGTTACATTTAAATATGCTCCCCCTATCATTGTGCTCATTTGCACTTCATAGCAGGTAATTAAAGACAATTTAAGATTGCAACTGGGAATAGGCATTTTTCATATAAGTCTCCCCTTATTTTTATACATTGTATATTAAATTTGACAAGAAGGCATATCCAGAGAATTATATAGAGACTAACATTGACATTTAGAAAATGAGTACAATAGTCATGAACTATGTCAGCAAAATAAACAGTTTGTCCAAAGTCAAAATAGACAGTTTATCCAAAATCAACATAAACAGTCTATCCAAAATAAACCTGTGTCAACACCAAGAAACTATCAACAACACATCAACATAACTTCAGCCAAACACCACCAAAATAAACCAATTTGTCAACAAACATCAACTACATTTTCTCCCCCTTTTGGTCATCCTCAAAAAGAAAACATAGCATAGAGGCAAAATAAAAACTGAAAAATAAAGGAAGGTAAGTCATAGAAATCCTCAATAAGGAGGAAGATCGGCAGCCATATGCAGTTCCTCGAGATTCTTCTTGATGGAGTCGACATCACCCTCAATAGTGTCTAGTCGTCCAACCATATCATTGACTTTAGCTTCAGTTCGGCGAGAGATGCTAATTTGCTCATGTAGAAGAGCATTTTGCTGCGTGAGGAGCTCGAGAATAACCGGATCGGTCTGTGGAGGTGGCATAGGAATAGGAGGATCAACTGGAGGAGGGTCATCTTGATCATCATCCTTATGGATGGCAGGGGCTAGAATGTTAGGAGGGATAAGAAATTCCCCATCGTCCCCAAGTTCTTCTCTCTCTAAAGCTTCATTCCATGCCATCTCAATAGGATTGTACCACTGCCCATCACGGTCCTTTTTAAACCCCATTAACCCAAGAGTGGTGGATTTAAGTTTGTTTTTAGGCCCTTGATCCTTTTTTACTTCCCTTCCAACCGATACCCCCATAGCATGAAAGACACAACTCAAGGGCATAGCATAAAACAAGTGTTTGTCTTCACTTTGTTGGCAGTCACAAATATAATGAAACATGAGAAAAGCGAGATCAAAATCCTTACCATTAAGGATACACCAAATGAGGAAGGCCTCCATGTATGAGACATCCGAGTGACCTCCGGATTTTGGAAGGATGTTATACATGATGATGTTGTAAATGACCCAAGCTTCCAAAGTAAGTTGTTTAACGTGAACTTTTTGAGTATTTGTGATCAGCTTATTGTAGCTCATTTGCCGTATGGTCTCAAGCTTATTGAATCCCTCCCCTTGGTACCATGTGAATGTGGTAAAATATTTGATGGAACCCTTAGACAAGTCAAGAATGGAGCGAATGGTAGGAATGTCTAAGGTGAAGGAAGTACCCCCAACGAAAGATTCCATTTTCAAAGAGTGTGGAATTCTTTCAAGATGAGTATAAAAGAGACGAACTAAGTGAGGGTAGAAAGAGACATCCATAAATACAAAGTTGCCGAACCCTCTGGCATCAAAGAGTTCGTAAGTGTTGAGATGAAGGGCCTCACACTCGGATTTTGACAAGACTTTCCCGAAAGTAACTTTTCTATGAAGGAACTTAGTGTCAAATAGATTTTTAATGGTTGGATTCTTAAAAAGAGCAAGGTTGGAAACTGGCAGGGGCTCGACATTGCTAGCCTCGGCTTGTTTAGTATGGCTAGTTTTCTTTCGTTTGTTTTGAAAGCGAACGGGGTTTTTCCTAGGCTCAGAAGATGACATGATTTGAGGTTTTGGAAAATTCCATTTTTTTTATTATTATTATTTTTTTAATCAATAGAGAATCCCAAACACAGATCAATTTTGATAGAAATCCTACATCAAATTGATCTAAAAATGATTTAAATGCCTAAATAAATTTTGATAGAGAATAAACAAGTAGATACAGTCAATCACAGAAGTTTTTAGAAAAGTTTGAAAGAGTGAATGAATGAAAACCTTAATTTCATAGGATAAAAACCCCAATAATAACACTGAACATGCCTTAATGGAATTTTAGGGTTCTGATAAGATGAAAATACGGCAAAATCAAATCCAATGCAAACCCACGAAGTTTTGCACAAATCAGACTTAAGGATAACACAATGAATACTGAGATTTGGAAATCACCAAATCTTAAGCACAGTGAAATCTAGGGTTTTGCAGAATAAAATTACAACATGATTGAAATTACAACAATGTTGAAATCCCAAGGTTGATTTAGACCTACATGATACCCACAATTGAATAATTTTAGAAGGACACGATGAACCCCTAATTCGATTTCTGGTTTGCGCAAAAGGAAACTTTAACAGAATGAGATTAGGGTTTTGCAAATATGAGATTAAGATAAATGGAAACCCTAAGATGAGCACATAGGATGAGATTAGGATTTCATAACATCAACCCACAAAATCAACTTAGAATTTGTGCATGACAGATATGTTCATATAAATATAGTGGATTACGAAAGTGAGAAGATGATTATGGAGAGATGAACTTACCAACGAGGATGATTTTGACAATGAGATTAAGATTTAGTGTGTGATCCAATTGGAAGGAATGAATTAGTCGTGAAGATGGAGAGACTTGGGAGAGAGAGACCAGAGGTGAAAATAGGAAGAGAAACCCTAAAATGAAATGACCAAAGAGAGGCTTGAAACCCTAATTAAATTCACAGATCTAACTTTCGGTCGGCTGACAAGACAACGTCGGTTGGCCAAACCTGTGTATTTCGGTCAACTGATAAGTGATTTTCGGCCGGCCGAAATACCTTTTATCACAATTTTAGCTGCTGGAAAGGACATCCTCCTCGGCCGAAATACCTTCTATCACAATTTTAGCTGCTGGAAAGGACATCCTCCTCATATGCCATTCCAAGCTCTTTTTTGATGAAGCAAAAAGTATCCTCTTGAAGGGGTTTGGTAAAAATATCCGCTAGTTGCTTATCGGTGCTTATAAAGACTAATTCAATGTCGCCCTTTGAAACATTATCTCTAATGAAGTGATATCGTATCTCAATGTGTTTCGTTCTTGAGTGCAAAATAGGATTCTTTAAAATACAAATAGCACTCGTATTATCACATTTTATGGGAATGTGTCAAATTTAAGTCTGAAGTCTTCAAGTTGTTGCTTAATGTAAAGCGTTTGGACACAACTAGTTTCGGCTGCCACATATTCGGCTTTCACCGTTGACAAAGCCACGGAATTTTGCTTTTTGCAAGACAAAGATACTAGTGATTGACCTAGAAAGTGACAAGTGCCACTAGTACTTTTTCTATCAACTCTACATCTGGCAAAGTCGGCATCCGAATAGCTAATGAGATTGAAAGAAGTATTTCTAGGAAACCAAAGACCCAAATTTATTGTACCACATAAGTAGCGAAAAATACGTTTAACGGCACACAAATGAGATTCTTTAGGACAAGATTGGAATCTAGCACATAAGCATACACTAAACATTATGTCCGGTCTACTTACGGTTAAATATAAAAGACTACCATTCATGCCTCTATACTTTTTGATATCAACATATTTGCCTTTCTCATCTTTATCAAGTTTCAAAGATGAACTCATGAGAGTTTTGGCATGTTTGACTTCCTTCAAGCCAAATTTCTTTAGCAAATCTTTAACATACTTGGATTGACAAATGAAAATGTCATCAAGTGCTTGTTTGATTTGCAATCCTAGAAAGAAAGTAAGTTCACCTATCATGCTCATTTCAAACTCATTTTGCATGCTAGAAGAGAACTTTTCACAAAGTACACTATTGGATGATCCAAAAATAATATCATCAACGTATATTTAAATAATTAATAGGTTGCCATCAATGATTTTAGTAAAAAGAGTGTTGTCAATTTTTCCTCTAATAAAACCATTTTCAAGTAGAAATCCACTCAGTCTTTCATACCAAACTTTTGGAGCTTGCTTCAAACCATACAATGCTTTTGACAATTTATAGACATAGTTAGGATTATCATAGCTTTCAAATCCCGGTGGTTGTTCTACATGCACTTCTTCCTCAATGAAGCCATTTAAGAAGGCACTTTTTACATCCATTTGATATAGCTTAAAGTTTTTGTGGGATGCAAAGGCGAGGAGCATTCTAATGGCTTCAAGCCTAGCTACGGGAGCAAAGGTTTCATCATAGTCAATTCCTTCTTCTTGGTTATACCCTTGAGCAACAAGTCTAGCCTTGTTTCTCACAATTGTTCCCGATTCATCCTTTTTGTTCCTAAATACCCATTTTGTTCCAATGATAGTCTTATCTTTAGGTCTTGGGACCAATTCCCAAACTTTATTTCTCCCAAATTGGTTAAGTTCTTGCATGGCGAAGATCCAAGGTTTATCATTTTCGGCTTTATGAATATTTTTTTGTTCAAGTTGGGAAACAAAAGCCACATAATTGCATATATCACCAATTTTGGATCTAGTACTTACTCCTTTGGATGGATCGCCAATAATTTGATTTATTGGATGATTAGGCACTTACTTCTAATCCTTAGGGAGTGTGTCTTTATGAGGATGACTTTCTTTTGGATCATCTTTGGGGAGATCTTCAAGAGGTGAATTGTATGGATCAAGATTCTCAAAATTCTTTTCAATCTCAATTATATCCTCATCATCATTCAATGAACAAGTAGGAGGGGGCAATTGTGACTCATCGAATACAACATGTATGGATTCAACAACAATAAGTGTTCTTTTGTTGAACACTCTAAATGCTTTGCTACGAGAAGAATATCCTAAGAAAATACCTTCATCCGATTTAGGTTCAAATTTTCCTAGATTATCTTTATCATTTAACACAAAACATTTACACCTGAAAACCTTGAAATAACCAATGTTTGGCTTCCTTTTGTTTCAAAGTTCATAAGGAGTTTTATTGAGAAGTTTTCTAATGATGACTCTATTTATGACATAGCATGATGTACTAATGGCTTCGGCCCATAGAGATCTAGGTGACTTATGTTTATTTAACATAGTTCTAGCCATTTCTTGGAGAGACCTATTTTTCCTTTCAACAACTCCATTTTGTTGAAGAGTTCTAGAAGCCGAAAGATTATGATTATATCCATTTTCATCACAAAACCTTTCAACGTCTTGGTTGTCAAATTCTCTACCTCTATCACTTCTAATGGTTTTAATCCTATACTTCTTTTCATTTTTGATTCTTTTACAAAATTTAGAGAAAGTTGTGTAAGTCTCATTTTTATGTGAAAGGAAAAATACTCAAGTGAATCTAGAGTAGTCATCAACAATTACAAAAGTATAGAGTTTTCCACCAAGACTAGCTACTCTTTCCGGACCAAATAAGTCCATATGAATTAATTCAAGAGGTCTCATAGTTGTTATGTTTTTTTTTTTCTTTTGAATGATGACTTGATTTGCTTGCCTATTTGGCATGCACTACAAGTTTTATCTTTTGAAAAGTTAGTCTTTGGGAGGCCTTTGACTAACTCATGCTTAGATAATTTTGAAATTAATTCCATACTAGCATGACCTAACCTTCTATGCCACAACCAACTATTTTCATTTGAAGATACGAGGCACTTACATCTTGATCATGCAATTCACATAAAAGTAAAGTATACACATTACCATTTCTAAGAGCATGAAACACTTCATTGTTATTCTTTTTAACAATGCATTTATTCGATTTAAAAAGCACATCATAACCTTTATCACATAGCTGACTAATGCTAAGCAAGTTATGTTTTAAGTCTTTAACAAGTAACACATCATCAATAGATAAGGAAGAAGAGATACCAATAGATCCAATGCCAATAACCTTGCCTTTTGAGTTGTCTCCAAATGTTACGCTTCCTCCTTTGTGAGGCTCGATAGAGAGAAATTTTGAATGGTCCCCCGTCATATGTCTTGAGCACCCACTATCAAGGAACCACTTGTCCTTGGATGATGATGAAATCTTCAAGCAAACTTACAAAAGGAATTTGAGTAATCTTCTTTTGGTACCCATATTTTCTTGGGTCCATGGGAGTTAGGAAGAGGCATATATGTTCCTTTAATAGCCCAAATTTATTTTGTCTTGCATAGCCTTATGGGACAATGATTAATTTTGTGTCCTAACCTTTTACAATAATTACATTTTGGACTTTGAGAGAAATTTTTAACAAAATAGTCGCTCAAAGGTTTTCACCTTTTTATTAAACAAGAATCTTTGTTGTGAGAATCATATCCAAGCCCATCCTTAGTATAAGCATTTCTTTGCTTACCAAGCATAAGACTTAAATTATCTCTACTTTTTGTGAACTTGGCTAAAGTCACAATTTGATCTTCAATTATGACTTTCAAGGACTTATTTTCAGAAATTAAATCAATAGATGCTAATTCTTTATCTAATTCACATTCTTTTTCCTTTTTCAATGTTTCATTTTCAAGAAGAGATTTTTCAAGTTTTTGAGAGATAATGTTGTTTTCTCTTTTAAGACTAGCACACTTTTGAACCATCTTGCCTAATTTATCAAGCAATTCTTTAAAAGCATCAACCAAGTAATTGTGAGTATCAACTAATTCATCATAAGTAATTTCTAAATCAAATGAGTCATGGTTAGAGTTTATCTCATCTTCATCGGTCATAAGGCAAAGATTGACCAATTCATTGAGTTCATCATCACTTTCGGATCCATTTGAATCATCATCCTCCCATGTAGCATGCATGGCTTGGGTTTTCTTTTTCCGTTCCTTTTCATTTTTGTATGCATAGCAATCCGATTTGAAATGCCCCGGTTTTCCACAATGAAAACAAATAGGTGCTTTTCTTTTTCCTTGTTCACTTGTGGAACCACTTCTTTTGAGATTGTTGCTCTTTTAGTACTCTTCATTTGAAGAACTCTTCTCACGGTTTTGGTGATGAGTGCAATTTCTTCCTCTTCTTCATTATCGAGAGCTTTCTCAACTTCAACCTCCTTGGTAGTGGCTTGAAGAGCTAGATTTTTCTTGTGAGTTTCTTTGTTGTCATCTCCATCATTCATCTCTAGCTCATATGTCATCAAAGAACCAATGAGCTCATCAATAGGAAGTGTGTTGAGATTTTTAGCTTCTTGAATAGCGGTCTTCTTAGCTTCCCAATTCTTAGGCAAAGATCTAAGAATTTTTCTCACATTTTCGGATGATATATATGACTTTCCAAGAACCTTCAAAGGATTGACAATGTTAATAAACCGAGTATACATTTCACTAATTGTTTCTTTGTTATTCATGGTAAATAATTCATATTTATGGACAAGCATGTTCATTTTAGATTCCTTAACATGACTTGCGCCAACATATGTAATTTCAAGTTGGGTAATTTACACAAACCTTCCCTGTGGTTTGCCATACTTACAGGCGGCACCCTTCCTATTCCGGAAATTACGCGGACCTCCCCTACTTTTTAAAATATCCTACACGGACCTCTCTTTCATTACGGTCAACGCTAGTCAACGATGAAAATTGATGACGTCAGCTACTATTTTTATTAAAATTCCTAAAATACCCTTGTCTATATAATTAAATAAATATTATATTTAAATGATATTATATATATATATATATATATATATATATATATATATCAAGCCTTCACCAATTAAATTCCAGCCTGTAGAATCCTTCATTGAACACCATTGCTACACAAATAAACATTCCTCTCCAGTTCCGTCTACTTATACCCACCATAAGTGCAATACCCAAACTCTCTGTTACCCCAACTTTCTTTGACTCTCAATCCTACAAAATTAAAGATGATAATCATGATATATATATACATACTGAACATACTGTGAATTTACCATCATTTGCTCCCTTACATCTTTGAAAGCAAGAGTTCCATATGATCCAAGCTAGTCATGGCAGAGTTTGGTGGTAGCTAATGATGCGATGGAGAATTAGGGGTGGATTTTGATTTTGCCCATTACAATGACAGAGGATATGGTCTCTGTCAACTAGTATGATCTACTACACATATTCATTCTAACCTTGATGTAAAAAATTTATGGAATTCGGATTGAAAAGTATGAAGGTGCAAGTTTTTTAAACTTCATTAAAATAAGGATAGGGAAAAAAAAAAAAAAAAAAAAATCCTCCACTGATCTATTGTTGTATTGCAAACATCAGAAACAGCACCATACCGAGTCAAGCTCTACGACTCCGACTCGATGGTTCTCATCGCCATTGCCGGCTCCGGCGTCCTTGTAGTCACCGCCGGTATACTGCTGCGTAGACCCAGAACCCTTCCAAATCCACCAGCATAGCTAATAGCTTCATAAAAAAAACACAACCTCACCTCTCTATCATCTCATCGCCTGAAATCATCGAATTAGGGGAATTAAGATAGGGAACAGTTTGTGGATGCTATAAATTTCGTTCCGGTACAATCATCAATGCCACGGTCAGCGGTGGCGCCACCGAACCATATGGACTTCCTGTTTGTGGATGCTCTGAATCAGATCCAGGATTTACAGAGGTTGTAAATTAAAGGGTGGATTTGTAGAGTGAAAGTCCAGTACGCCATCAACGGTGGCGATTACAATCACAATTGGTCCTATTAGACATGGCCGAGCTTCAAACCTTACCCTAACCGTAACTCCAACCCCAGCTTAATGCGTACCCGCAGGTGAAAGCGAAGTCGTCCTGTGAGGTTTCAAGAGAACGGCCGTGATCAGACGAACAATTTTCCGGCCAAAAATATGGTCATCGGACAGGTGAAGTCTTGAAACGAGAAGAGGATTTCTAACTGGAAAACAATATATATATATAAGCTTATGGGTATTTTAGTAATTTAAGGTAACAATGTGAGGGTATTTTAGTAATTTCAACAGCTCTGTTAGTGGATTTAACGGTCCGTCACAGATAAGGGAGGTCCGTGTAGGATATTTTAAAAAGTAGGGGAGGTCCGCGTAATTTTCGAAACAAGAAGGGTGCCGCCTGTAATTATGGCAAACCATAGGGGAGGTCTGTGTAAATTACCCTTTCAAGTTTATCCCAAATCTCTTTGGCCGTTTCACAATCTGAAACTCTATTGAAGTCGTCTTTGCTTAGAGCACAATAGAGATTTGTGATAGCTATGACATTACATTGAACAAGCCTACGCTCATTTTGAGTCCACTCATCATCGATTTTTGGAACTCTTTGACCATCAACAACTTTGGTTGGAATGTGATCACCTTGTTCGGTGGCTTTCCAAGCATCGATGTCTAAACTTCTTAGAAATGCTCTCATTTTTATTTTCCAATAATTATAATCACTTCCATCAAACCAAGGAGGTCTATTGTTAGATTGACCTTTTTGATGAAAATTGGCCATGATCATTCTCTAAGATGATTAGGTCTTTAACTAGAGATTAGGCTCTGATACTAATTGTTAGACACTAATTGACTCTGGAGGGGGGTGAATAGAGTCAATGGCCAATTTTAACAAAAAATAATTTACAATTTCAAGTAAAGATAAACAATTATGCAATAATCAATTAAAATATATAATAATTCAAAGCATAAATGTAAGAGAGATAGGGATAAGAAATTTCAAATAATAACACGGAGATTTTTAGTGAGGTTCGGAAACTCCTACTCCTCGGCTCAAGATCCCTCTTGAGACTTCTCAATCCACTAGAACTTCTCCTTTGTGGTGGAGAGCAAACATTTGCATGAAACAAGCCCTTGTGTAATACCCCCTAATTTCGGAACACGGGTTGATCAAGTCCGCGCACAAAATCAGGGAATATCAAAACAATTAAAGTATTTAAACAAGCACGGATTACAAAATGAAATAAAGAATAAAATAAAACGCTGAAGAAATCCAATTAATAGTAAATCCATTAATAACTTCCAAATGATTACAACTCGGGAATCCCGTAACTCAAGGATCCCTTAACCAAAAGTTACTATTTAGAATTTCAACCAATTAAGTACTAATATCAACTGAAACAAAACTAATATCCTACTTTTAAGTAAATAGAAGGAATGGATAAGTCCTCCAGCTGCGGATCCTCAACCTTAAGACTTGACCTTCTACAACCTGAAAAATAAATCGCGGGTTAAACCCTACGAGCAAGTTCTCTCTACCAAGCCTCTGAAAACCAATAAACAGATCATCTTTACCAAAACCATCCCTAATTAAGCTTTAACTTTAATATACGATGCTACAAATATATATAAATACTTATATATATAGTGCAAGAATCCTACCAGTTAATAGGGCATTAAATTGTCAAAACCACTCACCAATAATTAATTATTAGTCATACCTAGACCAAGCCCCCCCTTTTATAATTTTCTCATAAAGTAAACCCCACTCACCTTAACTCCATCCTAAACAGTAATTTAGTCATCTACACATATAGCAATTTAAATATGCACCGGCAAATCAACCATACCATTTATAAATATATTTATTTATATACTAGCAATTCAACCATGCTTTCTTCAATATATTTACTTTTACAATTAATTAGCAATTCAACCATGCTTCCCATATATGAAATTTATTCATAACCAATAAGGCAGTATATCAAAGCCTTTGGCAACTCATCCATGCCTACAATTCAACCATGTATTAATTTTAAACTTAACTCTAGGTATAATTATACATAGACTTCACATGCATATAATAAGCATGTCCTTAATTTAATAACCGTGTATCTATTACGATTTTAAATCAACCATACCATACACGAATCAAGTCATACCAAACAAGATTTATAATATTTAATAATCTTAAATAATATATATATACACATATATTTTGTAATATATATATATGTGTGTATCATACATTCCATACCAATCGTTGACTATTTAAAATCATATCTACATATATATACACATATATACACCTCCTTTCATTGCAAAAATATTTAATTAATTATATTTATACCACTAAATGCTACTAGGTATCTTAGTAACACTCTGAGGCTCTCAAAATATCAAGAACACACCCTCTAATGATTAATTTTAACCCTAACAAGCTTAAGATAAATACTGGAACTTCACCGGAGTCTCAAGCAACTTTCCAGGACCTCACACGCATCCCCACGCGCCTTCACGCGCCACCACATAGCCCTAGACTACTCCCACGCGCCTCCCCTTACCGGCAGGCGCGTCCACGCGCCTGCACGCGCCCTCACGCGTCGGTTACACTCTCAGCACGTGTGTGGCTTGTCCCTATTGGTTGCCCTTCTGCGTTCTGGTGCACTTGCTCGCACCAGATCATTTTTAGTTGGCTGGACCATATCTATGGTCCAGATGCTAACGTGTACCAGCCCATCATGTGCCGCGAAGCACTGAATCAACCGCCCTTCCATCAACTCTTCTCAGCCACTGGATTAGTTTTCACACAACCTTATAATATGCCGTACACACTGGATTCATCTTCCTTAGATCGAGCAGCATCCATGGTGCTGATCTGCGGCTCACCATACTACCATGGACCGCGACACACTGGATTTTACGCCTTTGATGATGCACCGATTTGCAAATCCAACCCCAGTATGTTGTTTATACTACAAATATTTATATATATATAACAGTATATAATAAAACAATCTCTAAAATAACATTCAAAATATAAATTAATTCTAGAAAATTTCCAGAAAATCCTAGAAAAATTCCAAAAGCTTTATTTATTATTTTGGGCATAATTAAACATATATAATTAAATTAAGATCTATTTAATTTAATTCATCATACCACACAAGGTTAAAGCAAACTATAAAAAATTTCAGAAATAAAATTTAATTAACCTAACCCCACATACAATATTTAAATATTCAGAACAATTCATACATATATTCACATGCTTAAATTTCCAATTTTGTAAAGAATAAACATGCTGATCTACACTGATTAACAATTTGATTTAATAAGTTAAAATTAAAATTTCGATAATTAAGGTGATAAGCTTATGAGTTCTAAGAGGAGAAGTAGAGAAGAACTCGCCTTTTCCTTTCCAAATCCGGTCTCCTCTTACGTTCTTTGATCCGGCCTCCTCTTCGTTAGCCCTTCTTCTTCTCTCTCTAATTCTCTTATTTTTCTAACGTGGAAAAACTCCTAACCCTAGAGTCTTATGTGTCTATTTATATACATACAAAAACTAAATCCTTTTCCCATTAGGATTATCATATAAAATAAATAATATTTATCTTTTAAATAATATATATACATACATATATTTTACTATAAACATATATATATTACCTTCCATATATAACCATTAGTTAAATAAATTATATATACCTATATATATCAATATATAATTATATTGACATATATACCCCTCCACATGATTTAATAATGAATTAATATACACATGTAATTATATAGGTATAATTATGCAAAGATAATTATTAAATATCCTCACAACCACGGGCCTTTACCCATTAACCCAACAAGGCTTCCTTCAAGCCCAATACCACATCCGTTGGTCCAACTTCCTTTAATCCCAATACAAATAACTTAAATACCTAAAATAATGAAATTAAATTTAATAGCTACCAATAATTAACAATAAAGTTACACCAACATAAAATCACGCAAATCAAATAAACATTTCACTAACTAGCATTCCACAAATCAAACACCATATAAATTTAACAATTAAAATTACAAAATATATAATTTAATTAAAACAATACAATTTACCTACGCACTTAATTAAATAAAACAAATCACAACTATCAAGCACCTAATTAAATAAAACAAATCACTTAAAAATAATAATAATAATATAATATAAATTAATTTAATTAATAAATCCTTTTTAAAATATCGGGGTATTACACCTTGCTTCTCTTTCTTGCTAGGAAAACACCCTTCTCCTAGGCTTCTTTTGGGTCACACCAACCCTTACAACTTTGTAGTAAAGTATGTAAATGAAATACAAGATTGAATCTCTCTCTCAAGATAGATTTACAATTGTAGGCTCACAACTAGAGTAAGTATATGAATGAAATGAAGCTCAAATCTCTAATATGATATGAGAGAATAAGAGATATGGAATGAGTGATCAAATGATTGCCTTGAATGCTCTAGAATGAAATTCTTGAATGCTCTTCAAATTACTCTCTAATGGGTGTCTCTTTGTAACACAAGCTGCAGCTCCTATTTATAGAGAATGAAGGTCAATATAGCTGTTGGAGATGAGGTGTCAATAATCCAAGTTCGCAGGTAGCCATTTGATTTGAAATTGACTATGCATCGGTCGGCTGAAACCCTCTCGTCAGCCGGTTGATCCCCATCAATCGGCTGAAGCATCATGTTTAGTCGGCCGAAATGTCTCTTGGCCAAAACCAACTCACTGTTATGGATTTTAAATGTGATCCTCCATTTTTCTTCTTTGTATCTAGGCTTTTAAATAAATTTTGGACAGTATATAATGCCATTCAAATCATGATATGATAAATGAATGATTCTAGGATATGAGCTTCATCGCGTTCATAAAATACTTTAACATTTGATTCTATGATGCTTACCAAACTTATCTACCCCATTTGAACTGTCAACCTTGATTTCTTTTCCGTGTTTCATTTTTGGAGTTTGGAAGTGAATGACTTGTTTTCTTTTGTCTTTGGAGCACAAAGAATGTATCTTGCTTGACTTTAGTTTTCCACTTCACTTTTAGACTTTCAATGACTAACCTGTTCTTAAGGCAAATGTTAGTTCTTAAAACACAATTAATGTTTTGTGATCGTCAAAATTGGTCTTAGGTCAACATACATGTCTAGTCCAATGGGCTCAATCTCAATCTCAACCTCAACCTCAATCTCAATCTCGACGTCGACGTAAACCTTTGTCAAATACCGAAAAAGTAAAAATAAAAATTATTTTACTTGAAAAAAATATATTTTTTCCCAAAAAATTATTTTAAGTAGAAACAAACGGAGCCTAAGGGTTCGTTTATTTGAGTAAAATATTTTTCAAAAATTTTTTATTTTATTTTTTGTATCTGGTTATCATAAAATATTTACGAAAAAAAATATTAAAATCTAATAAAAATAACTTATTCATCAATTTTCAGCAAGGTATTTTACACGCTTCACTTGATGAACTTGACCTCAAGCTCGACTTAAACCTTTGCTAAACACGAAAAAATAAAAATAAAAAATATATATTTTACTTGAAAAAAAAAATATTTTGAGAAAAATATTTTACGTTGAGGCTCCATTTGTTTCGACGTAAAATATTTTTTTAAAAAAAATATTTTTTTTTCAGGTAAAATATTCTTTTATTTTTACTATGTTGGTGTTTAGCAAATAATTACGTTGACGTTGAGGTCAAATCCATCAGGCAGAGAATGAGCCGCAGAATCTGAACTCTGCTCAGACAAGGTTTGATTCGCTCTAGTCAGCGAGATCCGATTTTAAAGCTGCAAGGCCATTCGAGATGGCTCTGTGGTCAACAGCGGTTGACTTGACCCTCGCTCTCCTCTCTCGTCTCGCCTTCTTCAACTACTCGTTCAGCAAGCCTCCTCTGCTGTTATAAGGGATGGAAATCCCCATAGAGCTTATTTTTTGAAAACTCGGGGAACTTTTGCTACAGAAAAAGAAGATTTGAAGAAAGGCGGGGCATATAAAATAATTTGCTGAAAATTGATAGATAAGTTATTTTTGTTAAATTTTAATATTTTTTTCTTTATAAATATTTTACGACAACTAAACACCAGTTTCAAGTTCGGATAAAGGAGAAGAGTTGGGTTAGAAAATTTGACCGCTAGCATAAACTTATGTCACTAATATGAACATCAATCCTATGAATACTTTAGTTCTTAAATAAATTTAAATTTGAAATCCTCGATTTGATTTGTTTAATCTTGGCTTTGTCTTGTTTAAGCGCATTTCAAAATAGTAACATTATAAATTCGTAGTCTTTTAGGACTTTTCAACATGATTTGCCTTATATAAACAACTCTTAATTAGAATCTAATATATGGATTATGACAAATGATGAGGACTATGGTTGATGTTGTTACAGAGTCTTTCTCATCAAGTTCCATATGACCCACATGCTTGAAAGCTTGATCTAACAAAAAGAGAACATTAATGAAGATGGAAATATGTTAATGTTGCTACTGAGATTCTTAATTAATTTGAGCATTTATAGTCACCAATCAAGGAGGCATTATTAGGAACCACCTTGATTGGGATGTAAAAATCATAATTGATGAGCTACTGGACCATATTATACTTTGTAATGTTTCCAATAGATGTATGTATAATATTCTGAGTCATATATAGTCGAGTTGAGTCCAAATCAAGATTAAATTGTGATTTTTCATGACCATCCATATATTCATGTTGCAATATGTTATATATATATGTCCCAAAAACAATTATATTTCTAAAAGTCTCCTTAGGAATTTCTTCATTTCTGTTCATTAGTACAATAAAATATGTTGCAAACAGTTAGGCAGCAATGGTTAGTGTGCGCCTTAGAATAACGGTAAGATTGTCCATGAAGGTCACGGGCTCGAAATCAAATACAGGAAGTATGATTAGGGGAGTATCCCCTGTACATCTGTACTCTGTAAAGGCTGCCTGCATTTAGTGTTTGGTATGTGGTTCAAATTATATATATTTTTTATAAAATCAGTTTCCTCTGCTATGACACCTAAGGAAATGGATTGCTTAATTACCAATTTATTTTGAAATTTTAGGAATTCCAATGTAGTAAAATGTTCAATTTTGATAACATTTCTGACTTTTACACTTTTTAATATATGAAATTTTCAGGGAAAATAAAAGGTTTTCTTTGAAATTTTCAAGAGATGAATACAAATTTCACAGAGAGCGCTACTTTATGAACATATAATTTGTTAAATCTAGCTGTGAGTTGAATCTCAAAGAGAGTGATACCATATTAATGTACCTAATTGCACCTAAAGAGGTTATTAACTATCTTCAAGAAATGATTACATGTCTCTAAATCTGGATTTGAAATTATGTTTAATTTCTGTAATTTGCTGATTCCAAGAAAATTATTATTTATGCATATTATTATTTATGTGATCATCGGCTCAATACTCTGATGCTATTGTTATTTATGATGTACTTTCTAACATTTTTAGGTCCTCTGCAAATATGTCCGATTCAATAGTGTCTTTTTACGTTTATGTGGATGCACGTGTGAATTTATTATGTTGCGACTCGTGAGAGTCTGATTCAGCAAAGCACTACCAGAAATTCAGATAGTTTAAAATCACATTTCTTGCCCGCACAAATACAATTATGTGACATTCATCTCTGGATTGGATCACCAAGAAAAACATATCCAACTCAAGAAAACAAAAATAGCATATGAAATCGACTCCTAGCATCATAAATCAAAAGGGAATAAGGTTGCTTGAGATGAGACATGAACATATTTGACTGAACAACAAAAGAAATTATTTACTTAGAACCATGATTTTGAGGGGCTCCACCCGAAGCATTACACCCGGAAGGGTTCCATTCCCATGCTTCAACTGTCAACAATGGCAGTTGAGGGCTACAGTTCGACAACAATGACGACCATTAGAAGCTTCTTTCCTCTAAAGTTCACCAATCAGCTTCTCCATCCCGTATAACCTGGCATGAAGTGATGATTTGCAAAAGCACTGCTTATTATACAGTGACCTTGAGGTAAGGGAAGAAAAAAAAACACATAAGAATATTTATTATCCTTATGTGAGAGAGAAATCTAGCTCATACCTAGCTCTCCAATGACTGCTGCTGCTAATCTTATTTGCTTTTCCACATTAGCTTCCTCACCCTCCATGTCATTGAAAAGTTCACGCTCAAGTTGTTATGACTCAATTTCAGTCATGTGGTCTTAAGACTATTAATGTGGCCCCATCGAGTCCATAATATTGTCAAGATAAGCCTCCATCTCAGCAGGAGGACGCGTTTCAACAGAGAAACAACACTCAGAACTTATGAATTCCACATTATTTCTTCAGTTGAATGTATGGGAAGTCCCACGATCCAAAACTACTTGCAACTTTCTTGGGATCCACACAGAAATGCTGCTTCAGAGGGAGATGTTGAGAGTTCACCTCTTCTTTTATTTTGAACTAGCTGCCTAGTGACAGGGATCCATGAATGACCGCGAGGATAAGTGGAGGGTAGGACTGCTGATGTGATCCCGCAGCCTGAGCAATGCTTTGACCTCTCCTAATCACAACCTGGGTAGACATTAGGAATACCATGAACAAGTTGAATGTTAAGAAATAATATAATACCTAACTTCACTCAGCTGGGCTCTCACGCTCGGATATGAGTGCAAATTAGAGGATTCAAACAACTACTTGGAAAGGCAATTGACAAGGTTAAAAAAATTGTTTTAGTAAGGCATGACAAATCACTTTCACTGGTTAGAAGTTTCTTTTTTGCAAATACGGACAAATAACAAGTCAGAAGTCCATCTCTGTATGAATAAATTCGAGGGCTTCAGAAACTTCTAACCAGTCATATTTTAAAGATTTAAGACTTTTCTTAAATACCTAGCAGGAAATTGTCGAGGAAATTATTAATCTAACAATAACATTTACAGATTTTTTTTCCCCCAAGTTATATTTACGGATTCTGGTATGCAAACAGACAACACTGTGCATACAAAAGAGACAAAAGGAACTTGAATCTAATTAAAATAAATTTAAGGGCAAATTTCACGAAACCCCCAATACTATCACTTTTGATCAAATACCCCCAACCTACTTTAGAAAACCTCCAACACTATGAAATTTGATCACATTACACCATGTCTATGATTAAATGACGAAAGCACCCTTCTGATATACCAATCGATTTAAAAAGTAAAAAACGCAGTTGTTTTATTCAAACCTATTTTACCCTTTTATATATTAATCCGCAAATAACATTACATATACCATATTTTACAGCAACCACCACCGTTGATCCAGTTTGTATTACTTTTCTAATATAATCTACGGGTGTGATCATCCAACCATACTGATCACTTTTACAATAAAAGCACTAGATTGGATCATCCAAGTTATGAATTCTAAAGAGAGAAAGAGATCACATTCTCAACGCTTTACTGGTGTCTGGGCTGTCACCGGAGCAATTGACGAATCTTCACTTCAGAAGCACAACCATCAGATAAGAGCTTCAAGATGGCTTTGGCTCGATGGTGCGAGAGAGCCGAGCCGATTTGCTTCCTCTTCAGATCACGAGCCAAAGCCTCTCTCTTCCCCATTCGTGTGACATTGTTGCAGGTTCGCACGCTGGAAATTACACTAGAGCAACTACTGGACAGAATCAAAAAAGCCTCAGTCGTCTCCGATGTAGATTCCGGATAATACAGCCACAACAAAGGGTATCTCTAGATACCCATTTCACGTCTCTCTCTTTTCTCGACCGGAACGTCGTCGTTTCCTTATCCTTCTTCGTCTTCACCTTTGCACTCTTTGTATATGACCTCCAATGGTGCTCTCAAGTTCCATTCAACAAACGAATCGGCGTAAAACAGATTTGGATCCAAATCCAAACCCAAACCAGTTTCGGGTTTGGACTATGGGTGTTGTTCGCGTGAGACCCATTTGCAATCTTCCTCTGGTGATGATGAATCACGGGTTCGTTGTGCGTTGGTGGAATTGAATTTCTTTTATGTCGTTTGGATGAGTCATAATCGAGGAAGAGAAAGAAAAAGAATTCCAATTGAAATCAGAACTGGGGAGAAAACAATTTCGAGGAATCAGAAATCTGAAACCAAATGACGGTGGTTGAGAATTTTGTGATACAAGCCTTCACTTGGCCGCTAGTGGTTGTGGGTTGGGAATGGTGGTGGCAATTACGAAGATGGGGATGGTGGTGCTGCGGTGGTCACCGGTGGTGGCGCTGTAATCGCCGGATGTAATGGAGATGGAAAAAAGAAAAAAAAAAAAAATATATATATATATATATATAATGTGTTAGTTTGACTATATATATATATATATATGCAAATTTCACTAAGGTTATTTCTGTAATTTGTAAAATATTGATTTTTGCTTTTCAAATAAATTGGTATATCAGAAGGTTAATTTCATCATTTAACAGCAAAATTGAGGCAATGTGATCAAATTTCATAGTGTTGGGGGTTTTCTAAAGTAAGTCGAGGTTATTTGATCAAAAAGTAATAGTATTGGGAGTTTTGTGAAATTTGCCCTAAATTTAATGTAGATTCTTTAGAGAAAAAGTTTCTGATTGTAGCAAACTTCTATCTGAATACAAATTACATCTGGAACAAGGACAATCAAAAACCAGAAGCTGGAAATATCGTTCATCTCACGCAACATAAAGAAAAATGTTTGGCAATGTAGTAAGAAAAAAATAAATCATTAGTTTGGAACACACAAGTGAACTTGCTGATAGAAAACCTCCCTCTAGCTCTATATATACCTTAATTAGGGCAGCTCTTGCCGTTAACAAACACCTGGCCAGGCTGCTGCACCATGACTGACCTGTGGGCTGCTGCTTCATGCCTACATGTGATTTCTTATTTCTGTGGCAGTGGTGACAGTTCACCCTACACATAGAACTATAGACCAGTTATAGGAAAAATATGCAACTCCCCTCATTTTTTTCAATTAATATTATTTCACTACCATACATTCATAATCAAGATATCTACCAAGTGCTCTAAAAAGACAAGAGTGACCAATCGTTTGACGTAAATGCTGTTATGAAACTACGATTCTGTTCCTTTGCAAAAGGAAGGGTTGTTTGCATGTCAAGTCTTGGAAGACATATATGCAATCTGACACACGAAAAGGTGTTATATGGAGCTTTGGTCTTACAGTGATTTGGGTATCCTGATTGGAAAGACAAAAATCAAAACAACAAAGCGTAGGAAAAATAAAAGGGAAATCGCAGAGTATATGTTACTAGAGCAAAAAGATTGAAGCACAACCAAAATTGCATTATGTGACTAATCAAGACAAAATCAATAGAATTAGAAAATAGAGTTTACCAGAAAAGCATAGCACATTTGCAGCTTCAGCTCGCGACTGGAGATACAAGTATTGGTGTAGACAAACTAGCAGCAGCATTGACTAACATGTTGTGAACAATTCTATTTGACTGACTGAGATACTGCTCAACTGGATAATGATGAAGTCGCAGGACCAGAGAAGTGATGAACAACCATTTGCTGAATTCTTCACAAAACACCCTCCAACTCCTATGAAATGCGGACTTTTCGGATGTGAGATATCTTGCTCCAGTCCTCTCCGATTAGCTTTTGGTATCTTCGCCGCAAAATAGTACAGTTGTGGATGCGCAATTTTTTTAGTGGTGCCATCTGGAGGAGGCGGTTTGGCAGTGCCTTCAGCTTGTCGCAGTGAGAAAGTTTCAAGCATCGGAGATATGGCATTATCTTGATCTCCTCTTGCGCTTCTCCTCTTGCACTGATCTCATCCCACTCCTCCCAACTATTCATGCAGACGATTTTGAGTTTCTTCAACTTTGGGAACAGAATAATAACTGAAGATGATGATGCAGCCATTGCACCATGCATCATTGTTGAGCCTCCATTGTGATTAACATTATCAGTCCCTCTTCCTAAAAGTTCAAGACTCGCATACTTCAAACTATGCATACCCTCTATTTGAAGCTTTTCAAGGGCCGGCAGTTTCCCCAAGTAGGGCAAACCTACACAGTTTTGGCACTCCTGGAGGCAAAGCTCTTGCAGGTTGGTTAACGACATCAGCCAATTGGGGAACTGAGTACCAACATAGAACTTTATCTGTAGATATTGCAAATTCGGGTGCAATTGTAGCGCTTCAACATCTGTCATCCCCCCCGCTGGCACTGGAGAGTTGAAATATAAATGCAAACCAAGGAGGTCTTTTTTGTTCTTCAATTCAGCTTTCTCAACCTCACCTGCATCTGCTACATAACCCAACCCTTCTATTTTAAGATGTCCTTTAAGGAAATTCAAGTTTTTCAGATCTGCTAGTTTACATGTTGCTTCTTCACTATCACCACCACCACCTATAACAAACTTGGTCAGCGTCCGAAGAGAGTTCAAACTCCCAATTCCTTTAGGCAACATTCGTAAACTATCTGTGCGATCAATCTCCAGATGTCTCAGGCTTATTAGCTTCCACATACCTTGAGGTAGTCTCCTAAGTTGATCACAAGCAACAAGCTTCAACGTTTGCAAATTGCATAGATCACACACTTTTTCAGGCAGCTCCGATAATGGATTATGGGATAAGTTGAGGTACCTCAATTTTATTAATTCTCCTACCCCTTGAGGAAGTCTATCTAATCTGTTACGACTCAAATCTAATGATTTAAGACACCTCAAACGACTGAATGAATCAGGTGCGACTATATCAATTTCACTAACAATTGGCGGAGAATCATAAAAAGATTGAACCCAAAAGCTGTGAAGTTTTTCTGTATTGCAGATTGGAGTTGGAAAGGGGGCCTCTTCAACACGTACTAAGGTTGAATGACGAGCATCTTTGCAGGTTGAGTCGATCTTTAACTCTGTTCCACTTTTGACCTCCATAATGAAGAATTCATTCTTTGTGAGAAATTTTGCAAAATCATGAACCATATCATGCATCTTGAATCGAATTATAACATCACCATTCTTGTCTTTTTCCAAGTCTTGGAAGAAAGATCGCATTGCTAAATTTTGTAAATACTCCCGGCCTGTAACTTCCATATCTACAGTTTCCTTTTTGGTATTGAGATAACCATGCGCCATCCAAAGTTTGATCAAATTGTCTGCCTCTATCTTGTGATCTTTCGGGAAGACAGCACAATAAGAGAAGCAACGTTTCATTGCGGAGGTCAAATCGTAATAGCTCAATAGTAAAGGAGGGAAAAGACCCTTTTCTGCTTCTTTCAATTCCCATGTTTCACTATTCAAAACATTCTGCCATTCTTCTGCTGTAGTTTTGAAGCGCATGAGACTCCCTATAGTCTTTGCAGCAAGAGGTAAGCCCTTACACTTGTCAGCTATTTTCCTACCGATCTCTTCTAATTTTTCATCTCTGCTTTTTCCAAAAAATGCTATCTGACTGAATAAAAACCAACAATCTTGATCTGACAATTCCCTCAAGGGAAGAATGTCGGTACTTTCCATCATCTTTGCTACTCTCTCATTGCGTGTAGTCACCAAAATTTTGCTTCCCCGCCCACCATTTGTTAGAGAGTTTCTGAATGGTTCCCATTTCTTGGGATCTTCAGTCCACACATCATCTAGCACAAGCAGGAACTTCTTCCCTACAATTGAGTGCCTAACATGGCGCAGGATAGTGTTCAATTCAAAATTATTCGGGGCACAACCATGTATGTCCTCATATATGGCTTTGGCAACCCTAATCTCATCAAAAGGCTCCGAAACACACACCCAAATTATTCTATCGAAATGAGTTTTCACCTCATCACAATTGTAGGCCAGTTGGGCGAGAGTTGTCTTCCCCATTCCTCCCATACCCACAACAGATATGATATGGAGGCTCCTATCATCAGCTTGAGCTTGACTACTCTCGCACAACAACTTGCTTACAAGTGTATTCTTATCCTGCTCACGACCACGCACCTCCTTCACATCTATACAAGAAATGGTTCTGTATCGCTCCGGTTCTTCACCGGCCATAGTCACATTAAAGTTGTACTTATCTTTCTCATTGGCAATCAAATCTAGTCTTTCGTTGAAACCCTTAATCTTTACAGCAATATCGTGTCGAAGAGCCAATTGATTGAAGCTAAAGCAAGAGAATTTGATGAAGGGAAATACCTTATTCTTCTTCTTGGTGATCGGAGGGCTCTGAATTCGGTTAATTTGTTGTTTGAGCATGGCAGTGTTCCACTCATCCAACAAGTCATCCACATCGTGTGATGCGTCTTTGAGCTTCTCCAACCAGTCTTTGACAGCCTCCTCTTTGATCTGTCTCTTGTCTGCATCGTTAAGCACATGGACGATGGCCTGGAGTGTCTTTTTGAGCTTTTCGATGTCTTTGTCGACACCAACCACCAGTCTCACCTCTTGTTGAATCTCTCGCTCCATGATCGAAGTTAACTGTGTCAAGACTACGGTGATAATAGCATCGGACATGGCTGGAGAAAGAAGATCAACAATGAATTGGGTTTGTGGAGAGAGAGACAACTGGAACAGCAGGAGATGATAGTGGATTAACTAGAGAATTAATTTGCAGAGTTTAGATGGGTGCTTTATGCTTACTTTTCAACGCCTTCAAAACTACGTAGTATTTCAAGAGGAAGACGAAGACCACAGCATAGTTTATGATTCCGTGTGGGTCCACATACATATGAGTATACAATATGTGTGTATTTTCCATTAGTATATGCTCAATGAGCAATGATTTACAAGTTCAAAAGCAAACCAGTTACACTCCTGGTGGTTACACTTTTCTCTCAACAAAACAAAGAGAACCAATAACACAAACAAAATCTGGTCCATACATGTGATGTTCCTTGTAAGTCACTCGCGGTTTGTTCAATCAAAGCTCATGATTTTAGCGAATTCTTAAGAGTTCACATTCTTAAGTCGGAGAGTTTTGATTAGATTGAAGCATATGCTCCCTATGTGTGCAATATTGACTTTGGACAGTAAACTGGAGACTTAATAAACGTCAATGTTTGGAAAAAATTATTACATGATCGCTCCGGCCAATTATGTAACTAAAAAAACTGAAAAACTTGGTTGCATGTTATAGTGTTCACCCGGACGGGGTCCGGGTTTCATGTGTTTTTATCACATGCTTGATTCTTCTATTTTTAGACATGCTTTAAAAATGGAACACTTCGAAGCTTGAAGTAATATGGCAAGAAAGCAAAGGAAATAAAATTGATCAACAACCAGTACAAGGTCAAGAAGGCATACCTCCATATTACACGTGTGAAATCAAAGCATTCTTAACAAAATCTAATTAAAAGAAAAAAGGCTAAAATACATACAAATGATGGATCAATGCCCTTGAGCAAGGACCCAATAACACCCTAGAATCTCCACATTAAATCAAAGCACCACCAAAGAGAACCCTGAAAATCATGCCAAGCGAAATGCAAGGAACTCCAACAAGAACCAGTTCTTCCCTTGTGGTAAACAACCAAACAGAATCAAGGGAGAAGAGACTTGCAAACACAAAAGCAGTACCTATGAGCCATCACAAACCAGAAAACCAGCACACCAAAGCAAAGCTCTCGTAGAGCAAACTATTATGAAGAGGTTCTAGAATCACAGAGAACCAAAACAGAGCTAAGATGCATGAATTACTGAAATCTGTTGAAAATGCGATCTGGAAGCTTCCAACTGTGCTGTATGGACTTTTTAACTGAATTATCAGCAACCCCCTGAAACTTGAAAAGTCTGAAAATTGCCTGCAGTTCCTTTCTGACCAAAAATGATAGCCAAGTGTGGAGAGATCCAATTAAGAGAATAATGGGGCACCCTTAAAGAAGGAACTGGCCCAAGATATACAAGAAGACCATGAATTACAAAATTTAGAAATACCATACTTGGATTTAATGTGCACCTGAACTCTAGGCAAGTGTAATAGTTTTGCTATGCTCCTCGTGCACAAAACACACATATCTAAGGCATATCTTACTTCTACATTTTTGTACAGCAGATAAAGAGAAGGAATAACAAACCATACGGGACACTATATTGCAATTCTAAGGCATATTTTGATACATTCTTTAATTCGTAGGAGAAAATAACAATAACCTATACAATTTAGACTAAGGCCCAGCCAGTTCTGGACTGGCTACACTTGATTTTCAAAATACTTGACAATGTTGAGAGGTGATCTGCAATGATTTTGAGAGCTCTAGAAAAACAGATTGATAATTTAGGATTTAAAAAACTTAAATGCTATTCAAGCCGAAAGTTGGCCCATCAACCAATGCAAAAAGAAAATAACCAATAGATATTCGTACGCGAGGTAAACATAATGTCATCTCGTCAATATTTATTGGTCATCTTTCCTTCCGCTTGGCTGAGTTTTTCAATACTTTAAAAAGCAATTTCTTAACTTTAAAAAATATAGTATCGATCAAGTTCTACCTTTCTGGTGTTGTTCTTCCACTCGCTCACTATATCCTCTGGTGCTGGTGTGTTGGGCGTCCCAAAAAGAAATTCAAGATTGCAGCCTCAAGGTCCTCAACCGAGTACTTAATATATTTCTCTCGGTGATCTTCAATTCCTATATGTCTCTTGAAGAGCTGGAGAAAGGACATGTAAGCTGGAAGCAAATGATCTGATATGGAAAAGAGAAGCACTTCTCGTAGATGGAAGTCTGGTACCAACCATGTTGCTTGAACTTTATGTACCTCTTCAAACAAAGCATTGAAGGACTTCAACCTCTCTTTCAGCCCCCTCTTCGACACCCCAGAAGAGAGACTCCAACTCTCATTTAGTCCTTCATCTCTGAAGCATTGAAAGATCCTGTCCCAAGTTGATCTCTGATAGCCAGTTACTGCCAGCCGGACATTTTCCGTTAACTTCTCCAGGTAATCATCTCCAATCATCTGTTGCAGCTCCGGGTCCTCCTCAATCTTTTGAACAATATGGTGACCATTGTTCATCATGAATAATTGAGCCAAAGAGGCATCTTTGTAGCACTTGGATTTACCAACCAATTTGAACTGTAAAATATGAATGATCCAAATCAGATGGATTGAGAGAGGAGTTCGCCCCTCAACTCCAGCTAAATCCATATCTGGAACAGTAAGATTGTTGGAAGATGTCTCATCTTCCAGCTTTGACGGCTTCGATAGGATCAGTTTAGTCAGAATTTCCCTGTAGCCACATATCTGAGTAATATATTTCACAACATACGTAGTCAAGGAGTGAATTGTGCCACTGTTATCCAGAAAATTCGACTGCTCATGAAGCACATTATCTTCAAATTCCAGTAGAATCCCTCTTGCCGCCTCAGCAAGCCATGGAAGCATCTCTACAGCATGATTCTGTATGGAATCTAAAGATTGCAATGCGAAAACAGCATCAAGTTCGGGCAAAAGAACTGACAACTCCTTATGGAGGCGTAGAATTTTGAACAACTTCTCTGGCCGTGATCCGTGTCTTATGCAGATGCATAGCGCTTTTCCATAGTCAAATAACTGGTTTGCAGGATTTTTAACCGTTTCTGCATAACAGGCATCATCTGTGGCAGTTCCAAGGCCTCCAAAAATTTGCTCACATAGTCTCTTCTCACTCACAAAGAAAATTCTAACACAAATCTTTGCAGCTTGTATCCATTGTATGATCTTCACCTCCAACACTTCCCACTCCAAACTACGGATGTCATTAATACTTGCTTTCTGGATGCCAAGTCTATGAAGACTTGTGTCCAAAAAGGTCTTCCTTACACTCTGGTACAACTCAATGCACTTCCCAATATGTCCGGCAGAGTTCATCTTCTCAGCAATACTACGGAGATCATCTTTTTTATTTACATTTAACTCTGTATAATCATAATTCTCATAGCTAGTAGTACTACCACCTATGGAACTTGAACCTGTTGAAGATTTACTTGAATTGGTACAAATTGTACTGGTGAGGCTGATCAGGACGATCCGAAACTCATTCTCGAGTGGAGCTACGATCTGGATCGCACAATTGGCTTTGCTATGATTGTCTAAGATCATTGCTGACTCTGTCCATTGTTGAATCTCGTCCACGGTTTGCAGATGCTTGTCAATTTTTGAGTGGTCACTACTGAAGATTATTCCTTCTATCGTCTCTCCTAATGTAGTTGGACTGCAATGCAGGACTAACTCCATGGCAGGTTGAGATTCCGAGACAACATTTTCTGGTGGCTCTATCACGAGCGGCTGGTTACTTCTATGAAATTTAAGAACCATCTGACCAACAGAAAAATTTAATATAAGAACCATTCAAAGAATTTAAAAACTTGAAAGTCCTGGATGAAGATTAGGGCATTGAACTTGGTAATGTTCTAAGAATGGAAATTGGATATATATATATATATATATATATATATATATATATATATATATATAAAATAAAAGTTCCAAGTAATCACACCCCATTTTTCTTAATCAACACTGTTCTGTTGAAACTGTAACTTCCAGGTAAGTGGGAGGAAAGTAGACAAAGGGGGGAAAATTGAATGTGAAAAGGTGGTTCATGAAGAGGAAAAAGAAAGCAGAAAACTCCATAGAGTATTTAACAAGTTCACCACTTGTACATGCAAGAACCAATTCAATGAGTTAGAGAAAACCTGCATAACTCAAATGTTCAAGTAAAAAGGGAAGAAAAATAAAGAAAGAAAGAAAGAAAGAAAGAAAGAAAGAAAATTACGTTAGGGAATGTGTTGGATTCTAACCTAGTAACACATGCAATTGGATCAAGAATGTAGCAACAAGACACAAAACATCATGTAATTCAGAACTACACATGATATTTTCCATTACTTGAGAGGTTGAGTAGTGATCATTAAATAGTACATTCGACCAAAAAAAATTAAAGAATGTATTGTATTATCTAATACTTTCTTTTTGGTCGATGGTGTGGGCTACACAAGTTAACCCACTACCTACCATAACTCTATCCAATGTCACTCTAGCAGGACTCAAGTCTTACAGCTCTCTTGACTGAGAAACAAGAGATACACATAAGCTTGATATACTGCTGGTCTTTAATTCTAACCATTCCTTGGATACTGGGATTCCCTCACTGTTCTTTTGGGTAAGCAAGAGAGGAGGAATTGATAGCTTAGATAAGAGTGAAAAGAAAGGAAACGAAGGATAGCGTTGACATCTAATTGTGTTTCGATAACTAAGGAATGAAAAGAAACAAAGGATAGTAGCACCACCTTCATTTTATTTGGGAAGACAGTGAAGAGAAGAAATAAATGTTTATGAGTGGGAAAGGAAAAAAAAAAAAAAATAGAATTCTTAGTTAAAAAAGGATAAGAATGAAACGGATTACCACTAATTAGCTTTACACATTCCCTTCGTTTCCACCTCCTACGTGTGGGAAAATAGTCAAAACACTATTCAAGGGTCTAGTATGCTTCCCTCTTATTCCTTTCCTTCCCGTCACATTTTCAAACCGAAGCCAAGATAAGCTTTTCCTCCTCCTCCTTTCCTTTCCTTTCAATTATTACAATCTAAACACACTATGTTGTTGCTTTTATCTACAAAGAAGTTTGTTGCAGGAAAAACATACTTGTTGCCTATGAAGAAGTTCAATGCATACACATCAAGGTCTCATCCTTCTGTTGATACGGGCATTTTAAGGTCTCTGTCGCATGAATTAACATACATTAAGATGCAAAGTTGCTCAAAATATTTGTTGATATTTGTTAATGTTGCATGCCCTTCTAAAACATCTTAAATTATGTAATTGATTTGATTATTGTTTACATCAAACAATAATAACGTGCAATGAAAAAGCTTACGTATAACTTATAATAGAAGGAAACTTATCAAAAAAATATAATAGAAGGAAACTTCTACCATGAGGGTGCTCTAAGAAACTTCGAGAAAACTAGAATTATTGGTGTTTACAAATTCATTCCAATTCCTTATCCATTACTGAGTGCCAAAGGCGGTGAAGAGTAACAAGAAAAAATGACAAAAATAAATGTGATTAAAGATAGAGGACAGTAATAATGCGACAGATACGGTGTGAATTGAGTATGGGAAGGAGCACCCTCCACTAGAGCTTGTGGAACAGTCAACAAGGGATGATAGATTATCAATTAGATACTTGCCCCCACCCTCTATGATTCAACTAGTGATTTGAAACTCTTTTACGATGATTGTAGTAATTGTGGCACCAAACACTAATTTCTTTCACATAATGGCTTCTAGACCCAAAGTCGTCTAGAGAAATCTAATGCCTTATTCTTAGCATGGTGAACTATGCTCAATAATATGATATAAGAGAGTCCCATTCCCTTCTTTTCACTTTCAGCAAAAGCTAAGAGGTTCGAGTGAAAGTATCAACTTCAATTGCCTAAAATGTTTTTTTCATTTAGGCCCAACACAACTGGTTTCATTTGGATGTGGGTCAATTTGAAGGATTTGAAATCCCGGCATTTCTGCAGTAAACAGCTGAGATATTAGTTGGTTCATAGTATTCGTAAGTTTGCTTTGGTAAAATTTTACTCCATCAATCACGTATATAAAGAAGGGTACATAGCAGTAGATAATGCACTCATGAATTGAACTCAATTAATCACCAATCTAATTTGACCTTTTTTACAAGTTAATGTTCTTCCCAAAGACATCAAAAGCACTACTCTTTGTTGGTAAGATGGTGTTCTATGAAATAAGTTTATTGTCTCTGGTCTTTAACATTTAGTATAGTTAGTTGGGGTCTATCTTAGCGGTAAATTATCTGCATCACCAATTTAACACACCCAATCACATTTTATAGACACAAATTCCACACAAGTATTTACTAGAAAGCTGCAAGACTACATGATGTGCTGTATGGCAAGTATTATAGTCACTTGATCGAGTAAAAGAATATGATAGATGGTTTAAAATAAAATGTTCTTCTCATTCAGTAAAGTAACAGTTAGAGAAAGATATAGATAGAAGGATCAGAGTTGAACCTCCACATTGCCCGCGAAGAGATTTGAGATTGCAGTCTTTAGGTCCTCAACCGAGTAGTTAATGCATTTCTCTTGGTGATTTTCCCTCCTTATATGACTCTTGAACCTCTCAAGAAAGGAGCTGTAGGCTGGAATAAGCTTCTCTGATATGGAATCACATAGCTTCTGACGGAGGTGCAAGCTCGGTACCACCCATCTTGCTTGAGTATGAAAAACCTCTTCAAACATAGAGTTAAAGGCCTTTAACCTCTCCTTCAATGCACAATTTAAAACCCCAGGAGAAAGACTTCCGTTCACATTTAGTGCTTCATCTCTCAGACAATCGATAACCCTCACCCACGTTGATCTCATATAGCCAATCACCAGTACCTGAAAATTTTCCGATAGCTTCTCCATGTAATTGAGCCCAATCATCTTTTGCAAATTTGGTTCCTGGTCAATTTTCTGAACAATGTAGTGAACATTGTTCATCATGAATAATTGAGCCGAAGATGCATCCTCATAGCACTTGGATTTACCATACAATTTGAATTGTAAAACTTCAATAATCCAAACCAAATGGTCCTCCAATAGAGTCCGCCCCAAAAGATCAGTGGATATTCTCTTCTCTTTCAGCTTTGGCGGCTTCGATACGATCAATTTAGTTAGTGTTTCCATATAGGAAGAGATCTGAGTAATATAATCCATAACAAATGTTGTGAAGGTGTTAATTCTACCTCTTTGATCCTGAAAGTTGGACTGCTCATGAAGCACACTAATCTCAAATTCCTTTAGAGTGCCTCTGGATGCCTCCACAAGCTGACGCAATATCGCTGCCGCCTGAATCCTAATACATTCTAATGATTTGAATTGAAAAACAACATCAAGAGCAGGCAAATTTTTTGACAATGCTTTGTGGAGGTCTAAAATTTTGAACAACTTCTCTGGACTCCATGATCGACCGCTTAGGCAGATGCTTATGGCTTCCCCCAATTTGGATAATTGAGTTGTACGATCATTGATCATTTCAACAAAACAATTATCATTTGAGGCAGTTCCAAGACCTCTAAAGATACGCTCATAGAGTCTCCGCTCTCCTGCAAAGAGAACCTCGACATAAATCTTATAAGCCTGCATCCACTGTCTAATCTTCATCTCCAACTCTTCCCACTCCAACCTACGGAAGACATTGATACTTAAATTCTGGATGCCTAGTCCTTGAAGACTTGCGTCCAGTATGGGCTCTCGTACACTCTTGTACATCTTAATGCACTTGATAAGATGTCCAGCAGAGTTCATTCTCTCAGCAATACTCCGGAGATCATTCTTAATAGTTATATTGAACTTCTTATAATCATAACTGCCAAAGCTACTACTAGTACTACCCAAGCTACTACTAGTATCACCTGTTATGGAACTTGAAGAATTCGAACACTGACTTGAATCGGTATCCATTGAACTGGTGAGGCTGAACAAGACAATCCCAAACTCTTTCTCAAGCCGAGCCATTGCAATCTGGATTGCTCCGTTGGCTTTGATCTGAACATCTGAGCTTGTTCTCAACTCCGTCCACTGTAAAATCTCGTCCAGAGCTTGCAAATACTGGACAGTTTTTGAACGGTCACCATTGAAGATCATTCCTTCTTTATTTTCCACTGATACCGTGGAACCAGATCGCAAGATTAACTCCAGGGCAGTTGAGAGAACATTTTCTTGGTGCTCTTTCACCGTTGGTTTGTTGCTTCTACACAACATTAAGAATTTAAAAACCATCTGATCAAGAGTAAAATTCCAAACAAAAAGGAATTCTAAGAATTTGGAACTTGAATTGCTTTGAATATTGCAATGTTTCAAGAATTAAAATTGAATATAGGAGATAATGCTGAGCAGACTTCCCAGAAATCACATCATTTTTATTTTTATTTTTATTTTTATTTGGCTCCCACGCTTTAGTCACAATCAAAACTGCAATTTCCCGGAAAGTGGTTGGATAGTCGGAGAAAACCCAAAAAAAAAAAAAAGAATTATCAAGGAAAGTGATTGAAAAATAAAAAAAGGAACTCGGACGAGTATAACGCGTATTTGTAGATGCAAGAGTCCATTTCATGAATTCACACCAATTTGTATTACCAAACTGTTCCAGTAAAAAGAAAGAAAGAAAGAAAATTAACACCAAAATATGAGAAAGTTATGTTAACTATATACCCTTAAATATGACAAATGCCTTGAGATATGAAGAACACAGTGACTCCACTTTCCCAGTTATTCTTGCCCTTGTCCAGCTTGTATATTCTAGCTCTCTGAATCAATTTGGTCACCCACGGCCGTATTTTCGACGTCGAGGCCTGGTAGGAAGAGGAGAGAATAGAATAGTGGTGGAGAAGATTAAGTAAGTTTTCATTTTGGGAGTTTCGGAAAACCAATTCCATTTCCACGGGTATGTACTGGCTAGTGGGTTTATTGAAGTGGCGGTGGTGGAGGTTTGGGACTCTGCCTTCTCCTTCCACACAAACCCTAACCCTAGAACCTCCTCTCTTTCTTTACCTGATCTCCTCTCTCTACTCCTCCATACCCTTTATGCAGGTAGGAAAAAAAAAAAATGAACAGTCCTTGTTGAAAGAAGAAGATTGAGAAATGAATTTAAGTTTTGCTCGGGTAATGTTAGGTGAGTGGTTTACAGACACCGAGCGTAGTTAGGATTTTGTATTTTGCAAGTTCTGTTAACTAAATCATAAATTAAATAAATGTACTCCAATTAATACCAAAAATTGATTTTGTAAAATCTGTTTTTGTGAATTAAAAATTAAAAATGTAATTAATAAGAAAAAATCGATGTAGAGCTTGACAGGATAGAGTGAGAGAGAAATTAGAGGTGGTTGTAATTATTAAGAAAATTATAGAGGATAGATTTATGATCCGTTTACAAGGAAAGAAAAAAATCTAATGGAAGGGAGAGAAAAAGGAATAGATGTGACACCTAGAAAAGAGATTGTGTATTTTCTTCTCTTTTTAGTTTGGTTGGATAGAATAGAAGTGAATAAGCTTATAATTTACCATGTTAGTTAAGAGGGAAAGAAATGGAGTTTTAATTGTTTTTTATCATTATATCTATATTATTTATAATACTGTAACCTAGAGAATAATATTCTAATTTAAATCCGGTATAATTTAGGAAAAAATCACATAACCCCCCTTACTATTATTTTCGTCCAAAAAACGGCATTACAATTAAACACTCCTCCAGCTAAAGAAATGCTATCAAGTTACCACATATCTGTGATCTACCCGTTTATTAAGTTGTGAAATGACAAAATTAATCTTATGATTTAATATTAAATTAAAAACTAATATTTTTTGTGAAATTACAAAAATGCCCATATTCTTCTTCCTCTTCACACTCTCTTTAGAACTTTTACCCCTCTCCACCCTCACCAAGTTTGCCGACTATATGAAATTATTGTTGTTGGGATTTATATGCCCTGGCATAGCAAATTCCTATTCGGATTAAAGTGACATATGTTCCTAACATATCTAAAATATTTATATTTCATACAATTGGTGTCAACGTATTATGTTTCTATTCATTATGAAATTGACAGTGTCCACTTAATTATAAAAGATATTTATATATGTATGTGATGGCGATCAATACATGAACATAAATAGTAATCATAAATAGTTCATAGTCGGTAATTATGAATGGACTCATTATTAATTAAGACTTGAACTGAATCCGCGTTAGATTGAGATATATTACGAGAGCCGTCGTATCCAATTGCTCCTTATCACTGTCATGGCATTTGACTATTAAGTATGAGAGAAGTATAAATTCTTTTATTAATTAGTAATTACTTTGATTTGTTCGGCGAAATCTTCGGAATCCATAAACCAGCACTTTGAGTAATTATATAATTAATAGTTAAAAGGGTTATATTTTCAATATTTGCATCATTGCTACTTGTATTTATTTTGTATTGATTATGGTTGATCACAAAGTAAATTCGAAGGCCTTCATTTGTTTTTAGACAAAATGATTTATTATATATTTATTTATTAAAATTATTATTTTTGTCAAACAAATATTTTATTGTGATCAAGCCGGAAATAATCAAAAGTACCAAAATAAATATATTAATCAAGTAGTCGAATTGAAGGCTTTATTTATCCGATAACTAATTATACATAGAGGGATCAAAATGCAACATTGACTTAGAGGTTGTTTATTATTTTATTGGAGTTCAATTAATTTCTTTTAGTGGAGTAGAAATTAAGTTATAAATTAATTGAATTGGGTCCGTAGATCGGGCCAATTATTAATTCATTGTAACCAAAAAAATAATAAGTCCAAAGAATTCTCACTCATAACTCAACTTGATATTGGAATCCTATTAGATTTGAGATTGAAAAATATTATGTCTTTAATTATTATTTTTATTTTGCCTACATATACATGGTGTAGGTGCAAAATTCCGCTCAACCAATAATGATTGAGAAAAATCAAACAACTCACTCAAAAACAATAAGAATAAATAAGAATAGTGTATAGAAAAGCGTAGAATTGCTTGATCCCTTTATTGGAGGTCTGGGCCTCTATTTATACACAAATAGTATAGTAGAATCATGGTAGGACTCGCATTGCTTGTCCTCCAATCCTTTTCCATGTACAATATTCTCCTTAAATGGAGTTCTTTTCTTTGTATAACTCTTCCTATGTAAAATATCTCTCACACGGAAACTTCCTTTGTGTTGAGTCCTTTTCTTATTAGGACTGGACCATAGATGGTGTACTTGGGCCGGATGTAATATGGATTGGATGACTTCATGAAGGGGCCGGTACTTCCAATGAGGTGATATTGGGCTGGTTAAGGCTTTCATCCAGTGTTGAAGGTCCAACGTAAGTGGTATTGGGCTAAAAGATAATATAATTTGGGCTTGATCCGGACGGGCCTCATATGTCCTTGGAATGTAGATATGTGTAGTGATGACGTGTACGCTTCTTATTGGAGGGAGTTTTTTTCCCTCCACACATGGGGTTCATGTATATTTTAGGAATTAGGGTTCCTTTTCTCATCTAATGGAAGCTCCCACAAGCTAAGTTTTTGAAGGTCATTCATGGAGACTTATGGGTGATTCCTAATGGCAACATATTACCAACAAGATGAGATCCATAGAAGAGGTATCTAGCAAAAAGGATCTACAATAAGTGAGAACAAGATATTTAAGGTTTACTCAAACCTTGGTGTAAGTTTTTTATCCTTTTTACTCAAACCTTGGTGTAAGGTTTTTTACTCAAACCTTGGTGTAAGTTTTTTATCCTTAAATTGAATGAATCGTTATGTTCTTCGTACATAAAACTTGTCTCTACACATGAATTAGAATCTTCATTTAAGAATACCTCATAAAGTTTTAAAAACTTCCGTTTCCCAACAATTGCAACATTAATGTCTTGCCAGCAGTAGCTGAGTGATGATGGTCGAAGTAAAAAGATCAGATTTGCTCGCTTTTGGTGCTCTTGCCGACATACACCATCTCTAATGGGACGTGCATGCTGCCAGAGCAACAGAGCTGTCCTCTCTGTAAATTTTCAAATCCACTCAATGGCATCCCCTCCATACAAGAGTCTCTTATCTAAAACAAACAAGACATTCAACACTATGTTATCAAAAATGAATTCTAATACAAGATATATATTTTATCATATGATATATACCATTTTAATTTATCAAAAATGAATTCATACCATTTTAATTTATTTTATCATATGCTATATATATATACACACACACACTGACTTACCCAATTCATCACTGGCGTAAATTATGGCTTTGTGAACTACTTCCATGTTGTCATTGTAAATCATTCCAAATACAATGGCAGAGTATTCTGATGCTGTTCTTGGGGTACTATTTGCAGTACGTATTGTATGGAAGGAGGGGCTATCTCTTGAAAAACGTCTGTTGCAATTAAGCATAGGATTTGCATATGACCCTCACCAAGTTTATTATCTAAGTCAGTTACAGAGGAGGAGTGGGAAATGACAATCATTGCATCGGAGGTGGCCGTGAACAACACGGCCACCACCTGACCACCACCCTCACCAATCTAGAGAGAGATTGATTTGAGAGAGTGGGGTAAATGTTCTGAAGAGAGAGTGAAGAGGAAGAAGATGATGGGCGTTTTCATAATTTCATAATAATAAATATCATTTTTTAATTTAATATTAAATCATAAGGTTAATTTTGTTATTTCACGACCTAATAAACGGGCGAGTCATGGGTATGTGGTAACTTAGATAGCATTTCTTTAGTTGGGGATGTTTAATTTTAATGGGGTTTTTTTTGGACGAAAATGATAATAGAAGGGGTTCTGTGATTTTTCTCCTTTAAAACTTCTATAATAGTCTACTACTTGTCTTCCCTCGACCCATTTTTTGGGTGAATGAAAATTTGTAAGAGCAACTTCAATGCTCTCTCATTTGGGCATCTCAAACTCAAAATATGAGAGTTGGGTAGAAAAAAAGGCCTCTCTAATGGGCTCTTATTTGAGCTCTCAAAATTTGAGATTCTCAAATTTCTTCTCATATATGGCAGCTGTCAAATTTTTTTGGCAAGCCTCTCATTTCCCAAAACGGTGCCATTTCTCACCGGTCATCACCCACTTGCATCTTTATATGTATATTACATATAATATATATAAATTCCCGAAAAAAAAAATTTATATAAAAAAATCAAATAGTGGTAAAAAAATTATAAAAAATTTATTTATTTATTTTTTGACCAGATATTTTAGATTTGTATTTCTTTTTAATTAGGTTTAATTTTAGTTTCCTTCTAATGTCTACAATTTGACTTGGAATGTGCCTAATATTAATATTACTGATGCAAATATGAATGGTGGGAATGGTAGTTGAAAAATAATAGTGGTTGTGTTAAAAAATAGCATTTTGCGTGAAATGTACCATTGGAGCAGAATTGCTAAAATGTAGCATTTTGGCACTGTAGCACCTGTCAAAATATAGATTTGGTATGTGAAAATAGGTTTTAGCATTCGAGATACTCTAACGGAGTTTGAAAATCCGTTCTTTCATTTCTATTTTCTCTTTACACATTTTTCTTCCTTCCTATCGAACACAGCATTAGAGAAGTTAGTCCGATAAGGAATACTAATTGTAACAGAAAATGGAGAAGACAATAAAAATAGGGAGGCAATATTCGCATTCCACTTTGGTTCCTTCCTATCGAACACAACATTAGAGAAGCTAGTCCGATAAGGAATACTAATTGTAACAAAAAATGGAGAAGACAAAAAAAATAGGCAGACAATATTCGCATTCCACTTTGGCATAATTGATATTTCTTTAAAGGAAATGACAAGAATATTCTCAATCTCATTAATGAATCCTCCCCGTTTTATAATATCACATCTACCATTTTCCTATAAACTTTTTCTTCTTACTTTATTTACAATTTTTTTTTTTTTTTTTAAAACAAAATCAGTTGTCTTTTAATTTTATTGTCAAAAGGTTAGGACTTTATTTATCAACAAGTACAAGATAAACTTAAATATTCAAATAAATTCCAAATTTATTCTTAAAATTCATATCCAAAACAAAAAAACCCTAAACTCAAAGCATAAAATAGAAAATAAAAATGAAAAAAAAAAATACCATTCCCATCCTTATTATCATCATCATCAAATAAGTTTAATGGTTTATGAAGTTTTAATAGTTATTCAATATTGCTAACAAGATCAATTAAGTTGTTAAATTCTGTTGTTTCTTCATTGGTGAAATATTTAAATATTATTTACAGAGATCAATGTCAAACCAAATGAGAAGGAGAAAAAAAAAAAAATAGGGTAAAGTGCAGCCACACCCCCCTAAGGTTTGACAAAAGAATGCTAAGAGGAAACTTACCTGTTTTTTAGACAAATACACCCCCTGAAGGTTAAAAAATGGGCAAAGACACCATTTTACATGAGAAATTGACCAATTACCCTTTGACCGTTTAGGAAACTTTTTTAACTTTACAATTGAATAAATAGGACCAATCTACCCTCATGAACAATTTATGCATTAAAAAAAAAATACTTTATATTGTTCACTTTTTCTTCCTCTTCTTCTTCTTCTTCTTCTTCTTCTTCTTTTTTTTTTTTTTTTTTTTTTTTTTTTTTTTTTTTTTTTTTGGTAATTTATTTTAGAAATATCCCAATTTCTTAAAAATGTAGACGTTTAAAATAATTTTTTGATCCAATACATATATTTCAAATAAATTATATTTTGTTATTACTTCTTTTCTTTTTCTTTTTATTTTAAAATTAAGATACTTAATTCTTTCATCTAAAAAAGTTAAACCAATCTCATTTCCTTTAAAATGAAAAGATGTGGTACCAGTATAACTTTATGCATCTTAAATTATATATAAAATATTATGCATTTCCCAACATAAAAGGGAAAAAAAATAAAACAAACGGAAAAAATAATAAAAAAAAAACAAAGGCGTGTATAAAGTTATACTGGTACCTATTTTCTTTTATATTGGGAAATGTATAATATTTTATATATAATTTAAGATGCATAAAGTTATACTTCTACCATATTTTTTATTTTTAAGGAAAAGAGATTGGTTTAAGTTTTTTAGATGAAAGAATTAAGCATCTTAATTTAAAAAAAAAAAAAAAAGAAAAGAAGTAATAACAAAATATAATTTATTTGAAATATATGTATTGGATCAAAAAATTATTTTAGACGTCTACATTTTTAAAAAGTTGAAACATTTCTATAGTAAGAAAAAAAAAAGAAAAAGTGAACAATATAAAGTATATTTTTTTTTTTGTTCATGAGGGTAAATTGGTCAAATTTATTAAAGTGTAAAGTTAAAAAAGTCTCCTAAACGGTCAAAACCTAATTTGGTCAATTTCTCATGTAAAGGGGTGTCTTTGTCCAAAAAAAACAGGTAAGTTTCATTTGAGTGTCCTCCTATCAAACCTCATGAGTGTAGCTGTACTTTACCCAAAAAATTAATACAAAATAGAGAAAGGGTTTAGAAAGACAGGAAACAAGAGAAAAAGATAGGTTAACAAAAAGCAAAATACCAAAAATGTTGATTGGGAAAAAGGGAGACAAAAAGAATATCTTATCATATCTGGAAAAAAAGGGTAGATGTGGTATTTGAGAAAAATAATTATTAATTTTTAAAATTAGGGTTAGAGGTGTCATTTCTTTTAAGATTGGAGTGCATTGTATAAAAGTAGAGTGTCAATATTGTCTTCCTAAAAATAATATAAAATGTCAAAAAAAAAATTTAATAATAATAATATGGGATGAATTCATTAAAAATAATTTATTAAAAATTAAATATAGTAGGTAGAATGTTCTAATAGGAAGGATTGAAGAAAAAAGAATTCCGATTCAATTTATATCATATGGGAAAAGCCGCGGTGGAGGATGACGATGACCATAATAATGAAATGTAAAATTTCAAATGAAAATATAATCAGGAAAGGATTTGTGAAGGGTTCAGAGGGGTCAATTCGTCCCAACTAATATATATTTTATATATATATATATCTTTGGTTAATTATTTTTTTGTACTTTATACTCATAAAAATTTAAAGTTCGTTGTCGTTGAATTTACAAAACAATCCCACCATATATATATATATTTTCCCCTCACATAATATTTTTTAGATCCATTCCTGAATGTAGTACACATTAAATTACCTAATTGAATGTAAAAGCATGCTCCATGCTCTAAGGGTAGTTTTTTCCTATAAAATATTTATTATTATTATTATTATTTATCTTGACAATGATTAGTAGGTTAGCGGGAGAAGGAAAAAGAAATCGAACCTGAGATTCATAAGATTGAGAGATATAAAAGCCTGTCCTATCACTAGAGCAACACCAGCACAGCTCTCTAAAATATCTACTAAATGGACAAATGTTTGGATTATAACCTGGAACATCAGTGATTGTAAATCGCACGAAGTTGATAGCTTTGTAATTAAGCTCCATGGTGTAATTTAGCTTTTTTATTTTGTTATTTATTGCTTGATAAGTTTATTTTTAATCTTGAGTGACGAGAGCCAAAATATGAGTGTCGTCAAGTTTCAAATCAAACACTTATTTGATTTGATTGAACAAAGCTCTAATAAATACTCAAAACACATATTCTGAATACATATCTTCCTTTTACTTTATCTTTCGATAAAAATGGTATCAGAAAGAACCAACAAATTAGCATTAAAGAAGCAAGACGTTTCTTTTCAGGTCTTCGTTTTGTGCTTCTTAGAGTATATCTAGTGGTCGGTTAAATTTTTTTTTTTTTTTAATGTAAAATATATACGGTCACATATAATTTGTAAATTTTTTTTATTTTTAGTAATTTGTTAAGATGCACTGCCACATCACCAATATATAAAAATATTGTATATTTTACACAGCACTTTTACACTGTCGTGTAAATATATTTTCTCTCTCTTCTCCCTTTCCTACTCACGGTTCTCTTTCTTCTCTCTCATTCCTTTACGCCTCTTTGTTTCGACCATCTTTTATTTATTTATATATATATATTTTAATAAACATAGCTTAATTCATGAGGAGGATTGGGACGTGAGGTTTAATCGCCACAAAATAAACTGAATAAAGTAGGTTTGTAAAAATTATGTAGGGCATTAGGTATGACACGTGGTTGGTTATTATTGGAGATACTTTTTTACATAAAAGGTATAAAATAACTGCTGGAGTTAAAAATAGTTAGTGCAAAATTTTTATATAAATTTATTATGACACATCAGATTCACACAAAAATTTTTACCTGGAGATGCTCTTAGAGGTTGAGACACAAGTACAGGTTTGCGGAGGAGAAGATAGTTTGAGAGAAATTTAACCAATCATCATATTGAAACTGACCTTTCCCTCCTCTCCCCTCCCCTGGGCTGACCACCATTGAACAATGTAATGAAGGAAATATGTTCTTTCGAACACAAAGCTTATTTCTCAATTCTCGATCCCTTCTCTCCAGTCACCTTCCTCCCCGTCTTCCCTCTAAAATAAGAACCTAGACAACAACACAAAAAAAAAAAAAATGTAGGACGCTTTGAAGCTTGAAGTAATATGGTAAGCAAGAACGGGAATAATATTGATCAACAACCAGTACAAGGTCAAGGCGGCATACCTCCATATTACAAGTGTGTGAAATCAAAGCATTCTCAACAAAATCTAATTAAGACAAGAAAGGTTAAATTACAAAGCAAGGACACAAGAACACCCCTGAATCTCCACATTAAACCAAAGCACCACCAAACGAGAAATCTGAAAATCTTGCCAAGTGAAATGCAAGGAACTCCGACAAGAACCAGTTCTTCCCTTATGGTAAACAGCCAAACATAATCAAGGGAGACGAGACTTGCAAACTTTTACAAAAGCAGTGGCTCAGAGCCATCACAAACCAGAAAGCCAGCACACCAAAGCAAAGTATTATGAAGAGGTTCCAGGCTCACAAAGAACCAAAACAAACCTAAGATGCACGAATTACGGAAATCTGTTGAAAATGCCGTCGGGAAGCTTCAAGCGTGCTGTATGGACTTGTTAACTAAATTATCAGCAACCCCCCTCAAACTTGAAAGTCTGAATCTAATGAAGTCTTCATCGACGTCTTGTAACAACAGAAAAGTCTCCGAAAATTGCCCGCAGTTCCTTTCTGATCAAATATGATAGCCAATTTAGAGAATAATGAGGCACCCTTAGAAGGACTGGCCCAAGATATACAAGAAGATTAGGAATTACAGATTTTAGGAATACCATACTTGGATTTTGTTGGAAAACATACGCTTCATGTGACATTTAAGATATACGTAGTAAGTTATAACAAACCTTATACAAATATGCTATGAGATAATTAATAACATGCTAAGAAATAATTACTTAAATATGCAACTCAATATTTACTTGAACAAACATATCTAAGGCATATCTTTACTTCTACATTTTTGTACATAGCTGATAAAGAGAAGGAATTATGAACCATACTGGACACTATATTGCAATTCTAAGGCATATTTTGCTAAATTCTTTAATTCCTTGGAGAAAAAAACAATAACCTATACAATTTAGACTGAAGGCCCAGCCAATTCTGGACTTGATTTTCAAAATACTTGACAATGTTGAGAGGTGATCCACAATGATTTTGAGAGCTCTAGAAAAACAGATTGATAATTTAGGATTTAAAAAACTTAAATGCTATTCAGGCCGAAAAGTTGGCCCACTAACCAATGCAAAAAGAAAATAACCAATAGATATTCGTATGTGAGGTAAACATAATGTCATCTCATCAATATTTATATTGGTCATCTTTCCTTCCGCTCGGCTTAGTTTTTCAGTACTTCAAAAAGCAATTTCCTAACTTAAAAAAAAAATGTAGTATTGATTAAGTTCTACCTTTCTGGTGTCATTCTTCCCCTCGTTCACTAATATATCCTCTGGTGCTGGTGTGTCGGGTGTCCCAAAAGGAAATTCAAGATCGCAGCTTCAAGGTCCTCAACCGAGTACTTAATATATTTCTCTCGGTGATCTTCAATTCCTATATGTCTCTTGAAGAGCTCGAGAAAGGACATATAAGCCGGAAGCAAATTATCTGATATGGATAAGAGAAGCCGTTCTCGAAGACGGAAGTCTGGTACCAACCATGTTGCTTGAGTCTGATGGACCTCTTCAAACATAGTATTGAAGGTCTTCAACCTCTCTTTCAGCCCACTCTTCGATACCCCAGAAGAAAATAGTCCTTCATCTCTTAAGCATTGAAAGATCCTGTCCCAAGTTGATCTCTGATAGCCAATTACTGCCAGCCAAAAATTACCCATTAACTTCTCCAAGTAATCATCTCCAATCATCTCTTGCAACTCCGGGTCCTCTTCATTCTTTTGAACAATATAGTGAACATTGTTCATCATGAATAATTGAGCCAAAGATGCATCTTTGTAGCACTTGGACTTACCAACCAATTTGAACTGTAAAATATCAATGATCCAAATCAAATGGATCGAGAGAGGTGTTTGCCCCTCAACTCCAGCTAAATATATACCTGGAACAGTAAGATTGCTGGAAGATGTCTCATCTTCCTGCTTTGACGGACTTGATAGGATCAATTTAGTCAGAATTTCCCTGTAGCTACATATCTGAGAAATATATTTCACAACGTACATTGTCAAGGAGTGAATTGTGCCATTGTAATCCAGAAAATTCGATTGTTCATGAAGCAAATTATTTTCAAATTCCAGTAGAATCGCTCTTGACGCCTCAGCAAGCCACGGAAGCATCTCTACAGCATGATTCCGTACAGATTCTAAAGATTGTACTGGGAAAATGGCATCAAGTTCGGGCAAAAGAACTGACAACTCCTTATGGAGGCGTAAAATTTTGAACAGCTTCTCTGGCCGTGATCTATGTCTTATGCAGGCACATAGCACTTTTCCATAGTCAAATAACTTACTTGCAGGATCTTTAACCGTTTCTGCATAACAGGCATCATCTATGGCAGTTCCAAGACCTCCAAAAATTTCCTCACATAGTTTCTTCTCACTTGCAAAGAAAATTCTAACACAAATCTTAGCAGCTTGTATCCATTGTATGATCTTCACCTCCAACACTTCCCACTCCAAACTACGGATGTCATTAATACTTACTTTCTGGACGCCGAGTCTATGAAGACTTGTGTCCAAAAAGGTCTTCCTTACACTCTTGTACAACTCAATGCACTTCCCAACATGTCCAGCAGAGTTCATCTGCTCAGCAATACTACGGAGATCATCCTTTTTATTCACATTTATCTTTGTACAATCAAAATTCTCATAGCTAGTAGTACTACCGGTTATGGAACTTGAACCCGTTGAAGACTTACTTGAATTGGTACCAATTGGAGTGGTGAGGTTGAACAGGATGATCCGAAACTCATTCTCTAGTGGACCTACGATCTGGATTGCACTGTTGGCTTTGCTCTGATTGTCTGAGCTCATTGCTGACTCTGTCCATTGTTGAATCTTGTGCATGGTTTGCAGATGATTGTCAATTTTTGGGCGGTCACTACTGAAATTTATTCCTTTTATCGTCTCTTCTAATGTAGTTGAACTGCAGTGCAGGACGAACTCCATGGCTGGTTCAGATGCCGAGACGACATTTTCTGGTGGCTCTATCACCAGTGGCTGACCAAGAGTAAAATTTAATATAAGAAAGATTCTATAAATTAAAAAATAAATAAATAAAATTGAAAGTCCTTGACGAATATTAGGGCATTGAGCTTAGTAATATTCTAAGAATGAAGATTAGCTATATATATATATATATATATATCAAATGACAGAAAGTGATTCATAAAAAAGGAAAAAGAAAGCAGAAAACTCCATAGAGTATTCAACAAGTTCTCCACAACTTGTACATGCAAGAACCCATTCAATAAGTTAGACAAAACATGCATCACCCAAATGTTCCAGCAAAAAGGGGGGAAAAAAAAAAGAAAAAGAAAGAAAGATAATTACATTAGGGAATGTGGTGGATTCTAACTTAGTAACATGTGCAATGAAATCAAGAATTCAGCAAACATCATGCAATTTAGAACGACACATGACATTTTCAATTACTTGACAGGTTGAGTAGTGGTCATTAAATGATACATTTGTACAAAAATAAATAAATAAATAATGTATTGTATTATCGATTTCTTTCATTTTTGGTCGGTGGTGTGGGCTACAAAGTTAACCCTCTACCTACCATAACTCCACACAGTGTCACTCTATCAGGATTCAAGTCTTACAGCTCTCCTGACTGAGAAACATGAGATACACATAAACTAGATATACTGTTGGTTTTCAATTCTAACCATTCCTTCTTGGATACTGGGATTCCCTCACTGTGCTTTTGGGTAAGCAATAGAGGTGGGAAGTGATAGCTTAGTTAAGAGTGAAAAGAAAAGGAGACAAAGAATAGTGTTGACATCTTCTCGTGTATCGATAAACAAGGAATCAAAAGAAACGAAGGATAGTAGCATGACCTTCATTTTGTTTGGGAAGACCATGAAGAGAAGAAATAAATGTTTATAAGTAGTAAAAGAAAAAAAGAAAAAAAAAGTTAAAAAAAAAGGATGACAATAAAATGGATTACCACTAATTACCCTTTATGTTCCCTTTGTTTCCTCCTACTTGTGAGAAAATAATTAAAACACCATTCAAGGGTCTAGTATGCTCCCCTCTTGTGATAAATCCCCGGGGCAATTTTTTCACCTGTTTTTCTCTTGCAGGTCGTGGACCCTATTTGGTACTCTCTTGTAGCCCGATATATAAGGGAGTTTAGGGTTTGGAGTGGGATAACGAGAGAAAACTGAAAACCGCATAAGAGAGAGAGAGAAAGAGAGCTAGGGTTTGGTGGCTGAAACGTGCAATCTCATGTTTTTCACATAGTGAAATTTTTCGCCGAATCTTCATCATGGACATAGGCTTTGCCGAATCACGTAAATCTTTATGTTCCTTGTGTGTGGCGTGTTTACTTTTATGTTGTGATTCTTAGTTTGTTCTTTGCTCGCAATGTTTGTTGTAACACCTCTTTTTCCTTTTCTTTCCTTCACATTTTCAAAACAAAAATGAGATAAGCTTTTCCTTCTTCGCCTTTTGTTTCCTCCAATTTATTCAATCTAAACACACTATGTTGTTGCTTTATTTACAAAGAAAATTATGAAGAAGTTCAATGCGTACACATCAAAATCTCAACTTGCGTAAAGTTGTACTCATACTTCTGTTGATACGGACATTTTAGGGTATCAGATTTGTTGCGCGAATTAACACGCATTGAGATACAAAGTTGCACAAAACATTTGTCGATATTTGTTAATGTTGCATGCCATTGATAATACATGTTAAAATTATGTAATTGATTTGATTACTATTCACATAAAACAATAATAATGTACAATGAAGAAGCAGATGTATAACTTATAACAGAAAGGAAAATTCTACCATGAAGGTGCTCCAAAAATCTTCAACGAAAACTATAATTATCGGTGTTTTCAAATTCATACCAATTCCTTATCCATTTCAGAGTGCCACTGGTGGTGAAGAGTAACAATAAAAATTGAGAAGAATAGATGTGGTTAAAGATGGAGGAGAGTGATAACACGCCAGATATAGAGTGTGTTGGGTATGGGAAGGAGCATTCTCCACTAGAGATTGTGGAAAGGTTAACAAGGGATGATATGCCACACCCCGATTTTTGGGACATGAAACAACTAGAATAAAATAAACTAAAACTATATAGGATGAAATAAAATAACTCTTATAGCATTAAAAAGAAACCATCTCAATATTTCAACCCTTCAAACTAAAACAAACATAGCAAATGAGAGACCATTTTTTGATAAGTAACAACTGAGAGACCATTAATATATGAACGAAGTCTTTCAGCCAATTACAATATTTAAAAATAAATAAATAAATAAATGAAGGAACATCTCTTAGAATTCCTCATGCAACAAACAAACACCATCAGGTGAGTTTTGAAAATCATTCATTAACATTTTATCTCGAACTTGAAAAATATTGGGATGAGCACAACCGCCCAGTAGGAAAATACTCTAAATATTAATTACAATATTATAACTTTCAGTGCACATTTAAACTTACTTATACACACAAATAACTTATAGCATAATTAAAAATAAATTGGAAAGCAATAACAAATTCTCCTAACACAATCCAAATCCAAGTAAATAACGTCAGATCTCAATCCACGAGGTTAAAAGAATAATCCCCACCATGTATACTGCGCACACCAGCAAATTCCCAATCATTTTTATGACAGACCGCTGACACCTAACTATAATTCTGGAACAATTCTCAGCCTTTCAACCGAAGGGCCTTCACTCCCTACCTATTCTCTGCCAGTTATACATGTACGAGAACATGCATCAAAATCACTTTCAAGAACCGAAATACGACTTTTGTACAATTTCACAAGAACAGGGATGGACCCAGGAAATACCGAGAAGGGGGGGTGGGGGGGCAATAGGGGGATTTTTTTTTTTTTTTTGTAATCTAATTCAAAAAAGGAAAAATTACTACTATATAATACTAAAAAAAAATAAAGAAAAGAAATCAGTGGGGCAATTGCCCACATTGCCTTCTATACTAGGCCCGTGCCTGCACAAGAAAATAAACCAGTAACGCCATTTAAGAAATTCACATTACACAATCTCCCATTCTTCAACCACATAGCATACTCATGAACTAATGTAAAATATATTTGAATACCCAAGTCAGATTCATTCAAAGGACCCAATTATAATATATATAGGTTAGAATAAAACCAAAAGGTTGGATAAATTTTACCTTTTCAACAAAGCATGGGTTACCGAGGAAGAAGAGAAAATATATATATATATATATATATATATATATATATATATATATATATATATATTAAAATGACATAAAACAAATGTTTTGAATCTTCCTTCACGTTACTGGGTTATCTACCACATAATAAAACGGGTTCTCTAGTCGCTGTAAACTTTCATCTTTTAAAATAATTTAATTGTACAGACATGGCAAATGACTTATATCAAATATAATATTTTTATAATAGATTAACCAAAACTTCTATGAAACCACCTTTATAGATTCTTTCTCACATTTGACATTTATTTATATATATACATGAAGCATACCCATAAGAAAAATATAGCAACAGTACTCATTTGCCCAATTTTCCCCTCGTTCAAGAACAAAGATTGATTTGACGGGCTGTATTCAATTGGTACACATTTTCTACCTGACACCACCTATATATATATATATATATCTAAGTTTGACTAGAGAACTCTAAGTGTTCAATATATGTATTACGCAACCTATATATATAGAGTATATACAGCATATATAAATATTTTATGTATGCCGATATGAGATTCATACACATAGATCATCAACTGTTAAAATAGAACATATTTCTCCAAAATAGAATTATTTTAAGTTTGATCCCATCAATTTGCACATATAAACTGAGAGTAAATCCCCTACCTGAATGAATTCTTTCCCTTAAATAAATCTTTGTATCAGCATCTCCGCCTCTGATGAAACTGATATGCAAAGGCCCTTTCTCCAATTAAACTCTCTTTTTCTCTCTATGTATTTTTTCTCAATGCATGAGTGGTGTAAGTCAGTATGTGCGACTACAGGGTCTACTTTTATGCTTAATTTTATAACTGACATGAGAAGTTGCAAAGTCTATCCCTTAACCTTTGAACTTAATTAACTAGCTTTAACCTTTTGACTATGAAAAAGTACAGACTTGTCATTTGTAGAAGCCTTAGGGTCATTCTCTTTGTTTAGGTTTTAACTCCTATAAGTAACTGACACAACTCATAGATTCAAGCAAGACCTAGGTATACCCGCATATATACATACATATATCTATATTTACAGCTTTTTATAATTGTTTCATAAGATAAATTTGTAACAAAGTCTATAACAAAAAATAATACTAATTAAATTCCACTAAATCAAAGCATAGTCAATATTATACTCACTTGATTCATTTTCACGTGAGGATTACTATTTTAATACTAGTTTATGCAAATTCTATTTTTATTCTTACTTTTATAGAATAACATGAAATCACTAACAAAAATATAATAATAAAAATTAAATAAATTACAGGTCATCACATGATAGATCATCAATTAGATACTCTCCCCCTCCCTCTTCGATTCAACTATGGATTTGAACTCTTTTCTGATGATTGTAGTAATTGTGGCACCAAACACAAATTTACATAAGGGCTTCTAGACCCAAAGTCCTCTAGAGACATCTAATGCCTTACCTTAGCATGGTGAACTTATGCTCAATAAAATGAATTAAGGGTTGTAGCCTAGTAGTACTTTCTCGCTTTCCAAAGTAGAGGATCAAGGGTTCGAGTCCACATCTAGGGGCAAAAAGTGGGTGCGTGAATTTATTATCAAGGGAAAAAAAATGTCAACTTCAATTGCCTAAAGTGCTTTATTTATTTAAATCCCACACGGTTGGTCTCATTTGGATGTGGGTCAATTTGAAGGATTTGAAATCCTGGCATTTTAACAGTAAACAGCTGAAGATATTAGTTGGTTCATACTATTCGTAAGCTTGATTTGGCAAATTTTAGTCGATCAATCACGTATATAAAGAAGGTTACACAGTAGTAGATGATGCACTCATGAATTGAATTCCCAATTAATCACCAATCTGAGTTGACCTTATTTAGAAGTTAATGCTTCCCAAAGACATCAAAAGCACTACTCTTAATTAATAAGATGGAGTTTTATAAATAAGTTTCTTGGCTCCGGGCTTTAACAATTAGTATAGTTTGTTGGGATCTATCTTAGCAGCAAATTATTTGCATCGCCCATTTATCACACCCAATCACATTTTTATTGACACAACTTCCAGACAAGTATTTACTACAAAGCTGCAAGAACTGGATGATGTGCTGCATCGCAAGTATTATTTGTCACTTGAGTAGAAGAATATGATAGATAGTTTAAAATAAAATGCTCTTCTCATTCAGAAAAGTAACAGTCAGCAAAAGAAAGAGATAGAAGGATCAGATTTGAACCTCCACATTGCCCGCAAAGAGATTTGAGATCGCAGTCTTTAGGCCCTCAACCGAGTAGTTAATGCATTTCTCTTGGTGATTTTCCCTCCCTATTTGACTCTTGAACCTCTCAAGAAAGGAGCTGTAGGCTGGAATAAGCTTCTCTGATATGGAACCACATAGCTTCTGACGGAGGTGCAAGCTCGGTACCACCCATGGTGCTTGAGTATGAAAAACCTCTTCAAACATAGAGCTGAAGGTCTTTAACCTCTCCTTCAGTCCACTGTCTAACGCCTCAGAAGAAAGACTCCCATTCACATTTAGTTCTTCATCTCTCAGGCAATCAATGATCCTCACCCATGTTGATCTCATATAGTCAATCATCAGTACGTGAAAATTTTCCGTTAGTTTCTCCAGGTAATTGCCTTTCTCCAGGTAATTGCCCCCAATCATCTGTCGCAATTTTGGTTCCCGTTCGATTTTCTGAACAATGTAATGAACATTATTCATCATGAACAATTGAGCCAAAGAGTCATCCTCATAGCACTTGGACTTACCATCCAATTTGAATTGTAAGACTTCAATAATCCAAATCAAATGGATCTCCAACAGAGTTCGCCCCAAAATTGTCAGATCACTGGAGTTTCTCTTCTCTTCCAGCTTTGGCGGCTTTGATACAATCAATTTAGTTAGCCTTTCCATATAGGAAGAGATCTGAGTAATATAATCCATAACAGATGCCGTGAAGGTGTCAATACTACCCCTTTGATCCTGAAAATTTGACTGCTCATGAAGCACACTAATCTCAAATTCCATTAGAGTACTTCTTGCTGCCTCCACAAGCTGGTGCAATATCGCAGCTGCCTGAATCTTAATACATTCTAATGATTTGAACTGAAAAACAACATCAAGAGCAGGCAAACTTGTTGACAATGCTTTGTGGAGGTCTAAAATTTTGAACAACTTCTCTGGACTCCATGATTGACTGCTTAGGCAGGAGCTTATGGCTTCCCCCATTTTGGATAATTGAGTTGTACGGTCTTTAAGCATTTCACCAAAACAGTTATCATCTGAGGCAGTTCCGAGACCTCCAAAGATACGCTCGTAGAGTCTCCTCTCTCCTGCAAAGAGAACCTTGACATAAATCTTATAAGCTTGCATCCACTGTCTGATCTTCTCCTCCAACTCTTCCCACTCCAACCTACGAATGGCATTGATACTTAAATTCTGGATGCCTAGTCCTTGAAGACTCGCCTCCAGGATAGGCTCTCTTACACTCATGTACATCTTAGTGCATTTGAGAAGATGTCCAGCAGAGTTCATTCTCTCAGCAATACTCCGGAGATCATTCTTAATCGTTAGATTGGACTTCTTATAATCATAGAAGCCAAAGCTACTACTAGTACTACTGAAGCTACTACTAGAACCACCAGTTATGGAGCTTGAAGATTTCGAAGACTTACTTGATTCGGCATCCATTGAACTGGTGAGGCTGAACAAGATGATCCCAAACTCTTTCTCAAGCCGAGCCATTGCAATTTGGATTGCTTCGTTCACTTTGATCTGAACATCTGAGCTTGTTCTCGACTCTGTCCTCCGTAAAATCTGAACATCTGAGCTTGTTATCGACTCTGTCCACAGTAAAATCTCGTCCAAAGCTTGCAAATACTGGATAGTTTTTGAACGGTCGCCATTGAAGATCATTCCTTCTTCATTTTCCAATGATACAGTGGAACCAGAGCGCAAGATTAACTCCAGGGCAGTTGAGAGAACATTTTCTCTCGTTGGTTTGTTACTTCTTCGGAATTTTAAGAATTTAAAAACCATCTGATCAAGAGTAGAATTCCACACAAGAATATTTTGTCAAGAATTTGGAACTTGAATTGCTATGAATATTAGAATGAAAATGAATATAGGAGAGAAGACTGAGAAGACTTCCCAGAAATCACTTTTTTTAGTTGGGTCCCACGCCGTTAGTCACCATCACAATTTCCCCGAAACTGGTTGGAAAGTAGGAAAAACCCAAAAATGAGTAGAATTCCACAAAAAAAGATTTTTTAAAGAATTTGGAACTTGAATTGCTATGAATATTGTAATGTTCCAAGAATGAAAATGAATATAGGAGAGAAGACTTCCCAGAAATCACTTTTTTTTTTTTTTGGCTCCCACGCGGTTAGTCACCATCACAACTGCAATTTCCCCGAAACTGGTTGGAAAGTGGGAAAAACCCAAAAATGAATTATCAAGGAAAGTGATTGTAGATGTAAGAGTCCATTTAATGAGTTCACACCAATTTCCATTACCAAACTGTTCCAGTAAAAAGAAAGAAAGAAAATTAACACCAAGAAATTAGAAATGTATCTTGCATTTTAACTTAGTAACACAAATGATGAAATCAAAACAATAGTAGGAAGGCACAAAACACCAGCCATATCAACATAACTGGGTGACTTGAATGACTGTTTTAACCTTGCTTCATTTTTTTGGGAAAAAAGAAACGACAAAAGTTAGACGAAGTAAAGTAAACAATATATACCCTATATGATGAACGCTTAGAGATATGAAGAACACAGAGACTCCAGTTTCCCAGTTATTCTTGTTCTTGTCCAGCTTGTAAATTCTAGCCTTTTGAATAAATTTGGTCGCCCACGGCGGAGAGGAAGGCCAGTAGGGCCATACTTTCGACGGCGAGGTCCGGTTTTCTAGTGGGGAGGAAGAGCAGAGAATAGAATGGTGGTGGTGAGGATTGAATAAGGTTTCATTTTGGGGGTTTCGGAAAATCAATTCCATTGAAGAAGTGGTGGTGGCGGAGAAGAGTAGGAGGTAGCGGGTTATGGAGGTTTGGACTCTGCCTTCTCGTTTCCCAAACTCTAACCCTAGAATTAAATCTCTTGCCCCTCTCTTTCTTTAACTGATCTCCTCTCTCCCCTCCAGCCCCCGTTCTGTCTCTACTCCACCATCCCCTTCATGCGTCTACAAAATAATGTAATATATATATGTACAGTCTTTGTTGAAAGAAGGATGATACAGAGTAACAGAGGGAAGGTTAAGATTGAGAAATGAATGTAAATTGGTGAAGCTGCTAGAGATGAAGAGCTGGGGTTTCACACGGACACAGTATATAGGAGGACTTGTACTTGCAAAGTTGTTAAATTCAATACAGTATAATGTAGTAATTGATGTACGAAATTTAGAAAATTATTAATTTATAACTAAATTTAATAAATTATAAATTTATACAGTACTTTTGTATCAATTACATTCGAAAGAACCACAAATGGAGATGATTCAAATCCATGGTCAACGGTGACTAAAAAAGACACATTTGCCGTAGATGATTCAAATCCATTTTCGTAATCCATTAAAACAATAATAGTAATAGTAATTGTACTATCTTTTGATGTCTAACATTTTATGAATTAGAAGTTTTGATGATCAAATCCTTCTTATTAAAGGTTATTATTATAAGTTTAGAAAAAAAGAAAAGAAAAAAAAAAAAAAAGGTTGTTAAAAGTTGTAATTGAAGATATGAACTCGGCCTTCTAAAATAAAATGTCTATGATTCAAATTGGACAAAATGGATCATAGAGTTATATATATATATATCCCATAAAGTTTAAAGAAAGGAAAAAAATCACATACCTTCCTGTACTATCATTTTCGTCCAAAAAAAATTCCATGAAAATTCAACACCCCCTAAACTATAAAAGGTCATCACATTTCCTCATTTTCGTTCAAATCCGTTAACCTACCCTTCGGGTTAGAGCGAATGACAAGCACGTGCTCATCACAATTTTTTTTACCTAAAATACTCCCACACCTCCCCCTTTCCTTTTAGTCTGTGTTTATATATATACATATGAGCCTGTGTGTGCAAGGATCCATTTTAGATCTAGTTAGAAATGTGACTTGAAATTGAGAAAATCCTAAATGAAATAAATCTTAAATTGAGAAAATATGGCAGATTTGCTATGTTCGAATCTCTGTGTCAGATTCTGGCAGAAAAACCTGTTAAAATCAACAACGAATCCAAGTAATTTACTGATTTGCCAATGCCTATATTTAAAGCTGAGGAATGGTAAATAGAAATGAACAGATAACTCAACATAGTAATTGCCTCCCTATTTTGGCAAAACGGGCGCCTTGGGGTTTTATATTACGACGACGTTTTTATCATTATTCAATTCTCCAGTAAAAATGGTATAAATCTCTCTACATATATACACACACACATGAATATATATAGTCACTATTTGTATTCACCTGTAATTCTTAATTCTCGATACAAATAAACACACACACACACACATATATGTATGTATTTGGCTGTTGTTCCCCTTCCAAGGGCAGGTTTTTACGCGTAACTCACCCTTCCGCCATTGGAAACACCACATCCCGTCCAACTTGCATGTGTTAAGCATGTCGCCAGTGTTCATCCTGAGCCAGGATTGAACTCTCCATGAGATTCATAGTTACATTACTTATAACTTCCTTGTTCGTAAACAAAGCAGATTCAGAATTGTCTTTCATTCCAAGGCATAACTTGTATCCATAAGTTTCATATTCGCCTGGAGTTCGTATCTTATTCAGACAGGAAAAAAAAAAAAAAAAAAAAAAAAAAAAAAAAAAAAACATGAATCTACAGTTCCTTCGAAATGACTCTTTGCATTGGAATCTCAGCATTTGAATATCCTGTGAAATCCTTTCTCAGGTAAAGCACCTCTCTCTCTCCTCCCACTCTCTCACTCCTCTTCTCTCTCTCCTCACACCACAGCCATTTCCCCCACCAAATCACCCTCTGCCCCAACCCCATTAACCATTCCCTTCGAGGAAAAACAGAGCACACCCTGCAAATCTTTGCCATTTTAGAGTATTTTTTTCTCTCTCATTCTCCCACTTCATTGTCACACACTCTCTCTCTTCGTTTTGGAATTCACAAACTTTAAGTTAATTCAATTCAATTTGATTTAGTTTAATTCAACCTAGGGTTAGGGTCTTCAATTAGTGAGTTTAATTATGTGGCTTCAATGGAATAGGTGATGTCTGAAATGTTTATGATTATATATATATATATATATATATATATATATATATATATATATATATATATATTAAAGTTATAAGATATTTCTTTTTCAAAAAGTAAGTGGGCCCCACCATTTTATTAAACCTCACAACTATCAATTTTCTCTCTCTGCGTGATTATCTCTCCCAAACTTCCAGTAGCTTCGTTTTCTTTTTCTTTTTTTTCTTCTACAAATTTCAAGGCTTGATCTTTCTCACACCAATTGGAATTTGGTAGAATCTTATGAAGCAAAGTCGGAGAGCTCGTTGAGGTCGTCGATTTGATAGGAGCCAAGCACCATTTGGCCAAGCCTAGGGATTTCGAATTTAGGGCTTGAAATTGAGGATTTTAGGGCTTTTCTTCAATTTGAGGTAGGGGTGTTCTAATCTACTATTTCTTGAATTTCTTGTGAATTTTTTCCTTTAATTTGACTTTAAGTATGCTTAATTTTAATTCCTTTTGATTGTGTTTCTTAGGGTTATTTGTATTTATGATGATAAATGTGTGTTACGTGTTAATTGGGCTTATTAGTATAATGATTTTCAATTTGTAAAGAAACATTCTTAGTGTTGGTTTGTTTTATGATTTTACTTGCTATGAAAATTTATATTATAATTATGGAAATAAATGTCTAGAGCTTCCTATCAAGAATGTCATGATGATGTAGATGGAATGTGTGGAAATTTTAGTATTGAATTGGCATTTAAAAGCATGAAGCATTTATGCATCCATTGGGAAAATAAAAAAGGGAAAAATGTTTTGAAAGCAAATGAAACTATTTTGGGGAAATGATTTTGAAAGGTGTTTGTGAAAACCAGACGCCTAGGAGACGCCTAGTGGTCCGTGTTGTTAGTGTGGTCTAGAGGGAGCTAGAGAGAGACTCTAGTGTGGTTGAGCTACCTAGGCTCAAACGAGGCCATAGAGGTGCCATGTGATCGGGATAAGCTAGTAAACCTTTCTCTCGTGGCGCCATAGAGGTGCTATGGACCGGATTGCATTAACGGTTTGGAACGACAAAAGGGAATTGTTTTGGAAAATGGGGAGCGACATTGGCATGACATTGCATTTCATTAGCATATTTGGTGTATTTGTGATTGGATGACATTTATTTATATACTTGTTGTTATGATTACTGATGTGCATTCCCTATGGTATGATCCCGCCTACTTTTTACCTATTCTTTACGTGGATTCACGGGGTCATAAGAAGTGTAACTTAGACACTTCCTACTGAGCTTATTGTAACGGGTGGGCGCTTGTCCATTTACCCAAAAGCTAGAACTGTTAGGTAAGGCTGCATACCCACCCATTTATACCCAATCTCTTTCCTATCCGATTCTGATGTGGGACAAAATGACCCTTGTTACATTCTCCCCTACCCAAACTCGCAACGCCCTCGTTGCGGTTGGGCCACCCTGCCTACCCGGGTGGACTCACCCGGACGCCTTCCGGGCCGGGCACTTGGCGTGGCACCGGATCAATAACTGGGTCTGGCTCTGATACCAACTGTAACGGGTGGGCACTTGCCTATTTACCCAAAAGCTCGAACTGTTAGGTAAGGCTGCATACCCACCCATTTATACCCAATCTCTTTCCCATCCGATTCCGATGCGGGACAAAATGAGCCTTGTTATATTATGCTCACCCCATTATCTTAACATTTTTCAGGTTTAGAAAAAGAAGTGGCGGACGATAATCCATCACAAATCTAGATTGGATCGGGATTATCATTTACGATCTTTTGTGTAGAAACATGAACCATATTCTCTTGTAATGACCAAGTGTAGCTTGTATAATGTTGTAGTAGTGGATGTTATAGAAACAAATGTAATCTTAACTATTTTGTGAAACTTTAGTTTAATTAATATAATGTTGTAAGTTATGAACTTTTAAATTTTAGCTATATTTTATGAACTATAACTTGATGTAATTAAAGTGTGTTCTTTCTTTGGATGAGATGAAGGAATGAGACTTTTTATATGTATGTAATCATTTTGGAAATGTGGTATATTATTTGCATTGTGCGTTAAGACAGGATAAATTAGTTTTAAGATTCAGTGAGGCCATTACATTTTTATGTATTTCAACATGTTGTAGATGGACTTTTTTTGCAGAGGTCAGGCCGAAATTTTACATATTTTATTATTATTATTATTATTATTATTATTATTATTTTGGTATCTTTTGGGTCGTTCCAAATTTAGTATCAGAGCAATGGTTCGAATATCATTAGGACGACGGGTAGAGGCCTACCTAGGATTGCATGGGAAGTTGAATTGCATGTTTATATGTTTATGTGTTAATGTGTTTAATTATTTGAAAGGCATGCTTAATTATTTAACTGCTTATATGATTATGTGTTAAGTGCTTAGTGTTGTTGTATATTATTAGCATGATCATGCTTATCATCGGTTAGGTTTCTTTTTCCGAGAGTATGGAGTTCTCGAACGTGTTTTAGTGTCATCATTTTTGACCCGTTTCCTTTTTCTTATAGCGTCATGCCACCACGTAGGGATCCCGAGGAAAGTTCTAGCTCCAATCCCATAGAAATGGATCAGGAGCAAGTTGAAGAAAATATCTTGTGGTGTGATTTGGTCCCACCAAGAAGGGGACAAGCGAGAGGGACCGTTGATCCACCTCTTCAGATAAGTGAAGAGCAGCTTAAGTTGGCAGTGCAAGCGGTCTTTCATGATGTGTTTCGGACTGCAGTGGCATCATCGTCATAGGTTGTGCCACCACCGGCACCACTACCACTACCTCCAAAGACAAGTGAGTCAGATAAAACTCTTTACCACATTACAAAGGTTATGAAATTGATGTCAACTCTATTTGAGGGCGGTCCAGATCTGCTTGTTGCGGATAGATTTATCGATAGAGTGGAGAAGCATGTGAACGCCATGAATTTGGCGACGGACAAGTTGAAGATCACTTTAACAATTTATAACTTTGTTGGGGATACTAAGATTTGGTGGAAGACCATTTCTCACACCCACAATCTGGACACAATGACTTATGATACATTCAAGAAGTTGTACTACAAGAAGTACTTTCCGACACCTAAGCGGAGAGAACTAAAGAAAGAGTTTGATGGTTTGAAGCAAGAAAATATGGCTGTCACTGAGTATGAGAATAAGTTCACGTCGCTTTTAAGGTTTGCACTAGGGATTGCTAATGATGAGGAAGGAAAGATAGAAAAATTTGTTGATGGCCTTGATCTTACCATCAGGCCAATTATAGCTGCCTCAGATCCGACAGAGTATGCAAAAGCAGTGCGAAAGGCCTTAGTGGTTAAGGCCAAAAGTAAGGACAGCAAAGCTATCAGGGAGTCCTATAAGCATAACAGGAGCATGAGTGCTATCTCTGAGGGTCAATCAAGTAAGAAGCAGAAGAATGAACAGTCATGGTTCAGGGGACAGCAGCCAGATCCGCACCCACAACTTCAGTATCTATGGGGTCTTCTAGACCGAATGTTACTTGTTTCAGATACGGGTAGCCGGGACATTTCATGTCCTAGTGCACTCAGACTCAGGTGACTTATTTTAGATGTGGGCAGTTGGGGCACCATAAGACCCAATGCACTCAAATTCAAGCAGCGTTAGGTGGATGTTTTGGATGTGGCCAGCAGGGCCATAGGGTAAGGGATTGTCTTTAGCGGGGTAGCGGTTTAGGCAGGGGTGGAGGTCCACAGCAAAGGCTGATGCAGTCTACCATAGTTCAGTCAGGGTTTTGACCGCCACCACCACCTCAGCCATCTCAGCCAACTATGACAGCCCAGAGTTCTCGACCGGGCAGAGGGACTTCTTTGAGTGCACCCACTCAGCAGTCAGGTTATCAAAGATGGTTCTCAGGGGCAGAGGACTCAGGGTCGTGTGTTTGCACTTACTCCAGTTGAGCCATTATCTAGTCCTTCAGTTGTTAGGGGTATGTTTCTTGTATCCCATTCTTAGGCTCATGTATTGTTTGATTCTGGTGTTTCCTATTCATTCATTGCTTCATCATTTGCACGGGCATTGGGATTGGAGGTCAGTCAGTTAGACAGACCGCTTTGTGTTGATACGCCTATTGGGGGTTCAGTCACTCTTGGTAGAGTTTGTCGGGGTTGTTCCATTATCATTACCGGACAGGTACCGGAGTTCGATCTCATTCTTCTCGAGATGACAGGGTTTGACATCATTCTTGGGATGGACTGGTTATTATCCTTCAGAGCTGTTATTGATTATTTCAGGGGTAGAGTGTCAGTGTGTACTCCGGATGGGGATTGTTTCTGTTTTGTGGGGGATCGGTGTGATTCTCCCATTCATTCATTTTATAGTGTTAGAGGTCGAGATCGACAATGGTTCTTTTTGGCTAGCCTTTTCACCAATGATGATGTTGAGTTTTGTGGGGTTGATTATCCAGTGGTTGTGCGCGCAATTTTCTGGATGTGTTTCCGGAGGACTTGACTGAGTTGCCTCCATACCGAGAGGTGGAGTTTGCTATTAATTTGATGCTTGGTACCGCGCTAATCTTTATGGCACCGTATCGTATGGCATCGATTAAATTAGAAGAATTGAAGAAATAACTTGATGATTTGATAGTGAAAGGCTTTATCCGACCGAGTGTGTCACCGTGGAACGCACCAGTCTTGTTCGCTAAGAAGAAGAATAGTTTTTTGAGGTTGTGTATTGATTACCAAAAGTTGAATCATATCACCATCAAGAACAAGTATCATTTGCCAAGAATAGATGATTTGTTTGATCAGTTGAGGGGAGCCAGTGGTTTTTCGAAGATTGACTTGAGGTCTGGCTATTATTAATTACGGGTAGAGAGGAGGATATTCCAAAGACCGCTTTCCGAACGCGGTATGGACAATATGTGTTTCTTGTCATGCCTTTTGGTTTAACTAATGCGCTGGCGGCATTCATGGACCTAATGAACCGTGTCTTTCACGATTACTTGGACCAGTTTGTGGTAGTTTTCGTGAATGACATACTTGTGTATTCACGGACTCGAGAGGAGCACGAGGTCTATTTGAGTATAGTGTTACAGATTTTACGGGAGCACCGTTTGTAAGCCAAATATGAGAAGTGTGAGTTTTGGCTACATGAGGTGAAATTTTTGGGACATGTCGTCTCGGAAGGTGGAGTGTCAGTTGATCCATCAAAGATTAAAGTAGTTTTGAATTGGGAACAACCCAAGAATGTTTTTGAGATCTGGAGTTTCCTTGGTCTAGCGGGATATTATCGCAGATTTGTGAATGATTTTTCTCGTTTGGCAACTCCTATGACCAGATTGACTCGGAAAGGGATCAAGTTTGCATGGAATGAGGCATGTGAGTCATCTTTTTAAGAGTTGAAAACAAGGTTAACTACGGCTCCAGTGTTGGTGATACGCGAGCGTGGCTTGGGATATGTGATCTATTGTGACGCCTCATGTGACGGTTTGGGTTGTGTACTGATGCAGGATGGTAGAGTAGTGACTTATGGGTCTCAACAGTTGAAGACTTACGAGCTTAACTACCCTACTCATGACTTGAGTTAGCGGCAGCCGTGTTTACTTTGAAGTATTGGAGACACTAGTTATATGGTGAGAGATTTGAGGTGTTCTCGGACCACAAGAGTCTTAAGTACATTTTTTCCCAAAAGGACTTGAACAACAGGCAGAAGCGATGGGTTGAGTTCTTAAAAGAATACAATTTTGATTCGCAGTATCATCCTGGTAAGGTAAATGTGGTAGCTGATGCTTTAAGCCGAAAATCTCGTGGGACTTTGGCCAGGTTAGCCATTAGAAAATGGAAGATGTTTGAAGATTTTGCAAAGATGGGATTGTATTGTTTTGATGATGATGTTGGCAGTGAGTTAGTATTCTTGTTTAGTCTTGTGGCTCAGCCCACTCTTGGCGGACGAGTGATTGAGTTACAGAGACAAGATCCGAATTTGGATGTTATTCACACTCTGATTTCTGGTGGTGAGACAGTGAATGATTAGACCTTACATGCAAATGGAGGTCTATAGTTTCAGGGTTTGTTGGTTGTCCCCACAGTTTGTCGCGAGGACGTCTTACGGGAATTTCACACTTCCCGCTTTACAGTTCATTCAGGTGGTACCAAAATGTATCATAATTTGAGAGGTCAGTATTGGTGGAGTGGGATGAAGAAGGACGTTGCACAGTTTGTAGCTAAATGCCTTACCTGTCAGCGGGTGAAGGCCGAGTACCAGAGACCAGCTGGTTTATTGCAGCCATTGCCGGTAGCGCAGTGGAAATGGGAGCAGATTGCCATGAATTTTGTGACAGGTTTTCCTAAGTCACGGAGGGGAAATAAGGCCGTATGGGTCATTATTGATAGATTAACCAAGACGGCTCACTTTTTGCCTATTAAGGTAACAGATGACGCAGAAGCACTTGGTGTACTGTATGTGAAGGAAATTGTGAGTTTGCACGGAGTTCCAATATCTATTGTGTCGAATAGGGATGTCCATTTTACCTCGAAGTTCTGGGAAGGACTTTACACACCGTTTGGCTCACCGTTGCATTTCAATAAGGCATTCCATCCACAGACGGACGGCCAGTCGGAGCGTACCATCCAGATCTTGGAGGATATGCTTCGGGGCCTGTATTCTTGATTTGGGAGGTAGTTGGGAGGATCACCTTCCACTTATTGAGTTTGCCTATAACAATAGTTATCAGGCGAGTATTCAAATAGCTCCATTTGAGGGTTGTATGGTAGACCTTGTAGGTCTCCTGTTTGTTGGACTGAGGTGGGTGAGACAGCTGCCTTAGGACCCGACATTGTACTCGAGACTACAGATAAAATTAAATTGATCAGGCAGAGATTGCTTACAGCTCAGAGTCGATAGAAGAGTTATGCAGACAAGCGAAGATGATCGCTATCCTTTGAGGTGGGTGACCATGTTTTTTTTCGTGTTTCTCCATTGAAGGGGTCGATAAGGTTCGGGAAAAGTGGCAAGTTGTCATTTATTGGACCTTTTGAGATCTTAGACCGTGTAAGAGATGTTGCTTACAGACTAGTATTGCCACCACAGATGGACATGGTCCATAATGTTTTCTATGTATCGATGTGACGGAAGTACAAATCGGATCCATCTCATGTTTTGAGTTGGGTTGAGGTTGACATTGATGAGGATGTTTCCTACAAGAAGGTAACCAGTTTAGATCCTTGACACGCGGCAGAAGGTGTTAAGGAACAAGACGATACCGTTGGTAAAGGTTCTTTAAAGGCATCACGGAGTTGAGGAGGCTACTTGGGAGCTCGAACAGGAGATTCGCTCCAAGTATCTAGAGTTATTTTCTTCCTCATGTATGGCTTGATTTCGGGATGAAATCTTTTAAAGTTAGGGAGAATGTAATGTTTATGATTATATATATATATATATATATATATATATATATATATATATATTATAAAGTTATAAGATATTTATTTTTCAAAAAGTAAGTGGGCTCCACCATTATATTAAACCTTACAACCGTCAGTTTTCTCTCTCTGCGTGATTCTCTCTTCTAGACTTCCAGTAGCTTCGTTTTCTTTTTTTTTTTTTTTTTTTTCTTCTACAAATTTCAAGGCTTGATCTTTCTCACACCAATTGGAATTTGGTAGAACCTTGTGAAATAAAATCGGAGAGCTCGTTAAGGCCGTCGATTTGAAAGGAGCCAAGCACCATTTGGCTAAGCCTAGGGATTTCGAATTTAGGGCTTGAAATTGGGAATTTTGGGACTTTTCTTCAATTTGAGGTATGGGTGCTCTAATCCACTATTTCTTGGATTTCTTGTGAATTATCCCCTTTAATTTGACTTTAAGCATGCTTAATTTTAATTCCTTTTGGTTGTGTTTCTTAGGGTTATTTGTATTTATGGTGATAAATGTGTGTAACGTGTTAATTGGGCTTATTAGTATGATAATTTTCAATTTGTAAAGAAATATGCTTAGTGTTGGTTTGTTTTATAATTTTAATTGCTATGAAAATTTATGTTATAATTATGGAAATAAATGTCTAGAGCTTCCTATCAAGAATGTCATGATGATGTAGATGGAATGTGTTGAAATTTTAGTATTGAATTGGCATTTAAAAGCATGAAGCATTCATACATCCATTGGGAAAGAAAAAGGGGAAAAATATTTTGAAAGCAAATGAAACTATTTTGGGGAAATGATTTTGAAAGGTGTTTGTGAAAACCGGACGCTTAGGAGGCGCCTAGTGGTCCGTGTTGTTAGTGTGGTCTAGAGGGAGCTAGAGAGAGACTCTAGTGTGGTTGAGCTACCTAGGTCTAAACGACGCCATGGAGGTGCCACGTGGTCGAGAAAAGCTAGCCAACCCTTTCCTCGTGGCGCCATAGAGGTGTTATGGGCCGGATTGCATTAACGGTTTGGAACAGCAAAAAGAAATTGTTTTGGAAAATGGGGAGCAACATTGGCATGACATTGCATTTCATTAGCATATTTGATGTATTTGTGATTGGATGACATTTATTTATATACTTGTTGTTGTGATTACTGATGTGCATTCCCTATGGTATGATCTTGCCTACTTTTTACCTATTCTTTGCATGAATTCACAGAGTCAAAAAAAGTGTGTCTTACACACTTCTTACTGAGCTTATGCTCACCCCATTATCTTAACATTTTTCAGGTTTGGAAAAAGAAGTGGCGAACGACAATCCACCACAAATCTAGATTGGATCGGGATTATCATTTGTGGTCTTTTGTGGAGAAACATGAACCATATTCTCTTGTAATGACCAAGTATAACTTGTATAATGTTGTAGTAGTGGATGTTATAGAAACAAATGTAATCTTAAATATTTTGTGAAACTTTAGTTTAATTAGTATAATGTTGTAAGTTATGAACTTTTAAATTTTAGCTATATTTTATGGACTGTAACTTGATGTAACTAAAGTGTGTTCACTGTTTGGATGAGATGGAGGAACGAGACTTTTTATATGTATGTAATCATTTTAGGAATGTGGTATATTATTTGCATTGTGCGTTGGGAAATGATAAATTAGTTTTAAATCCCAGTGAGGCCATTGCATTTTTATGTATTTCAACAGGTTGTAGTAGGACTTTTTCTGCGGAGGTCATGCCAAAATTTTACATATTTTATTATTATTATTATTATCATTATTATTATTTTGGTATCTTTTAGGTCGTTACAGTGTCAAACTTGGGGTTAGGGGAATTACGGTTTTGGTAATTGGAGTTTTCGGTTTTGATGTTTTGACTGACGACGATGATGGTGAATCCACAGCCACTTCAGGCCGCAAGATAACAATTATTTCGTATTTAAATTTCAGATTATATTATAGGGGTATATTTGTCATTTCATACAAACTTAACGGATTTAAACGGAAATTGGGCAATGTGATGACCTTTTATAGTTCAAGGGTGTTTAATTTTTATGGGGTTTTTTGAACGAAAATGATAGTATAAGGGGGTTATGTGATTTTTCTTCTAAAAGAAATGACACTACAACTTACTTTTTTATCGTCCTTACTACTTCATAATTATTATGAAATAACTAAGCAAATCAAATGTTTTTTTTTTTTTTTTTGACAAAAATATTCAATAATTTATTCCATTAAGCATACTATGTATTAATGATAGTTAAATATCAAATTATATTATATTTTTAATGAGGTGTCGCTTTCATGTTCTACGTATGAATTGGTGTTATGAGAGTAAATTCTTTTATAATTTACAAATTAAATTTTACCAATTCACGAATTTAATTTGTAAATCATCGAATTCAAAATATTTTTCTCATTAATTAAATTATGAACAACTACACTTGACATTTATTATTAAAATTAATTATCAAAATATACCTAATACTGAATAAAAAATGGTTAGAAATGTGTAAAAGTAATAATAAACCTACAATACGAAAAAAAAAATTTAACAAATCCTTTTCATATTGTCATTCGCTTTATATTACTGTAATATTTTTGTTTCCTTATGTAAAAAAAATGTGCACGTACAATGTATAAACACATATATATTTGCAAACATATTATATAAATACTTTTTAGTTTTACTTCATTTTTAGTTAAGACATTTATTATTTAATAATTTTGTAAAGTATTCATTTCATGTAATAAAATTTAAATAATATGTTGCTAAGAATTTAGATTAAATATATATACTTCTGAGGTCACATTTCTTTAAAAATAAAAAATATACTATAAGTTTTGTATTTTAATTAATATCAATATTATGCATCTATAATGTTATTTATAGTTCAAACACATTTTTATTATTTCATAAATTAAATATATATATAAAGGAAAATGATTCTTGCACCGAAGTATCTAATTGATTTGTTTGGCAGAATCTACGTGGCGATCTAGGTGGCAGCTTTCCTCTATTTCTCGCTCATCTCTCTCTTTCTCTCTCTCTAACATCCCCTAAATCACTCTTATCTCCCTAATATCTCATTCAATCCCCCAAATCAAATAAGACAGACCTATTTTTAGACTGTAGAAACCTAAGAGGAAGAAAAAAGAGAATCAATAAATCTACTTATAAGAAATGAAGAGTAAAGTGGAATTGAAGAGGGGAAAAAACAAGAAATGGTGAACAATACTGGATCCGAGAAAGACGAATGGAATCAGATAAGGAAAAAAGAAAGTGTCGCCAGAGTTGGATTCGCCGGAGTCGTGAACGATCCAACTAGTTCATTGGCACCAATGAGTACGTGTTATATGAGATTACGTGAATGAAGTTGGATGGGTTTGTAACAGAGAAGTTGGTGAGAGGTGTATGCATAATCGATCGGCGGTGAGGAATACTCGAGCTCCGACACGACAGTAGATTGTGTGTCGCTATCAGAGAGTTCACCTTCGGTTGGGTCTATTCTGAAGCTCATCGGAAATGTGTATGTGAAGCTCAACGGTTGGGTACTATATGTGACACTCCTCAAATCTGAGACACGGATTGATCAGGCCCAAGCCCAAACCCGAGGGAATATCAAACAATTAATATTTTAAAACGAACATAGAATACAAAATAGATCTAAGAAATAGAATAATAAAGCTGAAAGGAATACTAATATAAAATCCTCAACTGATAAAAATTAATAAAATCCAACTTCCAAAACCTCCAAGAGTATAACTTGGGAATCCATCTAGTGGACCCCTAAACTAAATCTCAACTGAACATAAACAACTGAAATTTAAAATCCAAATCTAAAACATAGAATGAAATCCTACGTCGTCGGTAGAATGAATGACAGTCTCTGCGCAGCTGTACAAGCCCTAAGACTAGAACCGTTCAATACCTGAAAAAAATATAAGAGTGGGTCAGGCCCACGAACAAGTTATAATCTAACTGCAATCCATATAGTGACCCGATACACAGCTACACCCTAGATATCTCAACAATATCTATTTAGTCCATACATATATATATAATCACACTAAGGGACATTCACTGGACTACAAAGGGGTCTCAACCTGTATATAAGGCAACATGCAAAAATGCACCCGAAGGTGGGCATGAGTACCTAGATCTAACAGGGTACACCTCAACCTATGATAGCCAGCTACACATCCACAACATATACGCGCCCTAATCATCGACTATGAGACTCAAGCTCATATCGTAGCACCATAATCATATATCTAAAGACCGTCCAAAACCATAGTATGTCACTCAATTATTCATTGATCTGACATACGATTCATAATCTAGTTAGTCACTCAACTTATTTAGCTGATATGACTTAACTACAAACAACCATTAACCCAGGTGGTCACTTAACTTACTCAGTTGATATGACAGAAATATAAGTAGAATTCAATTTTTACAATCCATTCCCTTATTCCAATAGGGTAGGTCTTAGAATTCTGAGCTAAGCCATCCCTAGTATGCCACCGTCCTATACCGGTGCATACAATCCACAACATCCATATAAACTACAGAACTTAATTAACAGTTTAGTAATCAAAGTCTGAAACCATAATCCAGTTTAAAACCATAATCCAGTTAATTGCATAATAGTATAAAATATCTTAGCAATTAATTCCAATCCTTTATTCATGTAATTGAAGAAAACAACTAATGTTTTAGCAATTTAAAATTCAGAGCATGCACAGGTCCAATCTGTTAAATAAAAGACCCTACGGTGCATCTAAAACAAGAATTAGAAACATGCTATAACTCATTAAATTGTCGAATTAAGACTAAGCAATTAATTTCCTTCCAACCGTTAATAGCATGCAAAGTTGTTAAATTTTACACTGTTCATTCAATTAATATAATAATATGCAAACTTATTTTTAATTTCATATTATTTAAAACCATACTTATAATAGTGTATATTACACATTCTATGAATTATTTACATTTATCTCAGTCAATTTAAATCATTTATAGTGTTAGTCAATAATTGACTCTAGAGGGGGGTGAATAGAGTCAATGGCCAATGTTTGTAATTTTAAAAATTTGTTTCCAACTAAATAGAATGCAATACACAATAAAAATATTCAAGCAATATAAGCACAATTAAAGAGTATAGAGATAGAGAATTGCAAACAGTGACTCGGCAATTTAGCGAGGTTCGGAAGCTCCTACTCCTCGGCTCAAGGTCCTCCTTTGAGACTTTCCAAATCACTAAAGCTCCTCCTTAATGGTGGAGAGCAAACCTTCAACTTGAAGCAAGACTTTGCTTCTTTCCTTGCCAGGAGAACACCCTTCTCCTTAGCTTTGCTTTTGGGTTACACCAACCCTTACAAGAATGTAGAGATATATGAAGATTACAATATTGTTTCTTTCTTTTTCTCTCTCTCTCTAGAGGATATTACAAGAATTAGTCTCACACTTGAGTAAAAGAATGAAATAAAATGAAGCTGTAGTCTCTTAAACTGATATGAGAGAAGGAATAAGCAGTCAATACTCAGATCAGAATTTCAGACTCCTTTTAATGCTCTTGAATGCACTTCGATGATATTTTTTAATGATCTCTAAAAGAAGTAACTTTGTTTGTAGACCATCTATCTGTATTTGAAGAGATTTCGAGTTCAATAGAGCTGTTGTAGGTAGTTGGAAGCATTAAATCAAATTCTAGCCGTTGGAATTTGAATATGTAGAGCTGCGACCAAACCGGTCGACATATGGCATAAACCGGTCGACGTATGTTACTTACCGGTCGACGTATATGTTGAGTTCCTGAGATTTCAGTATTGCCTAGATACCGGTCGACATATGTGCAAACCGGTCGACGTATATGAGTTGATTTTTGAATTTCGCCTCTGAATACATACCGGTCGACGTATGGCATGAACCGGTCGACGTATATGAGCTTCTCCTCGAATTTGACTACTGCATAGATACCGGTCGACGTATGCTTCAAACCGGTCGACGTATATGAGTTGATCTTTGAATTTTGCCTCTGCCTTGTAGAACATTTGCATTCTCTTGTTTTTGCATCCTCTTGTGCGTTAGTTAATCATATTCTTTAGAGAATGTTTGCAGCCTCTTTATGTTTCAGGAATGTGCATCTGAGTCCATATGATGGCATGAAGATCCTTTCATTTCTTCAATTAAGAAACATTTATTTCCTTGCATTTAAACTCAGTTGAAATATTAGAATATAAAACTCCTTTAATTGATTTGTTATTATCAAAACAAATGGATTAGGACTTTGATCAACATATAGCAACATTAAACAACTCCATAACACTGTTTTTATCAAGACAATAACTAATAATCCAAAAACCCAAAATTTTGCACACTGCCAGCAATGGAGCGGGCTACATTAAGAAAAAAAAGCCTTCTCCTTTAAAAAAAAGAGTCACCTCCTTTAAAAATCGGAGTCGGCTCCTTTTAATGGAGCCGCCTCCATTGAAAGGGGAGCTGCCTCCACTCATCTCAGTCTCAATTTTTTCCGTTTCCGGCAAATTCCAAACCTTCTGTTCATTTTTAATACTGAACCTAAGGGTCTTATTTATACCCAGTAGCATCCCAATGATTTGTTTACAATCTTTGGAATTAATTACAGTGATTAAAACTGCTACCGATTTAACATGCTTCAAGAACAAACTGAAACACAAACATACAAGAACTGGAACAGAATTGATTCAACGTATACAGATCATCAATATAACATATAATAAACATGTAAGTTTCAGTTAATGATCAATTAAACCCTAGAGACTATCTAGGTGCACAGAACACATGCCAACGGGAGAGAAAAAGAAAAAAACTTGCCTTTGCAGTTTTGGACTCAAAACCTTGTCGCCGTCTTCCTAAGCTTTCCGACGACGTTCGTTTACTGTCAACTCAACCTCCTACTACTCAGCCTCCCTTCTCCTAGGCCCGACCCTTAATCCACAGCCGAAACTTTCACCAAAGTTGCTCTGTTTTCCTCACAACCTCTCTCTATTTCTCTCTATTTCTCTAATACGTGAATAAGGTTTTGCTAACCTTAGCAGACCATACTATTCTATATATAAAGACTAAGAATAAAAACCTAGTCCATGTATAATTAGAGACAGAACCTTAATTGCATCCTAGTCGGCCACAATCGTGAATTTTAAAAGAAAACCCTAAGTAATTTATAATACACATTTAAACCAATTAAAGACAAATAATAAATAAAAATAAAAACACCAAGTAATTTATAAATAATTCAAATAAGTTAAATAATCAATTTAATTCAAATAAGTCAAATAATCAATTTAATTCAATAAGTAAGTCAAATAATCAATTTAATTTAAAAAAGTTAAATAATAACTATTAATTCAATTAATAAACCCAAAAAAACAAAAAAACAAATATTAATGCACTAAAATAATTTATTAAAAATACCAGGACTATCTTTTTAAATTTTGGGGTATTACACTATAGTTTTTTCGGTTTAGGTCTTGGTTGTGTAGTCGTTTCTCATAGATTTGGTCATATAAGTTGGATTGTCTTTAGCTTAGAGCTTCTAGTCATCAATGGAGTTCCAGTTTGGTTCTCTGTTCATCAGAATCAATCGAGCTTTCTGTTCAGAGCTTTTACTAGAGCCATAGTTGTAACTTCTTTCTTGGCTGGAGTCATGGTGCTTTCTTTACCGGATCTTCTCTGAAGCTTTCCGATTTGGGTTTGACTAAAGCTTATAGTTAAAGATTGCTTAAAGCTTTTCCGGTCACTTGATTTCTCGCTATTGTTGAGTTGTTGATGCTCTCTTTGTGTTGGACTCTCTTCTCACCATTGAAGATAAACTTGACAGACTAGGGAGGATGAATCGTAGCGTGTTTTATTTTATTTTTTATTTTTAAAGATGTTTGCTAGCTGGACTGCCACGTATGATTCTGTCTAACAAAATGGTCAAAACTATCGGTGTGAGTATCACGATCCATATATAAATACTGAAAGCATTTACACACAATATAATATAATGCATATGCCCTCTTATAACCAAGTTTTAGATTTTGTTCATTTTTGTCCTCTCACCCGTTAAATATATATTTTATATAATTTGTTGAGTATTGATAGAAAAACTGAAGGTTTCTACCAAAAACAACATTGAATCAAACGTAGCCAAAGCCACGTCGAAGACTTTGATAATGTGTGAGACACCAATTCCTCGTCATCTCTTCGATTTTCTCCCACCACTTTTCTTTTTCTCTCTCCTCTCCCTGTTCTCCATGTGGTATTCTGGTACATCTTCAATCTTTTTCTCTTTCTTCTTATGGAAGGTATACATATGGATAGTATTATAGAGGGAATACCCAAAACTCGTGTAAGATTATACCTCGAACTAATATAAATATCTTCTTATCCACACTTCTTGTTCAAGACCCTTTTAGTCTTCTCTCCTCTAATTCATATCAAGAATTTTGATTCACTACAATATATATCTTCCAAGATGAGATCTTTCAAATTCTAGATTAAAAATATGCACAAGAACTGTCATTATAAGAAATATTAATCTCTTACAGAATGAAAATATACTCAAAAATATAGAATGAAAATATACTCGAAAAGAAAAATCAATCTAAAAAAGAGATATTAATCCCATTTTTTTTCCCTTTTTGTTGCAAAAAGGCTGTTATTACAAGAAACATTAATCTCTTATGGAATGAAAATATAATCGAAAGAAAAATCAATTTAAAAAAGAAATATTAACCACAATTTTTTTTTTCCCTCTTTATACTTCTTTTATTTTATTTTATTTTATTTTATTTATACATGCTGTATTGGCAAACTATGAAAAAGAGTTTAATGGATTATTACTATTTTTTATCTTACAGTTTTGGGAATTCAAAAAGAGGGACAACCAAAATCGAGTAAGATAAGAGGGGAGAGAGAAAAAGCATCAAGAATTAGAGGAAGAAGAAGGAAAAGATGAGAGAAAAACCAAGAGGTACCATCTCACGTTTAGGCTTTGTTTAGATACATAGGAGAGAAAAGAAAAGAAATGATGGTATTAGTTATAAGAGAAAAGAAAAGAAAAGAAATGATAACAATAATCTCTATTTACGTTTAGATAGATAGATGAGAAAAAAAATAAATAAATGATAGTGTATTCTTGTTTGGATATAATAGAGGGGAGAAAAGAAGAGAAATGATAACAACCAAATTACTATCATATCTTTTTAAATAGAAGGGATATGAGTGGAATAATATTTTTCTCTTTTTAATTAGTGAGGGCACTTTTGGAATTATGCAAATACTATTTAAATACTATCTTTTCTCTCCGTATCTTTTCATTTTTTGAGAGATAGGAAATGAGGGATAAGCTATCTCTCCCTGTCCTTTCTTTTCTCTTATTTTAAACCACTCAAACACACTTAAGCCTTATCATTTCTTTTATTTTCTTTCACTCTCCCTCCAAATCATTCCATCCAAACGTACTCTTAGGAAATAATGACGCGGTGAAACCATGTTAGATTCGACCTCATCATTTGGATGTTTTGTTCTGTTCTCTTATTATTTTTTTAAGAGTAAAGTGCAAAAAAAACCATGAACTATGTCCAAATTTGTAAATAACCCCTTAAAATATATTTTGTGCATAATACCCTATGAAATATCACATTTTGTTACAAAATGCTCCAATGCCTAATCTATTTTTCATTAAATAGCCACAATGTCATTTCTTAGAGCAACTCCAATGTGCTGTTATTTGCGCTATTATTTTAAAAATATAGCATGTGGGTTTAAAATGGGCTCTCCAATGGCATGCTAAACGGGCTGCCAAAATATAACTTTGTCAAATGTTGTGCCAAATATAACACAACATATGACTGTTGCCAAATCTGCTATTGCTCTATTCCTTCTCTCTTTTCTCTCGCATGGGCTACCAATTTGGTGTTGAGATGCTAATTTGGTGTTGTACTTGTGTGTATATATATATATATATGTCAGTTGTGCTTGTATATATATATATATATATGTCAGTGTTGTGTGTATATATATGTCTGTTGTGCTTGTATATATATATATATATGTCAGTGTTTTTATTTATTTATTTTTAATAAGGCAAATAAGCTAAATTTTGCCTAAATAAAATACAAGCACTCAAAAAAAAAAAAAAAAAAAAATGGTTGTTGAAAATTGTAGTTGAGAATGGTAGTTGAAAAATTATGGTTGTTGTGTCAAAAAATAGCATTTTTGATTAAATGCATCATTGGAATAGAATTGCTAAAATATAATATTTTGACATTGTAACTCTTCTCAAAATATAGATTTGGCATGTAAAAATGGCATTTTGTATTGGAGATGGTCTTATTGAATTGCACTTAATCTATTTTTTCTTATTGAAATAAATTATGAAAAAAAATTCATACTAATTTGATAACATATTTTCCATTAAATTTGCATAAATTTACCTTTAATTTTTATAATTAATTGTTTAAATAAAATTCTTAAGTAGAAAATTTTAAAACAATTTAAGTAATTACTTAATTTTTCATGAATATATTGCATTAAAAAGAATGTATTTTTTGATTTAAGTAATTTATTATTTTATCATGAATATATTGTATAAAAAATAATTTATTTATTTTTTAACGCTAAAAGAGTTTAAACTGAGTATGATAAGTTTTATTATATATAGTAAAATTTTAGTAATAAGTTAATCGTTTTAGAAAATGGTAGTTACAAATCTATTTATTTTATTTTATTTTATTTTATTTTTATTTTTTATGATAAATTGATGCTAATAATAAAATTAAGGTAAATAGTATAATTAATATTTAGATAAAAGAAAAGATAATAAAAATAATTTAATAAGAAATGGCATTTTTTTTCCCTAGTTAATAAGAAATGACAAATTTAAGAGAAATGGTAAAATAATCTTTTGTAATGTATTTGTCCTTAAATAGTTCAAAGGAATAATTTGTAGGTTAGAGGGGTTATTTGCAAAAGAATAATAGTTCTAGGAGATATTTTGCACTTTACTCTTTTTTTAGGAGTAAAAAGCAAAAAAAAAAAAAAAAAAAAAAAAAAAAAAACTGAATTATTGGTAACCTGCAACAAACCCCTGAACTACAAATATTGTAAGAAACCTCCATAACTATACATATATGTTGCAGATGACTCCATCCGGTGATCGGTAGGTTGGATATTACTGTTCATGACCAATATTTTAAAATTAAAGGACTATAATACCCTTATAAACATTAATTGACAACAATACCCCTTTTATAGCCATAGACCCAACCATTTTAATAACTCTACACACGCCCAAGCACTACATAACCTTACACCCAAACACTCACAAAAACATCTCATCCATGGATCTCCGATCGGGAAACAACGTCATCGGGAGATGTAGTGGTCGGTTGAAGAAGGGAAAAAGACATGGGAAACCAGAGCAGGTGAACATGGTCTTCTCCTCAATAACAACGACAGACCAACATTTAAAATGAAAAACGAGAAACTACAATAAAGAATCTCATGAACATAAAGGTTTCGACACTCTACCGCACACGGTGCATGGGTTGTTAGCAATGGAGAAGGGAGGAGTCAGAGGAAGAAGCGGTAGTGGCATTGAGTTTGGGTTCAATTGGGTTTGATGTGTGTGATTTCAAACAAAGGGGAGAAGGTCGTGTAGCGGTGATGTGGTAGCGTGCAGTGACGGACCAGGAATTTTTTTGAGGGGGGCACTGTTGAAGAATAAAAAAAATTGAAGATAATTTTTAAAAAATAAAATAATAAATATAAGAATTTAATTTTTTGTACCTTGTCTTACTCATATTCTTTGATCTTTTAACTATATTCGTGATTTCTAGATTACCATAGATGTGAAGAGAATCATGAATGTGACGGGTTATCTTTTGTATCCAAAAATTTAAGTGGGGGCAAAAAATGTGAAGTGTGATATTTTTACAAATTGAGGCGGTATTTTAAAAATTTTTACAAATTGAGAAGCTGCATTTTCAAAATTTTAACAAAAAGTAAAAATAATAATTGCAACTTTTCAAATAAAAAAAATTCCGGCCAACTGCTCCTTAACCAGGTCTGTGCCTGGTAGCGTGGGTTTCGTGGTTCAATTGGGTTTGACAATGGTTTAGCATGAATTATTTGAATTTCTATAGGTTTGGGAGTGGTTGTGCGGTGGTCACAGTGGGTCTGTGGGTTTTGGTGTGGTTATGGGGTAAAGTATTTGACAAACTTCCTGCTAATCAAATCCAAATATTTTCTGAGATCTTCCTTAGTGACTCCGCCTGCTTGCTCCGACGGCGTAATTGCACTCCGCTTCAGCCACGCCTAGTCGCAGTACAGATTCAGCGACCAAGAATTATGCCATACATCAGCCTCTTTCTCTCTCTTTTAAGTATATATGTATATAATTATGCGATACATCAGCCTCTTTCTCTCTCTTTTAAGTATATATATATATATATATACTGGTGGTGGTGGTGGGGATTGAAAACAAAATTTTGGAGCCTCAGCCACTCCACGCCTCGTTGCACGACGTATCCGGCAAGCAAGAATTATGCTTTCTATTGTAAGGCGTGTGTTATATATATAAGAATAGTTATCCGAATGCTTTTTATTGTAAACTGTATATATATTTATTTATTTTTGACAATTTTTATTTTAATTAAGGGTTCTTTTGTAATTTTATTTCAGTTGTGTTGTCACTCTTCCATTGATTGGTGGGATTTTCTTTGCCATTAACTTAAGCTGGACATTATTTGAAACTACATTGTCTTTTACTTTTTTGGGTGATACGGTTAATTATAACAAAATCATTTGAAACTACATTGTCTTTTACTTTTTTGGGTGATACGGTTAATTATAACAAAATCATAATTTCAGAGAGGTTTCTTCAGGGGGTTAGATGGCAAAACCCCAATAGTTCATTTTATTTTATTTTATTTTTTTTGTATTTTACCCATTTTAAAAATTTGTTAGGCCAATTAAAGGCTAACAATTCATTTTTTGCAAATCATTTTCCAACGGGCTATTGTGGTACATGGCTAGCCGGCTGGGACAATCAACCGCCGACAGTACCGCAATCTCCCTTAGCACCACCATCTCCTCTTTCGAATTCTATGTCAATAAGGAAAAATTGGGGACGAGGCGAGAGGAAATTGCCCATCACCACCACCGCCTCCACCATAGATTCCGACCACCACTTCATTTTCTTCGCGATTCATGGACCCTCGCGGCACCTCCTCGTCCAAATGAGACTGCTTTTCCAGCTACCACCTCGCCATCGTGAATTCAGTTCCTTACAATTCATGGCACCGGTTCTTCAGCAAGTAGTCTCACGGTTGGTGTGATTTCACGCCCTCAGGTTCCATTCTCGACCTTAAATCTGGGTTTTTGTTCAATAGTGATTTGTTACTTATTACTGTTGATGTAATCGTATTGAATAAATATGTCAATTTACACGGGAGTGACGGGATAACAGTGAATTACAATCGATTCAACATCAGCATCGGTTGTAACTGGGTTCATAGTTTTAGCTTATTTAGGGAGATGAATCCCAGAAGAAAATGACCTCATATTTCTTATTGGAGAGTGCGATTCTTGAATTATTGTTAATTTCACTTAATGGGGTCGAGCATTTCCCGGTATGCTTTGAGAGTTAAATCTATAGAGAAGACATTGGTGAATGCTGCTTAGCAGTGAGATGTTTAATTTAGTATTAAAAAAAAAAAAAATTAGAAAAAGTTAATAAACAGAAGGTCAGGTGTGGAGGAGAGATTACAGAGCATTCTGGTAAAGGTGGTGTGAAGTTGGCCATGGTGGTGACTAGTCGTGATAGTGAAGAGAATAGAGAGTTTGGAGTGCCGGCGGCCAAGTGGTGGTGGAAAGAAGAGGGAAAGAGGGAGGTGGTGGTGGAGAGAGGGTAATTAGCTCAACAACAGCAAGGGTATTTTGGTAAAAGCATAAATTTGTTGGGATTTAACTGTTCAATTAAGAGTGATTCTAGTAGAACTTTTAAATATGATGGTGATTATCCAAAATCTCAAGGATGTCAGGGTTAAGTACTCCAAAGTTTATTATATTGATGGAGTGGACAAATGATTTACAATAGGGATTGTCACCCAATGCTAACTAAAATCTCAAAGAAAAAAAAAAAGTTGATACCTTTGTAATTAGGCCAATTCCCGGTAGACATCAGTATAAGATACCTTTTTTTTTATTGCTTTATAGGTTAACTAATAATATTGAGATCAGCGAAGGTAAGCTTGAATTTGGCGAGCAGTGTTAACTTAAACAATCATTGTTTTGGCTCCAATCGAGCTTAAAAACTATGTAAAACAATCATGTTTTGGCTTCCAATAGATGCTTAGCTCTTCTTGCTCAACTGCAACCCTAAAAATTGCGAGTGTAATAATTTAGTTACATTCCACATGCACAAAACACATATATTGAAGGCATGCCTTCCTTCCACATATCTATAAAGCTGGTATGGAGAAGAACCAATGCAGGCATACAAGACACTTCATTGCAATTCAGTGAGTTTGTTAAATTTTTTTCAGCAATGCTACTCTATTCTAAGTAGGTCACATAAATAATATAAAAGAAAAATGACTCATAGAATCTTTAACATGATGTCAGCTCATCAAAATCTATTGAAGAATCATTACCTTTTTTTGTTTGTTTGATGAATGAAACAATACCATTCAGACTGAAACTATTCTGGACCAGCTATGTTGATCTTCCCAATTACTCGGACAGTTTTGATAGATGATCCGCAGTGATTTTGAGAGCTGTATATTCGTAGAAAGACAGATATGAGAAGACACCATTTAACATCAAAGGAATGTGTTTTGGGTTCTACCTTGTTACTATCATTCTTCCACTCCTTCCTTGAGATCTTGTCAGATGCTAGTGTACTATGCTTCCCTCGAAGAAATTTGAGATTGCAGCGTCAAGATCCTTAACCGAGTACTTAATGTATTCCTTTTGCTGGCCTCCACTACTTATATGTCTCTTGAAGAGCTCAACAAAGGACCTGTAGGCCGGAATCAAGTACTCTGATATGGAAAAACGAAGCTCCTCTCGAAGATACACATCCGGTACCACCCATGTTGCTTGAGTCTGATGAACCTCTTCAAACATAGCATTGAAGATCTTCAACCTCTCTTTCAACGCACTCTTCGATACCTTAGATGATAATCCTTCAACTCTAAAGCAATGGAAGATCCTGTCCCAAGTTGATCTCTGATAACCAGTCACCGCCCTCTGCACACTTTTGGTTAGCTTTTCCAAGTAATCGTCCCCAACTATTTCTCTCAATTTTGACCACTCTTCAATTGTTTGAACAATGTAGTGAACATTGTTCATCAAGAATAATTGAGCCAAAGAGTCATCCACTAAGCAGTTGGACTTTTCCTCCAATTTGAATTGTAAAACTTCAATGATCCAAATCAAATGGACTGCCAGCGGAGTGCGCTCATCAAGTTTGGGAAAATCCAAATCTGGAATTGTCACAGCACTGGAATTTCTGATAGCTTTCAGCTTTGATGGCCTTGATACAATCAAATTGTTTAGTTTTTCCTCATAGCAAGTTACCTTAGTAATATAGCTCATAACATACCTGGTTAAGATGTTAATGCTACCATTGTAATCCAGAAAACGTGACTGCGCATGAAGCACGGTAGTTACAAATTGCGGTAGAATATCTATTGGAGCCAAAATAAGCTGCACCAGCATCTCAGCAGCCTGAATTCGGATTGATTCAAATGATTTGGATTGAAAAATGATGTTGAAATCATCGAAAAGTTTTGACACCGCTTCATGGAGGTCTAAAATTTTGAACAGCTTCTCTGGGCGCCATAATGGGCTGCTTGTGCATATGCTTATAGCTTTACCAGAGTTAAGTAATTGAATGACAGGATCTTTAACCACTTCCAAGAAACAGTCGTCATCTATGGCAGTTCCAAGACCTCCAAAGATATGCTCACAGAGTGTCTTCTCACTTGCAAAAAGTTTTCTAACACAGATGTTAGCAACAAGTATCCAGTGTCTGATGTTCGCCTCCAACGCTTCCCAATCCAAACTGCGGATGTCATTGATACTTACATTCCGCATGCCCAATTTTCTATAACTCTCTTGCAGGGAAGTCTTCCTTACACTCTTGTACACGTCGACGCACTTGTCAAGACATCCGGCAGAGTTCATTCTCTCTGCAATATTGTGGAGGTCATCCTTCTTCTTTGGATTCAACTCTATACAATCAAAATCACCATAGCTAAGAGAACTATCGGTTCTGGAACTCGACCATGTGAAAGACTTGCTTGGTTTGATACCAGGTGAATTGGTGTGGCTGACTAACGTGACTCGAAATCGGTCTTCAAGCTTAGCTATAGCGATCTTAGTCGTGTTGTTGGCCTTGCTCTGATCCTTTGAGATCGTTGCAGACTTTAGCTGTTGTTGCATTTTGTCCAGGGCTTGCAAATAGCAGTCGCCATTGAGAATCCTTCCTTTTTTCACCTCTCCTGATACAGTGGAACCGTAGACCTTGACTGACGACAGGGCTGATTCAGATGCTGAGACAACATTTTTGGGCGGCTCTACTGCTGGTGGGTGATTATTTCGACGGAATATTAAGAATTTAAAAACCATCTTATCAAGAGAAAAGTTTAATATAGAAAGCAAAATCAATAATTTAAAAACTTGACTTCCTCGATGAGGAATGGAGAATATTGAACTTGGTGATGTTCCAAGAATGAATAGTATGTGTGTGTGAGAGAAAAATGGAAGGGGGAAGGAGAGAGGAGACGGGAGAGAAGACCGAGGAAACTTTCTACTAGAAATACACCCCAATTTTCTTTCCACGCGGTTTGGTCATTAGACTAATTAATGTAATTTGACTTGAAAAGAAGGGAAGGGAAAAGTAAAAACAAAAAAAAGCAAGTACTCTCTGACTAGTTTGGAATAAAAATAAAAATAAAAGTACTATGTTTTTTTGCAACCGTAGCCATTAGTAACCAGAGATTTCCAGAAATCTTCTCCATGTAATCTTCCCCAATTATCTCTCTTGATTCCAACTCCTCTAGGACTTTTTGAAGAAATTAGCCCGAGATTTCTTGCTGGAAAGTGCAATTCATGAATTATTGTTATTAAGAGAGTAAATCTATGTAGAGAAGACGTTGGTTAATGCCAGGCTTGGCTTAGCTGTGAGAGTTTGGTTTGGTCTCAAAATATAGAAAAAAAAATTAGGATAATTTAAAAAACAATAAAATTTTGTGGGTCAAAGAACAAAATAATAGAGTCAAAATCAAGTTTTTTAAATCAATGGAATTTCATAGTGGACATGTTTCATCTACTGTATATTATATATATATATATTTTTCTAAATTGCCCTTCCATTGGTGTCATGAAATTACTGCCCCTCTTACACGCAGAGAGAAAAAAAACCGCCATTGCTCTCTCTCCTCCATTTCGAAGCTTTTCCTAGCAATCCCAGCATGTAGTTGTGCTGGATCCGTAGTGAGTGAGTAATGAAATGTGGCTTTCTGCTCTTCCTCATTACCACTTCAGCTGCGCAAACCTCGTGTAGGGTCTGGCTTGGCCACCTCTTCTGGTCACATACCCAATCCGGGTAGACCTAGAGGATAGAACCTTGTCCTCCCAAGATGAATGTTCCTAGGGCAGGGTCACTATGGACTTCCTCGCCATGAACTGGATCTTGCTGGGTAAGATCCTCAATTTCTTAGATTTTGCATCTATAAAATGACTTTCGGAGAGGAAGAAAGCGCTACCCTAATCTAAACATACCCGCAAGCGGGGACAAGGAGAACCAGGCAGAGTGCAATTAGACACATCCAAAGGATGAGGACTGCTCTGAGGCTTGGCTGAATCTCCCCGGTTGACCAGATGAATAGGGAAAGCCGAATAGGGTCTGGCTTGGCCAAACGTCTCTGTTTTTCTCTCTCTACATATGAGGGGCGGTACCACAATTTCACAGCAACAATGGAAGGGCAATTTGGGAAAAAAATAATATAATGTGGATTTTCATCTCCATATCAGACTTTGTTAAAATTTCATTAATTTGAAAAGTTTTATTTTGACTCCATTGTTTTTTTTTTTTTTGACTCCATTGTTTTGTTATTTGACCTTCAACGGTCAAGTGTGGAGGAGAAATGGCGGAACGTTTTGATCAGGGTGGTGATTAGTCGTGATGGTGGAGAGGAGAGAGAGGTGATAGTGGAGAGAATAGAGGGTTCCGGTGCTGGTGCTGCGGGAGAGAGGGTAATTAACTCAACAAGAGCGAGGGTAATTTGGTAAAAGTACAAAAAACTTTTTGGGTTTTAAAGTTTCTTTAGGGTTTTTTTTTTTAATTAAGGAAGGTTCTTTAAGGTTGATTCTAGTAGAACTTCTATAAATCTAATGGTAATTATCCAAAATCTCAAGATCAGGCACTTCACCCCAAAAATTTTTTCAATATTGATTGTCACCCAAAGTCAACTAAAATCGGAGTGAGTGCTAGCCGAAAACAGTATATAATTTAGACTATTTTCATTACTCATATATATATATATATTTTCCTTCTTCAAGACAAGAATATTAAATTAGAATTTAGAATTGGGCTTCCAAAACAACGGGAACAACACAACCCCTGGACTAAAAAGGCATTCACATTTATTTTCATTACTTTACAAGTTGACTAATAATATTGAGATCAATAAGGCCAAGCTCAAATTTAGGAGTCCGTTTAGCCCAACTCAAAATATGTTTTGGCTCGAATCGAGCTTAAAATCTAACTATTTAATTTGATCGAGCGAATCTCCAATAGATGCTCAGCTCTTCTTGCTCAAATGCAACCCTAAAAGTTACAGAGTGTAGTAATTTTGTTACATTCCACATGCACAAAACACAGCTGAATGCACTATTTAAGTGCTAGTGACATTAAAACTTTTCTTACATTCCACCTTTTCTTGTATGTTTGAGATAATACAATGAAACTATGCACTTCAGACTGAAGGACTAGACAATTCTGGACCAGCTACGCTTGATCTTCCCAATTACTTGGACAATCTTGATAGATGATCCTCAGTGATTTTGTGAGCTGTAGAAAGAGAGAGACCAAAATAACAACTGAATGCATTATTTAAGTTCAAAGGATTGAGTCTTAGGTTCTACCTTCTCACTATCACTCCCTTAATTGAGATCTTTTCAAGTGCTAGTGTACTATGATTCCCTTGAAGAATTTCGAGATCGCAGCCCCAAGATCCTCAACCGAGTACTTAATATATTCCTCTTGGTGACTGCCACTTCTTATATGACTCTGGAAGAGCTCGAGAAAGGAAATGTAGGCCGGAATTAAGTACTCTGATATGGAAATGCGAAGCTCCTCTCGAAGATTCATGTCTGGTACTAACCATGATGCTTGGGTCTGATATACCTCTTCAAACATAGCATTGAAGGTCTTTAACCTCTCTTTCAACACTCTCTTCGATACCCTAGAAGATGAACTCCCACTCGGATATAATCCTTCATCTCTAAAGCAATGGAAGATCCTGTCCCAAGTTGATCTCTGATAACCAATCACAGCCCTCTGCACATTTTTGGTTAGCGTCTCCAAGTAATTGTTCCCAACCATTTCTTGCAATTTCGAGCACTCTTCAATTGTTTGAACAATGTAGTGAACATTGTTCATCATGAATAATTGAGCCAAAGAGGCATTCACTAAGCACTTGGACTTGGCCTCCAATTTGAATTGTAAAATTTCTATTATCCAAATCAAATGGACCGCCAGTGGAGTGCGCTCATCAAGTTTGGAAAAACCCATATCAGGAATTGTCACAGCACTCTGAACTATCAGCTTTGCAGGCTTTGATATAGTCAATTTATTTAGCTTTCCCTCATAGCAAATTAACTGAGCAATATACCTCATAACATACCTTGTCAAGCCGTTAATGCTACCGCTGTTATCCAGAAAACTCGACTGCTCATGAAGCACGGTAGTTTCAAATTGCAGTAGAATATCTCTTGGAGCCCGAGTAAGCTGCATCAGCAACTCAGCAGCCTGAATTCGGATCGATTTAGATGATTTGGATTGAAAAATTCTGTTGAAATCATCTGATAGTTCTGACACCGATTTGTGGAAGCCTAAAATTTTGAACAACTTCTCTGGGCGCCGTGATGGGCTGCTTGTGCATGTGCTTATGGTTTTACCAGAGGTAAGTAATTGAGTTACCGTATCTTTAACCACTTCCAAGAAACAGGCATCATCTATGGCACTTCCAAGATCTCCAAAAATTTGCTGACAGAGTGTCTTCTCACTGGCAAAGAGAACTCTACCACAAATCTTAGCAACAAGTATCCACTGTTTGATCTTCGCCTCCAACTCTTCCCAATCCAAACTACGGATGTCATTGATACTTGTATTCTGCATGCCCAATTTTCGACAACTCTTACGGAGGAAAGTCTTCCTTACACTCTTATACACCTCGACGCACTTATCTAGACATTTGGTTGATTTCATTCTCCTAGCAATATTGCGGAGGTCATCCTTTTTCTTTTGATTCAACTCTATACAATCATAATGGTAATCACCATAGCTAAGAGTACCATCAGTTATAGAACTCGAAAATGTGGAAGACTTACTCGGATTGGTACCAGTTGAACTGGTGAGGCTGATTAAGATGACTCGAAATTCATTTTCAAGTTGAGCCATGGCGATTCAGATTGCTCTGTTGGATTTGCTCTGATCGTCAACTGAGATTGTTACGGACTCTGTCTGTTGTTGAATTTCGTCCGCTGCTTGAAAGTACTGATCAATTTTTGATGAGATGTGGTCGTTTAGAATCATCCCTTCTTCCGTCTTTCCTGATGCAGTCGAGCTGCAGCGAAAGATCAACTCCATTGCTGCTGATTCAGATGTTGGCTGGTTATTTCTACAGAATTTTAAGAATTTAAAAACCATCTTATCAAGAGAAAAGTTTAATACACAGATAGGGTTTTCAATAATTTAAGTACTGAATATATGTTTGTGTGGTGTACTTGCTCTGCTATTCTTGCTCCCTGATTGGGGGTCAAATTTTTCCAGGAGATTATGTAATAGGTCAACTCTTAAAGTCACTCCTAAACACATGTTTGATGTGGCTGAATGGAATTAAATAAAAGAGAATGGAATATTTTTCTTTCCATTCTTGCGTTTGGTGTGGACTATTAAAGGTGGAATCACCATTCTCCACCATTCTCAGAGAATGGCCATTTTACCAAAATCATTCTATCTTTCTACCAATGGAATGGACATTCCATTCCCACTAGGATTAAAAAAATAATGCCTAAAATAAAAAACATATTATCATCTCTTTTATAAACATCGATGTCTTCCCACCCAACATCATCTTCCAACCCATCATCATCTCCTTTCTCAACTGTGGAACATAAACACAACCCAGCCGCCGCCATCATCACAACCCTTGCTCCGGCCGCTATCGCCATCATCACAACCCTTGCCCAGCCGCCATCATCATCATCACAACCTAACCGCCACCATCATCATCACAACTCAACCGCCATTATCACAACCCTTGCTCCGCCGCCATCATCATTTCCTTTCTCAACGGTGGAACATAAACACAACCCAACCGCCGCCATCATCATCACAACCCTTGCTCCGCCGCCATTATCATCTCCTTACTCGCTGCCATCATCATCGTCACAACCCAGTCATCGTTAATTTTTTTGTTAAATTTATTTATTTATTTATTTTTTAAGTAAAATTTCTTTATTCCCATTCCATGCTGCTTCTCAACATGGCGTCTTTTGCCCTAATCTTGCCCTAATCTTGCTTGCCCCAATTTCATTTTTTACCATTCATTTTTTTTGTTAAATTTATTTTCTTTTCTTTTTTAAGTTAAATTTCTTTATTCATGATAAAGGGTAATTTGGAGAAATAAATGTAAATTAAGTCCATTCCAACTTTTAAATTGGTTTGCATTCCATGTTTGCACCCAAACACTAGAATGGAATGGACATACCCATTCCATTCTCAGCTTCATTCCATTCTCACTCTATTTCATTCCTCCACACTAAACTAGCCCTAAATCTTAATGAGTAAGAGATTAGAGTTAAGTGAAAGTAAACATAAACAGTAAAGGCTGCTTACCCCAAGATTGGTTGATTAGTCATCATGTCTTGAAGCGGGTTCAAAAGATCAACTGGATGGGGTTACTCTCGGACGAATTTTCAATGTGCTTGGAGAGCCCGTTGATAATTTAGGTCCTGTAGATACTCGCATAACATCTGCTATTCATAGATCTGCGCCCGCCTTTATACAGTTAGATACAAAATTATCTATTTTTGAAACAGGAATTAAAGTAGTAGATCTTTTAGCCCCTTATCAACGTGGAGGAAAAATTGGATTGTTCGAAGGAGCTAGAGTGGGTAAAACAGTACTCATTATCTTTTTTTGATTTTCACACTCTTTCATAACATAAGTATTGTTAAGAGCCTTCCGGTGTGAAAACAAAAAAGTTTGTGACGCTGAACTGGACTCCCGATAGATAAGATAAAATCAGAAATACTTTTATCTCATACTACTCTCTCGATACATAATCTAATGTTTTGAAAAAATAATAGAAAAATTTTCTCATATCGAATTCGAAGTGCCATGCTATTATTACTTAATATTCATATTTCATATGGTGAAGGCATAGTCTTCTTTTTTCTCTCAAATAAAAACAAACCTCATTGGCGCCAAGCGTGAGGGAATGCTAGACGTTTGGTAATTTCTCCCCCGACCAAGAAATTGGGGCATAACACAATGATATGGGTTTACTGTAAACCCACTCACCCATTTATACGGATTTCAATTCCTATTCCGATTCACCCGAACTCGCATAATGCCCTCGTTGTGGTCAGGTCACCCTGCTTACCTTAGGGATAAGACTCGGATGCCTCTGGGCTGGATGCTTGGCGTGACACCAGATCAAAGATTGAGTTTGACTATGATATCAATTGTAACGGGTGGGCGTTTGTTCATTTTTTCAAAAACTTCAATTGTTAAGTAGTACTGCATACCCACTAATTTATACACATTTCAATTTCCATCCAAATTCGATGTGGGACAAGTCCCACTTGTAATAGTAGGCATAGTTGTCAAAGGCGCCTGAGGCGCAAGGCGCCTCCAGGTGCCATCTCATCGCCTGTATTGACTTAAGGCGCATGGTTGAAAGAAGGCGTACGCCTCTTGTACACAAGCACGAGGCTACAGGCGCGCCTGCTTGAAAATGTTTTTTAAATGGTTTTGTTTCCATGGTTTTGTTTGTTTATTGTTTATGTATTGTTTATATTATTATCATATTATTTTATTAGTTACTAGTTAAAAGAAAAGCTACAAGTTGCAACATAAAAAATAAAATAAAAAAGAGAAGAAAAAAGGAAAGGAAAGAAGACAGACTGACAGAGGCAGCGAGACGACTGACGACTTGGACTCCGACTCTCGGTCTCGCATCTGCATCATCTGCCGGATCTAAGGTTAGTTCTTCTTCTTCTTCTCAGACTCCTTCTCTTCTCGGATCTGCCGGATCGGTGACCGGTCTCAGATTTTTTTTTCTTTTCTTCTTCTTCTTCTTCTTCTTCTTTTCTTCTCTTCTTTTCTTCTTCTTTTCTTCTCTCGGCCGAGTCTTTGGCAGATTTATTTTTATTTTTATTTTTCTTCTTTTTTTATTTTTTTATTTTATTTTTTTTCTTTTCTTCTCTGGACTCTGGACTCTGGACTCACTGTGACGACTGTTGATCACTATTTTTCCATTCTAAGTTTCTATTTGTCTAACATGTTAATATGTTGTTCACTTCATATTGTATATTTGTCAGATGGACCACCATCATATTGTCTATGATCAAGTTTTCACCAAGTAATTACTTGTCTTACAACACAAGTGTTGTTATTACGTGTATAAAAAATAAAAAATAATAAAAAGAAATCCAATTTTGTAGTTTTCTTTTCTTTATTATTTGCCATCCATAATTTTCTAAGTACTGATGATATTCTTTTGGTTTTGAAACATACTAAATGGGTCATGCTTGGATGGTTCTTTCTTTCCATTTTGTTTCAATCAATGTTAATGGATTTTGGTGAGAATTAAGCTGATGAAACATGGAGAATTCTTAACAAACTTCGAACAAAAATAAATTGGCTGATCCTGGGCTCCCGATTATAAGACACCTATCGCACGAACCCTACTGCAAATTATCATTGAATTTTTTGTATTTGAGAGTTTTGTCTGTTTAATTTAGACCCATAATTGATCCTTTGATTCAGAAATCAGCCACCAATAATCTTTTGAATTGAAGATTAACAAAAAAAAAAAATGAGATTGATTTGATTTGAAAATATATCACATTCTTGGGTGGGTTTTGTTTTGTTTTTTTTTTTTTCAACGTGCGTCTTGTTTCAGTTGGGCGCGCGCCTCGCCTTGCGCCTCAGGCTCCAGGAGACATTTGCGCTTTTGTGCGCTTTGAGCCTTTAACAACTATGACACTAGGTGTTACAAGGGTCATTTTGTCCCACATCGGAATCGGATGGGAAAGAGATTGGGTATAAATAGGTGGGTATGCAGCCTTACCTAACAGTTCGAGCTTTTGGGTAAATGGGCAAGCGCCCAACCGTTACAGTTGGTATCAGAGCCAGACCCAATCCTTGATCCGGTGCCACGCCAAGCGCCCGGCCCGGAAGGCGTTCGGGTGAGTCATCCCAGCTAGGCAGGGTGGCCCAACCGCAACGAGGGCGTTGCGAGTTTGGGTGGGGGAGAATGTAACAAGGGTCATTTTGTCCCACATCGGAATCGGATGGGAAAGAGATTGGGTATAAATAGGTGGGTATGCAGCCTTACCTAACAGTTCGAGCTTTTGGGTAAATGGGCAAGCGCCCACCCGTTACACTAGGCCAGTAGCCCATATCAGAAGCACAAAAAACAAAAAAAGAAACAATGAAACAGCATCAACCCATTAATGCCCAGAGAAGAAATACTACATGCAGGCCCAATTGACCTAAATGTCTAAAACAAAATAACAAAGCCCAAACCAGAGCCAATATAACAGTCCTCTACCCATCCATGGGCGGGAACACATCAAGAAGTTCAGGAAAAGTCCATGGGAAGTGGAAGAAGGGGTTTGTGTGGTCTGGTTCGTAGAAAGAGCTTGGAAGATTCCATTCCTTGGCAATTTCCTTTGCATGTGGACAAACACACTTCCTGATTGAGAAGAGCCTCAATCTCGCGGAATTGATTACAACATTCGTTGTCTGCAATGGAGGTAAGCCCTGAGCATTGATTTCGAAAAATTCTATTGTTCCACTCTCCATATATGGTATGCATAACATGCTAGCATGAGCTTCCAAGTGAGTATCCTGCTGAACTTCAATTTCTGCTTCCAATTTGATGAAGCCCAAATTAAAAACTCCTGCCATGAATTAGGCTTTGTGTAAAACCCACATTTGTGTTGCAGGCCATTCCAAATAAATTTTGAGTATGAACATTGATGGAAAATGTGTTCATGACTCTCAGCAACACACAGACACAGAGCACACACATTTGGTTGCATTGTGAAGTCCATGGAAGGACTGTCCTGTGTTAATACCCTTCCTTGAATTGCTAGTCAAGGAGAAAGGAAACCAAATCGAGAATACAACAAATAAACTTCATGCTTGTAAATGCAGAAGCATCGAGAGTGTGAGGCTTGGCCTAACTCCAGTCTCCTCTGATACAGTACGTGGATCCGCCGCAGCGCAAGAGTACCTCCATTAGTCCATGAGAACATTTTGTCTCTCTATCACTGGTGGCTTGTTACTTTCATTGGATTTTAAGAATTGAAAGTAAAATTTAAAACAAAATTTATTCCATTGAATTATTTAACGTTCCTAGAAGAAAATAGAATATGTTAACACATAAAATTGGTAAATCATGAGATCTTCTCCTGGTGTATTAGGCTTCCGTAAACAAACTCCAAATGGAAGCCTCAAGATCCTCAACCGAGTACTTGATGTATTCTTGTTGACTTCCACTTCTTATATGTCTCCTGAAGAGCTCGAGAAAGGACCTGTAGGCTGGAATCAAATACTCTATTATGGAAGAGTGAAGCTGCTTTCGAAGATGCTTGTCCGATATGAACCATGTTGCTTGAGTTCGATGAACCTCTTCAAACATGGCATTGAAGGTCTTCAACCTATCCTTCAACGCACTCTTTGACATCCAAAATGATGTACTCCCACTCCCGTACAATCCTTCCCCTCTAAAGCAACGGATGATTCTGTCATAAGTTGATCTCCGATAACTAGTCACTGCCATTAGCTTCTCTAAGTAATCGTCCCCAACCATTTCTTGCAATTTCAAGCAATCTTTAATCTTTTGAACAATATAGTGTACGTTGTTCATCATGAAAATTTGAGCCAAAGAGGCATCCTTAAAGTGCTTGGACTTCGACTCCAATTTGAATTGTAAAATTTCAATGATCCAAATCAAATGGATCACCAGTGGAGTGCGATCATCAAGTTCTGGAAGATCTATATCTGGAATTGTCACAACACTGGAATTTCTCCTAGCTTTGAGCTCTGATGGCTTTGATACCATCAATTTATTTAGCTTTTCCTCATAGAAAGTTGCCCAAGTAATATAGCTCATGACGTACCTTGTCAAGCTGGGAATGCTACCTCTGTTATCCAGAATCTTCGACTCCTCGCGAAGCATGGTAGTTACAAATTCTGATAGAATATCTCTTGAAGCCTCGGTAAGCTGCATTAGCATCTTAACAGCTTGAATTTGGATTGATTCAAATGATTTGGACTGAAAAATGATGTCGAAATTATGCAAAAGTTCTGACACCGATTCATGGAGTTCCAAAATTTTGAATAACTTCTCTGGGCGTCTTGATGGGCTGCTTGTGCATATGATGATGGCTTCACCGGAGGTAAGTAACTGAGTTAGAAGATTTTTAACCACTTCCACGAAACAGGCATCATCCATGACAAGACCTCGAAAAATTTGCTCATGGAGTGTTTTCTCCCTTGGAAACAGACTCCTAACACAAATCTTAGCAACAAGTATCCACCGTTCGATGTTCGCCTTCAACGCTTCCCAATCCAAACTCCGGATGTCTTTGATACTTGCATTCTGCATTCCCAATTTTCGATAACTCTCATGCAAGAAAGTCTTCCTTACACTCTTGTACACCTGGATGCACTTGTCAAGACATCTGGCAGAGTTCATTCTCTCAGCAATATTGCGGAGGTCATCTTTTTTCTTTGGATTCAACTCTATACAATCGTAGTCGCCGTAGCTAAGAGAACTATCGGTTATGGAACTCGAAAATGTGGAAGACCTACTTGGATTGGTATCGGTTGGACTGGTGAGGCTGATTAAGATGACTCGAAATTCCTTTTCAAGTTGAACCATAGCGATTCGGATCACACTGTTGGGTTTGCTCTGATCGTCAATTGAGATCGTTCCGGACTCTGTCTGTTGTTGAATTTTGTCCACGGCTTGTAAATACTGATCAATTTTTGATGAAATGTAGCCATTTAGAATCACTCTTTCTTTCGTCTCTCCTGATGCAGTTGAACTGCAGCGGAAGATTAATTCCATGGCTGCTGATTCAGATGCGGGGACAGTATTTTTGGGCGACTCTACCGCAGGTGGGCGGTTATTTCTACCGAATTTTAAGAACTTAAAAACCATTTTTTCAAGAGAAAAGTTTAATACAGAGAGGGCTTTCAATAGTTTAGAAACTTTTTAAGTCCTCGATGAGGATGAGAGCATATTGAACTTGGTAATGTTCCGAGAATGAAAAGTACTGAATTTGTGTGTATGTGTGTGTGTTTGTGTGGATTGGAAGGTGCAAGGTCAGAGGAGACAGAAGAGAAGACTAAGAAGTTAGAAAGTCTCTCAATTGAGTCAATTCAAACTAATATTGGACTTTTTGAACAGATCAAATGGACTGCCAAAGCGCACTTCGCCGTTCAAGTTCATCCGGAATTTCAAAGGAGAGCATAAAAGACACCTTGATACTGTTGACCCTAAAATTGGCTGGCTAGAGCCAATCTTAAATTGATGAATTGCGGACGTGCCAGAACCAAATATACGGTTTAATTGTGAGTTGTCAACTTATAGTCTCTTAGGGAATGTTGACTTCAGGCGATTATAAGAGATAAAAAACAAATAAACTCCTAAATGAGTTCAATATTGCTTTAGTTAAAAGGACTTTGTGTAAACAAAATATAGTAACGTAACAAGAGAATAGAAAGGGGGAGATAATGGATATAGCAAGAAAAGAAAAGGAAAGAATGAAGAGAGAAGAAGAGAGATGTAATGATCCCAAAACTAATGCCAATAATTTTTTTTTTAAAAAAAAATTCGGCATAACCTCCCCTAAAAATGGACCTACCGCAACCTGTTTAAATGCATATTTAACCTGTCATGCAACTAATTTCCGAATTCACGGCAACAAAAGATAATGATACAACCTACTAATCTAGACAATGCTTCAAGTTATGATTATCCTTCCATTCATCAACAAGTTACATATCATCAAGTTCGCATCCCATATGTGATCAAGTATCATAAGTGTATTACATGATCATGGTTCTTCAAAAGAAATTTACATCATTACACCTTTGGAATTTTACAAAAAATGAGGGATGAACAAGGAGTAGTCTATTACAAAATAACAAGGAAAATGCTCCTCTAGCAACTTTCAAAGTTGGGGTGGATTGCCGCCCACCGGTTCTTTTCCAAGACTTGAAAAAAATATATATAGATATAGGGGTAAGCATATAGCTCAGCAGAGACACTTAAGACACAAATCTTGTGTCCTTGTGAATTCAAGCAAAGCATAGGCCAATGGGAGATAGGGATCATACAACGTAGGGGATCAAATACAACATACAATTCAATTCCAATTATAAACAATGCAATGCAATGCAATGAAATGCAATGCATGTCAATGACACTCCCCATTTTCATTCTCAAAACCATCACTTTCAAACGTTAATACAGCCCACCATTTGGTAACCCCGCCGCGACACGAGAGGAGGATTGGCTAGTGTCCCTGACCCTTGGTAACCCCGCGGCGTCATTATGGGGCCCATCTAGCTCAACCACACTAGGGCGACTCCCTAGTCCCCTCTAGGCTATATTAACCTCCGGCCCGTTGGTAACCCCGCAGCGACCGGGTTTCGCATAAAATCATTTCATCAAAAACACTTTCTCGAAATTTCCCCTTTTTGAAGTAAATCAATTCTTTCCCTTTTCCTGCCCAATGTTAATGCATGAATACCTCAATGACATACACAAGTTCATCATTCCATACTTTATCCAATTTAAGCAACATGACATAATTCGCAAGAATAATCAAGAAGGTCATAACATGCTTATACATAACAAGTTCTAGCGCAATGAACATATATAATCAAGTCCTAAACATGTTTCACATAGAACCATCAACAAATATAGTCACACAACTAACATATATGCATACATATCAACAATTCTCTAGATTTTAAACAACTAATCAAATTAAACAACAATTAGAGGCAATTAACTCACTAAGGTACAAGATTTCATGAATTAAGGACCCCTACCTCAAGATTGCACCAAAACCCTAAAAAATAGGTCCTCAAATTCGAGCTCCAAGGAAGACTCAAAATTGGAAATTGATGGTATGGATGTATAGAGCTTGACACGAGCTTCATTTTGCCTCAAACGGAACCTAATTCCAACAAGAAATGAGTGAGAAATCTAACCTCAAAGTTGAAACCAAAAAATAAGAGAAAAATGAGCTTACGGGTTGAGAGAGAGATGCACGAAGAGAGAAAAAGGGAATCAGGAAAACGAGACCAACTTTATGGTCTTGACCCTTTTCTAAAGTGCCTTGTGGGCCCCACCATTAAATTATTTTTCTTTTACTTTTATATTACACTGCACACACACAATAAAATACACAGACATCACATTCTCCCCAACTTATAAGGATTTCGTCCCCGAAATCAAGACATACCTGAGGAAGAAAACAATGCTGGGTACTTGGACCGAACCTCTTGTTTGAGCTCCCAAGTAGCTTCCTCGACTCCGTGGTGTCTCCAAAGGACTTTCACCATTGGTATCGTCTTGTTCCTCAACACCTTCTGTTGTGTGTCAAGAATCTGAACTGGTCCTTCCTCGTAGGAAACATCCTCATCAATGTCCACATCTACCCAACTCAAAATGTGAGATGGATCCGGTTCGTACTTCCGTAACATTGATACATGGAAAACATTGTGGACCCTATCCAACTGTGGTGGCAAAGCAAGCCTGTAGGCAACCTCTCCTACTCGGTCCAGAATCTCAAACGGTCCAATAAATCGTGGCGACAACTTGCCACTTTTTCCGAATCTCATCAATCCCTTCCGTGGAGAAACCCGTAGAAAAACGTGGTCTCCCACCTCAAAGGATAACGGTCGTCTCCGCTTATCCGCATAGCTCTTCTGTCGGCTCTGAGTTGTAAGTAACCTCTGTCTTATCAACTTAATCTTCTCAGTAGTCTCGAGTACAATGTCGGGTCAAAGGCGGTTGTCTCACCTACCTCAGTCCAACAAATAGGAGACCTACAAGGTTTACCATACAACACCTCAAATGGAGCCATCTGGATATTCGCTTGATAACTGTTGTTGTAGGCAAACTCAATAAGTGGAAGGTGATCCTCCCAACTACCACCCAAGTCAAGCACACATGCCCGAAGCATATCCTCCAAAATCTGGATAGTACGCTCCGACTGACCGTCCGTCTGTGGATGGAATACCGTACTAAGATGCAACGCTACTTGAAGTCCTTCCCAGAACTTCGAAGTGAACGTAGCATCCCTATCTGACACAATGGTTACAGGAACTCCATGCAACCTTACAATCTCCTTCACATAAAGAACACCAAGCTTCTCTGCATCATCTGTTGCCTTAATAGGCAAAAAGTGAGCCGTCTTGGTCAATCTGTCAATGATGACCCATACAGCCTCATTGCCCCTTCTTGACCTTGGAAAACCTGTCACAAAATCCATAGCAATATGCTCCCATTTCCATTGCACTACAGGTAATGGTTGCAACAAACCTATTGGCCTCTGATGCTCGGCCTTCACCTGCTGATAGGTAAGGCATCTAGCCACAAACTGTGCAACATCATTCTTCATCCCGTTCCACCAATACTGACGTCTCAAATTGTGATACATTTTAGTACCACCTGGATGAACTGCAAAGCGAGAAGTGTGAAACTCCCGTAGGACGTCCTCACGACAACATGTGGGAACCACCAACAAACCCCTGAACCGTAGACCCCCATCTGCATGCAAGGCCCAATCTTTCACTGTCTCACCACTAGAGATCAAAGCGTGGATGGCATCTAAGTCTGGGTCCTGTCTTTGTGACTCAATCACTCGTACAACAAGAGTAGGCTGAGCCATAAGACTAAACAAGAATGCCGGCTCGCTGTCAACATCGTCATCAAAACAATACAATCCCATCTCTGCCAGGTCTTCAAGCATCTTCCACTTCCGAATAGCTAAACTGGCCAAAGTTCCATGAGATTTTCGGCTTAAGGCATCAGCTACAACATTTGCCTTGCCCGGATGATACTACAAATCAAAGTTGTAATCTTCCAAGTACTCAACCTATCATCTCTGTCTGTTGTTCAAGTCCTTTTGGGAAAAAAAGGTACTTGAGACTTTTGTGATCTGAAAATACCTCGAAACTCTCACCATACAAGTAATGTCTCCAACACTTCAAGGCAAACACAACTGCCGCTAACTCCAGGTCATGAGTAGGGTAGTTGTACTCGTGAGTCTTCAACTGTCGAGACCCATAAGCCATTACTCTACCATCCTGCATCAACACACATCCCAACCCGTCACGTGAAGCATCACAATAGATCACATAACCCAAGCCACGCTCAGGTATCACCAACACTGGAGCTGTAGTCAATCTCGTCTTCAACTCCTGAAAAGATGAATCACAGGCCTCATTCCAGACAAACTTAACCCCGTTCCGGGTCAAACGGGTCATAGGAGCTGCCAAATGGAAGAAATCCTTTACAAATCTCCGATAGTAACCCGCTAAACCAAGGAAACTGTGGATCTCAAACACATTCTTGGGTCGCTCCCAAGTCAAAACTGCTTCAACCTTTGATGGATCAACTGATACTCCACCTTCTGAAACAACATGCCCCAAAAACTTCACCCCCTGTAGCCAAAACTCACATTTCTCGTATTTGGCATACAATCGGTGCTCCCGCAAAATCTGTAAAACAATACTCAAATAGACCTCGTGATCTTCCCGAGTCCGTGAGTACATAAGAATGTCATCCACGAAAACTACCACAAACTGGTCCAAGTAATCGTGAAAGAGGCGGTTCATCAAGTTCATGAATGCCGCTGGCGCATTAGTCAAGCCAAAAGGCATAACAAGAAACTCATAGTGTCCATACCGTGTACGGAATGCTGTCTTTGGGATATCCTCATCCCTAACCCGCAATTGATAATAGCCAAACCTCAAGTCAATCTTCGAGAAACAATTGGCTCCCTTCAACTGTTCAAATAAATCATCTATCCTTGGCAAATGATACTTGTTCTTGATAGTGGCATGATTTAACTTCCGATAATCAATGCACAACCTCAAAGATCCATCTTTCTTCTTCGCAAATAAGACCAGTGCGCCCCACGGTGACACACTCCGTCGGATGAAACCTTTCATCCTCAAATCATCAAGCTGTCTCTTCAATTCTTCCAATTCAACTGGTGCCATACGATATGGTGCCATAGAAATCGGCGCGGTACCTGGCATCACATCAATAGAGAACTCCACTTCTCGGTGTGGAGGCAACTCTGTCAAATCCTTCGGAAACACGTCCAGAAAATCACAAACGACCGCAGGATAATCCTCTTTCCCAACATCATCTTCTTCGGCTATAAGGCTAGCCAAGAATTAATCACCATGACTTCGTCCACGAACTCCATAAAACGATGAAATGTGGGAATCGCTCCGATTTCCCACGAAAAAGAAACAGTCTCCCTCGGGAGTGCAAACTATAACCCTTCCTCTGTAACAGTCGATCGTGGCATGAAATGAAGCCAACCAATCCATCCCGAGAATGACATCAAAGCTAGTCATCTCCAATATGATAAGGTCAAACACAAAGGTCCGCCCGGCTATCACAATGGAGCAATCCCGCACAACTCGGCTCAATGACACTAAAACTCCAACTGGCGTATCAACACATAACGCCCGATCCATGAAACTAACCTTTAACCCCGATGCAAGTGCAAATGATGATGAAATGAAAGAATGAGATGCACCAGAGTCAAACAAAACACGGGCCCAACAACCAAACACTGGAAATATACCTCGAAGAACTGACGGTCCAGAAGATGCATCGGTCTGTGCCAGTGCAAAAACACGTCCCTGTGGTACCTGTGCCTGAGGACTGCCAACCTGAACACCTGACTGCTGCACTGACATAGTAGGAGTATCCCTCCTAACTGATCGTGAACCCTGTGAAGACATAGTAGGCTGTGGTGGTGGTGGTCTGAAACCTGACTGAACTGTAGCCGATTGTGACGGCCTCTGCTGTGACCCTCTGCCACTAATGGTGCCTGCTCTCTAACTCGGACAATCACGAATCAAGTGACCCTGCTGGCCACACCCATAACAAGCCTTCGGAGCTGACGAAACTGAAGACGATCTCATCGGACAACTGGACTTGTAATGTCCGGGCTGCTGACACTGATAACAAACAACTGCACTCTTGTCAGGTCCAGCTGGCATAGGAGTGGTAGGAGCAGATCTTGTAGACTGTTGCCCCTGAAACTGAGATGGACTGCCCTGTTCCTTTTCCAAGAAGATCCCTCTGAGGATGGCCCTGTACCCCTCTTTTGCTTCAATTGCTCTCTTCTTGCATCCTTCTCTCTATTGTCAGCCTCCAGCATCAAAGCCCTTTCCACTGCTTCAGAGTAAACCTTAATAAATTGTGCCGTGATCAACGGCCTCATTCGATCATTAAGACCCGAGACAAACTTCCGAGTCTTGTTAGCTTCATCTCTCACCACTTCTAGAGCAAAACGGGAGAGTGAGGTGAACTTGTTCTCATACTCTGCCACTGACATGTTCCCTTGAATAAGATTATGAAACTGGTCTTGTAACTCCCATCTTTTGGAAAGCGGAAAGTACTTCTCATAAAACAGTTCCTTGAACCTATCCCAACTCATCTCTTCAATCTTGTACTGGTTAGTGATCGACTTCCACCAAACCTTGGCATCCATAGCAAACTTGTAAGTTGCTAGGATGATCTTCAAGTGATCCTCTGTCACATCCATTGAGGTCAACTGAGTTTCGACTTGATCCATGTAGTTGTCGGCTACCATTGGGTCTGCACTGCTCTCAAACATAATCGGCATCAGCTGAGAAAACCCCTTTATGATCTTGAGACGCTTTTGAGCTGGCGTCTCCTCAACTTGAACTGTAGGTTGTGGTGCCGACTGCGACTGAGCAGCAATCGTTGCCCTCACGACATTCTGCAACAAACGATTAAACTCCAGTGCCACAGAACCTTCACCCACTTCTACGGGTACGGGTGTTTCAACATTCTCTCTTCTTGGGGGAACAGCTCTTGGGGGAATCAAGTCCCTAAGAAGCATGTTCTCATCAACTGGCTCCGCCGGATTGGAGCTAGAGCTCTCACCATCGCCCCTTGTTGGCCTAGGGCCAACTTCTCTAGGTTCCTCACGCCGTGACATCGTGCTATAAAACGAGAAAACGATTCAGAAACATGACACTAAGGTCCACTGTGGACGACTCAACAAGAATTAATACCGTACAACACTTAGCATGCAAGACTATGCAAGAAACATTTTAACATAAACAAGTAAGCAAGTAAGCACATAGGCAGTTAAGCATGCTCATTTAAATAAGATACCACATAGCAAGTAGTCAAGTAAACAATACAAACAACATCCCATGCGACTCTATGTAGGCCTCTACCCGTCGTCTTAAAGGTTTTCGACCCTTTGCTCTGATACCAAATTTGTAACGATCCCAAAACTAATTCCAAGAATTTTTTTTTTTTAAAAAAATTCGGCATAACCTCCCCTAAAAATGGACCTACCGCAACCTGTTTAAATGCATATTTAACCTGTCATGCAACTAATTTTCAAATTCACGGCAACAAAAGATAATGATACAACCAACTAATCTAGACAATGCTTCAAGCTAGGATTATCCTTCCATTCATCAACAAGTTACATATCATCAAGTTTGCATCCCATATGTGATCAAGTATCATAAGTGTATTACATGATCATGGTTCTTCAAAAGAAATTTACATTATTACACCTTTGGAATTTTACAAAAAATGAGGGATGAACAAAGGAGTAGTCTATTACAAAATAACAAGGAAAATGCTCCTCTAGCAACTTTCAAAGTTGGGGCGGATTGTCGCCCACCGGTTCTTTTCCAAGACCTGAAAAAAATGTATAAATAGTAGGGTGAGCTATATGCTCAGTAGGTGACACTTAAGACACAAATCTTGTGTCCTTGTGAATTCAAGCAAAGTATAGGCCAATGGGAGATAGGGATCATATAACGTAGGGGATCAAATACAACATACAATTCAATTCCAATTATAAACAATGCAATGCAATGCAATGAAATGCAATGTATGTCAATGACACTCCCCATTTTCATTCTTAAAACCATCACTTTCAAACGTTAATACAGCCCGCCCTTTGGTAACCCCGCCGCGACACGAGAGGAGGATTGGCTAGTGTCCTTGACCCTTGGTAACCCCGCGGCGTCATTATGGGGCCCAGCTAACTCAACCACACTAGGGCGACTCCCTAGTCCCCTCTAGGCTATATTAACCTCCGGCCCGTTGGTAACCCCGCAGCGACCGGGTTTCGCATAAAATCATTTCAAAAAAAACACTGTAATGTTTGTGCCTTTATATATATATATGCCTGTATGTGCAGTGTGTATTAAAAGAAAAAAAAAAAAAAAAAAAAGAGAAAAAGAAATTAGAAAAAGAGAGGTGGGACCCACATCCCTTTTAAATGAATTAAGAGACCAAGTTAGTCTCTGTTCTTTTTCTCTCTTTTTCTCCCGACTGTTGCTCTCGGCTCCTTCTCTTTTCCTTTTTTCTTTTTTTTCACTTCAAGCTTTAACCCTTGATTACTCTCTCAATCCTTGCCGGATTTAGGTGCCGTTTGAGGCAAAACGACGAGTGTGACGAGCTCTACATTCTAGTACCAGCAATTCCAGTTTTGCTACCTTCCTTGGAGCTTAAATTTGAGGACCCATTTTCTAGGGTTTTGGTGCAATCTTGAGGTAGGGGCATCTTAATCCACTCTCTTCTTGTTCCATTGTGAGTTATGCTCTTTTGTTGTGCTAGACATGCTAAATTTGAGAATTAAGTGCTTCAATGAGGTGTAAGTGATGTTTAGAAAAAATTCATGTCTTAGGGTTATGACTTGTCTATGTGAAAAACATGCATAGATGATGGCTTTGTGGTGTTTTTTGTGAATTACACCTCTTTTATGTGCTAACATGCTTTACTTGGGGATTAATTGTGTTAATGATTATTTTAATGTTGTTTAGAGAAATGTATGTTTATGCACATGTGATGTATTATGTGAAAAGCTTGCCTATGTGTTGAGTTTATGTCCACCATGTGTAAACTTGCTGAAAGTGATGTATGAGACCATGCTTAATTATATTGTGCCAAAATTTCACATTGTCATGATATTGAGATTATATGTACATTCTTGGACATGTCATTGGGATGCATGAAATGGGAGAATTTGTCTTGAAATGAAAATGAGGAATTTTTGGGAGATGATAGTTTTTGTGAAATGGTTTTGATAAACTCGGTCGCTGCGGGGTTACCAACGGGCCGGAGGTTAATATAGCCTAGAGGGGACTAGGGAATCGCCCTAGTGTGGTTGAGCTAGCTGGGCCCCATAATGACGCCGCGAGGTTACCAAGGGTCAGGGACACTAGCCAATCCTCCTCTCGTGTCGCGGCGGGGTTACCAAAGGGCGGGCTGTATTAACGTTTGAAAGTAATGGTTTTGAGAATGAAAATGGGGAGTGTCATTGACATGCATTGCATTTCATTTCATTGCATTGCATTGTTTATACTTGGAATTGACTTGTATGTTGTATTTGATCCCCTACGTTGTATGATCCCTATCTCCCATTGGCCTATGCTTTGCTTGAATTCACAAGGACACAAGATTTGTGTCTTAAGTGTCACCTACTGAGCATATAGCTCACCCTACTATTTATACATTTTTTTCAGGTCTTGGAAAAGAACCGGTGGACGACAACCCACCTCAAGCTTGAGCGATACTACAAGCTCACTTTTGTGTCTTTTGTATATCTCCTATTATTTTTGCAGAGCACTAAAAGTGTGAAGGTGTATATGTATATTTTGCAAAAACTTTGTCATGTAATGTAATTAAGGTATTTGATGATATTTTGGATGTGAATTTGATAGCATGTAAACCTTATTGATGAATGGGGAGAGTAATACTAGTTTGAAGTATTATTGAAGTCATTTGATTGTGTATCATCATCTACTATTGCCGTGAATTCGGAATTTGAGCCATGACAGGTTAAAAATGCAATTAAACAGGTTGTGATAGGCCTATTTTTAGGGGAGGTTATGCCGAATTTTTTGTAAAATTCTTGGCATCAGCTAGGGTCGTTACAAAATTTGGTATCAGAGCAAAGGTTCGAAAACCTTTAGGACGACGGGTAGAGGCCTACATAGAGTCGCATGGAATGTTGTTTGTGTTGCTTACTTGACTACTTGCTACGTGGTATCTTATTTAAATGAGCATGCTTAATTGCCTATGTGCTTACTTGCTTACTTGTTTATGTTAAAATGTTTCTTGTATAGTCTTGCATGCTAAGTGTTGTACGGTCTTAATTCTTGTTGAGTCGTCCACAGTGGACCTTAGTGTCATATTTCTGAATCGTTTTCTCGTTTTATAACACGATGTCACGGCGTGAGGAACCTAGAGAAGTTGGCCCTAGGCCAACAAGGGGCGATGTTGGTGAGAGCTCTAGCTCCAATCCGGCAGAGCCAGTTGATGAGAACATGCTTCTTAGGGACTTGATTCCCCCAAGAGCTGTTCCCCCAAGAAGAGAGAATGTTGAAACACCGGCACCTGTAGAAGTGGGTAAATGTTCTGTGGCACTAGAGTTGAATCAATTGTTGCAAAATGCTGTGAGAGCAACTATTGTTGCTCAGCCGCAGTTGGTACCACAACCTACAGTTCGAGTTGAGGAGACTCCAACTCAGAAGCGTCTCAAGATCATTAAGGGGTTTTCTCAGTTGATGCCAGTAATGTTTGAGGGCAGTACGGATCCAATGGTAGCCGACAACTACATGGATCAAGTCGAAACTCAGTTGACCTCAATGGATGTGACAGAGGATCACTTGAAGATCATCCTAGCAACTTACAAGTTTGCTATGGATGCCAAGGTTTGGTGGAAGTCGATCACCAACCAGTACAAGATTGAAGAGATGAGCTGGGACAGGTTCAAGGAACTGTTCTATGAAAAGTACTTTCCGCTTTCCAAAAGATGGGAGTTACAAGACCAGTTTCATAATCTTATTCAATGGAACATGTCAGTGGCGGAGTATGAGAACAAGTTCACCTCACTCTCCTGTTTTACTCTAGAAGTGGTGAGAGATGAAGCTAACAAGACTCGGAAGTTTGTCTCGGGTCTTAATGATCGAATGAGGCCGTTGATCATGGCACAATTTATTAAGGTTTACTCTGAAGCAGTGGAAAGGGCTTTGATACTGGAGGTTGACAATAGAGAGAAGGATGCAAGAAGAGAACAATTGAAGCAAAAGAGGGGTGCAGGGCCATCCTCAGAGGGACCTTCTTGGAAAAGGAATAGGGGCAGTCCATCTCAGTTTCAGGGGCAACAGTTTACAAGATCTGCTCCTACCACTCCTATGCCAGCTGGATCTGATAGGAGTGCAGTTGTTTGTTATCAGTGTCAGCAGCCCGGACATTACAAGTCCAGTTGTCCGATGAGATCGTCTTTAGTTTCGTCAGCTCTGAAGGCTTGTTATGGGTGTGGCCAGCAGGGTCACTTGATTCGTGATTGTCCGAGTTAGAGAGCAGGCACCATTAGTGGCAGAGGGTCACAGCAGAGGCCGTCACAATCGGCTACAGTTCAGTCAGGTTTCAGACCACCACCACCACAGTCTACTATGTCTTCACAGGGTTCACGATCAGTTAGGAGGGATACTCCTACTATGTCAGTGCAGCAGTCAGGTGTTCAGGTTGGCAGTCCTCAGGCACAGGTACCACAGGGACGTGTTTTTGCACTGGCACAGATCGATGCATCTTCTGGACCGTCAGTTCTTCGAGGTATATTTCTAGTGTTTGGTTGTTGGGTCCGTGTTTTGTTTAACTCTGGTGCATCTCATTCTTTCATTTCATCATCATTTGCACTTGCATCGGGGTTGGAGGTTAGTTTCATGGATCGGGCGTTATGTGTTGATACGCCAGTTGGGGTTTCAGTGTCATTGAGCCGAGTTGTGCGAGATTGCTCCATTGTGATAGCCAGGCGGACCTTTGTGTTTGACCTTATCCTCCTGGAGATGACTAGCTTTGATGTCATTCTTGGGATGGATTGGTTGGCCTTCTTTCATGCCACGATCGATTGTTTCAAAGGGAGAATTACAGTTTGCACTCCCGAGGGAGACTGTTTCTTTTTCATGGGAGATCGGAGTGATTCCCACATTTCATCGTCTTATGGAGTTCGTGGACGAAGTCATGGTGATTATTTCTTAGCTAGCCTTTTAGCTGAAGAAGATGATGTCGTGGGAGAAGTTTATCCGGCGATCGTTTGTGACTTCTTGGATGTTTTTCCAGAGGATTTGACAGAGTTGCCTTTACACCGAGAAGTGGAGTTCACTATTGATTTGATGCATGATACTGCGCCGATTTCTATGGCACCGTATCGTATGGCACCAGTTGAATTGGAAGAATTGAAGAGGCAGCTTGATGATTTGAGGATGAAAGGTTTCATCCGACCGAGTGTGTCACCGTGGGGCGCACCGGTCTTGTTTGCTAAGAAGAAAGATGGTTCGTTGAGGTTGTGCATTGATTATCGGAAGTTGAATCATGCCACCATCAAGAACAAGTATCCTTTGCCAAGGATAGATGATTTATTTGATCAGTTGAGGGGAGCCAGTTATTTCTCGAAGATTGACTTGAGGTCTGGCTATTATCAGTTGCGGGTTAGGGATGAGGATATTCCGAAGACAGCATTCCGTACACGGTATGGACACTATGGGTTCCTTGTTATGCCTTTTGGCTTGACTAATGCGCTAGCTGCATTCATGGACTTGATGAACCGCGTCTTTCACGATTACTTGGACCAGTTTGTGGTAGTTTTCGTGGATGACATTCTTGTGTACTCACGGACTCGGGAAGATCACGAGGTCTATTTGAGTATTGTTTTACAGATTTTGCGGGAACACCGATTGTATGCCAAATACGAGAAATGTGAGTTTTGGCTACATGAGGTGAAGTTTTTGGGGCACGTTGTTTCAGAAGGTGGAGTGTCAGTTGATCCATCAAAGGTTGAAACAGTTTTGACTTGGGAGCAACCCAAGAATGTGTTTGAGATCCACAGTTTTCTTGGTTTAGCGGGTTACTATCGGAGATTTGTGAAGGATTTCTCCCGTTTGGCAGCTCCTATGACCCATTTGACCCGGAAAGGGGTCAAGTTTGTCTGGAATGAGGCCTGTGATTCATCATTTTAGGAGTTGAAGACGAGATTGACTACAGCTCCAGTGTTGGTGATACCTGAGCGAGGCTTGGGTTATGTGATCTATTGTGATGCTTCACGTGACGGGTTGGGATGTGTGTTGATGCAGGATGGTAGAGTAGTGGCTTATGGGTCTCGACAGTTGAAGACTCACGAGCTTAACTACCCTACTCATGATCTGGAGTTAGCGGCAGTTGTGTTTGCCTTGAAGTGTTGGAGACATTATTTGTATGGTGAGAGATTCGAGGTATACTCGGATTATAAAAGTCTCAAATACCTTTTTTCCCAAAAGGACATGAACAAAAGACAGAGACGATGGGTTGAGTACTTGGAAGATTACAACTTTGATTTGCAGTATCATCCGGGCAAGGCAAATGTTGTAGCTGATGCCTTAAGCCGAAAATCTCGTGGAACTTTGGCCAGTTTAGCTATTCGGAAGTGGAAGATGCTTAAAGATCTGGCAGAGATGGGATTACAGTGTTTTGATGATGATGGTTACAGTGTGTCGGCATTCTTATTTAGTCTTGTGGCTCAGCCTACTCTTGTTATACGAGTGATTGAGTCACAGAGACAGGATCCAGACTTAGATGCCATCCACGCTTTGATTTCTAGTGGTGAGACAGTGAAAGATTGGGTCTTGCATGTAGATGGGGGTCTACGGTTCAGGGGTTTGTTGGTGGTTCCCACAGTATGTCGTGAGGATGTCCTACGGGAGTTTCACACTTCTCGTTTTGCAGTTCATCCAGGTGGTACTAAAATGTATCACAATTTGAGACGTCAGTATTGGTGAAGTGGGATGAAGAATGATGTTGCACAATTTGTGGCTAGATGCCTTACCTGTCAGCAGGTGAAGGCCGAGCATCAGAGGCCAGTAGGTTTGTTGCAACCATTACCCAATGGAAATGGGAGCATATTGCTATGGATTTTGTGACAGGTTTTCCAAGGTCAAGGAGGGGCAATGAGGCCGTATGGGTCATCATTGACAGATTGACCAAGGCGGCTCACTTTTTGCCTATTAAGGCAACAGATGATGCAGAGAAGCTTGGTGTTCTTTGTGTGAAGGAGATTGTAAGGTTGCATGGAGTTCCAGTAACCATTGTTTCAGATAGGGATGCTAAGTTCACTTCGAAGTTCTGGGAAGGACTTCAAGCAGCGTTTGGTTCAACGTTGCATCTTAGTACGGCATTCCATCCACAGATAGACGGTTAGTCGGAGCATACTATCCAAATTTTGGAGGACATGCTTCGGGCATGTGTGCTTGATTTGGGAGGTAGTTAGGAGGATCACCTTCTACTTATTGAGTTTGCCTACAACAACAGTTATCAGGCGAGCATCCAGATGGCTCTATTTGAGGCGTTGTATGGTAGACCTTGTAGGTCTCCTGTTTGTTGGACTGAGGTAGGTGAGACAGCCGCCTTAGGACCCGACATTATACTCTAGACTACTGAGAAGATTAAGTTGATAAGACAGAGGTTACTTACAGCTCAGAGCCGACAGAAGAGCTATGCGGATAAGCGGAGACGACCGTTATCCTTTAAGGTGGGAGACCACGTTTTTCTACGGGTTTCTCCACGGAAGGGATTGATGAGATTTGGAAAAAGTGGCAAGTTGTCGCCACGATTTATTGGACCGTTTGAGATTTTGGACTGAGTAGGAGAGGTTGCCTACAGGCTTGCTTTGCCACCACAGTTGGATAGGGTCCACAATATTTTCCATGTATCGATGTTACGGAAGTACGAACCGGATCTATCTCACATTTTGAGTTGGGTAGATGTGGATATTGATGAGGATGTTTCCTACGAGGAAGGACCAGTTCAGATCCTTGACACTCAGCAGATGGTGTTGAGGAACAAGACGATACCAATGGTGAAAGTCCTTTGGAGACACCACGGAGTCGAGGAAGCTACTTGGGAGCTTGAACAGGAGGTTCGTTCCAAGTATCTATAGTTGTTTTCTTCCTCAGGTATGTCTTGATTTCGGGGACGAAATCTTTTAAAGTAGGGGAGAGTGTAATGTTTGTGCCTTTATATATATATGCCTGTGTGTGCAGTGTGTATTAAAAGAAAAAAAAAAAAAGAAAGAGAAAAAGAAATTAAAAAAAGAGAGGTGGGGCCCACGTCCCTTTTAAATGAATTAAGAGACCAAGTTAGTCTCTATTCTTTTTCTCTCTCTTTCTCCCGACTGCTGCTCTCGGCTCCTTCTCTTTTCCTTTTTTCTTTTTTTTTCACTTCAAGCTTTAACCCTTGATTACTCTCTCAATCCTTGCCGGATTTAGGTGCCGTTTGAGGCAAAACGACGAGTGTGACGAGCTCTACGTTCTAGTACCAGCAATTCCAGTTTTGCTACCTTCCTTGGAGCTCGAATTTGAGGACCCATTTTCTAGGGTTTTGGTGCAATCTTGAGGTAGGGGCATCTTAATCCACTCTCTTCTTGTTCCATTGTGAGTTATGCTCTTTTGTTGTGCTAGACATGCTAAATTTGAGAATTAATTGCTTCAATGAGGTGTAAGTGATGTTTAGAAAAAATTCATGTCTTAGGGTTATGACTTATCTATGTGAAAAGTATGTATAGATGATGGCTTTGTGGTGTTTTTTGTGAATTACACCTCTTTTATGTGCTAACATGCTTTACTTGGGGATTAATTGTGTTAATGATTATTTTAATGTTGTTTAGAGAAATGTATGTTTATGCACATGTGATGTATTATGTGAAAAGCTTGCCTATGTGTTGAGTTTATGTCCACCATGTGTAAACTTGCTGAAAGTGATGTATGAGACCATGCTTAATTGTATTGTGCCAAAATTTCACATTGTCATGATATTGAGATTATATGTACATTCTTGGACATGTCATTGGGATGCATGAAATGGGAGAATTTGTCTTGAAATGAAAATGAGGAATTTTTGGGAGATGATAGTTTTTGTGAAATGGTTTTGATAAACCCGATTGCTGCGGGGCTACCAACGGGCTGGAGGTTAATATAGCCTAGAGGGGACTAGTGTAATACCCCGATAATTTTAAAAGATTTATTAATTAGGATTAATTATTTTATTTTATTTTTCAATGATTTATTTTATTTTATTGAGTGCTAGATTAATTATCTTATTTTAATTAAGTTATATTTCGTGATTATGTATGATGATTGATTGTTTGTGTGGTTGATTATTGATTGAATTATTGGTGTGTTGATTTTATTGGTATTATATGACTTAGTTGTAAATTCTTGTTTGTTTATGTGCTTCATGTAATTAGTTATTTTAATTTCTGTATTTAATTAATTATCTTATTTATTTAAATTAATTGGATTGGGCTTAAGGAAAGTTGGACCAAAAGATGTGGTCTTGGGCTTGTATGAAACCTTATTGGGTTAATTAATGAAGGTCCGTGGTTATTTAATTATTTAAATGATCACTTTTGTATCAATTATATATATATATATATATATATATATAATTATATATAAATATAATTAATTAATAATTGTTATGGAAAGATATATATATAGATATATATTTATTGATATTTATAAGTATATATGATTTAATTAACTAATGAGTTAATTATGGAAGGAATATATATTTATATATATATATGTTTATAGATATAAATTATTTAAAGATTATTATTTTAATTCATAATACTAGTTGGAATAGGATTTGGAATTTAAGGTGTATAAAAATACACATAAGGCTTTAGGGTTAAAGGTTTTACACGTTAGAAAAATAAAACAGACAGAGAGAGAGGAAGAAGAAGGGCTGACAAGGAGGAGGTCGGATCTGAAAAGGAGGACGTCGGAATTGGAAGAGATAATTAAAGCTTAAAGCGTCGGTTTCGTTTCGAAACCTTCAGGCGAGTTTTCTCTAACTTTCCTCTTAGAACTCATAAGGATTTCACCTTGAGTATCAAGGCTTTAATTAAATTTATTTGTTTAAAAATTATGGTTAGATCGGAATAATTAAAAAGTATAAACTATTATATTTGATTTTTAGATTATTGGATTTTAATTGATATATATAGGTGTTATGTATATTTTAAAATCAATCTATAGGTGGATTTGTGACCCAAGAGAGTTAATTATGGTTTCTTTATTTTCTAGAATTGTTCTGTAATTTTCTGGAATTTTTCTGATATTTTTAGGAATTTATTAGGATTTATTTTCCTATTATTTGTTAGGATATATATATATATATATATATATATATATATATATATATATATACTAGGTAACTGGCGCATGTGGAGCGGCGGCACAATAAAGAATTGATCCAGTGCGGCGCGGTGTAAGATAATAGGGTGTATACGCCAATTAGGGCCATTTGATTAATTAAACTATGTGAATTGATATGGTGCATCGCGGCGCATAAAACTTTGGTGCGCATGTGTATCTGGACCATAGAAGTGGTCTGAGCAACTATGGGATTATTTGGTGTATTGCAGACCATGAGAAGATGGTGCACTCGCTGATCTGGACCTTAGATCTATTATAGTTAATAGAAAATAATCTAGTGTGAGCGTGTTCATTTGCGCACTCATTTATGACCATTGGATGCGGCATAAAGGAAGTGATGGATTCAGTGTGGTGAGCTCACGGTAGCTGAAAGAGCTTAGCCAATACCAGCACACAAGGAGGCTTGAATCCAGCGCGTGCAAGTGCATAGTAAGCACGTGGGCGCGCGTGGGAAACTATGTTGGCCTAATTCGACACTAGAAATTAAAACGGTCATAACTTAGTCATTTTAAATCGAAATTGGGTCATTCTTGAGCTCAAATTCAAGGATTTTTCGTCTTCTTTCCAATGGTACCAATTTCATTATCAGATTCCCATCCTACTAGGAGATATTTATGTTTTAGTGAGAAAGTGTCGGAAAACTATTTAAACCAATATGGAGTATTTAAAGGAAACTATTTCTGACATATTTAGTTGCACTAATTTGTGTAAAAATAATAAATTAATAATTTGTTATGGAAGGAAGTGTGTATATATATATATATATATATATATATATATAATTATTTATATATGTGTATATATAGTTTAATTTGTCTGTGTATATATAGTTTAATTTGTCTATGAATTGTATGGAAGGATGAATATATATATATATATATATATATATATATATATATATATATATATATATATGTATGTATGTATATTGATTTTAAATAATCAAGGATTATTAAAGAAGGTGTTAAACACATATATACATTAAATAACATATGTGTAGGTATATATATATATAAATCATTTAAGATGATTAATATTATCATTCTTATTTGGCATATCTTAATAGGCTGGTTGTTAAATTAATGATATGCGTATAATATGCATGTGATGGCTATGTATGATTTAGCGTATTGTTAATTTTAAAGTTAATTCATGGTTAAAGTATGGGCATGGATGAATTGTCAAATGATTAAATATATTACCTAAATATTTGTATGAATAGAATACATATATGGAAAGTATGAATGAATTGCTAATTAAATGTATGAATAAATATACCTGTGGAGGCATGGTTGAATTGCCAATGTATAAATATACATACACGGAGGCATGGTTGAATTGCCAATGTATAAATAAATATACTTATGGAGGCATGGTTGAATTGCCAATATATAAATAAAAATATTTACAATGGCATGGTTGATTTGCCAAAGCATAATTACGTTGTTATGTGTTAGATGATTAAAATATCATCTATGGTTGTCGTATGTATGGATTGGATTAAGGTTAGATATTCTTAAATGAGAATAGTTTATTACTTACTGGTTAGTGTATTATTTTATATTAATAAAATAATATTGAGGAAGACGTGGATGATTTGTCAAAACTTGGATTTTGGATATGTGATTTAAACAATTAAAATCATTATCGGGTTGGGATTAAATAGAGTATTTCCTTTATTATAATTTGTTGTTTAAATGATTAAACAACTGACTAGGATGGGATTAAGGTCAAAGGAGTTTTTATAAAATGAAATGGTAGATTGGTCTAGGTATGAATATTATTTTAATAATTATTTAATAGGTATGGAAATTTAATAAACCTATTAATGGATGTGATTAGTATAGTATATATAATTATATATAGACATGTATATCTTGCTTTATTAAAGTTAAAACTTTATTAGGTTTGGTTTTGATCAGAGATGATCTGCTTATTGGTTTTCAGAGGCCTGGTAGAGTGAACTTGCTCATAGGGTTTAACCCACGATTTATTTTTCAGGTTATTAGAGGTTCCAGTCTCGAGGTTGAGGATCCGCAGCTGGGAGACTGTCATTCGTCTATTCATCTTGTGTACTTTTAAATAGTATTGGATTATTGGATAATGTTTAAGGGGTCCTTGAGTTATGGGATTTCCGAATTGTAATTGTTGGAGAATCATTAAGTAATATTTATTTATTATTTTTCTTCAGCGGTTTATTTATTCTTTATTATTCATCTTTGTATTCTGTGCTTGTTAAATAGTTAAATTGTTTTGATATCCCTTGATTTTGTGCGCGGACTTGATCAATCCGTGTTCCAAAATTAGGGGTTATCACAACTAGGTAGTCGCTCTAGTGTGGTTGAGCTAGCTGGGCCCCATAATGACGCCGCGGGGTTACCAAGGGTCAAGGACACTGATAAGCGCCGAATATTGCATATTCAAGCGCCCTTAATTGCATTATTTAAGTCCATTGTTTGTTTAATTATGTAGATTACCTTCATATGCACGTTTTTGCATATTTTCAGGTTCATTGGCCAAAAAGAAGCAAGAAGGATGCTTTGTGGAGTTTTGAACATCAAAGGTCACAATGCTGAATTTCTGGCAGCAGTGGAACCTGAACTTTGCTCGCCATTTTGACCTTGAAAACTTGAGAACTGGACTTCCCTCATAAGATGACACATTTAGAGCTCTGAATCAGCTTTCCAAATCTTCAAGCAGTTTGTCATTTGGAGTTTGGAGCAGAGAGTTATGATCTTCTTATCATAGGTGCTCAGAACTGCCCGGCAGCAATGAATTTCTGCCTTACTCTTCAATTTCGACCAACCATCCTTGAGAATTGGATCTCCACCAAAACATGAAGTTTTTAGAGCTCTGAATTAGCTTTCCAAATCTTCAAACGGTTCATCATTTGGAGTTCGGAGTGCAAAGTTATGGCCATTTTACCAAAGTAGGTCCGGGCGGAGCAAACCAAGCATAGGGCATTCTGGCCAATTTTCGAGTGCTCGAGGCCTTATTTCGAGTGCTCGAAATTAGGGCAGATTGCTTCACAAGATCAGCAGTGGAGTGAGGACTTTGCTCGCCATTTTGACCCAGAAAGCTCGAGAACTGGACTTCCATCATAACATGAAAGATTTAGAGCTCTGAATTAGCTTTCTAAATCTTCAAACGGTTTGTCATTCGGAGCTCGGAGCAGAAAGTTATGGCATTTTTACCAGAGGTGCGCAGAACTGCCTGGCAGCAATGAAATTCTGCCTTGATCTTTATTTTCGACCAACCATCCTTGAGATTTGGATCTCCACCAAAACATAAAGTTTTTAGAGCTCTGAATCAGCTTTCTAAATCTTCAAACGGTTCATCATTCAGAGTTCGGAGCGCAAAGTTATGGCCATTTTACCAAAGTAGGTCCGGGCGGAGCAAACCAAGCATAGGGCATTCTGCCTAATTTTCGAGTGCTCGAGGCCCTATTTCGAGCACTCGAAATTAGGGCAGAATTCTACACGACTCGGCCCACTTGTGCTCAGATTTTACCTACTTTGGAAGCTCTCCTTTATGAGTTGGTTGGGGATGTTTCTTGGAGGAGAGAGAGGGCTTTTTGGGTGGATTTCTTATCTAGATAAAGAGGGGAGAGCCACACATTGAGATTAAGCTTCATTTTTTTACAAGATAGAGGAGAGAGAAGAGAGCAAGAAGGAGGAGTTCTTGAAGCTTCAAGGAGGGTGCACGAAAATGGAGATGAGGATCAAGCTTCTTCTTCAATCTAGGGCCACCATGGGTAACTAAACCCTCTTCTAGGGAGGTGATGAAGCCCTCTCTAGTAAGCATGTTCTAGCCTTAGTTTATTTTGGGGAAAATGATGTATATATGTGATTATTTCACAATCTAGAGTTACACTTGATGTAATGAACCTAATTTCTTATAAATGATTATGATGAATGTATTATCTTATCTTAGATCATATTTTCTCATGATTGTATGCCTTGCATTTCTATAGTGACATTGGAAATGAGATTGTGAAATGGGTTTCTTGGCATGTTGTATGAGAATCTTGATATTCCATAACTTAGGACCCTCCTTTGATGGACTAGTCTTGACTCTTGACTTCATGTGCTCCTATCATGTGATTAAAGGCTTGATAATCTCTAACTTAGTAAGCATGTCCAAGGCTACACACTAGTTTAGGTAGTTCAAACATGTGCATCTTTGATAGGTTATACTTGCCATTGATTTCATGAATTTCTTGAAGGAATGTAGCAATTTTGGTTGTAGCATTCCATGGTCACATATTTATGTTGTTTCCCCAATTTAGCTCTAATCTAGCATGTGTTTAGGGATGGAGCGGATTCATTTCCTTAGGCTTCTCTACTTGTATTATATCTCTTTACTTCCTAGCACATTACTATTTTATGCATTCTAAGTTCTAAGTTTTAGTGATAAACAAAACAAACCCTCTATGAACACCCCTTATCACTCTAAAATGACTCTAGACACTTAGGTTGCCATAGATTAGCGCAGTCCCAGTGGTTCGACTTACCCGACTAATAGCCCTATTTTACAATGATTCGTGCTATTGCGAAGGTTGATGTTAGTTGATCAACCGATCAGACACTAGCCAATCCTCCTCTCGTGTCGCGGCGGGGTTACCAAAGGGTGGGCTGTATTAACGTTTGAAAGTGATGGTTTTGAGAATGAAAACGGGGAGTGTTATGGACATGCATTGCATTTCATTTCATTGCATTGCATTGATTATACTTGGAATTGACTTGTATGTTGTATTTGATCCCCTACGTTGTATGATCCCTATCTCCCATTGGCCTATGCTTTGCTTGAATTCACAAGAACACAAGATTTGTGTCTTAAGTGTCACCTACTGAGCATATAGCTCACCCTACTATTTATACATTTTTTTCAGGTCTTGGAAAAGAACCGGTGGACGACAACCCACCTCAAGCTTGAGCGATACTAGAAGCTCACTTTTGTGTCTTTTGTATATCTCCCATTATTTTTGCAAAGCACTAAAATTGTGAAGGTGTATATGTATATTTTGCAAAAACTTTGTCATGTAATGTAATTAAGGTATTTGATGATATTTTGGATGTGAATTTGATAACATGTAAACCTTATTGATGAATGGGGAGAGTAATACTAGTTTGAAGTATTATTGAAGTCATTTAATTGTGTATCAGCATCTACTATTGCCGTGAATTCGGAATTTGAGCCATGACAGGTTAAAAATGCAATTAAACAGGTTGTGATAGGCCTATTTTTAGGGGAGGTTATGCTGAATTTTTTGTAAAATTCTTGGCATCAGCTAGGGTCGTTACAAACACTTTCCCGAAATTTCCCCCTTTTGAAGTAAATCAATTCTTTCCCTTTTCCTGCCCAATGTTAATGCATGAATACCTCAATGACATACACAAGTTCATCATTCCATACTTTATCCAATTTAAGCAACTTGGCATAATTCGCAAGAATAATCAAGAAGGTCATAACATGCTTATACATAACAAGTTCTAGCACAATGAACATATATAATCAAGTCCTAAACATGCTTCACATAGAACCATCAACAAATATAGTCACACAACTGACATATATGCATACATATCAACAATTCTCTAGATTTTAAACAACTAATCAAATTAAACAACAATTAGAGGCAATTAACTCACTAAGGTACAAGATTTCATGAATTAAGGGCCCCTACCTCAAGATTGCACCAAAACCTTAGAAAATGGGTCCTCAAATTCGAGCTCCAAGGAAGACTCAAAACTGGAAATTGATGGTATGGATGTATAGAGCTTGACACGAGCTTCGTTTTGCCTCAAACGGAACCTAATTCCAACAAGAAATGAGTGAGAAATCTAACCTCAAAGTTGAAACCAAAAAATAAGAGAAAAATGAGCTTACGAGTTGAGAGAGAGATGCACGAAGAGAGAGAAAGGGAATCAGGAAAATGAGACCAACTTTATGGTCTTAACCCTTTTCTAAAGTGCCTTGTGGGCCCCACCATTAAATTATTTTTCTTTTACTTTTATATTACACTACACACACACAATAAATACAGAGGCATCACAAGAGAGAAAGAGAGATACTGAGAGATTGAGATAGAGAGATAGAGATGAAGAAGAAATAGTAAGGATGCTATTCTTAGAAATGTTTGAAGAAGCAAACAAATAATAATAAGGATTCTGAGGGTGCTGAACCTCTAATACAACATGCCTCTTTGTTTATTTATAGAAAATATTGTAAACAGATTCCTACCAATTAGCATTCTAATTACAATAAACTCTATCTCATCACTGAATTTAAAATCAAACTAAAGTTCCTAGATAATCATTAATTCTTAACTAACGTAGAGTTCAAAAAGTATTTCAAAAATAGTCTATCTGATCTGTAGCGCTTTTGCTTGTAGCTTTACTCTGTGTGAAACCTGCCACGTTACTGTTCCTTTACTTATAATCCTTGTTCATGTATAACACTAGTAAACTTTATTTCAGCTGAATTTCTAAATCAAACCAACTTTAGCCCAACCATAAACCATGACTCAAATATCCTTCACGACCCAATGTTTGTGCAGCCCAAGCCTTCATCATTTATCAGGCCATGAATTACTAAACCAAACCAACTTTTGCCCAACCATAAACCATGACTCAAATATCCTTCACGACCCAATGTTTGTGCAGCCCAAGCCTTCATCATTTATCAGGCCATATACTCTTGGCCCATACCATCATGTCACTGTTCATGGTACCTATTATGTCACTAGATCTTTTTAATGTATAAAGATTGAATCTTCGAAAGAAAATGAGAGTTTTGAGTTAAACTTATTCGAGTTCCCTTTGACGTCTCCAATTAGAATCCAAACCTAATTACCAAAATGGGTGTCAACAGATACCTTCATGCGCAGTCTCATTTTCAGTATCATGCAGGTGGGATCGAGTCAATTGACATCTTAACAACACATGTTATAAGCTTATATTACTCGGATTGCTTACTACTAGCGTGGACTAAATTGATCGTATCAAAGCCAGAATACAGGAGCAATTTTATTTGTGGCTATCATATGACAATTCTATATATGAAACCCGCACAACTAGCTGGGCGTACTAGTACTGGTACTCCATTGGAGGTCCATTTAATCTGGATCACTGAAATTTTACAATTCAAAATGGAGGCTAAATCCAAGCGCTACATGGAAACCTCTTTGGCCCAATTATTCATGATGAACAAAGTTTACTACGTTGTTGAAAAAATCAAAGAGGCCCTGGATTTGGGAATTGGGAGTGATGATTAGGGAGGATTATCTAAAGATGTTGATCGAAAATGTGCAGCTGCTAATGAATGCCCATATGGGATCAAGATGGGAGAGGGTTCTCTGTCGTCTGAGAAATGGAGGACCATATGTGACTTTTCAGGGTCTTTCTTTGACAGTCTCGAAGAGTGCATTAAGAGAGAGGTCCAAGACCTTCGATGCTACGTTAGAAGAGGTTCATCAGACTCAAGCCAAATGGGGGTACCAACCAAAAGATCCGAACCAAGCGCCATTCCATGGCAGAGAAGCTGATTCCAGCCTACAGCTTCAGCGCTTCAATCCCTATTTAGGGAACGAGAATCAACAAGAGAAATACATCAAGTAACGACTGGGGACCTTAAGATTGCAATCTCAATGGTAACACGCAATCATTCCTGCATGAGACCATGTCCGAACACCTGCAATGCTAATACAAACCCATAAGCTCTGCTTTAGGGCAAAAACGTACCCAATTTGCACCAAGCCTTCTCATAAGAAGGAAATGACCGATTTGTAATATTCACCTTTATATATAAGTATTTTATGAGGATGGAGTTTTATGTGCTACATTTGACATGAATGATGACAAATTGAACAAAGAAAGATTGAAATAAATAAATAAAATAGATATACCTAAAGATAAAGTTTCTCATGAATAATCTAAAATCCTAGTAGTTTTAGCAGTTTAACAGCTGAAAAACTCAAGAGAAGTTGGTTCCTAATATTCTTAAGTTGAGGATCAGATTTAAACCTCCACAATGCCCACAAAGAAATTAGACACCGAGGTCTTGAGGTCCTCAACTGAGTACCTAATGTATTTCTGTTGGTGATTTTCACTCCCAATATGGCTCTTGAACAGCTTGATGAAGGAGTTGTAGGGCGGAATGAGCTCGTCCAGTATTGAAAGGCGAAGCTTCTTACGAAGTTGCACGTTTGGTACCACCCATCTTGCTTGAGTCTGACGAACCTCTTCAAATGTAGCATTGAAGGTTTTCAACCTATCTTTCAACGCACTCTTTGACACCCCAGAAAAAAGACTCCGGCTTACATACAATCCCTCTTCCCTCAGACAAGAGGTGACACTAACCCATGTTGATTTGAGATAGCCAGCCATCAGTAGCCTGACATTTTCGGTCAACTTCTCCAAGTAATTGTTGCCAATCATGTCACCCAATTTTGAGTCCTCTTGGACCTTTTGAACAATGTACTGAACATTGTTCATCATGAATAATTGAGCTAACGAGGCATCCTTGTAGCACTTGGATTTACCGTCCAATTTGTACTGTAAAATTTCAATGATGTAAATCAAATGGACCACCAATGGAGTTCGCCCCTCAAGTTCATACAATTTCATATCCGGAATTGTCCGATCACTTGAATTCCTAATGTCTTCTTGCTTTGATGGCTTTGATATGATCAATTCAGTTAGTGTTTCCTTGTATGAAGAGATCCGAGTAACATAAGCCATGACATATGTTGTCAAGTTGCTAATTCTACCTCTTTGTTCCTGAAAGCTTGACTGCTCATGAAGTACACTATACTCAAGTTCTGGTAGAACCCCTCTTGCCACCTCAACAAGCAGAGGCACTATATATGCAGCCAGAGTTCGAATACATTCTAATGATTTCAATTGAAAAAGAACATCAAGATCAGGCAAAAATTTTAACAACGCTTTGTGGAGATCTAAAATTTTGAACAACTTCTCAGGGCGCCTTGATGGAGCACTAAGGCAGATGCTTATGGCTTCCCCAAATTTGAATAGTTGAATTGCATGGTCTTTAACCATTTCAACAAAACATTCTTCATCTGAATCGTTTCCGAGACCTCCAAAGATATGCTCACAGAGTCTCTTCTCACTCGTATAGAGAATGGTGACACAGATCTTTGCAGCTCGTATCCACTGTCTCACTTTCTCTTCCAATGCTTCCCAGTCCATCCTACGAAGCTCATCAATGCTCGATTTCTGGATTCCTAGTCTTTGCAAACACGTGTTGAGCAAAAACTTGCGTACATTCTGGTACACCTTAACACACTTGGCAATATGTCCAGCAGAGTTCATTCTCACTGCAATGCTCCGGAGATCATCTATGGATTGCTTGAACTTGGTACTGAACTCTACATAGTTGAAATCGTCGAAGCCAGTAGTACTGTCAGTTGTTGAACCCGAACAAGTTGAAGACCTGGGATCAGTATGTGAATTGGTACTGATTGGACTGGGGAGGCTGATCAAGATGATCTGGAACTCGTCCTCAAGCCGAGCCATGGCGATCTGGATCATAGTGTTGGCTTCGATCTGGTCGTCTAAGATGGTGGCCGACTCTGTCCATAGTTGAATCTCGTCCACGGCTTGCAAAAACTGATCAACTTTGGAGCGATCTCCGTTGAATATAATTCCTTCTTTCACCTCTGCAGCTACAATAGAACCGCAACTCAAGATCAACTCAAAGGAACAACATGGCTTGTTTCTGCCGAATTTTAAGAATTGGAAAACCATCTGATTAAAATTGTAGAATACAAAAATAGAATCGCAAGACAATGTAATATAATTCAATTCAAGTTTTAAGAACTTGAAAATCTTTGGCAAGTATTACCAAACTTGCAGTTGAATTCTGTTCTGCTGGTAATGCTTCTACGGATGATAAATACATGTAATATTTACACACAAACACATTAAGTTCTCAGCAGATAATAAATTAATTGAAGTTGCAAAGAAAACGACAGAAGAGAAACAGAGAAGACTACCTAGAAATTACACACCCTTTTCATAACAAGACTTTTTTTGGTAGAAACTTGAAGGAAAGTAGTCTGAAAAAAACTAAAGCAAACAAACTTGTTAGACTGTAGCAAGTCTCCGTGTAAAATTGTTTATTTTCCACCACTATTGAGATTAAAAAAAGAAGTCAACTTGAACTTTTCCCATCAGCCATCTCTGGTTAGTAATGGCAAGGGGTGCAAAAAACACGTACACCTTTTTTTTTTTTTTTTAATTCCAAGCTTGTCATGAAAGTACTTTTTTTGTCCGTTCTTTCAAGACAAATTACGGTAATGACCAAACCGGTGGAAAGGAGCTTGAGGTGTGATTTCTAGGAAGTTTCCTCCGTCTTCTCTCTCCCACCTCCCATTTCAGTCTTGGAACATTACCAAGTTCAATTTACCTGAAAAAAAACATTACCAAGATCTGCATTGGTCTAAATGGTTGACTTTTTTGGTTTGGTGTTTTCTTTTCCAAATGACAAGATATTGTTTTGACTTTTGCCTTCCTTTTTCGCCTACATTCACACTTATTACCAGGAAATTAAAGTTATGACAAAAAAAATATGTGGATGAAGGAATGCGGGGCGTGGTTACTGGGAAGTTTACTTGGTCTTATCTCCATCCTTACGTTCTCCATTTCACACACAACCACGCATGTATGTATGTTCAAGGACTTCCAAGTTTTTAAATTACAAAGAGTTCATTCCTAGCATCCGAATCATGATAATTAAAATGGTTTTCAAATTCTTAAAATTCTGTAGAAATAACCAGCCACAGGCGACGACACTGCCAGAAAATGTTGTCCCGGAATCATCCATGGAGGTGGTTCTTAATGGCCACGTCTCCAAAATTGATCATCATTTGCAAGCCGCGGATGAGACAGAGTCCACAACCATCTCTGCTGACGGTCAGAGCAAATCCAACAGCGCTATCCAGATCTCCAATATTGCTCAACTTGAAAACGAATTTCGAGTCATCTTGATAAGCCTCACCTGTCCAACCGGCACCAATCCAGGTAAGTCTTCAACAAGCTCATGTTCCATAACTGACAGTGCTCCTAGCTATGAGCACTGTAATTTTGTAAAGTTGAATAGGGAGAAAAAGGATGATCTTCGCAGCATAGCTGAGAGAATGAACTCGGCCGGAATTCTTGGGAAGGGCATCGAAGTGTACCAGAGTGTAAGGAAGACTTTCCTGGAAACAAGTCTCTGGAAACTCGGCATCCAGAAATTAACTATGAATGATATTCGTAGTTTGGAGTGGGAAGAACTGCAGGAGAAGATCAGACGGTGGATACAAGCTGCTAAGATTTGGGTTAGTGTTCTCTTTGCGAGTGAAAAGAGACTTTGTAAGCATGTGTTTGGAGGTCTTGGGAATGCCATTGTTGATGATAACTGTTTTGCAGAAACAGTTAAGGATCCTGCATTTCAATTATTTGAGACTGGGAAAGCATTAAGCATCTGCACAAGCAACAGATCACGACGCCCTGAGAAGCTATTCAGAATTTTAGACCTCCACCAAATGTTGCTGCAGCTTTCGAAAGATCTGGACATTATTTTTAGGTCCAAATCATTAGAAGCTGTTGCAATTGAGGCTGCTGAGATGCTGTTGCTGCTTGACAAAGCTGCAGGACAGATTCTTCCGGAATTTGAAAACTCCATGCTTCATGCACAGTTTCATTTTCAGGATCACGAAGGCGGGATTGACACCTTAACAACATATGTTATGAGCTATATTACTCAGATCGCTTACTACAAGCGCGGGCTAACTAAATTGGTCGTATCAAAGCCAGAATATGGGAGGAATATTTGTGGTCATATGACAATTTTAGATATGGAACTCTCAGAACTTGATGGGCGTACTAGTACTCCATTGATGGTCCATTTAATTTGGATCATTGAAATTTTGCAATTCAAGCTAGAGGCTATATCCAAGCGCTACAAGGAAGCCTCTTTGGCTCAATTATTCCTGATGAACAATGTTCACTACATTGTTGAAAAAATCAAAGAACACCACGATTTGGGAAAGATGGTTGGGGACGCTTACTTGAAGATGTTGATCGAAAAAGTCCAGCTACTAATGAATGCCTATATGGGATCAACATGGGACAGGGTCATCTATTGTCTGAGAGATGAAGGACTATATGCAAGTCGGGGTCGGTCTTCGAAGGTGTCAAAGAGGGTGTTGAAAGAAAGGTTCAAGACCTTCAATGCTACAGTAGAAGAGGTTCGTCAGAATCAAGCCAAATGGGTGGTACCAAACCAAAAGATCCGAATTAAACTTCGCCATTCCATATCAGAGAAGCTGATTCCGACCTACAGTTCCTTTTTCAAAAGGTTCACAAGCCATTTAGGGAACGAGAATCAACAAGAGAAATACATTAAGTATAAGGTTAAGGACCTTAAGATTGTGATCTCAAATTTCAAGAATGGGTAACAAGCTAGCATGTAAGCCCGCTTGAGACCTTGTCCAAACACTTACCATGTCAATCCAAACCCATAAGCTCTTCTTTAGAGAAAAAATGTACCCAATTTGCACCAAACATTCTCATAAGAACGATGTTAGCAGATATGATAGCCACGATTTATGGAATGACTTACCATATTAGCGAGATTTGATTATGCTATAGAATATACTTTAGAAATTTGATTTAATTTCATTTCTTATAATATGAGCATGTACTTTTTTATCTATAAATACTAGAGTTATGGATGAATGTTTTATATCATTCAAGCATTTGCATATCATAAATCTCATTCAAGCATTTACATAATTTTCTCATTTTCTTTCTATATTGTATTTCTACTGAAGAATTGCTTATTCTAGAGTCGCTTTTATCATATTCCTTTAATGACTAAGACTGAGGATGAAACTTCCTCGTGAATGATCTGAAATCCTAGCAATTTTAGCAGTAAACAGCTGAAAAACTCGAGATAAGTTGGTTCCTTGGGGATCAGATTTGAACCTCAACAATGCCCACAAAGAAATTAGACACTGCAGTGTTAAGGTCCTCAACTGAGTACCTAATGAATTTCTCTAGGTGATCTTCACTCCCTATATGGTTCTTGAACAACTTGACGCAGGAGATGTAGGCCGGAATGAGTTCCTCCAATATTGAAAGGCGAAGCTTCTTTCGAAGTTGGATGTTTGGTACCACCCATCTTGCTTGAGTTTGTTGAACCTCTTCAAATGTAGCATTGAAGGTTTTCAACCTCTCTTTCAACGGACTCTTTGACACCCCAGAAAAAAGACTCTGGGTTGCTTTGAGTCCCTCTTCTCTCAGACAATAGGTGACCCTCCCCCATGTTGATTTGAGATAGCCAGCCATAAGTAGCCTGACATTTTCAGTTAACTTCTCCAGGTAATCGTTGCCAATCATGTCACCCAATTTCGGGTGCTCTTGGACTTTTTGAGCGATGTACTGAACATTGTTCATTAGAAAAAATTGAGCCAATGAGGTATCCTTGTAGCACTTTGATTTATCCTCCAACTTGAACTGTAAAATTTCAATGATGCAAATCAGATGTACCACCAACGGAGTTCGCCCCTCAAGTTCATCCAATGTCATATCTGGAATTGTCAGATCACCTGAATTCCTCATATCTTCTTTCTTTGACTGCTTTGTTATGATCAATTCAGTTTGTGTTTCCTTGTATGAAGAGATCCGAGTAACATAAGCCATGACATATGTTGTCAAGGTGTTAATTCTACCTCTTTGATCCTGAGAGCTCGACTGCTCAAGAAGCACACTATTCTCAAAATTCCGGTAGAACACCTCTTTTAGCCTCAGCAAGCAGAGGGCCAGAGGCAGCATCCCATTCCCGGCAGCCCGAGTTCGAATACATTCTAATGATTTCAGTTGAAAAACAACGTCAAGATCAGGCAAAATTTTCGAAAACTGGTCGTGGAGGTCTAAAATTTTGAACTTCTGAGGGCGCCTTGATGGAGCACCAAGGCAGATGCTTATGGCTTCCCCTGATTTGAATAGCTGAATTGCATGGTCTTTAACGACCTCCACAAAACATTCATCATCTGAATGAGTTCCAAGACCTCCAAAGATTTGCTCAGAGAGTTTCTTCTCGCTTGCAAAGAGATTGGTGACACAAATCTTTGCAGCTCGTATCCACTGTCTCCCTTTCTCTTCCAATGCTTTCCAATCCATTTTACGAAGCTATCAATGTTCAATTTCTGGATTCCGAGTCTTTGAAAACTTGATTCGAACAAAACCTTGCGTGCATTCTGGTACACCTCAATGCACTTAGGAAGATGTCCTGCGAAGTTCATTCTCACTGCAATGCTCCGCAGATCATCTATGGATTGTTTGAACTTCGTACTGAACTCTACATAGTTATAATCTTCAAAGCCAGTAGTACTATCAGTTATTCTTGTTTTTTGGTAAAGATTAGTACTATAAGTTACTGAACTCGAAAATGTTGATGACCTCGGATCGGTAGTTCTTGAACTCGAATAAGTTGAAGACCTTGGATAAGCCTCTAAATTGGTTGTCATTGGCAGTGACAGAGTTGAAAAATAATTTGAGAGGGGGCGCCTAGAACAATAATGAGATAAATAAATAAATAAAATTCAAACTACGTAATAAACAAAATTAAATTAAACTCATGCATAAGAAGCTCCGCAAAACTCTAAACTTGATTACATGCTATAACAGATTGAGAGACAAGAGTTTGTAACCGTCACTTATCTCTTGATCGATTATCTGGGCAAGTGTAGCAGCATTCTTTATAAAAATTTAGCAGATTATAGGAACCATAAACAATGCTTTAGAGGAGAAGTAAACAATTAAGTTACAAGTCCAAACTCTTCTATGTACTATATATATATATAGAAACACACGTATATTTAGGACTGTAAAGTGCAACGCTACCATGTACATATATGTACTCTCTTTACAAATATAAGCCAACTTTGATTAGTGCAACCCTACTAATTCAAAAGAATATAAGATAATTAATCTTACCTTTTTAATAATAAGTTAGATTTAAACCCCACTTAACTGCAAAAATCTAATGGGAGCATTCTGACAGACTCTTAAGAATGTAACATAACAATTCATTCCGTGGGGTGAGCCTTACTTGGGTCCGTGCTTGCAAGTAGTGATTGGAGTGGTGAGGCTGATCAAGATGTTCTGAAACTCGCTCTCAAGCCGAGCCATGGCGATCTGAATAACGGTGTTGGCTTTGATCTGGTTGTCTAAGATGGTGGCCGACTCTGTCCATAGTTGAATCTCATCAACGGCGTGCAAATACTGATCAGATTTGGAGCGATCTCCTTTGAAGATACTTCCTTCTTTGGCCGCTCCAGTTATAGTAGAACCCCAACTCAATATTAATTCCAAGGCACAACATGTTTTACTTCTACGGAATTTTAAGAATTTGAAAACCATTTTATCAAAATCTTGAATATAAAAATTGAATGGTAAGACAATCCAATAGGATTCAATTCATTTCTATGTTTTTAACAACTTGAAAATCGTTGACCAAACTTGAACAGTTGAACAGTTTTGTTCTACTGTATTGCTTTCACACGGATAAAGAAAAAGACTCTTGTTCTGCCCATTTAATTCGCTTGCCTACCCACATAAGTCTTCACTGTCTACTTGTTCCACTCCTTATTCATTGCTGCCCACACGCATTTTCTTTGTAGACCCCACACGTCTCCCATCAATCACTACAAAGTACAAATCATATATCACATAAATTCACGTTGTACATCAACTACCTTGAATATGATATTAGATACATTTTTACTCGAAAGCAGAGCTTATGGGTTACATAGTAGGTGTTCGGACAAGGTGCTATCTAGGCGGACATAGCTTGCTTGTTACCCACTCTTGAAAGCTGTGATCACCATCTTAAGGTCCTCAACTGTATACTTAAATGTATTTCTCTTGCTGATTCTGGTTCCCTAAATGGCTCTTGAACCGCTTGAAAAAGGAGCTGTAAGCCCCAATCAGCTTCTCGGATATGGAATGGCAAAGCTTACTTCGGATGTGTCCATTTGGTACCACCCATTTGGCTTGATTCTGATGAACCTCTTCTAACGTAGCATTGAAGGTCTTGAATCTCTCTTTCAATGTAGTTTTGGATACCTTCAAAGAAGCACCCGGACTCGCATATAATCCTTCATCTCTCAGACAATAGAGGACCCTCTCCCATGTCAATCCCATATAGGCATTCATTCGTAGCTGCACATTTTCGATCAACGTCTTCAAATAATCCTCCCCAATCATCTCTCCCAAATCCTGGTCCTCTTTGATTTTTTCAACAATGTAGTGAACATTGTTCATCATGAATAATTGAGTCAAAGAGGCGTCCGCGTAGCACTTGGATTTAGCCTCCAATTTGAATTGTAAAATTTCAATGATCCAAATTAAATGGACCACCAATGGAGTACTACTAGTACACGCATCAAGTTGAGCAAGTTTCACTTCTGGAATTGTCATATGATCACCACAAATATTACTCCTATAATCTGGCTTTGACACGATCAGTTTAGTTAGACCTTCATTGTAGTAAGCGATCTGAGAAATGTATTTCGTAACAAATGTCGTCACTCTGTCAATCCCACCTCTCTGATCCTGAAAATGAGACTGCTCATGAAGCATGTCATTTTCAAATTGCAGTAGAGTCTCTCTTGCAGCTTTGGCAAGCTGTGACTGCATCTCAGCAGCCGCAATTCCAACAGATTCTAATGATTTGGACTTAAAGATAATGTCGAGATCATCCAAAAGCTGCACCAACATTTGGTGGAGGTCTAAAATTCTGAACAGCTTCTCCGGGTGTCGTGATCTATCGCCTGCACAGATGCTTAATGCTTTCCCAGTCTCAAATAATTGAAATGCAGGATCTTTAACAGTTCCCGCGAAACAGTTATCGTCAATGCCATTTCCAAGACCTCCAAACACATGCTTACAAAGTCTCTTTTCGCTCACAAACAGAACACTAACCCAAATCTTAGCACCTTGTATCCACTGTCTGATTGTCCCCTCAAACGCTCCCCACTCCAAACTACGAATGTCACTCATACTTAATTTCTTGATACCGAGTTTTCGGAGACTTGTGTCCAGGAAAGTCTTCCTTACACTCTGGTACACCTCAACCCCCTTCTCAAGATTTCTGGCAGATTTCATTCTCTGGGCGATGCTGCAAAGATCATCTTTTTTCACCGTATTCAACCGTACAAAATGATAGTCCTCATAGCTAGGACCACTATCGGTTATGGAATATGAGCTTGTGGAAGACTTACTTGGATTGTTGCCGGTTGGGTTGGTGAGGCTGATTAAGGTGACTCGAAATTCGTTTTCAAGTTGAGCAATATTAGTGGCAATGTTGATGGTGCTGTTGAATTTGCTCTGATCGTCTGTGATCGTTGCGGACTCCGTCTGTGGTTGAATGTCGTCCATGACTGATTCGGAGGCCGGGACAACATTTTCTGGCGCCTCTGTTGCCTGTGGCTTGTTATATTTATGGAATTTGAAGAATTTGAAGAAATCCATCTTAATATATATCAAGGATAAAATCTAATGTAGGAAGGAATTGTAACTATTTTAAAAACTTGGAAGTCTTTGGTGAAGATATATTAGAGCATTGAACGTGGTAATGTTCCAGGAATGCAAAACTAAAGATATACACGTGTGCAATGGAAGATGCAAGGATATCATAGAGCAGACTCGAGAGAAGACTTGAGTATACTTCCCAGAAATCACACCACATATTCTTTCATCCACATGCTTTTGTCGTAATTTCCGGTAACAAGTGGTGTGACGAAAGTAGGGGGAAAAAAGGCCAAAAAAATTAAGTATCCATGCATTACTTGTATTAAATCATCTTTAAAAATTTAACAAAAAATAGTAAAATTCATTAGAAACCAACATTTATTGTTATTGTTGTAAAATTTATGTATCAAAGAATTTTTAGATCATTATGCGAAGTTAAAAAAATTTCTTGATTATGATACTTAGATATGATATATACAATACATTTTTAAGTCATTAACTAGATACGCGGTCATATCAACACCACATTTTACTTTTACTATTTTAACATATTTCTTTCAAATTTCACCATTTTTACTTTTAATTTGGACCATATTTACTTTGAGTGAGTTTGCAACACCTTTATTTTTCACCATTTTAGTTCGAGATTACGGCACTGCCTATTTTGAGTCTTCACCGTTTTTGCCAAAATTTTATTTCAGCCATTAAACTTAAACATTAAAGAAGCAACTGATTTGCATAAAAAATTCTAAAATGATGTCCCTTGTGGGGTATTGCAAATATCTTGTGTCGGAGGAAATTTTGATCCGTTTTAGTTTGTGTCTCTATGGACAATATGTGAGGTGGTGTGCGAATGTGTATTTATGTAGTGTAAAATTAATGATGAAAAAATTGACTAGCAAAATATAGTGTTTGACAGCTTTAGGACGGCCTCTCTACAGAGGGTTTGGAGTCGAGCACGCGTTTGTGCTTCCAGTGTGTGAATACTCGCATTAAAGTCTCAAGTTCTTAACTATGTCATTCAATTGAGTCACATATATATATATATATATATATATATATATATATACTCGCATTAAAGTCTCAAGTTCTTAACTATGTCATTCAATTGAGTCACATATATATATATATATATATATATATGTGTGACTCAATTGAATGACATAGTTAAGAACTTGAGACTTGACTCAATTGAATGACAGAGGGTTTGGAGTCGAGCACGCGTTTGTGCTTCCAGTGTGTGAATACTCGCATCACAGAGGGTTTGGAGTCGAGCACGCGTTTGTGCTTCTAGTGTGTGAATACTCGCATTAAAGTCTCAAATTCTTAACTATGTCATTCAATTGAGTCATATATATATATATATATATATATATATGTGAATATGGGTTTGTAAATTTATTTATACATAAAAATTCCTATCACAAATATGAATTATTTTACATTAATAAGAAATGACAAGAATTATGACGTTATTATATATATATATATATGACTCAATTGAATGACATAGTTAAGAACTTGAGACTTTAATGCGAGTATTCACACACTGGAAGCACAAACGCGTGCTCGACTCCAAACCCTCTGTAAAGTCTCAAGTTCTTAACTATGTCATTCAATTGAGTCATATATATATATATATATAATAACGTCATAATTCTTGTCATTTCTTATTAATGTAAAATAATTCATATTTGTGATAGGAATTTTTATGTATAAATAAATTTACAAACCCATATTCACATAACTGGCCGCCTCCGCAGAGCATCCAGACGGTGTTCTTATTTGAATGTCAGCCACGGTTCTTCAAATAGGACATTTAATTTGGACCGGAGATAGTATTTTTTTACTCATTCCATCCCCACTGTGACCTTTTCTCTCCGTCTCCACATCACCTGTTTCTCTCCACCATCCACCGACGCACCACCATCGCGAACCACCTTCTCTCTCCATGAACCACCTTTAAAGCAAAATTCATATCATTTTGAAACTAATTTCAATTGGAAAATTGTAAAGAACAAAAACCCATTTCTAAAATCACAAGTCAAAACCCCAAAATTAGAAAATCAATCCACGCACAAAAGAAAAATTTATAAAGCAAAACCAACTTGACTTTTTGTTAAAGGAGACTTGTATGGTGAAGATTTCCTTGTACACCAGCAATTCCCCATTATACAAAAACCAAAAGCAACCAAACAAATTTAACTTAATCAACATAAACAACAACAACCCATTATCAAGATTAGACTTCTACTTTCACTCGTCTACTAATCCCAAACTCATAGAATAAGAAATTTAACTAAAATGATGCTCACCGGATCGTAATACAATTTTCTGAAATGATGTTAGCCGGTGCAAGCTTAGTGCCGAAGCTCACAGAAATGGGTCTCTTATGCTTTCCTCGGTGCCGTTGGATTAATGGAAGCTACGTACAATTTGAAGCTCGTCGTTGCCGAAGAGAAGCTCGCGGTTGTGAGGGTGTCGTGTGAGCTCGCATTCGCCGAAGTTCAATGGAGCCGCAAGCACCATCGTTCAGTCAGATTCTTGCCAGTCGCTGTTCTTTGCTCGCCGCTGCTCTTTGTGGGTGTCATTTATTAAAAGCTGATTTGGCATGTTGACAAGTCAATACAACCCCAGCCAAATCCTCCGTGGCAATTTGAAAAGTCAAAAACCTCGAAAGGTTAAATTTCGAGCACTCTAAGTCCTGGCATCGCTCTAGGCCCATCAAGTCTCGAAATATCGAATCTCGAGCACTCTAAGCCCTGGCATCACTCCAGGCCCTCAAGCCTCGAAAGATCAAATCTCGAGCACTCTAAGCCCTAGCATTGCTCCAGGCTGACAAGTCTCGAAAGATCAAATCTCGAGCACTCTAAGCCCTGGCATCGCTACAGGCCCTCAAGCCTCGAAAGACCAAATCTCGAGCACCCTATGCCCTGGCATCGCTCCAGGTCCATTAAGCCTCGAAAAATCAAATCTCGAGCACTCTAAGCCCTAGTATCGCTCCAAGCTCTCAAGCCTCGAAACATCAAATTTCGAGCACTCTAAAGCCCTGGCATCGCTCCAGGCCTACCAAGCCTCGAAAGATCAAACTTCGAGCATACAAAGCCCTGGGATCGCTTTAGGCTCAATAAGCCTCGAGACGCTGATCCTCGAGCATCCCAAGCCCTGGCACCACACCAGGCCCATCAAGCCTCGAGAGACCAACTCTAGAATACCTCGAACCCTGGTGTTATGCCAGACAATACTGCTTTAAAAGGCTGGAGCTCCTTAGCACGAGATGAAGGTAGGATATTCGTGTTATAGGAATCCATGTTTGGGAAACATAGGAGGATCTTGGATTGGTGGATGAGAAGTCAAGAGGTGCCTTCGCTCTCGGCAAAGCCCAATTAATAAGATGATGGGATTATACATGTCGTGACAACAAACCTTAAAATCACAATTAATGCTATGTCAGGCTTGACCAACCGATGGCCAAGCAACATTTAATGCCCCTGATTAAGGGAGAAGTGACATGGCAACATGGGATAAGGCTCGAGGAAAGGATTAGACCCTTTAGACTCCTAAATCTCCAGGATTACTCACGTAATCCAGATTGGGGGTAATGCATGCAAGGGACCATGTATGGAAAGAACCATTGAATAATAACCAATGGAATCTAGATCTATAAATGGCACTGTCCTATGAAAAAAGAACCAACCCTAGAGGAGGAAAGCTGTCATAAGATATTATATACTCGCCCTACCACCATCTTTATCTTGATAGTTGGTCTTCTTCACCTCCTCCTACACTGAGCATCCCTTCTGTTTTCTTTCGTATTTGTATTCTTGATATCTCTATTATATTGCTGCTTTATTATCTAGTAGAAAAGAACCCCTACACTCTTCCCCATCATCGTCGTCTCTTGTCGGTATGTCCATTCTTGCAACAGAGAGGGAGAGCCGAAGAGGGAGCGTATGTTTGGGGTGAAAAGGTTAGGGGTTAGTAAGGTAATTTGGTTCAAAAGTAAATAGGTATTTTAGGTAAAAAGTTATAGTAAATAGTAAAAGTTTATGTCCACATCTGAAATTAGGTCAACTATCTCAAAGGAGTGTTTAAAATGAGTCTCTAAATTTGTCACCTCTGCATTTTTTAGAGATCTTCCCCGTTTCTCTTAGCCTCCAGCTTTTCTTCCGCGATTTGTCTTCTGTGGGCAGCTCTATGGTGTGGGTCGTTCCACCTTTCTGTCCGTTTTCTTTTCCGGCCTACTCTTTCTAATTCTAAGGCACGGTTTCCTGCTTTTCTCCTGATATCAACAAACCTTTTATTCGTACCGCGATGTACGGACCTAAGTAAGGACACCTAACGTTGTACTAGGACACATTAGTATTTCTAAGAGCCACATCAGCGTTTTGTACTGTTGAAATTTTAACTATCCCAAATGTTCCAATAGTGCATTTTTGTTTTCCAAAAAAAATAGCATTTTAATATTTTTAAAATTTTTAATATATATATGTATATATATATATTTTCAAACAGCTATATCCATTATCATTTGATGTTAAGAATCATTTATTTATAAAGATGAAAACAAAGGCAAATATTTTTTTTAAAAAAAAAAAATATATCATTGTTTAAAATTAATTATATTTTATTAGGGAAAATTAAATTTTTGGACTAATATAGACGTTAAGGCATTGTTTGGGTTAGCCAAACAATGCCTAAAATGACTATAATGTCGCTAGGAATCTTGATTTTTTTATTTTTTTTAAAAAATAATTTTCTAATTTTTTTTTTTTAACTTTTGTTACCCCAAAAAAACTTTAAGACACCGTTTATGTTAAAGGCTATTTGGTCCATTTGTGTTGAGGAAAAAAAAAAAAACTTCCAAAACTTCTTTCTAAAATTTTTTTCCAGCCAAACACGCCCTTAAACCAATTCTAGGCTAAGAGCTACAGTAATTTAGGCTTTAAAAAATAAAGAAAAAGCAAGTGGGCCTGCGCAAGGCAGGCCTGCGATCACTAAGAAGGTTGCCTTGGCGACCCAAAAGTTTGAGCCCACATTGGAGATTCCATTGGACTGTCCAATAGTCAAAAGGGGCCGAAATAGTTTAAAAATAAATAAATAAAATAAAATAAAATAAAAATAAAATAAAAAACAGGGCCCCTGGAGCTGCTCTAAGCCTTCTTATATATAAAAAAAATCATTTGAACTATGTGCCATTTTCCTAAAACACAAATACACAGCATTGCTGCCATAACTCTTTCACTCACCAAGAGACTAATTGGTTTTGACCATTAATTGACACAGCATAGTAGTAAACTTTCTTCTGATTATCGATAGATATTTTTAATTGTAATTAGCTGTCATTTTTGGGCACAACTATACAACTGATATAAGTGATGATGCCCACAATAATCATAGGAAAGCATGTAGAAGTTTAGCAGCAAAAACTTTAACCACCACCTTACCATTCTCACCAAAGAGGGCGTTAAAAAAACAATACTAAAAAGTAAGAACTTAAGCACAATGAAAATGAAAACTAAAAACATAAAGACGTAGTATTTCAATTAACATCAGACAAGGGATGAAATGAATGGCATAAGATAGATTAATCATGTAAGTTCTCTGTTTTGAAAATAAAATTGGAAGTTTTTGGACTTCTCTCGTTTCCTTCGGAAATCCATTCTTTATTTCAAAATTAGACTCGAATCAAAAGCATTTAGACAACATATATATCTAACTCTTTCTATTATTATAATAATTTACTTAGCGTTATTAAAGTGATTCATTATATAATTTATTTATTTTAAAACACATTACATTAATAATAATTTATTTGCTATAACAATATAAATTTATAATATGACGAAATTTATAACTTGCAAAGGAACAAAATTTAAGATTATATTTTAGAAACAACGGCCACAACAAGAAGAAGATTATGAATACTGACAACAAAAAAAAAAAAATCAAGACAAGAAGTAAAAATAAGTGAGCAGGACAAAGAGACAACATAATCCTAAGATCACATTAGACAATTTAGGTGTAAACTCTTGTCTGAGTTTGAGCTCCAACTATAATAAATAAATAAATAAATAAAAACAGTAGGCAAGATTCAGAAATTAATAAGCCAAAAAAAAAATGAAATCAACAAAAAAAAAAAAAAAAAATGTTTTCACAACAAGACGAAGACTACGGAAATCTTTTGCAAAAAGTTGAAAAAGTTGCATATAAGACTTTGAAAAATTCTATTCTTAAATCCAATCAAAAGGAATCTCACTTGACCAGCAAAGGAACAAAATAACATTAATATAAATTAAAGTAAAAGGAATACAAGATTTTTATACAATATATACTTACAGATTTAGAGTAAAGGTTTTCAATGCACTTGAACTGAACCCACAATCGTGATTCAAGATAAGACCTTAAAATATGAATATGAAACACCCGTAATCGAATAGAGACTCACAATAGAAGAGATCAAAGATGATGCGCACAATCAAAGTGAAACGAAACCCTCCTCTCTTTTTCTCTCTCTCTAAACCAACGGCCGTAAATCTCAAAAACTGGTTTGAGTAAAATTGATAACTTAATTCATGGAGGGTATTATAGATATTTTACACATCTAATATTTATTTATTTTAATAATAAATCAAAATGTGAGATTGTTTAGTGATTGTGTCCTTCATATTGTCGAAAAATATGTTCTGGTGAGTTATAAGAGGAGAATATATAATATTTGAGGGACTGAGTTGTTCCCAAAAAATAGTACAGGGACATTTTGCAACAACCGTAGAGGGTGGGGATTTTTTTATTTTATATTTTTTTTGTTTTGCTCTTTTCCTTAATTTGTATGAGACTGATTGCAATGATTTTTATCATCTTTCGACTTAGTGGGCAAGAGGGGCCTATGTCATGTGAATACCATAAAAGCATGCAAAGTAACATTCCACCAATAACATGCAAAGTAAAACAGCAATAATTGCCACTTTTCTTTGGTTTGAAGGAATTATTAAATAATCTGCGCACTGAACATACAATATTTATGATGTTTTCCCTTTCTTTTCTTTTCTGTTTTTTTTTTTTTTTTCGTGTGTTTCTTAGCTTTTGCATAATTTGTATGAGACTGATTGGTAATGTTTTTGACTTTATAAATATAAATTATGCAAGAGCTAAGAAACACACGAAAAAAAAAAAACAGAAAAGAAAAGAAAGGGAAAACATCATAAATATTGTATGTTCAGTGCGCAGATTATTTAATAATTCCTTCAAACCAAAGAAAAGTGGCAATTATTGCTGTTTTACTTTGCATGTTATTGGTTGAATGTTACTTTGCATGCTTTTATGGTATTCACATGACATAGGCCCCTCTCCCTCTCCCTCTCCCTCTCTCTCTCTCTCTCTCTATATATATATATATATATATTAAAGTTAAATAAAATTTTATTCACTTGTAGAGCCCACATGAATTATAAGTCAATATAATGACTTATCTCTTCCTCTCTACGTATCACACTCTCTCTCGTCCAGTAGTTCTCTTTTATTTTCTTTTTTTTTTGTTCTTCAAAGCTTCAAGGCTTAATTTCTCTCTCATTTCTTATCGGATTAAGGTGCCGTTTGAGACAAAACGAAGCCCACGACGAGCTGTACGCATCCATACGAACAATTCCAGATTTGGTGCCCTTCTTGGAGTTCGAAATTCAAGACTCATTTTAAGAGTTTTGTGCAAATTTGAGGTAAGGACTCTTAATCCACAAGTTTCTTGCTCCTATGTAAATTACATCTTCTAATTTGATGCTAGATATGTTTACTTATGGTAGTTGTAGTTTAAAGAAATTATAGCATGTGTATGTGGTTATGTGAGAACTTGTTTTAAATGTTTTATGTGAAAATTCTTGCTTATGTGATGATTTATATATGTTCGTTGTGCTAAATGCATTGTTGTACAAGAGCATGTTATAATCCCTTGAGAAATTCTTACGAAATTATGTCTTACTTACTTAAATAGAGTTGAATGTGAAATGATGATTAAATTCATGATATTGATGCACTCATGCACTTACATTGGCCATGAAACGGGAAGAATGAGTTTGAAATGAAAAATGAGAATTTGGGAAAAATGATTTGATGAAACGGTTTTGAAAAAAAACCCGGTCGCCGCGGGAGTACCAAAGGGCCGGAGTGTTACTATAGCCTAGAGGGGACTAGGGAGTCGCCCTGGCGTAGTTGAGCTAGCTGGGCCCCATAATGACGCCGCGGGGGTACCAAGGGTCAGGGACACTAGCCAATCCTCCTCTCGTGTCGCTGCGGGGTCACCAAAGGGCGAATTATATTAACAGTTTGAAAGTGATGTTTGAGAACAGAAAATGGGGAGTGACATTAGCATGCATTTGCATTTCATGGTATCGTGTGGGTTGTACTTGAGTTTAGTTGGAATGTTGTATTATTTCCCGACATTGTATTATCCTCATTTCCTATTGGCCTATTCTTTGTATGGATTCACAGGTACACAAGAAAAGTGTCTTAAGCGTCACCTACTGAGCATATTTGCTCACCCTACTATTTATATTATTTTTTTCAAGTCTTGGAAATGAACCGGTGGATGACAATCCACCTCAAGCTTGAAAGTTGTTAGAAGGTTGTTTGCTATTTTGTATTTTCACCGTTTTATGTATATTCATAGTTGTGGGGATGTAACTAAGTTAGTATTCATGGCCTTGTAACTTAAGAACGAACTTATCTTTTGTTTGATGTAAATGAAACTAATGAAATTATGGTATATGTTTCTATGCAATTGTATCATGTAACGTTGTAAGACAGGGACTTTAAATATTAATCTCGTATTTTGGGACTGTAATGATGATAATTTAGATTAATTGGTGTGTGGATGTTCCACCATGAGAGGAACTATGTTGAAGTATAATGAACGGATGAATGGGATGCTGGATGATTTTATGTGTTTTGTGTATTGGGACAGGTTGTTGAAGGCCCATTTTTAGGGGAGGTTATGCCGATTTTTTTTAAAATTTTGGCATTAGCTTGAGTCGTTACATGATTGCTTTAATCTTTCGACTTAGTGGGCAGGAGGGCCCTATGTCATGTGAATATATACCATAAAAGCATGCAAAGTAACATCGAAAAAGCACAAGCATTAACATAGAATAAAAAGAAGAAACACTGAACCATGGAATCACTTGCACCGCAATTGAAAAACGAAATGTTTAACAAATAAATAAAACATATTTGTATGAAATTCCATTCTCTTTTAAGCGGACTATATATAGATATAGATATTTATTTATTTTTTACGCGGACAGACTTTCTTATTATTCTAGAGTCGGCTTTTATCATTTCCCTTAAAGAACTAAGGTGGTATTTAATAAAATTAAATATTAAGCACTAAAAATTGTAATTACTAAAAATTAGCTCCATGCTTGCAAATAGTGATTGGAGTGGTGAGGCTGATCAAGATGTTCTGAAACTCGCTCTCAAGCCGAACCATGGCGATCTGAATCACGGTGTTGGCTTTGAATTGGTCATCTAAGATGGCGGCTGACTCTGTTCATAGTTGAATCTCATCAATGGCGTGCAAGTACTGATCAGCTTTGGAGCGATCTCCTTTGAAGATAGTTCCTTCTTTGGCTATTCCAGTTGTAGTAAAAGCCCACCTCAAGATTAATTCTAAGGCAAAAAGTGTTTTACTTCTACAGAATGTTAAGAATTTGAAAACCATTTTATAAAAATCTTGAATATAAAAATTGAATGGTAAGACAATCTAATATGATTCAATTCATTTCTATGTTTCTAACAACTTGATAATCGTTGACCAAACTTGAACAGTTTTGTTTAGCTGGTAACCTTCCACACATAAAGAAAGAGACTCTTGTTCTACCTATTTAATTCGCTCGCCTTGCCTCATCGGTCTTCACTATCTACTTGTTGAGAGAATATTGGGTACCCCGTCAGCTTGTCCACCTAGTACCCTAATCCAATAAAAACATGACAACTGGCTAACTTTCCACCTCAGCTTCTTACTCAACATGCCATTAACGGAGACGGCGTCAACCTCGTTTAAAAAAAAAAAAATTAGCCTTGACCGGATTAAGGAATCATCTTCACCATCACCGGCCCAACCAACCAGCAACCATCACCGAGCACAGAGCTCGTTCTCGGGTAGCCCAAAAATGTCCCTTATGATCTCGCCGAGTTGGCTCACCAACGAGTCTGAGCTAAAGACCCACAAGAATTAAAGATTTTGGAGCGATTGAGAGAGACCCAAATGAGAGAATTGCTTGAATCTGTACAGCGGAGTTACAAGACATACGCCATAGTTTTGAAGGTCAGAGCGCCGCCGGCGCCAGAGAAGATGGCGAGTCGCGCATCGGTCGATTTGGTGATAGTATTAGATGTGAGCGAAGCGTGATGGTAATGAAATTGCAAATGATGAAACGCGCGATGCAATTGATCGTGTCGTCTCTTTCGTCCGCGGATCGTCTCTCCATTGTGGCTTTCTCAGCGAACTCCAAGAGGTTGTTGCCACTGAAAAGAATGACGGTGAACGGCCGGTTATCGGTGCGTCGAATCGTCGACACACTTGTGGCAGGCCAAGGCTCATCGAGTTTCACCGACGCGCTGAAAAAAGCTGTGAAGGTGTTAGAAGACGTTCATGACGGGCCAGTCTCCGCCGGTAAATTGGCAGTGGAAAGGCGTCAACCCTCCGTCTCTGTTCCACGCTCTACTCGCACCTCGAGATCCCTGTACACGCCTTTGGATTCAGCCAAGGTGGCGCGTACGGCGACGCTCCCGCCAGTGACGCCTTCGCCAAATTATGGTCGGTTTACTAAGCGCCGTGGTGTAGGATTTTCGTCTGCAGCTCGGTTTCGTCTCCGGTTCAGCTCCGGCAAGATCACAGCGGTTATTCACACACCGGTCGGCCCGGCGCACTCGGATCTGGTTGGATCCAGCTTGGTGAGTTATATGCCGAAGCAGATAGAGATCTTCTGGTTGAATTGAAAGTTCCATCATCGGCTCTTGGGGCAACCACGTACGGTCGGTTCAATAATTTAGGTTTCATAATTATTTTTTTTAACGAAGCTGACACGTTCCGTTGGTGGCATGTTGAGTATGAAGCTGATGTGGAAAGTTAGCCAATTGTCATGTTTTTATTGGATTGGGATACCAGGTGGGACAAGCTGACGAGGTACCCTTGGGGTACCCAATATTCTCTCCTCCTTGTTCCTCTCCTTATTCGTTGCTGCCCACACATTTTCTTTGTAGACCCCACATGTTTGCCTCCAATTACTATAAAGTACCAACCATATACGGAGTATCACATAAATTCACATCAAGTACCATGAAATTGCACGATCTTTTTCATTAGCGTAACCTTTTTGGTACAAGCAGGGAGAAAAGTTGCGAGTCTATTTTCCACCACTATAGAAATTGAAATCGAAAGTCAATTTGATCTTTTCCCGGTAAGAATGAGAGAAATTATCCTGCATCTCCGTTTGATATGAATAATGAAAAATTGAATAAACAAAAAAAAATGGAATTAAGAAAGAAGTAAAAATATCTAAAAACAAATTTCTTTCAAGAATATGATATTGGATACATTTTTATTCAAAACCAGGGCTTATGGGTTACATCTTAGGTGTTCAAATTCAGGAAAGGTGTTATCTAGGCGGACATAAGATCACGATCTTAAGGTCCTCAACCGTATACTTAATGTATTTCTCTTGTTGATTCAGGTTCCCCAAATGGCTCTTGAACCGCTCGAAAAATGAGCTGTAAGCCCCAATCAGCTTCTCGGATATGGAATGGCAAAGCTCACTTCGGATGTGCCAACTTGGTACCACCCATTTGGCTTGATTCTGATGAACCTCTTCTAACGTAGCATTGAAGGTCTTGAATCTCTCTTTCAATGTAGTTTTGGATACCTTCAACGAAGCACCCTGACTCACATATAATCCTTCATCTCTCAGACAATAGAGGACCCTCTCCCAAGTCAATCCCATATAGGCATTCATTCGTAGCTGCACATTTTCGATCAACGTCTTCAAATAATCCTCCCCAACCATCTCTCCCAAATCCTGGTCCTCTTTGATTTTTTGCAACAATGTAGTGAACATTGTTCATCATGAATAATTGAGTCAAAGAGGCATCCGCGTAGCACTTGGATTTAGCCTCCAATTTGAATTGTAAAATTTCAATGATCCAAATTAAATGGACCACCAATGGAGTACTAGTACACGCATCAAGTTGAGCAAGTTTCACTTCTGGAATCGTCATATGATCACCACAAATATTACTCCTATAATCTGGCTTTGACACGATCAGTTTAGTTAGACCTTCATTGTAGTAAGCGAACTGAGTAATGTATTTCGTAACATATGTAGTCACTCTGTCAATCCCACCTCTCTGATCCTGAAAATGAGACTGCTCATGAAGCATGTCATTTTCAAATTGCAGTAGAGTCTCTCTTGCAGCTTTGGCAAGCTGTGACTGCATCTCAGCAGCCACAATTCCAACAGATTCTAATGATTTGGACTTAAAGATAATGTCAAGATCATCCCAAAGCTGTGCCAACATTTCGTGGAGGTCTAAAATTCTGAACAGCTTCTCCGGATGTCGTGATCTATCGCCTGCGCAGATGCCTAATGCTTTACCAGTCTCAAATAATTGAAATGCAGGATCTTTAACTGTTCCCGCAAAACAGTTACCGTCAATGCCATTTCCAAGACCTCCAAACACATGCTTACAAAGTCTCTTTTCGCTCACAAACAGAACACTAACCCAAATCTTAGCACCTTGCATCCACTGTCTGATTGTCCCCTCAAACGCTCCCCACTCCAAACTACGAATGTCACTCATACTTAATTTCTTGACACCGAGTTTTCGGAGACTTGTGTCCAGGAAAGTCTTCCTGACACTCTGGTACACCTCAACCCCCTTCTCAAGATTTCCAGCAGATTTCATACTCTGGGCGATGCTGCGAAGATCATCTTTTTTCACCGTATTCAACTGTACAAAATGATAGTCCTCATAGCTAGGACCACTATCGGTTACGGAATATGAGCTTGTGGAAGACTTACTTGGATTGTTGCCGGTTGGACTGGTGAGGCTGATTAAGATGACTCGAAAGTCGTTTTCAAGTTGAGCAATATTGATGGTGCTGTTGAATTTGCTCTGATCGTCTGAGATCGTTGTGGCCTCCGTCTGTGGTTGAATCTCGTCCATGACTGATTCGGATGCTGAGACAACATTTTCTGGTGCCTCCGTCTGTGGTTGAATCTCGTCCATGACTGATTCAGATGCCGGGACAACATTTTCTAGCGCCTCTGTTGCCTGTGGCTGTTTATATCTACGGAATTTGAAGAATTTGAAGAAATCCATCTTCATATATGCTTGTTATACATCAAGGATAAAATCTAATGTAGCAAGGAATTATAAGTACTTTAAAAACTTGGAAGTCCTTGGTGGGGATATATTAGGGTATTGAACGTGGTAATGTTCTAGCCAAACAAGGGCCGAATAGGAGTTTACGGTAACAAAGAAAAAATTAATGACAAGATAATAAAATACCGTACACACACAAATAAGATAAGGATTTACGTAGTTTGATTATGCCTACGTCCATAGAAAGAAGACAAAATAATATTTTACTATAAAAATAAAGAGATATAAAGTAAAGTGACTTACACCCAAAACTCAAATACACCCACAAGCTCTCACTCTCTGACTGATATTACAAATTCAATTGATGATTTCGGATGTTTTTAATTGAATGAGTACAAGGCTATTTATAGCCAAAAAAAAATACTTGATATCCAAGTATATTACAAAATGCCAAATGACACTTGTTGTTCAAGAATAATTAGGAAGTTTCATCATCACGTCTGTAAATGTATAAAAAATTTGATGTGAAAAAAAATATATATTGTTAAAGACTCAAGGGAAGACTCTAGTAAACTTCCCAGAAATCACATCACATATTCTTCCATCCACCTACTTAACAATATTTTTTTTATTTTTATAGAAGATTGTCCCCATTCAAGCAATGGAGCCACTGATTGGAAATAAAATCATATTTAAGCACAGGATCAACGTTCTTAAATGAGGCACACATCACTATGATTGTGATATATTACACTTGTATATTTTAAATGCTGAGATGATTGTGTGTGTTTATATATATAGGGTTAAGTGGATTAAATCCCCTTCAACTTTCTTCTCTTTTTCAATAAATCCCCCTTAACTAAGTAAAGTACAGTTAACTCCCTAACTATTTCAATTGTTGCAAAACGTTAGTGGTCCGTTTAAAAACTATCGTCCAAAGAAGGCACATGACTCACGTGACTAGGTTAAAATCAATAAAGACAAAAATAACCTTGAATGTGTAAAGTTCGCTAATACACCAATGTATCGTCAACGAAGACCGAGAGGAATAACATATACAGACACACACACACACACACACACACACACACACACACACACACACACACACACACACATATATATATATATATATATATATATATATATATTACCTCCCTCCTTTCTTTTTAAATAACCTACAGCATCTGTCCATGGCCGTCACCTCCACCGTCCGCCCATGGCCACCACCGCCACCGCCACCGTTCTCTCCCCCACATAATATTTTTCTCTCACAACCACCTCACCGTCCACGGCTGCCACCACAACCGCTCTCTTCCCAATCCGCCTCCCTCTCTTTAGCCTCTAACTCCAGCAACAACAAGAACTTCAATACCGGTAAGAAGTGGGTTTGTTCTGCAGCGGTAGTGACAGAGGTGTGCGGCGACGATGAGCTTACCGGAGAACACAATGACTATTCGTGATAGCGGCACTGAACCATATGGGCAGACGGCAGTGAGTTGAACTGAAACGGCGGCTGCAAGCGAGGATGAACCCACGGGACGGCGACGATTGTTCTTAACGATGGTCGCGGATCAAAACGGTGGCGGTAACGACTGTAGGAGTCACGAAGCTTCAATGAATTACGGCAATGGTGGCGATGAATTTGGAAGATGCCAGTGAGCTTACCAATGAACAATGGAACTGAACTGGATATGGAGATTTGAGATCGAGTCACCTGAATATGGAGATTTGAGAGCAAATGAGAAGGATTTGCTGAAAATCAATGGCGAACGAGAGAGGATTTGCTGAGACTGAAAATTAGGGCTTCAAATTTGGGGGTTCTTGGGATATGATGAATATATATATATCCAAACTCAAGACCAAGTCCTCATTTGCAATTTCTTAGGTTCGTTCTCAGCATATGATGCTCTCAATGGTGAAAATGATTTCTTTCTTCAGGCCAATTATGGATGTATGAGATTTTGATAGCAAAGACTACGAGAATGGTCTTGTTTTGAATGGTGCTTGGACTATAACTAATAATTTATCTTCCCTACTTTACGAGTTTTATATCTGGGAAAGGATTGTTCTTAGCATATTTCCAAGGTGCTATATAATAAACAATTTGCAGTGATTACTAATGTTCTTTGAACCGTGAATTCAGATTAATTCCGTCGGAAAAAGGTCAACCGTCTATGTTTGCCGATCTCCAACCATAACAAATAAAATATTTAAATGGAGAGAGACATGCACCAAATCCAATCAATCCCAATATACAACCAATTTAAATTGGAACCCATTTTCATATTTTGATGTTATTACTTCACAATTTCCTCTCATCTCCTTCAATTTCTTGTTGGCCCCAAAAAATACCATTGACGAGATGGACACAGAGAGGAGGTGGTGGTGGCTGCCGATAGAGAAGAATTACAATTATTATATATATATAATTCTCCACTAATTGAGTTGTCATTCTCTTATTGGTAGAGAATTGTTTTTGTCCACTTCAATAAAATAATTCTGAGTTGGCCCATTTTCATTGGACATAGAGATTACAATTGTTACATCAGCCTATCCAATAATAATAATAATAATAATTTTTTAAAAAATAATAATAATTCAACACGAAGGGCTAAATGGTAATTTTCATTTTTTATTAACGTCTCCTTGACGGTTCTTGACTAAATGCAACAAAATGATAGTTTAGGGGGTTTTACTTATTTAAAGGGGGTTTCTTGCAATCGGGTTATAATTGAGGGGGGTTTAATGCACTTAACCCATATATTATATATGCATATCTATCTTATTTGGTATAATACGGATATTTCTTTTTAATTATAATATTGGGCAAAGTACCAATTTTCTTCCTGTTCTGGATTTCTTCCAAAAGAAAATTTATTTGTGCAAGCCTACCTTTATTCAAAAATTATTTATGTGGGGAAACCACATCTGTTCTTTTATCACAGTTACATTGCATGTTTATGCTCCTCTGTGTAGTTTGATCACAATTAGAATCTTTTAGCTTATGTTATTCAACATAAAAAATTTATTATCATATATTACGTGAATAGTTCGTAATTCTAATCTTCACTGTTTAAATAATAATTATGTGATTATAAGTAATCTGTCACATTGTTACTAATCGAATTCTGATTACTGTTTAAATAGTGATGCTATTATTTAAATAGTGATTCTGTAACGACCCTAAACTGATACCATTTATAAAAAAAAAAAAAAAAATTCGACATGACCTCCGCTAAAAGGAGTCTTACGACAACCTGCTTAAATGCATAAAAATACAAAGGTCTCTCTTGAACCTTCAAAATTTATCTAACCTGTCCCAACACAATACAAATAATACATTCCAGCATCCCTTTCATCCATTCATCCTGCCTCAACACAGTTCATCTCTTGGTGGAACATCCACATACCATTTAATCCAAATATCGTGATTATAGTCCCAATAATACATGGTTAAGATCTAAAGTCTACGTCTTACAACGTTTAGACAACATATAATAAAATTACAGCCCATAAATATAATTATAATAACAAGAGTTCACAAATCTTTATACCAAATATAACAAACTAAGATTTTACAAAAAATATGGGACTTAAATACAAAAATAGCAAAACTATCTTCTAATCCAATTTAGACCTGTGGTGGAACGTCATCCGCCACTTCTTTTCCGTTTCTTGAAAAAAAATGTTAAATAAAAGGGGTGAACAAAATTGCTCAGTAGGTGGTGCATAAGACACACCTCTTGTGACCCCGTGAATCCAGATAATGAATAAAGACAAGGAATAGGGATCATTCTAAGCCAGGGAAAAATACAACATAAATTTCTCAAGTTCAAGACTAACAAATTTCCATGCCATGAATGTAATGTTATGCATGTTACTCCCCATTTTCAATTCACTTCAAAACTTCACTTTTCAAACCGTTAACGTAACGCGTCCCTCGGTACTCCCTTGGCGACACGAGAGAAGGATTGGCCACTGTCCCTGACCCTTGGTAACCCCGCGGCGTCATTTGGGGCCCAGTTGGCTCAACCACGCTAGGGCGATCTCCCTAATTCCTTCTAGGCTACTGTGGAGGGAAAAATCTCCCTCCAATTAGAACTGTACACGTCATCGCAATGTAAATACTCATCACAAATGTCAAAGGCCCATCCTGCTCAAAGCCCAGTCCAAGCTCATTGACAGCCCAAAATCATAAGACACTAACCCAAGGTCGCAGATAATTGATCTCTGTAGCATTGCTCAAGCCCGAAACAAGAGATCCAGCCCGTTAGCAATGTCACATGGATCAGGTTACTTATAGCCCAAATCTATTGAAAGGAAATTAGTCCTATTAGAAGAAGGATACAGCAAAGAAAGAAACTACTACACAAGGAAAATTATACAAAGGAATGAGCTCTATTTGTAAAGAATTTCTGTAAGGAAAGAATTGGAGGACAAGCAATGCGAGTCCTACCATAATTCAACCAATCTTTTGTGTATAAATTGTAATACCCCTAATTTTAAAAGGATAGTCCTCGTATTTATTTTATTGTTTCTAATGCATTTTTACTTGTTGACGTGCATATGTGTTAATTTTATTGCTTTAATTGTGGTTTATTATTTACTTGTTTTCTTTGTTGGGGTTCTTTGTTGTGAGTTTAATTGAATTTACTTATTTAAATTGTTCTATTTTAGTTAGTGTAATTATAGTAATTATTTGGTTGTTTTAATTAACTTAATTAGAGGGTTATTTTAATTGATTTAAGTTTAACTGATGAATTGTTTAAATGTATTTATTTTATTAAATATAATTGTTTTCTAAACTTAACGTGACTGTAGGGTTGGTTGCATGTATGGTATATACATAAGTAGCCGACATTGATATTATAAACTAGTTGGGTTTTATGGGCCGAATTTCAGTTTAGGATTTAGGTGGACTTAGATTTAAAGTAGCCTATAAATACATGTAGGGCTTCAGTTTAGGGTTTGAGAACCCAATTCACGGCATACAGAAAACAGAGAGACGTGTAGAGGAATCTGGGAGAGAACAGAGAGGGGAAAACAAAAAGGGGTTACCGGAAAAGTTTAGAAGGAAGACGTTGAGATTTTTGGAACCGAATCTCACAGGCAAGTTCTAATACTAACTCTACCTCTTTGGCCTGTGTTCTTTGCATCCCTAATTAAATTCCAGGATGAAATAAATTTAATTTAATTTGTTTTAACTTGGTTTGCACGATTATTTGGTTTTTAAAACAGTATGTGTTTTTTATAGCTGTAACTTGTTCATTTTTAAACGGTTTTGCATAACTCTTATTCTAATGATAATTGATTAATGTCTAATGAGTTTAAATAGTTCTGGAAGATGTTTCTGTGCATCGTTAATACAATCCCAGGTGGAAGTAAACCGTTAAATTAATTTTTGGTTGCATAGAAATTGTTCAACATCGTGTGTGTTACCGATCGGGTTTTTGGCTTGTTTTAAATCTGTTTGGAAAAATTCTTGTTCCGATTAGTTTTGATTAATGAACAAAAAGTTAATTAACTTTGGAACACTCTAGGACTGAGTTTTAATTAATAATAAACTTGGGTTAAGGAATACAGTTGCCGGACATCGCCGGAATTGGAAACGAAGACGCACAGAGGAAAGCCTGCTCTAATTAGAGTAGAGCAGGCTCAACAAAAGGGTAGAGCAGGCTCTACCTTAGGTAGAGCTGGCTCTATGGGAGTCTAGAGGCGACTCCATCATGGGGGAGCCGGCTCTACCTTGTTGTGGAGGCGGCTCCACCTTTTGCGGAGCCGGCCCCTTTGATTTTTGCTTCCAGTTTTAAGTTTCTGCAAGACCTGGGCTACAGGGATTGAATTCTTGACATTCTAGGCTGAAAATAGAGTGTTTCTAAAGGTATTCAAAAGGGTCTAAACCTGTGTTAAATTTTCAGAAGGCCTGGTAATTCATAATCTTCCATAAGAAGCTAAAAGAAGGAACAACCAGAAACTCTTAGGAAATAGATCAATATTACTGTGATGCGGATAATTCAAGTTGCTGGTTTTAAAATTAGCATTTGAACTAGGAATTTTATGTTTAAATCATGTGACGGTGGTATAGGATTAAGCATCCCAATTTATATAATGTTGGTTATGCTTAACAGGAAATTAGTTGATGTTTACAAGTCATTATGTATAATCAACTAACCGGATGATATGGAGTAGTTTAAACAAGCATGTTAATTTTGATATTGATATTAGTATGCTGATAGGGGATTAAATAATGGATTACACTTATTATCTGCGTTCTTAAACTGTTAGAGAATCATGTGTTGTTCATATATGACAAGCTTGCAATTTATATATTCTTGTTGTACTTGTTATAGATGTGTGGATATTGATATTTATAATATCATCTGTAGTATTAAAAATTGGATGGATGGTGTTATACATGTTATGGATTGGTTGATATTGATTTTATCTCATTATTTGTATTATCAACATTGGATGGATGGTTTGTATGCACCGGTATGGGACGGTGACATACTAGGAGGATTAGCTCAAAAACGCTAAGTCCTACCTACTTTGGATTAAGGGATGGATTAACTACAAAAGTTAATTCCTACCTGTATTTTGTGTCAGAGCACTAAATAGTTGAGTGACACTTATGGTTTGGAACGGATTTTAAATATATTTTTATGGTGCCACGATATGAGCCTGAGTCTCAGAGTCGTTGGCTAGGGAGCATATATGCATTGGGATGCATAGCTGGCTATGATGGTTAGATGTGTACCCTGCTAGGTCTAGGTAGTCATGCCCACCTCAGGTGCATTTTGCATAGTGCCTACTAGTCAAGTTGAGACGGGCCTGTAGTCCAGTGAGAGTTCTGTAGTATGATTATATATATATGTATCTACGGACTATTTAGTTATTGTTGGATTGGTTAGGATATACATGTGTATCGGGTCTCTGCTTGGGTAGTAGTAGTATAGAACTTGGTAGTGGGCCTGACCCACTTATTATTTTTCAGGTATTGGATGTTTGAGGTCTTAGAGCTTGTTCGAGCTGAGCAGAGACGATCTTTCATTATACCGACGATGTAGGACTTCTTTCTAGATATTCGATTTGGGCTTTTATCTTCAGTTATTTATTTTTGTTCGGTTTGGATTTTTATTAGGGGTCCACTGGAGATGGAGTCCCAAGTTGTAAATTTATGAAGTTTGGATTGTCAGAGTTTAAATATTTATATTTGAGGATTTTTAATTTAGTATTCCTTCAGCTTATTATTATTTCTTATATTCATTTTGAATTCTGTGTTTGATTAAATATTAATTGTTTGATATCCCTCGAATCTGTGCTTGGACTTGATCACCCATGGCTCTAGAATCGAAAGGTATCACATAAATCGAGGCCCAGACCTCCAATAAAAGGATCAAGCAATTCTACGCTTCTCTATATACTGTTCTTGTTTATTTTTATTGTTTATTGAGTGAGTTATGTTATTTTTCCTAATCATTATTGGTTGGGCGAAATTTTGCACCTACACTTTGGCGCCGGCTGTGGGAAACGTGTGCAAATATATTCTTACTCTTGTTTTTTGTTTCACAGGTGAATCCTGCAGCTACCATCCAGAATGTCGAACGGAGGATCTTCAACGAATCAACAGACGGAGTTGATGCAGAAGATGCGTGAAGAGTTTCTACACCAATTTGACGTACTTCGTCAGGCAAACGAAGCAAGCGTAGCTCAGATCGCCTTACTTCAACAGCAGAATAACACTCTGCAAACGACGCTGGCTCAGTTGCAAACCACCGCCACCAGTGGGTGACACAACAGCACCCCCCTAGTCAGAATATTCCTCCGATTACTAGACTTCCGCCTGATGGGGCTCCACCTAATGGGGCACGACCCAATGAGGCTCAGCCGAATGAGGTTCAGCAACAACGGAGGGCAAGATCCGAGGCTGCGGCTTCAGATAACATCCCTCATCGCACACAGGATGAGCAAGTCGAATCCAGCCATAAGCTTACGGTGTGGTCCAATGGATCCCAGATGGTGCAGGTGTTCAGGATGCCTTTGACGAGAAGAGACTCTTGAAGATTCAGACACCTGCCGAGATGGCTAGAGAACACAAAAATTCCTTGGTCAAAACTCTTTTCACTGATGATGTGTATCTGGTTGAGAGGCCCAAGAAATTTACTATGCCTTCTTTCACCCAGTTTGATGGAACAGGGGATCCTTCTCGGCACCCAGATCATTATGCTCAAAAGATAGCTTCGGATGATTGTAATGACCCTTGGATGTGCAGAGTTTTTCCTACCAGTTTGACAGGAGCAGCACTAGAGTGGTTCAGGAATAGACCGCATAAGTTCATCCCGGATTACGTAACTCTATGCACCATGTTCCTGGCACAGTATTGTGGAAATAAGAAGCAAAAGAAGAGCATTGCCAGCCTCTTCACCGTAAGGCAGAAAAGGGGGGAAATATTGCAGGATTTCTTGTCAAGATTCAACATGGAAGCCTCAGAAATAGCGGATTGTCATCCCACAACTGCTATAGAGACATTTAAACTCGTGATGATTCAGGGGACGAAGTTCCACACTTCCTTAGTCAAGTATTCTCCTCCCGACATGCAGACTCTCAATGCCAGGGCCCAGATCTACATTCGGCTTGAGGAAAATATAGCCCACCGAGCGCAGCACGCCACCCTCGTGACAGTGGAAAACAAGCCGCGAGAAAGAGTTCCAATTCCAAAGATTCAAAAAAGCCAACGTTCCTTAACGCCGATCACCGAGGCACCTGAAAAAAGGCAAAGGGTAGAGGAAGGATTTACACCTCTCCGAATTACCTTGGCTCGGCTTTTCCAAGAGAATAAGATGAAGTTCATAACTCCGCAGCCAATAAAGCAACCCCTGGAGCAAAGGGACAAAAGCAAGCATTGCGCTTATCATCGAGATTATGGGCATTCAACCAATGATTGCAGATCCCTCAGGCGACAGGTTGAGAATATGATCGCCAGAGGTAAGTTGACGGAATACCTCATGACAAAGGAGTATGCTGTGATACCCCTCGGATCCGAGACACGGGTTGATCAGGTCTGGCCCAAACCCGAGGGAAGTATCAAACAATTAAAGTATTTTAAATCGAACACAAAATAGAAATTTAAGAATTTAAATAAAGAAATCCAAGAGAAAAATAAAATCCTTCAACGATAAATAATATTTATTTAATCCTCCAAAACCTTCAAGGTTACAACTTGGGAATCCAAACAGTGGATCCCTAAAGAAAATCTCAACTGAACTGAAACTGAAAACATCAAGCTAGAAGTATCGAGAGAAATCCTACGTAAGCAGATAAACGTGAGACTCTCCCTAACAAGCACGATCAAGCTCTAAGGCTGAAACCGACCTACACCTGAAAAAAATAATAGAAGAGTGGGTCAGGCCCACGAACAAGTTCTAATCTAACTGCGATCCAAACGGTGACCCGATACGCAGATACACCCTAGATATCTCAAAAATATCTAATTAGTCCATACATATATATATCCACACTAAAGGACATTCACTAGACTATAATAGGGGTCTCAACCTGAATAGAAGGTAACATGCGAAAACGCACCCAAGGGTGGGCATGAGTACCTAGACCTAACAGGGTACACCTCAACCTACTATAGTCAGCTACGCATCCATTGCATATACGCACCCTAACCAACGAGTATGAATCTCAAGCTCATCTCGTGGTACCATACACATATATCTAAATTCCGTCCCAAAACCAGGTATGCCATTCAATTACTTATTGAACGGACACACTTTATACAAACTAGTTAGTCACTCAACATATTTGCAGTTGATATGACCCACCACAATCCACTAATCCAGGAAATCACCCAACTTAGTTGCAGTTGATCTGACTTAGTCACAAATAGGATTCAATATCTTTCAATCCATTCCTTTAGTCCATTAGGTTAGGTTTATGCGTTTTGAGCTAAACCATCCCTAGTATGTCACCGTCCCATACCGGTACATACAATCATCCACATCCGTGTAAATTACAACATATATACCAGTTTAGTAATTTATAGTCCAAGACTATTTCCCAAAGAATTGCAGAAAAATAATTAATATTTCAACAACTAAAACCAAACATTAATCCATTTAAAGTTTAATATTCCAACAACCACCTCCAAAACCATAATCCAATTCCAAACCAAAAATCCAGTTAATTGCTTAACATTGTGTAATTTTACAGCAATTAAATCATGTACCATTCCGTTCAAAACCATGCAACTACAGATTTATAACAGAGTAGTTTAGCAACCAAAATCTGAAACATGCCTAGGATCAAGTCTGTTCACTAGAAGACCCTAATGTCCATTTAAACCAATTTTAAATTTATGCTACACTCATTAAATTACTAATTTAGAAATAAGTAATTTAAATCTTTTCCATCCATTATTCACATTCAAAAAGGTTTAAATTCATATTATGCATTCGACTTGTCTACCTGTATAAACCATGCACTGAGAACCCTTAAGAACACCCAAGTGACATGTTAATCTCCTCCATTTACTTCCAACTTAGTCCCAGACTCACAACCCTCCAACAGTAGCAAGTAATTCGTAATAAAAAAAAAAAATCAGAAATCAAATTCCAAGAGAGCCTGCTCAATTTTTTAGAAAGAACAGGCTCTTTTAGAGCCTTGAGCCGTCTCCTTTGCCCCATGGAGCCAGCTCTTTACCTAGAAAAAAGGAGGGAGCCGGCTCCCTCCATCCATGGAGCCTTCTCCTTTGCCTCTTTTGTATTACCAACCCTAGTTCACTCTCTGCTTGAATTTTGCTTCATTATGTCCGTGTATTCTTTCCCCGATTAATTCCAAGCCCTCTGTTGGTTACTTACAGTGATCTTAGAGGTTCAATACTATCCTAATATCATCTCCCAAGCTTGATTACAGCAATTTAAATCAATTAAAAGAAGTAAACTTGCTACGGAAATAAACATGTTTCTATGTAAAAACTGAAACCTCATGCATGGATTACAACGAAGCAAAATGCAACAGAGATCTAAAACAGAAATAGCAACCTTCCTATGAGATTTACATAACTCTCATAGTCTTTCCATACTTAGTTTACAGTAGTTGCAATCAAAAACAGAGACAAAAACTACGACAAAAACCCTCATGCTTAAAAGACATAAAACTGAACCAACTTGTATGCACTGTAACAGATATTGCAGAAATCATCACAGAAATAATTCAAAGCATACATATGATTAATTTGATGTATAATATACATGAATGATTTAGTTGTTAATTTCCTTAAAACCCTAGAGCATATCTAGGTGCACAGAACACGGCTCAAAGGGAAAGAGGAAGATAGAACTTGCCTGAATAGGTTTGCAAACAAACCCTTATTGCCGTTGGTCTCAGTTTTTCGACATCCACTGAAACTTGTCTAACCTCCTAGAACCTCTGCTCCTTCCTTCTCCTTGGTTAAACCTTGGAACCCCAGTCGAAATTCTCACAAACTGCTCTGTTCTCACCAAAACTCCCTCTGTAACTCTCTCTATTTGGCAGACTTTTCCGTGTAAAAGCTACGACAATATGTAACCCTAGGTTTAACATATACTGAGGTATTTATAATTGCAAGATTAAAACCCTAATCCACAGAGCCCTAACTTCGTCGGCCCACAAAGTAACCCAGTTTAGATACATATCAGATGCTTATGAGACGGCTCCAAAAACCCTAACTAAAACGTATCTAAAACCCTAGTTAATGGGAATTACATAATTACCCTGTTCAAAAATTAAATACTTAATAAATAATTAATTTAATAAAACCCATTAATTAAATCAAATAAGCAAGCAACGAATCACTTAAAACACATAAAATAAATAATCAAGCAACGAATCAATTACGACACATAAAACGCAAATAAAGAATAACTGCAATTAAAGAGTAATTTAAATAATAAATCAACTAATGCACATAAAAAAAATAAAATCCAATTTAAACAATAAATTAAATACCAGGACTATCCTTTTGAAATTAGGGGTATTACATATGCAAAGCCCCGCGAGGTCTATCCCCACAAGATGGAAGGTACACAAGTAACAGTCATCCATGCAATACATAGCAGGTCTGAAGATGATCAAGAGTCCAAGGAGGGGTACAGATCCAGACTGAGGGCAGCCCACAAGCTCAGGAGGATATCCTCGGTCAATGCTATCGCTTCGGGTAGCATCAATATAGGATTCGGAGATGGCGACCTATCGAGAGTTCAACTCCCCCACGAGGATCCATTGGTCATCAGTCTTTTAGTGGCCAATTGTATGATCTGAAGGGTTTTGATAGATCCAGGAAGTAGGGCCAACATAATCACAAAGACGGTCTTTAAGCAGCTAGAGATCCCGTCATCATCTATTCGACCTACCTCCAGCCCGTTGATGGGGTTCGATGGCACAAGAGTAGATCCCCTTGGAGTAATAGACTTGTCCGTAACTGCGGTGAAGAGGACTCTGAAGGAGAACTTTGTTTTAACAGAGATCCATCCTTCTTACAATCTCATCATGGGAAGAGGCTGGATACATCGGATGAGAGGAGTTCCGTCTACCCTTCACCAGGTGATGCGGTGCTTATCTCCAGACAGGAAAGAAATAATTAATCTGTGGGGCGATCAAGTCGCAACGAAGGAATGCTATATGTTGACACAACTTGAAGCAAAGAGGGTGTCAACTCAACAGCAACCAGGTGTGGCTTCCAAAACTGGACCCAAATAGCAATTACAGAGCCCTCTGCCCAAGTATCTTAAGGTAGAGGAGGAAGAGGAAATTGCGAAGCCTACTAAGGAGACCCTTGAAGCCGTGGAAGTTTTCCTCGGCGACCCTCATAAGGTTACCTATCTAGGCTCTTCCTCTGCGTCTGAAGAAAAGGAGGCGTTAATTGATGTTATCCGGAGCAATGCAGATGCCTTTGCGTGGGACCACTCGGACATGGTAGGGATCGATCCCTTAGTTTCCAGCCATAGTCTGAAGGTGGATCCTGAGTTCAAACCGGTTAAGCAGAAACATCGAAGGTTTACCCCCGAACGCAATCACATTATAGCTGAAGAAGTGAGCAAATTATTACAAGCAGGTTTCATTCGAGAAGTGCAATATCCACAGTGGCTGTCAAACGCGGTAGTCGTATAAAAGAAGAATGGAAAGTAGAGGGTTTGTGTAGACTATACCAACTTTAATAAAGCCTGCCCTAAAGATAGCTTCCCTCTGCCCAAGATAGATCAAATGGTTGATGCTACCACCGGCTACAAGAGGCTGACATTCCTAGATGCATACTCAGGATATAATCAAATTCCTATGAACCCCGAAGATGAAGAAAAAACGGCTTTCATTACAGAAAAGGGGACTTATTGTTACAGGGTCATGCCATTCGGACTGAAGAATGCTGAAGCTACTTATCAACGCCTTGTCAACAAGATATTTTATAATCTGTTGGGAAAGATAATTGAAGCATATATAGATGACATGGTGGTTAAAAATGTGAAGAAAGAAGATCATTCGAAGCATCTACAGGAAGTTTTCAATACCTTGAAGAAATACAACATGAAGCTGAATCCATCCAAGTGCTCCTTCGCAGTATCAATAGGTCAATTCCTTAGCCACATAGTGAATAAAAGAGGGATAGAGGTAAGTCCGGCTCAGGCTAAGGCCCTCATCCAGAATCAAGAACCAAAAAATCGCAGGGAGGTGCAGGTTCTTACCGGTCGGATCGCAGCCCTCAACCGGTTTATATCCCGATTGTCAGATAAGTGCAAACCATTCTTCGATGCTATACGATCTAAGAATAAAGATATATGGGGACCTCAGCAACATGAGGCCCTCAATTGGTTGAAAGGTTACATGGCTGAACCACCAATTCTATCCGCTCCAAAACCCAGAGAGGTTCTTATTATGTATTTGGCAATTTCTAATATAGCAACAAGTGCAGCATTGATTAGAAAGGAAGGAAAGAGGCAATATCCAGTCTTCTACACAAGTAAGACCATGACAGATGCGGAGACACGATATAGTAAAGCAGAAAAAGTCATCTTAGCCTTGATATATGCCAAGAGGAAGCTTCGGCATTATTTTGAATCTCATAGCATTATGGTACTCACCAACTATCTTATACGGGGTATACTCTCTAAGCCCGATCTATCTGGGAGAATTACCAAGTGGGCTATCGAGCTTAGTTCCTTCGACATAAGGACAGGCCGTAGCAGACTTTCTTCTCGAATATGAAGACATTCCCGAAGAGCCGGTACACCCTAAACCACAGTGGGAACTTTGAGTCGATTGCTCCTCGAATCAAGCAAGTGCAGGGGTAGGAGTTGTAATGTCAACACCCGAAGGCACCAAGATGCAGCAATCTATCTGTTTGAAGTTCCTGGCTACGAACAATGAGGCCGAGTACGAGGTGTTACTTGCTGGTCTTCGATTGGCCAGCAGCCTCCAAGTACGTTGCTTAAAGGTTTTTAGTGACTCACAGTTTGTTATAAATTAAGTGACAGGTCACTACCTTCCCAAAGAGGAAAGAATGAAAGCATATAAAGAAGCTGTAAAGAACGTTGCACGGGGATTCGATCAGATCGAATTCTATCAGGTACCTCGTGTTAAGAATGCCAAAGCAAATCAATTGGCCACATCAGCGTCATCCTCAAATGAAGATCTGACTCGGATTGTGCGGATTAACGTCCTGGACGAGCCCAGCATTAATCCTCCGCAGGAAGTAATGGTGATTCCAGTTATTCCTCGAGAACCATGCTGGATTGATCCATTGGAAGCCTACCTCAAGCATGGAGTTCTTCTAAACCAGAAGTCCGAAGCACAGAAGCTCCGTCTCACCGCAGCTAAATATTCCATCATTAACAATCAGTTATACCGAAAGTCATTTTCAGGTCCTTACCTAAAATGTTTAAGCCCTACTGAGGTTCTTGTGGTGTTGAAACAAATCCATGACGGAGATTGTGGCAACTATTCTGGGGGTAGATCCCTTGTGCATAAAGTCCTGACTCAAGGTTACTTCTAGCCGTACTTGGCCCGGAATGCAAAAGAGTATACTCGGAGGTGTGACAAATGTTAACGTCACAGTCCCATGAAGCATCAACCTGCCGAAGATTTGTATGCAATGGCAAATCCATGGCCATTCGCATAATGGGGGATTGATATGGTGGGCTCGTTACCCAAGACTGTGGAACAAAAGGAGTACGTGCTACTGGCTACAGATTATTTCACTGAATGGGTAGAAGCCGAGGCCTACTCAAGTGTGACCTATGAACAGGTAAAAACTTTCCTTTGGAACAACATCATTTGCCGGTTTGGGGTCCTAAAAGTCATTATGATGGACAATGGTAAGAACCTCGACAATAGAAGTACAAGAAAATTCTTCGCTGAGCATGGAATTATACAAAAGTTAGCTGCAGTTTGTCATCCACAAGGGAATGGACAGGTTGAAATAACTAATCGGACCATTTTTAGTTGTTTAAAGAAGAAATTGGAGAAACTCAAAACGAAATGGTACGAGAATCTCCCTCAGGTGCTTTGAGCGTACCGAACCACACCACGGCGGCCCACGGGGGAGAGTCCCTTTGCCATGGCTTATGGATCCGAAGCAGTGATTCCAACTGAAGCGGCGATTCCAACCCTTCGGACATCCTTGTTGCTTAAAGGAAACAATAGTCAGCAGCTCGAACATAGTCTAGACCTCCTTGATGAAAAAAGGGATGTTGCAGCAATTAGGCTTGCTTCATATCAGTAGCAGATGCGCAACAATTATAACAAACGTGTCAGATTCCGGAGCTTTGAGGTAGGCGATTGGGTTCTGAAGCAAGAGACAGCTCATGTAAAAAAACTGGAACCTAATTGGACCGGACCCTACAGGATTACCGAAGTAGTGGGGAAGGGAGCATATCATTTGGCCGAAGCTGACGGACGTCCCATTGCGCGTCCTTAGAATGCAATACACCTTAAACGGTATTTCCATTAGTTAAGTTTGTCAATTTTATTAAGAATTCTTCACAAATAAGGCTGCGTAAGCCCACAGTCAGCCATGTTTTACTTTATTTTGCTTCTATTTGTTTCTTTCCATAAAAATAGGGGCCATACCATCATTCTATGATTATGCAATTTTGCGTCGCAGTATGCATTAGCAATTTTTATGCAAAGAAAGTAATTTTTATGCAAAGAAAAAAATTTCGAAAATTTTTATGCAAAGAAAGAAATTTGAAATTTTCAAATTTTATGCAAAGAAATCTTCATACTATACTGTGATTATGCAATTTTATGCTTTTATACAAAGTAATGTTGGAAGCAAGTTATTAAAAAACATGCGTTTTGACCTATGGTTAAAACTCTTTGTCCCACATCGGATAAAAATTGAAAGGAAATGTGGTTAATATATGCGTATCCATTACATATGGTTGCCAAGAAGGGAGTATCAATGGAAGAAAGTCTCCAAAGTAAACAAATAGAAAACTTCCCAACCATTGTTACTCGCTTTCTTAGCCACCTATCATTTTTGAGTCCTCGGCAAGTTGTTTTAAAAAAAAAAAAACGATGAAGAGAAGAATATATGTATGAAAACCTCCCTCCGGCTCAGCGCCGGGGAGTAATTCATTCACCTCGGACCCTAAGTGTCCGGCTCGGCAAAATCTCGCCTCGGACCCTAAGTGTCCGGCTCGGAAAAAACCTCGCCTTGGACCTTAAGTGTCCGACTCAACACAACCTCCTTCAGGCTCAGCGCCGGGGAGTAATTCATTCGCTTCGGACCCTAAGTGTCCAGCTCGGCACAACCTCCCTCCGGCTCAGCGCCGGGGAGTAATTCATTCGCTTCGGACCCTAAGTGTCCAGCTCGGCATAACCTCCCTCCGGCTCAGCGCCGGGAAGTAATTCATGCGGCACAACTTCCCTCAGGCTCAGCGCCGGGGAGTAATTCATTCGCCTCGGACCCTAAGTGTCCGGCTCGGCACAACCTCCCTCTGGCTCAGCGCCGGGGAGTAATTCATTCGCCTCGGACCCTAAGTGTCCGGCTCGGCACAACCTCCCTCTGGCTCAGCACCGGGGAGCAATTCATGCGGTACAACCTCCCTCAGGCTCAGCACCGGGGAGTAATTCATTCGCCTCGGACCCTAAGTGTCAGGCTCGGCAAAATCTCACCTCGGACCCTAAGTGTCCAGCTCGGCACAACCTCCCTCCGGCTCAGCGCCGAAGAGTAATTCATTCGCCTCGGACCCTAAGTGTCCGGCTCAGCAAAATCTCACCTCGAATCATAAGTGTCCGGCTCGGTAAAAACCTCGCCTCGGACCCCAAGTGTCCGGCTCGGCACAACCTCCTTCAGGCTTAGCGCCGGGGAATAATTCAGTCGCCTCGGACCCTAAGTGTTCGGCTCGGCACAACCTCGCCTCAGACCCTAAGTGTCCGGCTCGGCACAACCTCCCTCAGGCTCAGCGTCGGGGAATAATTCAGTCACCTCGGACCCTAAATGTCTGGCTCGGCACAACCTCGCCTCAGACCCTAAGTGTCCGGCTCGGCAAAATCTCGCCTTGGACACTGAGTGTCCGGCTTGGAAAACCTCTTATTTATTTTGCTTCGGACTAAAACAAATAAGGAACCTTCGGGCAGAGTACCTTCCTTTTAAAAAAAAAATCTCTCAACAGAGTGAGTGCAATATCAGAAGCATACAAGCATACTCAGTCGAAGCAGAATAAAAGAAACACAGCTTCAGAAACAAGGTTATATCATTCAAATTTATCATTCTCAAAATTGTTTCATTACAAGGGAAAGGAAAAAAAAAAAAATAGAGAATTTGCTTGATCCTACTTCCTCTTCAGATCAAACGGGGCAGATTCGAAAGCATCTACTACAGCTGGACTTGCAGGTGGAGGAATTGAAGGACTAATAGTTACAGGAGTTGATGAGCTTGGAGGATCTTCCGGGTGAGCCTTCACCATTTCAGTAAAAAGCACCTCAGCCTCCTGAGCCTTCGGACCCTCAGTATAAGGGAAGGACACCCCCATGGTCACATCAAAGGCATCAGGATCCATCGATTTGGGGCTTGAGCCTTGATTGAAGCCGGACCGATAAGCTTTTGCACTTGACAAACGCACCAGACTGGAGTAACGACCTTGCATCTGCCTCCCGGCAACGATGCAGGTGCTAAGGGCATCATTCAAGCGCTGGACTTCAGCCTCCAGCGACTCAACTTTGGCATCAGAAGAAGCCAGACGCTTTTTGTAAACATCTTAAGCCTCATATGCAATTTGTGCATTGGCAATGGCATGGGATGCCTTCTTCTCAGAATTACTGAGGTCTTTCTCCAGCTTCTTAAGAGAAAGAGACTGAGCCTCAGCAGTAGCACAGAGGGCCATAGTATGATACAAGCCCTGCGTCATGAGATAATAACAATGTAAGAAAGTTTGTAAGATAATTATGACAATGGAAATGAAGGAATGAGCAAACCTCTATGGCTCGAATAGGGGCAGATGGGAGTAGCTATTCCAACCCTATTCTACCAATAATTTCTTCATCCTTGGGAAGCCACATTCCCCGAGCGACGGCCAGTACTGCAAATGGGTCAGTGATCATAGAATCACCAACATAGAGGATGGACTTGTCAGCCCTCGAGAAGGAAGGAGTCCAAGGTGCCCCAGCCTCGGCAAGGACGTAGGCGCTGACCTCATCCTCAGGGTTAATCTCCTCAGTTTTCTTCCCTTTGCTTTTTGGGTTAGAAGCACCCTTGGGTTTCGTGGTTGAAGAGGGGTTCAGCCTTGCTCTTTTGTTCAAAGGGACTTCGTCAATCTCCTTCTCCTACTCGTTTATACGCAATATAGTCAACGGAGCATTCTCTGCAGCTTTCCTCTTCAAGGCTTCAGCCCTCTGTTTTTCTTCCTCAGTCATGGGGAAGCTGTCGAATGATGGAAGTGAGAGGTCCATGAGATCAGCGGTTACAGCTCTGGAAGCAACTGCTTTAAGACTCGCAGAAGTGAGTAAGCTCTCAAGCGAGGGAGGGTCACTCCAAACCTGCCCTTCCAGGAAGGAAAGCCTCTTCTTGGCAGCTGAAAAAGGATATGTCGCTGAAAAAACACCAAGAAACTCGTAAATATATCGAAAGAATAAGACTCGACATGGGAAACAGCCAGAACAATCTTCATGAAGAAAGGGGGGATATTCTATACCTAACTTCCCGAACTTGCGAGGGATTGGGAGTTTGCTCGATTGGGGCACGGCCCATCTCCCTTTAACGATTATCATCCTCTCTTTCCACTTCTTTTCAGAAGTAGGGAGGTCTGTACATATCCTTTGGTGCAAGGGGGAAGTGAAAAAGAAACGACAAGGTTCGATCCCATGCTTAGAAATAGAATAAGTAATCAGCAAGTCAACCAGAGTCAAGTCAAGACTCTCCTGCCACCGGCGAATGAGGAGTGCCGAGATTACTCGAAGGAAGTTAGGGTTTACTTGCAGAGGTGCAATCCCCAATTTGTTGAAAACTAAGTGACAGAAAGGATGAAGGGGGAACCTAAGAGCGGTGAGGTGCCCAACAGAGAGGATCAACTCGTCTTCTCCGACGCCCTCGCCGGCGCAAAAATCAGCGCCTTTGGGGTATTCTGCAATTTCTACCCCCTTGGGAATCTCGAATTCTTCTATTACGGATTCAATGGAGAACGGGATGCGACGAATAGATAAAATTGCATTTCTTTCTTCCTTAGTGAGGATATTGTCCGACCCAGAGGTGGATGTTTCAGCCTGGATCGGGGAAGCACCGGGCTGATTAGCCGATTTACAGGTTTAGGGAAGTTCGAAACCCTAGGTGGGGGAACCCTAATGAGATTAGGGGAAGACGAGGGAGTGGACTCAGAATCTACGATCTCTATACGCTCAAGAGTAGTCGAAGTACTCATAATGCAAGATTGAAGAGAAAAAGATGAAGAACTAACCTGATAAGACGACGGAATGAAGAACGCAAGAAACGTAGTGAGAGCAAAAGTAACCCTTATGGAATCTCTTAAGGCAGAATGGCAATGGGTAATCTTCGAACCGTCTTTTTGTAAAATAGACAACCATGCAACTTCAATTCCCTTTTTAATAGGAGACGCAATCCAATTAAAGAGGAAATTGGGGGCAAAGTATGGAAGAAAAAATCTCCCTCTAATGAGAACTGTACACGTCATCGCAATGTAAATACTCATCACATATGGCAGAGGCCTATCCTGCTCAAAGCCCAGTCCAAGCTCGTTGACAGCCCAAAATTATAAGACACTGACCCAAGGTCGCAGATAATTGATCTCTGTAGCATTGCTCAAGCCCGAAACAAGAGATCCAGCCCGTTAGCAATGTCACATGGATCAGGTTACTTATAGCCCAAATCTATTGAAAGGAAATTAGTCCTATTAGAAGAAGGATACAGCAAAGAAAGAAACTACTACATAAGGAAAATTATACAAAGGAATGAGCTCTATTTGTAAAGAATTTCTGTAGGGAAAGAATTAGAGGACAAGCAATGCGAGTCCTACCATAATTCAACCAATCTTTTGTGTATAAATAGAGGCCCAGACCTCCAATAAAAGGATCAAGCAATTCTACGCTTCTCTATATACTGTTCTTGTTTATTTTTATTGTTTATTGAGTGAGTTGTGTTATTTCTCCTAATCATTATTGGTTGGGCAAAATTTTGCACCTACAGCTACATTAACGCCACAGACCCTCGGTACCCCCTTGGCGTCCGGGTTTTCACAAAAATCATTTTCTCAAAAAGGTTTCCCAAATCCCTTTTTTATTCATTTTCAAAACATTTCTCGTCCTTCATGCCCAATGACATGCGTGTATGTCTCTTGTCTTCGCTACTATGGAAACAAGATAATTTCAAGTAACATAATTAATCATTCTTCGCCAAAAATTTTCAAAGAAAACATATATAGTTATATACATCATTTCTAGCACAATTCACAACATGATAGACATAAGAAATCAACATTTAAGCATAATTTTAACACAAATCAGCATGTATATATATAGGATCATAAACTTTATACATTACAACACAATTATTCTAGGATAATTATCATCAATTAAATAAATTAACAACAATTACATAAAATTAACTCACAAAGGAACAAGAAAATATGGGTTAGAGACTCCTACCTCACTTTTATGCAAAACCCCCAATTTTTTCACCTCAAACCCTAGGATTTCGAATTTCCTATGGTGCACCAACCAAGAAATTGCTCTTATCAACTTGAAGGTCTCACTGTGAGCTTCAATTTGCCACAAACGGCACTTAAAAATACCAAGAATTGAGAGAGGAATCAAGAATTGAAGCGTTGAAGGAAAAAAAAAAAAAAAAAAAAAAAAAAAAAAAAGGAAGACAGAGAAGCTGGGTTCGGCAGAAATATGGGAAAATAAAAAAATAAAAAAATAAAAATAGATGCCCATGTGTGTATATGTGATGCATATAAAAGTGTGGTCAACTATGGGTCCCGCATGACTAAAGTAAAAGAAAATTCTTTTAATATATATATATATATCCAATTAAAATATTACATTCTCCCCAACTTAAAAAGATTTCATCCCTGAAATCAAGACATACCTGGGGAAGAAAACTTGGAGCGAACCTCGTGTTCAAGCTCCCAAGTAGCCTCCTTAACTCCGTGATGCTTTCAAAGAACTTTCACCAATGGTATCGTCTTGTTCCTCAACACTTTTTGCTGTGTGTCAAGGATCTGAATTAGTCCCTTCTCGTAAGAAACATCCTCATCAATGTCCACATCAACCCAACTCAAAATGTGAGATGGATCCGGCTCATACTTCCGTAGCATCGATACATGAAAGACATTATAGACTCTGTCCATCTGTGGTGGCAAAGTAAGTCTGTAGGCAATTTTTCCTACCCGGTCCAAGATCTCAAAAGGTCCAATGAATCGTGGCGATAACTTGCCACTCTTCCCGAACCTCAATAACCCCTTCCGTGGAGAAACCCGAAGAAAAACGTGGTCTCCCGCCTCAAAGGATAACGGCCGTCTCCGCTTATCCGCATAACTCTTCTGTCGGTTCTGAGCTGTAAGTAACCTCTATCTGATTAGCTTAATCTTCTTAATAGTCTCGAGTATTATGTTGGGTCTTAAGGCGGCGATCTCACCCACCTCAGTCCAACAAACATGAGACCTACAAGGTCTACCATACAACGCCTCAAATAGAGCCATCTGGATACTCGCCTGATAAAGGTTGTTGTAGGCAAACTCAATAAGCGGTAGATGATCTTCTCAACTACCACCCAAGTCAAGCACACATGCCCGAAGCATATCCTCCAAGATCTGGATAGTACGCTCCAACTGGCCGTCTGTCTGTGGATGGAATGTCGTACTAAGATGCAATGCTGAACCAAACGCTGCTTGAAGTCCTTCCCAGAACTTCAAAATGAACTTGGCATCCCTATCTGAGACAATGGGTACTGGAACTCCATGCAACCTTACAATCTCCTTCACATAAAGTACACCAAGCTTCTCTGCATCATCTGTTACCTTATTAGGCAAAAAGTGAGCCGTCTTGGACAACCTGTCAACGATGACCCATACGGCTTTATTGCCCCTCCATGACCTTGGAAGACCTGTCACAAAATCCATAGCAATATGTTCCCATTTCCACTGCGCTACAGGTAATGGTTGCAACAAACCAGCTAGTCTTCGATGCTCAGCCTTCACCTGTTAACAGGTAAGGCACTTAGCCACAAACTGAGCAACATCTTTCTTCATCCCGTTCCACCAATACTGACGTCTAAAATTATGATACATCTTGGTACCACCTGGATGAACTGCAAAGCGGGAAGTGTGAAACTCCCGTAAGACGTCCTCACGACAAACCGTGGGAACCACCAACAAAACCCTGAACCGTAGACCTCCATCTGCACGTAAGGCCCAATCTTTCACTGTCTCACCATTGGAGATCAAAGCGTGAATGGCATCTAAATCCGGGTCTTGTCTCCGTGACTCAATGACTCGTACAACAAGAGTAGGCTGAGACACAAGACTAAACAAGAATGATGGCTCACTATCAACATCATCATCAAAATAATACAATCCCATCTCTGCCAAATCCTTAAGCATCTTCCACTTCCGAATAGCCAAACAAGCCAGAGTCCCACGAGATTTTCTGCTTAAGACATCTACTACCACATTTGTCTTGCCTGGATGATACTGCAAGTCAAAATTGTAGTCCTCCAAGAACTCAACCCATCTTCTCTGTCTGTCGTTCAAGTCCTTTTGGGAGAAAAGGTACTTGAGACTTTTATGATCTAAGTACACCTCGAATCTCTCACCATACAAGTAATGTCTCCAACACTTCAAGGCAAATACAACTGCCGCTAACTCTAAATCATGAGTAGGGTAGTTCAGCTCGTGAGTCTTCAACTGTCGAGACCTATAAGCCACTACTCTACCATCATGTATCAACACACATCCCAAACCATCGCGTGAAGCGTCGTAATAAATCACATAGCCCAAGCCACGTTCAGGTTTCACCAACACTGGAGATGTAGTCAATCTTATCTTCAACTCTTTAAAGGATGACTCACAGGATTCATTCTACGTAAACTTGATCCCTTTCCAGGTTAAACAGGTCATAGGAGCTGCTAAACGGGAGAAATCTTTCACAAATCTCCGATAATAACCGACCGGGCCAAAGAAACTCCGGATCTCAAAAACATTCTTGGGTTGCTCCTAATTCAAAACTGCTTCAACCTTTGATGGATCCACTGACACTCCACCTTCTGAAACAACGTGCCCCAAAAATTTCACCTCCTATAGCCAAAACTCACATTTCTCATATTCGGCATACAATCGGTGTTCCCGCAAAATCTGTAAAACAATACTCAAATGGACCTCGTGCTCCTTCCGAGATCGTGAATACACGAGAATGTCATCCACGAAAACTACCACAAACTGGTCCAAATAATCGTGAAAGATGCAGTACATCAAGTCAATGAATGTCGCTGGCGCATTAGTCAAGCCAAAAAGTATAACAAGGAACTCAGAGTATCCATACCGTGTACGGAACGCTGTCTTTGGGATGTTCTCATCCCTAACCCATAACTGATAGTAGCCTGACCTCAAGTCAATCTTCGAAAATAAATAGCTACTCTCAACTGATCAAACAAATCATCTATCCTTGGCAAATGATACTTGTTCTTGATGGTGGCATGATTCAACTTCCGGTAATCAATGCACAACCTCAAAGAATCATCTTTCTTCTTCGTAAACAAGACCAGTGCGCCCCACGGTGACACACTCGGTCCGATGAAACCTTTCATCCTCAAATCATCAAACTGCCTCTTTAATTCTTCTAATTCAACTGTTGCCATAAGATACGATGCCATAGAAATATGCGTGGTACCTGGCATTCAATCAATAGTGAACTCTACTTCTCGGTGTAGAGGCAACTCTGTCAAATCCTCCAGAAACACATCTAGAAAATCACGAACAACTGCAAGATAATCTTCTTCCACAACATCGTCTTCTTTAGCTATAAGGCTAGCCAAGAAGTAATCACCACGACTCCGTCCACGAACTCCATAAAACGATGAAATGTGGGAATCATTCCGATCTCCCACGAAAAAGAAACAGTCTCCCTCGGGAGTGCAAAATGTGACTCTACCTATAAAACAGTCGATCGTGGCACAAAAGGAAGCTAACTAATCCATTCTGAGAATGACATCAAAACTAATCATCTCCAGGAGGATAAGGTCAAACATAAAGGTCCGCCTGGCTATCACAATAGAACAATCACACACAACTCAGCTCAAAAACACTGAAACCCCAATTGGCGTATCAACATACAACGCCCGATCCATGAAACTGATCTCTAACCCCGATGTAAGTGCAAATGATGATGATATGAAGGAATGAGAAGCACCAGAGTCAAACAAAACACGGGCCCAAGAACCAAACACTGAAAATATACCTCGGAGAACTGATGGACAAGAAGATGCATCAGCCTGTGCAAGTGCAAAAACACGTTCCTATGGTGCCTGTGCCTGAGAACTGCCAACCTGAACACCTGACTGTTGCACTAACATAGTAGGAGTATCTGTGATACCCCTCGATTCTAGAGCCATGGGTGATCAAGTCTGAGCACAGATCCGACGGATACCGGACAATTAATATGTAAATAAGCACAGAATACTAAAATGAAATAAGAATAAAATAATAAGCTGAAAAGAATTCTAATTATAAAATCCTCAAAATTTATAAATTAATATAAATTCCAAATTTTCCAATATCTGCACAACTCGGGAATCCATCTAGTGGACCCCTATCCAAATCCTATATTAAAAAGAATAAAATCTAAAGCGAAACATAGAAAGCAGTTATACGTAGTCGGAGGAGTGAGTGACTGTATCTGCTCTGCACGATCAAGCTCTAATCTTAGAAGTGACGAACACCTGAAAAATAAGGGAGTGGGTCAGGCCCACATGCAAGTCCTATCCTATTATAATCCATACAGAAACCCGATACGCAGATACATCCTAAATAACTCAACAATAACTAAAATAGTCCATATAGATATAAGTACACAATATAGGACCCTCACTAGACTATAGTGTAGTCTCAGCCTGAATAGAAAGTAACATGCAAATCGCACGTAACGTGGTCATGTATACCTAGACCTACCAGGGAACAGCAACTATATACAGTTATCCATCCTAGGCAATATACGCACCATAACCATGATTTTAAGACTTAAGCTCATATTACGGCACCATAAAGATATAGATATATATATATATATAATCCGTTCAAGGTATGACATTCAAATGTTTATTGACCTGTCATATATATATAAGTAGGACTTAACTTTTACAGTTAATCCACCTTACATCAGAATAGGTAGGACTTAGTATTTTGAACTAATCCATCCCCAGAATAGGTAGGTCTTAGTGTTTTGAACTAAGTCATCCCTAATATGCCGCCGTCCCATAGCGGTGCATATACATACATATAAGTAGGACTTAACTTTTATAGTTAATCCAACTTATTCCAGAATAGGTAGAACTTAGTGTTTTGAACTAATTCATCCCTAGTATGCCACCGTCCCATACAGTTGCATACACACACAACCAATCCAACAATTGACAAAATAGTACAAGCAGTTCATCAATTATAATCCAGAACAATATAATAATAATCAGAATCGTTACTGAACACATTATAGTGAAATTCTTAAAATGTAAATTTCATAACAATCCATAAATCCAACAATTAATGCAATCTAAACCGTTAAAACATCAATTAACTCCATATAAGCATACTACAGTTTCAGTTAATCAATTATGCTTATTTCAGTGCTTAAACATGATTAATACTGTTTAATCATACATAGATAAAATGTTAGCATTATAGTAAGCAATTAAATCCTCCGAACAGTCCAGAAATTGATACCGTTTTTAATAAATTAAATATCAATTTAATCCAAACCAAGCCTAGTTAATTGCCGGTATTCCATCACCCTTATAACACTGTTGAAATATGACTAAATATTATTAAATCATATGCGAAAGATTTGGTAAGTTTTAATAAGTAAATAACTTAACAAAACAGTACTCAACATGTAGGCTTTTCTTTATCTTCATGTTACTTCATTCTTTAATACACTAATGTGATAATGTTTCCTAATATATTCATAGGTCCATCACAATTAATTACATCCTTCAGTGCAATTTAAACGGATTAAAAATACTCCGGACAGCCCAAATAGCCCCTAAAAAGACCAAAACTGTGCGTTTCGGCTCTCATAAGTTAAGAGCCTGCTCCATTAACTTGGGAGCCTGCTCTAAGGAGTTGGGAGCATGCTCCATACTCCTTGGAGCTGGCTCCATCAATAAGGGAGCTGGCTCCCTCCTTTTGGGAGCCTGTTCTCTCATTCCCTGAAGTCATTATGTGTTTCTACTTCGTCTTCCTCTCCTTCGGCTATATCCAGGGCCTCTATAATGTTTTACGTACTTGTTCTAGTGTTCATTCAATGTCCCAAATTAATTATAACACATCGACATGCATCAACAATCTCAATTAAACAAAGCGTAAACTCAAAGACAACAAAAACCAGTTAACAGAACTTTAAGAATTTGCAAACCAATTTAATTCAATGAGTTTAAATATAATTTAAACATGCATAAAAGATTTGTTTTAACATTAATTAAACCCCTGGAGTCTACCTAGGCATACACAGAACACAGGTTTAGGGGAAAGAGTTAGAACAGAGACTTACCTTTAAGTTTCCGATCAAAACCTTAAACCGTCGTCTTTAATAATTCCGGCGACCTTAGTGTTTTCACCGACCACTGTTGCTCCTAGTTCAACCCACGAGCAAGCCAATTTCCCCTCCTTGGTTTAGTCTTAGTCTAAGCCAAACCCTAATCTTCCTCTCTCTATTTCTCTCTGCTTCTCTCTGTCTCTCTGTATGAGTGAACAGGGTTTACAAACCTTTGGCAGACGTATAAAGGTATATATATAGGCTTATACAAATACCAACCCTAAAACCTTAAAACTATTAAAACATTTAATGAACTAATCCACATAAGCATTTAACAAGGAAAACAAATAATTAAAACAAACAATTAAACAAAACATTTAAATAAAATAAAGAATACAATTAATTCAATTCAATAGAACAACAAGTACAATTTAAATAAACACCTAAATAAAACAATTCATTTAAATAACATAATTCACAATTAATTCAAATAAACAAGCAAATAAACAATTAAATAATTTTAAAAAAATGCAATTAAACAATACTTAAAATGTCGAGACTATCCTTTTAAAATTAGGTGTATTACAGTATCCTTTCAAACTGGCCGTGAACCCTGAGAAGACATGGTAGGCTGTGATGGTAGTGGTCTGAAACCTGACTGAACTGAAGCCAACGGTGATGGCCTCGGCTGTGACCTCTGCCACTACCGGTGTCTGCTCCCCGAGTAGGACAATCCTGAATCAAATAGTGTAATACCCCTAATTTTAAAAGGATAGTTCTGGAATTTATTTAAATTGTTTAATTTATTTTATGTAATTGTTGGTTTATTTAATTGTTATTTAATTGAATTTTTATTTTGCTTCAATTGTTTAATGGATTTTTTTTGTTTTATATTAAATTGGTTGCTTATTTTAATTAATATTTATTTGAATTAATTTAAATGTTTATTTTATTAAATTAGGTTTTTATCAGTTTTGGAAGCCACGTATTTAGCCGACTTGTTTTTCTGTCTAGTATTAGGATTAGGGTTTAACTGCACCTAGGTTTAGTTGGCCTATATATATATATCTGTATAAGGCTGCTAAGGGTTTAGAACCCTAACCACACATATTGGAGGCAGAAGAATCAGGGGAGTTAAGAGCAGAGGAGAATTACTGTAGTTCGCCGGAGAAAGTAGTTCACCGGAAAACTTAGAAGAAAGACGTTGAGATTTTTTAACCAAATCTCACAGGCAAGTTCTAATACTAACTCTATCTCTTTGGCCTGTGTTTTTTGCATCCCTAATTCAATTCCAGGATGAAATAAATTTAATTTAATTTGTTTTAACTTGGTTTGCATGGTTATTTGGTTTTAAAATAGTATGTGTTTTCTGTATCTGTAACTTGTTCGTTTTTAAACGGTTTTGCATAATTCTTATTCTAATGGTAATTGATTAATGTTTAATGAGTTTAAATAGTTCTGGAGGACTTTTCTTTGCATCATTAACACAATCCTAGGAGGAAGTAAACAGTTAAACTAATTTTTGGTTGCATAGAAATTGTTCAAAATCGTGTGTGTTACCGATTGGGTTTTTGGCTTGTTTTTAATCTGTTTAGAAAAATTCTTGTTCCAATTAGTTTTAATTAATGATCAATGAATTTAATTAATTTTGGAACACCCTAGGACTTAGTTTATTCAGTAATAAACTTGGGTTGAAGGAACAAAGTTGCCGGACTCCGCCAGAAGTGGAGAAGAAGACGTACAGGGGAAAAGCCTGCTCTAATTTGGGTAGAGCAGGCTTAACAAAAGGGTAGAGCCGGCTCTTTGGGCTCTAGAGGTGGCTCCACCATGTGTGGAGCCGGCTTTACTAAATGGTGGAGGCGGCTCCACCTTGTGTGGAGCCTATTCCTTTAACGGTTTGCATTTTTTTGAATTTTCTGCGAACCTAGGCTGCTGTGGTTGAATTTTTAAGGTCTCAAGCTGATTCAAGAGCTATTCTAGGGTTATTCAGTAAGGTAAGAACCCTTGTTAAATAGGCAGAAGGTATGGTAATTCATAAGATACCATAGGAAGCTGAAATAGGGTCACAGTCTAACCCTTAGGGAAGTTTTCAGTTTAAACTTTGTTGCGGACAATTCAAGTTGTTTAATTTTCTAAATTAGCAATTGAATTAGGATTTTGATATGTAAATCATATAATAATGGTATGAGATTAAGCCTGTTAACTAATATAAATTCAGTTAATGCTTAATAAGAAACTAGTTGATATTTACCAAGAATTGTTTATGTCAACTTGTGAGATGTTGTGGAATAATTAAAAGTAAGCATGTAATTACTGTTAATATTATTATTATGCTTATTGTGAGTTACAGGATGGTTATATTTATTCTCTGCATTTAAAATCTGTTAGAGAATCAGGTACTGGATGTATTGAACAAGCATGCTAACTAAACATTTTTGTTACGCATATGATTGGATATGTTGATATTGATATGTTATGTTGTCATATATATATTATCAATATTGGATGGATGGTTTGTATGCACCGGTATGGGACGGTGACATACTAGGGGGATTAGCTTAAAAACGCTAAGTTGTACCTACTCTAGATTAAGGGATGGATTAACTACAAAAGTTAAGTCCTACCTGTATTTTGTGTCAGATCACTAAATAGTTGAGTGACACTTTTGGTTTAGAACAGATTTTAAATATATTTTTATGGTGCCACAATATGAGCCTGAGTCTCAGAGTCGTTGGCTAGGGAGCGTATATGTATTGGGATGCATAGCTGGCTATGATGGTTGGATGTGTACCCTATTAGGTCTAGGTAGTCATGCCCACCTCAGGTACGTTTTGCATGGTATCTACTAGTCAGGTTGAGACGGGCCTATAATCTAGTGAGAGTCCTGTAGTGTGATTATATATATATATATATATATCTACGAACTATTTAGTTATTGTTGGATTGGTTAGGATGTACATGTGTATCGGGTCTCTGTTTGGGTAGTAGTAGTATAGAACTTGCTAGTGGGCCTGACCCACTTATCATTTTTCAGGTATTGGACATTTGAGGTCTTAGGGCTTGTTCGAGCTGAGCAGAGACGATCTTCCATTCTACCGACGACGTATGACTTCTTTCCAGATATTAAATTTGGGTTTTTATCTTCAGTTATTTACTTTCGTTCGGTTTGGGTTTTTAATAGGGGTCCACTAGAGATGGATTCCCGAGTTATAAACTTATGGAGTTTGGATTGTCAGAGTTTAAATATTTATAATTAAGGATTTTTAATTTAGTATTCCTTCAGCTTATTATTGTTATTTCTTAAATTCATTTTGTATTCTGTGTTCGGTTAAATATTGATTGTTTGGTATCCCTCGGATCTGTGCTCGGACTTGATCACCTGTGGCTCTAGAATCGAGGGGTATCACAGATGGCCCTACTAGCCACACCCATAACAAGCTCTTAATGGCGCAGAAACTGTGGTCAAATTCATAAGACATCTGGAGTTGTAATGTCCAGGCTGCTGACACTGATAACAAACAACTGCACTCTTATCTGACCCAATTGGCATAGGAGTGGTAGAAGCAGATCGTGCAGATGGCTGCCCCTGAAACTGAGATGAACCACCTTTGTTCCTCTTCCCTGAAGGTCCCTCTGAAAATGACCCTGCATTCCTCTTTTGCTTCCAATGTTCCCTTCTTACATCTTTATCTTTGGCCTCCGCCTCTAGCATCAATGCCCTTTCCACTGCCTTAGAATAAACATTGATACCCTGTGCTGCTAACAATGGCCTCATCTTGTAGTCTAGTCTGGAGATAAACTTCTGAACCTTATCAACTTCATTACTCATCATCTCTAAAGCAAAACGAGAGAGAGAGGTGAACTTGTTCTTGTAATCCGTCACCAAGATATTGCCTTAGATAAGGCCAATAAACTGATCCTTTAACTCCCACCTCTTGGGAGCAGGGAAATACTTCTCATAGAACAGCTCCTTGAACCTATCCCAACGCATCTATTCAATCTTATACTGATTTGTGACCGACTTCCACCAAAACTTGGCATCCTTTGAAAACTTGTAAGTGGCTAGGATGATTTTCAAGTGATCATCTATCACATCCATAGAAGTCAATTGAGTTTCAACTTGATCCATATAGTCGTCCGCTTCCATTGGATCCGCACCACCTTCGAACATTACCGGCATCAACTAAGAAACCCTTTAATAATCTTGAGACGTTTTTGTGCTGGCGTCTCCTTTACCTGAACTACCTGTTGTGGTATCGGCTGCGGATATGTAGCAATTGTAGCCCTCAAGGTTCTCTGTAACAAACGGTTCAATGCAAGTTCCACCGAACTTTCACCCTTTTCAACAGGTGCTTCCACATTATCCCTCCTTGTAGGAACAACTCTTAGGGCAATCAAATCCCTAAGAAGTGTGTCCTTATCAACTAGCTCCACCAGATTGGAGCTAGAGCTCTCGCCAACATCGTGCCTTGTTGGCCTAGGGCCAACTTCCCTGGGTTCCTCACGCCGTGACAACGTTCTATAAAACAAAGAAAACAGTTCAATAACGATAACACTAAGGTCCAACCATGAACAATTCAACATAAAAGGATGTTATAATAACACTTAGCATGCAATATTATGCAATGAACACATTAATATAAGCATATAAGCACATAAAAACATAAGCAAGTAAACAGTTAAGCATGTTTTTTCACGTAGCAAAACACTTTTGCAAATAAGGAATTAACAATGCAAATGACTTCCCAGACAACCCTAGGTAGGCCTGTACCCGTCGTCCTAATGATTTTTGAACCAAGGCTCTAATACCAAAATTGTAACGACCCTAAACTGATACCATTTTCAAAATAAATAAAAAAATCGGCATGACCTTCACTAAAAGTGGTCCTACGACAACCTACTTAAATGCATAAAAATGCAAAGGTCTCTCTTGGACCTTCAAAATTTATCTAACCTGTCCCAACACAATGCAAATAATACATTCCAGCATCCTTTTCATCCATTCATCATGCCTCAACATAGTTCATCTCATGGTGGAACATCCACATACCATTTAATCCAAATATCGTGATTACAGTCCCAACATTATATGGTTAAGATCTAAAGTCCACTTCTTACAACATTTAGACAACTTATAATAAAATTGCAGCCCATAAATATAATTACAATAACAAGAGTTCACAAATCTCTATACCAAATATAACAAACTAAGATTTTATAAAAAAATACAGGACTTAAATACAAAAATAGCAAAACGATCTTCTAATCCAATTTAGGCATGTGGTGGAATGTCGTCTGCCACTTCTTTCCTGTTTCCTGAAAAAAAAAATATTAAATAAAAGGGGTGAGCAAAATTGCTCAGTAGGTGGTGCCTAAGACACACCTCTTATGACCCCGTGAATCCAAATAATGAATAGGGACAAGGAATAGGGATCATTCTAAGCCAGGGAAAAATACAACATAAATTTCTCAAGTTTAAGATTAACAAATTTCTATGCCATGAATGCAATGTTATGCATGTCACTCCCCATTTTCAATTCACCTCAAAACTTCATTTTTCAAACCGTTAACGTAAACCGTCCCTCGGTACCCCCTTGGCGACACGAGAGAAGGATTGGCCACTGTCCCTGACCCTTGGTAACCCCGCGACGTCATTTGGGCCCAGTTGGCTCAACCACGCTAGAGCGATCTCCCTAGTTCCCTCTAGGCTACATTAACGCCACAGACCCTCAGTACCCCCTTGGCGTCCGGGTTTTCACAAAAATCATTTTCTCAAAAAGGTTTCCCAAATCCCTTTTTTATTCATTTTCAAAACATTTCCCGTCCTTCATACCCAATGACATACGTTTATGTCTCATGCCTTCACTACTATGGAAACAAGATAATTTCAAGTAACATAATTAATCATTCTTTGCCAAAAAATTTCAAAGAAAACATATATAGTTACATACATCATTTCTAGCACAATTCACAACATGATAGACATAGGAAATCAACATTTAAGCATACTTTTAACACAAATCAGCATGTATATATATAGGATCATGAACTTTATATATTACAACACAATTATTCTAGGATAATTATCATCAATTAAACAAATTAACAACAATTACATGAAATTAACTCACAAAGGAACAAGAAAATGTGGGTTAGAGAGTCATACCTCACTTTTATGCAAAACCTCAATTTCTTCACCTCAAACCCTAGGATTTCGAATTTCTTATGGTGCACCAACCAAGGAATTGCTCCTATCAACTTGAAGGTCTTGCCGTGAGCTTCAATTTGCCGCAAACGGCACTTAAAAACACCAAGAATTGAGAGAAGAATCAAGAATTAAAGCTTTGAAGGAAAAAAAGAAAAAAAAAAAGCTGAGAGGAAGACAGAGAAGCTGGGTTCGGCAGAAATGTGGGAAAAAAAAAAAATAGATGCCCATGTGTGTATATGTGATGCATATAAAAGTGTGGTCAACCATGGGTCCTGCATGACTAAAGTAAAAGAAAATTCTTTTAATATATATATATATATATATATATGTATCCAATTGAAATATTATAGATTCTACTGGATCATTGTTTACGTACATATTACAATTGTAATTGTGTTGCTTCAGTAATTTTGATTTAACTATTCTTTAATTATTATGCACACCTTAATTTGACAATGAATAATTACTCATTTGATTCTAATTGTATTATATATATGTTTGTCATTTATTATGTATTATCATGGGCACAAATTATTTTTTGTCATTTAACAAACATTAAAGAAGCAACTGATTTGCATAAAAAATTCTAAAATGACATCCCTTGTGGTGGTATTACAAATATCTTGTACTGGAGGAAATTTTGATCCGTTTTTGTTTGTGTCTGTATGCAAGGGCGGAGCCAGAAATATAAAGTTAGGGGGCCAAATTACTAGTATAAAATTGAATTTTTTAGTGCATTAATGTTAGACTTTTTTTTTTCCCGTTAACATGCCTTGTGATGTTTCTGATTTTTATTATTTTCCATTTTCTGAAATTTTCTGATTTTTTGAGGATATTTTCGTCTTATCTCATTTACGTGCTGGGCACCGTGGGGTGTGCAGGGTATGTTAAAGTGTTGATTGAAACATTTCCTTGAGTTCAAGACTTTTGGAAATGCATTGGTTGCCATTTTGGTATTTTTCTGTTTTTCGGGCCGGGAGTTTCTAGGAAGGAACCGTTATCGGGGCCGTTGCAGCTTTTCTCTCACCCTTTGTATTTCATTTTTTTTCTTTTTTCTTTTTTTTACAACTTCAAACCTTGATCTCTCTTTCACCTTTGGGAATTCAATTTTGCCACTTAAGACAAAGTTGATGTACGCGTCGAGAACTTCGTTTTGATCGGAGCAAAGTGTCGTTTGGCTATCATTGGGGATTTCAAATTTTTGAAAATTTTGGGGCTTTTGATCTTTATTGAGGTGGGAGTGTTCTAATCCATGACTTCTTTGATTTTAGTGAATTTCTCCTCTTTTATTTGAGTATAAGCATGCTTAACTTAATTGTTTTGCCAATGTCTTTGAAGGCTTTGTGTTTAATTATGTTCTATATGACTAAATGACTGAAATTACTTGTTTCTTGGAATAATATGAAGAAGCATGCTAAATTGGAAATTTATTATTGCATTTTATGTGTATAAATTGCTTAAATTTTATGTTTCTTAAAATATGAAATGTTTCTACTATGTTTAATGAATTAGATTTGTATATGAGGGCATGTTGTGATTAATTTCAAATGATGGAAATTATATATATTGGCATGATTGTATTAAGCATGATGCATTCATGCATTCCATTGGGAAAGAAAATGGGAAAAGGTTTTGAAAAGCAAATGGAAATTACTTTGGGGAAAATGTTTTGAAATGGGTTTGCAAAAACCCGGACGCCTAGGAGGTGCTTAATGGTCCACGGCGTTAGTGTGGTCTAGATTATTTAGGAGAGACCCTAACATAGTTGAGCTACCAAGGCTCGATACGACTCCTTGGAGTTGCCCTGTGGTTATGGATAGGTTAGCCAATCCTCCTCTCGTGACGCCTTGGAGTCACCTTGAGTCGGATTGCACTAACAGTTAGAAAGGTGAAATGGTATTGTTTCGGAAATGGGGAGCGACATTTCATGGCATGGCATATCATTGGCATATATTGCACACTTGGTAGTCGGATGACTTGTGTATGTATTTGTTGATATTATCACTGTTTTACTTGCTTCCTGAGGCATGATCCCGTTCATTTTTATTCTATTCTTTATATGGGTTCACGGGGTCGTAAGAGGTGTGTCTTAGACACTTCTTACCAAGCGGTTGGCTCACCCCATTACTTTAATATTTTCAGAACACGGAAAAGAGGTGGTGGACGATGATCCACCACAAGTTTAGACGGGATTGGAGATCTATATTTTGTTATCTTTTGTATTAGAACTTTAATATTTTGTAATTGTAATCTTGACTATTTTATAAAACTTTAGTATAATTTGTATAATGTTGTGAGTTTTAGAATTTTTATTTTAACTATATTTCATGTATCGTAACTTGATGTAATTAATGTGCGTTGTCTAGATGAAATGGAGGAATGAGACTCTTTTATATGTATGGGTTAATTTTGGGAATGTTGTATATTATTTGCATTATGCGTTGGCACATGATAGATTAGTTTTAAGGTCAAGTGAGGCCATTGCATTTTATATGTATTTTAGCAAGTAGTAATAAGACTTTTTCTGCAGAGGTCATGCCGAATTTTATTTATTTTTATTATTATTATTATTATTTTTTGGTACCGTCGACCAGTATCTTTTTGGGTCGTTACATGCCTATAAATGATATGTAAAAAAAAAAAAAAAAAAAAAAAAAAAAAAAAAAAAAAAAAAAAAAATTGAGAGAAAAACATATGACAGTCGATAAATGAGGTTGTCAAATTAAAATATTTTTTCTATTTTTAATTTATAACAAACAAGATATATATATATAAATACATGTGTGTGTGCAATGTGCGCATATGTATATACATAGAGTACTACATAATAATAAAACTGAATATTGTATGAAGGATATGAATAGAGTACTCATATGTTATATAAAGATTGCAATAATAACCTTCCAAAAAAAAAAAGATTCGTTAGACTTTGAGGAACACAAGCGATTTCTTTTACAAATCATCTTTAATAACCATAAATAAGTAACAAAAATAAGTATTTTTTGAAAATTTTGGAGGTCAATTTTGATTTTTTTCATAGTAAATTACCATTAATAATTATAAATACACACTATTAATAAAAGTTACAAAAAAATTTGAGGGGGCAAATTTAAATTTTTCAATATTAAATTACCTTTAATAAATATAAATATACACCACTAATAGAGATTACAGAGAATTTTGCGAAGGCATGGCCACCCCTTGTCCGCCCCTCCCTCCGCCCCTAGACTGTATGGACAATATGTGAGGTGGTGTGTGATGTGTGTGCAGGAATGTGTGTTTACGTGGCCTGAAAGAAAAGAAATATGTATGTATTAAGTATGAATGCATTTTTAAAAACCGTGTAAAATGATGAAAAAAATTGACTCACAAAAGATGGGGTTTGAAAGTTTTAGGACTGACGGCCTCTCTACAGAGGGTTTGTGAATACGTGCATTAAAGTCTCAATTTCTTAACTATGTCATTTATATCCTATCCAACATTTATGTTAAAAATAAAATAAAAAATGGGTGCAGAAAATATCCTAAAATATATTTACTGTATATATTATATCTTTCAGATGCAAAAAACATTCCTAAAGTTTTAATTTGATGCCAGTAGGTCACTTTGACAAATTTAAACTTTAACTTGACTAAATTACTCTTACTGAACTATTTTATAAAATATATAAAAATAAATAATTTTGTAAAATGGTTGAAAAGACATTATTAGAGGATGCCCCTCACGTAAGAGTGGCAAGTTAGGACACGAGATAAACGGATTTAGATTGACTTTAAACTGTTTGACATGGTTAATTCGTTTACTTAACTGTATCGGGTTAGGACTGAGGGATTCAACCCATATAACTTGTTTATACACGTTTAACTCAACATGTCATAACCGTGAATATGGCATATATAATATGTCACCAATTTAAACTCAATTACAATTGATAGTTAAGTCAATTTAACGTAAAACTTTGATTGAGCCTTATAATTTTTTCTTATTTTTAAAATTTGAGTTAATTGTGACTTTTTTTTTTCTAGCATTTATTATTTAATTAAATATTACATGTACTATTTTGATAAACAGTTTACTCACTATAATCTTTCACTTAGAATACCTTTTTAGTTTTTACTCATCACTTCCCCTCCTGGCCTTTCTCTCCATCTCCGCATCACCTGTCTGTCCACCATCCGCTGATGCCGCACCACCACCACGAACCACTTTCTCTCCCCACTAACCAACTTTAATGCAAAGTTCATAATCATTTTGAAACTAATTTCAATTGAAAATTTGTAAAGAACAAAAACCCATTTCTGGAATCACAAGTCAAAACCCCAAAATTGGAAAATCAATCAAAGCACAAAAACAAAAATTTATAAAGCAAAACCAACTTGACTTTGTGTTAGAGGTGACTCTGTATGCTGGAGATTTCCTTGTACACCAACAATCCCCATTATACAAAAATAAGAAGTAACCAAACAAATTTAACTTAATCAATGTAAACAACAACAACCCATTATCAAGATTAGATTTTTACTTTCACTAAACTAAATTGCAATTGATATTTTATTTTTTAATTAGACATGAATGAAATATAGCAACTATATGTTTTGAACACTTTCAAATATGGGGGCAAGTAATTTTGTAATTATTATTATTATGATTATTATTAGTATTAGTATTAATATTATTAGGATAAAGTACAACCACACTATAGGAGATTTAGCAAAACAACACACACAGGTAAAAGTTACTCATTTTTTAGACAATGACATCCCTTCAAGTTTGAAAAATAAACAAAAAAAATCCTAACAATAGTGAATTAACTGTATTACCCTTTAATATAAAATTGATATTTTAATTGACTTAAATACCCATGGATCAAACCCAAACCCAAACATTTCCCCCTTTCTCTCTGTATGTATGTATATTGATATTCAAAATGTTCCTCAACAGATTCTGATTCATCTACCTTCTAATCTACTGACTCCGAAAACTTGAAAATTCAACACATAACTAATCCTCTGTAGGATTCAGTGACTATATAGATCTGGCCTGTTTGTATGGAACATATTGTTTCACAGAAAATTCTTCCCCCTATCGTTCCTTGGTTCTTACAGAAGTAAGAACCATGGACTGATGTATGTTCTACTTGCCTATATATATATATATACACACACACACACAAACACACTACATAATTGTCGCCCGACGCCCTATATAAAGAACCCCTCAGCAGCCGCCGCCACCACTGCCTCATCATCATTGTCATGGTGGTGGTGCTTGAACCCATTGTCATGGTGGTGGTGATGACGACACATGCCGCCGTGGAACATCATCGGATCGAAGTAACTGATCTCACCTTCTCTCCTCTCTGTTCTCTCTTCCTTCTCCCCAACACCAAGAGACACACAAATATATACACACACATACATACATACATACATATATATATATATATATATATATATACATACATACATGTATATACAGATACATATATACACACACTTATATCTACAGGTAGCGATGGTGAATGGATTCGCGCCCTTCATCCTTCGATTCCGTCGACCCATAGAGCCTTCATCTTTCGAATCCGACCCAGATTTTGTAAAGATTGATACATATATATGTGTACACACCCCTTTTCTGTCTCATCCACAACCCATTCACAGCCCCTTTCTACAACTACAAACCTTGATCTGGCAGCAGAGGGATCAGACGACCAGCTCTACTCATCGTAGTCGCCGTTGGGGGATGCAGTGGTGCCACACCAAGAGAGCGGTGTGGGTAGGTGTGGTGGCGGCGGGGGAGGCTGAGGTATGGTGGCAGCGACCAACGACCCCTGCGCCTTCCCCGCCGGTGTTGGTGGTGGTGATGTAATATATATATATAGAGAGAGAGAGAGAGAGAAAGAGAGAGGCATAGATGGTGTGAACCCTGTGATAGGAAGAGAAGAAGAGAAAAAAATGAATAAGGGTTATTGTCTCATTTTGTAAGGTCGGTAATATATCTGAATTTAATATTAAGGGATAATTTTATCATTTTATATAATTTAAGATCTTGTTTGGAAGGAAATTTAGAAGAGAAGATTTCATTATCCAAAAAATAAGTAACTTTAACTATTCGTCTTTCTGTCAAATTTCTGAAGGTGTGTATTGTACTTTATCTTAATTATTATTATTATTTTAAAGAATGGAATTCAATACAATTTAACAAAATATTATGAATTAATTAAAAAAATAATTTAAAATTTAAATAAATAAAAATAACAAACATCAAACTCTAACCTTCAAATTAGTTATTTTATTCATGATTGTGTGCCTTCAACATGTACACTATTGTCTGATAAAATTAAAAATTAAGTATTTATCAAATATATATATACCCATGTCAACTTCTCTCAAGTATTGTTGCAAATGTTTTTTAAAACACCCACTTTTGGCTCTAGGTGGCGCTTTGTTCACCGCAAGATTGAGCAGCAAACAGAACCAGCCGCGCTTGTATAAGGAGCGAGATAAAATATAAAGCCTACTTTCTTATCAATATGCTGTTGGCAAGACAAATCCTAAAACACACTAAAAATCAAATATGAATAACAAAAACTTTTTCTTGAGATTTCACTTAATTACACGCGAATGATAGCTGTGCAAAGCGTTGTAATAAGCTCTCCGGTAAACGGATACGACCTCACCCAGTCAATTTTTTTTTTATAAATGATTTTACCCTTTTACCCCAATTATTTTATTGTTTAAAGTATCTAGATATGACAAATTACTCTTTTGCCCACTCCAACTTTTATATATATATATATATATATATATATATCAATCATCTACTACTCTCGTGGAGTAAGAAAATTCATCCCTATTTTTAGAATGATCATTAAATCTAATCTAATTGTCATTATAAAAATTTACTTACATCATTTCTTTTAAATACAAAATCATTGTTACCATTTTTAATTTCTAAATTTAATATTTACCAATACCACAAATTATAATAATAAGAAATAATTACCCTAAAAAAAATTGAAACCTTTTCACGTCTAAAATTCGTGTCTCTCTCAAACAAAGAATTACAAGAGACAAAAATAAATAAATAATAAATTTAATCCAGTAAATTTTATGCAAGTGAAGTGTCATGTCTCTCTCAAACAAAGAATTACAAGAGACAAAAATAAATAAATAAATAATAAATTTAATCCATTAAATTTTATACGAGTGAAGTGTCGTGCAGAAAAAATATATTTTATTTTTATTTATATATATTTTTGAGTCGATATTTCATATGTCATTAGTTTAATTTTCCTAATGTGAATAGCTATAGTATGTATGATTATGACTATGATTTATCATAAAATTGCTAAATAATCTTAGTGAATTGTTTGTGGCATTTTTGTAAGAATCACATTTTAGGATTAAAGGGAGGAGACAAAGGAGATAGAGAACTTGCAAATTCAATTTGTATGGAAAAAGAGAAAATACTGATCTTTGTTGGAGAAAGATGTGATTTTCATAGGTGAAGAGAATTTATATATATATTTTTAGTAATTATCTTTTACTGTTGTAATTAGTGGTTTGGTAAATATTAAATTTGAAAAGAAAGAATATAGGTAGATTTCTATAGTGACCGTTAAATCAGATCATCTAACGGTCTCAATAAAAAGTGCAGAGAATAGATCATCTAACGATCTCAATAAAAAGTGCGGATGAATTTTCCTAACGATCTCAATAAAAAGTACAAATGAATTTTCTTGTTTTATGGAGAGTAAGAGATCACTACTATGTACATGCATGCATGCTCTCTCGTTCATCCATATAGATACAGAGAGTATATAAATTCATAGTTCAAACTACAAAGCAATAACAAAAGCAAACTTGTCAAAGGTTCAAGCCCTTAAGCAAACTTGTCGAAGGTTCAAGCCCTTCTTCTAGCGGCTTTAAATTTCATTTTTAATATTTCCAAAAAATAAAAAAGAAACGAAACCAAACATTATGATATCAAAGTCATAAATTCGCTAGAAGGTTTTCTCTGCCATATCAACCCCCACGACTCTACAGTGGGACTCCAAAACTCACTTTGAAGAAACACAAGTTATGGACTCAACGTTAAATGTAACGACCCTAAACTATTACCATTTAAAAAAAAAATCGGTATGACCTCCCCTAAAAAAATGGGTCTACCACAACCCGTTTAAAAGAATTTTAAACCTGTCCCAACACAAATATCATATAATACACTGCATGATGGTATAACCACATACTATATTATCCAAATATTATATTTACAGTCCCAAAATATAGTTACAATAACAAGAGTTCACAAATCTCTATACCAAATATAACAAACTAAGATTTTACCAAAAAAATATGGGACGTAATACAAAAATAGCAAAAAGAAGCCTTCTAAACCAAATTAGGCCTGTGGTGGAAAGTCATTCGCCACTTCTTTTCCGTTTCCTGAAAAAATTTAGAATATGACTGGGTGAGCTATACGCTCAGTAGGTGACACTTAAGACACTTTTCTTGTATCCCCGTGAATTCATACAAAGAATAGGCCAATAGGAAATGGGGATCATACAATGTCAGGAAATAATATAACATTCCAACCAAACTCAAGTACAACCCACACGATGCCATGAAATGCAAATACATGCTAATGTCACTCCCCATTTTCTGTACTCAAACATCACTTTCAAACTGTTAATATAACCCTCCCTTTGGTGACCCCGCAGCGACACGGGAGGAGGATTGGCTAGTGTCCCTGACCTTTGGTACCCTCACGGCGTCATTATGGGGCCAGCTAGCTCAACCACGCTAGGGCAACTCCCTAGCCCCCTCTAGGCTATATTAACACTCCGATCCTTTGGTACCCCCGCGGCGACCGGGTTTTTCAAAACCATTTCATCATATCATTTTTCCCAAAATCCCATTTTCATTTCAAACTCATTCTTCCTGTTTCATGCCCAATGTAAGTGCATGAGTGCATCAATACCATGAATTTAATCATCATTTCACATTCAACTCTATTGAAGTAAGTAAGACATAATTTCGCAAGAATTTCTCAAGGGATTTTAACATGCTCTTGTATAACAATGCATCTAGCACAACGAACATATATAAATCATCACATAAGCAAGAATTTCCACATCAAACATTTAAAACAAGTTCTCAAACAACCACATACACATGCTATAATTTTTTTAAACTACAACTAGCAAAAGTAAGCATGTCTAGCATCAAATTAGAAGATGTAATTCACATAGGAGCAAGAAACTTGTGAATTAAGAGCCCCTACCTCTAAATTAAACAAAATCCTTGAAAGTGGGTCTTAAATTTCGAACTCCAAGGAGGGCACCAAATCTGGAATTGTTCGTATGGATGCGTAGAGTTCGTAGTGAGCTTCGATTTGCCTCAAACGGTACCTTAATCTACCAAAAAATGAGGGAGAAATCAGCAATGAAAGCTTGAAGTGAAAAAAAATAATAAAAAAAAAAAAAGAAAAAAAGAAAGAAAGAGAAACCGAGAGCAGACAGAGTCGGGAGAAAAAGAGAGAAAAAAGGCTTGGTCTCACAATTCACTTAAAAGGGACGTGGGTCCCACCTTTTTTTTTTTCTTTTTCTTTTCTCTTTTTCTTTTACTTTTAAATTACACCACACACACACAATTATATACACAGACATTACATTAAATTCTTAAAATAAAATTAAAAAAAAAATGTTAAGGCAATATGAAATATTATTTATTTATGGGTTAAAATTAGGATATCAAAATCATAGACAAAACTTTATGATTAAAATTTAAAAGTAATAAGAATTTTATGATTTTAACCTTTTATTTATTTATGAATTCTGCTCTCTGAATTGTAAGAAAACCTAGGAACTAAGAACTTAAGAAAAATAATAATAACAAAAAAATATTAAAAAAAATAAAAGAAAAAAGGGGCTGCCCCTTGACTTAATAGGGCAGCCCAAGTGACATGGCCCAATCGTGGACTGTCATATCACACCCTTTAAATTACTGAAATTACCAAAATACCAATGAGTACTGTGGTAGTCTATTGTGGGAGTGGTTACTCTATGATTAAAATTTAAAAGTAATAAGAATTTTTTGATTTTAACCTTTTATTTATTTTTGAATTCTGCTCTTTGAAATGTAAGAAAACCTGGGAACTAAGAACTTAAGAAAAATAATAATAACAAAAAAATATTAAAAAAAATAAAAGAAAAAAGGGGCTGCCCCTTGACTTAATAGGGCAGCCCAAGTGACATGGCCCAATCGTGGACTGTCATATCACACCCTTTAAATCAGTGGAGTTGCCAAAATACCAGTGAGTACTGTGGGAGTCTACTGTGGGAGTAGTTGAGTTTAGCTTTAATCTAGTCTTAATTAGTCACCATTTTGTCTTTGGTCTGTGTCATTTTTCTATCATATAATAATGCTTTGTCCCAAACACATGCACTATAAAAAAAGGCTAGCCTCCTTTACTACTTTGCATCACCAGAACTTCTCACTGTCATAGCTATGCATACATCATACCTTTCCTCTCTCACCAACTCTTTTTGGAAATGTCTCGGGGAAGAGGCAGTGCAGGTCCAACCATGTTCATTGTGGTTGCCTTCTGGTTCACTTTGAGCCAGTTCAAAGCAGGTTTGGCCAGTAAAAATGTTTGCAAACTCCTCCTTGAGCTGAGCCATGGCTAATTCAGTTGCTCTTTTGCCCTTACTCAATGTACTAGAATGCCCCTCTAATGCAAATACGACTACAACTACAACAATTCCACATAAATATCTAACCATATTTATACGTGTAATTATATACCAATAATAAAAATAAAAAGAATGTAATGAAGTCACAAAATTTTTTGAACACAGAACCGACCTTACGCCCACACCGGACATTTCGAGCCCGAAAATTCAAAATTAGTAAAATGAACTAAAATATCTTTCTAAAAGTTCTACACTCATGGTAATGCCCTAAACACCCCTCAAAAAACACCTGGCATGCTAACGGACACTCGAAATAATATAAATATAAAATTTAAAAATTACATAATATATTGTATAAAAAAAAAGATATTTTTTATTTACGTAATTTATTAATTTTTTATTAATATCGTATGAAAAAAAAGGTATTTTTTTACACTAAATTTTTTTAAAGTGAATATAACAAGTTTTATTATAATAAGTTAATCATTGGTAATTACAAATCTTTTTTTTTTTCATTTTTATGATAAATTGGTACTAATTATAAAATTAAGGTAAATGGTATAATTAATTTTTTAACAAGAGAATCAAGAAACTCGAATTGTGTAAATGGACCACTTGGCCATCAACAACCCGGTTTTGTTGTTAATAAACAAAATTTATTGGTTTTAGAAACAATGTTAATAATTATTAGGGCAAATTGTAAAAAAAAAATTTGAACTATTGTAGTTTTGTAATTAACTCCTTGAAATTATTAAAAAATTAATTATACCATTTACCTTAATTTTTTATTATTATTTTTTCTATAGATATCAAAGTGGGTCAAAGTTGAACCCGGAGGGGTTCAAACTGTGACCAAAATAGAAATTTCTTAACTCTTCCCATAGATTAAAGCAAGAGAGTGCGGTGGCGGCGAAGAAGAGAGCGCCGAACATAGTGCAGCGGCGGCGGAAGAGGAGTTCGGCCGCATGTTGCCCAAACAATTACCCTACCGACGACGGAACAAAAAATAAAACTCTTCGCTTTCCGAGGGTTTCAATCTCATCTACAAAAAATGAAACTCTTCGCTTCTCGTCTGGCAAGATGGGTATTTCGGACTGTTGAATACAAAGGGATGAATATACTCATATAGTATCTTAATTGTAAATATACAAGGGTATGAATATGCATGTATGTATATATATAAGCATATTAGTAATAAGAGAATTTTTTGTAAAAAAAATAATAATAATAATAATTTTAATTTATTTAATACATGACATTAACAAATTTTATATGACAACGTTTCATTAAGTGTAATTTTAAAAAGTTATATGAAATTTTTTTTTAATTATGAGAAATTATAGGAAGAGTTTCGAGTAATTTAGCGCATATAACTTCTTTTAATTAGAAAATAGTTACACCACTGCCGTGTTACGTCCGTGTAGATTCAAGATGTATCTCTTTCAATCGCATACGTTTTTTTTTATCGAAGTTTCGGGTGGTGTAATGAAGGAACCTGTTGTTAAAAAAAAAATTGAAGGAACCTGAAGTGGTGCTTTCCAGAAAGTCTAACTTGAAATCTTTTCCACGTGTCCGCGTGTGTACGTGGAAATCTACGCGTCAAAACAATATTAAAAGTAGAACAACCGGAGTTGGAGTTCAATAGTTCAAACTTTGGTATAATCAACCATTTTCTGGTTCTTAGGTATGATTTGAAATTACCTTTTTTTTCTTTTGCTTCTGCTGTGGGCTAATCCTTAGGGCTTTCGAATCAAAATTCTTACACCCCGATCAGATGGAATTAAGCAAGAGTAGTTCGACTCTATCGGGAGATGCAAAGGAAGGTATGATCTCCATTCGCCTTCGCCCCGCTGTCCATGGCATTCAACGATGGATTGAGTGGCCAACCATCTTCAGCAGTCACAAGAAAGCCAACGCCAACGCCAACGCCAACGCCAACGCCAACGCCAACGCCAACGCCCCGATCCAGCTCGACATGACTCAGCTCCAAGACGAGTTTGGGCTCATCTTGCGGAAGCTCGCCCGTCCACGAATATATACGAAAGTGAAGGAGCCTTCCGGTACTGATAATTCGTCTTTCACTGGTTACAGTTCGATAACCGATAGTACTACCACTACAACTGGCTACGGGGAGGAATTCAATTATGTGGAATATCAGTTCATGAGTACAAGGTTCAAGGAATCCATAGATGAACTCCGGAGCATCGCGTCCAGAATGAACTCTGCCGGAAAACTGCAAGAGTGCTTTAAGGTGTACAAAAGTGTCCAGAAGTCTTTGGTCGACTTGAGTTTCACAAGGCTTGACATCCGGAAATTGAGCTCTAATGAGCTCCGAAATCTGGAGTGGGAAGCTTTGGAAGCGAAAGTAAGCCAGTGGATACGAGCGGCTAAGGCTTGTGTTAAATTTCTGTTTGAAAACGAGAAGAGACTCTTTGAACAAATATTTCAAGGACTTGGAACTGCCATGGATTATTTTTCCAGCTGTTTTATGGAAATAACTAATGAATCTGCGCTTCGGTTATTTAGCTGTGCTGAAGAGCTAATTATGGGCATGAGAAAGAGATTAAAGCCTGAGAAGTTGTTCAGAATTTTAGACCTCCACAACGCTTTGTCAGATCTTTTGCCTCATCTTCTTGATATTGTTTCCGAATCTATCCGGATACAAGCTGAGAAGCTGCTTTTGCAGCTTGCAGAAGCTGCAAGAGAGATTCTATCAGAATTTGAGAATGATTTGCTTCATGATCAGTCTGATTTTCTTGATCACACAGGGAATGTTCACAGATTGACAGTGTATGTTCTGAATTACGTCGCTCATCTCTCTTTCTACCAGAAAATACTAACTAAATTGATTGTATCAAAGCCGCCATATCAGAAACAAGAAAAATTAGTTCTCATGAACACGGAATCTTCCATGGAGATTGAGGAACGAAGAACTGCATTGGAGGTCCACATGATTTTGATCATTGAAATTTTACAATTCAATTTGTTGGGTAAATCAAAGTGCTACAGTGACGACTCTCTAGCTCAATTATTCATGTTGAACAATGTTCACTACATTGGTCAAGAAATCAAAGTTTTGCGAGAGATGGTCGGCCACAATTACTTTGACAAGTTGGTCCAAAAAATATCGTGGCTGGTAACGGCCTACAGGAGTTCAACTTGGGACAGGATTTTCTCTCGTCTGAGGGATGAAAGATCGGTACAACCATATTGGACTACTTTTCTACCTGGGAGGTTATTGACCAAGAATATGTTGAGAGAGAATTTGAAGACTTTCAATTCAATGTTCCAAGAGGTTCATCAGACTCAATCAACATGGGTGGTACCAGACTTACATCTTCGAGAGAAGCTTCGCCTTTCCATATTTACGGAGTTATTTCCGATCTACTCTTCCTTTTTGGAGCGGTTTGAGAGTCATAGAGGAGGTGGAGATGGCCAAGGGAAATACATTAGGTACTCCATCGAGGATCTTAAGACTGCCATCTCGAATTTCTTTGAGGGACGCCCAGTGCACCAACAAACTAAGACATGTTGTCTCGAGGGAAAATGATATTTATCAGCAACTAATTAGATCAAAAAGAGATGACATGATATTTTAGATATGTTGATTCCATAATGTGTTTCATTTTAGTTATGTAATTAGTTGTTGTTGGTTTTTTTTTTTTTTTTTTTTTTTTTTTTTTGTCTCCCTGTATTTTTGGCTAAATATAACATAGAATTGTGAAAAGAAAAAAAAAAAAAAAAAAAAAAAAAAAGTATCTTTTTATGCTTTCCTTTGGTTCATCCTCAAATGAGCCAATGCAGCATCTTTGTAGTCCATGGACTCAACTTCCAATTGATACAGTAAAATCATAATGATCCAACTGAAATGGAGCACCAATGGAGTTTGCCTCTCAAACTCCAAGAAGTCCATGTCAGAAACAAACTGATAATCGAAAAAACTAGAATCTTTTGGCGGCTTAAAAATGATTAATTCAGTTAAAGATAGCTTATAATCAGAAATCCGAGTGATATAGATTTCATAACATACCTTGTCAAGTTATGGAGACTCCCTCCTGGGACCAGACCGGGAACTAACACAAGATTTGCAAGGAATTCTATATAACGCCTAAAGTATAACGCCTAAAGTATTATTTGATAAAATTAAAAATTATTTATTTATCAAATATATATATATCCATTTCAACGTCTATCAGGTATTGTTGCAAATGTTTTTAAAAACACCCAGAGTTTGTTTGGAATGATTTTACCCTTTTACACCCATTATGTTTTTTGTTTAAAGTATCTAGATAAGGCAAATTACTTTTTTGCCCACTCATACTGACTAGAGACACACTGTGGGTCAGATAATCATTCCAACTTCAAGTAGTGTTAACTTGTCCTCCCTTGCACACCCTCTTCCTCCCCTTCTTCCTTCTCTCCTATATAGCAGACAGGGTTTTGTACATGCACGCTCTCTCATTCATCCCTATACAACGTTAAATTCATAAAATTAAAAAATATATATATAAGGCAATTTGATATATTATTTATAATCAAAGTCATAGAAAGATTTTATAATCAAAATTTAAAATTAGCAGGAGTTCTATAATTTTAGCCTTCTATTTATTTATAGATTTTGCTCTCAGCGGTGTAAAGAATAAGAAAAATGGAGTATAATAATAACAAAAAATATATATATTAAAAAAATAAAATAAAAAAGGGGCCTCAAGGGGCGGCCCCAAGTGACATGGCCCAATCGTTATTTTGATCAACAACTATTTTTATTTTTTATAATTTTAAAATTACATTATCAAACATACTTGATGAATAAACACTTGATCCAAAATTTTATTGCAAGGATACTCGAGGATCATTACTAATGTGATTGCCCCAATTTTTGAAATTTTAATTTCATAATTTTATAATTTTTAGACTGTTTAAATTAATTATTTATTATTGAAAGTTAGTGGGTTTTGAATTTTTATTTAATTCTGTTATATTATATATATATATTGTAGCATCTGATAAGGTGAGTCTATCGGAAGAAAATGGAAGAGTTATGGCGTGGGTCCCACGAGTTTTTTTTATGGGTTTTGATGTTTATATATATATTTTGATATTATACATATATTTGTTGGCCGGGGAGAAGATAGGGATGAGAATGGGTTAGGTGGCGAAATTAAAAAGAGAGGAAAAAGGAAGAAAGAGAAAAGAAGGAAAAGGTTGGAAAGTTGTACTTGCGGGGCCCACGGGAGATTTGTTTGGCCAATTTTTTGTTGGCTTTGAATTATTCACGTGCCTTATTTTGTGGTGTGGATTGTTTTTAGTTGGATTAGATGAGAAAGTCTAATAAGGAGTAGGTGTGGATTGTAATGATGTGTTTGATATTTTATTTTGTAAGTCGATACAATTGACCTATAAATTGGATATTGCTGTGACTTGGCATGTATGAGAAAACAGAAGAGAAATAAATAAAAAGAGCGGTGAGAGTTTGAGCAGACAGTGAGAGAGTCGAGAGTTGCAGGCGTAGCGAAAGTTTGGAGACTTGATAATTCAGTGAGGAAAGTTTGTATAATAGAGGATTTTATTGAAATTGTCAGAACGTGACAACTAACTCGGGATGACTTACTAGGAGAGTAGCTAGTGGGGTATGGGGGCAATTTGGGCCTAACTCGGCTGCTATTGAAGTGCTTACTGAGTCTCTTTCTTCGCTCACTTTCTTGTCATTCTTCTTCACTCTAGTGGCGGCCAATCTAGAAGTGTGAAGCCAATCTAGATAGTGGAAAATTAATAATTGAAATTGCTGGTCCAACAAGAACTTTAACAAACTTGAAAAACTTATAAACAAAAAAAATAAATAAATAAATAAAATTCTAATTTTATTTTCAAAACAGAAAACTTACATGATTAATCTATCTTACGCCATTCTACCCTTTTAAAGAAATCAGTTTGTGTCTAAAGTTTCCTTCCTTCTCAAAGAAATCCAAGACTGCGGTCTCAAGATCCTCAACCGAGTACTTGATGTACTTCTCGGGTTGCTTTCCCATCTCTACATGAATCCTGAATACGCCCAAAAAAGACCGGTAAGCTGGGATCAACTTCTCCAGTAAGGACTTGTGAACTTGCGCTTGAAGCCGCCTATCCGGTACTGACCATGTTGATTGAGTCCTGTGAATCTCTTCAAACATAGAATTGAAGGTCTTGAACCTAGCTTTCAAAGCACTCTTTGATACATCAGAAGTATCAGAAACCAAGAAGCTCCAATTACCCCCCTCTAGTCCCTCGTGTCTCAAACAGTGTAAGATATTTGAGCAAGTAGCTGCCCTATAGCTATTCGCTGATTGCTGGACTTCTTCGGTTAATATATACAAATAATCATCGGGAATCATCATCTTCAATCCAGGGCAGCCTTCAATTTCCTGCACAATGTGATGAATATTGTTCATCTTGAACAAATAACCCAATGCAGCATCTTTGTAGTCCTTGGACTTGAGTTCCAAATTATGGAGTAAAATCTCAATGATCCAAATCAAATGGAGCACCAATGGAGTTTGACCCTCAAACTTCAACAAGTCCATTTCAGGACCAAACTGATCATCGAAATAAATTGAATATTTTGGCGGCTCAAAAATGATCAATTCAGTTAAAGATTGATTATAATCAGAAATCCGAGTGATATATTTCATAATATGCCTTGTCAAGTTATGGTGACTCCCTCCTGGAACCAGACCGGATGAAACATCCCGAAGCAGGCTCTTCTCTAGTTGTGGTAGAATGGCATCAATTGCCACAAGAAGCTGATGAATCGCCTCATTAGTCCGGATTCTAATAGGTACCTTAAGAGCTTGGATATGATCAGGCTCTTCAGATTTCAACTGAAAAAGAACTTTCAAGTGTGGCAAAAGATCTATCATGAACACCTTGTAGACGTCCAAAAATTTGAACAGCCTCTCAGGTGATCTACGAGTGGTACTTATGGCTTCAACAAAGTCAAACAATTGAATTGCAGCATCTCTAATGGTTTCCAATAAACAAAAATCAGCAACATTATCTCCGAAACCTCCAAAGATTTGCTCACAAAGTTGCTTCTCAATCGAAAACAGAACTCGAACACAAACTATAGCACCACGAATCCACTGTCTGATCTTTGCCTCCAAAACTGCCCACACCAACCGCTGGACACCTCGGCTGCTCAATTTCTCAACGCCAAGACGTTGAATGCGATCTTCCAATAGAGCCTTTCTCACTCTCTTGTAACACTGAACACATTGACGAAGGTATCCAACAGAATTCATTCTCTCAGCAATAGCTCGAAGATTATTGATTTCTTCCTCAGATGGTGCATGGTAGTCTAAATAATCCTCTTCATCCAGTTCAAAGCAGGTGCTATCAGACATAGAACTCGAACAAGTTGAATAACTTGGACAGCAGGTTTGGCCGGTAAAAATGTTTGCAAACTCCTCCTTGAGTTGTGCCATGGCTAATTCAATCGCTTTTTGGCCCTTGCTCTGATCATCAGATACGGTGGTTATCTCCATCCAACGGTGGATATCATCAACGGCTTGCAAGTACTGATTGATTAGATTGTGATCGCCGTGGAAGATCATTGGTCCCCCAACTGTTGCATCCCATAGCAAAATTAGCTTCACACCCGATTCAAATGCAGCCTCAATGCTGCTTTCTGACATCATGTTGTAATTCATCAAAGTGTAGAACTAGCAATATAATATATAGATGTAGAAGTAGTTTACTAGTCTTGCTAGAGTAAAGGTAAGATTGGAAGGAAGTTTCCGTAAAGATCACACGCTATTTCCATCCAAAACGCGATGACAAAATAGCATCGAAGAATAAAGAATTGGGAAGGTGTTGGGTTGTTTCTCTGCACCTAACACAAGAATTAATGCCAAGGAATTCTGTATTTGAACTTTTCAACATATCATCAAAATACAGCTTCAGTTTTGCTTTTCTTATTAATGTAAACGAAATTTGCGAGAGATGGTCGGCCATAATTATTTTGACAAGTTGGTCAAAAAAATATAGGTGGCTGACGGGCTACTGGAGTTCAAATTGGGATAGGATTTTCTCTTGTCCGAGGGATGAAAGATTAGTACAACCATATTGGACTACTTTCTACCTGGGGGGTCATTGACCAAGAGGTTCATCAGACTCAATCAACATGGGTGGTACCAGACTTGCATCTTCGAGAGAAGCTTCGCCTTTCCATATCTATGAAGTTATTTCCGATCTACGGTATCCTTTCTGGAGCGGTTTGAGAGTCATAGAGGAGGTGGAGATGGCCGAGGGAAATACATTAGGTACTCCATCGAGGACCTTAAGACTGCCATCTCGAATTTCTTCGAGGGACGCCCAGTGCACCAACAAACTAAGACATGTTGTCCCGAGGGAAAATGACATTTATATATGTTGATTCCATGTATGTATTTCATTGTAGCTTTGTAGTTAGTTTTTTTTTTTTTTTTTTTCTATTTTTTCTCCCTGATGTACTTCTGTAGTTGGCCTAATTCTTTTTAGCATTTGTACAATTGCATCTGACTAAATATAACATAGAATTGTGAAGAGAAAAAAAAAAGTGTATTTTTTATGCTTTCCTTTGGTTCATCCTCAAATGAGCCAATGCAGCATCTTTGTAGTCCTTGGACTCAACTTCCGATTGATACAGTAAAATCATCCAAATGAAATGGAGCACCAATGGAGTTTGCCCAAACTCTAACAAGTCCATATCAGAAACAAACTGATCGATCATCGAAATAACTGGAATGTTTTGTCGGCGTAAAAGTGATCAATTCAGTTAAAGATTACTTATAATCAGAAATCCGAGTGATATAGATTTCATAACATACCTTGTCAAGTTGTGGAGACTCCCTCCTGGGCCCAGACCAGGAACTAACACAAGATTTGCAAGGAATTCTATATTTCAACTTTTCCAACATCATATCAAATAGAGTTTCAATTCTGCTTTTCTTATTGATACTGTCAAAAACACAAATACCAACTCCCAAAAAATGTTCTCAAGCACTGTTTAGATGGGCAGATTGGAAAATACATATATTCTCCACCCTCTGCATTTTTTATTAATTAATTCAAATGTTTAAGCAAAAATAAGATTCTGCATGGATGAACAGATATAATTATGGATGGACAGACTTGAAAATACCAAAAAAAAAAAAAAAAAATGACTCATTTGTTGCCAAAATGTAATACGAAGAAAGAATTACTCGAAATACTGACTGTTCAATGATTTTGAGAGCTCTAGGAAGCCCAGGTTGATCACAACCATGATATCTGAACAACAATGGAGGTATGTGAATCCCCTGATCCTGTCCCTCTAACGGGATAGGATAGGAACCCTACTACACCTCTACTCGGGCCTGAGGGAGGAGTGAGAGCTGGTAGTCCTTGATCTGTTGCACAATAGCTGAGATAATGGTTTTCCCTCAAAAAATTCCAGTACTGCAGTCTCAAGGTCCTCAGGTGAGTACTTGATGTATACCTCTGGGTGCCTTCCATACTCTAAACACGAACGGTAACGGCATAAAAATGATCTATAAGCTGGGATCAACTTCTCCAATATGAACAAACGAAGATCCTCCCGAAGCTCAATATCTGGAATTAACCATGTCGCTTGAGTCTTACAAACCACTTCAAACAAGGTGTTGAAAGGTTTTAAACCTCTCTTTTATCACAATCACCAACACCCCTCCAGAAGATTCATGTATTGTTCCTCCCGTTGTCAAACAGGACCAGATCCTTCCCCAAGTAGCTCTTTCATAGCTGGTAGCTACCATCTGAATTTTTAAAATTAATTTCTTCAGAAAATCATAACCAATCATCCTCCTCAATTCTGGACGGTCTATTTTCTGAACAATGTAATTAACGTTGTTGATCATGAACACTTGAGCCAATGTGGCATCTTTGTAATGCTTAGACTTAACTTCCAATTTGAATAGTAAAATCACAATGATCCATTTTAAATAGAGCGCCAATGGAGTTTGCTCCTCAAGTTCCATGAAGTCCATATCAGGAATGATTTGATCATCGGAGTATCTAAAATCTGTAAGAGACGGCTTAGATATAATTAATTCAGTTAAAGCTTGCTTGTAATCACACATCCGAATGATATAGCCCGTCACATACCTTGTGAAGCTGTGAACGGTCCCTTTTGGAACCAGAATTGTCGTTGACTCATGAAGCACATCATTCTCTAGTTGTGATACAATCCCTCTGACCGCCTCTGCAAGCCGAGAAAGTATATCAGCAGCCCATACTCCAATAGGTACCTCAACAGCATGGATTTTAATAGGGTCCCCTGATTTCGACTGAAAAAGAACATCCACATCCGGTGAAATATCTGATAACGTGTGGAGGTCTGAAAGTTTGAACAGTCTCTCTGGCGACCGTCTACTAGTGCTTACGGCTTCCACAAAATCAAATAACTGAATTGTAGTATCTTTAACGGTTTCCATGAAACAGAAATCAACAACAGTTCCGAGACCTTCAAAGATTTGCTCAGAGAGTTGTTTTTCGTTTGCAAAGAGAATTCGAACACAAACCTTAGCTGCTCGTATCCACTGTCTGATCATCACCTCCAGCACTTCCCACTCCAACCTTTGGACACCTTTAATGCTCAATTTTTCAACACCAAGACGTCTCCGCAGATCATTACTTTCTTGTTCAGATGGTGAATCATAGTCTAAATAATCATCTTCATGGAATTCATAGATGGTGCTATCAGTCAATGAACTGTTGGGATTTATATACCCTGGCATAGCAAATTCCTATTTGGATTAAAGTGAGTTCACGACGTTTCTGAAATATTTATATTTTTATACAATTGGTGAATTCAATGTATTATGTTTCGATTCATTATAGAATTGATAGTGTCTATTTATATATGTATGTGATGGCGATCAATACATGAATATAAATAGTAATCATAAATGGTTCATAGTCAGTAATTATGGATGGACTTATAATTAATTAAGATTTGAACTGGATCCGCGTTAGGTTGACATATATTACGAGAGCCGTCCTATGCAATTGCTCCCTATCACCGTCATGGCATTTGACTCTTAAGCATGAGAAAATTATAAACTCTTTTATTAATTAATAATTACTTTGATTTGTTCGACGGATTCTTCGGGATCCTTAGACCGACACTTTGGGTAGTTATGTAATTAATAATTAGAGGGTTATATTTTCAATATTTGCATCATTGCTACTTGTATTTATTTTGTATTGATTATGGTTGATCACAAAGTAAATTCGAAGGCCTTCGTGTGTTTTTAGATAAAATGATTTATTATATATTTCTTTATTTAAATTATTATTTTTGTCAAACAAATGTTTTATTGCGATCGAGCCAGAAATAATCAAAGGTACCAAAATAAATATATTAATTAAGTAGTCGGATTGATGGCTTTATTTATCCGATAACTAATTATACATAGAGGAGTCAAAGTGGAATATTGACTTAGAGGTTATTTATTATTTAATTGGAGTTCAATTAATTTCTTTTAGTGGAGTAGAAATTAATTTATGAATTAATTGAATTGGGTCCATGGACCGGGCCAATTATTAATTCATTGTAGCCAATAAAATAATAGGCCCAATGGATTCTCACTCATAGCCCAACTTGATATTGGAATCATATTAGATTTGAGACATATGAATTAAAGATTGAGAAGGATTTGTTGTTTCCTTTTCTTTATTTTTATGTTGCCTATAAATATACGTGGTCTATGTATATTTTAGGGGTGATTTTTAGTATAAGAAAAAATAAATATATTTTCTCTCTCTAGAAAATTAGGGTTTAAATTCTCATCTAATGGAGGCTCTCACAAGCCTAGTTTTCCAAGGTCATTCATGGAGGCTTATAAGTGATTCTTAAAGGCAAAATAATTACCAAGAAGATGGAGATCCAAGGAGAAGGTATCTTGCTAAGGGATCTACAATAAGTGAAAACATTCACTTTAGAAGAAAGATTTAAAGGTATACTCAGACCTTTGATGTAAGTATTCAATCCATTAATTGAATGATATATCATATTTTTATTTTTGCATAAAACTTGTCTCTATGTGATGAATCAAGATCTATGAATCAAAATCCCTTCCCAACATGAACTTGAACAAGTGGAATACCTCGGACTGGCATGGCCGGTCAAAATGTTGACGAACTCCTCCTCCAGTCATGCCATGGCTACCCCGATCACCTTGTAGGCTTTGCTCTGATCCTCTGATTTAGTGGTCAACTCCATCCAACGATGAACAATGGCAATAGCTTGCAAATACTCGTTGATTTCAACACGGTCACCATTGAAGATCAACCTCGCTTCGCTTGCATCCCATTGCAAGATCATCTTCACGGCTGATTCATAAGCAACCTCCATGTTTTCTGACAATTCCATTGTCGGAGAAGGTCCAACTATACAGAAGTTCTAACTCAATCAACATTTAAAAACTGAGTTTATATGAAAATTACAAGAATATAATATATATAATTAATATGTAGAATAGTTGAATATTCTCTTACCATTAAAGAAAGAGATTGGAGGAGAGAAGACTAGTGCACTTTCCCTGAAATCAAACTCCACTTTCCTCCAAAACACAGCTACCGACTGATTTGGGGGAGATTTAGCTATCTGGAAGCGTGAGCACGTTTTCATGAACACGTTTTCATGAAATGATTGGGCCACGTATTCAGGTTGGATAAACTTCATTTAATCTGGGTTAGACAGAAATATTGTCCACAACAGTATAACACGGACAACTAATTCTACGTGAATAAGATATTGGATTAATTTAACCGTAGAAGGAAAGACTAAATTGCAACTAGTCGACCTCTCGCATATTTTAATATGAAGGAATTGTTCTTACATGAATTTGAGCTTTTATTATTGCACCAAGCAAAAAATGAAAAGAAAAAATTATGGATGTAAAACTCTTAGAGGAGTTGGATTGAAGTCAAAACTGTACAGAACTTCATTTCCCTCACCCTCATAACATATAAAAATTGAACAAAGAAGTAGTCAACCAGATCTACTAAGTGGGTGCACACAACAAGAAACACACCGAAGAATCAAGAAGAAAGCTGCACATTGAACTGAACTCTACCAACAGATTTCATTGAACAAAGCAAACATTTGATGACTGATATCATTTAAGAACAAAAGAATTAAGATCTCAACCCAGACAATATATACAATAAATCAGAATTGTTAAAAGAGGCCGTATGGACGTCGAAAAAACCTTCCCAACATTTTCACTGAGGAATTCTCCCGAAGGGACTCAGTTGAAGCATTAGTCATGGGTTCTACCACCATGCTTCACCAATGCAGAAGAGGCAGTTGAAGACTACTTTTCCAGTGTTGGAATCAAGAGCCCCTTTCAGTATACTTGTACCTCAAAAACTATTGGTTCAACAAACCATTTCCCTACGAAATGACATCTTCCGCTTTTTGACTACAATGATCATTGTCATAAGCTTCTTCCTTCTCGAGTTCTTTGATTAGCTTTTCAATCTGTCTTCTATATACTGGCATGAAGTGATCACTGACCATGGTCTGTGACAACCTCAGTTTACTATACAGTGATCTATGGGTGAGAAAAATCCCTATCTTAGTCTCTGCCACCTGGTCTCTGTCGGCGTTATCAGAGGTAGTTTCATCACTTTCGCACACCACCTCATCGGAGACGGAGGTAATAATATGCATAATTTTTCCAGGAGGGTAAAATCTATGTACCTCCTTCATTTCAGGCAAAGAACTCCCTGACTGGCTCTCACCTACCTCTGCAATGGCTGCTGCTTCTTCTTCCCTTATTTCGTTTGCCACATCAGCATCCTCACCTTCCATCTGATCATATAGCTCATGCTCAAGTTGTTGCCACAACTCAGCTTCAGTCATGCGGTCTTCGTGTCTATTGTGCTCAATGGGGTCCTCATCAACTGCGAGATCAGCAACTACATCACCGTGGAGAGCCATTTCATCAGAACAAGAGCATTCAATTTCTGAATTCCATACAATCCCTTCAGATGAAGACATGGGAAGTTCGGCAGTCTCGAAGGTACTTGTGGTCTTTCGGGGAGATGTGAGAAGGGGCTCCGACGTTTCTGTCTTGGTGGAGAATGATTCTGCAGAGTTTTCCCCACCATTCAAGTTTGTACGAGCGGCGGTGGCTCGATGACGGGGGCCCATGCACGACCATGATGATAAGCGGAGGGAAGGACGTGACCATGCTGCCTGAGCCATACTCTGGGCTCTCCTCATCACAACCTGTAAACATCAGAAAAAGGGGCAAAATATCACCAAATGTGCCTTTACTTCTAAAGCTTCCAGAGAAAGTTGCTCAACTAAAAACCTACAAAGCATTTGGATTAGTGAAAAGGAAGGAAAAGATAGCACTGATACTGAGAGAAAGAAAGCAAATGGTCGTCTTAACCTCTTGTCATGTTTGGATAACAAGAAAGAAAAACAAGATAAAAGATTGTGGTAAATCTAAATCTTGTTTGAGAAAGAAATTGTGGAGAAAGGAAAGGAACGACAAGAATGTTCTATTATGCAATCAGAAGGGGAAAATAGGAATTCACTTGTTATAAATCATAGGGACAAGATGGGTAATATAAACTCACTGTTTACATCCAAATTCTCTTTCCTATGGAATGATAGTACAAACTACGAACACTATTTAAGGGATTGACATAACAGGAAAGGACATACCTGTGTACCATTGGAAACTGGTCGTAATATTGCACCAGCCCCAGCAACTTTTGCTCTAGCACTGGCAATGGATGGAAGACGAGAACCAAGAGCCGATGCAGAACGATAGACTGTGCTGAGAATTCTGGTACGCTCAATCTGATTCCTCAGATCATTTAGCCAAGCAGATGCTGTCACCTACCCAGAAAAAAAAAAATATATATATATATATATATATAAATAAAATAAATAAATAAAAATTTAGTACATAACATAGTAGGAGAAACAATAACTAAACCAATGTTTATTCGAAGTTCCAAAAAGCTCGGCAGATTAGTTCTGGTGCTGTCATGAAAGCAGCCCAACCACATATTAAGTGGATCACACTAAGGTGGAGGATGTTATTAGTGACAACTTGTGACAAATTGGAATAGCTTTAGCAATGGCCAACCATAATCATCATAAAATACCTTTTTTTTTTCTTTTAGCAAGTAATAACCATCATAGAAGGCCCTGCCAAGGACACGAGAAAGTTGCCCATGCAGACCAACCATCAAAATCCATGTGAGTGGAAGGAAGAAAGGGGGGAACTAACGAAGGCAGGATTCTAACCAGAAGAAAACGCGCAGTTGGGTGGGATGGAGGAGCTATAATCTCTATCATTGGCAGTTCTTTTTAGTTAAATGTTTCTACTGGTCCAGCTTTATTTCACCATAATGATCAAATGGAACTATGGAAATGAAAAGTAGAGGCAGGTATAATAAAAATTAAGAAAAACGAAAAATTAATTAAAAAAAATTATGCACAGCACTTGCAACTTCAGTACAACATAATTTTGGTCCTAATCTATCCCAGTCAAATTAACTCCAGTCTCTACGAACATCTATCACCAATATCAGTACGCATATCTGTAATAAATAAAAACATTCTAATACACAAATAGAACACACGAATTTTATATTAACAGAATCGAGGACGAGAAATAAACCTCAGCACGCAAGTCGTCCACTGAAGCAGCTGAGAATGTAGGGACTAAATCAGCTCCATTTATAACAGAAGTAACGAATTCATTGCCTGATTCTGCCAATTCCCATGTCATACAAGCACCTACATCAAAGATCCAGTCAGCACTAAAGCAATCTTGGCAAGCAGAAAAAGTTGGTGCAACCAACCATCAAGTAGTATATCAATGCAAAAGAAGGCGTCACTAACAAAGTTGAGAGCATAGAGAAGCATCAGAAATTAATGCTAAAAAGATGAACAAGTTCGAGACACATAGTAAACACTGACCTGGAGCGAATGTAAAACACGTAGCTGTTGACAATTCTTTCTGCTCACGTAATATATATGTTAAAAGGGCTGCAGTTCCTCCACCCAGAGAGTGTCCTACAATCTTTAACCAGAAGATAATATTTTACTGATCTGTCTCTTTCGGTCACAATAACCAGAACCATTATCGAATACCGCCATTTGAAAAATGAAGTACAAAACACTGTATATACAAAAGGCTATTTGAGTGAAGCTTTTGAAGATATTTTAAGCAATCGTATACTATAAATCGAAAGTTATTTCTTAGAATATGTAGGGGGCTGCAACTTAGACGGGTTAGGCGGGTTTGAGGTATAACTTGAGCCCAACCCACCATATGAAATGCTAAACCCAAGCCCAACCCTAACCCTATCTTCAACCCTAACTACTCAACTTGAGCCTAACCCATTCTTTTACTTTTAAATTCAGGCTTGGAACTCGGGCTTAGATTCCAAGTTAAAAATTCGGGTTAATTCGGATTACTCATATGGCTAATCTTTACACCGAAAATTTAATATGATCTTGAATTAGTTTTAAATTAAATTCTCTTAAACAAAAAAGGTTTAAAGACATTTTATAAATTTTTAATAAATTACTAAAAAAAAATTTTAGAAAATTAATTCTCCTAAATGTTAACATACAATAAGTTAAGATTTAACAAATGAAGTTGAAAAGAAAAAAAGTAATCATAGTTTAAATATTATATATAATGTATTTAAAATTAAAAATATATATGAAAATAATATTAGAATTCAAATTCGGGTTTGCTCGGGTTGCTAACACCTCAACCCAAGCCCAACTCTAATTAAATTCGGGTTAAGATTTTTCAACTCAGGCCCAACCCTAATTGTAAAAATGATTGCTCAAGCCCACGAAATATCGGGCTGGGGTCGGGTTGGGTTCGGGTAGCCCAACCCAAGTTGCACCGACAAATTCATATAAAATAACCAACACAACCACATATTCTATAAGCTCTTGTAAGCACTCAAATGATACTAAAAAAAAAAAAGGGAAGTCGTGGGGAAAGCAAATATGAATTTAACCTAAAATTTTGTTGAGCAATTGGTTTCTAATGGGACTAAAAGATTCCATCCAGAAACAAATTACATTGCAAAAGAAATATTCCATCTTCCTTGCATGAAATGCCAAAAGCAGAAAGTCAAGATTGTCACTACCTCAAGTTTATAATCATGACATTCTCTGAGGTATTTAACAAGACAAGAAGTAGCGGTTTCTACTAGGACTACGAGACTTCCATCCAGAAAATAATTATATAGCAAAAGAAATGTTTGATATTCCTTACAAGACAAGAAATGCCAAAAGCAGAAACTCCTTATTGTCACTACCTTAAGTTTGTAATCAGGATTTTCGCTAAGTGCTTTAACAATACAAGGAGTGGCGAGCTTTGCAATCCATCGAGCAGCTGCAACCATTCCACAATGTGCATATCCTAAAACACAATTACTGACTCCTCCCTCATATACAACAGCGTGATGAAACGGTACTACTGCTCCAGTTGCAGCTGTCAATGTATCCTTGATACTATGAGTTCCACGTATTAGTAGGAGAAAAGATCTTGTTTTGTGGTCAACTAGGACTGTAAAAGCCGGCTTCAAAATCTGGAAAATAAATATAGTTCAGGCGAATGGAAAAATAAGAGTAGCTCATGCTCCATGCATATACACTGACAATAAATTACTAACAGACATGTATTACAATGGTACCAATTTATCATCTCAATATCAATAAGATCTCCTTGAGAAGACCACCAACCTCAACTGTTTATTCTCCCTCTCCCCCTCATGCAAGCATGTATGTGCATCAAAATATTCACAAAAACAATATCTAACATCTTGTTCCCCCACCCCCACCCCCACCCCCACCCCGACCCCAACCCACAATATATATATATATATATAATATAATAAAATAAAATTTGAGTTCCAACTGACTTACTCCAGCTTTGGGTTCCTGAAGAAGAACATTTTCTTCAGAATAACCGGTCTCCTTCAAAAATAATAGGAATGGCTTTTTCGAAAAATGCCAACAAAGGGTCAACAAGTTTAAGAGATATCTAAGCTCAGCAACTATTTCAGTTCCTTTAAGCTGTAAACTATCTTTACCACCAAAGACACTATCAACCTGTAAGTTCCCCTGTAACATAAGTTCATATATTAGCCAAATAAAATAAGAAACCTCTCAGGTGATAAAGTAAGCCATAGTCATATTGCCCTATAACATCAAAAGAAGTGCTCACTTGGTTCAAAACAAAATAAATAAGAATCAGGAGATATTAATATCAGTTAAACTATCAGGCATCATCTTATTTAAACAAATTTTAGTGTAGCAGAGCCTTTTGGATGGTTCACAAAAGTATACTACTCCCAAAAAGGAAGTTCGGTTCTTCAAACCTACACCATTCCCCTAATATATATATATATATATATTCAAAAATTCACATGCAGAGGAAGAAAAAAGGACAAGAACTAGTGCTCATTCTCCCATGAACTTATGATGTGCCAAAAGGGCCAATCCTGCAAGTTCTCCGTCTATATAGATTTGCACAGTTCATTTGGTGTCTTCTTTTTTTTCAAATCATTTGGTCTCACCTATTCAACAATTTGAATGTCACTGATCTCCTAGGGATATTTCTTCTCTGTTCTGATCATGTTTTCAGGAATCAAGGATGTGGTACAGTTATTGTCTCAGTTTGGTTTATTCAAGGAAAAAGACCTGGAAAATTTGATAAACCACAAGGCCAATACAAACTACTAAAGAGAGAATCCATATCTCAATATCCCTGGACCTTAATGTCAATGGACATTAAAGGCAATCTAAGAGTATAACTCAAAAAAGGAACAACAACTTAGAGTTCAGAGGAAACATACCAAGAGTATGAACTCAAAAAGGAACAACTAGAGGTCATACATCAATTTGATTGACAGGACACCAAAAATAAATGCTTCCAAGATGAATATTAATGGTGCAAGATGCAGCAATATAACAGCAATTTGACCATCCGCACTTGAATTTTTAGAACACTGTGTGAAAAATGGATGTTTTCATAAGGAAGCCAGTTATTCGTTGAACATATCAAAATGCCGAGTGATATTAAAATCTAGGGGTGGCCACAATTTTCTAGAATATATCTAATTGCAGCTATTTCTTTCATCTAGATAAGTAGAATATTAAGAGCAAAGGCATTTTCCTGCATACTACAGTCAAAAATGACACCATTATGAGTAACATCATCTATTACATCTTGCTCAGTAAAAGGACTACTACAACCATTAAGATATGCTTACCTGCCTCTTCAAAAGAAAATTGATGCCAAATGCCAAATCCCCAATGGGCCACTTTCCAAGAGTCTCGGAGTAAGTAAACCTAAGAGTCTCTGACAAAGTTGAAATCGTATCTAACCATGTTGCAGGGGCTTGAATAAGTCTATGCGAAACTCTATCAATTCCTAAAGGAGCATGATTGTGCACATCAACACCATTCTCATCATCTTCTCCAGTTGTAGACGATTGTAATTTCCGGTTTAATGTATAGTAGAGAAGAGCAGCTGCACCGGCGGCAGTGGCCATTGTTGCAGTTGCCATGATTTTACGATCCCTAAATCTGTACATAAACAAAAATAAAAGCTTCATCAATAATATTCCAAAGAGCATACTATCCAAAAAGCTTCACCTTTGACTCAATCTTCAAAAATATGCAACCCCAATTTAGGATACAAGCAAAAGTTCTTTCCTAATGATATTTGACTAAATAAACCTAAAGCTAAGCAAGATGAATCAATTCGTTTACAATCATCACAACCTTCCGTTTGGTTGGCTAAAAAATCATGGCATAATAAGAAGTGAGATTTAAATCCTTGTATCATTTTATTCACAAATTCGGGGAGCCAAATAGCGGGAAAAATCGAAAATTTTCCAACATATTCCCAGCAACCAAACGGGTTAGAACCAAACTGAAAAAATGTATAAATTTAAAAACACAACCCAAAAGCGTTAATTTTTTGAGCAGAATCGAAAAACAATTAAGGAAATAAACCTTAACATGACTAAAATCTGAAAGAAAGAAAACCCTAAAAATCCCAATTTGGAAACGAGTTTCATGTTGATTTGATCGAATACATACAAGGAGAAAAAGTGAATCTGACAAACCTGAAGAGCCCGATGTTTACAGAAATTGGACGATAGCTTCGACTATAAGGTATGCAAAGATTAAGTTAGCAAGTAAAGTCAAGGAATCAAAGGTCCATACGACGACTATCTTCTAATTCGAACTGTTATTTGCGAACCAAACGCGTTTCGAAGTGCATATATATATATACACACACTTTATTATTATGTGTGCATATATATATATATATATATTAGTATGGAACTTTGGAGAGACACGTACGGATGATGGAATAAATTAGTGGCACAAGCAATCACCTGTAAACCGAAAGGCCGACTTGAACTAATCAGGACTTATATGAGATCGAGATCTAGGACGCGGTGGCTCGTTTTCTCTGCAGGTCCGGTTTCGTAAAGTTGTTTTTGTTAGGAAGCCAAAAAAGTTAAAAAATAATATTCCCTCCTATCCAAATGAGATATTCTGTTAAAAAATGGTGACACTATTTTTTAAATAGGACATTTAATTTGGTATTACGATTCTCTAAACAGAATATTTAATTTGAAACAGAGGGAGGGAGTATTATTTTTTAATTTTTTGGTTTCCTAACAAAAACAACTTTACCAAATCAAACCTGTAGAGAAAACGAGCCACCGTGAGTTACGATTCTCCAAATAGGACATCTAATTTAGAATAGAGGGAGTAATAATAAGTTTGTTTTAAATAATATAAAGGTTTTGTTCTAATTTGTATAAAGCGGGAGCGTGAAAACAATAAAATTAAATCATAAGTAGTGAGAATTTGAATAAGAACGCGTGCGGAGCGTAAGAGCGAGAGCGTGTTCAGAACGTTAAAGCGACAACTGAGAAAGATTGTGTGACTTAATTTTTGTTATTTATTAATGCGGCAATTATGGAGTTTAATGTCTTAAAAGAAGAGAGTTCTCTATTCTTATTAGATACTCTAAAGTTGCTTATTAGATGCTATAATGATTGGCTTATTAGATACTCTAAAGTTTCTTATTAGATGCTATAATGATTGGCAACGCTAAACAGAAAATGTAAAAATTGACCAACGGCCACTGACTTAGCAATATCAGGTTTTTACTTCCTCAAAAAAGGTAAGGAATGTCAGGATTCAAGCCTCCAAGAGACGCGCGCGTGTGTGTGAGTATCAACTATGAAAAAAAAAAAAAATGCAAAAACTCTTCGAATTTGACTTGATTAAAAGAAAGAACCTTCTCTTACATGGTATAACTAAAAATAAAAAATAAAAAAATAAAAGGGGTGTGCTACCTCTTTCCCCTAAAAAGCAAGAAACTAGAAACTCTCCAAAATTAAAGGGAGAGAGAAAGAAAATAATCACAATTTAGAAATTACTTGTTCTCGTTTTCCATATTTCTAAATTCACAAAAGTAAAAAATTATAAAACTATACCGTTTGAAGAAGAGAAAATAATCACAATCCGGAAATACTTATTCTTGTATTCCATATTTCTAAATTCACAAAGAAAAAATTCATAAAACTATGCAATTTGAATATATCAAATCATTTTAGTTTATTTGAAGAGTTTTTAATTTTCTGTTTGTGAGGAAAAAAAAGAAGCACCATGTTTTCTTGCATTTTGTCTTTCGGCGTTACCTATCATTACAATAACAACATTACTCTTAAATAATATATCTTACATTATATAAAGGTAGAAAACATTATATATAAAAGAAAATTTATGTTTCAGAAGTGGATTGGAAGCTGCAAATCCTCCTCAAATAAGTTACTATTTGTGTAATAATATCAGTAATATTTTCTAAGTAGCTGCATTTTACCTTTCTTGTACCTGATATAGGAATGCCAAAAAAAAAAAAAAAAACCTTTGCATTTATAAATAACCTTAGGTTGTGTTCAACTGTGCGAAATTTAAGTCTTCCAATTGAAATTGATGGAGTTGGAAAAAATTTAAAGCATAACCTTGTTGAATTCAAATAGTCTCTAAATCATTAAAACAAAAAATTGCAAATTATCCTCTTCGTACCTTTCTATAAGAGAATATAGTTTGAAAAAGGAAAATATAACCAATTACATCCTATTTTTTTAAAAGAAAATAACCGAAGACAATTAACAAGTTTTCGCAATCGAAGGTAATTACCAAATAGATAGTTCATGCTGGTAATTATTTAATTTTTTTAGCATTCTACCTTTAAATAAAATGTGCAGTTGGAAGAATTTGTCCATTGTTTTCTTGATTTTTTATTATTCAGTAAATCAGATGAGATCTTCCTATTTGTAGCATATCACTTGAATATCATATCTTACAAATTTTTAGTATGATCAAACGAATTTATGATATTAAGGGCACTGTGACATTATTGTTGTAATAAAAAAACAAATAACAAAATAAAAACGTTTTTACAAGTAGAGTAACATCAATGGAAAGAGTTGGAAGTAATTTCAAAATTACTCCATATAAACTTAAAACGCAGTTTTAAACTACAGAAATTTCAGTTACATTTAAAACTCTAGTGACCTAAAACCAAAGTAATCATATTTATAACTAAAGAGTAGTAACACTTGCACTGATTTGTTGCAATAAATCACCTAATCATTTGTTAAAATGAGTTACTTAACTTAGCATTTCTGATTAGTTGTTTATGCAAAACGTGGAGGACCTCATTCCCTGATGCATAGATGAATAGATCCGTGTAAATATCATTTTGCAAAACTAAATGCATTTAACTGGTTATATGCTTGCGATGGATGTCAGCACCTGTCAAGTAATATTCAGGGCAGGTGGAGTTTAAGATCCAACAGGCTCTGTTAAGTGAATCCTTCAAGAAAGCCTATTAATTGAAGGAAAATCAATATCTGCCGGGGCGAGGGGGGACATTTGGGAACCAAGGAACACGGACCTAAGATCCAATAGGACCCACATACCTTAATCGGTGGTGTTGGGGGTAAAAAAAATTAAAATCATCCAGGAAGTGATTATTTCATACTGAAATCTACTGTCAACAGTGTCAAACGACTGCTACATTAACAAAAACAAGGTCCAATCCATTCCGTGCATGGCCTTACCTGATTTAAATTCAATCTCTTGTAATCCAACAATATATAGAACATTAGGAGGCCAAGAATTTCACAGAAAAAATATTAAGAGGGCAAGAACCCTTCTGGGTCTCTGGCACAATTAAACCTCAGGCAATCTGCTTTAAGAACAGGTCTAATGATTACTAGAATGAAAAATCATCTTGCAATTTATAAAATCTGAATCACTACCCGAATGCATTTTCAGATTCTGACCGGTACTTAATCACGCTCACTTATTGCAGTCAAATGTTCGTCAATCTCCTCTGTGGACAATACTCTGAACACAGGATTCTCCTTCCTCACAACTCCAACCTGACAAAACATATAAATGTTAAAGATAACAATAACAAAAGAGAATAAATATATGCATACCTTATACAAATGAATTCAAAAGTCATTCTCCCAAATTTGGACAGACCAGTCTACCCGACCTAAATTAAAATCTATTAAGTTGGATAAACATAATTGTCAACCCATAATGTTATATCTCATATGTGTGCGTACACATGTAAATTTCTGTCCAACGCAGCCACAACTCTAACGGCCAAAATTGAATTAAAGGAACAGACAAACAGGAACAAGTGAAGGACTAGCACATTTACACTTCCTCTAGATCCTCCTTCTATACCTATTTGCCAAGGACCAATGGAGATTCCAACGCTGAGATTGATGTACAGGAATTTACAATATTTTTTTTTGTAAGCAATAAGAATCAAACCTTAACCCCAACCCTTCCGTTCAAATGACATCTTTGACAAACTTATAGGATTTAAAATTACCTAAATTTTGAGATTGTGTAAAATAAGTACTCCAAAATCAACTACAAGTGGAAAAATATTCTCACAAGTAGATGGGGAAACGCAGGATGACACACGAAGGAAACAATTCTAATAAGGAGTGGGAGAGGGGGAAGAGAGAGAGAGCTCATAAGAGGAGTAATCAGTTTCATTTAACAAGATTGTAGGAAAATTAATTGATGCGAGGATTAGCATAGTCTGCCATGCAGAGCCAAGTTTTGTAGCAGTTCTAGCCTTCTAAGTGATGCCACATCATATAATCCAACTAAAAAAATCTAAAATCTTCAGCAATTCAGGTAGGCTCTGCATAACAATATAGTTGGAAGTCCCCTTTCCATTTTAACATATAATTTAACTAGAAATGGGTTCTTTCATACCTCAATCTCATTCGCCTTGAAGTCCTCTTGTAGAACAGATTGCAGGGCAGAAATTGCTGTCTGTGCAATGGAAAGAATTCGGTGATATTAAACTTCAAAAATATGAAATAAAAAAAAATGTATGCACACACATGAACGCTAATATTCACCTAGTATACGACAATCACAGATCCGTTGTTGACATCCCAAGACAATCTCAAGGAAAAACACCAAAAGTTATTGGGGGATAACATTGTTTTCATTATGTTTATACATCAAAGAGAGGAAGTCTAAAAGCCCATTGGCATACCATTGAAGATAATTGTGATGAAAAAATACCAAAGGTAGGACAAAAGCAGCATAGATGCAATCATTGAAACAGCATAAAAACAACAAAAGTTAGTTTTGAAAACAAAAACAACTAATGAAACTTATGCATAAAATGTATCTGCTCAATTTTATTTTTATTTATTTTTTATTCTAGGGCTATCAAATATTATTCTTCAATCTAAACAGAATAACACTCAATTGCTGGGAATGGACTACACTTCTCTTTTGAATTTATCTACCCAAAACCTGATGCAATTTAGTTTAACCAGTTCAATTAAGTGGAACACTACTACCGCTCCACTTAACTACACGTATCCCAATTCATCTCCTTCGAACATTACTCCTGTAACAGAATTGGGGTTGAACTAAATACAGAAGCCAATTTTGTATGTTCATTTTCATTTCTATAGGTGTAAATAGTAGACAAATGCCTGTGAACTTCATATCAGATGCCTTGCAAATACGTGGAGTAAAAAAGTAACTTATAGAAGCTCGAATAAGTAGAACAACTTAAGCATTTAACTACTGACTCGGAGCTGACAGTCTCACAAAATATTATCATGGCTCTGCATGATTTTATGATATCATCACATAAAATCACAGAAAATAGTAATTAAAGCCAACGAATCTCTCTTTGTTTCTGCTCCCCTGAAAGAAATCCAAATTATCAAAAAAAATAAAAAACAATTCATGTCTTCATATAAACTGCGAGAAAATGAAGGGGAATTTTAGGATTTTAAATGATACTAGTCAATTCTGGTAACAAATACATATAACTCACATTGTAAACAATAAATATCAAACGGGTGAACATTTGGAAGTAACAATGAATTTTACAAAAACCCAAATTATCCAATTAACTGCAGCATTGCTTAAGTAAGCAAGCGAAATATACACACACACACACACACATATATATATATGGAAGGCAGAAAAATGAAAGCCATTCAACTGTATAAAAAATAAACATCTACCTGCACCGTCTCCTCATAGGTAAATGCAGGATCATTCTTCATTTTCTTCTCTAGGAAATTTATTGCCTCTTGCTCTTTTGATCCAGCGCTTGTTGCCTATAAAAATTCACAATGAGTTCCCAAGCATTATTTTGAAAAATAACAGTCAGGTAGTAAAAAACATAACAAATAATGAAAAGAATAGCTCGAGTTCCAGGAAAGTAGCAAAATATCTTTTCGCTAATTAAGCCAAAACTAACACCTAACAGTTCGAGTTTATTATTTTTTTTTTTTCCCTGAATGAGTTGAAAAAATTTCGGTTAGAAGAAATTCAAAAAACCCCAATAAAATGTCAAAAGGATATAATCTTTTTAAAGTAGGTCACGCAAATAAATGCTATATGATAATAATAATAATTGAGATTAACTGGTGAAAGAAATATAATCCATAACTAGTTGATATGTCACCATGCTGCAATTTAGTCAATATCTAACTTCTTTGCAATCTAATCAATTCCAAGTCCATAGCTGGCAAATAAGTTGGGAACTTGGGAGATACTCATGGAACCACTTTGCTAAAGTATCAGTCCCGTAAATACAATAAGAACAATTAGTATTGCTCCAACACCATCTTAATTGCTTGTGGTTTTCAAAACTACTCCAACACACGAAGTAATGACAATGAACTGCCTAACCTGGGAGTGAGAAGAACTATGATTCAACTTCTGTTGGCCTCTACCTTTTTGATTCCTAGAAAGTGGGAACCCTTTAAGCTTCAAGCCCATGAGTCCATTATTCCTATCGAGAACAAAAAGGTTAAAATAGCTGAACACCGCGCCCCCCCACACCCCCCCCCCCCCCCCCCCCTCCCCCCCCCAATCCACCTAAACAATCTTCTATGACAGCTTATCCCTCCCACAATCTTCATTGACAGCCAAATCAGCAAGCCATGGTGATCTTCCAAGAAGAGATTGCAGACCATACAATGAATGAGTTTCCAGCTCTTGGCTAAGGTCAGGGATAAGTACAAAGATGGGCACATAGAAAATACAAAGTGTATGTCTATTTGATTTATTATATTATGTTATCCAAACAATATCGAAGTATTAAGGTAACATATTTACAAAATCTAGATGACACGGCATTAGAATATTATTTGTCTTCAAAGGGCCAAGGCAGTGAATGGTTTGGAAGAACATGAGTGTGCACATCCGAAGTAAACAAAAACTTATTCTTTTAGCTTGATAAATGTCATGGCATTCTGTTCACTACTTGCAATTTGTCCTCTTCTCATATTAAGTAAAGATAAATAAGTAAGTAAACTGCACAACAAGATTTGACACATGATGTGGAAAAAAAAAAAATTGATGCATATACCTTGTGACCAAAGAAATGACCAGCTGGATCACACTTAAAGAGCCGAGGCCCAAATTCATCATCAATACCCAAAACCATAGCGACTGCCAAAGATAAATATAGTTAATAATGCAAATAAGTTCAGTAAACAATCTAATGAACCAAAGAAATAAATAAAAATTTAAATTTGATGCATGATCATATGATATGGAGCCCTACTACAGGATATGTGATTTCATTATATGAAGCTCTAGAATAAAAATGGACTTTCACAACTGTGTAAACGACTAACACAAACCTACTCCAAGAGGTCTCATATAGGCATGTTGAGTATAAACTTGTGATTTGTCTGCAATCCTGCAAAAAAAATAATAAATAAAATGAAAAATAAAGAGAAAACACCAATGTAGTAGGTTGCATGAAATGGTTTTACAATTATGTCAAATGCAAAAAATAAATAATAATAATAATAAATAAATAATACTCTGACGGCAATATCATCATTTTTGAGCATTTCTTGTGAAGAGAACGGTAAGAGGGAAGTGGAGAAAAAATACGTGACTGCTTGGAAAACATTTAGCTATTTTATGAACCGATGAGTAATAGGCAAATAGCCACATTTTAGCTCTCAATAGTAATAATAATGTGAACATTTTTCAAGAAACAAAAGTATTTATTATTAACAGCATCCCTAATTAGGGGATTAGTTGTCCCAAGCATTAGTTGTGATGGTGAAAGTCTAGCAGAGAAAGCTCATTTGATAGCTCAGGGAAAGCCTCCACTAATTTATAAACAGACAAATATATTAAGAAATGTTTTTTGAGAAACAAAGGAATGTGCTATGTGCTCAACCACATCCATCACTTGCTTGGATACGTGTAAAAGAGTCACCATCGTCATTCTCGAGCTTTCAAAAGCTAGTTATATTTACTTATAAAAAACAAAAAGCTAGATAAAATGAAATTTGCAATATAAATGAGTATAATCCAAATATTGCTGACTCAGGAAACATAGAAAACCATACCAACCATGTGAATAAACAAACTTTACTTCCATATTCACTCGTAAAATCAAAGTGCATACTGGTCATTTCATAGAAGAAAAGGTAAAAGAACATCACAAAGAATACTGATGTATGAATAAATCGAAATAATTGAACAATATTTTTCTTGTCAACAACCTTGTGGCATGATACAGTCTGTGGAGTAACAAAGTTCATTAAAGTATTAAACTATCAATTCTTTGGAAAGGGGGAAAAAATGAAAAGACGTCCGATTTCATGAGACGTTCTTACAATAAAAATGCAGGAAAATTACAAAAAAGACATCAAAAATATTTCAAGCTCAAATCATATCAACACATTTAGTTGAACGACTGCTTTACAAAGAAATAACTGCATGGCATGTTAAATCGGCAAAATTTGATTTTAGTGAGAATATATCATTATACCATTTAGCCAATACGTCAACAGGCATCTCATATCCATATTTGAAACGAAACTCGGCAGCTTCATTCCTTGCTTGTTGAACCAAGGTCCTTGCATCAGCTGAAATGACATCCCAACCATGACTGAAGCTTTACTCATCCAAAAGAGCAATGAACACACTCACATTTGAATCTCATAAACCACTGATAATCAGTAAATGCTAAATTTGGAATGATAATTGCCTAAGGGTTACAAAGAAATGTGCTTTCTAAGCAGCCATATGTAAGCAACCGACTTTTATCCAACTGATTTCATTAAATTGAATAGCATCATAGATATTTTATCTTCATGTGTGAATTCCCTTCAATATAATAGGCAATCGAGCAGTCCAATCATGAAAACTTATGAAAAGTACTTTTAAAGTTACAGGTCTTCTCATGATATTCAGCACATCTGATGGATTAAATAGGGAATGTCAGCAAATTCCTTTTTGTACTATTCAAGGATGAAGCAATTATACTACTTGGGAATATAAAAACAAGTTACAGAACGGGAAATGCTAAATAGTCGAAGAGTATGGGGGGTCTATTTCTAGACCTAAAAAAGATGATGTTCAGGCATGTGAGGATTAACAGTTCGTGGTTGAGTCAGTATTAAAGGGAAGGGCATGCTCTATCTGGGAGACTTTGCTTACTTCTCTTAAAGTAGTAATATAACAATTATCAAACGTCTATGGTCTATGCTTAACTATATGATTTTCACTGTTACCGAAATTTCAAATTAGTTATGCCAAAATATCATTTGAAATGAACCTGTCATGCCAGTTGCTAATAACCCAAGGTACTTAGTAACCGGAAACAGATGTGTAACACTAGTCTGATCCAAAAGCTTGTCCTGCATAAGAATCCAGAATGAAAAGGCATATGTAAGTTCAAGTCAACAAAGAAAACATAGTTTCAATCATCAATAACCAACAATACTCACCGGAACCTTCTTCTGAGTTACAACGCATACCGAGTCCTTTCCTCGGACACCAATCGAAGTAATTCCAGCAGCTTTAACAGCTTTAAACGCATACTCTGTTCGCCCATTTAGAAATCCAAAGCTTTTCAGATTCTAAATATAGAATTATGTTTGCTATTTGGTACTTATAGATAGCAAAAACCTCACTCAACTATTGAAATAACTAAATGGCTTAGACAAATAAAACGTAAGACCTAATAATTTATTTTACTTTATTCTCCTTAAAATTTCCTCATCTAGCAAACGGCAATTAGTTCATCCGAAACCTAGTAGTAGATCAATCGAATCTGTAACAGTTTCAGATGTGGTTGAGAATTCATACCTACTTGGAAGAGACGACCTTCGGGAGAGAAGATCGTAATGTGACGATCATATCCACCTCCGCTTCCACGACTCATCTTTCAAATTTTCAATCCTTTCGATCTATCGCTAGGGTTTTGTGCTTTTGTTCACAGATTCAAGTTTTTCTCAATATACAAGTAACCTTCTTCATTCGTTTCTGAAATACGGACCCTCTTTGAATAAAATCGAGTTAAAAACAAACGACGTCGTTTACTCCTTTAATCAGTTTTACACTTGTATAATTCACGTCCGCCTTCAGGAAGTGTTAAAGTGGCTATGCTTGATAAACAAGTTTTTTCAAATAGAATTGATTGATTATTATCGTATTTATCTTTTAACTTTCTTTGTAATTTTTTTTCTTTATAATCATATTTTTGTAAAACAAATCTCTTATTTTATTTTTTTACAACTCTTCTTTAACTACAAATAGAGGTGGAAATTTGTAAACACAATAAAGAGAAAGTTGATAATAAAAAGTGAGGTAGTCCTTTGTGTGTCGATGTAACTTCTAATGGCTTATAAATTCTCTTGTTATTCTATCTTATTTATCTCTTCAACTTTTTATATATTTTAACATACTAGTTTTTGGTTTTCACAAGTTCATTCGTGGCTTTTCTTTTCAATTTAAATATATTCTTTTAATATTATTTTTAAGCTTCAAATAATTAGTGATTCAGTTGGTGTTTACGAATGGAATGTCTATTCCAATCATTCTTTTGTTTGATATGCAATTTAAAATGGGAATGATCATTCCATTGAAAATAAAACTCATTCGTGAAAATGAAAACCCATTTCACAACTAAACATACGAAAATGGTCATTCCATTTCCAAATAAACAAATTTTAAATATCAAATTCCTAAAACATCTCATGTTTCAAGTCTCAAAACCACCACCACAACCACCGCCGCCTTTCATATTTGCCACCTCTATTGCTTTTCACCACCATCATTGTCATCGTCATGTACCATTAATGCCGCCCTCAACCACTGCACCGTTGCCGCCTCCACTACCTTCCACCACTACCGTCAATTTCCACCACATTACCACATTTGACCATCACCACTTTCATTGCCTTCCACCATCATCATTGCCGCGTGCTACCATCGTCACCATTATTGTTACCACCGTTGTTGTCACCGCTACCGCCAACTTCCACTTCCACCATCCACCACTGCTGCCTTTCACCATGCCACCAGCACCACACCCGCTGCCGCCTCCACTTCCCTTCGCTGCTGCCGTACCTCCACCACCACTGCCACTATCGTCACCTCCATCGACTTCCACCACCACCGTTACCCCCTTCCGCCGCCATTATACCACTATTACTATCATTGCCTTCCACTATAATTACTTACACCACTGACACTTTCCACCGTCACTATTGCCACCACCTTCTATCAACTCCACTATCGTCACCACCATTGTTGCCTTCCAATACTACTACCTATATCATTACCAACTTTCCACCTCCACCGTTGTCATTTATTTAAAAAATATATATATGAGTTAAAATCACAAAAAAAAAAAAAACTTATCTACTTTCAAATTCGTGCATAAAATCCTTGGTAATTTTTATTTTATTTTATTTTTTTAAAAACCCATAAACTAACAAGCTTATCAAGTTACCACCAACACATATGACTGACTTGTTAAATGGATTGTGAAATGTCAGATTAAATCTTAATATTAATATTAAATTAAAAGCTACAATTATTGTTTTAAAATTACAAAAATACCCTATTAATTACAGTAAAAGCTATCAAATCAAATTTGACTTTCAAAGTACTAGGGAAAAAGATAAGGGTATTTTTGTAATTTTTAAAATAATAATTATAACCTTTAATTCAATATTAAATAGAAAGATAAAATTTGATATTTCACAATTCATTTTATGGGTTGGTCACGAGTTTGGCGGTAACTTGATAAGTTTTATCAATTTAGGGGGTTTTATGCACGATTTTAAAAGTTGAGGGAAGTTTTATGACTTTAACCCAAAAAAATATAGAAAATATTATTTTGTTAATTTAATTTATTTGTTACTAAGTTATTTTGGAGAATTCAATTTGAAATTCTTTTCATTCTAAAATTTAAATTGGTCAAACCAAACAATAAATAAATTTTATCATTACATTCTTGCACGTTTCATATTTACAACTAAACAATAAAATGAAAATAACAATTTTATTCCATTTCCATTCTCATTCTATTCCTAAAATCATATATACTTTAAAATTTGCATAGTAGTAGTTTTTGAACCAAAAAAAAAATCTTGCAAATAATAATAAAAAGAGCATAACAAGTAAAAAAGAGCATAACAAGTAAAACAACTCAAGTTCGAGTCTATAATTGTATAATTATTAAAAGTATTGTTTTACACCAGAATGTAATCTTAAATCGGTTAATTCAATAAAATTTACAGAATATGTTGGTGAATAGATGCATATCGTGGTCTCTAGCACATGAGATAATTTCACCACCTCAGTATCCATTCTAGTACTTTTACTGCAATCTAGGGTTTTTGTACGCGGACAATCATCGTCTTGAAGTATCTCTGTCTTCGGCCTCTGAAGCTTCGGATCTACTCAGCGAAGAAGAATGGGTCACTCCAACGTTTGGAACTCTCATCCCAAGAACTACGGTCCTGGTTCACGTACCTGGTGAGACTCATCTTCTTCATTTTCGGCTCTTCGACACGATCCATTAATCAAAAGCTTTTATCTTTTAATTTTTTGGTCAACATTTATGCTTTGTTGATTGATCTGAACTAATCGCGTGATCTAATCTTCTTCTCTTTAAATTCACATATGCTGATTTGAGCAGTTTGATTGGGTACTTCAATTTAAATAACTTGTTATTTGACTGGTTCACCACATTCCTCAGCTTTGGCAACAAATCAATGGGTTCTCACAGTTTTTAACAAGTTCAGAACTTTCATAACAACTGTGCAAGTTATATATACATATATATATGTATATAGACACACAAGTTCTAACGATGCAAGTTTTATATTATTCTAATTTTATTATTTTTTATTTTTTATGTTTCCCATTAATTTATCGCAAAATCGATGATTTATAACAATCTATTGTGATTATAATTTATTGGGTATTAAGAGTATTCCCAATGAAATGCGTGGAATGTTAAGCATAACACTCTTTGAGTGCTAACCACCCAAAATCGTTAGCTTGAAGTTTGGACTTTTGATGCAAATTAGGATTTATTGCTTTATACGGGATGTTTGGGAAAAAAAAGGAGAGGAATTTTAGGCTACTTGCTTTGTTGGTTTTCCTGTTTGCTGCATGGGACAAGTTAATTAAAAAACTTTGGATTTTTTTTCCCTTCTCTGTGTGTGCACTCTCACTTTTTATGATGATGTGTTTTTCCTGTGCTTGTGTTTCAGCCGTGTTTGTGGGAACCCTCATGGATTGATCAGGAAGTATGGGCTTATGTGCTGCAGGCAGTGCTTCCACAGCAATGCTAAGGCGATTGGCTTCATCAAGGTTAGTTTTAATGTTTGATGTAGATTATCGAGGGAGTAAATTATGTCGTACTTGTCATAGTTTAAACACAGATGAAAAGCACCATACATTCTGTAGGGTTTACAACTTTACATATATAAATGTTATAGTGTGAAGAAAACCGGGTATCCTGTCCCATGATCTGTGCAGATCTTCCTAGAAAAAAATGTAGTTCACGGAAATGAACATCCTTTCAATGTTTATAGTTAGTAATCTGTCTGCATTTTTCTTTTTTAAGACAGCCATACACCAATGTCATTTATGTTTCTTTCAGTTAAGGTTCCATCAGCGCCGGCCTTGTTGATAAGAAATACGCCACAAACTAAATTGCCTTGTCTACGTCAATATAGGTTTTGCATATATTCATTTACTAAATGAAGATATGTGTGAATTTATAGTTGTGTGAAGTTGACGATGAATGACATATAAGTTGATATTTTATTCAGCACCTACCATAGAAAATACATTTTGTTCCAATACCTGTAAGATAGATTTGCAAATTTTGCACGCATGGATACTTTTCTTTGATTTAAATATTTGTTTGCTGTTTTGATTATCCATTATTTATTTATTTATTCCTTTTATTTTTATTTATTTTTATTTTTTTCCACATTTCAGTACCGTTGAGGACAAGGTTCAGTGCTCAGAAAAAGAATGAAAGGACAGGATTCAGTTCTGGTTTTCAGTATGCAATTAAGGAAATGAAATTGAGAAATCTTTATTTGCTCTATGAGTCATTTTATAAATAAATTTAGATGAGGAACTTGTTATGGTTGTTTATCCTCGAGTACTCTGGACTATATCTTCAATTTTAGCGGATGTTGATGTTTAGTTTGTACAACAATCTAGATGCACTTTTTGGTGTTTTATGTATCACCCAGATATGAGTGCCTATTCACTATTCTTCAACATTTTTTAACGTGTCTTAATGACATTCCACTGATTTGGCTGCATGGGTGCTATGCTAATTTGCTTTCTTGCCAAAAAGGGCTTTAAGTAATTTGAAGTCATATAATTTCAGGGCCTCTGAAATAAAGTGCTCTTTTAGAGGTGGTTTTGACATCCCATGGATCTTGAACTGAAAGCACAAAGACTCTCAATGACATTCTACTGATTTACCTTCACAACAACTTACATATTATTTGATCATTTAATAACATCTTATTATTCTTTAAACATGAGCTGTGTTAAGAAGGCCTCGACTCATTTCATTGCAACCAAGGGGCACTCAGTCCCATTTCAACTGAGACTAAATTGTGCTTGCTGGTTCACAATAGTCCGATGGTAAATTCTGTGGCAGCAGCCATTTTATTGCTATCACCATTTCCTGGCTCCTTGTATATGGGGTGAGTAGCTGTACTGTTGATGTTATCTGTTTGCATGACATGGGTGAAAGGTTTTCCCAGGCTCAAGCTCGATTTATCTGTCTCGTAGACGGAGGATCGGTAATTCACTTATCCCAACATGTTAATATAGTCTTATACCTGTCTCCTCCTAACTGAGAGGTATATTTGTTCATGTTAATAGAATTCTTCTTTTGGCGTGGGTGGACTCCAAGCATCAGTCATCTGGTGAGTTTTTCTGTTGCCTTGCACTTGACATGGATGAACTGAGCTGTGACTTGCGAAGAAACATTTTTAGCATGGAGAGGATGTAATGAAAATCCCACAGGGAAGATTGATAAGCAAAATTTTAAAATTTTTATTTTTTTCCTTCCTGAATATCTCACATTTCACTTTCTACGGTTAAGATTTGACTTATCATGGCATTATGTGATTGGGGTAACCATGTCAGGCTTGATGAGGTGGTATCCCCGGGGACCCAATAATTTGTCGTGATTCAGCCACTGTTCAGGCTCGATCATTACCACTGTTCAGGCTCGATCATTAAGGAAATAAGAAATTATTAAATAGTTATGTCCAATCCAGACTCTCCGATTACCGGAACATCCCGATTAATCCGGACTCTCTTATTAATCATTTCTCTTAAGGTCCATAACGGGGTGTCCGGGTGCCCTCCACATCCGCGGTCGTGCGATGTCCCAAATTGCTCCTTACTATAAATCCAAATATCCAATGGAAGCAGATTTAGACGCTAGAATATAGGAGGCATCTCTGTCAGTCTTTAAGCAGGGGATGAAATCCACTCTTATTTTAACACAGGATAGATACAGATACAGTGTGTGCATCTCGGTGGGAGAAATGTGTTACTGCCTTTTCAAACTCTGAAAGGTTGACCTCAACAAAATCACATGTGAGTTTCAACAGGATTTTAAAGGACGGGGTACCAAATTGATTAAAATTTGAGGTTCTTATTTGTGACTTGTAATCATTAGGTGGTTAAAAAGATGTTTAAATACGAATATTGAGTGCATTATTGAAACAGGTTAAGTAGCATGGTTGAGATTAAATGAGGTAAAGTGAGAGAGTGAAGCAAAGAACCAAGTTGATAATGAATTAGAGACTGTATCTACCTATGTGATTTATACCGAGTTTTGAATAAATTAGAAGAATAAAAAATAAGATTTGTGTATTATAATTCAAGGGGTTGGCTCAACTGGGCAAGTCGGTGCCTTATGGGATATCAGATTTAAGGTTTGATCGTGCAAATAATTCCTTGGGGTGTGTATTATATATGTCTGGATGATGTGTATATAAATTTCATTAAAGAGGAAAAAGGTGTCAAAAAAAAAAAAAAATAGAGGGATGATCAAATCAAAAGAATTGGAAAAAAGAAGAAGAGAAATCTAATGCACATGGCTACGTGGCGGACCTTTTAAATCTTATAAAACCTTAATTGGATGCTTTCACAACTTAACCTGAAATGGTACGGAGTGGAGCCTGTAGCTCGGTTGAATCGAAATCTATGGAGACAGGTAGAACATAAGTGGAGCCTGTAGCTCGGTTAGATCGAAATCTATGGAGACAGGTAGAACATAAGAGGGAACAAGGGGACCATCCCCCAAAATTTCTAAAAATTCCATAATTTGGGCCTCTCTTTAAGGATCAAGTCTCCTCAAATTTGACATATGATCCCCAAACTTACTTTGACAAATCTGTAATAGGCCCCTACAAATCCATTTCGCATTCGATTCATCCAAATACCAATTTTTTTCATTGTAAATTTTTTTGAAGGGAGACGCAATTAATGAATTCTCCTCATTTAAAATTACTATATTATCATTTGAAGTTTGAATGTCTATATTATTATGTCTGGAAAATCTTGACAACTTAAAAGAGTATTTATGAAAATATACATATATCTTCATTTCACCATTCAAATGAAAAATGAATAATTAAATCGAAACAAAAGGGGTGAATGAAGTATATGTTAAAATTTGTCGCACAAAGGTGTTGGTAGGAATTCAAGAGGTAAATTTTTGAGATCTCATTTTTGAACAACTCTTGTGACTTAAATGATGCGTGTAGTGTAAGATCGATACACGTGCCTAAGGAGGAAATATATATATATATATATATATATATATATATATATATATTATAATAATTTTGAATGTTTTAAAACTTTGGGTAAAGTATAGCCACACCTAAAAGTTCAAAAATAGATAAAGACATTCATTTACATGATAAATTGATCAAATTATCATTTGACCGTTTAGGAGACTTTTTTAACTTTACAATTTAATAAATTGGACCAATCTACCCTCATGAACAATTTATTATATTGTTCACTTCTTTTTTTTTTTTTTTTTTTTTAAATGTCCCAACTTCTAAAAATTGTAGGCGTCTAAAATGATTTTTTGATTCAATACATATATTTCAAATAAATTATATTTTATTATTACTTCTTTTCTTTTTCTTTTTTTATTTTTAAATTAAGATGCTTAATTCTTTTATCTAAAAAAAATTAAACCAATCTCTTTTCCTTAAAAATAAAAAATATAGTACCAGTATAACTTTATGCATCTTAAATTATATATCAAATATTATGCATTTTCCAACATAAAAGGGAAAAAAATAATAATAAAACAAAGGGGGAAAAAAAAAAAAACAAAGGCATGCATAAAGTTAAGATGCTTAAAGTTATACCGGTACCTATTTCTTTTATATTGAAAAATGCATAATATTTGATATATAATTTATGATGCATAAAGCTATATTGGTACTATATTTTTTATTTTTAAGGAAAAGAGATTGGTTTAATTTTTTTAGATAAAAGAATTAAGTATCTTAATTTAAAAATAAAAAATAAAAAGAAAAGAAGTAATAGCAAAATATAATTTATTTGAAATATATGTATTGAATCAAAAAATCATTTTAAATGTCTACATTTTTAAGAAGTTGGGACATTTATAAAGTAAATAACAAAATATTCATTAGGGTAGATTGGTACAATTTATTAAATTGTAAAATTAAAAAAGTCTCCTAAATGGTTAAAAGGTAATTTGGTTAATTTTTCATATAAAGGGGTGTCTTTGTCCATTTTTAAACCTTTAAGAGATGTCTCTGCCTAAAAAACAAATAGATAATGTTCTTTTATCAAATCTCAGAGGATTTACCTAAAACTTTTGTAGCTGTACCACTAGGCTCCCTCAAACCGAACTTCTCAGGTCCACCCCTCTATGGAGATCTTCATGAAATCAAAATTGTTGTGACCAGACACACTGTTGACAAACGGTGCCATTCATTTCACATGGACGTGAACTTAACCAAGCTGTGATTCTACCCCATTTTGATTACGTAGGACCCCTGGGCCCATACTCTTCACTAATTCTCACATTTTTCACATCTTTTGTTGGGTTTTTTGTCCGCAACAGTCAATTTTGATGGAAAGACACCTATGTAGCAAAGGTCAGAAAAAGCAGGTGGACAGGAGTTAGTCTTCTTCGATTTTGTTTGTATCCCTGTTGGAACTAGAAAAAGTTTTTTTTTGTGGTGTATATACACCTCAATTTTTCACCGTCGATGGTCTTCCAAAGTAGTAATCTTCAGTTGACATATCTAATCCTGCGGTGGACAATGGATTTATATAATGGGAGAGATGGTAGACTAAATCTAGGTGAGTAGGAGTCTACGATATAAAGGTAGATTCTGGACCACGGTGGTCCTGATCGGTCGCTGTTGGTGGACCTCCGAGGTCGGTCTACCAAATTATTAATAGTATAAACGTGGGCTGTGGCGGACCATACGCCAATCAATCCTTATCACTTAATTATTGCTGGTGTTACGCAATTGGACCTTAAAAAAATAGCATTAGTGCTCTCAAATTGCATCGACATAATCAATGTTTCTCGGCTCAACTGAATCATATCACTGCATTAGTAAGCAGCATCATCATCATCTTTAATTTTGGTTTAATCGTATGAATGGGTTGGCTTACATAAATTTTCTTATTCAGTCTTTGTCAACTTTTGAAAAATCTTCCATATAGAGATGTCAATGAGAGGGGTTTCACTCTATTGTCAAACTCATTTCACAAATAAAAATCTTTTATTAGATTCACTCCGCATCATCGTTAGTGCAATTTTAGAATACCTCAATATGCATATTTTTTTAAGAAAAACAATTCAAGTTTGAACAAATTTAAGATGAATTTGATAATAAATAAATAAGTATAGTCAATATTTAACCATTATAATAACAAAAACAAGGTTAAAATTTATAATTACCATAAGAAATGAAGGAAAAATAAAAATTATAAATAATAAAAGAAAATTTATTTATATATTTTTTAATACTCCGGACGGGTTCAAAGCTTGACTGGCTTTAAACTCTTTTTTCAAACTCGTTTCTAACCTTATTAGGGTGATTCCAAACCTTGTTTCAATAAGAGCGAAACAGAATAACAAAGTTGAATCGAATTCTCGACATGGATGAAGTTGAATTGAATTCTCAAGTCTAATAACTTGACTTGAAGTTGATTTTTGTTAGTTAAAAGTTCAACTTAAAATACTACATGCTCCATGTGTCTCTTAAAAAATGTTCACCTTTTTTATTTTTAGCTGTCTCAAAATGAATGTCTCAATTGAAAAGTCAATTTTTTTTTTTGGTAACATAGTCAATTTATTTTTTTTTGCATTGAATTTATAAAAAATAAATCATTACATCATTGTTGATTCACTGTGAATAAATTGATAATCCAGTTGCTAAATTGAGTAATCAAACAAGCATATGATTAGGTTGTAGAGAGCCAGAGTGAATTTTTCTATTGCAATTTGCGACAATGATTGAATGCTGATTGAACCAATACAAGCAAAAGTTAAATTGATACTTTTTAAAAAATATATAAAGAATTAACAGCAAAACTAAGAAAACCTTGGAATTGCTCATCTTTTTGTGAACTTTGGATTCCACTGTAATTTTTTTTGAGCCTAAAGTTTTCTAGAATTATTAAAGTTTGACTTCTAATTGATTTATTTCCTTTCAGTATTTGAGACTGTATATATATTTATATAATGTTACTATAATTATAAATAGTATATATCTTTTTATACATTTGGAATTCCGAGAAAATCAAGGAGAAAGTAGACGATTGGAATAGTTTAGGGTTATTTTTGTCATATTATTTATAAATATATATAAATAGAGTGTCTGAGTATTATTTTGGAGTGCAAATAACAATACTTTTAAAAAGACAATTTAGTAAATTCATGAACTTCTAAGGAAAAAAATAAACTAGTTGAGGTTGTTAAACTAAAACTCATTGCATTCAACTTCTATCACCTTCTATCAAAAAAATTCTATAGAGTATTATTCAAGATCGAATTCTTACTTGATAATTAAACATTTAAAAAGGGTTTTGACAGAATATTGCTATATGCCTGACCTATTGCTTCGTCAATGATAGCAATACAAAGTGCACAGCCCCTAAACTAAAACATGCTTAACTTGTCAGTTGTCGCTTCATTATTCGGTTTTGGATAGATTAATTCAATCCATTATAGCAATGGGTGCCACGTGTCGGAGATCGACTGGCTGTTACATATTCAATTAATTTATCTGCCACAGTTCCTTCTCTTCGTCTTCGCTTCTCTTTCAAAAAGGACAAGCGTCGGTCACAGTCAATGGCACTCCGGTACAATCCCCCTCTTCACGACATCGTTTTCGTCTCCTTTTCTTCACACACTCTCACACTATTCACTTATTTCTCTACCCTAAACCTCCGCTCTATCTCCGTCCTCAACATCCTTCACTCCCACCGGAGACATTCTCGCCGGAAAACACCTACGGACAATTTCCGATTAAATGGCCGACGAGATTGCGCAATCGGTCGAGTCCGGTCTCAAGCTCTCGAAACGGATTTACTACGGAAAAGAACGGTCGCCGCCGACGCCAGCTGCGATGGAGAGGTCGTCGCCGGAGACGTACGTTCCGACGGCGCCGATGGTGTATGCGGTGATAACTGAGCCGTCGATTGTTGATAATCCGGACATTCCGAGCTACCAGCCGTACGTGTACGGCCGCTGCGAACCGCCGGCGTTAATTCCGCTTCATATGCACGAGATTGCTATGGAAGTGGACTGTTATTTGGATACTGCGTTTGTAACGGTGAGTGGAACCTGGCGTGTTCACTGTGTTGCTGCAAGCAAATGCTGTGATTGTCGCATTGCCATACCCATGGGCGAGCAGGTATTGACTATTTTATTTTATTTTATTTTGTTTGTCTTTGTACTCTCGTTTTTTGTGTTTGTGCTGGGAATTTAGGTTTTTGTTTATTGATTTTTTTTGGCGTACTTAAGAATTCGTTATAATTTGTACAATCAACGGGTCAAGAAAAGAAAATTTGATGTATGCTAAATTGCTAATGTATTTAATTATCTAAATCATGCTTAAATTGATAATCACACCTTAAGAAAATTAGATTATATGGATGATTAGTATCAAAATCATCAAACTGAATGCCAAAGGAATAAACACTAGAAAATTTCCCAGATGAAAAATGATTATTTTGAAAAATTTGCCTAGAGACATCAATCCCCAGTCCAAGTGGCTCCCGTCAAACATGATGGTTTCTAAATCATACAGGTTTTGTCCCCAGTAAGTCAACCCAGAATCCTCACTGTTTTATTGCTTTCCTAGATAATTAGAACACGCAACCTATGAATTCAGTTGTCTTATTTAGCTGGTCATTATGTGATTTTTCCCTTCTTGGAAGGGTCTTTATTTATTATTATTTTTAAATGTAAATTTGTTGTGTGACACTGATTTGTGGTTGGTAATGATTTTATCGATCTTTGCGTTATTTGGGATTTCATTAAAATTGTACAATTCATGATTTATCTGGCAACTAATGTTGCTTTGCAACAGTCCTTTTACTGTTTCTTATTGGGAGTTTTCATGCTTCAAACAAACTTGTTGCGTCTCCTTCAATCGTTGTAGTGCATAACTTAAGCATGAAAGAATAAGCTGTTGAAAATGCTATTGCTTATCTCGATGCTCAAATGTTGGAAGGATTTTCATGTTACCTGTAAGATGGTTTCTTTCGTATATTTTTTAGCTTTCTTATTGTAAGGTCTTAAGAAAAACATGATTTGGCTAACAGGGTTCAGTTCTAGGTGTCGAGGTTGAAAGTTCAACAAGATCATATTACACTCGGCTGATCACAACTGAAGATACAGAAGATAGTAAAAAAGTAGATAAAGCTAAAGACGGATGCTTATTGAAAGGCCAGATATACACACTAAAAGTTCCTCAGGTTATTACCAAGTCCGCCTGATGGTTATTGTTACACTAATTTCTTTCTTCTTTTTTAGAATTTTTTTCTTACTAATATATATTTATGGTTTGCTCCCCACAAGGTTGATGGTGGGTCCAAACTTTCTATGAAAGTCACCTGGTCTCAGAAGTTATTGTATCATGATGATCAGTTCTGTCTCCATTTACCATTTAGCTTTCCAGCACATGTCATACCGGTTGGGAAGAGAATTTCTAAAAGAGAAAAGATACTGTTGAATGTGAACCCTGGTACTGGGACAGAGCTTTTATGCAAAACTACTAGCCATCCTCTAAAGGTACGTCAATATTGAAGTTTTAGTTTTGTCATGGATTTAAATCAAATGACAAATTTTTTTCTTGTTTTTCAGGAATTAAGACGCGAAGTTGGGAAATTAAGCTATTTATATGAAGCCGAAGTTTCGACATGGTCTATTACTGACTTCAATTTTTCATATACTGTAAGACCTTAAACCTGGATTGTTTTCGTTTCTCATCTCTTACCACGCCTCATCATTGATTCAAAGTAGTTCTCGGGATTGTAGATGATCATAAACTGATGACATCAGATGTGCAAGGCCCTGCTCTGCAGAAGGGATTTATTTCTTTTTTTTGTTTTGTTTTGTTTTGTTTTTTCCCCCATTGCTTAATCTCTTGGTTGGCTACTGCATTTTCAGGTTTATTCAGGCAACATGTTTGGTCGTCTTCTCTTGCAGTCCCCATCTCTGCATGATATTGACCAGAGAGAGATGTTTTGCTTTTATCTTTTCCCAGGACTTAACAAGAGTCCAAAGGTTGGTTAACATTTATATGTCACCTGCAGTTTTTAAAATTTTCATATTCTTACATTGCCTTTATATATGTCTAGTTGGATTCCACAGATGGAGTTTCTATTGTATGAGTTGTTTGTAGGAATGCATTTTTGTTTATTATACTAACACGTCATATCTTTCAACTTTATAATTAGGAATTGGGGTGAATAGGTCTTGATAGTTTGTTCAACTAACTTTAACTACTTTTTAAGATTTTGTTTTAATTAAAGAAGAACAATAAATTTAAATTTACTCAACCTATCAGGTATTACTCATAAAAACCTATCAAAGATATAATAAGTAAGCAATAAAAATAAAGAACACAATGAGTAAAAGGATTTTTTCATGGAAACCCAAGTGGGAAAAATCCATAGGACTTGGGCCAGACAGATCAAATCCACTTAAAAAAATAAATTTACACAAGGTTAACAATTAATAAACCCAGAATTCCTAGTTACCTTTTGACTTAAACCAATCCACCAAACTCTCCACTTGATTGTTTAGGCTTCTGTTCACACATTGTGCTCCTAGCGCAATCTGCTTCTCCTCTAGTACTTTGATCTTCTAGTCCACTTTTTTACACCAATCTCTATAGAGTGATTTAACTTGGGTTGAACTCCAACTAAGCACAACAGCAGGTCCAGAGGCCCTCAACTGATCCTTGATTAATCGAAGTCCCCTGCCCTTGTGTGCTTAGAAAATTTTCAAACATGGAAGTTTCCTAAAACACAAAATGCATATTGAAAATGATTTTTCCAGATTTAATATGAGATTATGACACCCTAATTGATGAATGCATGAACCCCAGTTTTGGTGAGCGTAGAAATGAGTGTCAACTTACCTTTACACCCTTGGGTGCGTAGATGACCTTTTTCTCCTTGCTTATAGCTTCAATTCCAACCCTTCCCTTGGGCAAGACGCAACTAACTTGATTCTAACCAAGTTTCAAAATTTTAATCGAGAGCAAATATAAATAGTTACAAACTCTACTTTTGACACGAAATTTGTCAACCTAAGTCCTATTTTGCAAATAAATTAATCTCTGCTGAAGTATTTTTCAGCTAACTTTTATTTTGCTCTTTTTCTTAGGGAATCTCCTATATATGTACATCTCTGTATCAAATCAATAATAACAACCAGTAATATTGTATGCAACAAGTAGAACTGCAAAAGATAGCACAAATGGCTTTCAAGAGCAGAAAATCTATTGAATTTGGTAAAATCCTTGGTAAATCCCCTTCATAAATGAATAAATCAGAAGTAATGTTTGATTTGTGAAGTACCTACCTACTTATGCAATTTTCTATACTGCCAGGTTCTTAAGTCTTACAACCTTCTTGTTATTCACATATTACAAGAGTATTTCGTGAGCTTACTGCCTGCACTATCTAGCGGTATGAGCTGAACAAACTTGACATTTGGCCCTTGGAGTTTAAGATAAAACATTTAACCCATGTGCTCTTAGCTTTTATCTTTTCTTCGTAAGGTGGTAAACTTACATGCTTGAACACTTCCACTTTTATAGTTTTATACAGAAGATTGTTGTAATGATTGTTTATTGTGATTATCAATTTTTAATATCGTTTTTTATACTTACAAATGTGTGTTTCTTTTTATTTTTATTTTTTATATAAATTTTTTCTAACTATTCTGCCATTGATCTCTATATTTCTTGTAATTGTACCATTTTCAATCCTAACTCCAGTCTAGTGAATTGATAGGTTTTCAAAAAGGAAATGGTATTTATAGTTGATGTAAGTGGAAGCATGAGGGGAGTTCCTCTTGAGAATGCAAAAAATGCATTAGCAGCAGCTCTTTCTATGCTCAATCCAGAAGATTCTTTTAACATAATTGCTTTCAATGAGAATACTCGATTATTCTCTTCATCAATGGAGCTGGCATCCAAAGTAACAATTGAAAATGCAATGCAGTGGATTAACACAAATTTGATCGCTGATGGTGTTACAAACATTTTGCTTCCCTTAAATCAGGTAGCTAGAAATTCTCACATGCCCTGTAAATTATTCTCCAATTATTATATGCCCCTTCTTTCTAGCATTCGATTCTGATTTTAAGTTAGTCATATTATAACAACGGTGATATACATAATGTAACAAAGTTACTTGGGCTGATTAATTATGATACAAAAATAAAGCAGGAAATGGCGGGAGCCTCGTGCATAGGGTTTGTCCCTTTTTAAAAATATAGCAGGAAAAATGTGTATTTAACTTCTCTTTTTAGCCGCTTGACTTCTATATCATATTGTATTCAATGAAACAAGAAAATGGCTACTGTAGCTTTTTTCTCTTGCTAAATATGTGAATTTATGCTTGTCAGAGTTGTTGTCAGAACCATAGTGACGTAGCCTTTACAATTTATTTATTTTTAAATTTCTGTGGTTACTGTGATATACATGTATTCCCATGTACATCTATGCCCATGCTGCTGTACTTTAAACAGATTATATAGTTAAGATCATTTGGAAGGTGTCACTCCTTTTTGTGGCTCATGAGAGTTGTTCTTCGTTTGGATGGCTTAGATTATGGGACCAAGAACTTAATTTGGATGGCTTGAATGATAGGAATGAGAGCTCAAATTGATCAATTTTTTCCTCTCTATGTCCCATAACTTGTTGATTTTGCCACATTCCATAGACACCTCCAAATGCTGCAATGTTAATACTCAAATCTTTGCATTTCAGTAACATCTCCTTATCTTGGAACTTTATTAGGTTTTTTCTCATGCTTTGATTTATCTCAGGCAATAGAGATGGTGGCCAAAACTAGTGATGCAGTTCCTTTCATTTTTCTCATTACTGACGGGGCTGTTGAAGATGAAAGACACATTTATAATGTTATGAAAGGTCACCTCATAAATAGAGGATCAATTTGCCCTCGAATTTGTACTTTTGGCATAGGTAAGGATTTTGGTGTTCTGGTTCCACTTTTTTGGGTTAAAAATAGACCTCTATATTTTTTATGGTGTCATACCCAATATATTTTTGCAGTATGTGTGTGTGTTTGGGCATGAGTGCACGTGTGCTAATAGGCATCTTCATGTTTGCATGAATACAAAGACAGTAGTTGTGCATGTTTAATGGATATTATGTCATAAGTTGTCTAACCAAATGTTATTGACACCTTCCTATCAAATTTCCTTTATAACTTGGGCTTCGAGAGGGAAGAGCTAGAGGGTCCTATGGGCGTTGTCGACATGAAAAATGATGGATTTTAACCACTTAACAAAACAAGATCACCAAGGAAAACACTTTATGTATGACATAAATACAATATTAGTGAAAACTCATTTTCCTGGGTTTAAATCACTGCCAGATTAAGTGGAAAATTATTTATTTTTATAATGAAACAACCCAGGTATAATGAAGAAATCCCATTTTCTTCGTGTGGTTCAATAATTTGTTAATGTCATCTATCTATCTTTTCTTTTTTGATTTCTTTTTTGGCAACAAATATACCTCCAGCTCTAACCAGAATTGTCATCTTGCTGACTCTCTGGGTGTTCTTTTCTCTGCCGTTTTAGGGTTGACATGAAAGTTTGCATTGCGGTTAATTATTGTGAGTGCTTTTCAGTATGGAGTTAGACTTAACCAGTCGAGCAAATCATCTCATTGATGTGCTGGTGTTTTTGTTTAAACTGCACCTTCTATTATTCAAATGTGATTTGCTAAACTTTTTTTTTTTCCTGAATGTTGGAAGTTTTTATTGATACATAAAGAAATAAGGTACAGAGGATAAGTGGACTTATCAATCCACATGAGAAAATTTGAGAAGACTAGTCTCAGACATACCTTTGACTAGGAAAAAGAATTCATAACAAAAGATCAGAAAATACTAGGCAAATCTAAAAGAGAAATGCCTACAGAGGTCAAACCCTCTAGGCAGGCTTCCCTAGAAACCTCTTCTGCAGTGGAAGTAGCCCCACCTTGAAGAATTTTGTTTTTGTTGTTCCAGAGGCACCACACAATGGAAGTGAAAAAACATCTAGTGACTCTTGTTTTGACAGTGGAGTTCTGGCAAGAATGGACAAACCAGTGCACTAAAGCATCAAAAGAAAATACACTTCTCTGATTATCCCATTTGCATAAATCAACAAACCAAAACCAAACCTGTTGTGCAAAATTGCAGGACCAAAAAAGATGATCATTGGTGTCTTCTCTTCTGTAGCAATTGTGTGGCACAAAGAAGTGAGAGTAATACCCTGTCTCTGCAGATTTGCTCAACTTAACTCAGCGAAGTTTTTGTTCCGACCATTTGGGTTCAGCCTTTTATGGCTCTACTTCTTTCTTGAATCACTTGCTAACAGGTCTTGCTCACTACCTCAACTCATGTAACTTTTGGTTTTACCTTTGTTTATATAACCATATTTTCCCCTGAACCATGTCCTTGTTGTCAATTGTCCATGGTATAGTCACTGTTTTCAATACTTGTGGGTAAATAATGTTAGCTGACACATTGTGATCTTGTCCACATCTTTTTCAGCAAGGGCAATGATGGGCTATACAACTGGTGGTAGCCCTCCTCCTACCCATAAATCCCTCAACCTGGAAAACAAGATATGGTCCGAGTCTCTAACTCGAGTACAATAGACTTCACCAGCTAGCTAGTTGACGCCTTAATCTTCTCTTATTTGATTAGTAATCAAATTTGCATGAATTTATTTATTTGATATTTTTTTGGCCTTTCATTCATGCAAATCCCTGTAGTTATGCCACAGCCATGGCTATTAGCTACCTTAATCTATGGAGTGTCGATATTATTTATTTATTTTAAATAAAAAATTTCCAATTGATTTAATTCTGTAAGAAATATTTACAGGCTCATACTGCAATCATTACTTCCTGCAAATGCTAGCACAAATTGGGAGGGGCTTGTATGATGCTGCATATGATGTAGGTCAGTTGTATTATTGACTTCATGTGTAACAGTATTTTCTTCTTTTTTATCTTTCTTTTTGGTGGTTGTGTGTGTTATATGAACTAATCTAGTTATTGTGTCCTATAAAATGACCGATTCACTAAAATTGAAAGGAAAGTCTTTAGTTTGGAGCTTAGTTGCTACGATAAACTCTTTAGATGTTCGTGCTCCAATTTTAGTTTAAACTCAGAGGTTCCATCTGTGAAGTAGTTTCTACACCAGCAAATGAAAATAAAATCCAATCTGTTTGTTAAATTACAATAAAGATGTTTAAGAATGATTATAACTATTTCATTTTATAAATAAGAACAATGATCATCTACTAATCCTTCTCATTGAAGTCATTTCTACTAATAATCTAGCTTCTAAATGTGTTTATCACTATCAGCATTTTGTTTGATTGTTGATCGTCATCAAATCTACTATGAATGCTCAAGAAATATGACCTTTTTTTTTTTTTTTTCGCTTCTATGCAGTTGTCTTACTTATCAAAAAAAAAAAAAAAAAAAAAATTATGACCAGTTTTCTCTTTCTAATTCTGAACTCCAATAGATAGTATTCACTGGGTCCCATTTATCACTGAACCAGAAGATAGTTTTCTTTAAAAATAAAAAAAGAAAAAAGGAGAGAGAAAAAATAATGAACAAATAAATACCGAATCTTTATGAAAATTCTGATCAAATAGGTTTCAGAAGAATAATAAATGGAAGATGGTCAACTGATTCTGCTAACCTCTTATGTCTTAACGAAGTACAATTAGTTGGAGTAATCAACTTTCTTATTCATTGGCTAGCTGTTTTAGAGGAGGTTTTTCCACTGGTTAAGCTTTGTATATATATATAATTTTGATAAGTAAAGATATCAAAGAAAGCGCTCAAAAGGGGAACGCATCCCGAAAGAACAACAACGAGACCAAAAAAAAAGGCCTCCAAGCCCTCAAAGAGGCCAAAAAAACAACAATATCCTCTAGAGATCTATAATCTCTACTAGAAACCCAACAAAAAAGAATTGCAACAATAGAGAACTTAAGAAAAGAAATAGGTTTCTCAATGCCATCAAAATATCTCCTATTCCTCTCCAACCAGATGCACCACCAAACACTAAGAGGTGAAGCCCTCCAGGCATCATGAATATGAGCCCCCGTCGAGAACCCTCGAGAGGAACGAGGCATGACCCAATGAACACCAAACAAACCAAGCATCAAGTCCCAATAATCTTTGGCAGTGGAGCAATGCAAAAGAAGATGGTCCACTGTCTCCTCATCCCGAAGACACATATAACATCGATTGACCACCACCTGAGTTCTCCTTCTTAAATTGTCTTGGGTTAAAATGTTTACCCAAAACAGTGGTCTAAGCAAAGAAGGCCACCTTGAGAGGAGCCTTAGAGTGCTAAATAGACTTCCACGGTAGGGATATCCTCCAACCCGCTGGGTTTCCGCCCCGTTCCGCTCCTAATGGGGTGGATTTGGTAACTCTATAAATTGGTTTGGGGCGGATATGGTAAAAGAATTGAAAACCCGAGCGGGTTTGAGGCGGGAGCGGATTTAGTGATGCCCCCACCCCACCCCACCCCCGCCCCGACCCGATTATATATATATATATATATATATATATATATATATATATATATATATATAAAGTATATATTTAAATTAAGTGTCCATTAATATATTTTGATTAAATATTCGCTAGAGTCACTACTTACTAAAATTCCACAATTGTGTACGTGATTCAATCTTCAAGAATTAATCAAGGATTCAAGACCTTAGTATTCTATCCCAATTCTAGGAATTAATTCAACAGTTTCAATTTTACAGCAATTAAATAGAGTATGCGGGGCGGAGTCGGTATTTTGTTTACTGGAGTAGGGGCGGGGATGGTGTACCAATTATAAACCCGTCCCAGAGTTGGAGCGGAGTTGGTATGATGAATTTTTTAACGGGGCGGAATAGGGTTTAGCCAACTCCACCCCAACTCCGCCCCGTTGCCATCCCTATTCCACGGGAAGCCCCCTCCAGGCTCCACTGTGAGACACCTGAAAAAGGAACGAACATTAAAGCGACCTTGCGCATTGGGAGTCCAAATCCAACCATCAGAATCACCAGCCATGACACCCTGTCGATACAACATCTCCAACAGATGAGTGGCATCCTCAACCTCCCAATCCTGAAAAGGACGCCTGAATTGAACATCCCAAACCAGACCTTCGCTATCAAGCTGATAGCAGTCGATCACTCTGGCCTGCCTATCTGGAGCAATCCTGAAAAGCCGTGGGAAAGCGAGAGCAAGAGAAATATCCCCACACCAAACGTCTTCCCAAAATCTGATCCATTTGCCATCTCTGAGACTAAAGCGACATGAATGGAAAAATCAGCCCAGCCCTTCCGAATACATTTCCAAACCCCCACACCGAGCGCCACGAACCTCAAGAGAGCACCACCCTCCTCAAAACTACTCGCAACGACCCTCCTCCAAAGCCTATGTCTCTCCACCCCAAATCTCCACATCCATTTCCTCAGGAGAGCTTTATTGAAAGGCACCAATCTACGAAGACCCAACCCTCCATTACGAATTGGCGTGCACAAGTTTTATTACTGCATTCTAGGAGGCACTTAAATTCTGAGGCATAAGTTTTTAAATGTTTATTATTCGTTTCAACACGCATTGACGGGAATTTTGGAGCAAAATAAAGGATCTAATTCAGTTATATTTTTCTTCTTTTATTTTGTATGTTTATTTGGTCAGATTCAATCAACTCTCGAATGCAAAGATTATTCAACACTGCTTCATCAGTCCTTCTTGCCAATGTAACAATTGATGCTTTGGAACAGGTTGATTCTGTTGAGGTACACAGATCCTTACCATATTGAGGTGGCCACATTTATTTTTTTATGCTTATACTGGGTTTATTTATTTACTAGGGGTGGCAAACGGGCGGGTTGGGTCGGGTCAAATATGGGTTGTGAACCATATTCCACCCGCTTGTAACGGGTTGAATATGGGTTGGGTCAAAATGGACCGGGTTGACTTGTCATGAGCCACTAACTTGTTTTAGGCGGAAAAAATGTTATCATTTTGGATAATCGCATAATTATATATTTTTATTTTAGATGGATAAAAACTTGTAAAAAGATGTATATATAATAGTAAATCCTTCAATTTCTTTTAAAAATTCTTTAAATTTATATTATTTTATTTCATGAATAAACATGCATGAAGGTAAGATATATATATATATAAATCTTATATGAAATCATTTGTTAAGCTTTTTATAGAATAAATAATTAAATGAATACAAACAAATACATTGTTTATGTGTTGTGTATGTAGTAGAGCAATACTATAGTACTACAATGAATTTTAGAGAAAGAAAGAGGATGATGGAAAGAGAATCTTAGAGATAATTTTAGAGTGAGAGAGAGTGGGAGATACATAGAGAATTTGGGATCATGTGAGAGAATTTTAGTGAGGAAAAAGAGGTGGATTTGAGTCAAATAGAGGAAGTGAAATTGGGCCTCTTATATAATGAGTGAAATATGGGTCAAAATGGGTGACCGATATTCAACCCGTTTAACCCTCTATAAAAATGGGTTGAATATGGGTCACCCATTTTGACCCATATTTTAAAATGGTTCACCCATATCCATTTTAAAGCGGACGGATATGGGTGGGTTAGTGGGTCATGACCTATTTTGCCACCCCTACTATTTACTAAAGTTATGAGAAATTCATCTGACAGCACAGGGAACTATTGTTGCCATAATCAATTTTCTAGGCTGTTCTATTGGTGACACCACTTGTTTGAGTCATGTTTTCTATAGTTCATATCTTATTATTATTTGAATGTCTGACCGCATTTAAAATGTAGCATTATCATTAAAATAGCAAAGATGGGAACAAAAACTGAAATTCTACAGATAAGTTAACCATTATCGTAGATGAGTCTATGTTTGAAGATGTCATTCTTCTTAAAGTAGGCCATTGCAGGTGGATTGCTAAAATCCCGACCTGGCAGGCATGAGAAAACATGTCAAAATTTAAGCATAGTTAAATAATGTTTGAGGTTAGGTACGGTGGCACCCTGCATTGGTATGACCAAGACTGGGTAGTGGTGTTTTTTTTTCCTTCTAAGCACGGATTGAGATTTCTGGAGATACTAGAGTAACTAGACAAGTACTTTCTTGTGATTTTGTTTTGACTGAAGCTGAATAGTTGATTATGATTGCCTTGCAGTCTCTTTCTCACTTCTATTGAAGGCATCAGAGCCTAGCTGTAAATGGCCAAGTAGAAAATGGATATAGTTAAGAATGATTAGTAATCTAGACTTTTTGTTTTTAAGTTGAAGATAAAGTGCCATGGCAGGAATGGAGGACAAAGATCAGTATTGTTTAAGGTCAAGAATTGCACAAGGCACAGTGCATCTGACTATGTATTATTGTTGTAGTTTGATTCATGCCTAATTATATACAATCATCTGCAAGAATTATTACTAAATCAACCAATTAAGAAGTTACTCAAACGGCATTTAAATGTAATTGTTAGCTGCATCCATGACAGTTGAATTCTCTTTGTTCCTCTTGCAGTTGTACCCGTTTCATATTCCTGACCTTTCATCTGAAAGCCCATTGATTGTGTCAGGCAGATACCATGGAAACTTTCCGGACTCTATTGAAGCTAGTGGTATCTTGGCAGACATGAGCAATTTCACAGTAAATGTGAAAGTGCAAAAAGTAAAGGACATGCCACTTGACAAAGTATTTCTTCAACTTCTGAATTTTGTATTTGATTGAACTTGTGATTTTTTTTTTCTCTTTCTAAGTCAGTATTATTTATTGCATCATAAGTAATTTTTTTGGAGAATGCACCCACCTCCCCCATAATAAAAAAAATAAAAAAACAAAAGAAGAAAAATATATTTATGTTTTTTTTTTTTTTTTTTAATCCCCTTTCTAAATGACAAGGTATCATGGTGCTCTCAAATTTGTTTTGGTACTTAATATATATTGGACATCTTAATCATCAAGTTTCTGGTGGCAAGTTACTTCCTTAGTACATGGTCTCGCTGATGAACTATTCTTGCTTCCTAAATCTCCATCTTCCTGAATAAAATTTATTTATTTCTGATTTTACACTTTGTGATATTGGTCTTCTGGTTGAATTTTTTTTTTTTTAATAAATTAATTTGGGCACTCAAATCAATACACCAGAATGTCATCATTCATGTAAATGCAGCTTCAATCTTCTTAATAGAGCCTTGCATTCAGTTAAATAGATGATAAACAAATTTAAAATGCACAAGTAGAAACTTGGTTAATAATGCACATTTAATCCTCTGACTGTTACGTTTCTTGGCAGGTATTTGCAAGGAGGCAAATTGATTTACTCACAGCTCAAGCATGGTTGTTGGAGAGTAAACTAGTAGAAGAGAAGGTTTGTTTGTTGACGATTATGAAAATTCGATCACTGTAATATATCAAACCTAATTTGATTCTGAAGATGCAAGAAACTCCTTCTATTCTTTCTCTCTCTAGAATTCTTACACCTCCACCCGAATCAAGATCCCCCTCCTCTTCATTCCAACTCCTATTTATAGATATTTACAAGATATTTACAAGATATTTACTAATTGCTGGACCTGGGCCTATTCCTCAGTAAGCCCTGGTCACTCTTGATGGGCTTACTCCCGCTCGGCCCATATGGCAGTGTCTTTTTATGGGCTGACCCAGCTGTTCGGACTGAAGGTTGTGTTTTGCGAGTCGGACCTGGCCCATGTCATCCAGGGCCTCCTCAACTGCCCCCATAATTGCCCCTTATTTAATAAGGGGTAATTATTGATGGCGTCTCATCATGACGCTGACGGCTCGAGATAACCACGTGGGGGAGCGAACGGTCAGATCCAGAATCAATGTTCCGGGGTTCGAGGGATTTCTTGCCTTCCCGACGCTTCGGCCCTCGGGCCCCCTTGCCTATATAATGCTCTCGAATTCCACTTCACTTCCCTTTACCGTCTCCATCATCAGCCAAATCTCCCTCTTTCTAGAACTGTGCTAAGCCTTTTCCGGTGAAATCCTTCGAGAGTCATTCTCCCAGCGATCTTGCAGTCCTCCGAGGTTAGTTTCGTTCTTTTTACTTTCGGCAGGCTTCCATTTTCCCTCTTTTAGATTCTTCTTGCACTTCCACCATGGTTGTAGATCTGGGTGTCCTTCGTATGAGACTTAGGCTTCCTGACAACATCGTAGTTAGGGTTTGCCCCCAAGACGTTAATATTACGACCGGCGCCGGCCTCCTGCCCGGCGAAGTCTTATTCACAAACCTTCAACTGAATGTTGTTAGGTTCCCTCTGCACCCTTTCTTTAGTTACGTCTTCAACAGATTGGGGATATCCCCTCTGCAGGTCAACCCCAACTTCTTTAGGATCATATCTGTTATGCTCTTATTGATGCGTGACAGAAATCTGGACCTTGACCTCATAGACCTCCTTCTGTGCTATAAGGTCAGTAAGATCCGTACTAACGAGCCCTTCTACCACCTCTACCCGTTCGAGAAGATGTCCATATGCACTGACACAATAAAATCTGAAAAGGGTTGGAGGGATAGCATAGTGGGTATTAGTGGGGCTTGGTCTTCGCCGGCTGCAGAGGATTACCCTATCCCGAGCGCCTTTGGTGTCTGCTCTGTCTCCTCCTATAAAAAATTCAAATCCCATAAACACGACTGCCCCTGTGAAACATGCGTTCCTCGTTTTTGCACTTACTTATGCCGCTCCTTGGGAATACCTTGTGATGACTTGAGCTACAGTGTTTGCAGGGATAGGATTAACTACTTGAAGAGATACGTTCTGAACGATATTCCTTCCTGCTCAGATCTCCTCACTTCAGACAACCTCTTTGCGCTCTCATCACTCGGCTACAATATGAGCAGACTGCAGATTCCCTCTTTTGGCAGGAGGAAAAATACTCCCCCAGTCATTCCTGCTGCTGGGGCGACCTCCTCTCCAGCGTCGGCTTCTTCTTCAGCCACCATATCTGACACTGTCCCGAGCGCAGTGGCTACTAACCCTGCTGCCAGCGCCCCTGCGGCCAACCAGAACGCGCCCTCCCCAGCTACCATAGCTCCTGCTGCTGCGGGGGGCGGTCGGGACAAAGAGCGAGGCAAAAGGCCTCATCCTGACAGTGAAATCGACCCTGAGGAGGAGCCTCTTATTAGAAGGACCCGAGTCTCTGGGCCGGGTACTCTCTTGCACCGAGCGATCAGAGCTCCTTCTCACTCTGGGCCTCCTGCAGCTGGTGGCTCTGCTTCTGCTTCAGGCCCCCCTTCTATCCCCAGCTTGCCGCCATGGGCCCCTCGGTACACTCGAACGGATGGGACGTTCGTGAAACCGAACGAGACCATGCTGAAGGATGGCCAGACCGCTATGGCCTACTACAGGAGCATGTGGACTCCGAAGGACATTGAGGCGGCAAAGGGCCTTTCCCAGAAGGACGTGTTCAGTCGCTTTCCCCAATCTGCTATGGAGGTGACTTTTATTTTCTAACTCATGAATTCTCTTATATTACTTGGTCTTGCCTTCTCCCGTTCTGACTATTGGTTTAACCGTTCTTATTGTGCACCTATGCAGACATTGTTTGGGATGATGGCCATGCAGAAGCAGGTGGAAATGGGGAACGCCAGGGCCCGAAAGTATTCTGACAGCCTGGAGGTGGCTAATAAAGAGAACGACCTCCTTGCCATGAAGAATACCGAGGTGCTGGTTCGGCTTGACAAAGCCGAGCAAGAGAGAGATGTCCTGAAAAAGGAGAATGATTCCCTTCAGGATGAGAAGGACGCCCTCCAGCTCGAGAAGAGCGTCTGGCAGACTGAGCAGGAATCACTCAGAGAAGAGAAGGCAGAACTCCAACGTCTTCTAGCTGATGAACAGTCTGCTCGGATGGCTTTTGAAAAAAGAGCTCTGGACGAGCGTACCGCTCTGATCGACGTTATCAGCAGAGTGGGTGGTGGGATGCTGGCCCTTCATGCTCGGTTCTCCAGGGTCGGTGCTCTTCGGTATGCTCAAGGATTCCGGGAAGGTTTCGCCGACCGGGTTCCGGATGAGGGACAGACCAGCTCCACTCCGGATGAGGTAGACAAGGATCTGGGGATCGAGCCTCTGGGGGTCTATGTCGACCCAGAACCCACCGAAGCGGAGCGTATATTTGATGAGTGCCAGGACATCGCATCCTCAAGGATCATCACAGCTCCTCCTACCGCTCTGCCACTGACCGCTCCCCAATCGTCAACCGTGGCTCCCTCTGTAGCCACTGCTGACGCTGAACCCCAGCCGAACGACTCAGTTATTCACCTGGATTCCCCACCTCATGAAGGTGAGGCGGCTGATGGGGCCGAGGAGGCGAGTCGGCAGGACCAGGATGCTGTTGGTACTGAGGCGTCTAGCTAGGGCTCCTTCGAATTCTTCCAGTTCATATCTTCTTGTAATGATGGACACCTCTCTTTTGTAAACTAAATGTTCAATATTAATGAAATGGCCGAACTCTTTTTCTCTATGTGTTGTGCTCTGTTCAACTTATCTTCAGTACATATATATCTTTTCTCTCTTTTTCTTTTTATATTAGTTTTGCTGTGTGTTTGTACGGCAAGTGCCTGGCGCTCGGCTAGAATGCCACTTGCCACTTGGCTTTAAATTTTTAGCAAGTGTCTGGCGTTCGGCTTATAGTGCCAGCTGCCACTTATCTTGCTTAAGTGCCTGGCGCTCGGCTAGAATGCCACTTGCCACTTGGCTTTAAATTTTTAGCAAGTGTCTGGCGTTCGGCTTATAGTGCCAGCTGCCACTTATCTTGCTTAAGTTTTATAGTAGACCATTGGAAAAGAAAATTCTTCTCTTCTTTTTTTGTAAATTCCGGTAACTTGCTCATTCATATGTATTTGATTAACAACAAATAACATCCAATTAAAACCAGAACTTAGCTTCTATTGATAGTACCTCTTCAGAGACGTGGCGTTCCAGGGCTTGTTGACCAACTTTCCCGCCATGGTTTCCAACGTATATGCCCCTTTGCCAATGACTTCTGCAATTCTGTACGGGCCTTCCCAGGGTGGCATCATTTTTTTGACCATCCCCACCTTTCTTTTCAGAACCAGATCGCCCGGGGCAAAATCCCTGTGTTTTACTCTCTTATTGTGACTATTCGCCAGCACTTGCTGATACGATGCTAGCCTTATAGCCGCTGCGTCCCTCCTTTCGTCTATCATGTCGAGGTTCAATCTTAACATCTTGTCGTTCTGATCTCGACTCCATGCTAAGCTTCTGATAGTGGGGACTAAATGCTCAACCGGTATAACTGCTTCGGTACCATACGCCATCGCGAACGGGCTCTCCCCAGTCGGCCGCCTTGGGGTGGTTCTGTAAGCCCATAGAACGTTCGGGAGTTCATCCAACCACTTCCCCTTATGATCTTCCAGCTTCTTCTTAATGCAGGCGAAAATGGTTCTGTTTGTGATTTCTGCTTGTCCGTTAGCCTGAGGATGACTTACTGCAGCCAACTTCTGGTTGATTCCATACTCCTCCAGCAGCTTTCTTACTTGCCTGCTGTCGAGGTTTGTGCCATTGTCCATGACTATTGTTCTGGGAACACCGAAGCGGCAGATAATGTTGTTCCAGATAAATCGTCTCACCTGAGTCTGAGTCACGCTAGGATACGGTTCTGCCTCCACCCATTTAGTGAAATAATCCGTGGCCAGTAACACATACTTGTTCTGAGCTCTTGCAGTTGGCAGAGGACCGACCACATCCATCCCCCATTGCGCGAAAGGCCACGGCGAGGCCATTACGTGCAATTCTTCAGGTGGTTGGTGGATCATTGGTCCATATCGTTGGCACTTATCGCACCTTCGAGAGAACTCCTCCGCATCTCTTGACATGTTTGGCCAAAAATACCCTTGTGTCATTGCTTTATGCGCTAACGATCTTCCCCCAGAATGATTGCCACACACACCCTCATGAATAGCTCGCAATACCTGCTGCGATTCCGCGGGGGTGACACATTTCAAGTACGGGCCAGAATAGGACCTTCTGTACAGCTGGTTCCGCACGATGGCGTACTTGGCAGCATTCTTTTTGAGTTTCCTAGCTTCATCCCTTTGCATAGGCAAAACGCCATCTCGAATATAGGTAATGATTGGGTCAATCCAACTCGGTTCATACGGTATGACGTTGACTTGCCAAGGGTCCGAGACCATCGGTTCTTCGAAAATGGACGGCTGGGTCACTATTCCCACTGGAATCACCCTCGCCAATGTTTCACCACAACTTGAAGCACTGCATGCTAAACGGTCTGCATCTGCATTCTGTTCCCTCGGCAACTGTATGAATTCAATCTTTGCAAAGTCCTTGGCTCTACGCAGAACGGCAGAACGGTATGCCCCCATCATGTCATCCTTGGTTGCGTACTCACCATTTACCTGCCGAACAATCAGCTGCGAGTCACTATACACTGTCAAACTTTTGATCTGTAGCTCTTTGGCCAACTTTAATCCATTTAGCAACGCCTCGTATTCCGCTTCATTATTGGTGGCTCGGAACTCAAGTCTGAGTGCTTGGCTCAAGGAAGTACCTTCTGGGGTTTGCAGTTTGATCCCAATCCCAGCCCCCGTCGGGTTAGAGGAGCCATCCACAAAAAGTTTCCAAGAGCCGCTTCTAAGGTCCTCTTCCGTATCTTCGGCATCACATTCTAGTAGGAAATCGGCCACCGCTTGCCCTTTAATAGCTGTTCTCGGCTCGTACGTTATGTCAAATGAACTCAACTCTATGGCCCACTTTGTCATTCTGCCCGAGAGCTCTGGCTTGTGCATGAGCGTTCTGATTGGGAAAGTTGTTAGAACAGCTATGGGGTGGGATTCAAAATAATGCCTTAACTTTCTTTTTGCATTTACAAGTGCAAGTACCACCCGTTCGGCCTTTGAGTATCTTTTTTCTGCCTCCATCAGTGTCTTGCTTACATAAAATACTGGGTATTGCACCCCTTCCTTGCAACGAATCAGAACGGCACTCGTCGCGACACCAGATACTCCAAGATATAGAAATAACTTTTCTTCCGGTTCTGGGGCTGACAGGACTGGCGGATTCTGCATATATTGCTTCAAATGAGTCAATGCCTGTCGTTGCTCATCCCCCCAGACCTGCCTTCCATGGCTCCGAATCGTGTCAAAGAATGGTTTGCAGTGGTCTGACAACTTTGAAATAAATCGACTTAATGCAGCTATTCGTCCTGTTAGGGCTTGCACCTCTCTGATCGTCTTTGGCTCGGCATTCTTAATCAAAGCCTCTGCTTGAGCGGGGCTAACTTCGATGCCCCTGCGGTTGACCACGTGTCCCAGAAACTGCCCGGAACTCACACCGAACGAGCACTTGGTCGGATTGAGCCTCATCCCATATCGCTTTAGTACATCAAATACCTCTTGCAGATGCTTCAGATGATCATCCTTTTTCCTACTTTTCACCACCATGTCATCAATATAGGCTTCGACAATCTTACCCATTTGATTCTTAAAAACTTTGCTGACAAGTCGTTGATAAGTTGCTCCCGCATTCTTTAATCCAAAAGGCATAACCTTGTAGCAGTACGTTCCTCGCTCGGTGACAAAAGAAGTTTTTTCTTCATCTGCGGGGTCCATAGGAATCTGATTATAACCTGAATATGCGTCCAGAAAGGTTAAACGCTCATACCCCGTGGTGGCATCCACCATTTGATCAATCTTAGGCAACGGGAAACTGTCCTTCGGGCAGGCTTTGTTTAAATTGGTGAAATCAATGCATACGCGCCATTTCCCATTTTTCTTCTGCACCACAACGACGTTGGACAACCACTCAGGGTAGTGCACCTCTCTGATAAATCCCGCATCAAGCAGCCTATCAACTTCTTCCGTTATGATCTGATTACGTTCTGGAGCAAATCTTCGCTGCTTCTGTTTCACTGGTTTGAAATTAGGATTGACATTCAGGGAATGACAGGAGACGGAAGGACTAATTCCAGGCATGTCGAGATGACTCCATGCAAATACGTCGACATTGTGGGATAAGAAATCCACTAGCTCTTGCTGCTCTTCTCTGGTCAGTCTTATACCCACTCTGGTAGTTCGTTCTGGCCTGGACTGATCGATCTGCACATCCAGAAGGGGCTCCTCGGTCAAGTCGGCTGACTCCTCCACCCTATTCTGCTCGAGTGGAGGTTCCTGTAATTGCTATCTGGGGCTTGTCGACCGGACGGGCGCCTTTCCCTTCCCTGCATGCTTTAGTGTGACGGAATAACACTCTTTGGCTGCGACCTGATCCCCCCGAATGTCTATCACTTTATCTCCATCGGGCCCGAGGCACCTCATGACCTGATGCAGAGTTGAGGGTACACCTCGGACTCTGTGAATCCATCCTCTTCCCATCAGGAGATTATACGAGGGGTGAATTTCCACAACCACAAAAGTTTCCATAAGAGCTCGCTCTGCAGCTTGAACTTCTACTTCCACCATCCCGACGGGTTCCACCCTCTTCCCATCGAACCCTAATAAGGGATTTCCGGTGGGCTTGAGCCTCTCTGGTTTAATGTCGAGCCTGTCAAATGTGTCCCTTGGCATAACATTCGCACTGCTCCCAGGATCGATCAGAACTCTGCGCACCAAGCACTCTGCCACTGTCAAACTGACTACCAACGGGTCGTCATGAGGCAGTTGGACACGCTGCAGGTCTGTCCAGTCGAACTTTATCTGCATTGACGGGCTCTGTTGGTGTAGAGTGGTCACATTGCCGACCCTTTTCTTCATCTGTGCCTGCCGCAGGCGCACCCGTAGCAGCTCATCTGGCTCTTCACTAGGCTCGGGTCGACCATGGATAGCATTGATTATACGAACTGGTTGCGAATTGTGGGAGCTTTGTTTATGACTCCTTTTTATTTGTTCCACTGGTCGATTCTGCTCCATCGCCGAGCCTTGAACATAACTCGCAAACTCCCCTCTAGCTATCAACATCTCCACTTGCCTCCTCAGGTTCCTGCATTCGTTAGTCTGATGTCCGAAATCAGAATGAAAAGCACAATGTTTAGTTTGATCCCTCTGTTCGAGGGGTTGTCTAATTGGCAGTGGTGGATGAAACTTGTCCTTGTTCTCCTGATATAACCTCGCCAGAGTGACCTTCAGCGGAGTAATCAACTCTTCCTCCCTGGACCTTTTTTCGGCCTTCCAAGTGGTCTGACGTTGCGGCTGAGCCTGCTTCTGCCTGATCTTTGCCTTGGACTTTTCCTCGGTCGACACAAGCGACGTTGTCCGAGCATTAGCTGCCTCCTCTTCTTCGAGGCGCACAAAGCCATCGGCTCTCTCATTGAGTTCGTCCATGGTAGCTGGCGTATTCACTACCAGACTGGTGTGAAACGGAGTTCCGCGTGTCATGGCTAACTTGAAGGCTTGAACTGCCGTAGTAGGATGGCATTCGATTACCATACTCTTAGTGAGATTAAACCTGGTAAGAAAGGCCTGGAGCCGTTCATCCTTGTGTTGCCGCATCGTGAACAGGCTCGAGATGTCCTTCGGCGGGCGTTTGTTCCCATAGTACTGGCTTATGAACCGATCGCACAGGTCCCTGAAACTGCCAATGGAGCTCCTAGGCAAGTTTTTGAACCAGCTGAGCGCCGGTCCGGCCAAACTTGTAGGGAAGCATTTGCACATTAAAGAGTCGTTTTCCGTGTTCAGAGCCATTTTCAACTGGATATGATACACATGATCGATCGGATCGGTTGTTCCGTCAAACAGAATAAAGACTGGCATAGCAAACTTCCTTGGATGCGGCGCATTCAAGATCTCGTCGGTGAATGGTGAATCCACCGTCCGAGCTGCGGATCGGAGAGCTTCATTCTCTCTCTGGAGTCCGGCGGTAGCTCTGTGAGTTACGGTTCTGCCCTCCGAACCGTGATGAGTGACAGTAACCATGGAGGGCCGGTAAGACGGATCGAACGACCGTTCCTCTATGAACTCTCTCTGCCAAGGCGACGCTACTCGACGGCGATCTACCTCCATCACTTCCTCTCGGTCAAACCTTTCCCGCTGCGGATCAACGTGAGTCGAGCCTTCGTGATCTTCAACTCGACGAACATTTGGCGGCGAATTGTCCATCATCCTTTCATCACGGTGGTGAGCTGACTGATTGTTCTCGTTCTGATCGCCTTGATGCGCGATACTAGATGGAACACCTCCTTCTCCGACCGGAAGCGGATGCGAGACTGCGGGTATTTGCCGATGCTGCAATCCAGCTTTCAATTCTGCATTTTCTTTTCTGAGAGCTTCAATCAAATTCATCAACTCTTCAAGCTTTGTTTGCTGGACAGCCTCCATCGGATTGGAGCTTTCACCTATCATTATTCCCGAACGGAGTAAAGGCATTAATCTCAAGCTCGCGAGTAGATCTAAGCTTCGTGAGTAGGAATTTTTAGATCTGGCTTCTAATTCTCCGAATTATGCTCACTGTTTACAAGATCTGAATTGCCTGGACTCTAAATCCGTCAGATCCTGTCACAATCGAGCAACTCGCGGTTGCGTAGATCTGAAGTCACTCCTGCCAAAGCTTCAAGAATCGTAATTCCTCCAGAGTAGGTCACAATCGCTCAGATCTGGATTCAAATCCGCAAGATCGAGTCTCGATCAACCGAATTGGTTTGAATCCATTCGATCCTCCTCATTGATCAACCAAACTTTTATGCGCTTCCCACAGACGGCGCCAATTGAAGATGCAAGAAACTCCTTCTATTCTTTCTCTCTCTAGAATTCTTACACCTCCACCCGAATCAAGATCCCCCTCCTCTTCATTCCAACTCCTATTTATAGATATTTACAAGATATTTACTAATTGCTGGACCTGGGCCTATTCCTCAGTAAGCCCTGGTCACTCTTGATGGGCTTACTCCCGCTCGGCCCATATGGCAGTGTCTTTTTATGGGCTGACCCAGCTGTTCGGACTGAAGGTTGTGTTTTGCGAGTCGGACCTGGCCCATGTCATCCAGGGCCTCCTCAGATTCTAAAATACTTAGATTCTAAGAAATATTGGATTTAATGGTTTCCAAGAAAAAAAATAAAGTTGAGATAGGTGTGATGATTGATGATCACATAGGTATTCATGCAGCAATACAGGCTAGACATCATCCTGTTGTGAGGATATTAACTATATTATATTAAATTTTATCCCATGAATGTTCTTTGTTTTGCACCATTCAAGAGGTTCTTGATGTTTTATGGTTATAATCATGTCTTGGTACATATACATGCCATCATATAAGCAAAAGATGACTGTCTTGCCCCTTATAGTAATCCTAATGCATGTATTCATCTTTTATTAGATTCAGTTGCTTGAGCTGTTTCCTTCACATGTAGGTTGCAAAAATGAGCATACAAACAGGGATACCTTCGGAGTACACCAGCATGATTTTAGTTCAGAGTCTTCAGACCGATAAAGGGAAGCAAGGTTCTGAATCAATTATGATGCAAGAGGTATGCTTTTGCCTAAAGTAGTAGTAAAAGTGTTGGTAGTTACATAAACTATACTAATATAATCATTTTTAAAAATGATTTCTTAATAGGAGAAATGACATGGTAATGATTTAGGGAAAAAAAAAAGAAAGACTAGTAATGGAAAAGAATGAAAAATATAATAACACACAGAATACTGCTATTATTTTTATTATAAAAAATATAAGAACACTTGAATGTTAAACTTGGATGTATACCTTTTAACACGCAGAATAAATTTAGTATTTAGATAATACATATCTGATACTTGGGTAATTAAACTGCTTTATTCTTATATTGCACCAAATTAACGACTGTCCTTGAATTTTTAACAAAAAATTGACCAGAATAAAACAGCCGAGCTGACTAACAAGGAAATCATTTACCTCCGGAACCTGGGTCTTGGATTTGGCAACTTGATTGCCACGGCTGAGAATCGTCCTCCAGGAATAGAGGAAGTAAAGTTGCATGAAACTTCAGAAACCGTAATGACGGCAGCTTCCACTTGTTGCAGCTGGATGCTAGATCGCTTCTGTTGCATGTGTTTCATCCAGGCTTGTTCACGCATGAATGACCAATGTGCAATTGCTCTCACACAGCTTTGCACTGCCCTTGCTTGTTTTGAGTGCCTCAATTGTTGCTGTGAGGTTTGTGATGGTTGTGACCAGTGCTGCTGACAATTGGAATTGAACATAAAAATACCAGATTGTGGTATAACCCTATGTTTGTGTGTACATATTTATGTCTTATAGTAATACATTGCGTTAGTAATCTACTGGTTTTCTTTTCTCTTTTTATCTGTCTGATCTTGATACCAAGTGTGATCGTTTGGGAAAGATGAGCAGTGATGGTTGCCATTTTCATGTCCATTAAATCTGATTTTTTTTTTTTTTTTTTTTTTGGTTTGGGTGTAAAATTATGTCAAATATTACGTATACCTTCATATTTGTTCTCGGTCATTATCAAAAGTTCGATCATCCATCCCCCAAGAATCATTTTATAGCTGGATTTCTCTTACCATAAAAATTGAATCATTTTATTTTATCGTCCTTTCAGTTTGCAATGGGCAGCAATGTATACCTAGTGGACCAGACCAACGTAAAAAAATCAAAATATTCGTACTGATGTGACATTATTATTATTATTTCAAAATGTCACATTATTAGGCCAGTACTATATGACAAAAGGTGACAAGTTATGATAAAATGTTGGGTCCACAGCATTCTTTTCCTAACGAATTTTTTTTCTATTTTTTTATTTTGTTGAAATGTCGGACCTAACAAGCATTTCAATAGATTTTAAATTTTAATACTTTCTTCGTTCAGATTAAGGATAGTTTTTGGTATTTGTAAGCCGCAAACATCAAAGATGAGATATTAAAATTTAATTAGTTTAATACAATTTAAATGGATAAACCTCCTAACACAGTTTATGTAAAATGCTTACTAATATGCACAGTTTTTTATTAATTTTTTTTCCTGGCACGGGCGAAATCAAACTGACCTTTTGGATTAAAAATTCAATCCATTTTCCAGAAAAAACAAATTATAAACAAATATTAAACAATTATATACAGAAATTCTTTTTAAATTTTAGAATTACAAGCTAAAATATGTCTAATAAAATATTAAAATACTCTAATTAGCCAATTAGGACAGTTACAAATAGAGTGAAATTACCAATTTACCATCCTTGGGCTACGCGTGAACACAGCGCGTGCAATACACTCGTACTTCCCGCCTTTGATCCCTCCCATGACTAGGGCTCTGCTTCTCTTCCTTCTGCTATTCCTTCCTCGCAATCACAAGTAATTAGCACCAATCACTCTTCATTATGATTTTGAATTTCATGTTTTTGCGATTAATTTTTGTGCATCTTCTGATTTATAGTTTGTAGTCTGTTCTTTCGATATATAAATCTTTGTATATCGATTGTAACGATTACTGATTCTTTTCAGTTTGATGGTCCTCATGACTCTCCGCTTCATTCAGTTCTTCGTGAAATCTGTAGTTCTCATCGTTCTGTTCTCTTCTATCTTCTTCACCCACAGGTGAGCGAAGCTAGGGTTTCTCATCTTTGTTTGTTGATATATGTAATCTTCATGTGCAATAACTTATTTTCTGTTACTTGATGGTGTTCTTGTTTTGATTCTATTTATTGTTGTTAATGTTATCGTTTCTGTTTACGAGTAATGCTATTAGTGATTCTGTCTCTATACTGTGCTTCAAATTTATTGGAAATCTATTATTTTTAATTTCTCTGTAGCTTTACAAATAAAATTAGATATCTAATACATTCATCTAAACGAAATGTGGGATGTGTTCATCATTTTCAAACTTTGTTAGTTTCGTTCCTTATTTATTTATTTATCAATATTGTGGGATGTCTTCTTTTTTTCATTAATCAACTTCATAAAATATCAAAATATCCCTCTTAGCACGCTATATTGATGGGACCAAATACCGAGTAATGGCCTTTCTATCAAAATTCTTTATTTGTTCATCAGTTTTCCAATAATTTATATAAAAATGACAACCAGTCACATAAGCTATGATTTTTTCTTTTTATCATTACTTTTTTTGAAACTTAGGTTTGTGGGGATTCCGCTTATTGAATCATTAATCATGCTTCCCATTTTAGCATATATATTTATATTTCCTGGAGATTAAACTGATTTTATTATTTATTTTTTTATTTTCAAGAAAAAGAAAAACTTAATATTTGTATCAATTTGAAATTTTCCTGGCTTTCTATCCAATATATCTAATGAGCAAATGATGATTGGTGATGCTTTTAAGTGAAGTCTAATTGAGGTTTTTTACATTGGTATAGAAGAGTCATTTTGAAACTTCTGAACAATTTTAGTGGCTGGAGTTGTCCAGTGATGAGAATTGTTAGTTCATTAGGATCATAGCTAATTATAAATGATTGTAGAGATTACTTTCTGATTTCCATTGGATTCTATCGATTGGCTTTTTGATAATAGAGTTTCACTATTACTTGTTAAAATATCACAAAGCTTGGACTCACTGTTGCAGAAGTTATGGTAAAAGGTGAAAGAATGTTTGCTTTAAGCATATCCATAGCTCTGTCATTGTTGTAGAAGTTGAAAGCTTTAGTTGTTGGACTCTTCTGTCATTACTTATCAAAAAAAAATAATAGAGTTTCACTAAAATGCCTCGAGGCAGATCTTATAATTTAATACCCTTAGTTAGTGTCAGTTTTCTTGCTGCAGAAATCTTATTTATTGGGAAAACTTTTATTTTCATGTCTACTATGTTATTTATCTTAGTTTCTGCTGTCTTTAACGCTTTTATAAATATAGATCTTCAGGCAATGGGAGTACAGAACAAGAGAAAACATTGGCCATAATAAAACCGGATGGATTGTTTGGTAACTATACTAACAGGATAAAGAAAGTTATTCTGGAGTCTGGCTTCAGCATAGTCAAGGAAATGGTGATTCAACTTGATGAGGATAGTGTATCAAGCTTTTACGCCGAGCACTCTACAAAAAGCTTCTTTCCAAGTCTTGTTAAATATATGACAAGGTATCTCTATCTCTGCCTTGATTTAAGATGTTACTTAGATTTTTTGGAAGGTATTTAAGGCATTACTTTTCCTTCTATGTAGACTCTCCAATTAGTTTCATTTCGTGAAGTTAGTTCTTAGTGAATTTATTGAATGCACATCCAATGGAAATTATTATTTATGCAAGTTCCTTGTAGTTAAATGCATTGCAGCAATTACTTGAATTACGCACTGAAGTGAGTATTTGAGTTTTACAATTTGTTTTCTTCCTGCTTTCTTCTCCATTTTACATCTTCTCTCAGTCTATGATATATTTTCTTGTCATCTAAACTCTTAATGCCCTCATCGTATCAGATATGAATTAATTTTTATCACTCCACATGGCGTCTTGTACTTAATTAAATTGTTGTACAATATAAACTGCGCGCGCGCGCGCGTGTGACATTATTCTATATCAGTGGTCCAGTGCTGATTATGGTTTTGGAGAAAGTGAATGCTGTCACTGATTGGCGTGCTTTAATTGGACCAACTGATGCACACAAGGCTAAGGTTACCCATCCTCACAGGTTTCTCTCTCTTTTTGATCTTTTTCATACTATCTCTTACATATTTCTATATAATCTCTCACTATATATTGTAGGCTCGTAGCATAAGGTGAAGGCTCTCTGTGAATCCACGCATTTCTTAATTTAAATTACTACTTTTTTTATTAACACCTATATGATTGGCAGACTTTTTTATTCTCATCCATGACTTCATTTTAACAATTTGGTTTTATGGTTTACCCATCCTCACAGGTTGCTCTCTCTTTTTGATCTTTTTCATACTATCTCTTACATATTTCTATATAATCTCTCACTATATATTGTAGGCTTGTAGCATAAGGTGAAGGCTCTCTGTGAATCCACGCATTTCTTAATTTAAATTACTACTTTTTTTATTAACACCTATATGATTGGCAGACTTTTTTATTCTCATCCATGACTTCATTATAACAATTTGGTTTTGTGGTTTATTTCCAGTGTCAGAGCCATGTGTGGGGTCGATTCAGAGAAAAATTGTGTCCATGGTTCAGATTCACCTCAATCCGCTGCAAGAGAGATAGGCTTTTTCTTTAAAGAGACATCTTCAGGCCAGTCTCTATATTCTGGTTAAATAATACAGCATATATAATTTGATTTACTCATGCATTTTCTTTACTAGATATTCTGATTTTGTGGTTATCAATGATAAGATACACATTCATCTTTTTGCATTGAATTAAGAATTAGATGGATAAGGTAACCTATCTCATTTCAGTTTTGATATTTGAACCACAAATGATAAATAAGGTGGCATTCTGATTGATTAGAATGAGTAGATGTGCACTAATTCATGTCATCTTCATCAATATGAACTTATACAACTTTTTCTAAAACTTTGTTAAATTAAAACGGAATAATGCCTTTCCTTGTTCCCCGCAGTTGCTTCGATTCATTTTTGCTTTTGTCTGATGTCCTAGGTTGATTGTTATTTGTTTGTACATACTCATATTAAGACTGTAGTAGTATGTCCTTTTATCTGGAACAAAATATTCACTAAGGAATGCTTATGGTCTGTTGTTAGTTTTGAACTGCGAAAAAATATGGTGCTTCCATGGAATTATAGTAATAGTAGTCAACTAATAAGCTAATAATGTATGGAAATTTTGTAAGAGATGATTTGAACACATTTGAAGTATATTGATTACACATGAGTTTGTGCACGGATGCATGTTGCAGGCTCCAAATGGGAAGGAAGGGTAAACTTTTTTTTTTAATTATCAATGCAAATTGTGTAGTAGATTATAAGTTAGGGACAGCAGGAAAATTTCTTGACTGCAATACCATTTGAACAATCCAAAGAAACAAAAAAGGTTCCTTTTTGGAGTTATTATTGGTGGCATACACAATGCATATTCAAGTTTTCTTCTTTTGGAGAATATGCATCTTTACGGATTAATGAGCAAGTTTCTGTCTCTGACCTCAAAAGTTTGGGCAAGGCGCTGCAGATTTTGATGATTTTCTGGTCTAGGATAGACGTATTGAAGTCTATTTATTGTTCCTGTATTATAACAATCAGAAGGGAATTTGTGCAGGACACTGAGATGTACTTTTTTTATTCCTACACAATGAGATGGACTTGAAAGCAATTCTATCTGCTGTTCTGTGTCCTCAAAATAATTTTCTATGCAACTCCAAATGATTGAATATGCACTCTGAGTATAATAATTGATTTGTTTTTCTCTTCTTGTAGTTCATGTTTTTGGCCTGTGCTCTATCTGGTTGAAGATGGAGGACAGCAATACAATCTTTAAATCATAAAAAATCCTATTTCTTTGTATAGTTGTAAGAGCTCAAAATTTCTTGTTTTTTCCTCCATTGTCTTGGCAATCATAGGGATCGTTCAGCCTGGTTTGTCCACGTTGAAATAACCTCTTTGAAAACATAGATAAAGAGGGTGTCACTTGTGGTTCAATATGAATGGCAATGACTATGCTAGATGTGTCCTTGTATTTGAAGTGTGAATGCATGGTGAGAACAACTCCCATTGATTTTCTTTTTTATTCAAATTTTTTTCTATTGAATCATGAAAAATCAGAAAAGCAGAACATACTTGGTGAAGTGTTGGCTATAAAAATGCAAAAGCTTGTGCAGATTTGTTGTTGTTGTTGTTGTTGTTTTTTTTTTTTTTTACTTTTCAGGTTAGGTAAATACTCTCTTTCCAAGGCTTGTGGCCTAGTGGTATCTCCTCTATCTTCTAAAGTAGACGGTCAACAATTCAAGTCCATTACGGGATGCTAGGGATAAAAAAAAAGGGTGTGTGTGGGTTTTCTTGCCATTGCCAACCCCCCCAAAAAAGAAAAAGAAACACACCCCCAAAATGCCTACTAGGGGATGCACATAGATTTAATTTTAAGTAGTTAAGCAGAACTATTAAATCTTTAACTTGTTGGAAAAAGGCTTTGTTGAATTAAATTGAATTGAAACTGAATTGCAAGCTGAAACAACAATTTTTTTGCGTGGAATGACATCCATAAAATAATGATAATTTTGTTTATAGCAAGAGTGCGTTACAAGTTACAACTACTCTGACTGCTGTATTTTCCATTACAGGAGTTGTTTCAAAGCATGATGAGCTGTAAATGGCAGACAGTCGAAGCAAAATTATGTCTTCTACAAGCCTTTTTACGGCATTTTATTCGCACGCCTTCAGTTGGACAATTGTACTGCCATATCCCACAATTGCAAGCTGACGGCATCAATAACTCGCAATTTCTGGATTTGTCTGACTCCTAATCTTGTAATTGTATGTAGATTGTATAAATGGAATGGTTATACATGTGGCAAATGCCCAGTTTAATTCAAAAATCTATGACCCATCATTGGGATGCCAAAATGGTAATTCTTGTTAAACTCCTCTCTTTTTCTCACTAGATGGATGCATCAAATTGATTAATTTGCATTTTAGTATGTTTACGAATGGTTTTCGAATGTGGGACTTATTTTGATTTGCTGGTAAAACAGGAAATTGTAGTCTACAAGTCAAAGATGCATTTGATGTTTAGAACATCAAACAGTTGAGATGCTAGAAAACAGGTTTAAAGCTCATTGTCACCTACTTTCTTGCATGTCTTAATATTTTATTTTTACCACAAGCATTTGTAAATTATGTTATGGCAAGTAGTCTTTTAACATCATTGATGGAACAAGGAGTTGTTATGGTTATGGAAGCAATCAGCACTTGCTTCTCTGAAAAATTACTTCCATACTTGAATTGCTTGTAAACCTAAGTTGGAACTACTTGACTTGGATTGGAAATTCGGAATCATTTGAAGAAATGGTGTAGATATTTGGAAATTGCATGATTGCTACTGTTACTGATTCTCTGTCAATTCATTTGCCTTTTTGACTTCCACAAAATGTGAAGTAATTTATTATTATTATTATTATTTATTTATTGTCTAAACTGATTGTTTCAATTTTTTATTTGTATTTTCTTTTTAATATTGTTTCCCGTTAATGATTACTCAGTTCTTGTTACTTGATCATTCTTGGAGAGAAGAACTATGAATAGACTTAACTTTTGATATTGTCTATTCGAAATAGTTTCGTGTCAAACTTGAATTTACGACTAGATTAGGTGCCAATTGACTTACCATGTTCTTTTTCCTATTTTTTTTTTTTTAATTTTTTTCGAAACCTTTCCCTAAATAAAGGGAAACTTTCCCTTAAATCAAAGCTGATAATTTGATTGATCTCCATAGAATGTGTGTTGGTAGTAGAACACACAGGAACCTAGCTACCTACCAGTGACTAGGGGTCCTAAGCATTCAGTCTCTTACCAGAGAGACCTCCGTGTAAGATTAAATAAAAGGGTTTGCTTCATATAAAGGCAAAACATGATTACTTATAATAATATAGTGAAGATCCAATGAAAATCGAGCTAGTCAAACAATGATGGTTGCAACTGTATGGAGGATAGGAGTCCACATCAGGTAGTGTCTTTCTTTATGGTAAAACATTCCAGATATGGCAAACCTCTTCTCCCCGTGCCTAGTTAAGGTTAGATTTGTAAACACAAGACATCTAGTAGTTGCATCTCTCACATGGCTTCTTTTTATAAAGGTGGTGTGGTGTGTCTTGGTGGGAGTGAGACACTAATTCTCTCCTAGACTCTCTCTTCTCGCTTCCCTCTCACATGCATCTCGAGGCACGTATAGAAGAATTCTAGAGAAACTTCAAAGCAGGGGTTGGTGACGAATTGAATGACGTTTTTTTCACTAGATATTTTCCATTTTATGGAAGAATGAAATTAGATACAGACTTTATCTTTGAACAAGGTGACTTTTTACAGATTTGAACTCGCGAATTAACACACTATCCTTCTCTTTTTGGGGCCATATATATCTATTATCATAGGTGATGGTGTCTTTCTCACATTTCTGGGATGTTTTACTGCAATTTTGCAAAAAAAAAAAATTTCCCCCTTCTCATCTCATGCCAAGTTGACCGTGACTAGGCAATAGTAAAATTTATCAAAATATAAAAAATAGTTTGGTATAATAAAAAATTAGTTGGGGCAAGGTCCATCTGCTCCGTTTGTAACAAATACTCCATGCCGTCTTAGCAATGGTCAATGCACGTGGTTAAATTTGAAGATTTATACGACAAAAATACGTTCAGATATTCGGAAATTAAAATCGTGTTTATATAATAATAAAGGCGTAAGGGTGATTTCACATAACAACCTTTGCCGTGTCACTCAGAATGGAATAACTATAATAAGTCAAAATACAGGAGAGATGATTCTAACAAACTTGAATTAGAGGGTAGGTAAGTATAATTTATTCCTTTTTTTATTTTTAAATACTTTACTTCGATTCTCTCCTTCCTAGCTAGACTATTTATTCAAGGGTAGTAATGGACATTAACTCAAATGGTATGATCTTTTATTTTCAAAGAGGAGATTGAGTGTTTGACCCTTGCTAGATATAAATTATGGATATGTGTGTTTGTTTGAACTTGAAGAAAAACACATTATTTGTGCTTCATTTGGATATTGTTAGATTCGAGTATATAAATACTACAACAGATATAATTCGTTCAATCGATCAATGAACCTTTTACACATAGCTAGATAGTTGAGTCCTATAATATGCTTAAGCCCTTTAATCAATTTGCTTAAGCCCTTTAATCAACACCTTCAAAGCAAGTTGGTGACGAATCACATGACGTTTTTCACCAGATATTTTTCTTTTTATGGAAGAATGAAACACTGTATACAAACATAACCTTTGAACAAAGTCACTTTTTACAGATTTGTATTCTTCTCTTTTTTGGGGCCATATATCTATTATTATTGGTCATCATATCTTTCACATTTCTTATGAACGGAAGCACAATTTTTTCTTCATTCTTCTCTCATTCTGAGGCTACATTGTACATACAGTTATAGGTAATTATTTTTTCTCTACGGTAAGTTAGACTTACCCCCTCTCGCGGATGGACCAGAGACAATAGTGAATATTTTAAGTAATTTCAGTGAGAGCAATAGTGATAATTCATATATATATATCAAAATCTCAAAATAGTTGGGTATAATACTTAAAAATAAAAAAATTCAATAGGGACAATTGAGTTATTAGTAAAAATAAAAAAATTCAATCGGGGCAATTGAGTTATTAGTAGGTCAATTGCACTTGGCTATCTCCTCACGTTTGTAACAAATACCCCCTACCATCTCGACAATGGTCAATGCCCTTGGCTAATTTGTATGACGAAAATACATTTAGTTATTTTTCAGTTAATGATAGTAAGAGTATCAGGATAATCTCCCAAATCAAACTTTAACACCCAGAATAGGATAACTGCAATATGCCAAAACACATGCGAGATGATTGTAACAAACTCAAACCTGAGGGGAGTTAAGTGTAATATATATATATATATTTTTTTTTTTTTTAGTACTTTACTTTGATTCTCTCCTACCTAGTAGAGTATTTATTTAAGGTGACAATAGACATTAGCTTAGATGGTATAATCTCTCCTTCTCAAACTGGAGGTTGAGCGTTCGACCATTGTTAGAGATAAATTATGGATGTGTGCAAGCGTTTCCTTGAACTTTCGAGAGAAAAAAAAAAAAAAAAACATAATTTCTGCTTGAATTGGATAGTGTTAGGAACTTGGATAGATAGGGATGGCAATTTTGTAACTGTTTTATTTATTTATTTATTTTTATTATTATTTTAGAAATAAAAAAATTCAAATCTAGAATCATAAGATAGTTGACACTTCAGACCCGACTTTTTTATCACTTGAACCTCCACACCTCAACTCAAATACGTAAGAACTACAACAGATATAAGTAGGTGAATCGATCAATGACCTCCTTAAGCCCTTTAATCAACACCTTTTGTGCATATGATCACATGCCAATTGTCTAAGAGGTCCAAGCAGAAGTTGTGTCCACCAATAAAATGGTTGAGATTTGACTAAATGCATCCTGCAATTTTAGTGTGTGATGGAACAGTTTCAATGTCTACTTTGCCCTATAATTAATCATCATGGCTTCCCTAAGATACTGAAGATAAATGTATAATCCAATCATTTTAAAAGTAAACCACGCATAAAAAGGAATGGCTTTGAAATCTGCAAAACTCATATTACCAAAACAAAATGTGATGTGTTTCGGTGATTGATTATCTTAGGCTGTGTTTGGTAGGGTGGGTTTAAAGAGAAAGGATAATATTAATTATGAGAGAAAGGGAAGGGAAGGGAAGGGAATGTAAGGATAATTTTAGCCTCCTATCGTGTTTGGTTGATTATTGAATGAAAAAGAAATGAAAGGATAATAATCATGTTTGGGGAAAGAAAGGGAAAGAAAAGAAGAAGAATTATTTTAATAAATTTACTATTATGCTCTTTTATAATTTAAAATATAAATTTATTATATATCTTTATATATATATATATATATATATATATATATATATATTTGTCTGCTATATAAAGGCCCATGGATCGGCCACCAGAAAATGAAATTTTTTTTAGGGCAAATCATTTCAGCCTCCATCTCTATTCTCGTTCTCAACTCTGAACTTGCCCTCCCCCCCTTTCTCTCTCTCTACAACTGCAAATACAAGAATCATAAATTCAAAACCCATATATTTCAGTTTATATATTTATCTGCAATAATCAAAACTTCAAAACCCATATCGACATCATTTCAGATTGTTCAAAAAATCAAAACCCAATTTCAAATTGTTCAAAAAATCAAAACCCATATCGATCTTTCAGTTTCCATCGCCCGTTGTTCCAATTCGGGTTCGCCATTCGCAAGCTTCAGCCGCTGGCCCTCTTTCTCTCAACTCTCAAGTTTGTCCCCTTCTTTCTCTGCAACTGCTAAATCAACTAATCAAGGTCTGTAATTCTTGTTTTGCAAACTAAATTCACATGTAATCAAGGGCAAATTTGGTATCTGAAATCACATACCAAGCTTCTCCTTCCCTTTCCCTTCATTTCCTCCCATTTTTGGGAGGTTAAGAAATTTATTGTTGAAGCCTTGTCTTAACCCTCTCAACCCTTCCCTTTCCTTCCAACAATTTTTGCCAAACACAAATTTTTAATCCCTCTTCATCATCTTCTCTTCCCTTTCCTTCCTTTGCCATTGCACCAAATTGACCTTAATGTGTGTTAGCATTGGGAAAATAGTTCATGGAATAAAAAGTCAACTCAACCCATTGGAGCACGTGTCGGTCTGACATCATACCCGGTTGTGACAAGTGTCAAGCTGCCATTACCTGCCCAGTTGTGGTTTTATTAAGGCTCCTAAGGCCATCTGTAGCAGGCTCGCGGAAGCCCAATTTCCGCGAGCCAAGGACCAAATGGGTGCACAGTGCCCTAGCTAAAACGCGTGGGTTCGGTTTTTGCTCGCGGGCCGGCTCGTGGTATTCAGCGAGCCGGCTCGCCATCGCTGAATTTTTTTTTTTGCGTTAAAACGACGCCGCTTTTGCTGCACCATTTTTTGTCTTATTCCTTTGCTCCTTCCACAGTGCGCCGAACAGTGCCTTAAAATAAGGCACTGTTTGGCAGATTTTATTTTATTTTTAAAACCTAAAAATAGGTTATTTTGAGCTGTTTTTTTAAAAATAAAAAATAAAATAAAAATATAAAATAAAAAATATTAAATAAAAAATATATTGTTTAGGCACTGTTTGTCAAAAATAAATTTTATTTGTACCAAAAATAAATTTAAAAAGCTTGTTTTTTTGTTTTTTTTCCCTTAAATTTTTTTTTTTTTTTGCTTTAAATTTTAAATGTGTACCACAAATAATGCATTTGGCCATTAAGACACTATTTGGCCGACACAAATAGTGCCCTAACGACTATAATTTTTTTAAAAAATATATAAAATTTTTTAAAAAACTTTTTGTAAAAAAAATAATTAAAATTACAAATCCATCTACTTAAAAATATAGTCATTAAAAATATAGTCATTACAAATATAGCCGTTTAGGAAAAGTTAAAAAATAATAATAAAAAATTAATTTTAATTTTTTTTATTATTTTTTTTGGAGAGCGAAAATTCGGAGAGCATGATGGAATGCATGTTTCTGGAGAACGAAAATTACTGACGTGACTCTTGAAATTACCGACGTAACTCTTGAAAAAACTGATATGGTATTTTTAGAGAGCCAAAATTCGAAAAGGCTGATGCAGATGGCCTAATTCTCTATTATCTTAACCATTGGTTTGTTTGACATGATAAAAGGGTACCATATGAGTGAGTGGGGTCCAATGGGGCCCAAATAACTAGGAAAAATGGCATCTTGTAGAAGGATTCATTCAACATTCCATGGCTAGGTTTGTGGGGAGTGGCATGGTCTTACTCACCTGCAGGGGGACAAGGTCTTCTAGGAATGGGACAGTTCATTGCTAGCCACTGTACCATGAGCTGTCTACTTGTCTCTCATCACTAAATTTGCATATATTTGAAATGATTGACTCCAATTCACACATTCTTCTACATCACCATTTCCAAACCATTCAATATCATAACCACAATTAACACCACCTTCAATTTCCATCACCAATTCACCATTATTGGGGTTGTACCTTCCAATGAGAGGAAAATTTCAATCACAGTTTCAACATTATTAGTTGTACTATGCAATCGATGAGAGAAAAACTAATTACGGTATTTTGGTTCATGTGACAAGTGAAAATTTCATCGATGAATACCGTTATTAGTTGTATTTTTTGATAAGGGGAAAGCTAATCACGAGTCAAGGTTGAAAAAGAGATAATTGATAACATACAACGTTCTCATTATTAGTTGTGTTTTTGATAATATTTATAATAAAAAAAATTTTGGATAAAGGAGTGTATGCAGTGGATTGATTCTTCTTTTTAATTTTGATATTTTGCTTTAAGTGTGCATATATTAACAGCATTTAAAGAGCAATGGACAAACTGCCTAATCAGTTATTGAGGTTCCCTTATAACTATCTATTATAATATATTTCAGATCTAGGAAGATGGTTGTGTCCAGGTGGTCCTGGACAATGGGGTTTTTATCCTAAATTTCTGGTTCCCTTGCTTATAAAGATTTTTTTGGTCTGTGTTTGAACAATATTTTGTCTAAAAGGATCTTTCAATTTCCAAGAATAATATGGTGAATCAACATTTCTCTTACCAGATTTTTCTTCTGTGAAAGTAAATTTTTTTTTTTTTTTTTTTTTTTTTTTTTCAGTTATGGAATGGGTATAGCAATCTCTCGGAGGTTACTCTTTCTCTGTAATGAATACTTGACATGATGGGTTGTAGGATTTCTATCTTTTTTCTAAACGAGTTATCTAAACTTTTGGACGAGAGTAATTTCGAACATTTTCCACACCCTCGAGTCGCTGCATAATTTTGAAAAATCTCATGTCTGGCTCCAGGGAGGAGAGTGACCTCGAACTTCATGATGCACAGCCCTCATGATTTTTGTCCAAAGTTTTGCGAAAATGATAAGCTCTTCTTCATCTCAGAGACTTGAATTGACTCTCACCTTCCTCCAAGTTTGGGGAGCTGTGGTCCTTGTGGACAAGGTCCACCAGAGTCATGTACTTTTGGGGGCAAAAAAGAGAAGTAACATTAAGAAATTAATAATTTGTTATACCTCATTTTAATCTCTACCATTGTCATTTTAAAATTTGTTATTGGTAATTTAGTCATTGGAAAAGTATGGAAAAAAACAAACTACTGTATTTGCCTTGTCATTCCTCATAAAGTTGAATGCACTCACTTCACCAACCAAAAAAAACCGGACTACTCAGTTGGCCACACTAAGGATTCACTACCATTCAGTGGGGAATTTTTTTTTAACTCGAAAGATTATAGGAGTAATGAAGTATTTTCTTTCCTTTCTGTTTGATCTCAGCCATGGTGAATAAATAAATATCTAAGATACTATCCACTTTTCGATAAGAGTGTCAATTTATATTTGCGGTCGGATCATGTTGTTTCAAATAATATCTAAGATACTATCCACTTTATGATAAGAGTGTCAATTTATGTTTGCGGTCGGATTAGGTCGTGTTTAGACATAAATTTTATTATATGGGTCGACACGAACACAATACTATTATAAATCGTATTAAAAAACCTTGACGTGAATACAAAATGATCATTATACGAATAACAAAATAGAAGTGCGTGACGCGTAACCCATTTAATAACTAAGTCAAGACTTGACGTGACAAGATATGACATGACAATATACATTCAAGTTATTTTTTAGACGAACGTAATAGTATTAGAGGTACTCCTTTGTCCATCAAGCCTCAATCATCAGCACAATCCTCGAAAATATTGCAGTGAATCATTCGAGGATTGTGTTGACGATTGATGCTTGATTGACAAAGGAGTGCCTCTAAATATTGCAATGAATCATCCGAGGATTGTGTTGACGATTGAGGCTTGATTGACAAAGGAGCACCTCTAATACACAACACGTTTAGCTAAACGGGTGATTTTTAATATTAACACAACATGTTATTTAACACGTTTAGTTAAATGGGTTAATTAGACTACAGACAAGTTTGCGAGTCAAACACAAACACGCTTTATTTAACGCTTTATGTCAATATTGTTCGACACGATTATAATACGGACGCCATTAATCTAAACTTAAACTCACTTATTTTATGTCATGTTCAAGTTTTATTAGCGTGTTGTATCAAATATTGTCACTCTTAGCGGACCCTCCTACGTTTTCACAATTTTCAAAACACAAATTAATTAGAGTTTACACTATCAACTCTCTCAATGATCTAAAGCAGGTGGAGCTCGTCCAGTTTCACACTTAGTAAAGTAATCAGTTGCCAGCAGCACATATTTGTTCTGAGCTCTTGCAGTTGGCAGAGGACCAACCACGTCCATCCCCCATTGTGCAAAGGACCAGTGTATATAAATAGAATACATTTTCTACAAGCGCCAACAACTTCACTCCGGGACAACATGGACACTGCACTTCTCACATTCATGACTCATGAGTACTGTTGCTACAAATGTACACTGTATATTGGTATCAAATAATACATTGAAAGCATTTTCTTTGTACCTTTGCATATCAATTCTTCTCCTTCTCCAAAAAGAAAAGACAATCAACTTGAACAACCATTTATTGGTTTTGAAAAGATTTCAAATTAAAAACTTTTTAAGGCCTAATTATAAAAAGTCCACCACCCAAATTCATAACGACAACATTAATTAGGCAACGGCAATTTTTAAATATTTGAACAGAATTAGAGTTTCATGGATCAAATCAGTGCCACGACTGCTCATTTAGTACTTGTATAGAAGTGTGCTGCACAAAAACCTCACCCCGTACAATATATATTATTATATAAGCATTGATTAATCTGAAAAAGAATGTCTTTGTGCTAGTGGGTGTAGAATGAAAAGCTAAAAGCTAAGAGAATAGAGTCGTAATGTAGACATATAAAAGAGAGGAAGGAGAGAGTTGGATTGTCAAAAGGCTGTGTGTAGGAAATTGAACCAATAACAAGTTTTTCTCAGCTTGGCCATACTTTTTCTCATCTTTATTTATTACTCCCAAAGCTCAACTCTCATTGGCTTCTAGGATCTGCTTTTGACCTCATCACTTTTCCACCACCACCACCACCACCTCTGTTCTTTCTATACTAACCCTCCTCCTCCTCCTCCTCCACCTCCACCACCACCACCACCGGCCATTATTATTCAATCTTTGCAAATGAAGGTAAGAGATAGAGATGGTTCTTTTCTCTTAGTTTTGATTATTGATAATATGTGGATATGTCATGAATTGGAGTGTTGATTTGTTTGTTTTGTTGCAGTTCTTCAATTGGATGCAAAATAAGTTAAATGGTGGGAATGGGAACAAAAGACCAAATGCAGTGTCTGCTAACTGTAAGTATTGTTAGATTTTTTTTAATTTTTTGAATTTTTTTTTGTTTTTGTTGTTGTATATAATGTTTCTATCATCAATGATTTGTTCTTGTACTCATTCATATTTCCATATTCATGCTACCTTGTTGTATTGTTTGGCTGAGACCAATTGTGGTAAAAACTCAATTCTCATGAGAAAAACTTCTCTGATAAAGTGTTCCATTTTCATTCATGCTACCTTATTGTATTGTTTTGGTTGAGACCAAGTGTGGTGTATATATATCACTCTATCAATGTCATGACAAGATATGAATTTATAATTTTGGTGGAAATGTTGGCCCCGTGACAGCGGATTTGATTGACAAGAAGAAGAAAGAGCAAAGTCCAGTAGGGTGATCACTGAGTAGGGTCAAGATTCGATTCTAATCTGAAGTCGGACCAATCAGGATGGGATTATAGGGATCTACTTGTTCCAAGTCTCAGTTTGGTTTATGAAAATGTGGTTGAGTTTAATCTGACCAAGATTTGAGTCCATAATGTTATGCATTTCGTGGTAATAGTATGGTAGTTTCTTATGAACTTGAAATGCCATGATTACATGCATCATTGCCTTTTTGGACTTGAATCATGTTCAGATAAAATTATATATATATATATATATATATATATATATATATATATATATATTCCATAATTTCCATGCGAATTTCATGTGAATTTCAATATAATCAAACAAGATCTAGTGGATTTCAATATAATCCAACAAGATCTATATTCCATGTGAATTTCAATATAATCAAACAAGATCTAGTGGATTTGGATTACAGTATATTAATGTTGGTTTATGGGTTTGACTCGAATTTGGATTTTGCCATAGATATGTGCACTACATGTGCCATAATTGTTACACTTTACAACACACACACAAATTTTATCTAGTTTTTGTTCAACCCTTTTTACTCTTCCATCTTTCTCATTTTACTTTTCCATCTCTCTTTTTACACTCTTTTAAGTTTTAGGTTCAACCCTTTAAAGGAGTGTTATTTAATTTGTTTTTCCACTGATTTTTGCAGATCATGTAAAACAAGAACCTCACAAAGAAGAATTCAGTGACTGGCCTGATGGATTGCTAGCAATAGGAACTTTTGGAAATAATGATCTAAAAGATCAAAATCTGGAAATTAGCGAGCAAAGTGTTCAGGAAGATCCATCTTCATCTCCTTCAGATTTGCAAGATTTCACACCTGAAGAAGTTGGGAAATTACAGAAAGAATTGACAAAGCTGTTAACGCGAAAGCGCGCTTCCAATTTGGAAGGAGAGATTGCTGAGCTCCCATTGGACAAGTTCCTCAATTGCCCATCAAGCTTGGAGGTGGACCGCAGAATTAATTCCAATACATTTTGCAGCGAATCGGATGACAAAGAGGAAGAAGATATTGACAGAACTATTAGAGTGATACTTGGAAGATGCAAAGATGTTTGCATGGAAAACAATAAGAAGGCAATTGGGAAAAAGTCATTGTCTTTCCTTCTCAAGAAGATGTTTGTCTGCAGAAGTGGATTTGCACCCACTCCCAGTTTGAGAGATACACTTCCGGAGTCAAGAATGGAGAAGGTATACATATATACACACACACACACATACAAATATAGATCATACTTGCACAATTAATACATTCCACAATTTCATATATATGCTTGGTTTGTGTTAAAATTGGGGACCTGAAAATGTGTCATTTCGTTGCCTATATAATATATGTATTCAATATTTGATCTTATTGATTGATCATTTTTTTCAATGCTCATTTTGTTTACAGCTTTTGAGGACATTACTTTCCAAGAAGATATACCCTCAAAATGCGTCTCGAGCATCATCTATGAAGAAATATATAGATGACAAACAAACACCAAAGAAAGGAAAAGAGGATGAAACAGAGGATAAGAAAAAAAATGAGGGGTGTAAATGGGTGAAGACAGATTCTGAATGTAAGTTAATTTATAGTATATGCATATGCAGTGATGCACACACACTAAAAACACACACACACACACACACACACACACTAAAAGTTGCAGAAACACGCAGAGGATTGATGAATTCATTTTCTGATTAATTTGCAGATATTGTTTTAGAGATTTAAATTTAGTTGCAAGGTATATGGACATCCAATATTTTCCGATTGAGCTACATGGAATAAGCTAGCAAAGGTTTGAGAAGTACTAGTGATCATGTAGAATTGATGATGATGGCCAAGAGTTTGAAATTTGTGAGGACAAGGGCATCAATAAAAATCCATATTCTCAGGCAGTGCATGAAGTGATTGAACATAAATTGTATGGCCAAAATCAGCTTCTTTTGTGGGACATATATATATATATATATATATATATTGCCTCCCGTTTTTTTCATGGTTGTATTGATCTATCGTGATCAGATGAGTTCAACACATGTTATGATGTAATATTATTGTCAAGGGATTTCTGTTGTCTGTACTACTGCCAAACATTTTTTATCCTACTTGTACACTTTCCACTTTGAATTTACTCTCTCTCTCTCTCTCTCTCTCTCTCTCACACACACACACACACACACACACACACACACACACACGTAAGTCTCTCTCATATGTAAGATGGTTCAAGGCAAATACTTCAAAATGAGATAAAAATGGATTCTTTTAGCATGATTAAACAAGCTTGAGAAGGGGGACACTTGAATGTTGTACCTATGCAGTCCTTGTGCTCCAATATGGACACAAAAGATGGATCAAGTTCAATAACTCTGACTTAAATTTTTTATAAATAAAATAAAATAAAAATAAAAAGACTTAAACTTTTTGTATGAAAAGGATATTATTTCATATAGATATATGTCATCATCACACTTGTTTAAGTTACTTAAGCTTTTACTTATAGTATTATTGTACTTTCTCCAATTCAAGCGTCTTCTGACCAAGTGATCCACCATAAGCAACCCAAGGGTCAATTTTCTCCGTGTGTGACTGTTTTGATAAATAAATAGATAAATAAATAATGTTACAATCTTCACAAAATACAAACACATACACGTCTATAATTTCACCCTATTTGAAACCCTAGACTTGCATATAGTTGTTCTTCAATCTCATTTGCAATATTCTTTTCTGACCTTAAGTTTAACAGGTACTTACAATTGGATTTGCTTGCTTTCAAATTCAAGATTTTTGTTTAATTTTAGTGTTTGATCCATTCAATTTCATCTCCATTATTTATTGATTCTCCTAATTTTTCTATTTTTTTTTCTTTTATGTGAAAGAAATCAACTAAGATAAATTTTTTTTCCCTTACACATTGTTTCAAGAAAATTAAAAATAAAGAAGGAGAATATCCCTCAAATTAAAAAATAAAAAGCTTCCTTCAAGAATAATCTTTTTGTAAAAACAAAAAACTATTATATGAAAGTTGAACTAAAGGCACACCCACCATTCTCCAAAAGTGAGTCTTTTTCTACTTTTATTTTCAGGAAAAAATTATTTAAAAAGTTACCAACTAAATTAAATTTCGCATTTTTTTTTTCTGTTATTTGATGACTAAAAAATTGTTCTTTAAAAAAAAAAAATTGGAATTTCCAAGTCTTGACCCAATAACATCCTGACACGTATTTAATCCCCTGAGCTAAGACCTTTCCAATCACCACTCATTATTTTTCTCCAATTAACCCCACCCAATAAAAAAACGACCTTTATTTTCTCTACTTATCAAAATAATACAGAGTCGATGGAGCAAGCAGCTAATGGGAAGGTCCAAACCCTAGAAATCTATAGGTGCAATATTCTCTCACAAATAGTTCGTGCAGTTTCTCTCACTTCCTTGCGCTTTCCCTCGATTTTTCTTTCCAATTTTCTCTTGAATCCTTCCCATGTGACTGAATCTGACCGTTTATTGTAAACCATTCAGTCCCATCAATCTGGAGGAGATACCAAACTCAAAATTCTTTAGTCTTAATTTATAGGGTTTTGGGATTAGTCAAGTTAGGATTTTTTAGATAACAGGTTTGGAAGATTGGTGTTCAATCAGGGGTTTATTTTTCCTGGGAGGTTTTTGCTAGTGTAATGTTTGGTTGATTTGAGGTTTTCTGTGATTGTGAATTTAGGTTTTTTTTTATTTTTTTGGGAGATATTTGGATTATATAGGGAAGTGTTGGTGAGGCAGCGGAGGGGTATCGGAGCTGCCAATGCAATTTGTTTGGTTTTCGGAGGATTTTTCGGTGATTTTTCAGATACCGAAAGAGTTTGAGTTCAATGTCTTGGGCAGGACCAGAAGATATCTATCTATCTACTTCGCTTGCAAGTTATCTCGACAGTAAGCTCTCTCTAATTAGCTTATCTTCATCGTTTTCTGACATTCAGTGAGCTCTTTCTGAAAGTTACTATAACAAGTTTTGGTTTTCCTTTGTTTTAAATATACAGTTTCAATCCTGTTCTGGTTTAAAAGTTATATATGAAGTTCTGGTTTTCCTTTGTTAGTATGTCAAAAGTTATTGTTTGTTATACAATCCTATTAACTGAAACACATCAGATCCTCCAATTTAGCCATTATTGCCTAATCTGCTTCTAAATGCAATTTTTTTTTTTTTGGAGAAGAAGAGGGGGTGGAACCTTCCACTTTTGTAGGGAGAAGAGATACAGCAAGGCTACAATCCTTGATTGCTTCTAAAGGCTATAATTAGGCTCATATTTGTGTTGTGGGTGCAATTGCATGATAGCTTTTGTCTACTGCTGATATACCCTAATTTTCTTTCTAGTTAAACTTTTGTTGAGGTTGCTTTTGGAAACTTCTTGGAGCCGTTTACTTAAATGGGTAGACTAGATATTAGTTTTTATAGTGGATTAGAGTATGAGGTTACATTTTCTAAGGGACTGGAATATAGTTTAATCATTTTTGTTTCTGTATATGAAGTGAATCAGGGCATTTTTCTGTTACCTTTATATAGATTGACAATTTGGGGATCAACAACATGCTTAATATGTTGGAAGTCAACAATTCCTAGGTATACCAAATAACTTCAACAAGAAGAAAAAAAAAAATCTTTCTTGATACTGGAATTGGATCGCAGCATTGCAATTTTGTTTATCCCGTAAATTCTAATTGGGAAAAGTACGGAAAAAGTCCTACTTTTCTACATCAAAGACAACGGAGTCTAATGAACTTCCGTTAAGACAATAAAGCCTTAGTGTCTTGCTTTTAGAAACTATTTCCAAAGAAGCTCTATACTTATTTGTGTTCCTTTCTTGCCTTTCTTCAATTTTATTCACAAAAACTTCCATTTATATTATTCAAAGCATATTTTATGCAAAACATATTCTTAATACTGATTTATATTGTTTTAGATTTAAAATTTAAAGTAATTGGTAATGGTTAAAATTAATTTTTCTAGAATTTCAAGGTTTCAAAAAAAAAATAATAATAATGTGTAAAAGATAAAATGTGATTGTAAGAAAAATGAATAATAAAGGTTTCTTTTTTCTATAAAAAGGAAATTATAAAGCAAAAGCCTAGACTATATTTTATGTATTCACATGTCTTCATTTTGTCCATGTCTAGCTTTTTAAGGACTTTAAACTCTCAACATTCCACTGCCATATGGAATTTTTATCAAAATTCTGCATGTCTGCAGCATAGCGTGTCTTAAAGCATTTTGGTGCTTATGTGATTATGTCATGCATGATGCAAATCATACATGCCATCTGAAGAGATTTACTATCAAATGCACTTTAAGTTTTAGATAGTTCAGGTGGGATGTTGATAGAGTCTGCCACCTGAATTTTGTGGTGCTACATTTTTATCTCCCGTCTCTATTTTGGGCTCATGCTTATTTTTATATTTCAAACCATTTTTTCCACAGAGAAGCTTCTTGTATTGCTTCGAGATGGTCGAAGACTGTTGGGGATACTTCGTTCTTTTGATCAATTTGGTACCCTTTTCCTCTCTCGTTGTTTACTTAAGTTTGATCTACTAATTTTCAATTCTCTGTCAGCTGACTGAAATTCTAATTCTCATATGCAGCCAATGCTGCTCTTGAAGGTGCATGTGAACGAGTTATTGTTGGTGATATTTATTGTGACATCCCATTAGGTCTATATGTAATACGTGGAGAAAATGTCGTTTTAATTGGTGAATTGGTATGCAGTCTTACTACTTATCTTCTATTTCAGCTTAAGATTTGCTTTAATACCTGCTTCCTTGTTAAAATTTGCATCTGATTGTTTAGGACTTGGAGAAGGAGGAACTTCCCTCGCATATGACACGTGTTTCAGCCGAAGAGATAAAAAGGGTAAGTGGTACTGTTGTGATGCTTCTGTAAATGTATATAGTGGTTAAGATAGTACATGATACACTAACATGATCTTTCATTGAGCGGCCTTCCTTGCTATCCATCTTTACATAATTTCCTTGTATACATAATCTCTTGACTAATAGTTAGATAATTCTCAATGATGTTTTTATATCCTTTAGTCCTGTACGTCTTTAATATCTGTGTGTTGAGTTGTAGCAAACTATACTCCTGTTGTGATGTGAGAGAGAGAGAGTCATATTTGATATATTAGTTTTTCTATCAGAATTTTTGTACCGCCACAGTTTGAAGGGGAAAAGAATACAATGATGAACTAACAAAACACAGGTCCGGTAGGGTTCTTTGCCAAATGAATCTAACGGGTAGAATTCAACTTTGTTCGACTCTTCTATGGGAGTTTTAGTGGCTTATGATTCAGCATTTAATTTTTTTTTAGTTAAGATGGGGCTTAGAGACCTTCAATTTTTTCAGTTCACGTTGATATTAATGAAATTAATAAAATTATGCGACTGTATAGAACACTCTTTTTCTCTCTAATAAAACATAACAAATTTAAATTTAAATTTTGTTGTATCAAAAAAATTCTATAAAATTTAATTCCATTCATTCGAGAATTTTTTTTCTTTCATTCAGGAAAAAAAAAAAAAAAAAAAAAAAAACAAGCAAATTTAAATTAATTTAGAAATGTATGAGATCTTTCCTAACTCTGGCTGAATGTTTGGTTCGCATAACTATTCAGCCAATCAGCCTGATACAATCTTTACATGGCATCATGTCTATTGATACAATCTTATGAAGAAACAAGTACAAAACCACAGATCTTAAGAAGCTTTGGACAAAGAACTACCTTCTTAGATGAGTGATGGTATACTGGTGTTATTGTTGCCAGTATTGGTTGGACCTAGCATCGTAATGCTACATGTTCTGAGAGAACACCACCTCTCCATCTACTTATTGAAATGCTCCCAGGGTTTTCATACTGCCAAACTCAGGACACATGTAGATATCATTAAAACATGATGCGTTGCAAGTTTGAATAACTGTATTTTAATATTGTCCATTTAGTGGTCGAAATGTAATGACTCAATGGGCTGCCAATATTACATTCTTTAAAGTTATTTCTATATATATGTATTGGTTGTGTTTACATGAATATATTAACTCATATTATCACATATAGTAGGAAACCAAGGTGATTAAGATATAGCATTGTGAGTGGACTTCTGTGGACATCCATAATCTCTCTCTCTCCCTCTCTCTCTCTCTCTCTCTATATATATATATATATAATTTCTTTTTATTTTATTTTTTTAATTTACAAATGCGGGTGCATTTTACTCATTAGCAATATTTGCAGTCCGGTTGTGTAATTTATTTCTACGAACCTCCCAATCTTACATGCCAGAGATTAGTTTGAAGAAAGATCTATAAGCTTGTGTAATACTAGGTTGTAGTGATACATTTACTTCATTTAGTATCGTCACTCGAAAGCAACACCTCCTAAGAAGCCACGTTACTGGCTCGATCAGTTGGATGAATGAGTTAGTTTTTTTTTATTTGGTTTTGCAGCTTGTCTTGGATTTTATTGTGCCATGATTTGGGTTGGAAACACTTTGTTTCTTGATGGATTAATGCACTCCAAATGTTATTATATAATTTTAGTCAAGAAGTATATTGAACCTCAACCTCAACGGTTGATTTGTATGAAGTGCAGGACAATGCAAAGAACTTGTTGACTTGAAATATTGGATTATAAATTTAAAACTTCCAACTTCTATAGGTCCACAGTGGCATATTGGGTAGAAGAAAATTGTTGTGTGAGAAGCAGATTGTAGATCATCTTCTTGTGATGTACCATTTCTGGCATTTTTGCATTTTTTTCTCCTTGTGATATTCACATTACTTTATTCTTTTGCTTCCCTGCACTTCTCTCCTCCTCCTTAGCCCTTCTCTCCTCCTCCCTTAGCCCATAGGTTCCTTTCTGTTTTCTCTGTTCTTACCGTTGTATTCTATTTGTTTTCAACAGGCGCAGAAAGCAGAAAGGGAGGCTACAGATCTCAAAGGCTCCATGAGAAAGAGGATGGAGTTTCTTGATTTTGATTGATGCATATTCTTTAGACATCTGGTCCTGCATTTTGCATAGTTTCTGTGCCATGTCTTCCGCAAATATTATCGCGGTTGGTGGATTCTGGCTTTTATAAATTATTGCCAGATGATCATTTTGCCCGTCTACACAATTTGCTGTAATATCTATGAAAAATTTATTCACGAATTAGGGAACAGGATGTTTTGTGTTTGACGTTTCAAAACCATCATTATTATATTTTAGTCTTGCCTGGCCAATTTTCTTGTTAACTGATTTCTGCTCATTGATGCAAATTTATTAGAGACAAGTCTTAGCGCCTATTAAGGAGCTTGCTTGACCTTGTATATAGGAGGCCAAACACGTGTTCCGAAAGTCCAAGTCTTAGGTCTAATTAATTAGGCACAATGTCATTTATTTCCTGGTTTAATTATCTGGAGGTTTTGTTTAAAAAATGTCAATCCAGACCTTTTAATTGTTTAAAAATTGTCAGCATTTTTTTATTGTATGTGCCTAAACTATCAACAACATTAAGATAAAGACTAGGAAAATCACGAGGAAGGTTTGGTCTGGCAAAAGGTTTTGGGACCTTTGCTCATGATATGATACATGAATGGTTTGAAATATGGTATTTTGCTTTTTGTTTTTTATTATCTAACAGGCTAATACTTCACTAAACACAATTGTCACTTAAAAAGCAGATATCGTGAACTTAGAAAATATAAAATACAGTTCTTGGATTTTTTATTTTTTCAACTCTTAATTTTCAAAAACAGTCAATCAAACAAATTTTTGTATAATTTTATCGGAAAATTATTCTCAACCGACAGGCTTTAATTATTTGAGTTCAACCTCAAAAAGGTATGTTGGAAGTTAGCTGGGTTGTGTTTAGTAACCCAAAACATTTTTTGTTTTCTGTTGTCAATCTTTAAAAAGAAGAAACAAACACAAAAATTATGTTTAGTAATTTGTTTTTGTTTCCTCTTAAAAAAATATTTCTCATTTTTATGAAATAAAGAGAAAACATCAAAATGATGTTTCCTGTGTTTTTTCACTATAACAAAGGACATTACTCTTCCATTAATACACAACCATTGACATTACTCCATTAGTACTTTTATGTTCTATATATATACATTATACAAAATCTATTTTTATATTATATATATTTACATTATACATATATTCTATATATATACATTATACAAAATCTATTTTTATATTATATATATATACATTATACATATATTCTATATATATACATTATACAACTGCCCTGTATTTATTTTTTTTTTTTTCCTTTTTCTGATTGTTATACATGTATTGATTGCAGTTTGTTTTCAGATTTTTTGTTAATATATATGTATATATAAAATTTATTTTTATATTCTATATATATACATTATACAATTGTACGCTTATCTTGCCTTGTATATATATTCCTTTTTAGATTATGTCTTTTATTGTGATTGAAAGTTAGATTTTGATAGATGGATGAAAAAATAAATTAAAAAAATTTTCAAAAAAAAAATTTTTTTGCAACAAATGTTTTACTAAACATTACTTTTTATTTTTTGTTATTAAAATTGTGGCAACAGCAAGGGTTATTAAACGTTATTTTTACTTTCTATTTTTACTTGAAAAACAAAATTTTATTTCTATTTCTTTACGACTGCAAAAATAAGAAATAAAAAAGTTACTAAACGCACCTTATTTGTTATTATTTCTCTTATGTGTTTTACATGTCCACAAACGGTTTCGGCTTTACCTCAATTTCTCATAAGGGCCCATATGAGCTGGAGACTTAATTTCTACTTTCTAGTGGACGACAAAATTGACAAAGATTGGAATAAGGTACGAAGATAAATTAGAGCGGCTGTGAACTGTATTATAGTATAATATATATATATATTATAGTATATGACATATTGCAAGTGTGGTCCATTATACATGATAAAGAACCATCTTTTATTCGAACCCCTTTTTTTTTTAATTATTTTTTATTTTTTTTTCCTGTTTTTTGGTTCTGATTGGTAGGACACACCCCCACACCATTTTTATCCAATTTAGGACTTATTTTATTGGAGGTTTATATTGGGATTGGCTTAGAATTTTTCTTCAACGGCTGATAACTCTCACCAATTCAATTATTGGGGTTACATCACCTTCCACGTTGCTGAAATGGCTTATTATTATTAGACATTGGCTGCTTATTCATGTGGAGAAAATAAGTAACTACAAATTTTGAACCACACATGTTTTGGCTTTGTATACAAATATCTCCCCACCCCTTCACTTCAAAAACAAAATGAATACTGCCAAGCTTATATGTTCCTTAAATCATTAAATTCATATGTATGACTTTGGCGGTCTATGTACAAGTCTATGTGCATTTAACCTGAATATTATTTTTATAAAAAATAAAATATTAATATTCTAGAAATATGAAGAATTGATTTTGAAATGACATTGTAACTGGTGTTTGCATAATAGTCATTACGAAGGTAACGGTGTGCGATTTGGAATCATCTCCATAGTCGTGGAGGGACACTTAATATGATTGGAGACTTTAGACAAAATATATAAAAATGATAATAATGTGATTTCAATGGAAGTATTTGACCCTAGGTAGCGCACACATTTTGATTATTCTTGTGAATCAAGTTAATATATATATATATATATATATATATATTAACTTCTTTTATTATTGTATAATATTTTAATTATTTTAAATGACTTAATTGTTTATTTGTTAACTTAATTAAGTTCAGATGGAAAGGGAGTTCATAAAAATTAATAGGGATGACGGAAAGTTTTATTAATTCTCACAATTATTGGTTAACTATATTCAAATAATTAATACAATTTAAAAACGTGGAATAAGGGGAGGAGGAGGCAAAAAGAGAGAGAGAGAGAGAGAAAGAAATGAGATACGAATAGAACTTAAAGAGTTTTAAATATGAAGTGGAATAAAATCTTTTAGAATTAAATCTCTAAGATTAGTTGAGGGTCTAATAATATAAGGAAAAAGAAAAAAAAATTAGAAGTCTAATAATAATCATAATAATTTTAGGAGTCTTAACTTTTATAAGTGTGTTTCTCGCTGATGTTTAAAAAATAAAATAAAATAATGCGTTGAACCCAAATTATTCGACTTAAGCATGTGAACAGCAGAGAATGTGAGTTAAAAAATTGGAGACTAACCAATTTTGTTCACAGTAATAGGAGGATATATGCCCCCACATTATGAGAGCATAATGATTATAATACATCTCATAATGCTTTATAGGAACCCTTGGCTATCTAAACTAAATTTTGTTCACTAGAGTGTTAGGAGGGACAGATTGGTCCGATTGGATACACAAAATAATTATTCTCAAACTTGGTCTGAAATTGTGTTCTCATGTAGCTGCAGTTGAATACAAAAAATAGGAATGGAGACTATGCCCAAGAATGAATATGTTACATTTGCTTGTATATCGTAGTAATTGCTCTGACCATGGAATAATTTCTTGCACTTAAGAGACGGAAGGAAACTTCATGCACCATGCCTCACGGTACAACATAATATTTTTCTGATGTGATATTTACTAATACTCTTTCATTTAAAAATTTGGAAGATTATATCCTAAACCACATCTCTGATTCAATATATATATATGTATATATATATATATATAATTGAAAAAAATGATAAAGGGTCACAAGGGTCATTACACTCTGTGTGATCAAGTTAATCAAATGTGCAGGTAGAGACTGTAGAGTAGCTTATTTGCAAAAAGTGAGTGCTCTCAGGATACAAACCAGTACTCCCAAACTCGCTGAAATTTAACGATTCCTACCTTTTGCTGGCTTTTCCTTTACTTGAAACCTGAACATTTATTGCTTTATTTGAAACGTTTTCCAACATTCTATTCCCACATGCTTCATGCATATAAATGAGCACTTATGTCCCTTACATTCTAAAAACAGATTGAGACACCGCAGTCCCAATCGATTCATGTTTTGGTGATAGAAAAAAAACATTTATACTACCACCACATGGTAAATTTTCTTCTACATGAAGAGATTTTAACCACTTATCATCCCCCTCCAATAATTACCTCACAATCAAATACTGGACCACAGAAGAAGCTTTGTTTGACTCACAATATTGACCAAAATTACAAATATTAAGTTGAAAAAGACCCTACTTCGTCCCCACTTGGTTTGAATCTTCAAAGGGGAAGTTCTGAGTACAGCAATTCAAAAAATCAACGTACTCAACTTCTTAATTGTTATAGGTTTCTTAACTTGGAAAAGTCTTCTGCTCAATTCATCTCTGGTCTAACAGCTCCATTTGTAAGGTTGGCGTACGCTACAATTCGTATTCGTGTACGGTTTCGTATCTAAGTAAGGCTGGTTGTATTAAATTTTTCCAGCAGTGGGCAGTTTCTGATCAGATAATGAAACATCCAGCTTTGTAACCTGCTAGAAGGTGGACATAGGTGCCTACATCTGAAGAATGTTCTGGGGCCAAGGCCATCAAAGCAACTAGATATCTGTATTTACCACTACAACTAAAATAACATCAGATTCCTATTTAATGTAACACAACTGACCAAATAGATGCATAAAAGTAAATTTCAGACTCTTTTGTTAGAGTTTTAGATTGTCATAACATGTAGTAGTGTCATTAGATACGGTATGGCAATTGCTCAAGCATCAGAGGTACTACGCCAATTTAATTAAGCTAACTTTCTTTCCAAATATGTGAGAGGGAGGGAGAGTTAAACACTTCAAAGGGAGAAATCCAATGTTTTGGATCATCCAATCCAGACTAAAGATTGCTAGGTTACCACATAATGTCTTGTTTAAGGACTTCGGATGGATTTTAAAATAAAGTCCAGCATGACTCGAATCTGTCTAAATTTTACGTTTTATGGCAGACTGAAGGCTATATGTAACACATTATAATCTTATTAAGACACTACAAATTCAAAAAATATAGCATGTTTTGTTCATTTTTCTAAAAACTGTAGGTAGATGTTTGGTTTACAGTCTTTAAAACCTGTTTTCTAAAAATTCAGTTAAAAAATGCCTGTTTTCAGAAAGGACAGGCCCCATAGTTTCCTATAGTTTCCCTACTGAATAATATGAAGTAACATCAGTATAAACCTGAATCCGAAATGAATACTGGAACTGAAATAACATAAAACTACAATATGATAAGTGTACAAAAGTAGCTCAATTTCACAATACAACTCCAAGCTAAAATCAAACTTACAGAAGTTAAAATGAGACAGAGTAATGCAGGCATATTCTGAAAAACCTGGTGCTAAATGAGAATTGTTGTTTCACTATCACAAACTGTTTTAAATGTATATTCCTCCATGATTGATTTATCTTTTCTTAAGGCACTTCACATAATAGGAACTACAGTCAGGTGCTTATTTCCTTCTAATCGAACAACCCAAAGCACATGGTTCCTAAATTTTCAGGTCATCAAACCTTGTCTAGATTATGTTTTCCAATCTGAAAACCACACACAACAATTCCCATATGAACAAATGAAACAAAATCTAGAATGTAGTAACAATTAAATAAAAACATGCTTACAGAGCTGAAGCATTTAGGCTGAAGGACTTCGGCTATTCTAGAGAGTTACACCTGATCTCTCCCATCACTTAAAATCTTCCAATGTCCGCTTCCAATGTCCACTGAATATCAGCTTGTGATATAGAATTCGAGAGCTCAGGAAAGCCCAGAATGACCAGAACCACATCTCCAAAACACTCCGTAAAAAATTCAAAGAATGTCTTTCCTAGGTTCTAACTTGTAAAGTTGATTCCAATGAGCGCCCACTCCTTCACTGAGTTCTCCTCCTCAGGTGCTGCGAAACAGGGTACCCCTCGAAGAAATCCAAGACTGCAGTCTCTAAATCCTCGACAGAATACTTGATGTACGTCTCTGGATGCCTTCCACTCTCTATATGACTCCTGAAACGGCCAAGAAATGACCTGTAAGCTGGGATCAACTTCTCCGATATGGATATACGAAGCTCCTCTCGAAGCTGTGTATCCGGTATCAACCATTGCGCCTGAGTCCTGTGAACCTCCTCAAACATAGTATTGAAGGCCTTGAACCTCTCTCTCAAAGCACTCTTTGACACCCCAGATGAGAAACTGCCACTCACATGTAGCCCCTCATCTCTCAAACAATACAACACCCTCACCCAAGTTGCTCTCTGGTAGCTCGTCGCTGCCTGCCTGAATTTCCCCGTTAACCTCCTCAGATAATCGTCTCCAATCATCTCTCTTAACTCCGTAGACCCTTTGATCTTCTGAACAATGTAGTGAACATTGTTCATAATGAACAAATGAGCCAAAGAGTTATCTTTGTAGTGTTTGGACTTACCCTCCAAATTGAATTGTAAAATCACTATGATCCAAATCAAATGGAGTGCCAAGGGAGTTTGCTCCTCTAGCTGATCAACGAATTCCATATCCGGCGTAGTCAGATCACCGGAATATCTTGAACCAGTTGAGGGCTTAGACACAATCAATTCAATGAGGGTTTGCTTGTAATCAGATATCAGACTTATATAATTCATCACATACCTAGTCAAAGGATGAACTGTACCACCAGGAACCGGAATTCTTGACGGCTCGCGAAGCACCGCGTTCTCAAACTCCGATAATATCCCTCTGGCCGCCTCCGCCAGCCGAGACAGTATCTCAGCCGCCTGAACTCGAATGGATTCCGATGATTTTGACTGGAAAACAACATCAATATCAGGCAATAAATCCGATAACGCATCGTGTAGGTCTAAGATCTTGAACAACTTCTCAGGCGACCGACGACTGATACTTATAGCTTCTGCAAAATTAAAGAGCTGAATTGCTGGACCTTTAACAGTCTCCATGAAACACGCATCATCAGTGGCCGTTCCTAAATCTTCAAAGATTTGCTCACAGAGTCTCTTCTCACTAGCAAATAGTATCCGAACACAAACCCTCGCGGCTCGTATCCACCGTCTGATCTTCGTCTCCAACGTTTCCCACTCCAACCTCTGGATATCACCAATGCTCAGCTTCTCGATCCCTAGCTGACGAAAGATGGAATCCATTGCAGACTTTCTCACACTACCGTACACCTGGACACACTCCCGGAGATATCCAGCAGAGATCATCCTCTCTGCAATGCTTCGAAGATCGAAAATTGCTTCGCCAGGTATCAGATCGAGCTCGCGTATACTACTCGTAGATCCAAACTTGCAGCTGCTAGTACTGCTCTCTCCTCTTTGAAGTGGTTCTTCTTCCTTATTCACCGATTCGTCATCGAGATAGTCGTCATCCTGTGATTCACTAACACGACTATCAGTCCTCTCAGTTCTCGTGCTCGAGTGAGTCGAAGAACCTGGATCGACGAGCGAATCGGTCTCGATCGGATTGGTATTAGCGATCAAGATGGTGCGAAACTCGTCTTCGAGTCGAGCCATGGCGATCTGGATCGCCGTGTTGGCTTTGTTCTGGTCGTCGATCGTCGCCGACTCCATAGAGCGCTGAATCTCGTCGACGGCCTGCAAGTAGCGATCGATCTCGTGGCGGTCACCGTTGAAGATCATGCGTTCTCTGGCGTCCTCCGACGCCGTAGAGTCCCACCGAAGGATGATCTTCTCGGCCGATTCAAACGCGACGGCGAGGTTCTCCGGCGACTCCATAACCGGAAATATAGGGATTCAATCAATGACAGCTTGAAAATTCAGAATCCAGAAAGGGAAAGGTATTTTTATTTTCCTCCCTCTCTCTCTCTCTCTCCCTCTCCCTCTCTCTCTCTCTCTCTGTCTGAGATAATAGCTAGTAATTTTTGTGCTTTGTGGTGGTGGGCTTTGACTTGTTAGATTGTGGTTTCTCTTAATTGAGAGACGTATGAAAATTTAAACAGACCAAATTTGACCACAAGACCACTGTATCATCAAAGTCGTCTATTCCTTTCTTTTATTACGGGGGTAAAGAACTGAGAAAACTCCTTCGTTAAAAGAACCCAGATAAAAATTTGCTTATTTTTAAATAATTATATCCAAACAGAAACTTAAAACATATTAAAAAAAACTCATTTTATCTTTTATTATTTTATTAATTTTAATTACAAAATATCAAAATATTTAAATTACCTAATTACCCTCAACACCCAATCAACCTTACAACTAGACGCTGCCACCATACCAAAATCCACAACCATCAACACATACTCGCCGCCATAACCACCACCATCTCCACCCCCAAACCATCGCCACCATCTCTACCTCAACAACCACCACTGCATATTCCGGCATCTAGCACCGATACCACAACACCAAGAGAAAAACCCAGAATCAATACACACACACACACACACACACGATTCAGAAAAGGGAAGAATTCTAGCTTTGGAGAAAGAAGCTCCAAATGGAAGTCAAACGCCGAACGGCGAGATCTCTGGTAACGAAGCTGAGCTCAGTATCGGAATAAACTCGAACCGAAGCTCTCTGCGAGCTTTGTCTCATCTCCAAACATGATCCGAAAAGTCGACCTCTAATCGCCAACGAGGGCGCAATATCCTACATCGCTGAAACCCTCTACTCTCTCTCTCCAATCTCCCAAGAAAACGCCACCGCCACCCTCCTCAACCTCTCCATCTCCAATCGTGAAGCCCTAATGTCCACCCGCGGCTTCAGCGAAGCCCTAATATTTGATTGCAGTCATTTAAGGCAAAGTTGAGTCCTGTGAAGACAAACCCAGGTTGAGTCCGGCAAAGACAAACCCACTTCGGTGACAGCGAACTAATAATATATCAACGACTACAAGCCTGAAAAGCTCAACCATGTGTGTAGGTGCAAAATTTCGCTCAACCAATAATGATTAAGAAAAATAAAACAATTCACTCAATCAATAGTAAAAATAAACAAGAACAATATATGTCGAAGCGTAGAACAATATATGCCTCTATTTATATATAAAAATTGGTAGAATTAAGGTAGGGCTCGCGTTACTTATTCTCCAATTCTTCCCATACATGACTTTCTTTACGAATAGAGTTCTTTTTATTCTATAATATTTCCTACGCAGAACTTGCCATGTAAAGAACTTCCTATCAAAGAATTCTCCTTTTATGGTAAATCCTTCTACCGATAGGACTTGTTCAATCTTGGAAAACTGGGCTGAATATACCTGAACTAGCTGGGCTTGAATAACGGGCCGGATGTTTAATATTAACATGTTGGGCTGATAATTTCTTAATTCGGGCTTCAATAGGGCTGAAGGTCAAATAACAATAGTATTGGGCTTGAGCGAGGTGGGCTTCATAAACTTATCAAGGATAAGTTTATATTTATGATGACGTGGATTATTCTCATTGGAGGGGATTTTTTTCCTCCACGCTTTGCCCCCAATTCTTTTTTTAATTGGACTACTGCTCCTAATAAGAAGGGAATTGAAGCTGTACGATTACCAATTTCGTAAGAAGTGGATTTGAGGCGTGACTACTGATATTCTGACCAAAAGGTTTCCATAAGAGTTACTTCTGCTCTTACCTCGTTCATTTCATTCCTTGCGTTCTTCACTTCGTCACATCACCAAGTTAGAGCATTTGTCATGGCAGAGACTGGAGCACCTTGGAAGCCATTTTTATCTAGAGCTGATAAATCAGTTCTTCACTCTGGTGATTCTATGATTACCAACCCCTCTGTAGCACTAGCAGTTGCTCGGGGAATGTAATATGGAGTTGGAACAACTGCCTCCATCTGCCCCTGTTCGAGCCATTGAGGTTCGTCATTCTCCCTTTCTTTTTGTCTTTTCTCCATCAAAAAGTTGGAGAAAGATCTTGGCAATTCTGAAAAGAAAGTCTCGCATGCAGCCATGAATACAAAGATCGTATCTGAAACGAGGGATGTTTATAAGAAGTGATTGGCCGTGTCTGAAGCTAAGGTGGAGACACTAGAAACTGAGGTCTAGCGTTTGAAAGATGCAATTTGTGATACCCCTCGGATCCGAGACACGGGTTGATCAGGCCCAGGCCCAAACCCGAGGGAATATCAAACAATTAATATTTTATAATGAATACGGAATACAAAATAAATTAAGAAATGAAATTAAATCTGGAAGGAACTAAAAATAGAATCCGCAAAATATTATAATTATTAAAATCCATCAAACCCAACTCCAAAACTCCATCAGTTTACAACTTGGGAATCCATCTCTAGTGGACCCCTATTAAACATCCAAACGGAAGATAGAACAACTGTAATAAACGTCCAGAAATAAAACTATAGAGAGAGCCCTACATCGTCGGAAGAGTGAATAGAGACCTCTGCTCAGCACGAACACGTCTAAGCCTGGAACTGTCGTGTACCTGAAAAAATAGAAGTGGGTCAGGCCCACGCGCAAGTTCTATACTATTACAATCCAAACAGAGGCCCGATACGCATGTACATCCTAAACAATTCAACAATAGCTGATAGTCCGTAAATATATATATAGTCACACTAAAGGACTCTCACTGGACTACAGGCCGGTCTCAACTTGAATAGAGGTAACATGCTAAAACGCACACGAAGTGGGCATATGTACCTATACCTAAACAGGGTACACATCCAACCATCGTAGCCAGCTACACATCCCGATGCATATACGCTCCCTAGCCATCTGTCCCGAGGCTCAAGCTCATACCGAGGCACTATAACAGTACATATATAAAATCCATCCAAAATCCCTGGTATTGCCGCTCAACAAGTAGTTGCCATGACAATACAAATCCACGGGACTTAACTTTTAGTTAATCCCATCCTTATTCCAAGTAGGTGGGTAATGGTATTATTTTAAAAACCAAACCCATCCTTAGTATGCCACCGTCCCATACCGGTGCCTACTTTCCAATCCTCCAGTAGTCAATAATACCAATAAATCAAGTATATATCAACTAAATTCCAACATCCAACATTCAATGTTAGCAGTGATAAAATAAGCATTGATAAACAGGGTCACAACAACAACATATACATGCCCAATTTAAGTTGTTCCCTTTAGTCTGATATAAAGACAGAATTAATTAAAACTTCCATTTAACACCTTACAAATGACATACAGATATGTAAGGTATATATCACAAAATCCTAACCTCCACAGTTGATACTAACTGTGATAATGTAAGCATCACAACAATATTCACAATATGTATGTAGACATGTTTAAATTATAGTGTTCCACAAAACCGATCTAGTGTTAAACTCAAATCCTCCTAGTATTTAAGTTCCAACAGTTGTTATTACAGAAGTTAAGATAGCTATCATCTAGACCCATCCTTCCAATAATTTATACTAGCAGTGGTAAGGAAAAACGTGAACCACAGAACCACAATGCATCCACAAACATGCTTAGTCAAAGTTGAACAAGCATACAACACTACTGTAACTACCAGTTTCATAACAAAACAGATATCATTTTAGTTTGGTTTAATCCTTATTAATCCTGAAATCATTTAAGAGTGCAAAGAGTATAAAGCCTAAGGGAAAGAGTAAGGATAGAATCTTGCCTCAGAAACTTTTGTTCAAAGTTTCAACGTCGTATTCTTAAAAAAATCCCGGCGAGTTCCAAAACCCGATTACTGTTCACGGGTACGAAACACTGTTCCTGAGGTCAAACTCTTAACGGGCCGGATGTTTAATGTTAACATGTTGGGCTGATAATTTCTTAATTCGGGCTTCAATAGGGCTGAAGGTCAAATAACAATAGTATTGGGTTTGAGCGAGGTGGGCTTCATAAACTTATCAAGGATAAGTTTATATTTATGATGACGTGGATTATTCTCATTGGAGGGGATTTTTTTCCTCCACGCTTTGCCCCCAATTCTTTTTTTAATTGGACTACTGCTCCTAATAAGAAGGGAATTGAAGCTGTACGATTACCAATTTCGTAAGAAGTGGATTTGAGGCGTGACTACTGATATTCTGACCAAAAGGTTTCCATAAGAGTTACTTCTGCTCTTACTTCGTTCATTTCATTCCTTGCGTTCTTCACTTCGTCACATCACCAAGTTAGAGCATTTGTCATGGCAGAGACTGGAGCACCTTGGAAGCCATTTTTATCTAGAGCTGATAAATCAGTTCTTCACTCTGGTGATTCTATGATTACCAACCCCTCTGTAGCACTAGCAGTTGCTCGGGGAATGTAATATGGAGTTGGAACAACTGCCTCCATCTGCCCCTGTTCGAGCCATTGAGGTTCGTCATTCTCCCTTTCTTTTTGTCTTTTCTCCATCAAAAAGTTGGAGAAAGATCTTGGCAATTCTGAAAAGAAAGTCTCGCATGCAGCCATGAATACAAAGATCGTATCTGAAACGAGGGATGTTTATAAGAAGTGATTGGCCGTGTCTGAAGCTAAGGTGGAGACACTAGAAACTGAGGTCTAGCGTTTGAAAGATGCAATTTGTGATACCCCTCGGATCCGAGACACGGGTTGATCAGGCCCAGGCCCAAACCCGAGGGAATATCAAACAATTAATATTTTATAATGAATACGGAATACAAAATAAATTAAGAAATGAAATTAAATCTGGAAGGAACTAAAAATAGAATCCGCAAAATATTATAATTATTAAAATCCATCAAACCCAACTCCAAAACTCCATCAGTTTACAACTTGGGAATCCATCTCTAGTGGACCCCTATTAAACATCCAAACGGAAGATAGAACAACTGTAATAAACGTCCAGAAATAAAACTATAGAGAGAGCCCTACATCGTCGGAAGAGTGAATAGAGACCTCTGCTCAGCACGAACACGTCTAAGCCTGGAACTGTCGTGTACCTGAAAAAATAGAAGTGGGTCAGGCCCACGCGCAAGTTCTATACTATTACAATCCAAACAGAGGCCCGATACGCATGTACATCCTAAACAATTCAACAATAGCTGATAGTCCGTAAATATATATATAGTCACACTAAAGGACTCTCACTGGACTACAGGCCGGTCTCAACTTGAATAGAGGTAACATGCTAAAACGCACACGAAGTGGGCATATGTACCTATACCTAAACAGGGTACACATCCAACCATCGTAGCCAGCTACACATCCCGATGCATATACGCTCCCTAGCCATCTGTCCCGAGGCTCAAGCTCATACCGAGGCACTATAACAGTACATATATAAAATCCATCCAAAATCCCTGGTATTGCCGCTCAACAAGTAGTTGCCATGACAATACAAATCCACGGGACTTAACTTTTAGTTAATCCCATCCTTATTCCAAGTAGGTGGGTAATGGTATTATTTTAAAAACCAAACCCATCCTTAGTATGCCACCGTCCCATACCGGTGCCTACTTTCCAATCCTCCAGTAGTCAATAATACCAATAAATCAAGTATATATCAACTAAATTCCAACATCCAACATTCAATGTTAGCAGTGATAAAATAAACATTGATAAACAGGGTCACAACAACAACATATACATGCTCAATTTAAGTTGTTCCCTTTAGTCTGATATAAAGACAGAATTAATTAAAACTTCCATTTAACACCTTACAAATGACATACAGATATGTAAGGTATATATCACAAAATCCTAACCTCCACAGTTGATACTAACTGTGATAATGTAAGCATCACAACAATATTCACAATATGTATGTAGACATGTTTAAATTATAGTGTTCCACAAAACCGATCTAGTGTTAAACTCAAATCCTCCTAGTATTTAAGTTCCAACAGTTGTTATTACAGAAGTTAAGATAGCTATCATCTAGACCCATCCTTCCAATAATTTATACTAGCAGTGGTAAGGAAAAACGTGAACCACAGAACCACAATGCATCCACAAACATGCTTAGTCAAGGTTGAACAAGCATACAACACTACTGTAACTACCAGTTTCATAACAAAACAGATATCATTTTAGTTTGGTTTAATCCTTATTAATCCTGAAATCATTTAAGAGTGCAAAGAGTATAAAGCCTAAGGGAAAGAGTAAGGATAGAATCTTGCCTCAGAAACTTTTGTTCAAAGTTTCAACGTCGTATTCTTAAAAAAATCCCGGCGAGTTCCAAAACCAGATTACTGTTCACGGGTACGAAACACTGTTCCTGAGGTCAAACTCTTAACGGGCCGGATGTTTAATATTAACATGTTGGGCTGATAATTTCTTAATTCGGGCTTCAATAGGGCTGAAGGTCAAATAACAATAGTATTGGGTTTGAGCGAGGTGGGCTTCATAAACTTATCAAGGATAAGTTTATATTTATGATGACGTGGATTATTCTCATTGGAGGGGATTTTTTTCCTCCACGCTTTGCCCCCAATTCTTTTTTTAATTGGACTACTGCTCCTAATAAGAAGGGAATTGAAGCTGTACGATTACCAATTTCGTAAGAAGTGGATTTGAGGCGTGACTACTGATATTCTGACCAAAAGGTTTCCATAAGAGTTACTTCTGCTCTTACTTCGTTCATTTCATTCCTTGCGTTCTTCACTTCGTCACATCACCAAGTTAGAGCATTTGTCATGGCAGAGACTGGAGCACCTTGCCATTTTTATCTAGAGCTGATAAATCAGTTCTTCACTCTGGTGATTCTATGATTACCAACCCCTCTGTAGCACTAGCAGTTGCTCGGGGAATGTAATATGGAGTTGGAACAACTGCCTCCATCTGCCCCTGTTCGAGCCATTGAGGTTCGTCATTCTCCCTTTCTTTTTGTCTTTTCTCCATCAAAAAGTTGGAGAAAGATCTTGGCAATTCTGAAAAGAAAGTCTCGCATGCAGCCATGAATACAAAGATCGTATCTGAAACGAGGGATGTTTATAAGAAGTGATTGGCCGTGTCTGAAGCTAAGGTGGAGACACTAGAAACTGAGGTCTAGCGTTTGAAAGATGCAATTTGTGATACCCCTCGGATCCGAGACACGGGTTGATCAGGCCCAGGCCCAAACCCGAGGGAATATCAAACAATTAATATTTTATAATGAATACGGAATACAAAATAAATTAAGAAATGAAATTAAATCTGGAAGGAACTAAAAATAGAATCCGCAAAATATTATAATTATTAAAATCCATCAAACCCAACTCCAAAACTCCATCAGTTTACAACTTGGGAATCCATCTCTAGTGGACCCCTATTAAACATCCAAACGGAAGATAGAACAACTGTAATAAACGTCCAGAAATAAAACTATAGAGAGAGCCCTACATCGTCGGAAGAGTGAATAGAGACCTCTGTTCAGCACGAACACGTCTAAGCCTGGAACTGTCGTGTACCTGAAAAAATAGAAGTGGGTCAGGCCCACGCGCAAGTTCTATACTATTACAATCCAAACAGAGGCCCGATACGCATGTACATCCTAAACAATTCAACAATAGCTGATAGTCCGTAAATATATATATAGTCACACTAAAGGACTCTCACTGGACTACAGGCCGGTCTCAACTTGAATAGAGGTAACATGCTAAAACGCACACGAAGTGGGCATATGTACCTATACCTAAACAGGGTACACATCCAACCATCGTAGCCAGCTACACATCCCGATGCATATACGCTCCCTAGCCATCTGTCCCGAGGCTCAAGCTCATACCGAGGCACTATAACAGTACATATATAAAATCCATCCAAAATCCCTGGTATTGCCGCTCAACAAGTAGTTGCCATGACAATACAAATCCACGGGACTTAACTTTTAGTTAATCCCATCCTTATTCCAAGTAGGTGGGTAATGGTATTATTTTAAAAACCAAACCCATCCTTAGTATGCCACCGTCCCATACCGGTGCCTACTTTCCAATCCTCCAGTAGTCAATAATACCAATAAATCAAGTATATATCAACTAAATTCCAACATCCAACATTCAATGTTAGCAGTGATAAAATAAGCATTGATAAACAGGGTCACAACAACAACATATACATGCCCAATTTAAGTTGTTCCCTTTAGTCTGATATAAAGACAGAATTAATTAAAACTTCCATTTAACACCTTACAAATGACATACAGATATGTAAGGTATATATCACAAAATCCTAACCTCCACAGTTGATACTAACTGTGATAATGTAAGCATCACAACAATATTCACAATATGTATGTAGACATGTTTAAATTATAGTGTTCCACAAAACCGATCTAGTGTTAAACTCAAATCCTCCTAGTATTTAAGTTCCAACAGTTGTTATTACAGAAGTTAAGATAGCTATCATCTAGACCCATCCTTCCAATAATTTATACTAGCAGTGGTAAGGAAAAACGTGAACCACAGAACCACAATGCATCCACAAACATGCTTAGTCAAGGTTGAACAAGCATACAACACTACTGTAACTACCAGTTTCATAACAAAACAGATATCATTTTAGTTTGGTTTAATCCTTATTAATCCTGAAATCATTTAAGAGTGCAAAGAGTATAAAGCCTAAGGGAAAGAGTAAGGATAGAATCTTGCCTCAGAAACTTTTGTTCAAAGTTTCAACGTCGTATTCTTAAAAAAATCCCGGCGAGTTCCAAAACCCGGTTACTGTTCACGGGTACGAAACACTGTTCCTGAGGTCAAACTCTAATCTCCACCGTTCAAATTGTGCACCACTGAGTCGTGAACCTCTCCTCCAAAATTCAGATCGATCGGACCACGGACAAAGCGGGATTGGATGTTTGATGAAATCTGGGCAGAATGGAAAAAACCTGTGCGACCTAGTTACTGTTCACGAGTACGAATCACTGTTCCCAAGGTCAAACTCTGATCTTCACCGTTCAGATTGTGCATTACTGAGTCGTGAACCTCTCCTCCAAAATTCAGCTCGATCGGACCACGGACGAAGCGGGATTGGATGTTTGATGAAATCTAGGCAAAATGGAAACAACCTTGCGACCCGATTACTGTTCACTAGTACGAATCACTGTTCCTGAGGTCAAACTCTGATCTGTCCCGTTCAGATTGTGCGTCACTGAGTCATGAACCTCTCCTCTAAAATTTAGCTCGATCGGACCACGGACGAAGCGGGATCGGAGCTTTGATCAAACCTTGGCAGAATGTGAAAAACTGCGTTTTTCCTTCTCCACTTCCACAAAACGTGTGCTTTGTTTAAAAAAACCCTACACAGACGTCTACCTTATACTTATAGAGTTTTCCTAAATCCTAGGTTCATTTAAGTCCAACTCACAATCCTAACCGGCCCATCCAATTAACGTAGAAACCTACGACGGCTATAATATAAAACCCTAATTTATACTGTAATTAAAACCTTAGTTAGATGTATTTACCTAATTACCCTATTCACCATTAAATACTTAACAAATAATCTAATTGAACAAAATAATAATTAGTAAACCCAATTAAACCAAATAAGACACACATAGAATAATTAAACCAATTACACTTAAACCATTAATGACAATTAAATAATTAAAACACTAACAAGTAATTCCAATCAAATAACTAAAAATAAATATCATTTAAATAAATTAAATCACCACAAAAGAAATAATTAAGCACCTAATAAAAAAATAATGGCACATAATCAAATAAAATGCACTTAAATAATAAATTAAATACCATTAAATATCAGGAATATCCTTTTTAAATTATTACATTCTTCCCCCCTAACAAAAGGAATTCCGTCCTCGGAATTCACTCTTACCTTCTTCCAATATTTCAGGAAACCGTGAGCGAATGACATCCTCTCGTTCCCAAGTGGACTCAGACTCATTGTGATGACTCCACTGAACACGAACCAAAGGAATAACCTTATTACGAAGAATCTGATCTCGTCGGTCGACAATACGACACGGTGGCTCTAAATAAGTTGCATCCGGCTACAACGCAATCTCCCCAACATCGATATGCTGATACCGATCCTCATCTCGAAGAAATTTCCGCAACATGGAAACATGAAACACGTTGTGGACGCGATCCAAAGTATCCGGAAGTGCCAACCGATAAACAACAGCTCCAATGCGATCCGTAATCATGAATGGACCAACAAATCGCGGTGACAACTTCCCTTTCTTCCCAAAGCGCATAACACCCTTCATAGGAAACACTTTGAGTAGAACCTAATCCCCAACCTGAAACTCCAAAGCCCGAGTACGATGATCAGCATAGCTCTTCTGCCTACTTTGGGCAGTACGCATGCGATCTCGAATAAGAGCAATCTTTTCAGAGGTACCCTTGATGAACTCAGGACCTAAAAATCGATTCTCTCCAACCTCCATCCAACAAACAGGTGACCGACACGGTCGACCGTACAATGCCTCAAATGGTGCCATACCAATAGTCTTCTAGAAACTATTGTTATAAGAAACTCCACAAGTGGCAAATATTCCTCCCAGTGGCCCTTGAAATCCAGAACACACGACCGAAGCATATCTTCCATAATCTGATTTACCCTCTCAGTCTGTCCGTCAGTCTGAGGATGATAAGCAGTACTAAGGTGTAACTCCGTACCTAAAGCCTGCTGAAAACTCTTCTAAAATCCAGATACAAAGCTCGAATCCCTGTCCGATATAATAGACAATGGAATGCCATGTAACTTCACAATCTCTGAAATGTAAAGCCTCGCCAACTGCTCCGAAGTGTAGTCAGTGCAAATAGGCAAGAAATGAGCTGACTTGGTCAACCTATCCACAATAACCCATATTGAATTATGCCCCTTGAAAGAATTTGGCAACCCTTCCACAAAATCCATAGATATGCTCTCCCATTTCCATTCCAAAATTGGTAGTGGCTGTAGAGCTCTTGGCGGCCTCTGATGATCAATCTTAACCATCTGACAAGTACTACATTGAGAAACAAAAAGAGCAATGTCCCTCTTCATACCTGCCCACCAAAACTGCCGCTTCATATCTTGATACATCTTATCGCCTCCTAGATGAACAGAGAACTCAGAGTGATGAGTCTCAGTCATCACATCCTTCCTCAAATTATCAGCAGAAGGTACCACTAACCGTCCCTTGTACCTTAAACCTCTATCAGCCCCAACATAGTAGAATGGAACCTCTCCGGAAGCTATCTCTGCGACCTTGTCGACACACTGCTGATCGGTGAGTTGTGCTTGTAAAACCTTGCGAATGATGGAAGGTGTAACCACCATGCAAGCCATAAAAGCATCCGATAACTCATCCACACTCTTTAAAGCATTCCACTCAGTAGTGAATAGAGCAAAAAGACTACCAACAGGTCGGCGACTGAGTGCATCCGCTACTACATTCGCTTTCCCTGGATGGTACTGTATAGAAAATGATAGTCTTTTACAAACTCCAACCACCTGCGCTGTCTCATATTTAGCTCCCGCTGAGTGAACAAGTACTGCAGACTCTTGTGATCACTGAATAATTTGAAGGACTCACCCAACAGATAATGCCTCCAAATACGCAAGGCCAACTCCAAATCATGTGTTGGATAATTAAGCTCATGAGGCTTAAGTTTCCGAGATCCATAAGAAATCGGTCGCTCCTCCTGCATCAATACACATCCAAGACCCTGTAACGAAGCATCCGTGTAAACAAGATACTCTATCCCACTCTGCGGAGTAGCTAGAACCGGTGCAGAAGTCAGCTTCCTTTTTAGCTCATCAAAAGCTCGCTGACAGTGTTCATCCCACACGAACTGTACACCCTTCTTGGTCAGATGAGTGAATGGTCCTGCTATCTTGGAGAACCCCTGGATGAATCTCCTGTAATATCCTACCAGACCGAGAAAACTCCGAATCTCAGTAGGTGATGTAGGCTGTCCCCACTCAACTACCGCTGAAACCTTGGCCGGATCCACTGCTATCCCCTTTTCTTATACCACGTGACCCAGAAATTTCACCTCCCGCTACCAAAATTCACACTTCTCGAACTTGGCATATAACTGGTGCTCACGAAGCGTCTGCAAGATTATGCGAAGATGTCTAGCATGATCGTCCTCCGACCTCCGACTGAGAATAGATCAAGATGTCATCAATAAAGACAATAACAAACTGATCCAAATAAGCCCGGAAGACTCTATTCATTAAGTCCATGAATACTGCAGGTGCATTAGTCGTCCCAAACGGCATAACTCGAAACTCATAAGAACCATATCGCGTGAGAAATGCTGTCTTAGGAACATCCTGCTCCCTGACCCTCAGCTGATGATACCCAGAACGCAGATCAATCTTGGAGAAATGTGTGGCTCCCCTTAACTGATCAAATAAGTCATCAATCCTGGGCAAAGGATACTTGTTACGAATCGTAACCTTGTTCAACTCCCTGTAATCTATACACAGACGAAATGAACCATCCTTCTTCTCTACAAACAGAACCGGTGCTTCCCAAGGTGATGTACTCCTACGAATAAAACCCTGGCTGAGTAACTGCTGAATCTGATCCCTCAGCTCTCTCATATCTACCGGTACCATCCTATAGGGTGTCCTAGCAATAGGCACAGTGCCTGGAGCTAAGTCTATCACAAAATCGATCTCGCGACTAGGTGGCAACCCTGGAATCTCCTGAAATACATCCGAGAAATCCTGTACAATCGGTATGTTATCCAATAACACAGTAATCCCCTCCTCATTTTCCTCCTCCACATGGAACAAATAGGTGCTACCACCCCCTTTAAAACATGGCATAGCTACTACATACATATCCTGACCAGGTATGGTAAAAATAATAGATCTATCAAAATAAACAACTTGGGCATGGTAGTGAGATAACCAATCCATCCCAAGTATTACATCATAAGTGTGCATGTCCAGGACCAATAGATTGGCTAGAAATTTGAGTTTGCCAATATCTAGTGTCACAGGCCCATCACTCTCATGTATAATAGCTGTATCACCCAATGGTGTAGAAATACCCTGAGGTCTAGTGCATACCCTCGTCCTCATCCCAGACAAAGCAACAAAAGTCCTAGCTACAAATGAGTGTGTAGCACCCGTATCAAATAAAACACGTCCATGCAAACTATGAATAAGAAACTTACCCTCAATAGTCTGAGGTGCCTGATCATCCTGTGGCATGGGGTTATACACCCTGCCATAGTGCAACTGCTATGGTGCCTGTCCCTGAGTCTGCGGCGGTGCCGGTAAAGCCAAATGTGTCTGTCCCTGAATTCGTGGAACCTGTGGAGCTGGTAGAGGCACTGGTGCCCTCTGTCCCTGCTGCACATATTGTCTCTATCCCTGTCCTTGTCCTGCTTTAGGACACTGCCTGGTGGTATGACCATACTCTCCACAAGTGTAACAACTACCCTGGAAAGTACCAAATGGCCTCCTCTGTCGGTTAGCCTGTGGCTGACCCTGTCCTGCCTGTGGTCCCCCATTCTGTTGCCTCTGAATAGGTGCCCCATTCCGGTGAGCATCTGAACCACCTTTGTACTTCTTCCAAGGCTGTTGTCCTTGGAACTTGCCTTTGTCATTCTGCCGGTGACCATTGCCATTCCTCTTTTCAACTGACTGACTAGTAGAGTCTTTATCTCCTCGCTTCTCACCATGAGCCTGTCTAATGTCCACAGTCAACTGATACTGTTGTAGAGCGGCGTCTACCACCTGAGCATAGGTAGTATAGGCTGGACTACCTGTAATAGCTCTCTTGATAGACCACATCAGTCCCTTGACAAAACTGTTGTGCTTCTTCTCCTCTGTATCCACCTCCTCTGGTGCAAAGAGAGACAAGCGTGTGAACTGCTGCTCATACTTCGCCACTGTCATGTTTCCCTACTGTAGACTTAGAAACTCAGTCTTCATAGCTGCCCTGACTGCATAGGGAAAATATTTCTCATCAAAGCGAGTACTGAACTCATCATAAGATAATGTCATCCTCTCCTCTGAGGTGGTAACTGACTCCCACCACTGTAGTGCATCCCCAACTAGCTTGAAAGTAGCAAGCATCTGCTTCTGAACCTCCGTGCACTGAACCAAACGAAGATGACGCTCAATGTCCTATTTCCACTGGTGAGCTGCTCTCGCATCGGTTGAGCCTGAGAACACAGGTGGACTCCCCTTTGTAAAAGAGCTCCTAGTCTTTCCCCAAGAATCCGTCTGAACCACTGGTGCTGGTACAGGTGCCGGCTGTACCTGAGGCTGGTTCCGAAGTGCAGCTGTTACCCCAGCCTTTATAACCCGAGCAACGAGGTCATTGAGGTGAGGAGGAATCTCTGGATCTCTGACCTGGTCCAGAGTCTGTTGAACATTCTCCTGTTCCTCCTGAAACTGATCCATGTCATCATGAAACCCAAACCTTTACTGCTCTTCCTCCATTTGCTGACGCCGTAGGAGATATTGTTGCCTACGTGCCGTTCTCCTTTCCTTCCTAGTTCCTTGCATGTTCTGTCCATTTCTAGCGTTAACCATCTGTTAACACGAAAAGACAGACGTCAGTACCCTTTCTATACGAACCATAAGGAATACAATGAATCCTAACTTAAGCTCTATTCAAGAGAAAACGCTACGCGGAAGACTTAATACGAAAACATCCTAGAGACACTTGAACCTGGAGTGCTCTGATACCAACTGTGATACCCCTCGGATCCGAGACACGGGTTGATCAGGCCCAGGCCCAAACACGAGGGAATATCAAACAATTAATATTTTATAATGAACACGGAATACAAAATAAATTAAGAAATGAAATTAAAGATAGAAGAAACTAAAAATAGAATCCGCAAAATATTATAATTATTAAAATCCATCAACCCAAACTCCAAAACTCCATCAGTTTACAACTTGGGAATCCATCTCTAGTGGACCCCTATTAAACATCCAAACGGAAGATAGAACAACTGTAATAAACGTCCAGAAATAAAACTATAGAGAGAGCCCTACATCGTCGGAAGAGTGAATAGAGACCTCTGCTCAGCACGAACACGTCTAAGCCTGGAACTGTCGTGTACCTGAAAAAATAGAAGTGGGTCAGGCCCACGCGCAAGTTCTATACTACTACAATCCAAACAGAGGCCCGATATGCATGTACATCCTAAACAATTCAACAATAGCTGATAGTCCGTAAATATATATATAGTCACACTAAAAGACTCTCACTGGACTACAGGCCGGTCTCAACCTGAATAGAGGTAACATGCTAAAACGTACACAAAGTGGGCATATGTACCTATACCTAAACAGGGTACACCTCCAACCATCGTAGCCAGCTACACATCCCGATGTATATACGCTCCCTAGCCATCTGTCCTGAGGCTCAAGCTCATACCGAGGCACCATAACAGTACATATATAAAATCCATCCAAAATCCCTGGTATTGCCGCTCAACAAGTAGTTGCCATGACAATACAAATCCACGGGACTTAACTTTTAGTTAATCCCATCCTTATTCCAAGTAGGTGGGTAATGGTATTGTTTTAAAAACCAAACCCATCCTTAGTATGCCACCGTCCCATATTGCTGCCTACTTTCCAATCCTCCAGTAGTCAATAATACCAATAAATCAAGTATATATCAACTAAATTCCAACATCCAACATTCAATGTTAGCAGTGATAAAATAAGCATTGATAAACAGGGTCACAACAACAACATTTACATGCCCAATTTAAGTTGTTCCCTTTAGTCTGATATAAAGACAGAATTAATTAAAACTTCCATTTAACACCTTACAAATGACATACAGATATGTAAGGTATGTATCACAAAATCCTAACCTCCACAGTTGATACTAACTGTGATAATGTAAGCATCACAACAATATTCACAGTATGTATGTAGACATGCTCAAATTATAGTGTTCCACAAAACCGATCTAGTGTTAAACTCAAATCCTCCTAATATTTAAGTTCCAACAGTTGTTATTATAGAAGTTAAGATAGCTATCATCTAGACCCATCCTTCCAATAATTTATACTAGCAGTGGTAAGGAAAAACGTGAACCACAGAACCACAATGCATCCACAAACATGCTTAGTCTAGGTTGAACAAGAATACAACACTACTGTAACTACCAGTTTCACAGCAAAACAGATATAATTTTAGTTTGGTTTAATCCTTATTAATCCTGAAATCATTTAAGAGTGCAAAGAGTATGAAGCCTAAGGGAAAGAGTAAGGATAGAATCTTGCCTCAGAAACTTTTGTTCAAAGTTTCAACGTCGTCTTCTTAAAAAAATCCCGGCGAGTTCCAAAACCCGGTTACTGTTCACGGGTACGAAACACTGTTCCTGAGGTCAAACTCTAATCTCCACCGTTCAGATTGTGCACCACTGAGTCGTGAACCTCTCCTCCAAAATTCAGCTCGATCGGACCACGGACGAAGCAGGATTGGATGTTTGATGAAATCTGGGCAGAATAGAAAAAACCTGTGCGACCTAGTTACTGTTCACGAGTACGAATCACTGTTCCCAAGGTCAAACTCTGATCTTCGCCGTTCAGATTGTGCATCACTGAGTCGTGAACCTCTCCTCCAAAATTCAGCTCGATCGGACCACGGACGAAGCGGGATTGGATGTTTGATGAAATCTGGGCGAAATGGAAACAACCTTGCGACCCGATTACTGTTCACGAGTACGAATCACTGTTCCCGAGGTCAAACTCTGATCTGCCCCGTTCAGATTGTGCGTCACTGAGTCATGAACCTCTCCTCCAAAATTCAGCTCGATCGGACCACGGACGAAGCGGGATCGGAGCTTTGATCAAACCTTGGCAGAATGTGAAAAACTGCGTTTTTCCTTCTCCACTTCCACAAAATGTGTGCTTTGTTTAAAAAAACCCTACACAGACGTCTACCTTATACTTATAGAGTTTTCCTAATCCCTAGGTTCATTTAAGTCCAACTCACAATCTTAACCGGCCCATCCAATTAACGTAGAAACCTACGACGGCTATAATATAAAACCCTAATTTATACTGTAATTAAATCCTTAGTTAGATGTATTTACCTAATTACCCTATTCACCATTAAATACTTAACAAATAATCTAATTGAACAAAATAATAATTAGTAAACCCAATTAAACCAAATAAGACACACATAAAATAAGACACACATAGAATAATTAAACCAATTACACTTAAACCATTAATGTCAATTAAATAATTAAAACACTAACAAATAATTCCAATCAAATAACTAAAAATAAATATCATTTAAATAAATTAAATCACCACAAAAGAAATAATTAAGCACCTAATAAAAAAATAATGACACATAATCAAATAAAATGCACTTAAATAATAAATTAAATATCATTAAATACCAGAAATATCCTTTTTAAAATTAGGGGTATTACACAATTAGCACCCATGTTACTACTGGGAAACAGATGCAAGGCCGTTACTCCACCTTAGTGCGCTTGTCCAGTGCCAAGGCCTTTCGATTTGGCTTTGAACAAGGTTTGGGAGACAAGTTGAAGGATCCGGAGGCCTTTAATGCTGACATGGAAGTATCCTTCCCTTATCCTAAGGGTCCACAAGCCCGAGAAACTGAAGTGCTTTTTGCCAAAATGGTGAAGTCTCGTCAGGATGATCATCCAGCTCCAACTTCATTAGTTCCTGCAACTCCCAACCCTTCGATTCCTGTAATACCCCTAATTTTAAAAAGGACAGTCCTGGAATTTAATAAATTGTTTAAATAGTATTTTTATTTAATTAATTGTTTAAATTGTATTTTATGTAATCAATTGGTTAAATTACATTTGTTTATTTCTTTGGTGTGGTTTAATTGTTTTAAATTGTTTTAGGGCATTTAATTATTTATTTGCTTTAATTTAATTATTTTATTTTATTTATCTGAATTTAGGGTTTTATGTTTCTAATTTAGCCGACACTGTTTTAAACCTAGAATATTCAATGGGCCAAGTTATTTATGAATTATGGTTAATGTTTAAGTCTATAAATATAATCACATGTGGGTTTAGGGTTTTAGAAAATTCAATAAAACCTATTTACGTAACAGAGTTCTACAAAGAATAGTGAGATACAGAGAGAGAAAAGAGAGGAGGTTTAGACCAAGGTTGGACCAAGAAGGAGGAAGGAGAGGTGTTTTTGGGGTTGAACCAAGGCATTGGAGGAGCAGACTTGCAGTATAGGACACGAACATAGCTTACAGAGACGGTGAATTAGAATTTCAAAGGCAAGTTTTGTTCTTCTCTTTCCCGTTAATTCGTGTTCTGTGCATGCCTAGTTAGATTCCAGGAATTAAATTAAAGGTTAAAAACGGATTAAACAAACATTATATCCATTCTTGTATGCCTGTATTAGTGATATTAATCTCGTTGGTTCAAGTGGTTTGCAAAATCCTTGGTGTTCCTGTTATTTATTTTTCTCAGTGTTTGTGTTTATGCTTAAGTTTTGATTAAATTAAGATCATGATTATGTAATGATGACTTGTTGTTAATCTAAGTCTAAGATTAAACTCTAAATCCAGTATTGAAAAACAGTAATCGTTATCATTAACTAAATCTGTTTAGAGTCGCTTAAATTTTCTAACTGAAATTCTGAAGCCGTTGCTTCAAGAGGTGGTGTTCAATACATGTTATGGTGGGATGTCAGTGGTTTAAGATGAACCTAGGACTGAGGTTGAACATAGAACAAGATTTTAAAAAGGTTTTCAGAGGCTCTGCTAATCACCGGAGTCGAAGAGGATGCAGCAGAACATACGACGGCAACTAAGGGGAGAAGAGCAGGCTCCAAAAGAGGAGGAGCCGGCTCTTTCTACCCTTAGAGCCGTCTCAAAAGGATGTGGAGCCAGCTCTAACATGCTAGGAGCTGGCTCCTAGGACCATTGAGCAGGCTCTTTGTGAAAAAGAGCAGGCTCTTTATTTCCAATGAGCCTGCTCTCAACTGGACGCTCCCAGTTTGGTTCTCAGGTATTTTTTTTGACTGTGTAGGGTATTTTTAATTTGTTTGACTTGGTTTAAAAGATGGACAGGACTATGGTAGTCTTATAAAATAATAGTGTAACATTAATCTGTAAATTGATTTAAACATGGAGTAACCTACAGTTAAGAAAACTATTACTATTATACATTATTTTGTTAGTTGGATGTTCTAGAATTTTACAAGGTTTTTAAATATGATATAATGATATATATAATCATATTTGTACAGTACTATAAGTATGGTAAGTTAACTAAAATTTACTATACTTAGTTGGAATTTAACCGTTACATAAGTTGTTGTAATGGTATTAATGTATGGGATATTGTTGGAAGATTTAAATGCTATGATTTGTTTATTCTCATGACATTAGATATTTGTTAGTATATACTGATGCTTGTTTTGGAGGATGGAGGTTGAGTATATAGAGTGATTTAAATTAACTACTCAGTTTGGAGGAGTTTAATGCGCAGTCTTATTTCTTTTATATTAAGAACTGTAAGGTAAGATCTAATTCTTATAATGGACGTATTAATTGGCCATTTACATATTAGACTATATGTAAGCTAATTTTGGAGTATGGTTGATTAGTATATATTACTGTCTGTCCACTATGTTAACTGGAGGATTGTATGAACCGGTATGGGACGGTGTTATATTGGGAATGGATTAGTTCAAAACACTAAGTCCTACCCAAATTGGATTTAGGTATGGATTAACCATAAAGGTTAAGTCCATCATCTACTTGTGTCATGTCAATCAAATAAATTGAATGACCTATTATGGTTTCAGGATGGATTTGTTATACATATATCAGACCACTATACAGATGGATGATATTTTGTATTAGGAGTACGGACTTTATATATTTATTATATGTGCCATGGTATGAGTTTGAGTCTCAGGATCATGGTTAGGGTGCGTATATTGCCTAGGATGGATAGCTGGACAGATGTGTTGTTCCCTGGTAGGTCTAGATACACATGACCACAGTATGTGCGATTTGCATGGTATCTCTATTCAGGCTGAGACAGACCTTTTTGGACTAGTGAGCGTCCTATAGCGTGTACTTATACATATATGGACTACTCTAGATATTGTTGAGTCTTTCTAGTATGTATCTGCGTATCGGATTCCTGTTTGGATAGTAGTAGATTAGGACTTGCATGTGGGCCTGACCCACCCTTATATTTTTTTCAGGTACTCGTCAGTTCCAGGGTTAGAGTTTGATCGTGCAGAGCAGATACAGACTTCTATTCTACCGACAACGTAGGACTTCTTTCCAGATATTAGATTTGGATTTTATCTTCAGTTTTCTTCCATGCAGTTTGGGATTTTATTAGGGGTCCACTAGAGATGGATTCCCGAGTTGTTAAACTTATGGAGTTTGGATTGTCAAGGTTTAAATATTTATATTTGAGGATTTATTTTAGTTTCTTTCAGCTTAAATTTTATCTCTTTAATCACTTTTGTATTCCGTGTTCGTTTTAAAATATTAATTGTTTGATATCTCTCAGATTTGGGCCTAGGCCTGATCAACCCGTGTCTCGGATCCGAGGAGTATCACAATTCCTCCAACTCCAAGTCCAACTGTGGTAGACGCTTTTGACTTTGTTCCGTTATGGGAATTTATGATTGTCCTTACATTGCATACGCTTTGTTGCACAGTAATGTCCTCATGTTTCTGAAGAAAATATATTTGTTTGAGGACCTCGTATTTTTTGTGGTCCAAAGTGTGTAGTTCCTCGGCGCTGAGCCTGAGAGGAGATGTACTGAACCGGACACTTAGGGTCCGAAGCGAAGTATTCCTTGGCGCTGAGCCTTAGAGGAAACATGCTGAACAGGACACTTACGGTCCGAAGCGAATCGGTCCTCGGCGCTGAGCCTTAGAGGAAACGTGTTGAACCGGACACTTAGGGTCCGAAGCGAATTGTTCCTCGGCGCTGAGCCTTAGAGGAAACTTACTGTAACGACCCACTCCACCACATGGTATGATATTGTCCGCTTTGGGCCTGAGCCCGCACGGTTTTGCTCCTGGGCTTCACCCCAAAAGGCCTCACTCTGTAACTCTCTGTCTCTATGTTACGTGAGTAGGAGTTTTCCAACCCTTAATACAGATACAACTATGTATAAATAGGCTTAAAAATCCTAAACCCTAAGCTTTGTTTAATTCAGCCAGAGCCCTAATGTAAAACTCTAGTCAGTCGGCCCATATAGCAATCTAGGTTATAAGATACTCGGCTACATACGCGTAACCTCTTAGGGAACCCTACTGTTTAAAATTAGACCAGTTAGTAATTTATTTTACTACAGTAACTGATACTAATTTAAACTATAATTTAATCTAATTAAAATATTTAAATAAACCAATTTATACATTCGAATGACCCACTAATCCAACTACAGAAAATACACATATAACTAAATACACAACCCAATTAAAGAAAAAAATAAACAATTAACGAAAACAAAATTCATAATTAATCAATTAAAACACTTAAACAATAAATGCCAACTAAATACATATCACATAAAATTAATAAATAAAAATAATTAAACCAAATAATCACGCAAAAATACAATAAAAATAATAAATAAATGCCGAGACTATCCTTTTAAAATTAGGGGTATTACATTCTCCCCCCCTAATAAAAGGAATTCCGTCCTCGGAATTCGCTCTAGCCTTCTTTCAATATTTCAGGAAACTGCGAGCGAATGACATCCTCCCGTTCCTAAGTGGACTCAGCCTCATTGTGATGACTCCACTGCATACGAACCAAAGGGATAACCTTATTGCGAAGGATTTGATCCCGACGGTCAACAATACGACATGGTGGCTCCACTACCAAACGGGTATTAAGCACTTCACCTTTCCTCTATCCAGGCGATGTGGGATTGTGCACCCGTAGCTCGCCAATGTGGTAGCCTGACAGTGTCTCTCGCACCCACCCACGGCACACCCGCCCATAAGGTCATCACAATCCACCCCCCTTGGAGGCCCGACGTCCCCGTCGGTACACACTTCCGGCTGGGTCAGGCTCTGATTCCATTTGTAACGACCCACTCCACCACATGGTATGATATTGTCCGCTTTGGGCTGAGCCCGCACGGTTTTGCTCTTGGGTTTCACCCCAAAAGGCCTCATACCAATTGGAGGTGACACACTTACGTATAAGCACTTCACCTTTCCTCTACCCAGGCGATGTGGGACTTGTGCACCCGTAGCTTGCCAATGTGGTAGCCTGACAGTGTTTCTTGCACCCGCCCACGACACACCCGCCCACAAGGTGATCACAATCCACCCCCCTTGGAGGCCCGACGTCCCCGTCGGCACACTTCCAGTTGGGTTAGACTCTGATACCATTTGTAACGACCCACTCCACCACATGGTATGATATTGTCCGCTTTGGGACTGAACCCTCACGGTTTTGCTCTTGAGCTTTACCTCAAAAGGCCTCATACCAATTGGAGATGACACACTTACATATAAGCACTTCACCTTTCCTCTACCCAGGCGATGTGGGACTGTGCACCCGTAGCTCGCCAGTGTGGTAGCCTAACAGTGTCTCTCGCACCCGCCCACGGCACACCCGCCCACAAGGTCATCACACTTACTGAACTGGACACTTAGGGTCCGAAGCGAATTGTTCCTTGGCGCTGAGCCTTAGAGGAAACGTGTTGAACCGGACACTTATGGTCCAAAGCGAATTGTTCCTCGGCGCTGAGCCTTAAGGGAATTGTAACGTAACGGACTCTGGAGAGCAGAGGCATGTAGTTCCTCGGTGATGATTCTAAGAGGAATTGTAACGTACCGGACTCTTGAAGTCCGAGGTATATAATTCCTTGACTATGAGCTTGAGGGAAACTATATTGTACCAGACCTTGGAGGTCTGAGGTATGTAATTCCTCGGTGATGAGCCTGAGAGGAATTGTAATGTACCGGACTCTCGAAGTCCGATGTATATAGTTCCTCGGTTATGAGCCTGAGAGGAATTGTATTGTACCGGACTCTCGAAGTCAGAGGTATGTAGTTCCTCGGCTATGAGCCTGAGAGGAACTGTATTGTACCGGACTCTGGAGATCCGAGGCATGTAGTTCCTCAGCGATGAGCCTGAGAGAAACTGTATTGTATCAGACTCTCGAACTCCGAGGTATGTAGTTCCTCGGCTATGAGCCTGAGAGGAACTGTATTGTACCAGACTCTCGAAGTCTAAGGTATGTAGTTCCTCAATTATGAGCCTGAGAGGAACTGTATTGTACCGGACTCTCGAAGTTCGAGGTATGTAGTTCCTCGGCTATGAGCCTGAGAGGAACTGTAATGTACCGGACTCTTGAGGTCCAAGGCTTTTAGTTCCTTAGCGATGAGCCTGAGAGGAACTGTATTGTATCGGACTCTTGAGGTCCGAGGTAGTAAGTTCATTGGCTATTGGCCTGAGAGGAACTGTAATGTATCGGACTTTTGAGGTCCGAGGTAGTAAATTCCTCGGCTCTGAACCTGAGAGGAACTGTATTTAGGCCAAATAATCTGGGCTTAAAAAAGAGAGAATATGTTTTCTTTTCTTAATATCTCTTTAGGGCTGCTTATATTGCCCCCAGTATAGAAGGTATTGCCCCCATGAAGGAAAGAAAAATATGTCTCGTTTGATGGCGACGATGTAGATAATGTTCATGTAACTATACGCATCGGCACTCTTTGTGCTTTGGAGGAGTTTACATGAAAATTTAACTTTCACATATTCGAGGTAATTTTCATGTAATTTTTAATCGGCACTGTTTGCACCTTAGAGAATTTTTTCAAGAAAAATTAGCCTTAGACGTATTTGAGGTAATTTTCATGAAATTTTATTCCTCGTTGTAGCCCATTATGCGTTAGAGGAATTTTGAAATCCTTGGACTCTTGAAGATGAATTTTATTCCTCGGCAGCTGTGTGTGCTTAGAGGAAGTTTGAAATCTGCGGACTCTTGAGGTCCGAAATGAATTTTATTCCTCGGCAGCTCCGTGTGCGTTAGAGGAAGTTTGAAATCTGCAGACTCTTGAGGTCCGAAGATGAAGTTTATTCTTTAGAGGAATTTTGAAATCTGCGCACTCTTGAGGTCCGAAGATAAATTTTATTCCTCGGTAGTTCTGTGTGCCTTAGAGGAAGTTTGAAATCTGCGGACTCTTGAGGTCCGAAGATGAATTTTATTCCTTAGAGGAATTTTGAAATCTGCGGACTCTTGAGGTTCGAAGATAAATTTTATTCCTCGGCAGTTCTGTGTGCCTTAGAGGAAGTTTGAAATCTGCGGACTCTTGAGGTCCGAAGATGAATTTTATTCCTTAGAGGAATTTTGAAATCTGCAGACTCTTGAGGTTCGAAGATAAATTTTATTCCTCGGCAGCTTTGTGTGCCTTAGAGGAAATTTTGTTTTGTTGGTGCCTACAGACTCCTGAGGTCCGAGACTTTGTTGTCCCTCAGCTTTGTGCCTTGAGAGTTTTTTGATGCCGTCGAACTCTTGAGGCTTGAGGGTTTTTTTTTTTTTTTTTTTTTTTTTTTTTTTTTTTTGGCGTTCTGAGAACATATATAGCATAGCTGCATAGTTGGTCTATTCGCCACTGCACTTGGGGATCAATCTGTCTTGCAATGCAAAGAAAAGAAATCAACCCAAATATTAATCACCATACAAATACGGAGTAAATACAAAGTTATTCGTAAACAAAGTTATCAGAAGCATGTAAAATGATTACACGTAGCATATAACAACTGATTGAAGGAAAGAAAGAATTTTAAGAACTTCTTATGTATCAGAAATTCTAATTAGCAACAAGTATTTACTCGTTTTTGTTTATCAAGTACATTGAAATTATTCAATGTATGTAATATTTTAGGATTTCGAGCAATAGACAAAATAGCACAACTCGTGCATTCAACAATGCCTTTGGCCTCGGATTTTTATTCAAGTACAAATTTCAGAAGTCAATGTAGAGGGTCAAAATCTTCTTTTAGTTGAGTAGTGATGAAGTAGTACATCTCTCTGAAGAGTCTGAACCAAAAAATCAAGTATTGTGGTCCTAAGGTTTTGATCAATTATCAACCTTCAGTGAACAACGAATGGATATAATCTAAAATTCTGATCAAAGTGAATCGTGAGCAAAACAACTAGTGGATATAACTAAAATTGCAATGCTGAAAATCCTCGATGAGGGAGAGATGGATGAATCCGTAGAGGATTATAATCGAAGAAAGAGAGATTAAAGAATCTGTTAAGTGTTGACAGAGACAAAAATTCAGGTGGTCTCTTTTTTATATTTTACTCAATAGAGTATACTGAATATGCAAATTGGGCCGAGTCATAAATCTTTATGTATAATGAGCATGCGTAAATATATATGTATATATATATATATATATAATATTGATATATACATATATATTTAATATGTATTTAATTTTTAATAAAGATTTTTAGCATGAAAAGCTTAACTTTAACTGTAAAAATTAAAGTTGGGAAACTTATCTGATTAGGTAGATTCGCGTCTGATAAGGCCTAGGATGTTTGAAATGCCCGACTAATGAGTCTACTGAATTTTGTGGCGTTGAGCAGTAACCCATTTTTAAGAATTTTATGAAAGCTTTTGTTTCGCCGTCAGTCTTGAAAAATTGAATGCCGGGAAGAACTTTGCTGACCTAAGAGCTCGACTCCTTTTGATACTTGAAAGACAAAGCTATTAGTTGTCGTTTGTTCCACGTGCATTCCAATAAGCATATTCAAACTTTGAATGCTTCAAAATAAGTCCCCAATTCGAATTGGCAATAAAATTATTTTTTATAGAACTGGGTTACCATAGAACCAGTTCTCAAATGAGATTGAAAAGCTGGTTTAGTTCTGGACTAATCCAAAACTAGGACAGCTTTACTCTTGCAGCCAAACAATGGCTATTAGGATATATATAGTTTATCTATATATAAAAAAACTTTCAGTCTACAGAGGAGGCGAGTAATGAGTAGCTATTGTGGACGTCGGGCTATTCCACCTGTGGGTGACGGCTTAATGAGGATGAAGTTGACCGCGAACTTGCGGCAGAGATGGACGGATGGTAAGATGAAAACCGTCAGTGAGACAGATCTGTGAGCTTGGTGAGGATGCAGCCGGCGCTGATGAAGATGGCCGGCGAGTTGTGGAAGACGAGTGGTTCGGCTGGGATGAACTTCGGTCCGATCATGAGGAAGCGGCTGTGACCTATCGCCGGTGCATTCAGCGGACTTGGCCCGTGGTGACGGTTTAGGCCGCTGTGGCGATAGCGGCTTGTACAACTGGGGGTTGTTATGAAAATTGGCCGATCTCAACCTTCGACATGCTTGTGCGAGCCCAAAACCTCATGCAAATCGCTATGAAATGACTTCAGAAGGAGTTTTATTAGATCTTATCCATGAATCGAGTTCATTTGGATCCCGAATCAGTCTCTACCCGATCCACCTTTGCCTCCACCCGTTCCAGCACGTCCGATTATAAGAACGACGACACACCTGACGTGAGATCCGGACCGCCAGCGACTCCATCTCGGAGATCGAGCATGTCTCTGACTTTGGATTTGGGGTCCATTGCCGAGTGTATGATCTCCTCATGATCGCCAATTAATCGGCTCTTCAGTCCACCCACATTGTTTCTGCTCTTGATGATGCTCGGAAACACATTAATTCTTTTATAATGTTAAACATATCATTAACATAATTCGAAGTTGATCCAATGTCATGTCCATGCAGTTTAGTGTTGTCAAATAATCAAACACCACTGCCAAAAACTTCACAAAAAATGTATAGAAAGTAAGCTTTTGAATTTTAGGCAAATCGCCAAGAATTTCGGTTATATCAATTCTTCCCAACCCCAATCGATTTTCTAATTTTTTGTAGAGTTCTATAAGTTTGAGATTCCCAGAAATTGTGGCCAAAAGCAGCAAGAAATCGCCGGAAAAAGTGTTCCGGCTAATTCAAGTTTCTTCAAAAACATGAACTTATTTTTTTTGCAAAATTATTTTTTCTATTAACCTGATGGTTAAGTTACAGACTCGAGTTCTGAAGATCAACTCGACTTAATAATCTTGAGTTCAGATTAGTATGAACAATAATTATGCATGGATTTGTTGCTCAAGATTATATATATATAATCAAAATTAACAGGAAATCAAAATCAAAACACTTATCTGATTAATTTAAGGCTTTGTGGACTCCGATGGACATCTGATTGCAGGGCAAACACATGTGATGCCTCTTGGGTTTTCCATTCATCAGCTTTGGTACGCATTATTATCCGAAAGCGTATTCATCAACTTGACTTTTGGCCATGAGAGTCGTTGTTGAAGAGGACTTGGGTTCAAATCCTGGACTTGAAGATTTTAATTTCAAGTCACGTTGCTGGATTTGGAGATTTTAATTTGAAGTGTGGTAACTTTGGTGGGGATATATTTCTATACAATTCCCACAGACGGCGCCAAAGTGTAGGTGCAAAATTTCGCTCAACTAATAATGATTAAGAAAAATAAAACAACTCACTCAATCAATAGTAAAAATAAACAAGAACAATATATGTCGAAGCGTAGAATTGCTTGATTCCTTTCTTGGAGGTTTTTGCCTCTATTTATATACAAAAATTGGTAGAATTAAGGTAGGACTCGCGTTACTTGTCCTCCAATTCTTCCCATACATGACTTTCTTTACGAATAGAGTTCTTTCTATTGTATAATATTTCCTACGCAAAACTTGCCTTGTAAAGAACTTCCTATCAAAGAATTCTCCTTTTATGGTAAATCCTTTTACCGATAGGACTTGTTCAATCTTGGAAAACTGGGCTGAATATACCTGAACCAGTTGGGCTTGAATAACGGGCCGGATGTTTAATATTAACATGTTGGGCTGATAATCTCTTAATTCGGGCTTCAATAGAGCTGAATGTCAAAAAACAATAGTATTGGGCTTGAGCGAGATGGGCTTCATAAACTTCTCAAGGATAAGTTTATATTTATGATGACGTGGATTATTCTCATTGGAGGGGATTTTTTCTCTCCACAATGTGGAAAAGAACTTACCCGGTACCAATGGAAAAGAATTGTAAGATAAGTCAGAGCTTGGAACGGGTCGTAGGGTTGAGTGGTGAGACCTTGAAGTGTAATACCCCTAGTTTTCAAAAGGATATAAAGGGAATTTAATTATTTATTTTATTACATTTTATTTAATTATGTGATTATGTGTGTACGTAGCTATGTGTTTATGTAGTTACATGATTATATGTTTATTTGTCTTAATTTCTTATGTGATTTATTTAATTTAATTAGGTATTTGTATAGTTAATTAATTGGATATTTTACTTGTTTAAATGATGTGTGGTTTAATTATAATTATTTGTTAGGATTAAATGATTTAATTGCTTTATATTTTATTTTATTTTTATTTTAAAGGATGGATTTGAATAGTAATAATGGACCAACCCAATGGGTCGCATAGACTACTTGGATAGGAGTTGGATGGGTACAAATATTTACCCATGGATGGTTGTACATATATATGGGTATATATGTATATAAGGAGAGTTTTCTAATTATTATTATTATTATTATTATTATTATTATTATTATTTGTATATAGTGATTTTAATAATAATGGAACAGTAGTATTATATATATAATTATAAGTTATATATACATGCCTATATATATATCACGTTAGTTTAATTAACAGACTTATATATATATATTTTATATTTTCTTTTCTTTTACCTTAGGTAAATAAGGTAGGAGTTGGGGAAGGATTACGACTAGGGTTTATTATGTTGTATATATATATAATAGTATTAGGTCTGTGAAAAGGGGGCTTAAAAATATATTATGTGATATTGGAGGAAGAGTGAGAAATACAGAGTTGAGAAAGAGAGGGAACCGAGAAAGGAGGAAGGAGGTTCGGTCAAGGGGTGAAGGCCGAATCCAAAGGAGAAAGAAGGATGGACTGTTCAAGGGTCTAGGACTGAGCAGTAGGAGGCTTGATGGCAGCCAGAGAGTCACTAGAAAGCAGAGGAAGAAGGCAGTTTAAGGTTTCAATTTGAAATCCTTAAGAGGCAAGTTCTTCTCTTACTCTCTCCCTTTGATTTGTGTTTCTATACATGCCTAGGATATTCCAGGAGACTTAAACAATTAAACTGAATTATTATGCATGCTTAATTGAACAAAAATAAAGGATTGTATGTTTTTAGTTTCATGTTCTTGAGTTCTTTATTCTTAGATTTTTGGATGCATGAGCTATTGTTTAAGTTGAATCTTTGTATACTAAAACACTTAAAATAATTTAGTATGGACGTATGGAACTTAGATTAGAGCTTAGGACTCTTAACTATGGAGTTTTAGGGTTTACAAGGACTGGAACGACGAAGAAGACACTTTCATCACCAACCGAGCCGACTCAGTTGGCAACTTAGCCTGCTCAGTTGTAACCGAGCCTGCTTAGTTGGACTGCGACCTGGATTTTTGGTTTTAATTGCCCATAATTATTTTTAGACCTATTTTAATTAATCTAAATGGGTTAAATGGACTTTGGAAGGTTCTAGAATGCATAATATACTTCATATGCTTAAGGAATTGGACAATACGGATTTATAAATTATTTAATGAATGGTTAGTTATTTAATTGTTTTAACAATTGAATTAAATGTTTAAATGACGTTATTCATGATTAGGAGTTTATACAATTTATCTGAGATGTAAGTTAATTACGTAAAATGTAAGTTAACTACGTGTTATTTAAATTGTTGTATCTGCTTAAATAAATGTAAATGGTTATGTGTATGGTTTAATGCACCGGTATGGGACGGTAGCATTCTAGGAACGGATTAACCAAAGAAGTTAAGTCCTACCTATTTTGTATAAGGAAATGGATTAACTGAAAATGTTAAGTTCTACTTATATTTAAGTCAGATCAGCTGAACAAAGTTGAATTACTATTTGGATTGCTTGCTATTGATATTTAGTCAAATCAGCTGAACAAGCTGAAAGACTTACTGGCTTTCTTATGGATGGATATGATAGGATTTATATATATATATTTTTGATACCTCGATATAAGCTTGAGTTTTAGGATCGACGGTTAGGGAGCATATATGCAATAGGATGCGTAGCTGGCTATGATGGTAGAGGTATACCCTGTTAGGCTTAGGTACTCATGCCCACTCAGGTGCGTTTTGCATGTTGCCTTCTATTCAGGTTGAGACCCCCTTTGTAGTCCAGTGAGAGTCCCTTAGCGTGGATATATTTATGTACAGACTATATAGTTATTGTTGAGTTTAATAGGATGTATACGTGTATCGGATCTCTGCTTGGACCGTAATAGAGTAGAACTTGTTTGTGGGCCTGACCCACCATTATTTTTCAGGTGTTCGTTAGGAGTAGAGATTGTTCGTGCTGAGCAGGGATCGGTCTACTTCATTTTTCCGCTTCCATTTAGGAGATTTGTTTATGTTTCTGTTTTTAGATGTAGACATTATTTTAGTTACTTATTTTGTTTGGATTTCTAGGAGTGCACATTGTATGGATTCCCGAGTTATATTATATTGGAGGATTAGTTGTATCAGAAGGATTTATTAATCAATGAAAATTTATTCTAAGGTTAATTATTGGATTATTATTTTAGTTTCCTTTCAGCATTTTATTTTTAATCATTTATCATATTTGTATTCCGTGTTCGTTTATTATCGATTTGTTTTTAATATCCTCATGCGTTCAGGGGTAGCCCTGGCCAATCCGCATTCAGAAATCCAAGAGTATCACATGAAGCCATTTGTTGGCCATTTCATCCCCGAATCGGGCCTTCTCAACTAGATCGGCCGTGTTCAGGACTGGCAACGCCGCTTCTAGCTACCAAGCTCTCTGTGACACTCATCTCTCTCTCTCTCTCAAATTTTGAATTTGAGGAAACAGAGTATATGAAGTGTTCCATAAGAATTGTTAGATGAGTAGAGCTTGGAATATTGAAGTGCATTTGATGTTGTACACGAGAACAGAACACGCTGGTGGGTTTGGGTTAGGGTTTAGGTTTGAGATGGGTTTAGGTTTGGGTTTAATCCAATGGTATTTAAGTTAATTAAAATGTTAATTTTATTTCAAAGGGTAATAAAGTCAATTCACAATCTTCAGGTCTCTTTGTCCACTTTTCAAACTTGGAATGGTGTCATTATCCATAAATAGCCGAACTTTTGTATGGGTGTTCTTTAACAAACCTCGTAAGATGTCTTGGATGGGTTTAATCCAATGCTGTAAAAAATATCTACGGACTTTTTTTGTGAGATTATTACCAACTTCTTTCTTATCTAATAATATTATGGTACTAAAGATCACTATACAGTACAGTTTTGGAAAGATCAGTAATATCCTTGGCAAAGTGAAAATAGATTATTTTATTTTATTTATTTATTTTTTTGGGTCCGTTAATAAATAATTAGTTTTTTTTTTTTTTTAGTTGGTACGGTACTCACACACTTTTTTAAAAAAATTATTTGCACCCGGCAAGAATCATTCCTAAAACATAATACTTCATGTGGCACCAGAGTCGGATTGGATCTGTACAATTTGAAAATAGTTGTCAAAAGCATTTCAATAATCAAGTCAGCAATATATATATATATAAAGCAATTACTTAAGGATATATTGCACACAATCAGGAAATCTCATTGTAGCTAATTTTGATTTGAACTGCTAACTTGGTTAAGTCCATTGTCCACAAATAATAACTCTTCTACATGTGTGTTTTAACCTACGGTTATGCTAAAAAGTTGGTTTGATAAGACAACTTTCATTCTCGTCAGTTCCTTGGTTCAAAAGTCTTGTAAATGGTTAACTTCGTTAAAATAGAAATTTTAACTTTAAATACATAGTATATGGAAAAAGCATTGGGCCCCCATATTATGATGGAACTAATTAGATTGGTAACACTAGTACAACTTGAAAAAGTGTGCCACAATTTCCCACTAGTTAGGTTAATGTTCAGACTTTTAGAGTATAGGTTTGTATTTAGTTAATTAACTAGCTTTATCACAGTTATCAGATCTTCAAATTGAAAAGCTCACGATAACACAACTCATTTTAAACTATATACCGAGTATATATATTATTAGTATTCTTTTTTCTCTAACAACTTATTTTAGAAAAATAATGATGTAGAAAAGGAAACATGGAATAAGAAACTTAAATAACAAACATTAATTTTCCCTAGTTGTGTCAAACTAGATGGGTTGGACGTGCATATATATATATATATATATATATATATATACACACACACACACTTTTAAAGTAGGTGTACTTCACCTTATCTAGAAGAGTCCGTGTAATATTTGCGTAGTTATGAAGAGATCATCAAAGCTACTAATATATATATATATCACATGAATAAAAGCTTTTTAAGGATACTTTTTTGTTTAAGCCCCCACCCAATTAAGAAGAGAGAGCTTAATGCCTGGCTCGAGCTTTATTCTCTCTTAATTTCTTCGAGTTGGAGAATATTTAATATATATACATATATATATATATATATATATATTCATGTTTATATTTGGTAATTTTTTTTTCCCCCTTTTTAATGGTAGTGTCAAGAGCACTCTATATGACTGGTTATTGTTGGAAATATTTACGTAGATATGGGTGTATATTTGTTACATTGGTGAGCACACAAAACACCTTAATTAATGAAGAATTAAATGAGGTCAACTTATCCACTGCCAATTTAGGCTGACATTCACGTGCGTGCATGCACGTACATAAATTGATTTCAAAAAAGAATAATTAGACAGAATAAACTAGTTTTATATGTATATAGATAATGGAGTATGGTACAGATATTTTAGCAGCTGGGAGAAGATGTTGTATGTATTTGGCTTGGGTAAAGTCATTTGCTTTTCTATTTCTTTTTGGCGATTTTCTGGATTCTTGTGTCCACTGAGTGCCTACAAGTGCGCTTCTCTTTCTATATACATATATATATATATATGGACAATACTTGTCCAACTTGGGTACGTGGTCCAATCAGGACATGACACGTGTCATAAATTAATATTAAATTTAGTTGAACGTTGCCCTTCTATTTTCGGGTATAACCCGTTCCTAATTCGTTCTCTTTGCCTCGCTGCCGAGTCAACTCCTCCATCTTTGACTGCCTCAGATCCGATTCACATTTGGTTGCTGTTGGCGAAGAAGTAACCAGCGTTGAGGTGGAAATAAATATTCCCTTTAAATATATACATAAATATATATGAAATGGAAATCTCCTCCACCCACGGAGTGATGTGCCCTCCCTAATCCTCCGATATCATATTGAACATCACAGCCCGTCGCTTCCCCTTCAATTTCAGCGACTCCAGGTGCCGGAACTCCTCCATAGCTGCTTCAGAGAGACCGCTTCGCGGTCACACGAATCGGTCTACTTCTCCCCCAACGAACCCAATCCCCTCCAACTCGCTCCTCTGGCGGTTCATCGACAGGGACGACGTTTTCCAGAAACAACTACTCAAGATCCGGATCGTGAAAGGTTCGATGGATCGCGAATACGGCGGTGCGGAACTACTCGGCGTGTTTGCTTGGGAAAGCCCTAACCTGCAACTATCACATAGGTTCGAATTACCTCAAAATCGACATCGACGTTGGGAGCTCGCAAATGGCGAATACGTCTTGCTTGGCGTTGGTGTGTGTGACGGCGGTGAGCTGCCGGAAAGATAATTGTAAGTGTGAGTTTTTTCTGTTTTAACGGCCATCGATTATAGATCCAGCAAACAGTCTATTTTATTTGGCTTTCGGTGGTGACTATTGGTATGCTTAGTCGTGCAATTGGAGATGAATCGTCTCAAGCATAACCATGGTTTTATGAGGCGTAGGTGAGTGGTTGTCTCAAGCATAACCATGGTTTTATGAGGCGTAGGTGAGTGGTTGTCTCTAAGGTTGTTAAAATCGAAATTCTACTTAGAATATTTTGATCTCCAGAATCATGGAATGGAATCGTGAATCGTAATATTATACTAAATTGTAAAAAAATAATTGAAACTAATTTCTTAAATAATAAAATTTGTAAAATATAATAAAAATAAGGCCAAATACACAATTAAATATATCTGACCTCAACATAGCATATCACAGAATAAAATTTGACATTTAAGAGATATTTTTTGTCCTGTAAATAAGTAAAATGACTTCCCCAAAAATTTTTACCCTCCTCCAAATTGTGCACAATTAAAATTACACTTAAAAAAATATTATATAGATAAATAAAAAATAAAAAACCTCATTTACATTTCTATTATGAAACATTTCATTATTGGGGGAGCAAAAAATATATAAATAAATAAAAAATAAAAAACCTTAAACATAATCAGCTAAAGGCCCATTAATTTCTTACACCCAATCAGCTAAAGGCCCATTAATTTCTTTTTTATTTGAAAAAATATGGACGGCAACCCTGAGAGGCGGAATACCCTTTCTTACTGAGATCACGAACTACTACACTAGAGCTTTCCCTTTAGGGCGTCAGTTGTCACTTCCAATTATGGCCTCAGCGATAAAGAAGAGGGGAGCAGCGAAGAAGAAGAGGGGATCAGCGACACGAGCGGCGACCAGAGGGGAGTGATCAGTGAACGACGAAGACCAGCGACCGATGAAGCAGCGATCGGCGAGCAGCGGCTGGCAATCAGCGACGAAGACCAGCGAACAGTTCTACCAGCGAGCGAGCAAGGACGAAGGTACCATGTTTTGCTTATTTATGTGATTTTAATCTGATTTCTGTGACTGTCCAGTGAATTCCCATCTTCTCTTCACCTATTGTATAGTCGGAGTGATGAAATCTTCAGGATTCATAATTGAATAACAATCTTTGGCGTGTATTATGAAATTGGGGTTAGTCTTTGACAAATTAGGGTTAGTCTTTGACAGTGTATTATGAAATTTGTAGAATCGATCGAATCGTACAAAATCGTACGATTCTACGATTTTATCCCGATTCTACCGATTCTACACCCGATTCTACCAATTGAACGATTTTATTACGATTTGGATCGATTTTGGATTTTGAATCTTAGAATCATGCGATTCTACGACTCAGAATCGCGATTTTGATAACCTTGGTTTCTATCACCGGCAGTGGTGACGGTTGTGTTGTCCTTGGTGGGAATCGGTGGCGGGGTAACAGTGTCATTGATGTGTTTGTTGGCTGGGTGAGAGATAAAAGAAAGAGAAAGGAGGTCAAGACTGGTGGCGGTGGCGGCGGTCCAAAGATGTATTGCTGGAGGGAAAGCAAAGCGAAAATAATAATAATAATAATAATAATAATGTTTTACTGGGTCAAACCCATTTAAATTAGGTAATACCCAACTTAAATTGAATAGTGTTATTGGACACGTGTCATGTCCTGATTGAGCCACATACCCAGGTTGGACAAACTTCATCCAACCTGGGTTGGATGTAAGTATTGTCCGGTATATATATATATATATGGGTCGTGACAGATGGGCCGAAAATTATAACCGATTAGTTTGGCAGTGCACGTAAGCTTTTGAGACGCGTTATCATGGTGTGTTTTCTCTCTCTCTCAAAATCTCATGTTCTCTCTGTTTTGTCTTGAGATTTGATGGAGTCTTTTCTTTCTATTTCTAAAAATCTTGTTGTCTTGAGTTGTCAATTGAAAGACAAGCCAAAATGCCTTAAAATGGAAATACTGATAAGTGCCCTTCACAGATTCGATAACTTCCATGAAAACCCTGACAAAACCTTAATCCCTGTGATCGAATCGGTGAACATATCAAAAACGTTGGAATCGGAAGGCGACGAAAATATCGGACAATTTTGGTGTTGTCTTGGACGGATTGTTTTGGCCAAGAGCCGAAGAGGGTAACGAAACAAAAATCAGATTCAGTGATTTCTACACCAGTCTGGTGGTTTGTCTCCTCACCCCTAAAGCATGGTTTTAGTAAGAACGACGATGCAATAATTAATTTGATGATTTCACACATTTTGGTGTGAATTGTGATCTTTCCCTTATTATTTTAAACACAAATTTTCCACAATTCTGTTTGATTGTTTAGGGTTTCAACCGTGTAGTGTTGCTTCTCTCTCCGTATGTTTTTTTTCTTTTCTGTACCAAAAGTTTTCAACTGTTACTGTGGAAGATGCCGGAGAAATTGTTAAGAACAGTGGAGGACAAAATGGTATTTACGAAGAAATAAGAATCGTCGTACACAGTCGTCGACCCACCTCTCTATGATAAGGAATCGTCCAAAATCATCGAGAAGCAAAACCAACGGCGACCGACGTCGCCGATTCCCACCAAGAACAACCCCGACGTCTTCTCCTCCACTTCACCTACGCTGATCGCACCACCGGTGCATGCCCAGAGAACTGATTTGGCGTCGGTGAGGTCCTCAACACCGGACCAGTCCCGAAAGCCACTGACGACCGAACAACGATGACTATCTGAAATTTCACGGTTAAAAAAAAAATCTATGACGGCCACCGTCGCTTGCACCTAGATCAGACTGTACGCCGATGAAGCTGGAGAGAGAAAGAGAGGAGAGGGGAAAAAGAAGACCCAAAAGAAGCAACAGCATAATACATTGTCTTGTCTGGCCTGACAGGTTAAAGAGAGCGTTGTCTGGCCTGAGAGGCTAGAGACACAGAAGGTGAATGGATTTGGCCTGAGAGGTTAGAGGACCCAGGGGAGAGACGGATGATGAATGGATCGCACTAGAATTTTTTTGCCAGCTGGAGTGACACCTGGGATTCTGTCTAACAAATCGGCCAAATTCATCTGCATGAATATCATTTTTCATATATATATATAAATATAAATATGCATATATAAATCAGGAGTTTGCACGAGGTGTAGAGTAGATTAAAAAGGGTGAGAATTTGGCATTGGTTAGCTTATGCCTGTATTACCATAAATCATTATGTTGGTCTCCAATGCTAGTTTAGTAGTTTTTTAGCCTCCAGATTGAATTTTAGCAATGTTAGTATTTAAAACGGTTTCTATATTTACACAATTGATTTGCAAGTTCAAATCATGTTTAATTTATCTCTCTAAACTTTCAATCTTTAAAATGCTTTCACAGAATTACCTTATATAATTTTTAGACGTGCTAAAATCAAGTGAACCTGTCTAACTGAATTCACAAACGCAATAAGGTTGTTTCAAATAATTATTAAAAAGAAGACACTATGAAATAAAAGAAAAGAGAGCTCTCTTAAATTGCGCGCAAAGATAATCCAGGATGGCACAATCTCAAATTGTGAATCGGGTCGAAATAAAATATTTATGATTATTTAATTTATTAATATTAGAGGGGGTTTATATATATTTATAATAATCATGGAGCCCCACAATCCCTTCCTACTGTCATTTTTGGTTCAATGTGCAAGTACAGGTAAATGTTAGTACTGATAGAAACAAGCAAGCACTACATGAACCTCAAATTTAATTTTATGAAGTTTCCAAACTTCAATGACTTCAGAAAAAAAAGAGGGGGGGGGGGGCGGGGGGATATTGTTGTTGCCAGGTTAGGAGCATACATTTGTGCGTGTTTTAATAATTTCTTATCGTTTCCAGCTGTGATGACCTATGAAAGGGTTGACTATTATATATATATATATATATATATATGTTTACACCGAGTTGGAAGCCTGAGTGGGCTTTTTTGGAATCATCACTAATAATAATGTACCCTTCTGGTTATAGTCTGCCTTTTATCTTTTGCTTTTGAATCTCCAAATTTTGGTTTCATTAGAAGCTCAAACACAGACTTACTTGACAATGAGTAGCTATAGTAATTCTTCTTTTATATATGTGTGTGTGTATATGTGTATATATATATTGTTTTAGTTGGTGTAGACTTGTCAGCAATAATTGCTTAGTGCGGTGATAAGCATGAGAGTTTGGAGTGTTAGCCTCTACATCCAGTGTGAGGCTATCCATCCGGATGGTCACTTTTGGCGGCTGGCGGCCAAACTAGCCTCTCTTTTATTATTAATTTTTTCATATATGGTTGTAATTAAAAATAAATAAATTTAATAGGACCCATCACTGACTCGCCAACTGTGTGGCACGCCCGTATGCAATTAAGTTTTTTTTTTTTCAAAGTATTTTTATCAAAATGGGAGCTTTTAAGCAGTTTCTAGTGAAGAATGACTTCTATAATTGGATACTATACTAAAATAAAATTTTAACAAATTTCAATATTATGTCCATTCTGCTAACACCACTCCAAGCAATAATATCTCATTTGCTCAAGTACTTTTTCAACCTGGATTCTTCAGAAAGATTAAATACTGATCAAATCTACATGAGTACAGCATACACATTGTATATACATCCTCACCTTTTACACGAAAATTTCTGTGATAGGGACCTAGAAATCATTCCAGAGGTTAGTCATTCTCATTTCTCCCTAGAAGTTCCATATACTCATGTCCTGCCTTTTTCAGTTCCAAGAGAACAATTCTCTATACAGTGCCGTACATCAATCATTGGTATGTCGAGGCAAATTTATCACTATGACATTGTCCTGACTAATCTCCAAACCTATCATATCTCCTCCCAGAGAGCTCATTATTACTTTCTCTCACAATTGATACATAAAACGGAGATGCCGGTGATTCAGTATATCCCATCTCGCAATGATGGCTGCACTTGGAATGTTTTCCCGTCTTTGGCTCCCTCTATTCCTATCTCTTCTATCCTTCTAATGGCCTCTCTAACATCTAGCCGCTGCTCGGGGTTAATTTCAGTGCAAGCTGCACCAATGTGGAGGAGCCGCTCCATATCACCTCGAGAACTTGTAGAGTGTGCAATTTCTGGATCAAATAATTCTGCTTCTCTCCCTTCTGAAGTCGCTGTTTTTACCCATTGGACTACATCAATCCCACCCTTGCCGTTGTTGAGATATTGGGAAGGAAATTTTCCTGTAAGGATTTCAAAAATGACAATTCCTAGACAATACACGTCACACTTGGGAGAAACCTGGCGGCTTTTTGCAGCCTCTGGAGATTTGTAGGCAAACAGTGACTGCGCAGCTTGGTTGGTGTTAACTAACGCACAAAATCCATAATCTGCAAGGAATGGCTCATAGTTAGAGCCAATAAGAACATTGCTTGATTTGAGATTGCCATGGGGCAAGTCAAAGCAAGCAAGTTCAGTGTGAAGATAACCCAACCCTCGGGCAATTCCTTGAACAATCTTTAGACGGGTAGGCCAGTTGAGCTCATCATGACTAGGTCCACGATCACCTAAAGAAGTATACAAATATTTATCAGAAATGAAAGATGTTTTGAGGAAACATGATGTTGAGATCAATAGCTCCATTAAAACTAGTTAGAGGAGAAACATTCACATATAATACATGAATTTATGTTCTGCATTGGATTGTTGGCATTGGTTGACTGCATTCACAGCCTTGAGAAAGTTTTCATGTCAAATATTAGGAAGGAAGAGAACTACAATTAGCCTGAATTAAGCACTTATGTTTACGTTACAATCTATAAGGATATAATAACAATTTGAGACAAACATAAGGTCAAGAGTGCAGATTTTAGAGGAACTTGATTCTTACCATGCAATAGATAAAGCAAACTGCCTTTCTGAACGTGCTCATAGACTATTAGCTTCTCATCTTTGCGATAATGGTAAGCTAATGGTGGCGAGACATTCTGGTGTCGTAGTTGTCCAAGCCGCCTGATCTCTGCATCAAATCCGTCTTTTCCCAACTTATTCATATCTTTTACCCTCTTCACTACCACAGTCATCCCATTAGACATCATGGCCTTGTATGACGATCCCAATGTCCCGTTTCCAAGCACCTCTGCAGCTGCCTTCATCAAATCTGGCAACCCAAATACACCCTTCTCATCATTTACCAGCACTAGATCCGGAGCACCCTTGCCATAGTTCGTTCCCTTACGGCTTGACCCCATTCCTTTCCGGCTTGTATCCATATCCTTTTTAGTTGAAGTTGATACGTGCACCTCGACTGAGTCATCAAGATTTTCTTTTTCAAGCACAGTGAACCTCTCTTGCCTTTTCCTCATCACCATAATTGCCACAACCATGAGCAATAAAAACAACACAGCCACAGACATGAGCACTATAGCAGCAAGTGTATTAGAGGAAGAACTGTCGCTACTTGGCTCAGGCGCTTTTGGACTTTCTGCCCGAGCACACCTTTTACCTAATTTTGCCCCGCAGAGCCTGGGGTTTCCTTCAAATGAGCTCGAATTAAATTTTGACAAACTAGCTGGAATTTCCCCTTCCAAATTATTATTTGATAGATCAAGTGATGCCAATGTGGTTTGTCCAAATGCGGGAATTGCACCTGAAAATTGATTGTTTTCAAGATGTAATTCAATTAGGTTATCCACGTTAGCCAATGAAGATGGAACTCCACCCGTGAAGTTGTTCCTCGGAAGCCACACTTTCTTCAAAGACTCCATTTTTGCAAAGTAGTCCGATGGAATGTCACCCGAAAACTGATTCCCCGACAGGTAAATGGCCTTCAAAGCGCCAAGGCGATTGAATTGTGGAATTGCACCCGAGAAAGAATTGTTCACAATACTAAGAGTCCGAAGGCCAGGCATTTGAACCAGCGCGTCTATATCAATAATCCCGGACAAACCCATTTTTTGAAGACGAAGACCAGTGACAATGCCATTGGTACAAACAAGACCTTCCCACAACTCCTTATCTTTATCACAAGGCTCGGAGCCCGGCTTCCACGAATCGAGAGCCTCAGCGTTTGTAAACGATTCCTTGAGTTTAAGCAAAGCCTCGGAATCAGAAACAGAAGATGACATGGGAGAGATGATGAAGAGAACGCAGCAGATCAGAAGGGCAGCAGGTCCAAGAACACCCACAGTGGCCATTAATCAAACAGGTCATGTGCGTTTGGCTGGTGCAGTACTTTTTGGGGTTTTTTCCTGGCTAATTTTCCGTTTTCTCTTGATGGGTTGTTCTAGTTTCATGGTGGTGTTGTTTTTGAGAATTTGGTGATGGAAGTGGAAAGTGGAAAAGAGCCTCAGAATGAGGGGGGAAGTGAAGAGAGAGAGAAAAGGGAGAGAATAAGCTCTTTGTGTTTGACCAGTTCAGTGAAAAACCGTTATTGTCGTTGGGAAATTCCGAAAATGCATGGTATTAATTAGTGGAGTCCATACAATTAATTGTAACAGTAAAAACCATCTGAACATTTTATAGGGTATGCAAACGTCGATTCACCAAATGATGGGTGGTAACAAAGGTAATATATATAGTTATTCGTTTTTATTATTACTGTTATTTGTTTGGCTCGAAGACCTACCCGCAGAGGTATTAGGGTGTTTTTAGGCGGGTGTGTTAGGACAGCTTAATTCCAACTTATGTTAATTAATTGGTTATGGCCAACTCCTTTCTGCCTGGTTTATTGTTGGTGGTTGATCCTAATGTTCATCCCCAAGCTATACCCTAAATTCTTGATTTTATATTTTTATTTTTGGAAACGATAAATCATTCCAATAACATGTTCTTTGACTTTATAATTGTAAGGTAAATTTTAGATATATGCAATCACTCACAAACCACACATATCATTTAAATCCGATTTTTTTTTTACCCAAACTCAAGATGTTCAAATTTATGACTCGTTCTTAAAAATTATTGAGTTTGTGTCTCAAATTTTTTAAGATTATTGAGTTTGTGTCTCAAATTCTTGAAGATTGTTGAACGCTAAAGAAGTCGGATTAGTCCAATTTAATTTTAAAATAGCAAGTTACTGAGTCTAACTTAAGTTGTATAGATAAAACTTTAATGCAACCAAGGCCTCTTTAATTTTTTTTTTTAATCACCTAACTTGTAAAATGTAATACACAAAGTATCAATTAGACATGTTTTGATTAACAAATGTGCCATGGAGTAGGGACTATGAACTATTTAAAGGTAAGGGATGGAACTAAGTACTGAAGATAAATCATACTTCACAAGTCTCAAACTACAAAAATGAGCATTTTTTTTCATTACGAATGAATTTTATTTATAGTGTGACGTGTAAGGCCGAAGTTGGAGTTAGAAGTTTTTTTTTTTGACCAATTGGAATTGAAGTTGAGGTGTGGTTATTTTGTCTTGGTGTGACGGAATTGGTCAGCTCTCATTTCTTGATGTCATTACTTCAAACAAGCAATTTATTTTTCACCAATTCGTTTTGTCAGCTGAGATAAAAAAAATAGTGTAAACAAGCAATTTCTTTTCAGTTTTCACCAAATTGTTTACTTGGCTAGCATCGGTCCTGAATGGACTACTTCAACCATGGATATTGATTTTTGCATTTAGAGGGCTTTTAAACCTTGGGCCGAACGCCCAATGTGAGTGCAGTTATTATAAACGGAGCGTGGATTCACGTATGTCACAATATAAACGGATTTAGATTTATTTTAATTGAGTTTGAGTATACCTTTAATATCATGTCGTATTCGGATTAAAGAGTTCAACACGTGTAACATGTACATACCCATTTAACTAAAAATTTCATAATTATGCTAATATCCTAGTATAAATCGTTACATGTTTAGACTCATTACTATAGACAATTGAATCATTTCAACATAAATTCTAACAAAAATACACATTAACTCCTTAGTTAATTTTTTTTTTTTTTTGGCTAATATTTATTGTTTGATAGAGTATTATAAATAATTAAAATAATAAATGTTAAATTTGGATAAATAGGTCATTAAACAGATTAACACGTATAATATGTTTAATAAATAGGTCGGGTTAATATTAAGAGTTTTTGACACAATTATTAAATAGCTCGGGTTCGGATTGACCTTTTCAGTATAATATCTATATTAATACGACACGATTATAATCCACAAGTTCGAATTGTTAACCCTATGTCAAAAAAAAAAAAAAAAAACGAAAAAGAAAAAAGAAAAAAGAGGTCATATCCATTGTCCAGTGTGTTTGAAATTATAGGGTGTTTCCTCGAAGTATCCAAATAAGCAATCCAAGTTCCTAATTATGAAACTTTGTTGGTTTAGTTGTGTGTGGAATGTGGAGCTGTTTTTTTTTTTTTTTTGAAATATTGCAAGTGTCATGATACTCAGATAAAAAAATTAGACCTATTTGTTAGACATAATTTACTTGGCACAAAAAGACAAATTAATATGATAATCATATGATCCCACTAACATGTCCATTAAAACAACCTGAATTTTCAAAGATAAATTTACCCTTATATTGCCTTCCCATATTCATCCTACCTTACAATTCTTGTTTTTTTAAAAAAATGTAATTAAAAATTCCTAAAATTTGTTTTATAAATTTTATCATAACACTATTTCTCTCTAGATAGATGTGTAATTCAATCCACATAACTTTGTTTTTAAAATTTTATCAAAACACTCTTCCTCTCTTTTTTATATATATATACAAGAATATGCAAAATTTTGCAAAACGTAAAAAAAAAAAAAAAATAATAATAAACACGAGGGACAGAGCCCCTGCCCTGCTTACCATATATACATAATATGTATTTTACTATATATATGTAAGAAATTTTATAAAAATGTTAAGAAAATGTCCTCCCTAAAATTTTAAATTTCTAAAAATTTATGATAAATTCTTTTGATTCCTTACTAGAAAAAATGTTATATTTCCATTTTTAGTTAAATCCTAATTTTGTTTTCCTTAAAAAGTTTTTCCTTACAAAGTTCTTCTTTTTTTACTTTCCGAAAAAAAAAAAGTTCTTCTTTTCTTCTTCTTCTTCATTTTTTTTTTTGGAAAGGTACACTTATATATTTTGGATTTGTGCCTTGTTGCATTGTTAGTTTCAATATATATCTTTTGAATTTGATTTATGTTTGTCAGTGTTTTTATCAAGACTATGGTGCATGTTAAAGCGAATAAGACTAATTAAATAAATGAAAACCATGGGGCAGTTGATTTGTTTTTTTCTTTTTTAATAAAATACACTACGCCCCTTGAAATCTCGACTCTGCCCTGATCAACACTTTTCTGTAGAAAACCAATAACAGACTGAATTGACTCGTCAATCGAAAACCCTCCTCACCAAGTACTATAAAGTGATATATTTGTGTATCGGGAATCAATGGCAATAGAGAAAAGTGAGAGAAGAAAATAAAGAATGGTTTGACTATAGAATAGAGATGGATAATTAGAGATATTATTGGTAATTGAGATTCTTTTGTACTTGGGATTCTGTAAGGATAGTTTTATCTTTAGTACAACTGTAGTGAGACATCACCGTCACCTTAAGTTTTGGGTTTGAGTATATATCATTTTTCATATTACAAAGGGTTAAGTGCAAAAAAAAAATCCCTCTACTATTGATATAGTGTAAAATAATCTTTATATAGTGTAAAACAACTCTATATTATTGATTTGGTGTAAATTGCCCTTGGTGACTTAAAATAACGATAATATCCTCATTTCAGCCGAATAAATTAATAAGTATAAATACAGGCTTTGTCCAATTTGTGTAGGAGTTTGTTTGTGTGGAACAAAAATAAAATGGTAAATTACTCTAACCTCTACTGAGATTTAGCTAAATTACCCATAGATGAAACTTTTGACAAAATTACTATGACACCCCTTGTCCTTAACTTTTGTATTGAAGGACAAAAATACGTTTGAACAAAAAAAAGAAAAAGAAAAAAAAAGGGAACTAATAAATATAAACATATTAGTCCATTACTTTCTAGTTTCTAATATATATATATATATATATATATATATATATATATATATACACTAGTCAATGTGTACGTGCAATGCACGTGAGTAAATAAGCATAATTTTAAATTAAAAAAATGTAAATATTTTGATATGCTTTACTTACATCCATCATAACAAAATACAAAAAGAAAAATGAGGTCCACCTTATTAATTAATAAAAGAGAAATCATAATAGTTAACGTTAGGAATGACGATTAAGTAAGCCTTTAACAATGTTGAGCACATAAGATAAGGTGTTGGTTTCCACGAAAGTAACAGCATGCAATTGTAAAATTATTGCAATGAACTGAAAGCATACAACATATTAATATTTGTGTTTTTAAATATAATTTTTTTTTTCCATTGGTATTATAAGGATATCTCTTTGTGTGCTAAATATATTTGGCACACTTATTGATTTTAATATATTTTTAAATATATTCATGATCAAAATTTTAAAATTGTATGATGAAAATCTTTGGAAAAAAATATATTTTTATTAACACAAATAATAAATAATAACACACTACACAGATAAAAATAATTAAACCAAATGAAATGAGTAAACATCTTTGACGCTAAGAGAAAAAGTTTTACTTTTTTTCTTCTAAACTGGTCTTCTTCGGTGGATCCTCCAAGCTTGGCCCATTCTGTGGTGCTCTTGCATGGGCTGTATTTCAATTGTTTGCCCCAATGCCACGTCCGCGGACTATAACCGGCCCATATCACTTATTGTATCCTCAACTGCCCCCATAATTAGGGGGTAATTATTAGAGGCTGCTAATCATGACTTGACGGCTCGAGAAGATCACATGGAAGAATGGATGGTTGGATTTGGGGGCCAGTGCTTTGAGATTCGAAAAACTCCTCACTTTCCTGACTCCTCGGCCTTCGGGCCCACCTTGTCTTTATAAGCCTCATAGACGTTCGATCGATTCTCTTTACTGTCTCCATATTGCTTTACTGTTGTTCAAATCTTCTCCGGCGATCTCTTGCAAAAGCTCCTTTTTCCAGCAACCTTGCAGTACCCTTGGTGTTTTCTCTCTCTGAGGTTAGTTTTGTTCGCCTTTTTCTTCAGAAGACCTCTTTTTCTCCCTTAAAATCCTCATTCATTCTCACCATGACTATAGATCTAGATGTTCTTCGCATGAGACTTCATCTTCCTGCGATATAGAAATTAGAAATTGCCCTAAAGAGGTGAATATTAGAACTGGTGCCGACCTTCTTTCTGGCGAGGTTCTATTTTCCCACCTTCATCTTAACCTCCTTAGGTTCTCTCTGCATCCCTTCTTTAACTATGTTTTTAATAAACTGAAACTTTCCCCTTTGCAAGTGAACCCAAATTTTCTTAGGGTTTTATTTGTTATGTTACTTCTGAACCGTGACAGAGGTCTAGATCTGGACCTCGTAGATCTTCTCTTTTGTTACAAGTTTAGCAAGATCAGAACTGATGAACCATTTTACCACTTCTATCCAATTGAGAAGAGGTCCATCTGCAAAGATAAAATCAAGTCTGAGAAGGGTTGGAGGAAAAATATAATTGGGTTAGGGGAGCCTGGTTTTCTCCAGCCGCAGAGGATTTCCCTATCCCGAGCACTTTTGGAGAGTGCTTTGTCTCTTCATATAAAAAATACAAAACCCATAAGAGTGACTGTCCTTGCGAGATTTGCGTTCCTCGCTTTTGTACTTTCTTATGCCGTTCCTTAGGCATTCCTTGTGATGATTTGAGCTACGGTGTGTGCAGGGATAGGGATAACTACTTGAAGCAGTACGTTCTGACCAACATTCCCTCCTGCTCGGATCTCCTTACTTCAGTCAACCTCCTTGCTCTCTCAGCCCTCGGCAAGACAATGAGCCAGCTCTAGATCCCTTCTTTTGGCAGGAGGACGGCTGCCCCCAGGGCCATTGTTGCTCCTGCAGTAACTTCTTCTCCTGTTTCAGTATCTTCTTCTGCCACTATTTCTGATACCACTCCTTCCACCAATCCAAACGTGACGGCTACTGACCCGATCTCCAACACTACGACCATTAACCCGAACGTGACCCCCTCTGTCAGCAACCTTCCCAGCACTGCTACTGCTACCGCACGGGAAAAAATGAGAGGAAAAAGGCATCAGCCTGAGAGTGCTCTTAGCACTGATGACGTTCCTCTATCACAGAGGGTTAGGCCTTCTGGGCTGAATGTGTCCGTGCAACCTCTAACCAGGCCTTCTGGGCTGAATGTGTCCATGCAACCTCTAACCAGGCCTCCTCTGACTAGGCCTCCTACCCCTTCTGGGCATGCCTCTGCCTCTGGAACGGCACCATGGAACCCTCGCTTCATTCGAACAGACGGATCGCCTGTAAAGCCGAACGAGACCATGTTCAAGGATGGTCAGACCGCTATGGCATACTACAGGAGCATGTGGACTCCTAAGGACATTGAGGTAGCCAAGGGTCTGTCTCAGAAGGAAGTGTTCAGCCGGTTCCCCTTATCTGCCATGGAGGTAACTTCTGCCTCTCAGTCAATGAATCTTTATACAGTCTTTACATTTGATTTCTTCTAACCATCTGCTCGGCTTAATCAGTTGTCATGTATATCTCTACAGACCCTGTACAGAATAATGGCCATGCAGAAGTAGGTTGAGCTGGTGAATGCCAAGGTTCGGATGCTCTCTGATAACTTTGGTGCAACTAACAGGGAAAACGATGCTTCAGTTGCTCAGAAGACCGGGTTAATGGCTCAGCTCGGCAAAGTTGAAAAGGAGAGGGACTCTCTGAGGAAGGAGACGGACTCTCTTCAAGATGAAAGGAACGCTCTGCAGCTTGAGAAGAGCATCTGGCATACCAAGCGAGAATCCCTTAAGGCTGAAAAGGAAGAACTTCTACGCCTTCTGAGTGATGAGCAATCCGCTCGGATGACCTTTGAGAAAAGGGCTCTAGACGAGCGCAATGCTTTACTCGACACCATCAGTAAGGTAAATGGTGGTATGTTAGCTCTGCACGCTCGGTTTTCCAGGGTTGGGGCCCTCGGATATGCTCAGGGGTTCTGAGAGGGTTATACCGATCGTGTTCCGGATAAGGGACAGACCGATCTACCCCTGATGAGGTTGACAGAGAGCTGGAGATTGATCCTTCGGGTGTTTATGCTGACCCAGACTCCACCCCTACTGAGGGTATATTTGATGAATGCCAAGAGATTGCCTCTTCCAGGATCACTCCTACTCCTTCTACTGCTCTGCCTTTGGATGTTCTTCCTCTGTCCACCATGACTCCATCTGTCACTGCTGCTGAAGATAACCCTCGACAGAATGATTCTTCCAATGCTATTGAGGATAGAACTCAGCAGAATGATTTTGTCATTCAGCTCGAATTTCCTCCCCGTGAGGATGATAACGCCAACAATGATGAGGAGGCTGTTCAGCACCACCAAGAAGTTGACGGGGCAAATGCTTCTAGCTAGAACCTTTCTGATGTACTAACCTCCTTTCTTTTGTATTTTTGCCATCTGTATACCTCTTTTTTTTTTTTTTTTTTTTTTTAACTCTCAAACTTCATTATTAATGATATGGCCGGCTTTTGATTGAACTCTTCCCATAAATCCCTTGATTTAATAATTTAATGCTATCTGATCTGGTTCTTCTCTATATGTCAATGGCTGGCTTTCAGCTAGTGTGTCACTTTTCCACACAACAAATTTTTGTGCAAGTTTTTGGCGTTCGGCTCATGGCGCCAGGTGCCACTTACTTTGCTGAATGGTTGGCGCTAGGCTAGAATGCTACTTGCCACTTTTACTCTTTTATTTTTTGGCAAGTTTTTGGCGTTCAGCTCATAGTGCCAGGTGCCACTTACTCTGCTGAGTGGTTGGCGCTCAGCTAGAATGCCACTTGCCACTTTCACTCTTTTATTTGTTGGTAAGTTTTTGGCATTTGGCTCATAGTGCCAGCTGCCACTTACTTTGCTGAGTGGTTGGCGCTCGGCTAGAATGCCACTTGCCACTTTCACTCTTTTATTTTTTGGCAAGTTTTTGGCGTTCGGCTCATAGTGCCAGCTGCCACTTACTTTGCTGAGTGGTTGGCGCTCGGCTAGAATGCCACTTGCCACTTTCACTCTTTTATTTTTTGGCAAGTTTTTGGCGTTCGGCTCATAGTGCCAGGTGCCACTTACTTTGTTCATTTTCAAACGTTCAATTTTTTCATAAGAAGATAGCTCTTTATAGATTTCAAAATTTTGTACATTTATGCGTACATAATTTGAAAATGAACAATGATAAAATTAGAACTCGATTTTTTATTGGTAATACTTTTTCAGAGACGTAGCATTCCATGGCTTGTTGACCAGTCTTCCGGCCATGATTTCTAAAGTATAAGTTCCATTCCCTAAGAATTCTGTAACTCTATATGGGCCTTCCCAAGGTGCCACCATTTTCTTAACCATTCCTACCTTCTTCTTCAGAACCAGATCACCTGGTGTAAAGTCTCTGTGCTTTACCTTTTTGTTATGGCTATTTATAAGTGTCTGTTGGTAGGATGCGAGCCTTACTACCGCTGCATCTCTTTTTTCCTCCAACATATCGAGGTTAAACCTCAACATACTGTCGTTATGCTCTTAGTTCCATGCCAAGCTTCGGACAGTTGGAACCAAGTGTTCGACCGGTATAATTGCCTCGGTACCATAAGCCATGGTGAATGGGCTTTCTTCGGTTGGTCGCCTTGGGGTCGTTCTATAAGCCCATAAGACGTTCGACAGTTCATCTAACCATTTTCCTTTCTTATCTTCAACCTTTTTCTTGATGCAAGCAAAGATTGTTCTATACGTGATTTCTGCTTGTCCATTAACTTGGGGGTGACTTACTGCCGCCAGCTTTTGATTAATTCCATATTCCTCCAACAACTCTCTTACTTGCTTGCTGTCAAGGTTGGTCCCATTATCCATGAAGATTGACCTCGGAACACCAAAACGGCAAATAATATTACTCCAAATGAATCGTCTCACATGAGTCTGAGTCACGCTCGGGTACGGCTTTACTTTCACCCACTTAGTAAAGTAATCTGTAGCCAGCAGCACATACTTGTTTTGAGCTCTTGCAGTTGGCAGATGACCAACCACATCCATCCCCCATTGTGCGAAAGGCCATGGTGTGGCCATTATGTGCAAGTCCTCAGGTGGTTGGTGGATCAGTGGTCCAAACCTTTGGCACCTATCGCACCTTCTAGATAATTCTTCCGCATCTTGCGACATGTTTGGCCAGAAGTACCCTTATGTCATTGCTTTGTGCGCTAAAGACCTTCCCCCTGAATGGTTTCCACATACACCTTCGTGAATAGCTCGCAGAATCTGCCGAGCCTCTGTGGGAGTGACACACTTTAAGTACGACCTAGAAAAAGACCTCCTGTATAACTGGTTATGCACTATAGTGTATTTTGCCGCATTCAATTTGATTTTCCTAACCTCATCTCTTTGCTCAAGCAGTGTAATACCCCTAATTTTAAAAGGATAGTCTCGGTATTTATTTATTTGTTTTAATTGTATTGTTAATTATTTAATTGATTATTTGACTAATTACTTATGTGTTTAATTGAATTAGGTATTTCTTGATTATTTGATTATGTGTCTATGTATTATTTGTATTTGTCTATGTGTTAATTATTTAATTAGATTATGTGCTTAAATGGTGTTTTGATTAATTGTAAATTAAATGTTTTCTTTTCTTTTATTATTTTATTTTATTTTTCTTTTATGGTTATGGTTAGTAGTAATGGGCCAACCAATTGAGTCCCATGGACTACTTGGATAGGAGGTTGGATGTGTGTGGATTATTACCCATGGATAGTTGTGTATGTATATATATAGATATATATTATATACATATATAAAAAGGAAAGTAATTTATTAATTACTTTTATGGTAACTTGGGTAGTAATATTTAATCTGATGTATATGTTTTATATTTAAATAATAAAAATATACATAGATTTGATACATGTTATGTTTTAAGTTACTTTATAATATTATGGTAACTTAAGTATTATTGGATAATCCATTAATAAATAATGAAATGTGTATAATTTATTTATTTAATAAACATATACATAACATATTTTACATACCTTTTCAATATATATAAAAGGGAAAGTAATTTATTAATTACTTTTATGGTAACTTGGGTAATAATATTTAATCTTATGTATATGTTTTATATTTAAATAATAAAAATATACATATAGATTTGATATGTATTATGTTTTAAGTTACTTTATAATATTATGGTAATTTAAGTATTATTGAATAATCCATTAATAAATAATAGAATGTGTATAATTTATTTATTTAATAAAGATATATAAAAATTATATACGTAACATATTTTACTTACCTTTTTAATATTTATTTTTTTTAAGTTGACTTTGATTGGGAAAAGGGTTAGGGTTATTTTATTTAGCCTATAAATATATAGTTATAGGTTGTAAAAGGGGGTTAAAAATATTTACGTGATATATTTTAGAGAGAGAGAGTTAGAGAAGGATGGAGGAAAAGGAAGAAAGAAGGAGAAAAACCCTGTAGAGAGAAGATCAAGGAAGAAGAAGTTTAACTTTCGATCCAAAAGTTTAAGGCAAATTCTTCTTCTATCTCTTTCCCTTTGATTCGTGTTTCTATGCATGCCTAGGAAATTCCATGATTTATTAAACACATAAAATTAAATAATTATGCATGTTTAATTGGATTAGAACATAGGTTTTATGAAATTGGTTCATATCTGTTCTTGTGTTATGAATTGATAAATGCATGATTTTGATTTGATTTCCGGTGTGAATTTTTATATGTTTACGTTATGTATTTTTCATATCTGTGGAATGATGGAACATAAAGACATGTCTAGGATTCCTGAACATTAAATAGGAACTAGGTTTGGTTTAAATAAATTTAAATAGACTCAATCATAATGATGCTTGCTATTTGAATGTTTTAAACAAACGAATGGATTTATTCTTTTAAAATATTTTAGTAATTAAGATTAAATGTGTAGGATGAATTGGATATGAAGAATACTTATTTGACGATATAATAAAATATCATTATGTATAAGATTCAGTTTGTGTAGGACATATGATATAGGAATCTTAAATAAATAATAAGTCATTCCTATTTTGTGATAACTTGATATCATATTATCATAATTATTTCTAGATTGTTTGATGTATTTCCTTAATCGTTACATCAATTGTTGGATTGTGTGGTTTAATGCACCGGTATAGGACGGTGGCATTCTAGGGACGGATTAACTTATCAGTTAAGTCCTACCTATTTTATATAAGGGAATGGATTAACTAAAATGTTAAATCCTACTTATATTCAAGTCAGGTCAGCTGAACAAGTTGAATGGCTTATGGAGGATTAATTTATTATATAAGGGAATGGATTAACTAAAATGTTAAGTCCTACTTCTCTTCAAGTCAGGTCAGCTGAACAAGTTGAATGACTTATGAAGGATTAATTTATACTAGATAGGATGGTTACTAGATTATATATATATAAGTATGGTGCCATGATATGAGCTTGACTCTCAGGATCAGTGGTTAGGGTGCGTATATCGCCAGGGATGTGTAGCTAGATATAGTATAGTTGTGTACCCTGGTAGGTCTAGGTACTCATGCCCACTATATGTGCGTTTTGCATGTTGCCTACTATTCAGGTTGAGACAACCCTATAGTCTAGTGATGTTCCTTTAGTGTGTGTGTATATATATATATATATACGGACTACTAGTTACTGTTGGATTGAGTAGGATGTATACGTGTATCGGATCTTTGCTTGGACTGTAGTAAAGTAGAACTTGTTTGTGGGTCTGACCCACCATTATTTTTCAAGTGTTCGTCAGGAGTAAAGATTGTTCGTGCTGAGTAGGGATCAGTCTACTTCATTCTTCCCATGCTACATAGGAGTTCCTTTATGATTCAATTTCCTGATTTAGACAGTTATTGCTGTCATTTGTTTAGTTTGGATTTTCTAGGGGTCCACACAGTATGGATTCCCGAGTTGTATTTTGGAGGATCAGTTGTATCAGAAGAGTTTATTAATTAATGGAAATATATTCTGAGGTTTATTATTAGATTATCATTTTAGTTTCTTGTCAGCATTTTATTTATTCTTCTTTATTCTTTTGTACTCTGTGTTCGTTTATTATCGATTCTATTTTTGATATCCTCGGTTTTCGGGCGTGGGCTTGGCCAACCCACATTCGGGAATCCGTGGGTATCACAGGCAGAGTGCCATCCCGGATGTAAGTCATGATCGGATCAATCCAACTTGGCTCATATGGAATAACATTCACTTGCCAAGGATCTGAGCCCGAAGGTTCTTCAAAAATGGATGGCTGGTTTAATATTCCTACTAAAATCACCCTTACCAATGTTTCTCCAGAACCTGAGGCACTACATGCTAGCCGATCGGCATCTTCATTATGCTCTCTCAGTATTTGGATGAATTCAATTTTTTCAAAGTTTTTGGCTTCCCGCATAACAGCAAAATGATATGCTTCTATCACTTCATCTTTGGTTTCATACTCGCCATTCACTTGCCGAATAATTAACTGCGAGTCACTAAAGACAGTCAAATTCCTGACCTTCAGCTCCTTGGCAAGCTTAAGTCCTGCCAGCAATGCTTCATACTCCGCTTCATTGTTGATGGCTCTGAATTCAAGCCGGAGCGCTTGACTTAAGGACGTACCTTCTGGTGTCTGCAATTTGATCCCAATGCCTGCCCCCATCTGATTTAAAGATCTATCGACAAAGAGTTTCCACAAGCAAACATGAAGGTCTTCCTCCATGTCTTCTGAATCATATTCTAGTAAAAAATCTGCCACCGTTTGCCCTTTGATTGCCGTTTTGGGTTCATATGTTATGTCAAATGAGTTTAACTCTATGACCAACTTCGTCATCCTTCCTGAGAGGTCTGGCTTATGCAGGATTATTCTAATAGGGAAAGTGGTTAGAACGATGATAGGATGGGATTCAAAATAATGCCTGAGCTTTCTTTTCGCATGCATTAGTAAGAGTATCACCTGCTCCACCTTTGAATAACGTCGTTCGGCCTCAGTCATCGTTTTGCTAACATAGAACACTGGATATTGCTTCCCCTCTGCATAGCAGATCAAAATGCCACTTGTCGCGATGCTGGATACCCCGAGGTATAAAAATAGCTTTTCGCCTGGTTCTGGAGCTGATAGGATCGGAAGGTTCTGCATATATTCTTTCAGAGCAGTTAATGCTAGGCGCTGTTCATCCCCCCAAACTTGTCTGCCATGGCTTTGTATTGTGTCAAAAAATGGTTTGCAGCAATCTGACAATTTGGAAATGAACCGGCTCAATGCAGCGATCCGTCCCGTAAGTGTTTGCACTTCTTTGACTGTTGTCAGCTCGGTGTTCTTAGTCAGAGCTCCTGCTTGGGTAGGGCTAGCCTCTATGCCTCTATGATTAACCACGTGTCCCAGGAATTGACCAGAACTCACGCCGAATGAGCACTTGGTTGGATTGAGCTTCATTCCATATTGTCTCAACACATCAAATACGTCTTGTAGATGTTTCAGATGGTCAACTTTCTTCTTACTTTTTACTACCATGTCATCAATGTAAGCTTCCACGGTCTTCCCTATTTGACCCTTGAAAATTTTGCTAATAAGTCTTTGGTAAGTTGCTCCGGCGCTCTTCAGTCTGAATGGCATGACTTTGTAGCAATAGGTCCCGCGCTCAGTAACGAAAGAAGTTTTCTCTTCATCAGCAGAGTCCATGGGGATCTGATTATAACTTGAATAAGCATCTAAAAAGGTTAAACGCTCATACCCAGTAGTAGCATCCACCATTTGATCAATTTTCAGCAGCGGAAAGCTATCCTTCGGACAGGCTTTGTTCAAATTGGTGAAATCAATGCACACTCGCCATTTCCCATTCTTCTTCTGCACAACAACAACGTTTGACAACCAGTTAGGATAATATATTTCTCTTATAAATCCCGCATCAAGCAGCCTGTCAACCTCCTCGGCTATGATCCGGTTGCGCTCTGAAGCAAACCTTCGTTGCTTTTGCTTTACAGGTCTTGCATTGGGATTAACGTTCAAGGAGTGACAGGATACGGAATGATCGATTCCAGGCATGTCTAGGTGGCTCCATGCAAATACATCGGCGTTTTGAGACAAAAAATCAACTAACTTCTGTTTCTCCTCCACGACAAGTCGTTCCCTCACTCTGGTTGTTCGTTCCGGTCGGAACCGATCGATCTGCACATCAACTAGGGGTTCTTCGGTCAAGTCCATTGGATCCTCCTCCCCACTATGCTTGGGGGAAGGCTCCTGTAATTGCTATCTCGGGCTTGCCGAACAGATGGGAGCTTTCCCTTTTCCAGCATACTTTAGCGTTACTGAATAATATTCCTTAACTGCAACCTAGTCCCCATGAATGTCAATCACCTTGGCTCCGTCTAGCCCCAGGCATCTCATTACTTGATGCAGAGTGGAGGGAACACCTTGAACTCTGTGGATCCACCCTCTGCCCATCAGAAGGTTGTAAGAGGGATGAATCTCGACAACTACAAAGGTCTCCATCAGAACTAGGGATGGCAACGGGGCGGGTTTGGAGCGGGTTTCTCTAAATCCCGCCCCGCCCCTTTTAATTTTTATCAAGTCCATGCCCGCCCCGAGACCCGCGACGGGTTGAATTTTCATATCCAACCCCGCCCCGTTAGGAAATACTGTTCCCCCGTGCCCGCCCCACTAACAAATTTTTTTCTCCCACTTTTTGGAACTTAAACTCCTGCTATTTAAATGTGCAAAGCCTAGGAATGACACAACATAAATAAAATTATATTTCCTAATAAATAAATAAAAAATAACATGCACATAACATAATTCAGATAACATAATAAACAAAAATAAAAGTTTAGTACAACCAAATCACAAGAAGTTCTAAGCTCCAACTTCCACCATAACCAAAACAAAAGCAAATTTAATACCAAGTTTATATCCCAAATTAGAATTATAAGAGATGGGTAATTGGGTAAGCCGCTAAAATAACTTATTAATATATATATATATATATATATATATATATATATATATATTAAATATAGTTATATGCAGTGCGGGGCGGGGCGGGGCCCCTAGGATATGTATATTGAACCCTTACCCGCCCCGTGACCCTCGACGGGTACAAAATCTGTATTCATGTCCGCCCCAACGGTATAACAAGTGTTCCCATATCCATTATTAACGGGGCGGGACGGGACGGGGCCCCGACGGGGCGGTAAAAATTGACATCCCTAATCAGAACCCTCTTTGTAGCATGTACTGCTACCTCTACCGTACCGATGGGCTCCACTCGTTTTCCATTAAACCCTAGCAAAGGATTTCCAGTGGGCTTGAGCCGATCCGGCTTGATCTCGAGCCGATCAAATGTGTCCCTCGGCATGATGTTCGCACTACTTCCAGGATCAATCAGAACTCTGCGTACCAAACATTCGACTACTGTCAAATTGACGACCAACGGGTCCTCATGAGGGATTTGAACACACAATAGATCTGTTCTGTCAAACTTTATCTGTGTTGATGCGCTCTGTTGGTGTAGAGTGTTGACACTACCTATCCTCCTCTTCATCCGTGCCTGGCGAAAGCGTGTTCGAAGCAGTTCATCTAACTCCTCAGTAAGCTTAGGCCGACCGTGAATTGCATTGATTATTTGAACTGGTTGCGTATTGTGAAAGTTCGACTTCTGATTCCTCTTCACGTGTTCCATTGGTCGGTTCTGTTCCACCGCCGGGCCTTGAATATAACTTGCAAACTCCCCTCTGGCTATCATCATCTCTACCTGTCTCCTTAAGTTCATGCATTCATTAGTCTGATGGCCAAAGTCAGAATGAAATGCACATTGCTTAGACTGATCCCTCTATTCAAGGGGTTGTCTGATTGGTAAAGGAGATCGGAACTTATCTTTATTTTCTTGGTACAGCTTTGCTAAGGTGACTTTCAATGGAGTAACCATCTTTTCCTCCCTGGGCCTCTTCTCAGATTTTCACGAAGGCTGACGATGTGGCTGAACCTGCTTTTGTCTGATCTTTGCTTTGGTTTTCTCCTCTATTGATATGACGGATGTCTTCCGAGCGTTAGCTGCCTCTTCTTCTTCCAAGCGCACAAATCCATCAGCTCTTTCATTAAGTTCATCCACAGTCTTCGGCATATTCACTACCAAGCTTGTGTGGAATGGAGTGCCACGAGTCATGCCAGTATAAACGCTTGAACCGCCGTAGAAGAATGACATTCAATCACCATATTCTTAGTAAGGTTAAACCTGGTTAGGAAAGCTTGGAGACGCTCATCCTCATGCTGCTTCATTGTGAATAGGCTCAAAATGTCCTTTGCTGGACACTTATTTCAATTAATATTGGCTTATGAACCGATCACACAAGCTTCGGAAACTATCCACTGAGCCCCTCGGTATGTTCTTGAACTAATTGAGCGCTGGTCCAGCTAGACTTGTAGGGAAGCACTTGCACATCAAGGAATCAATCTCAGTGTTCAGAGCCATTTTCAACTGGATGTGATACACATGATCAATCGGATCGGTCATTCCGTCGAACAGAATGAAAATGGGCATGGAAAATTTCCTCGGACTCGGAGCATTCAGAATTTCATCGGTGAACGGTGAATCAACCGTTCGAGCCGCTAAACGAAGGGCTTTATTTTCCCTCTGGAACCCTGCAATTGTTCTCTGATCTACAGATCTCTTCTCTGAGCTGCGATAGTCAAACGTCGCCATGGAAGGCCGATAAGTCAGATCGAATGATCTGTCCTCAACAAACTCTTTGTGCCACGGCGGTATAGCTTTATGACGATCAAACTGCATTGTTTCTCCTCGGCTGAGCGTTTCTTGATGTGGATCGAAAGTCATGGCTTCGTTTCGCCTGATCTGTTCACGTCGTGGATCCATGTGAGTTGATCTATCACGATCATCAACACGATGAGGATTTGGCGGTAAATCGTTTGGCCGGACCTCCTCGCGGTGAAGATCTGTCTGATTGTTCCGTACTTCCTCGCCGTGATGTGCTGCATCGGTACGTGCAATTTCTTCTCCTGCCGGGAGCGGTCGCGGAATCACCGGAACTTCTTGACGCTGCATTTCAGTCCTTAGATCTGCATTCTCTTTCCTTAGAGCTTCGATCATGCTCATTAACTCATCAAGTTTCATCTGCTGGACATTCTCTACCGTATTGGAGTTCTCACCCCCAGTCATCATTTCAGAACGGAGCAAAGGCATGAATCGTAAATTCTAAGTTAGATTTGAGTCTCGCTAACGCAAATCACATCAGATTTGAACTCAAATTTGACGAGTTTTGTTTTCCCTTCGATAGATCAGAGCTTTTCCGGCGTCTTAGCTTGCTGGATCGAGCCGCGATAGAATGAATCACAGCTGCGTAAACCTAACGCCAGTTTCTCAGAATCAATCAAGAATCTCTCAAGAGCAAAACGCAATTTCTCAGATCTGGATTAAACTTCTAGAAATCAAGCTTTGTCGTCACCAATTAGTCTAAATCAACACAACGTTGATCAAACAAGAATTAACCTCCAACGTTTCCCACAGACGTCGCCAATTGAAGATGCAAATAATCTTCTCTCTCTCTTTGGATAGAGTTTCATTACATTTTCCATTTTTCTTCCCCTTTTTACTCTCTTCACTGCCCTTTTATAGCAATTACAAATGTTGTTGGACTATCAGTTTTTGGCCTTTTTTCCAATAGGCTTGGTCTTCTTCGGTGGATCCTTCGAGCTTGGCCCATTCTGTGGTGCTCTTGCATGAGCTGTATTTCAATTGTTTGCCCCGATGCCACGTCTGTGGACTATAACGGCCCATATCACTTATTGTATCCTCAATAAATATTTGATGAGATGTGAAAAACTCAATGAGAATGAATTTTGGTTTCACCAGACATATTTTTAATAAATGTAAAACTAAATTAAATAAAATATGTTTAAAGACAATTCATAAACTAATTTGATTCGTATACTTCACAATGGATATAATTGCGAGGAAAAAAAAATGAATTTATAAATTCAAAACAAATATATAAAAATATAATTTTATTGCATTAATATAGTAGTAGAAGTAGAAGGAAATTTAGAATGGGATTATTATTATTTTTGTAGATTTATTAGAAATTCAAATTTTAGTAGAATGAGAATTTTGAACTGCATATATTTTATTGATGTACCAAATTATTTTCACACCAAGTAACCGACAGTGGATAATACCTAACAATGTAGCCACTAGATTATACCTAACAAAGCAACCGGAATTCTAAATAAATATGTTTTCACCAAACTTATTTTTGTGACAATGTGAATATATTATGAAAAAATTATTAAAAATAAAAGAGGAATAATGAAATAAGTTTTACTTTCGAATAGAAAGTACGCCCTTGCTAAATAGAATATTAGCAATCTATTTTTTTTATGTGTATTTATGAAAGATTTAGTTACTTAATAATATTGATTCAATTTAAAAAAAGATTGGACGACTTTAATAAAAATATATATATATATCTATTCTACAAAAAGAATTAATAAAATACATTTTAATAATTTAAATTTTAGGATAAATTGCGCAAAACTCTATTGAACTATCACCTATTTGAACAAAAGTTGAAGCAGGTAAATTAATCTCTCTCATACTATATATATATGTTGTATAGAGATGTAGATTCAGTTAATTTGCAAATGGTTTTGTTTAGAGACCAATGTTTTCGTTTAAATTTTTTAAAAACAGATTCATTTTCTTTTAATTTATAATCTCCGTTATACAAACCCATTTTCATTTACATGAGAAAAAAGAAAACAAAATAACATGTGATGCACCTCTTTGTGTTGAATGATTATCCTTTTTTTGCCATCAATTAAGGATCCCTTCGTTGCAACATAATTCAATCAACGTCCAATTTGATAAGTTTCGAGTTCTCAATCCTTGTATTGCAAATATATATATATATATATATATATATATATATATATATATATATATATATTAAAAAAATAAAAAATAAATAAATCATCAAAATTCAAAGATTACATAAAAAGGCACAACTACGTATTTTTTTCAAACATTGAGGCACAATTAAGTACTTACCTTATATTGTATTTCAATTTAATGAAAATCTCAAAATTAACACAATCTAAACTCAATTTGCATTGGAGTAACATTTAACAATTTTGAAATTTTCATTACAAATATGGAATGTTTTGAGAAAGTAAATTTAAATAAAATAAAATTATAAAAAAAATAAAAAAAACACATGCTCTCTTTGTATTAAATGATTATCCTTTTTCACCATCAATTAGGTCCTTGCAATATAGTTTCAATCCTGATATCACCAAAATATATATATATATATATATATATACACATACACGAAAAGAAGCACAACTAAGTACTTACCTTGTATTGTACTGCAATCAAATAAAAATTATGAAATTTACCTTATATTGTATTACAATCTAATGAAAATTATGAAATTAACACGACCTAAATTCAATATGTATTGGACTAACATTTAACAATTTTGATATTTGCATTACAAAGATGAACGTTTTGAGAAAAATAATTTTAAATCAACAATACAAATTGACACTAAAAAATAAAAAATAAAAAACACCAACACATGGTCCATCTTTGTGTTGAATGATTACCCACCCTTTCTTTGTCCTCCTATAAGGAATTTGATCAATTGATAATTCTCGACCTCCTCTTTTCTTTCGTCAATCTCCTTACCTTCCATCTTATTAATATTTTGTGTCTTTTGGTTGTCTACTCCAAAAGGAAACGTATTATACAATTATAATAACCACAATTTAATTTAAAAGGCATTAACTTTTATTAAATATTGTCTATCATCATAAAAGAAAACGTTTAACAATGTAATTATTATATAGGAATAAGATGCCAATGAAACATTTTAATTTAAAAGGTATTAACTCATATTAAAAATAGTGGTTTGTGTCAATCATAAATAAAATGAAACGTTTTTATCCATATCATTTTAGAAATAAGATGCCAATGAAACGTTTGTATCTTTAAGGATTCAACAAAAGAAAACATAGTATAAAATTAATAGTAATCAAAATTTAATTTAAAAGCTATTAACTAACGTAAAAAGTACTAAAAATATATTTGAAAATTAAAAATATCCTACCCATATTAAAAATACAATTGTTATATAAGAATAAGATAGAACGAAACGTATTTTAAAAAAATAAAAAATACATCCTTAGGGGTGGTCTTCACCAAAAGAAATCGTAGTATAAAATTAATAGTAATCAAAATTTAATTTAAAAGCTAAGCTATTAACTATTATAAAAAATAGTATAAAATGTTTGAAATTCAAAATATCCTACTCATATTAAAAATAGAAGTTTGTGTCCATCATAAAAGGAAATGTATAAGAACACAATTATTATATAAGACTAAGATGGAAGGAAATGTAATATATATATATATATATATATATATATATATATATATATATATATATATATATATAGTATGAATGATTAGATGAATCATTAAGTGCTGTAATTTGATATAGGTCATTAGGTGGTTTAATGAGAATTTTTATTAAAAAAAATATTAAAAATGTTAAGAAATGTGACTTTTTTTGTGAAAAAAAAAAAAAAAATCAAAAGTGTTAAGAAATTAGCTACACTTTATTTTGGATGAATAATAATGTAAAAATTGATTCTATCATGAATTATTGATGACCTCTTCAAATTCAAATAAAATTGTAGATGAATTGTATATATGCATATTTATTGATTTAATTACATATTAATAATTAAAAGTAAAAGTTACAATTGGTAAGCACATGAGATGAAATGTGTAAATGACCTCTTCAAGTGAAGATGTAATAGTCCTCTCTTGATATAAAATAATAGAAAATGTCAAGAAATTCTTAATATGCTAAATAAATGTATTCTTATTAAATTATTTACACATTAATAATTTAAAATAAAAAATAAGAAAATGTAACCATCCTCTCTCATGGTTGATAAATGCATACTTATTAACTTGGTTATATATTAATAATTAAAATAAAAATTGCAATTGATGAACAAATGAGTGAAACTTGTTTAGAAATAATAAAAATATATATACACTTTTATAAATAGTATATTGATTGAAATTCTTAAGTATGTGTTATGAATATGAAAAGAAAATATATATATATATATATATATATATATAGATATATATATATATATATACACTTTTATAAATAGTATATTGATTGAACTTCTTAAGTATGCGTTATACATATAAATCATTAACTAATTAATAATGATTGTGCGCTTTTAATGTGACTTTTTTTTTTTTGCAAAAAAAAAAAAAAAAATGTTAAGAAATTAGCTATATATATAGATAGATAGATATAGATATATAGATATCCCTGCCGTGGGTCACCATTCCTCACACTTACTACCGCCTCTACCATCTTCTTTTGCTCATGGCGGCTCCACTTCTCTCACTACACCACCGTCCCAATCTCTCTCTCTACCACCACCACCCCAACTCTCCCTCTCTTAATACAACCAGTGCAACATATTTTTCTCTCTCCTCTATTATCAAACTAATGTAAGATTATTTATTAATTGTGTGGCCCACATGTTTTGGATATGTGATATATTTTATTAATTAGTGGTGAAGTAAATAGGTATCAAATTAATATTATATTATTTAGTCAACTTATAAATTACCTTTATGGTAATTAATTATTGGAGAAGTTTTTTCCTATTTATTCCTTACTTTGATGAAAAAGTGGAATTAAGGTTATTAAAATGAAAATTGGTCATCTCTTTGCCTTTATAAAAGTGCATATTCCCATCAGTTATGTACGCTAATGAAACAACACGATATAATTTTCATGTGTGCAAAAGGTCAAGAGAGATAAATCAGTTTCTACGTTTTGCCTATTGTTCAGAATTGCAGCTTAGTTCGTTGATAAAGGATCTCGATATTGAACTTGATCTGAACAAGGTTTGCTATCATGGATCGAGATATTTATATCTAACTATATTTATTTTTACATTATAGGTATATGAGAATAATGAAGTTCTAAGATTTGGGATTCCTATTTATTTGTGATTAATGATTTGCATGAATAATTAAAGTTTATATGTCGTATCAGAGCTCATGGTTTAGGAAAACACTTGCATAAATAATATTTTCAATTTAATCCGATTACATGTCTAATCTTTCGTGTCTGAGTGCATATAAATATATTTGAATATGCTGCTATATTTGATTTGATCGAGACTAATAAACGTGGCCCACCGTTGATTAATTGATATGCCTTTTGAGTCCTTTTATGAATAATTACTCTATAGTAATTTTATTTTGATCAGTTTACGTGAACATGATTATATATTACTTGAAAGTTAATTATAGAGAGCATGTAAGCATGTATAATAATTCATCAAGACACATAATTATTGTGTACAAACAAACTGATGCAACATATGTTTCATGGATTGATTTATTCTATTATAGAAATTTAAAGTTCTAAAATAACATGAGTTTAGAAATTTAATTTAATCTTATTATTGGACAAACAAATAAATTATTGTTTTTGTACTCATACGTACATACATAATGGAGAGTCAATTTTAGATTGATTCAATTATGATATTCAAGTCCAAAAATAAAAATAATATATTTTATTATGTATATAAAATAAAAGGATATTTTTATTGTATTTTCGGACTATTAAGTTTCTGGGGTCGGACTTACCTAAACTTGGATTGATCAGTATGAACATGTGTATATATTAAATGGGTAAATTAATGATTAATTGTTACTAACTAATTTAATATTTGTATTATGTGAAGGTTAGTAGCTACCAAAGTGGCCTAACCATAATGATTGAAGAATATTAATTTTAGTAATAAACATAATTATTGATGAATTAGTCACTAAATAATTTAATATTCATATTATGTAAATGTTAGTAGTTGCCAAAGTGGCCTAACCATAATGGTTGATGAATGTTAATTTTAATAGTAGACATAATTGCAATATTTGATGAATTATTAATGCTTATGGTTTGTTATGATATTCATGAATATTGAGTTTATTTAATTATAAGAAATAATTTCCCAAAGGGAATTGATTTTCAAGTGATTAATAAATATTAAGGGGTTTTATGTATTTTTTAATTAGGTAAATATAGGATATCCAAAGGTAACTTATTTGTTTAATTAACTAATGCATCACCAATGAAGGTATACATATAAATACATATAAACATCATTATTAGTATTTTATAGTTGACACCCAAAGGGGTACTATAGTTATACGTTGTATTTATATTTTTAAGTTATATATACGTGTTGTTAACTCAAAGCATTATTGTTGTCAGTATTTTATCTTATTATGTTTGTTTTATTATATCTCTTAATGCGCATGCTACATCTGTACTAATCTCAATAGGACTAACTTCTCATAATGGAATGAGTAAGTTGAGTTCAAAATTTAGATGTGTTAAATCATGATTTAGCATTTTAAATTGAGAAACCTATTATTATTACTGATAAAGACAGTGAGGGAAAAAAGATTCTCCATAAAGCTTGAGAGAGATCGAATAGATTAAACATTATAGTTATGCGAATAATTGTTTCCTTTAGTGATAGTGCTAAGAAATATTTGACTAGAAGAATGTTTTCGTATTATTGATAAATATCTAAAACAAAAATTATTAATTTATATCACTACTATGCAATTTTGTTGGTACTCTTACTAGGTATTGGTATGTTCTTAAGATGACTAATGTTGCTACAAAATTAAGAATCGTAGGGATGATTTTGGATGAGAAATTTCTCATTAAATTTATTCTCAATTTCTTGTCCACTCAGTATGAATCATTTCGAATTAAGATAAGTGGAAGTGAATGAATTGACCATTATGTTAATTTAGGAGGAGACAAGGCTTAAGCAGTAGGTAATCATTACGTTCATCTCATGACTCAAGAAGGTAGAAAGAAATTTGGGAATAAGCCTGAAAGAGCATTAAGTAAGCAACCCCGAAAATTAAAAGATTTAGGTCAATCTACTAAAAGAATGTAATAATGTAAAAGTGTCATTTATGTATTGAACACTTTTAGAAAGATTACATGAAACATAAAGAATGATTCGAAAAGAAAGATAAACCTTTTAACTTTTGTATATTTCGAATCACTTATTGATATTCCTTCCAATATATGATAGTTGACTTAAGTACTAATGTTTATGTTTCAAATAGATGCAAAGATTTCTAATGGCCTAAACCACAAATTCAAATGAGAATTTCTTATTTATGAGAATTGGGAAAAAGTTTTATTGAAACCATTGAGACATTTTGTTTAGTCATAGATAATGAATTTTATTTAAATTATTTTAAACTCTTTATATTTTTTCAATTTCTCTCAGTTTGATTTTATTTCAAAACTTTATGTTAATGATTTTTCCTTTAAGTTTGATAATGATGTTTATTCAAGAAATTCTAATTTGTGAGTTATGATATTATTGTTGATGATTTTTATAAATTCAAACTTGATAGTTTATTTATTAAAACCTTTTTGACCTTACATTATAACGTTAGAATTAAGCGTAACTCAATTAATGAAAATTTATTATCTTGTAGCATAAAAAGACTAAATAATATTCAATGAAAGGTTAGGAAAATTAGTAAAGGATGTGATTCTTCTATATCTAAACTTTACTAATTTTGGCGTGTGTGTAGATTGTATTAAGGGTAAACAAACCGAACACACAAAGAAATGAGTCACAAGAAGTACAGAGTTTCTTGAAATTATCCATATAGACATTTGTAAATCTTCTGATGTTCCATCTTTTGGTAGAGAAAAATATTTTATTGCCTTTTTAGTTGATTTTTTCACGTTATAGATATATCTATTTGTTGCATGAAAAATCTTAAGCAGTGGATACTCTTGAAGTATACATAAATGAAGTTGAAAAATAACTAAATAAAAAGTGAAAATCATAAGGTCATATAGAGGTGGTGAATATTATGGAAGTATGATGAAACATGTTAATACTTTAACCGTTTGCTAAACTCCTTGAAATGTATGACATTTGTGCTCAATACACTTTGCTATACACCACAGTAGAAGCGTGTAGCTGAAAGGTGTAATCGTACTTTTATAGATGTGGTTAGGAGTATGTTAAGTAATTTTTTGTTACCCATAATCTAAAGGATACAAGTTTTACTATCCTAAACATAGTATGAGAATTGTTAAAACCAGAAATATCAGATTCATTGAGAATGGTAAAGTCAGTGGGAGTGATAAAAATAAGAATATGATTATTCAAGAAGTTAGGGTATAAATTTCTTTACCTATAACATCTAAGGGAATAATTGTTTCTTCAGTTGTTGAACTGTATAACAATGAGAACAATTGAATGATCAACAACTCCATAATGAGATTGTCACCAATGAATAAATTGTAGAAGAATCATAAGGAATAACATTAAGACGATCTCAAAGAGAAAAGAGATCTGCGATTCCGAATGACTATGTGATATATCTGCAAGAATCTGATTTTGATATACAGTGAGATATATATGAATCCGGTTACATATTCACAAGCCATTAATAGTAATGATTTTACTAAATGGATTAGCACCATGAATGAAGAGATTATAAAGAAACCTTCTCTCCAGTATCTAAGAATGATTCTTTTAAAATATAATGGCATTAGTAACTTATTATGATCTAGAGTTACATCAAATAGATGTGAATATAACTTTTATGAATGAAAGTTTAGAAAGAGGAAGTCTATATAGAACAACTTGAAGGCTTTACATTAGAAAGTAAAAAATACATGGTTGTAAACTTAATATGTCAATATATGAATTTAAACAAGCTTCCTGACAATGGTATATTAAGTTCAATGATACCATTATTTCTTTTGGTTTTAAGTAAAATACTGTTGATTAGTATATATACTATAAGGTTAGTGGGAGTAAGTTTATATTTCTGATTCTATATATATTGATGATATTTTTTTTGGAAGTAGTGATCGTATAAGTTTATTATATGAAACTAGAAGTTATCTCTAAGAACTTTGAAATGAAATATATGGATGAGGTATCTTACGTGATAGGAATAAAACACGTGAATTTTTTAGGATTATCTCATAAAGTATATATTGAAAGAGTTCTAGAAAGATTTGGTATGGAACATTGTTCAACCAGTATTGCTCCATACACAAAAGGAGATAAATTCAGCCTAATGCAATCCCAAAAAATGAATTAGCTAGAGTGTAAAGAAACAAAAAATATTCCTTATGCATATATCGTGGAATTTGATGTATATACAAGTTGGTAGGGGATAAAAAATTATATGATCACACTTAGGAAGACATTTTTATGAATATGTTGATAATTATTAATTCACAATTGGTTATTTGTTCCTTTTAGCTGGATGAACAATATTATGAAAAAGTGTAAAGTAATTTATTATTACTTTATCTATTATGAATTTTTAATTTGTAACATGCTTTGAGACTACAATTTATGGTTGCAGAATTTATTTCAGGACTTGGAGTTATGCATACCATTTTCAGATTGCTGAAAATTTATGCTGCAATTGTTGATCTTCTTGTATGAAAAATGATAGGTATTCTAAAGTTGAAATACTTTATCATTAAAGAAGATGTTTAGAAACAATGAATGTTTATTGAACATATAAGCACACAACTTATGATTGCAATCCATTAACGAATGAACTACGTACTACCCAAGACATTTATAGAACATGCTGAAAGAATGGGTCTTGAATGTAGTCAATGATGATTATTTTTTAATTGTGGATTGCTTAAAAGTGTTTATATGTATTTGATATTTTACGCTAATTAAATGTGTTTATGATATTTCCTATTAATTAATGTACATATACGTATTGTTTTAATAAATGGTAATAGGAATAGTCTTGGAAAAGACATTATTGTTAGATCATTATTGATACTTCTCATTTATAGACTATGTTGAATAGGTTACTAGTGTTGTGGTACATGAAAGGGACTGTGTCATTTAGGGACATATAACCACTATGACTCGCATTGGTAGTTTATTTACCATTGTATTAATAATGACTAACTTAATGAGTCAATCTGATTTATGATGCACACTAATGACTATTTTACTAAACCACTATAGAAGTTATCATATAGGCCAAGTGGGAGAATGTAAGATTATTTATTAATTGTGTGGCCCACATGTTTTGGACATGTGATATATTTTATTAATTAGGGGTTAAGTAAATAGGTATCAGATTAATGTTATATTATTTGGTCAACTTATAAATTACCTTTATGGTAATTAATTATTGGAGAAGTGTTTTTCCATTTATTCCTTACTTTGATGGAAAGTGGAATTAAGGTTACTAAAAGGAAAACTGGTCATCTCTCTGCTTTTATAAAAGTGCATATTCCCATCAGTTATGTACGGTAATGAAACAATACAATATAATTTTTATGTGTGCAAAAGGCTAAGAGAGAGAAATCAATTTCCACGTTTTGCCTATTGTTCAGAGTTGCGGCTTAATTCATTGATAAAGGATCTCGACATTGAACTTGATCTCAACAAGGTTTGCTATCATGTATCGAGGGAAACAGTGACTCATATGGCTTTCTTGTTTGTGGACGCAGTAGAGGCGACCTAAGAATGGAAACACCCAGCCCGGAACGGAAGGCTTGGCTGGAAACTACAAACAGAGAGAGTTAGGTAGGGACGGACAGACTTAGGAAGTTAATGCGTTACTTACTTAGGGCATTAGGGAGGATAGCGGGTATCATCGATACGACGATTGATCCACAGACTGGCTTAATAACTGGGGTAAACAGCTAAAGAGGGATGTGTTGGCCTAAGGATTTTATCTAAAGGTCAATCTTATGTTTTGATGATTACAAACCATTAATGATGTTTAAGTACTAATGTTTTCATTGAGTGATATATAGTTGATCAATATTCAATCCTCAATGTTGAGCTAGAAGATCCATTCCAAGCATTACAAATACTCAAGCTATGGATTCAAGGAAGCCTCAAAGTTGCAAGAAATTGAAGAAAAGTTCGGACTTCAAAGATCACACAAAGCATTTCAAAGAAAGAAAGCAAGTCTTCATCAAGCCTAAACGATCATGGTCAAAAATGAAGAAAAGGGGTAGATAAGATAGTGAGAGCTTAAGATTTAATGTCAAAGTATTTTTGAATTCATTTGAAGCTCATCTCTATAGGACCATGCATATCATACATCATATGCTCCTACATCATTAGCAATAGACTTTGAACTTCAATACACATATATTTAACATATGAAGTCTTTGCTAAGAATGAGTTAGTTCAAGCTTGCATAAGCTTTGAAAGAACTCAACTTAAGCTAGAAATGCTAGGACCATGCACATTAATCACAATACTTATTTTGGTCTCTAGAAAGAAAAGGAAAAGGCATTGAATTTTATATTTCATCTTTAAAGCCTTTATTGCCATAATTTGGTAAATGACTCTAGGACACAATGCACTTGAAATTTAACATCTTCATATGTCCCTAGAATCCTAGAAATAGGCCTTGAACTAAATTGAATCATTCATCAAAGTCCTAGGTGCTAGAAAAATGAATATCTCAAAAGAAGCAATTTTCAGCCTAGAAAATTTCCAGACCAGCTTGCACTCAAAATGCTATAACTATTTGTGTAGTTGGAATTTTTACATAAGGCTAGTGGAATTAGAAAGCTGACTTCGATCTCTTGAGTTTAGACTCAAATTTCACCTAAAAAGGATTTGAATTGAGAGAGATATAACCATCACAAGATGACTGATTCTGCTCTGCGAAAATTCTGACCAGGTTGCACTAAAATGGCCATAACCATTTCTGTGTTTAGAATTTTTTAGCAAGGCTAGTGGCATTAGAAAGCTTACTTCAAGGTAATAAATTTAGACTCAAATTTCACCTCATTTGGAGTTTCATGGACTGAGTTATGTCCATCTAAAGTCATGAACTTTTTCTGTCCAAACCAATTCAGCAGCAGCCTTCATGAGCAAGAGCCACCTCTATAAGAAATAGAGCCAGCTCTCTCAAGGCTAATAGAGCCTGCTCAATGAAATTTAGAGAAGGCTCAATGGGAATTAGAGAAGGCTCAAAGAATAGAGAAGGCTCCATGAAAAATTAGAGAAGGCTCAATGAGATGGAGAAGGCTCCATGAAATAAAAGAGAAGGCTCTTTCAATTCCAGTAGGCTTTTTAACGAAAAATTAGAGAAGGCTCAAAGAAAAGAGAGGGCTCAATTAAAAGAAAGAGAAAGCTCTTTTCCACAACTTCAGTATTTGAGAGGGCTCAATTAAAAAGAGAAGGCTCAATTAAAAGAAAGAGAGGGCTCTTTTTTGTTCCAAGTAAGCTACGAAAAATGCATCTTCAAAATAAAGAGCAGGCTCAAGTTTTTACAAGAGCAGGCTCTTTCTAATGAAAATGAACAAAGAGCAGGCTCACATTTTTACAAGAGCAGGCTCTTTCTAAAGAAAATGAACAAAGGGCAGGCTCTTTTGTTTACAGAGCAGGCTCCTTCTGGGGTTTTGAACTGCAACGAAAATATTTTCATTAATTGATCCCAACAACCTGTAACAGCTATATTGAGTCTCAAAATTCTATAAATACAGAGGGCTAGCATGCTGAATGCAACTACCATTTTGAGAGACATTACATTGCAAGAGAGCTTTTGTTCTCATCTTCTCTCTCATTTCACGCTTATTCTATTTTTGAGAGATTCTAGTAAAAGATCAAAAGGGCTTTTGCTCTTGTCTTAATCTTCATAGAGTTTCTGCTCTATTATACTACTTGAGAGAGTATTCAAGAACATTCATTCAAGTGCATCCCAAGAGAGCTTTTTGCTCTACCATTATACAGAGCTTTTGTTCTGTATTTTTTCCTCATCATCTCTCATACATTTCATACTTAGAGTTTGAGCTTCACTTGACTTCATATATACTCTATTGTGAGGTTTGATTTGTATCAGTTCTTGAGAGGATTTCTTGTACTACAAATTCTATCTATAAATCTGCTGTAAGACTAAGAGGAAGAGTTTCACTTAGCAAAGAAATTGTAAGGGCTGGTGTGGCCTATGTAAAACTAAGAGAGGTGGTCTCTTAGCAAGGATATTGTAAGGGTTGGTGTGACCCAAAGGAAGACTAAGAGAGGTTTTCTCTTAGCAAGGAGTTTCTTCTAATCAAGGTTTGCTCTCCACCCGTAAGGAGAAGCTATATTGGATTGGGAAGTCTCAAGAGGGATCTTGAGCCGAGGAGTAGGAGTTTTCCGAACCTCGCAAAAATCGCCGTGTTATAGTTTGCAATTTCTCTTCCCTTATCTCTTTTATAATTGTGCTATAAATTATTTACTTTCATATCTTGATTTCATATGTTGATTATTGCACAATAGGTTATATTGTTAATTAGAAATTGTATTTCTATAAATTATGAATATTGGCCATTGACTCTATTCACCCCCCCTCTAGAGTCAATTCTTGAGTAACAGGATGCTATACTATATTTACCTAAAAGAGCCAGTCCAAGTCTCATCCCTTGGGATAGAAACGGACTTTATGGCCAAAGAGCTAATTAATTAATATATTCATTTATTTTTGTCACAACCTACAAAGCGGGGCAAGGATATTTCGTTAATAAATATAGGGGAAATGAGTCTCCAAAAAGCATATCTTCTATTCAAGAAAAGTCCATAAAAGACTTCTTTCTTTCTGCAATCAGTTTAGACAGGTATTTATGATATTTATTTATGCATTATAGGTATGTAAAAATAATGATGTTTCAAGATTTGGGATTCATATTTATTTGTGATTAATGATTTGCACGAATAAATAAAGTTTACAACTAAGCCCCAAATCCATAGTAATTTCAAACTCTCTCTCTCTCTCTCCTCTGTTATCAAAGCCCTAATTGACGACAATAAACCCCAGTACTTTATCGCCCTATATAAACGAGGTGGATAAGGGTGGGTTAGATGACAATGGTGATGGTAATACTTGGAATCGAGAAAACCCAATTGGGATTTCGGGGCTGAGCCTGTAGACATTTGTAGGGGTAGAGATTGATCAAGGTTCGAGTCCAACAATAAGACATTTGCTTGCCCAGAAACCAAATTTGCACTACCACCACCATCAGTTGCACCACCCCACCACCACTTAATTGAACCCACTATGATTTCATTCGTAATGAAAATCACGAACCCACCATAAAATCCATTCGTGCTAGGACTTAGGCTAAACAAAACTAACTCATTTGGTGGCTACTAGCTGTCATATCTTCAATTTTGTTATTAGTATTTTATTTATTATTGTGCATTTATTAATGCCTATTTGAACTTAAATTTGCATATTTAATTGAATTAAAAATTTAAGAGTAAAGAAAGAAAAAAATTAAGGAAATATGGGACCCGGAGTTCAATTGTAATGTAGTGTTTGTTGTGGATAGAAACTGATACTTTTAAAATTTTATGTTGTTATAAAAAAATTGAACTGAAAAGTTCACTTGGAAGCTTTGTGAACTGCCAGCACAACACCCATTCCTACATATAGATAAGTACTCGGTATATTAGATATAATAATTGAAAAAGCTTTCTGAAGAAGCTTGTTGTCGGTTTCCTTGATGGAGTCGCCACAACCAACAAAGCTTGAGAGTTGTGTGTGTTTAAGAGGTGGCCAAGTTTTACATTTATAAAAAAAAGCCACTACTACCTTTCTCTATATAAAATATAGATAGGGCGAGTAGGGATCGTCCCAAGGGATTTGATGGTGTATCGAATTGTGAAACTATGGTAATTAGGGTTAGTAGGTCAAGTGATCACACAATTGGTTGGTTGGTTGATTAAGCTAAATTGAATTCAACTAAATAAAATAATATGAGGTAAATAAGAGAGAGAGAGAGGTCTTAGGGTGTAGAGATCACCACCAAGCAATACTTTTCTATACTATTAACAAGTGATCAATTGAGGGTAATGGATGTGTTGCAATATGATAAGGGTGTGTGTGCATTAGGTTGATTCAATTGGCAAGGATGACAAATCAAGCAAGTATTGTCTAAACATCATGTGAAGAGCACAATATATCTAAGCAATAGAGCATATATTGTCTAGACAACATGGGATAGCACAATAGATCAAAACAAGTCATTAATCCTTCATTAAGCTCACAATCCACATGCAACACAATATTAGAGGAATATGCCATTTGGACTCACAAGCATGGAACATCAAACATCAAGAGTAGATTGTCCTCCCATCTAACATTATACTACCACTACACTAAATCTACACTACTAGCATGAAAATAAAGCTATCTAGACTAGGGGAGAGGCACAAACCATCAAGAATAGGCATAAACCATCAAATGAACCAAAATAGCATTCATTAAGCATATCATCTTGATAATCTCTAGATCTATAGCATCAATACACATAGACATGCATCAAAAACACTAAATCTAGAGATAAGCACATGAATATCCTACTTTAGCATACATAGACATATGGGTAGCATAGAATAGTCAATTGGAAGCATTAAACCATACAAACCATGAAATAATCAAGATTTATATATACATGAATATCAAGATGTATCATACAATACTAATCCCTCAATAATACACAAGATTAGAGTATAGAAAGCATGCTTGGGGCTAACTCTAGCCCCAAGAAGATGTCTAGCCACTCATGGTAGTGATGATCCAACCCTCAAGGGCTAACTCCATGGCTGTTCCTTGTAGATGAAGATCTCCTCCAATGGTTGCTCTAGCTTCCTCCCTTCTTCTTCTCCAAGAATAGCCTCCAAGATGATTTTCAATGTGTGACAAGAGACTCTAGACTACCATCTAAAAAAGTGTATCATATTCCTTATATAGGTAGGTCAAATACACCCTATGATGAGCTGTGGTCGTGCAAGGCATATTCTCCAATGATTGGGTGAAGGACGGAATAAATGAGCTGGACTTTAACTTTTTCTCGCTGGAGGAAGTTCGATCGATCGAACCTTAACTTGGATTAATCGAAGATGGGTTCGATCGATCGAACTGCATCTTGGATCGATCGAAGTGGTCTGACTCCTCCGGATAAGAGCAAGGCTGAGATATTTCGAAGATATTTATGGGGAAAAGGACAAAAGTGGTTGGTAGGCGTACAGTTGTGGATAAGATCAATCATTTGAATAGGACAAAATAGGGTTCGATCGATCGAAGGTGATGTTGGATCGATCGAACTTGGAATTTCAGCAAAGGCCAAGGTTGGATCTATCGAGAAGTACTATGATCGATCATAGATGTTCGATTGATCGAACTCTAAGTTGGATCGATCGAACTTTTCAGCTGCACAACTTTGATTCCTTTTTGCTCCTTTCTTTCTCCACTTTGCTCCCTCCTTTGGTTTATCTCAGGATTGCTTCAATTAAGCTCTTATTTGGCTGAGTTAGCTCAATTTTGGGATTAGTGCCTGAAAATATAAATAACACGTAATAAGTCTAAAACGGTAAAGTAAGATAGATAAAGGTACTAGAATGCTTAAGCTTAACGGGTTTAAATGCGCACTTTTCAGTGCTCATCACACCCCCAAACTTAAATATTGCTAGTCCCTAGCAATGAACTAAGAAGTAAAGGAATGAAATGAATAACTAAACAAGTATAAACTGGAAAGCAAGTAAAATGATAGCGCCACTTTCGTAGGGAACACGATTGCATTTAGCATATGTAACAAGCCTTTTAAACCCCTAGGTTACCCCTAGTGGACGAGTAAAGTCTCGTGAGGGTTTCCAGAAATGATACCCACAAACATTAAGCTCATTCTTTCAAAAGAGGCACCAATATTGCAAACAAGCATTGGGAGAAAACTACCTCAAGTATCCAATTTTTCAACCATTTCCAAGCAATCTCCTAAAATTTCAATATCAAGCAAGCAAGTATGGTCCTCCACATATCAAGAAAATGATCATGAAAATCGAAACAAGTCTAGAATCCATGTGAGAGGTCTGGCATCAAGTGTGTTGCTATCTTAGCCAACTAGAGAAGTAATCACATCCTTACCCTCAAACTAGCACACAAATCTAGTACCGATCATCAAGATAAGAGAGTGGACCTTTTATTAAAGCTTTATTGTTCTAGGTGTGCTTATTTTTTTCACTCCATTTTTTATTTATTATTATTATTATTTTTTTTTATTGAGGATCAAAGATGGAAGTATTGTGCAATGTGTTGATCTCTTAAGCTTTCTAGGATATTCATGTAGCGAGCTTTAGGTCAATGAATCCCAAACCAGATAGCTTTAGGGCATTAGGTGTTAAGACACCCCTACGGACTTACCAACTCAAATCAACTAGGCTACAAATCAAGACAACAACCATCTAATCATTTCCCACTTCTCACCTTTTGGGAGAAGTCCTCACTTTTATTGCTTTTTGCAACTTTTTTTTTTTTTTTTTTTTTTTTTTTTCAATTCAATTATTAACCTAGAGTTTGGGCCCTCCACCTTTCGGCGCGAGAAGTTCACTGCTTAATGAGGCAAGAATCCTGGCTATTCAATGAAAAGGGGTTGTTATCCACCTTTATCAAGAATGAAAGCTTTCAATGCACTACTAGCCCAATTGGGATATAACCAATTCAATAATCAACAAAGCATGTACCCCACAATTGAATGCTAGCGTGCGCCGGTGCTAGTGTAGAATCCTAGAATGAATCTCAAAACAATCACAAAATCAGGATGATGTGGACCACAAATGCAAGCAAGATATCAATCTTTTGAAAAATTTACTCCTAAATGGCATCCTCAAGGCATACAAGGAGTATTGGACTCTCAAGTCAAGCAATTTTTAAATTTTAAGCAATATAGTCCTCAAAAGATCAAAATCATAGCTAGAAATGGACCAAGTATAGAAAGATCCCTCAAATACACAAGACATGCTCAAAATTTGAATTTTAAAGTAACACTGAAACATACACCAATACCCCCAAACTTAAACTGCACATTGTCCTCAATGTGTGAAGAGAACAAAAGAAAGAGTATACCAGTGCTTTAGACATGAATGATCGGGATAGAAGTATCCAAAGTGGGTGGCATGGCCCCCCCCAAACTTGGGATAAACTATGGTCCTGAAAAGTTTGCACTCAGATAAACTCATTAGATAATAAGATAGGATAATCAGTGCAAAGTGGACATGCAAGTGTAAAATGGGATAAATAGAGAATAGAGAGAGAGGTGTAAGAGTGGTCTTGAAAAATTAGGCAGCACTCTCTCACTGAAGTCACTGTGGTGTACCTGATGGAGTCAAACATACAAATATGAGATACTAAGAGACATCCATAATCAAAAAGCAATATATAGAGAATATAAAGTGCAGGTACATCAATAAAATAATAAAGCCGACAGATCGGCCGCAAAGTATAATACAGTAACAGTGACAGTATAATACAGATCCAGAATAAAAGAAATGAAAGCATAGAACAACTGGAGGTGGAGTCTCAGGAGGCCTGATCGTGAAGATTTGCAGTGGCTGGAGGTGCAGGTGCGGGTGCAGGTGCAGGGAGTCGGTTGGAGAGATCGGCAAAGCAAGCCATGACATCCGCCCTGAAAGAGGTGAACTCAGCTCGGTGGGCAGTGATGTCGGCTCGCATGGCTGCTACGTCCTCCTCCAGTGTCTACAAGCGTGTTCCGAAACCGAGAGTGGGAACTAGAGACTCAGGCAGAGATGCCTCTGAAGAAGACTCCCGAACTCGCTCCTGAGCAGCGGCTCGATCACTGGTATCATCGGCATCAGCATCATCTGCAGCATCGGCATACTCCTCCGCAGGTCGCTCCAAGTCAATGTCCATGCGATCGGTAGCCGGACCGACTGGTGCGTCGTCCGCTGCGATATCTGCTGCTGCTGGAGGTGCCGGCTGTGCCTGGGCTGCCTCCTCCTCCTCTAGTTCAGCTGCTGCCTCTACAACTGGCTCCTGAAGACTCCGAATAAGAGCATTATAGCTCTTATTTCAGTCGCTCCGCCTATAGAAGCTGGACCGTGCAAGGGGCTCCTCATCTGGGGGTACTCTGTAGCGCTGGTCAAGAAGGATCTGCGTGATGAGGTGTCCGAAGGGCAGGACCTTGGACCGCTTAGGGTCCTTCCTGGAAATGAAAGAATCATACAGCAACCTCATCACGCTCCAGATGAGGACTGGGATAGATACCCAGCAGCCCGTGTAAAAAGCGTAAAGAGCTGTCAAGTAGTCATGACGCCTCTGGATCTTGTGGCCCGCCATGTAAATGTTCTGAAAAAGAACTGTGTCGATGAACCAGAGGTCGTCAGGCAAGAGGTCCTGGTGGCGAATGTCTGACCACCGGCATGATGGCCTGTCAAGGAGACAGCCATGTCAGAAAATGAAGGCCTATGCAGCCTCGGGTATGTCTCTGCAAGCTCAGGTGGACACCGGTGTGGGCACCGGCAAGCACAGGCCAGAGTGTCAACTATGATGACAATCTCGTAGCCGTCCAGTGTAGTGATCATCTCCGCGGTAGATCGTGGCGAGGGCCGGAGATGCTGAAAGAATAGCCGCACCAGTCGCGGGTATACAAGGCCGGTGACTGGGGCAAAGATGGCTGAGAGGCCTCGCTGCATGATATCCTGATAGCCAGACCGGGTCAGGATAGACTCGGAGAAGTACGCAGTATCGAAGTACGACTCCTGAGCCACGGTTATGGCTGCATATCTCGGCAGCAACTGGTCACGGCGCTGAGCTGGTAGAGGTGGCTGCGGTGATGGCATGGCGGCTGCATCTGCCTGATGGCGCACAGGAGAAGGTGATGGTGTGAAGGCTGGAGGAGCCTGGGATGTAGATGGCATGTGGTCAGCTCCCTCCTCAGCCTCGTGGGATGGGGACTGAGGGGGAGTAGCCTGTGCGGGCTCCGCCTGAGTATGAGATGGCTCTACAACCATCTCTATCCTGGGCCGTATATGTCTGCGGGGTCGCTGTGGCCCCAAAGATCTCCTGGCTGTACTCTTGTACCGCAGAGGCATGATCTGTAAAAAGACAAGAAAATTTCAATATAAGTCAGTGCCAGATTTATAAGAATTTAAGTGCATAATAGAAACATGTATGTCAAATAAGATAGACAAAATACGGATGACATGAATCTATGATGATGATGATATGTGAATCATGCTAAGCAATGTAGGTATGAAATGCATCCAATGTGGAATATCACAGGCATTGTGCATATAAAGATAGCATGAAGACGACACAAGATGAATGGAGTGTGCATGTATGATCTGTGAAAGTTCGATCGATTGAACTTTAAGTTCGATCGATCACAGAAATTTTCGATCGATCGAAGTGAAAAATGTTCAAAAGTTGGATCGATCGAAGTGAATTGGATCAATCCAACACTTGGATCGATCGAAGCATGAAAGTGCACAAGATTGGATCGATCGAAGATAGTGAAATGAAGTTCACTACTTCGATCGATCGAAGAACAAGTTCGATCGATCGAACTGTGCGAATGCCGAATCTGAAAAGTCGCAGATCTGTGAGATCTAGAGCACGGGGCCCACACAAACGTGTTTGTGGGCCCATCTACACACCAAACATCCCATCCTCAACACCCCAAACACTCCCCAAATGCCAAATCAAATCAAAAATCCCCAATTTGGTTCGGCCGAATGCATGTGTGAATATGTATACCATAATCATGAAATTGATGCTTCAAAATGGATGATTAATACACATACAACATAAATCAATATAGAAAATCATGAATCATGCATTGATTAAACTTTTAAATCAAGAAATGGCTCGCGATTTACCTCAAAACCGAGAGGGATGAGATGGGAGAGAGTGTGCGAAGCCGCGGTGAAAATAAGGCTCTACCTTGCCGGAATTGGCTCGCCGGAGATGGGGAAGATGATTGGAATGGAGGTTGGCCGGATTGAGATGAGATTGACAGAAGAGGGAGACTAGGGTTTGGTTTCCTTTTGAAGTTGGATCGATCCAAAGTGATCGATCCAACTCGGTTATATTTTTAAAAACATGATATGCAGAGTTCGATCGATCGAAGATGGAGTTCGATCGATCGAACTTAGGTCTCCACTCTTAATGGCATTTTTTGAATTTTTTTTTTTTTTTTTGGAATAAATTTTGAAAATCAAAAGGAATTAAATTAATGAGATGCAAATTTCGATCGATCGAAGAAAGATTTCGATCGATCGAAGAGGATAAAGAATGTACAAATTTAAGGGTTCAAGAGTTGATATGTGCTGGAACCTTGGATCGATCGAACTTGGAATTCGATCGATCGAACATGAAAAATTTTGAAAAGTCCCGAGAGCATGCATTTTGGAGTTTGGATGCAGGTCCAAAATTTTTCTAAATGTTGGGACTCATGATCGATCGAACCACATGTTGGATCGATCGAAAGGTAGTTCGATCGATCAAACTTTTAAAAATTTGGAGATCCCGAGAGCATGCATTTTGGAGTTTGGATACAGGTCTAAAATTTTTCTAAGTGTTGGGTGCAAAATGAGAGCTGGATCGATCGAGTCCATAGTTAGATCGATCGAACCAAAGTTCGATCGATCGAACCAAGACTTGGATCGATCAAAATTATGTCTAAATGCTCAAAATGACTTGAATGCTCATGCAATCCCTTACTCAGTTCCTTCCAATATATATGAACCACAAAAACAGTATCTAGACTTCGCAAGAATCAAAATGCAAGATAGAAATAAGGGAGGAATAGGGTTTTGACATCCTACGAATTTCGGTGCTAGTCTTTAACGTCTCTAGCAAGACCTTGGGCTCTTTCAGCCCGGATCAAAGATCTTGCAATGCATCCCCTCCTTTTTGGGATGAGAGATGTTTCGAGTCACTCCCAACAAATGGTTCTTAGAAGAACTTATTGGGGTAAACTCAAAAGACGTCTTGAGTTCTTTGTCAAAACTTTCCTTGGGCTTCCACGCCCTTTCACAATAAGAGTTCGAAATCACTTTTCTGGCATGCAATGCTGAAGATGAAGATGAAGGCTTTGAAACATTGTTCATGCACAAAAGTTCATTTCTTTCACAAGCAAGATCATGATATTCCTCTACCACATTAACCTCTTCTTCATATTTGTCAAATGGATTGGGTGTGGGGTTAAAGATGTTCAACTTCACTCTCATGTGCCCAAAAGAAATCTTCATTATCCCCGTCCTACAATTTATGTTGGCATTTAAGGTTACCAAGAAAGGGCGGCCAAGGATAACCGGAATTTGGTTCTTTGGATTGGGCACCGGTTCCGTGTCAATGACGACAAAGTCAACCGGGAAGAAGAACTTATCAATCTTAATCAACACATCCTCAATTATCCCCCTAGGCTTCTTAATGGATCGGTCGGCAAGTTGTAAAACCACCGACGTCGGTTTCAATTCACTTAGGCCCAATTTGACATAAACCGAATAGGGAAGAAGGTTAACACTTGCCCCTAAGTCAAGAAGTGCCCGGTTGATGACATGTTCACCAATGACACAAGATGTTGTAGGTGCACCGGGGTCCTTAAACTTTGGCAAAGTGTTGTGTTGTAGAATGGAACTCACTTGTTCGGTTAAGACCACCTTTTTTGATGTTTAGCTCTTGTTCTTCCGCTTTTGGGTGCATAAGTCTTTTAAGAATTTGGCATAAGCCGGAATTTGCTTAATTGCATCCAAAAGTGGAAGATTAACTGTGACTTGCCTAAACATATCCATTATCTCATTGTTCTTGGTCTTTTGCCTTTCTTTTGAAATGGACCATTTCAAGGCGTCCGGAAATGGAGCTTTTTCAAAAACTCTTTCAGCATTTTCTTTCAAAGAATTTTCAGCATTGGACTTGTTCGATTCATTGGATTTCAAATCACTTTTCAAAGAAGAATCATGAATAACATTTTTCAAAGAACTTTTCTCAAACACATTTTTCAACACTGTTTTCAATGAATCTCTTTGGAAATCATCTTTCAACTCACAATTTGAGGGCTTCTCATTCTCAAGATCATGCACATGCAATGAAGGAGGAATAGTGTGTGGAACGGGACGGGTGACAACTTGAGGTTGTACCGGTTCACTCTCTTCATTAGGCATTCTAACTTGATTGTCTACTACCCTACCACTTCTCAAGGTTGTTACCGCATTGACATGCTCAACATTATGCCCTTCCAATGAGGATTTGGTTTCTACAACACATTGTTGTTTGATTGGGGCATTCACGTGCATCTTTCCCTTCTCTCTAGCATTAAGTGTTTCAGTTATTTGCCCTACTTGGGTTTCTAGCTTGGCAATTGACTGAGAATGAGAATGCAACAATTGAGTATTTGCTTCTAGAGTGCCCAAAGCATTTAAAACATTTTCCTCAAAAGCGGAACCTCTAGAATTTCCTTGAGAATATGATTGGTTAGGAAAATGAGAATTAGCAAATTGATTTCCTTGTGAGTTATATGGTCTTGAACCTTGGGATCCTTGGTTTTGAAGTGGAGGTGGAATGTACTTCCCTTAAAAACCGCCTTGGGAAGAGTTTGAGCCCTCCCCTTGGTTTTTCCAAGAAAAATTAGGATGATTGCTCCAACCGGGATTGTAATGATTACCATAAGGATTGTTCCCTTGGTTCACAAATGTTGCATTAACTTGCTCAATGGGTTCATTTTGAATTTGTCCATGAGGACAATTAGAAGTAGAATGAAGAACACTAGAACAAGTCATACATGATTCATTTTGAGCTCTAGGAGAATGATTAGGAAAGGAAGACACTTGATTTGCCGAGTTTTGATTGATCAATTGATCAAATTTTTGAGATAAAGACTTCATCTCGGCGGTTATATCATTTGAGTGGTCAACTTGATGTAAGCCAACACTCTTCCTACCTTGAGAATTTCTACCATTCCTAGATGACAATGTTCTATGCAAAGAGTTTTCACTCATGCTCTCATAAAGACGCCACACGTCTTCCTCTTGTCGGTCTATATAAGAACCTCCCATTGAAGCATCAACCATGCCTTTATAATTGTCCGATAAGCTTTCAAAGAAGAATTGGACCAATTGCCATTTAGGCATGTCATGGTGAGGACACTTCCTAAGCAATTCATTGAAGCGTTCCCATGCCTCGTGGAAAGTTTCTCCCTCCCCATGTGTGAATTCCCTAATGGCGGTTCTCATAGCATTGGTCTTCGAAACCGGATAGTACTTTTTCAAAAATTCTTGTTGCATTTCTGCCCAAGAAGTTATAGAAAAAGGCCTAAGGTTGTTGAACCAATACTTCGCCTTATCTTTAAGGGTGAATGGAAAAAGTTTCAGCCTTAAAACTTCTTTCGGCATGTCCGTGTATCGAACGGTAGAACAAACTTCAAGAAACTCATCCAAATGCTTGTAAGGTTCTTCACTAGGAAGTCCATGAAAGTTAGGTAGCATTTGGATAGTTTGTGCTTTAATCTCATAATGGTGTGCTCTAAATGGTGGCAATTGAATGCATGTGGGTGCATTATACTCATTAGGCACATAGTGATCTCTCAATGCGAGTGGTGGATTAGCAACTTGAGGTGCAACATGGACACCTTGGTTATATTGAGCTTGATTAATGATGGGGGGTTGTGGTGCATACATTGGCCTTGGAATTCCCATTGGAATTTGGCCTTGTTGTTGAGGAGGTTGATGAATGTATGGCATAGGCATGCCTAATGGAACTTGTATATTATCATTTTACACATTAGGGTGAAGGATGCCTTGTTGGTCTATGTGACCAAGGTCTTCAACATGATCATCATTGAGAGCATCCATTGGTAGATTGGTTCTATGTGAACTTCCTCTTCCCCTTGGATTCCTAATAGTGGATTCTAAATGCAAATCAAGAGGGACAAGAGTAGGTCTCAATGAACGACGACCATGCATGCACAATGCAACATGAATAAGCAACTTTCTCAACAATGCAATTAAACTTCACAACCACAATTTTCAAATACAATGTATGTCAAATAAATGCCTCCACGTGGGCCCCCGATTTAACTAAGGAGATTGAGTAAGAAGGTCTCACAATAGTTCTTTAGCACTTCAACTCCAAATTTAAAAGCTTAGCTTAGCAAAATTTTTTTTTTTTTTTTTTTAGCAACTCTTCATTTTAAGCATTTTTCCTTTGCTTTGCTTTGCTCCATAGCTTGGAAGTTCTTTGCTAGCTCCTTGCTCAATGCACCTTGTTAATGAAGAACAAACTTAATAAGTAATCAAAAACAGAAAATAAAAAGAAAGTAAAGACACGATCAAAAGAGTACTAATCCTAATTGAATTTCACAATTCGACGTTGCCAATTTAAAATCCCCGGCAACGGCGCCAAAAACTTGTTGTCGGTTTCCTTGATGGAGTTGCCACAACCAACAAAGCTTGAGAGTTGTGTGTGTTTAGGAGGTGGCCAAGTTTTACATTTATAAAAAAAAGCCACTACTACCTTTCTCTATATAAAATATAGATAGGGCGAGTAGGGATCGTCCCAAGGGATTTGATGGTGTATCGAATTGTGAAACTATGGTAATTAGGGTTAGTAGGTCAAGTGATCACACAATTGGTTGGTTGGTTGATTAAGCTAAATTGAATTCAACTAAATAAAATAATATGAGGTAAATAAGAGAGAGAGAGGTCTTGGGGTGTAGAGATCACCACCAAGCAATACTTTTCTATACTATTAACAAGTGATCAATTGAGGGTAATGGATGTGTTGCAATATGATAAGGGTGTGTGTGCATTAGGTTGATTCAATTGGCAAGGATGACAAATCAAGCAAGTATTGTCTAAACATCATGTAAAGAGCACAATATATCTAAGCAATAGAGCATATATTGTCTAGACAACATGGGATAGCACAATAGATCAAAACAAGTCATTAATCCTTCATTAAGCTCACAATCCACATGCAACACAATATTAGAGGAATATGCCATTTGGACTCACAAGCATGGAACATCAAACATCAAGAGTAGATTGTCCTCCCATCTAACATTATACTACCACTACACTAAATCTACACTACTAGCATGAAAATAAAGCTATCTAGACTAGGGGAGAGGCACAAACTATCAAGAATAGGCATAAACCATCAAATGAACCAAAATAGCATTCATTAAGCATATCATCTTGATAATCTCTAGATCTATAGCATCAATACACATAGACATGCATTAAAAACACTAAATCTAGAGATAAGCACATGAATATCCTACTTTAGCATACATAGACATATGGGTAGCATAGAATAGTCAATTGGAAGCATTAAACCATACAAACCATGAAATAATCAAGATTTATATATATATGAATATCAAGATGTATCATACAACACTAATCCCTCAATAATACACAAGATTAGAGTATAGAAAGCATGCTTGGGGCTAACTCTAGCCCCAAGAAGATGTCTAGCCACTCATGGTAGTGATGATCCAACCCTCAAGGGCTAACTCCATGGCTGTTCCTTGTAGATGAAGATCTCCTCCAATGGTTGCTCTAGCTTCCTCCCTTCTTCTTCTCCAAGAATAGCCTCCAAGATGATTTTCAATGTGTGACAAGAGACTCTAGACTACCATCTAAAAAAGTGTATCATATTCCTTATATAGGTAGGTCAAATACACCCTATGATGAGCTGTGGTCGTGCAAGGCATATTCTCCAATGATTGGGTGAAGGACGGAATAAATGAGCTGGACTTTAACTTTTTCTCGCTGGAGGAAGTTCGATCGATCGAACCTTAACTTGGATCGATCGAAGATGGGTTCGATCGATCGAACTGCATCTTGGATCGATCGAAGTGGTCTGACTCCTCCGGATAAGAACAAGGCTGAGATATTTCGAAGATATTTATGGGGAAAAGGACAAAAGTGGTTGGTAGGCGTACAGTTGTGGATAAGATCAATCATTTGAATAGGACAAAATAGGGTTCGATCGATCGAAGGTGATGTTGGATCGATCGAACTTGGAATTTCAGCAAAGGCCAAGGTTGGATCTATCGAGAAGTACTGTGATCGATCATAGATGTTCGATTGATCGAACTCTAAGTTGGATCGATCGAACTTTTCAGTTGCACAACTTTGATTCCTTTTTGCTCCTTTCTTTCTCCACTTTGCTCCCTCCTTTGGTTTATCTCAGGATTGCTTCAATTAAGCTCTTATTTGGCTGAGTTAGCTCAATTTTGGGATTAGTGCCTGAAAATATAAATAACACGTAATAAGTCTAAAACGGTAAAGTAAGATAGATAAAGGTACTAGAATGCTTAAGCTTAACGGGTTTAAATGCGCACTTTTCAGTGCTCATCAAAGCTTTTGGAGTTACCACCGTTTTAGTACCTGGTATTATTACTGTGGGAGACTGATTGAGCAAGAGACAACTGGAAACACCGAGAAGAATAAACAGAAGAGAAAAATAAGGAAAGGGGAAAAAGAAAGAGAAACGGGATTAGCAATTCGTTCCTTTCAGGACTCCAATACAGGTAGTATACAATTCATATGATAAATTTAATTAGAAATTTACCTGGAATTCAACAATGATGGTTCGCAGCATAAAGTTTATTATCCTTTATTTACAATTTTACTTTTCTAATTGAGTTGTATAATGATGTAATTGGATACAATTCTTATTTGAGTAGGATTATTGTGAAGCTTGGATATAAGTGTTTATGATTAAAGTTTTAATTACAATTATTTATAAAAGTTGAGATTTGTTGCAGAAGTGATTATTATGATTTAAATTCTCTTAAAAACAAATACAACATGGTTATGGGTGTTGTATAAATTGCATTTAATTACTGATTTCACCTAATTCAAGTATGAAATTAGTAATGGTTAGTTAAATGGAATTATGAAGTTAAGAGTTTGTATAAAGCGTGGTGATTACATACTTTTATTATAATTGTGTATATGATTGGGATTGTTATAAAAGTGATGGTTATTATTTACATTTTGTAAAAATAGATATAATATGATTATAATATTATTCAGGCAAAGAAAAGGAGACGGAAGCTTAGACATTGCCAATGGATAAGTAAATAATTCGGGAAGTAGTCAAGGTGAGTGTACTTACTGAAAGTTTATACTTGGATATGTTTAATTGAAGTATTGAAGCTGTTTATGTAAATTGAAGATGAATATATATATAACTTAATTATATTATATAAGGTCCATACTCTGGCCTGGAAAAAGAGTATTATATTATGTAAGGTCCATACTCTGGCCTGAAAGGAGAGTACTACATTAAATAAGGTTCATACTTTGGCCAAGAAGGAGAGTACTATATTTAAATAAGGTCTATACTCTAGCCTAGAAAGAGAGTACTATATTTTAATACATGTACTATGTTAATAAAGTTTAATTGAAGTTATCAGATAATATTTGTTTATATTACTCTGATATGGTAACGTTACATTCACTGGGCTTTAAGCTCATTCCTTCCATATTTATATTTTTTTTCAGGTATCAGGTTCGGTTGCTACTGCCAAATCTAGAATCTTGAGTGGGAATGGGGAAAGGAACAATGGAACGTTTTTTTGTTTAAGATGTAAATATTGTAGTAGTATTTAAAAGTGTAACTTGTCGTTAACGATTTAGTTTGTCAGAATTTACGTAGCAGGCCTATAATTTGCTTTTAGATTGTAAATTGTTAAGCAGGTACTCTGATATATGATGATGTCATGTTGAATGAGGTTAATGCAAATGGTTAGATACATTCCAATTTGATCAATTTACTAACTAGAATAAAATGGGTTGGGGTGTGTCACTAGCACTGGTGATGGAGCTCGTTCACTTTGCCGTCGACTTCGACGGTGATCCGAGCACTATTGAATATGCCCCTGATCCAGTGATCATTATGGTGAATTTGCATTGGCACTAAACGATTTTTAGATCTTAAAATTTCTCAAATCAATACGGAGAGAAGGGAATGAGAAATTAAAGCAAAACTTAAATTGTTGTGCTTTCTTTGGGATTTGATTGCAGAGGCTAGGTGTGGGGTGCCGAAGTGAGAGAGTAGGTCGGAGGTGGAGTGTGATACCCCTTGGATCCAAGACATGGGTTAATCAGGCCCAAGCCCAAACCCGAGGGAAATCAAACAATTAAAGTATTTTAAAACGAACACAGATGAAAAAATGAAATAAGAATAACTATTAAAAGTTGAAGAGAATACTAATATAAAATCCTCAATAGCCTGATAAAACTTAATAAAGTCCAACTTCCAAAACTTCCATGAATTACAACTCGGGAATCCATCTAGTGGACCCCTAAATAAAAATCTCAACTGAAACGTAAACAACTGACATAAAACCAAATACTAAAATATGGAAGGACATCCTACGTCGTCGGTGGAATGAATGATAATCCCTGCACAGCACGATCAAGCCTAAGACTGGAACCGTCCGATACCTGAAAAATAAGAGTGGATCAGGCCCACGAACAAGTTCTAATCTAACTGCAATCCATACAGTGACCCGATACGCAGATACACCTAAATACCTCACAATATCTATCTAGTCCATACATAAATATATCCACACTAGAGGACCTTCACTGGACTATAATGGGGTCTCAACCTGAGTAGAAGGTAACATACAAAAATGCACCCAAAGGTGGGCATGAATACCTAGACCTAACAGGGTACACCTCAACCATCATATCCAACTATGCATCCCAATGCATATACGCTCCCTAACCAACGACTCTGAGACTCATGCCTATATCGTGGTGCCATAACATATATATAAAGTCCGTCTAACCCAAGGTATGCCATTTTATTGTTTATTGAATTGACATAAGAATTTTAATCCAGTTTAGTCATTCAACTTAATCAGTCGATCCGACTTAAACACAACCAACATTTAATCCAGGTAGTCATTCAACTTAATCAGTCGATCCGACTACACACAAACACAATTAATCCAAATAGTCTTTCAACTTAATCAGTCGATCTGACTAAACAAGGTTTAGGATTCAATATTTTTCAATCCATCCCTTTCATCCGATAGGTTAGGTATTAGCATTTTGAGCTAAACCGTCCCTAGTATGTCACCGTCCCGTACCGGTGCATACAATCCTCCATAACCATATAATTGACAGAATATATTAATTCAGCAATTAAAATTCCACATATATATAATCCAAAACCAATATCCAAGTAATTGTAGGAAAACAGTTAAAGTTCCAGCAATTAAATCCAAGCATTAAACCATATAGTTGCAGATTGTGATTTCATAACTCAACAATTAACATCCAGATATGCATAGATCAAATCTAAAATATCATTGACTCTATCACGTATTTAAAATCAATTCTATAATCATATTATAGTCCAGTAAATTGTTAAAATTAATTTAAGCAATTTATTTCCTTCCATCCGGTAACAGCGTACTGAGTTGTATACTTGTACTCTGTTTTATCTTTAGCATAGAGCCCTAGCCTATCCATAAGTCTAATTCATCAATTAAAAGACTTCTCCATGTATCTAAAATTTAATTTAGAATCCTATTTTAGCACCATAAATTAGCAAATTAGAACTAGACAATGAATTACCTTCCAGCCGTTAACCGCACGCAAAGTGGTTAATTTGCGCACTGTTAATTCCATTAATAAAAAAAGGGTATTTTATGCAATCCAAGACTTTGATTTCATGTTAAAGTATTTGTTTAAAACCCCTATTAAAGTTTCAAAACTTTTCCTGAACCCCAAGTGCCCAAACAGTAGCTGAAAACCCACTGAACGTATCAACTGGAAAGAGCCTGCTCTTTTAAAACATTGAGCAGGCTCCAAAATGGAGTTGAGCCGGCTCCTTTAAACCATGGAGCCAGCTCCATTGGGTTAGAGCCAGCTCTATGTAACCTAGAGCTGGCTCCATTGTAGGAGGGAGCCGGCTCCTTCTCCATGGAGACGGCTCTCTCCCTCTGTGAGAGCCCTTTCCCCCGTCTGAAGTTTTTGCAACCTTCTGCCTCATCTCCGGCCAGTTGCAACCTGTCTAATTGGGTTTAAACTTTTCTTAGGAGTCCTAATTATGTTCAGTATAGTCCCCAAGATGTACTTATAGAAATTAAAAACAAATACAGAGTCTACAAGTTATACAGATTCCTCATGCTTTAAGAACATAACTAAAACAAATATGGACGAACCATCAATAACAGATTTCCAACACATCTAGGTTATCAACATAGCATCTAAGATACATGTAAAACTTAGTCCAGTATAGTCCCAAGATGTGTTTACAGAAGTTACAAATAAATTACAAATCAACAAGTTCCACAGACCACGCATGCTTATAACACAAGTACTGTAATGAACTTTCAGAAACCCATCATCGAATTAATTCACGGCAAAGATTAGGTTAATTTGACATATAAAACATGCTTGATTCAATTATTATTCCATTAAAACCCTAGAGTATATCTAGGTGCACAGAACACAAGCCAAAGGGAAGGAGAAAGAGAAGAACTTGCCTGTTCAGCCCTTGCTTGTTCCGGCAACACAACCCTCTATCCAACCTTCTTCTGGTTCTAGGTAGTCCACCACCACTACACCTCCTTGGTCCTCCCTATTCTTCCCTTAACAAACCTTACAATGCTCTGTCCTTACAAAATCCCTCTCTGCTTTCACTCTGTAACTTTGAGACGTGACAGAGCTTTTGGTAATTTTAAAACCCTAGGCTAAAACACAACAGAGTATTTATAGGCTTACCATTAAAACCCTAATCCGTGTATAATTATAGACAGAGCCCTAATGTAGTCGGCCCATAACAACACCTACGTTTTAAAACAGTGTCGGCTACATACGTGAATTCCATTATACAATTAAAACTATACCCTAATTTAATAACTAAAATCTTTAACTTAACTTCCTTAAATAAATAAAAGCCAAATAAAAATACAACTAAATAATTAAAGACAGAAAATACATATCATAAAAAAAAATTACCAAATAAATCAACTAAAATAACAAAATCCAATTAGGTCAAATAAATCAAACAAAATAAGCAATTAAACAATTAATTTAATAAAAATGCACACAAATAATTTAAATTAACAGCAATCAATCAATTAATCAAATAAAACACAATTTAAACAATTAATTAAATTAAAATACTATTTAAACAATTAATTTAAATTCCCGGATTGTCCTTTTAAAATTAGGGGTATTACATGGAGGCTTTGGGTATGGGAGGTGTTGAGGAGGTGGTAGCGCGGTTGTAGAGTGATGATGGTTGAACTACAATATGTGCTGTAGATATGTGTGTGTTAGTATTTGTATATATATACATACATATATACAAAATCTAAGATAAAAAAAGACTCATCTCTATTTCCATACTATGGAGGGAAAAATCCCCCTCCAATAAAAGTCATCCACGTAGCCACAATAGAAGTCTTATTTTTAATCTCTTGATGGGTTACAAAAGCCCAGCACTGTTCAAACCCAGATAAAGTCGCCGACAGCCCAAGATCGTTAATGTTAAACTTCCGGCCCATTAACAAAGTCATTTGGACCAAGTCGCATTCGGCCCAAATTCATTTAAAGAAGGAACCAGTCCTGCTAATCAAAGGATCCAACATAGAATGAAAGTTCTATGAAGGGAAAGTCTGGCATGGAAAGAATTGTAAAAGGGAAGAATTTTACTTCTAAAGAATGATGTATATGGACTGAATTGAAGGACAAGTAAGGCGAGTCCTACCATAATTCCATCACCTTTTTGTGTATAAATAGAGGCTTTGTCCTCCAATAATGGATATAGAGCAATATACATTTTTCTTTTATTAGCTCTTATTAATGTTTATTTTTCTTGAGTGAGTTGTATTATTTCTTTTATTCTTTTTTGGATAAGAGAAATTATGCACCTATACTTTGGCGCCGTCTGTGGGAAACATATAGAAATATATTCCCACAATTGATTCAAATCTTTTATACTACTACGATCTGGAATGTCAATCGGAAGATCTGTAGCAGCAGTTGATCAGCAGATGGAGTTGATGCAAAAGATGCAAGAAGAGTTCTTGCACCAATTTGAAACGCTACGTCAAGCGAATGAGGCCAGCATGGCTCAGATTGTGTTGCTTCAGTAGAGAAACAATGCCCTTCAAACAGCGATGGCTCAGATAGCACCGCAAACACCACCTGGTGATGCGGCAGCACATCCCTCTAACCAAAACATTCCTCCGACTAAGGAACCTCAGGCCAATGAGGTACAGCCTAATCAGGTTCGGCCTAATGAAGTTTAGCAAGAGTAGAGGACAAGAACCGAGGTGGTTGTTTCAGACAATCATCCTCGTCGCACGTAGGACGAACAGGCAGAATCCAGCCTTAAACTTACGATATGGTTTAATGGTATTTCGGAGGTGCTGGCGTACAGGAGGCCTTTGATGAGAAGAGGCTCCTGAGGATTTAGACACCAGCCGAAATGGCCAGAGAGCATAAAAACTCTTTAGTAGGGACTCCGTTCACCGACGATATATACCTTGTTGACAAAACTAAGAAATTCACCATGCCTTCTTTCACTCAATTTGATGGTACAGGAGATCCTTCTCGTCACCTCGACCATTATTCACAGAAGTTGGCTCCGTACAATCATAATAATGTGGTTATATGTAAGGTTTTCCCGACTAGTTTAACGAGAGCCGCATTGGAATGGTTCAAGAATAGGCCACACAAATCCATCCTAAACTACGAAACTTTATGCGCTATGTTCCTAGCACAATACTGCAGAAACAAGAAGCATAAGAAAACCATCTCTAGTCTTTTCACTAGAAGGCAAAAGAGAGGAGAAACGCTACAGGATTATCTGTCCAGATTTAACATGAAGGCCTCGGAGATAGCAGATTGTCATTCTGAGACTGCTATAGAAACATTCAAGATCAGTATAATTCAGAGAACCAAGTTCTATACCTCCCTAGTCAAATATTCCCCTCCGGACATACAAACTTTCAATGCTAGGGCACAAATCTACATTCGACTTGAGGAGAATGTAGCTTACTGAGCGTAACACGCCACCCTCGTCACGGTAGAAAATAAGCCTCGGGAGAAAGCTTCGAGTTCAAAAAGTTAAAGAAACCAGCATGCCTCAGCACCAGTCGCCCAGGTACCCTAAAAGAGGCAAAGGACAGAGGTTAGGTTCACCCCTGTGATACCCCTCGGTTCTAGAGCCACGGGTGATCAAGTCCGAGCACAAATCCGAGGGATACCAAACAACTAATATATAAATAAGCACAAAATACAAATATGAAATAAGAATAAAATAATAAATTGAAAAGAATGTAAATTAAAAATCCTCAAAATTTATAAATTAATACAAATTCCAAACTTTCAAATATCTACACAACTCGGGAATCCATCTAGTGGACCCCTATCCAAATCCCAAACTGAAAAGGAAACAACTACAATAAAAATCTAAAGCTAAACATAGAAAGAAGTCCTACGTAGTCGGAATAGTGAGTGACTGTAACTGCTCTGCACGACCAAGCTCTAACCCTGGAAGTGACGAACTCCTGAAAAATAAGGGAGTGGGTCAAGCCCACATGCAAATCCTATCCTACTACAATCCATACAGAAACCCGATACGCAGATACATCCTAGATAGCTCAAAAATAACTAAAGTAGTCCATATAGATATATATATATATACACACTATAGGACGCTCACTAGACTATAGTATAGTTTCAACCTGAATAGAAGGTAACATACAAATTGCACGTAACGCGGTCATGTATACCTAGACCTACCAGGGAACAACAACTATGTTCAGTTATCCATCCTGGGCAATATACGCACCCTAACCATGATCCTGAGACTCAAGCTTATATCACGGCACCATAAAGATATATATATATATAATCCGTTCAAGATATTTCATTCAAATGTTTATTGACCTAACATAAATATAAGTAGGACTTAACTTTTATAGTTAATCCAACTTATTTCAGAATAGGTAGACCTTAGTGTTTTGAACTAATCCGTCCCTAGAATAGGTAGGTCTTAGTGTTTTGAACTAAGCCATCCCTAATATGCCACTGTCCCATACCGATGCATATACATACATATAAGTAGGACTTAACTTTTATAGGTAATCCAACTTATTTCAGAATAGGTAGGACTTAGTGTTTTGAACTAATCCGTCCCTAGTATGCCACCATCCCATACCAGTGCATACACACACAACCAATCCAGTAATTGACAACACAATACAAGCAGTTCATCAATTATAATCCAGAACATTATAATGATAATCAGAATTGTTACCGAACACATTATAGTGAAATTCAATTAACTCCATACAAGCATACTACAATTTCAGTTAGTCAATTATGCTTATTTCAGTGCTTAAACATGGTTAATACTGTTTAATCATACATACACAAATTGTTAGAATTATAGTAAGCAATTAAATCCTCCAAACAGTCCATAGCCTGATACCGGTAATAACAAATTAAATAATAATTTAATTCAACCGAAGCCTAGTTAATTGCCAGTATTCCATTACCCTTATAACACTGTTGAAATATGATTAAATATTATTAAATCATATGCAAAATATTCGTTAAATTTCATTAAACAAACAACTTAACAAAATAGTACTTGACAAGTAGACTTTTCTTTATCTTCATGTTGCCTCATTCTTTAATACACTAATGTGATAATACTTCCTAATATTTTCATAGGTCCATCACAGTTAATTACATCATTCAGTGCAATTTAAACAAATTAAAAATACTCCGGACAGCCCAAACAGCCCCTAAAAAGACCAAAACTGCGTATTTCGGGCGAGAGTTGGCTCTCACAAATTGAGAGCCTGCTCCATTTACATGGGAGCCTACTCTTAGATGTTGGGAGCTGGCTCCATCAATGAGGGAGCTGGCTCCCTCCTTTTGGGAGCCTGCTCTTTTACTCCCTAAAGCCGTTTCTCAGTTTTGTTTTGTCTTCCTCGCCTTCGGCGATTCGCAGGCCTCTGTAATTCTTTTAATACTTGTTCCAGTATTTAATCAATGTCCCATAACATTTATAAGGCATCAACATGCATCAACGATACCAATTAAACCAAACTTAAACACAAAGACAGCAGGAACCAATTAACAGAACTTTAAGAATTTGTAAACCAGTTTAATTCAATGAGATTAAATAAAGTTTAAACATGCATAAAAGATTTTTTTTTAGCATTAATTAAACCCCTAGAGTCTACCTAGGCATGCACCGAACACAGGTTTAGGGGAAAGAGTTAGAACAAAGACTTGCCTTTAGGTTTCCGTTCAAAACCTTAACCCTCAATCTCTGAGTTTTTCGACCACCTTCTAAACTGCCGTTCCACACCTCCGTTGCTCTTGGTTCAATCCAGAAGCAATTCCTTCTTGGTTTATCCCTTGTCCCTAGCTAAACCCTAACTTTCCTCTCTTTGTTTTCCTCTCAAAACTCTCTGTATTTCGTCGCCTCCATTGCTACGTGACTTGGGTTCTAAAAACCCTTAGTAGATTTATACAAGTATTTATGTAGGCTTATATAACCACAACCCTAATTCTAATTATATTAGGTGATAGAGAAAAAAAATTAATCATATAGCTAAGTTGGTTACGACATAAAAATATAAAACCCTAAAATCATTATTAATAAACCAGTATAAATGTAATTATAAATAAATCCTAAAAGTTAACTTAATCCTATACAAATATATATATATATACATGTATATCCATCAATGGGTAATAATTGTATCCATAAAATCCCATATCCAAGCCCAACTCCATTGTTTAAAAACATTAATTTAATTTAAACATATTTTGTCATTTAAACAATTAAATCAATTTAAACAATTAAAGCAAACCCACATAATCATATAATTAAATTAAACACATACATCAATTAAATAATTAAACAAATACACAATTAACCAATTAAACAAATACACAATTAAACAATTAAATTAATTAAATATAAAAACACATAGCCACGTAAATAACTAAAAATGCCCAAGAAATCAAATTTAAATTCCAATTTTATCCTTTTAAAAACTAGGGGTATTACAACCCCCCCTCCGTACAACCCTGGCTTGGCTATTCCAAGAAAACAAGATGAGGTTCACAGCCCCTCAGTCAATGAGGCAACCCTTGGAACAAAGGGACAAAAACAAACACTGTGCTTACCATAGGGATTTACTAGGTAGGGTTTAAATTACCAGATATTAATAACATGCTCTGAACTTCAATCAATGTTTGGTAGGCCAATAACTGCAGATCCCTTAGGCGATAAGTGGAAAACATGATAACCAGAGGTGAGTTAGCAGACTACCTCACACCAAAAGAGCACGTAAAGCCTAGAAAGGTCAATCCTCGGAAAGTAGAGGGAAATCAAGTGAAGATTATCCATACGATACATGGGAGGTCAGAAGACGACCAAGAATCAGAAAAGGTGTACCGATTCAGACTAATAAGGACGTTGTCCTCGGTAAACACTATCGCTTCAGGCAGTATTAGTATTGGGTTCGGCGATGGAGATTTATCCAAAGTTCAGCTTCCCCACGAGGATCCGCTAGTCATCAGCCTTCTGGTGGTAAATTGCATGATCAAAAGAGTTTTGGTGGACCTATGCAGTAGTGCCAATATTATCACAAAGGCAATCATTGAGCAACTGGAGATCCCGTCATTATCAATTCGACCCACCTCTAGTCTTTTGATGGGGTTCGATGGCACAAAGGTGGACCCTATTAGGGTAATTGATTTATCCGTCACTGTGGCAAAAAGGACATTGAAGGAAAACTTTGCTCTAACAGAAATCCATCCTTCTTATAATCTCATTATGGGAAGAGGTTGGATCCACCGAATGAACGGGGTCCCGTCTACCCTTCATAAGGTAATGCGATACTTGTCTCCAGACAGTAAGGAGGTTATTAATCTTTGGAAAGATCGGGTCACTACCAAAGAATGCTACTTGCTGACACTGAATGAAGCAAGGAAGATGATCAAACAGTCCCAGTCAGATGCGATCCCCGGAGGTACTTTCAAATAGCAATTACAGAACCCTCTGCCCAAGTATCTGAAAGCAGAGGGGGAAGCCGAAGGTACAAAGCCCACCGAGGAATCTCTCGAAACCGTCGAAGTTGTCTTCGGCGATCCTCAAAAAATTACTTATATGGGCTCTTTCCCTACAGCCGAAAAGAAAGAAGCATTAGTTGATATCATTCGATGGAATATAGATGCGTTTGCCTGGGATCATTTAGACATGATATGAATCAGCCCTTCAATCTCATGCCATAGCCTGAAGGTGCATCCTGCGTTCAAACCGGTTAAGCAAAAACATAGAAGGTTCGTTGCAGAGCGCAATCGAATCATTACTGAAGAAGTGAGCAAACTGCTTCAAGCAAGCTTCATCCAAGAAGTGCACTATCCACAATGGCTCTCAAATGTGGTGGTAGTTCAAAAGAAGAATGGAAAATGGAGAGTGTGCATAGATTTTAAAAATCTTAACAAGGTTTGCCCTAAGGATAGCTTTCCACTACCTAAGATAGATCAGATGGTCGATGCTACCACTGGCTATGAGTGACTCACATTCCTCGATGTGTATTCCGGGTATAATTAGATTCCTATGAATCCAGAGGATGAAGATAAAATCGCCTTCATAACAGAAAAAGGCACCTACTGGTACAAAGTCATGTCCTTCAGACATAAAAATGCTGGGTAACTTACCAACGTCTCATTAACAAGATCTTCGACGAGATGCTGAGAAAGACGGTCGACGCTTATATCGATGACATGGTGGTTAAAAGTGTAAAGAAGGAGGATTATCCCAAGCACCTCCAGGAAATCTTTGACACTTTGAGAAAGTATAACATGAAGTTGAATCCTTCCAAGTGTTCCTTTGCGGTCTCTTCAAGGCAGTTCCTTGGCCATATTGTTAACAAAAGAGGAATAGAAGTAAGCCCGGCTCAAGCTCAGGCTTAGGCTCAGGCTCAGGCCCTCATACAAAATCAGGAACCAAAAACTCGCAGGGAAGTACAGGTTCTAACTGGCCGAATCGCAGCTCTCAGCGGCTTCATATCTCGATTATTAGATAAGTGTAAGCCATTTTTTGAGGCCATAAGATCAAAGAACAGGGATTTATGGGGACCTCAACAGTAAAAAGTGCTCAATCAATTAAAGTATTACATGGATAAACCACCAATCTTTTCTGTTCCAAAGCCTGGTGAAACCCTCATCCTGTATTTAGCAATTTCCAGTATAGCTACTAGCGCTGTACTAATTCTAGAAGAAGGAAAGAGTCAGTACTTAATCTTTTACACAAGTAAGACGATGACAGATGCTGTGACAAGATATAAAAAACAGAAAAGATCATACTAGCATTGGTGTATACAAAGATGAAGCTTCAGCACTATTTTGAGTCTCATAGCATCGTGGTCCTAACCAACTACCCCATGCGAGCTATTCTTTTCAAGTCAGACTTGTCAGGAAGAATAACTAAATGGGCAATTGAACTCAGTTCCTTTGATATAACTTATGAGCCAAAGGTGTCGTACAAGGGACAGGAGCTGGTCGATTTTCTATTGGAATATAAAGATAAACCCGACGAGCCTGAGTCTTCCGAACCATAATCGGAGCTTTGGGTAGATGGCTCCTCGAATCTAACCAGTGTAGGGGCTGGAATTGTTATTACAACCCCTGAAGGCACCAAGCTACAGTAATCAATTCGCCTGACTTTTCCTGCCAGTAACAACGAAGCCTAGTATGAGGCCTCGCTCGCCGGGCTCCAATTAGCAAACCAGCTTCGGATAAGGTGTCGAAAGGTTTTTAGTGGCTCCTAACTTATTGTGAATCAAGTGACAAGCAAATATCAGCCCAAAGAAGAAAGAATGAAAGCATACAAGGAGGCTATAGAGAGTGCTACACGTGGATTCGATTAAATCGAATTCCACCAAGTACCTCGTGAGGAGAACTCTGAAGCGGATCAACTAGCCACAAGGCATCTTCTTTAGATGAAGATTTGGTCCGGTTAGTGCCAATAGACATCCTGGACGAACCTAGTATAAGTCCTCGGTAGGAGATAATAGTGATCCCGGACATTCCACTAGAACCATGCTTGATGGATCCGCTGGAAGCTTACCTCAAGAATGAAACTCTTCCGAACCAGAATGCTGAGGTAAGGAAAGTCAAGTTAGCCACAGCCAAGTACTTTATTAGCCAAGTACTTTATTATCAATAATCAATTATACAGAAAGTTATTTTCAGGTCCTTACCTAAAGTGCTTAAGCCCCACTAAGGCCCTCGTAATATTAAATTGTGGCAACCATGTCGGCGGCAGATCCCTAGCACATAAGGTCTTAACTCAAGGTTACTTCTGGCCATACCTGGCTCAGAATGTTAAGAATATGCCAGGAAATGCAATAAATGCTAGCGACATAACCCAATGAAACATCAGCCTACTAAAGATTTGCACGTAATGGCGAATCCATGGCCATTCGCACAATGGGGGATTGATATGGTCGGACCTTTACCCAAAGCTGTGGAACAAAAGGAATACGTGTTACTAGCCACAAATTATTTCACAAAGTGGGTTGAGGCACAGACTTATTCGAGCATGACCCATGAGCAAGTAAAGAGTTTTCTATGGAACAATATAATCTACCAATTTGGAGTGCCAAAGGTTATCATGATGGATAACGGCAAGAACTTAGACAACAGAAGCATAAGAAAATTCTTCGCCGAGCACGGGATTAAGCAGAAGTTGGCCGCAGTTAGTCATCCACAAGGGAATGGGCAGGATGAAATAATTAACCGAACCATCTTCAACTATCTGAAGAAAAAGTTGGAGTAGTTCAAGTTAAAGTGGTACGAGAATCTGTCTAAGGTACTTTGGGCATACTGAACCACCCCACGAAGACCAACGGGGGAAAGCCCCTTTGCAATGGCCTATGGGTCCGAAGTTGTCATCCTCACGGAGTCAGCAATACCAACTCTTTGGACATAATTGTTGCTCGAGGGGAACAATGATCGACAGCTTGAGCATAGCCTCGACCTCTTAGAGGAGAAGAGGGATGCTGCAGCAATTAGGCTTGATTTATACTAACAACAGTTGTGTAACAGTTATAACAAGCGAGACAGGTTCAGAAGCTTTGTAGTTGTAATGCCCCTAATTTTAAAAGGATATTTCTGGTATTTACATTTTTGGATTTAATTTTTTTTTTTTTTTTTTTATTTTTTGATTAATTGTTTACTTGTTTATTGTTTTGATTAAATGGTATGTATTTTGTTTAATTATTTATTTGTTAATTTTTGCTTAATTGTTAGTTATTTATTTATTTTAATTATTTGATTAATTGTTAATTATTAATTATTTGTTAATGGTTGTTTTTTTATTTATTTATTTCTGGTACTTATAAACTTACGTAAGTTCTTATAGCCGACACTGTTTTAAACCTAGGTTGATCTATAGGCCGAGTTGTATATGGATTAGGGTTTAATGTTAGGTCTATAAATATATAATATTACTGTGGTTTAAGGTTTTAAAAGAAGTTAAACGTTTTCTGTAAAACGATTACAGTGACTTGAGATATAGAGAGAAACAGAGAGGGATAGGAAGGAAGGCTAGGGTTTTGGTCTAGACTAAGATTGGACCAAGAAGGAGGAAGGAGAGGTTGTTCGTAGGTGATACCAAGAGCAACAGAGGTGGAACATCAATTACGATTTTCGTCGGAAAATTTCAGAGACGATAGTTAGAGATTTTAAACCAAAGTCTCGAAGGCAAGTTTCTGTTCTTCTCTTTCCCTTTAATCTGTGTTCTGTGCATGCCTAGCTAGACTCCAGGAGCTTAATTAATGCTAAAATATAATAATCATGCATGTTTAATTGGATTAAAATAAAGAGTTTCAGATTTTATATGCTTCTTCATGATTTCTTTATTTCTTAGATCTTTATGCATGAGTTGTGGTTTAATTTGAATCTTTGTCTGCTAAATCATTTAAAATAATTTACTATGGACGTATGGGACATGGGTTGAAGTTTGGAGACCTTAACAATGGAGTTTTAGGGTTTACAGAGGCTAAACAGACGAAGAAGACGACCTCTGCACTAACTTAGGCGGCTGAGTTTGTAACTTAGGGGGCTGAGTTGGTAACTTAGGGGGCTGAGTTGGTAACTTGGGCTGCTTAGTTGTAACTTAGGCGGCTAAGTTGGTAACTTAGGCTGCTTAGTTGTAACTTAGGCGGCTGAGTTGGGATTTTTGGGTTTTAAACGCCCAGTTTGGGTTTTTATGCACTGTTTGGACTATACAGAGTGTTAGCTCCTCGTTTCAATTGTTTTAAATGTTTTATAGGACTGTTGTGGACCTGTAATAACATAGAGAAACAATAGTTCATAAATGGAATAGGGTTTGGACAATGTGAAGCTCGGGATAAATCTATACGTTGCGCACTGTTTTGCTAGTTTTATGTACTGGAACTTAGCAAGGTTTTATATATGATTTAATTATATATATAATCATATTTACAGATTATTATAAGTATGGTGAGTTAACTAAAATCAACTATACTTAGATTGGATTTAATTGATACTTAAATTGTGTTAAATTGTATCAATTCATGGACTATGTTGGAGGATCTGCTAGGTTTATATACTGGAGCTTAGCAAGGTTGTTATATATGGTTGAACTATAAATATAAATCATATTTCCATAGTAGTATAAGTATAGTGAATTAACTAAAACTTCCTATGCTTAGCTTGGATGTAATTGATACTTAAAATCCTATTAACGCTGTCAATTCCTGGACTGTGTTAGTGGACTGTGTTAGTGAATGTGATTGCTTAAATTTATTGTAGCAGTTTACATTACTGGGTTTGGATTTTGGGCTATATAATGAATGCCTAATATTTATGTACATGCATTAAATTTATCTTGTGCATATTCTGGAGTGTGGTTGATGACTATTTAATATTGTTTTCTCAACTGTGTTCACTGGAGGATTGTATATACCGGTATGGGACGGTGACATATTAGAGATGGTTTAGCTCAAAACGCTTAAACCTAACCTATCGGATTAAAGGAATGGATTGAAAAATATTGAATTTTAATTGTGACTAAGTCAGATCAACTGCGACTAAGTTGAATGGCTTCTTGGATTAATGGATGGTAGTTAAGTCATATCAACTGAATAAGTTGAGTGACTAACTAGTTTGTGTAGTGTATGTCATTAATAAATATTTGAATGACATACCCTGGTCTTGGACGGACTTTATATATATGTTTATGGTACCACGAGATGAGCTTGAGTCTCAGACTCGTTGGTTAGGGTGCGTATATGTAGTGGATGCGTAGCTGGTTAAAGTAGGTTGAGGTGTACCCTGTTAGATCTAGGTACTCATGCCCACCTTTGGGTGCGTTTTCGCATATTGCCTTCTATTCAGGTTGAGATCCCTACTGTAGTCCAGTGATTGTCCCTTAGTGTGGATATATATATGTATGGACTAGATAGATATTGTTGAGCTATTTAGGATGTATCTGCGTATCGGATTACTGTTTGGATCGTAGTAGAATAGGACTTGCATGTGGGCTTGACCCACTCTTTTATTTTTCCAGGTGTTCGTCAGTCCCAGGGTTAGAGCTTGGACGTGCAGAGCAGATACAGACACTCATTCCTGCGACTACGTAGGACTACTCTATATGTTTAGCTTTAGTTTTCATTTATGTTATTTCAGTTTCAGTTTGGGATTTTATTAGGGGTCCACAGGATGGATTCCTGAGTTGTTAAACTTATGGAGTTTTGGATTATCGGATTTTAATAATAATAGTTTGAGGATTTTTAATTTAGAATTCTTTCAGCATTATTATTTATTTTCTTCATTATTTTGTAATCCGTGTTCGTTTTAAAATACTTTAATTGTCTGATATCCCTCGGGTTTGGGCCTGGACCTGATCAACCAGCGTCTCCGATCCGAGGGGTATCACAGTAGTAGGCGATTGGGTGCTGAAGCAGGAAACAACACACGTAAAGAAGTTGCAACCCAATTGAACTAGACCCTATAGAGTCACAGAAGTTGTAGGGAAAGGAGCTTACCGGTTAGCCGAAGTTGATGGGTGTATAATTGCACGCCTATGGAATGCAATACATCTCAAAAGGTACTATCATTAGATAATATACTCAACTTATCTTTCTACAAATATGACTGCTTATAAGCCCACATAATAAAAGATTCTTATTAACTACACCTCTTTGCACCTTTTTTTTCTTTTTTCTTTTTTTCTAAAACTTATTGATGTGGGATATTACTTGTTACTACTTTCTTTTCCGTCATAGGGGGCAACACATATACCCTACTGTTGATATTACTATTGATATTACGACAAAAGAAAGATATTACACAAACAAAACTATATTTTTTGAAACTATATTTTTTAGCTTTTTGGTTGAACTTTTATCCCACATCGATAAACTATTATTCTGCAAGTCCTTTTACATAGGGGCGTACTTTAGCATGAACGTATATTACAACGAGTGCCCATTGGAAATTAAGGTATGTACCTAGGCCATATATCCAAAAGACACTCTTTGCAATATTTTCCCTCATTTTTGGACACAAAGCCTAAATGTATTTAGCCCAAAGCATGTATTTTATTGTGGTCCCACATCGGTTAGACATAGCTTTAAGTTTTCCTTTACATAAGGAACAGTGAAAGTATTTGGGTGTATTGCAAAGAAGGCCCGCTGGTAATTAATAGTACCAGCGGGCATTCTTTGCAATAATTCTCTCCTTTTAAGAAAAAGCCAAGATTATTTGGCCCAAAATATGAATTCTACTTTTCTCCCACATCGAATAGGAAATAAAGAGTGAGGATGGTTGATATAAGCGGATTTTATTAAAAGCAAACGCCAAGAAAGGGGTGACCGTGAAATAAAGGGTCCCAACCAAATGCTTGGGAATCTGGCTAGGTCACTGTCACTCTTTTCCTTAGCCTTCTCTTATTTTTGAATCCTCAGACTTACGAGTCTGAAGACATCAACAACATTCCTCTAAAGCAAGAAGCTGAGAACACTACCTGCTGTGGATCCCAAGAATCCGAAAGTACCACTGAATTCCCTTTCAAGCTCATAGCCGAAGAATATATCACCTCAGACCACAAGAGTCTTATACAATATAATTCCTCTCAGGCTTATAACCGAGGAACTACATGCCTCGGACCATAAGAGTCCGACACAATACAATTCCTCTTAGGCTCATAGTCAAGGAACTACATGCCTCGGATCATAAGAGTCTGACACAATACAATTTCTCTCAGGCTCAGAGCCAAGGAACTTACCACCTCGGACGCTTCGAGTCTAGCCGAGGAACATACCACCTCGGACCACAAAAGTCCAATACAATGCAATTCCTCTCAGGCTCATGGCCGAGGAACCTACCACCTCGGATGCTTCGAGTCCGAAGTTACGTTAATAAGGTTTGAACTCAAGTGGGGGCAAATATTCTGCATGGCTGTCACACCTGCAGGCCACTATACTCAGCCCAATAGTGTTCGACCCATAAAAAGTTTTGTCCCACATCGAAAATAAATGAAAAACATGAGTCCAATATATAATGTAATCCTACACTTATTGGTCGCCAAGAAATGTGCCTCTTGATAAATAGGTCTTTAAACGAAATCGCTTAGTCAGAAACTAACATATCCAATGACCCTATTTCTTGAGCTTATCCTTTTTAAAATCCTCAGATCATGATAATACGAATGCAGCACATACTCCAACAAGTTTGGAGTTCAAAGGCCCCAATAAGGTTCCTCTAAGACACACGTAGAGGGCGATGAGGCACACACTCCGAACCTCAGGAGTCTGAAGGTACTAGTCAAGCACTTACCTCAGATCTCAAGAGTCTAAAGCCATAAAAACATTCCTCTAAAACAAATTACTTCACGCTTCATACACTAGGAATCTGAATACAAGTAAATGGGTCAAAACCCATATGAATTAGCCAAAATCTAAATATAGGTTGATATATTCTTTGACGTTTTATTCTCAAAATCCATGTGTTTGATTAAGGCAATTACTAAATCACTCAGGTAGATTGTCCCACATCGAAATTGTACAAGAAAAAATAAGTATAGATATGCCCACTCCATACAAATTAATGGCAAAAAGGGTTCCATTGATGGTTAGGTCACTAGATGGAAAAATAATCCTCAGATAGTAGCCGAACTATCATAGGAATTCCCTTCTTACCACCCTTCTTGTTTTTGCTTCGGACCATAAAGAGTTCGAAGCCCTCAGGCAATGAAGTTTTCTCAAAACATGAAAACATTATTACTTAGTAATTATATGTAACTCAAAAGCCTTCATAGATATGCAAATCACCTCAAAATGAGTTTAATCATTACAGTCCAAGAGCAACAATATATTGTTTCAAAACGCATTATTTCAAAATAAAAAAAATTACACAACTCTACTTTCTTTTTGGGTCAAAAGGAGCAGAATCAAAAGTATCAACCACATTTGGGTTGGAAACAATTTCTGGAGGGGTTGAAGGGTTTGAGGCTGAAGGAAGTAAGGAGCTTGGAGTCAGTGTGGCTTAGGAACTCAGCGCTGGAAGATCCCCTTGATGAGACTTCACCATTTTTGGGCCTTCGGACCCTCAGCATAAAGAAAAGACACCCCCATGTTAGTATCAAAAGTGTCTGGGTCTTTCAATTTGTTGCCTGAGACTTGGTTAAAGTCGGACCGGAAGGCCTTCACACTTGATAGGCGCACCAAGGAGGAGTAGCACTCCTACATCTGCTTTCTAACAGTTGTGCAAGTGTCTACTGCATCCGTCCACCGAAGGTTCTCAACCTCCAGCTCATTCACCTTAGTTTCAGCAGATGCAAGCTGACTCTTGTATGTGTCTCTGGCGTTGTATGTCGTCGTTGCATCTTTGAGCGAGTGGGAAAGTTTCTTCTCAGTAGTTTCCAGTTCCTTCTCCATTTTCTGAATGAAGATTAACTGGGCCTCAGCAGTGGCACACAGAGCTATAGTATGGTACATGTTTTGCACAAATCGATGATAGTGTAAAATAATGTAAAAGGAAAGTTAAGTGAACATCAAAGAAAAGGGAAGGTACGAACCTCCGTAGTACGGCAGAAGGAAGCAACTGGTCCAGCCTCATTTTTCCAATAATTTTTTCATCTTTGGGAAGCCACATTCCACGAGCTATAGCCAGGGCTGCAGAGGGGTCCGTGACTATAGAATCTCCAGAGTGAAGAATTGAAGTATCAACTCTGGAGAAAGTGGGCCTTAAAGGCTCTCCAGCCTCTGCTAAGACGAAAACCCTAACCTCTTCTTCAGGGTCGGCTTCTTCAGCATTATTCCCTTTGCTTTTAAAATACTTGGCACCCTTACCCTTGCTTGTTGAGGGAGGGTTCGGCTTTTTCTTTTTTAGAGAAGGTTCTTCAATCTCCTTCTCCTGCTCAGTTGAACGGATAACAACAAAGGGTTGGTCCTCAGCTACCTTCTTTTTAGAGGGAAACTGTTAAAGGAAGGGAATGCCAAATCCATCAGATCAGTAGCTGAAGCACTGGAGGTGATTTCCTTAAGGTTGAATGAAGAAAACAAGTCCTCAACAGAAGGAGGATGACTCCAAACTTGTTTTTCAAGAAAGGCAAGCATTCTCTTAGCTACAGAGGAGGGAAATGTAGCTGAAAAAACACTAAGAAATTCGTAAGTGTGACGAAAGAGTAAAACTTAACATGGGAAGCAACCAGAGATCTTCTTATGAAGAAAGTGAAAATACTCTATACCTAACTTCCCAAATTTACGAGGAATAGGGAGTTTACTCGACTAAGACATAAACCAGTTCCCCCTCACAATTATCATTATTTCTTTCCACCTCTTCTCAGAGGAAAGGAGGTCTGTGCAAATCCTTTGCTGGTAAGAATAAGTAAAATAAAAACGGCTAGGCTGGGTCCCATGTCTGGATATAGAATAAATAATCAAGAGGCCCGTGAGAGTCAAGTCAAGACTCTCTAGCCTTCGGCAAACAAGAAGAGCCTAGACTATTCGAAGAAAGTTAGGGTTGACTTGAAGAGGGGCAAAACCTAACCTATTGAAAACTAATGATAAAAAGGGTGAAGAGGAAAATAAAGAGCATGAAGATGCCCAACCGATAAAAGTAACTCATTCTCCTTAATCCCTTCGCCTGAAGTGAAATCTGCTTTCCTAGTGTACACAGCAATTTCTACCCTCTTAGGGATTTCAAATTCCTCCATCACAGATTCGATGGTGAACTTGATATGCCGAATGGATAGAATCATTTTTCTCTCCTTCTTTGAGAAAATACTATTTGATCCACCAGAAGTAGACACTTCAGCTTGGGGAAGAGAATCACCCATTTGCACGATCGAATCGTTTGTGGATTCAGGAAGGTTAGAAACCCTAGGAGGAGGAACCCTAATGAGACTAGGGGAAGACGAGGGCGTAGACTCATAGTCTACAATCTCTATAGGGTCGTAAGTGGGTGAAGTGCTTGTGGTATGAAGTCAAAGAAATTGGTGAAGAACTAACCTGGAGTCACGACGAAACAAGGAACACAATGAGTACAATGAACGCAGCAGGGGCAAAAGCAAGTTTTGAGGAAGCTCTTTGGTCAGAATCGCAATGGACACCTCTTGAACTACCTTTTGTAAAATTGACAACTGTGCAACTTCAATTTCTTTTTAATTAGGAGCTGTAGTCCAATTAAAGAGGGAATTGGGGGCAAAGTATGGAGGGGAAAATCCCTCTCCAATAAAAGTCATCCACGTAGCCACAATAGAAGTTTTATTTTTAATCTCTTGATGGGTTATAAAAGCCCAGCCCGTTTAAACCCAGATAAAGTCGCCGACAACCCAAGATTGTTAATGTTGAACTTCCAGCCCATTAACAAAGTCATTTGGACCAAGTCGCATTCAGCCCAAATTCATTTAAAGAAGGAATCAGTCTTGTTAATCAAAGGATCCAACATAGAATGAAAGTTCTATGAAGGGAAGTCTGGCATGGAAAGAATTGTAAAAGGGAAGAATTCTACTTGTAAAGAATGATGTATATGGAATGAATTGAAGGACAAGTAAGGCGAGTCCTACCATAATTCCATCACCTTTTTATGTATAAATAGAGGCTTAGTCTTCCAATAATTGATATAAAGCAGTATACGTTTTTCTCTCAATAGTTATTATTATTTCTTTAATTCTTTTTTGGATAAGAGAAATTCTGCACCTACACATACTATTTGATGATTGTCTTTAAAATATATATATATACTTTGAATTTATTTGTGTTCCTCTTTTTTGGGTTTGGATATTGTAGTAGTGGTTGTGGTAGTGAGAGAGAGAAAATGGTATTTTTGTCTCTTAATATATATATATATATATATTGTATTTAATGACACTATAAGGGTAATAGGATCTTTTCCACTTAGTTAAAGGGCATTGTGGGTATCAATGTAATTTTGAAAACAAATTTAATTTTATTGGGGGTTTTACGCATGAATTTGAAAGTAGAGTGGAGGGTTTTGTAATTTTAACCCAAAAATATATGCAAATTTTGTGAGGGCAAAATAGGAACAAAAAGGATAAAATCGAGTTTTCAAATTTATCTTTTTTTCAAAAAATAATCAAAGGGGTTTATTTGCACCTTTTTTAAAATATTATAAATTAAAATGCACATTTTTTAAAAGGAGGGATTCATTGTGCACATAAACTATATTACACTTAACCTTATTGTAAAAGACGACAAAAAAATGGAAAAATTTATATTTTTGTTCCATCACAACTTATAACTCTTAACTATTTACTTTAAAAAATAAAATAAGTTTACCGGTCTTTGTGAATTTTTTATTATTTTGAGTAAAAATTATTGGTGTTTTATTTTATTTTATTTTCTTCTTGGAGTTGGAGTGCTCTCCATTTTTATTTGTTATTTTTTTATATATATTTTTTGGTAGGTAAGTAATTGATGAGATGACCACAATGTAGGAACATCCGAATGAATGTACAGGCCATTTCAAAGAAAAAAGAGATGCCCTCCAATTCTAGGTATACTGTGCATGTAATTTTGCTTTTTAGTCATTATTTATTACAAGTAATCCTCATTTGGAAGTACTGATTGGAGAGGGTTATAGACGAAAATATTCACGAAAATAGGTTCCCATCCCTCATTTGTCTCTTATAATTTAATAACTTAAATTCAACCTCAAACTAGAAATCAATATTGATAAAAATAAAATAAAATAAACGTGAATAAATCCTGAATCAAGCTTACAATTTTTTTATTTTATTAAATTTAGAGGCGATAATTATTATTTGCATGGTTTTGGTAGTCTGTCGATAATGTCACTGATGGACACAAAATCCTTAACAAATATGAGCTTACAACATAAGCGTGCATACTGAATATTTAACCACCTCACTTACACCTTCAATTTATATAGCAAACTTGTGAGTTGTACACAATGAAAAATACTTAGAAAGTTTTGTTTATTTTGAAAACAGATCTTTTGTTTTCTAACTTACTTTATTTTAACAATTAATAAATTAATATCATGCAATCTAAAATAAAGCAAAATAAAGTTAGAGATGGTATCAGGATTTTAGCGAGGAAACCCCAATTGATAAAATACATTAACTATTTGCGTGGGAAAAACCTCGTGAACTGTGCAGTCCAAAGTAAATCGATCCACCATATTTGAAATAAAGTACACTGAACTTTATCTCTGGCTCATACCCTATCGTTCTACCAAACACCAACTGCTGACAATCCTCTGGCTTTGCAACTCCCCGTCCAACAGCAATTTGATCTCAGGCTTATGCTTGATCTTTGTAGAAGAGTGGCAGATAGATTAGACAATACTCCTCGAATACTCCAACCTTTTCAAAGTGTGATCATTTTTACTTCTATTCAACTTCTGGATTTGATGTAAAAGTAGATCTGCTTTTGTCTGATCGATGTAGATGCAACTGTATAATCACGATCAGGATTCAAACAACACAACTCTAAACTAAGTGTTTATATGTATATGTTCTAGAAAGATAAACAGAAAATTCTCTAAGAATTTCTGAGACAAAAATCTTTCAAAGGCTTTTTAAGAATAGCAAACTGGTAATGCAAAAGCCGTTATAAACCAATGTATATGAAAAGATTTATACAGAGTATAGAATGACCTATTCCCTTTAAAAATATTGAAAAATTCGTACATAGGATTTAGTATAATCTTAGACCAACTGGGAAACAAATCAGGAAAGGAAACTGAAAGTTGTATTATAAACAGGATATCTTGAACCAGTTCCGAGGGGCTGAACCGGTTCAAGATTGGCAGAAAATTTTCAGAGCCAATCTTGACATCTTGAACCAGTTCAGAGGCGCTGAACCGGTTCAAGTTTGGCAGACTTGAATTCCTTGGTCCATTCAGCTTAATATCATTCTACGGAAATTTCTGTAAACTATGGAAAATGTAGAATGTGTCCTAACCTATTTAGAATCCTTCCTAATACGTTGTTATTACCTTTTGCTTTAAATGATCTTCAATCATGGTAAGTTTGAACAATTTCCCACTTCTGTAGTCTCTGTCGAACTTGATAACTTGCAGAACAAGTAATTTGAATTACAACTCGACTTGGACTTGTTTTGTTTACGATAATTGCCAAAAATAAAATAATATCTCTTAATCTCCCCCTTTAGTAATTTCGTGACAAAACCCTAAAAATAATTTTTGCAATCTACCTAAAGCAGAAAAGTAAATTACATTTTCTATTCAAAAGCAAAAACACGGAATATAATCACTTTTCTCTTTTCTTCTTGGATACACAACTTGACTTGATTTCCTGCACACTATCAAGCAATAACTACCAGTGAAGTTTAATAAATAAAAATTTATAAAAACTTCCCCTTAAGTATATACCCAAAATTTTAAAAACTATATATCATATCTATCTCTCCCCCTTAATATATTACTTTGGTCTCCCCCTTTTTGTAACAAATTGTCAAAGCATAGGAGATAAATAATAGAACAGATAATTCTAATCCAAAGAAGTCATTTAAAGCATATTCCAAGAATATCCAAAAATAATGACAATGTGATCAACAATCAAACAAAACATGATGTCATGATGCATGAACAAATAACATAAAAGTCAGTATCATTATCTATTCAACCACTCTGTCAGAAAATCATCTCCTTCTTAAGTCTTCACCACTCTCTTCCTCTTCTTCATCATCCCCATCCGCATCTGAATACTCATCCCTGTCCTCATCATCTTCCTCATCTTCAGCTCTCAGTGATGGATCCGGAGGTACAGGCCTGTAGACATCCTCTTCCGGAACTCCTGGCTACTGTCCTCTCGTCTGAGTCATCTATAGTTTGAGATCTCAGATCTCAACCATTATCTTATCAAACATAGCTGTTTAATGTTGTAGTATATGAGAATACATGACGTTGGTATCCACTCTTGTGAAATTTCCTTTTGGAGAAAATAGCTAAGTAATCTCTGGAGCTTATGACGACCCCTCATCAATAGTTTTCCGAGCCTTCCTAGCATTCTCCTTAACAGTTTTGGACTTATTCAAGGCACGAGGATCCAATTCAGTCATGATAGGCTTATTATAAGCCCTAGGAGGAATCTGAGCATTCTTCTTCTTTAAGATTTCCGTAATAATCATCAGAAAAGGTGAAAAATACATTCGGGAGTTTTTCTTATAATGAGTTATCATAAGCTGCACAATAGAGTATGCAAGTAGAATAGTCTCATTATTAACAAGAAAATAAAGAATTTGTGCTCGCTCAAGATTTATTTCATCTTTCTTTCCGAAGTAGCCCAGATTTGCCATAGCAAACAAATTAAAGAAAGTTGTTTCATTTATCAGAAATCGAGCTGGAATACTATCTTAATTCAAAGAAAAATTTGGAACACATATCTTTGGAATAATCCGGGAAAAATCAGGACCCATGACTGTCAAAGGCAGAGTCTGTCCAGTCAACTGACGACTGCCTGGAACGCCTATGATATGATACTCCGAGACATGGGTTGATTAGGCCCAAGCTCAAACCTGAGGGAATACTAAAAAATTAATACTTAATTGAACACATAATACAAAAAGATTTAAGAACAAATAATAAAAGTGAAAGAATTATTAATATAAAATCCTCAAACGTTAAAGATTAATATAATCCAAACTTCCCAAGAGCTCCAAGAGTACAACTCGGGAATCCATTTAGTGGACCCCTAAACAAAATCCCAACTGGAACTAAATAACTGAAAATAAAATCCAAACTAAAACATAAAGAGAAATCCTACGTATTCGAAGGAATTAGTGACTATCTTTGTTCAGTACGATTAAGCTCTAAGGTTGGAACTGTCGAACACTAAAAAATAAAAGTGGGTCAGGTCCACAAACAAGTTCTATTCTAACTACAATCCAAACAGAGACCCGATACGCAGATACATCCTAGATATCTCAGTAATATCTATCTAGTTCATACATATATATATCTACACTAAGGGACTCTCACTGGACTACAAAGGGGTCTCAACCTGAATAGAAGGCAACATGCAAAATGCACCAAATGTGAGCATGAGAACCTAGACCTAACAGGGTACACCTCAACCGTCATAGCCACCTATGCATCCCAATGCATATACGCTCCCTAACCAACGATCCTGAGACTCAAGCTCATATCGTGGTACCATAGTCATATATTTAAAGTCCGTCCAAAACCAGTGTATGTCATTCAATTGTTCATTGATCTGATATAAAATTACTAATCTTGTTAGTCACTCAACTTATTCAGTTGATCTGACTTAACCACAAATAACAATTAATCCAGGTAGCCACTCAACTTACTCAGTTGATCTGACTTAAATATAAGTAGGATTTAGTTTTTATAATCCATTCCCTTATTCCCAAAATAGGAAGGACTTAGCGTTTTGAACTAATCCATCCCTAGTACGCCACCGTCCCATACCGTTGCATACAATCCATAACATCCATGTAATTGACAGAACATACTATAATAGTTCAGTAATTAAAGTCCAACACATTAATCCATGTAATTGACAGAACAAAGTTTAATAGTTCAGCAATTAGAAACCAAAAACATTAATCCATGTAATTACAGAACAGAGTTTAATATTCGAGCAATTAGAATCTAGAGTTAGCATAGATCAATAGTATTCTCTAGTCACGTTGCACTAAAAGTTTACAAAGAGATAAACTAAGAGTGTGAGTGTGCAATGTGGTCAATTTTTAAATTTATAAAAGTCACTACTACCTCTAACTAAAAATATAGCTAGGGTGAGTAAGGATCGTCCCAAGGGATTGGTGGGTTGTGCTACTATGGAAACAAGATTAGGGTTAGTAGGTCGAGTGATTAAAATGTGGTTGGTTTGGTTGATTAAACTACAATTAAGACTAAACAAGCTTAATATAAAACAAGTAATTAAAGGATAGAGAAAACAAGAGTAAGAGGTCTTGGGACTTAGAGGTCACTACTAAGCATCACCTTTCTATACACTCAATTCATAATTAATGAGGGGGAAAACATATGTTGCAACAATAGTGAGTGTGTGTGGTTGTTTCAACAAGCATGGATGACTAATTAAGTATATACTGTCTAAACAACACAATGAATATCACAATATATCAAACTAAGCCATTAATCCTTCCTTTAAGCTCACAATCCAAACACATCACATGATTAGAGAAATATACCACTTGCATTCATAAGTATGGAACATCAAACAACAAACATAGATTGTCCTCCCATTTAACAACTAAGGTAACTACACTACATCTAAGCTAATGACATGAAAATTAAACTATTAAACTAAGGGAGAGACACAATTCATCAAGAAATGAGTATGAACCATCAAATAAACCACAAGAGCATTCTATTAAGCACTATATCTTGACAATCTCTAGATTTATAGCATTAACACACATAGACATGCATTAACAACACAAGAGCTAGAAATAAACACATGAACATCTATTCTAGCATACATAGACATATGGATAGAATGAAATGATCAATTGGAAGAATGAAACCACACAAATTATTGAATAAACAAGATCTATGTATATAAAAATGTCAAAACATGTATTACAATACAAATTCCCTCAAAAATACATAAATCAAGGTAAAGAAGGCATGCTTAGGGCTAACTCTAGCCCCAAGAGGATGTCTAGCCACTCATGGATGGTGTCCTCCAACCCTCAAGGGCTATCTCCATGGTAGAAATGCTCTTTTTCTTGAGGTAGATGGAAGACTTCCTAAGAATGTGTCTCTAGCATCCTCTTCTCTTTTCTTCCTCTCTAAGAATTATATCAAATGTTGTATCTCAAAAAACATCCTCTTTGAAAAACTGGCTCATAATCCTTATATAAGTAGTTCAAATGTCACACCCAATGGTCTAGGCTCGTACACAAGGGCTCCTCCAATGATTGCACCATGAGACAACTTTTAATGAGCTGTAAATTGATTTAATTCGCACTTGAGAGGGTTCGATCGATCGAACCTATTCTGAGATTGATCGAACTTGGCTAAGATGTATCAAACTTTGGCTGGATCCTCCCATGGCGATGCCTTTTTGGATAAAGACAAATCTGAGATATTTTTGAGATATTTTGGGAAAGAGACAAAAGTGGTAGGTGGGGTGGTACAACAGGATAAGATGGAATCTTTTCGACCGATCTGATAAATGTTGGATCGATCGAACATTGTGGGATCTTTCGATAAGGACAAAAGAGCTTGGATCCATCTTGGAGTGCAGAGATCGATCTATGTCAGATCGATCAAAGAAATTATGTGATCGATCGAACTTTGCTGAACTTCCACCACTTGCTTCATTTTGCTTCCACTTTGCTCTTTTCTTTCGTTCATCTCAAGATTGCTTCAATTATGCTCTTATTTGGTTGAATTAGCTTATTTTTGGGATAAGTGCCTGAAAATGAAAATAACATGAAATCAATTTAAAGTGGGAAAATAAGATAGATAAAAGTCCTAGAATACCTAAGCTTAACGGGTTTAAATGCGCACTTTTTAGCGCTCATCAATCAAGTCTGATAAATTAATGACCCTATTGAGCATCCAAACCAAGGTTTATAATCATGCTATAGTCCTTTAAATTGCTAAAATAAAATTAAGCAATTAAATCTCTTCTATCCGTTAACAGCATGCAAAGTTATTTACCTTCCTACTGTTCAATCCATTAGCATTAAATTATGCCATAAGGGGTTTTAATATTACATGAAACTAGTATTTAGAACCCCCCAGTAAAGTCCCAAAACAATTCAGAAAGAACAAATCGTCCAAACTATGCCTAGAAAAATTCCAGAATGTGGTAACATAAGAAAGCCTGCTCTCAAAACTTGAGAGCAGGCTCTGTCCAAGCATGGAGCTGGCTCCATGCACCTTGGAACCAGCTCTGGAGGGGTGGGAGCTGGCTCTCTAACCCCTAGAGCCGGCTCTTCACTTGAGGGAGCCGGCTCCCACTTCCATGAAGCTGGCTCTCTCCCTCTCTGAGAGCCCTGAACCGTTTCTTTCCTTTGGCCTCATCTCCGGCCACTTCCAACCCTTCTGTTCTTTATTAATACTGAACTTCAAAGTCTAAATTATATCCAGTATCACCCTAGTCATTTATTTAAAATAGTTTACATTAAAAACAACAATGGAAACAGTTACCGATTCATTATGCTTTAAGATCAGACAATCAAAACCAAATTTGCAAGAACTATACCAGATCAAATTAAACACATACAGGTGATTAATTTAACATATAATAAACATGCAAGATTCATTTAATGTCTAATTAAAATCCTAGAGATCATCTAGGCATGCACAGAACACAGGTCAATGGGAGAGAGAAAGAATAAAACTTGCCTATGAGATTTTCAATCAAAACCTCGTCGCCGTGTGACGTCCGTTCACTGTTATCTCCTATTGCTCTGGTTTAAATCCATAAGCAAAACCTTCCCTCCTCCTAGGTCCGTCATTTAATCCACAGCCGAAACCCCAACTGTAATCTCTCTGTTTTTTTCACAATACTCTGTTACGTCTCTCTGCCTCCACTGTGCCATGAATAAGGTTCTAAAGCCCTAGGCAGACTTATTACATATATTTATAGGCACAAATAAAACCTAGGTCCAATTGTAATTAGAAATGGAAAACCTAACTAAATCCTAGTCGGCCAATACGTGATTCCATAAAAGATTAAAACCTTAATTTAACATTAATAATTTAAAACACTAATTTAATCCAATAACCCAATTAACTTATTTAAATAAATACATAATATAATTAAACCATTTAAACAATTAAAACAAATAATTCAATTAAAGAAAATAAATAACACAATTAAATAACACAACAAGGAAAGCAATTAGGCAAATAAGCAAATAATCAACTGAAAATGCCAAAAATGCAATAAAACAATAATTAAAATGCCGAGACTATCCTTTTAAAATTAGAAGTATTACATAGGATCACTTCAATATCCTTCTCATCTACCATATAATCAACTCCAAACAAAGATATGATGAAGTAGGAGTCATATACCTCAGTTATATTTGCATAGAAATAGTTAACCATATCCGGACTGTAAAACATTTTGCCAAGCTTACTGAAGAAAAGCCAATCATGCGACTTGATGTAGCTCACTAGCTCGTGTCCAGCTGTGTCTTGAAGCTTCGGAAGATTGACATTCCTCTCGGACTTGATTGGACTAACCTGATAAACAGAGAGATCCACTTTTTAAGCATCTTCATTATAGAAGTGTGACTCGTCAAACTCAAACCTTTCGGTGCTAGAAACAGATGGATATCTCATTGGAGCAGCGCTTGAAACATTTGAACCAACTTGAGGTTCTTAGATGGCTCTGCTTGTTCGGGACCTTTTTGGAGGTCTTGGATTTGTAATTCCTTTCCCTTTTGTTCCCTTAGTCAGTTTAGGAGCCATGTTCTTTAGAAACTTTTTCAATTTGAAGCTTGAAACTCTTTCAAGAATTTTATCGAACACCTGGTGTGCAACCCCAAAGGTATTATAAAAAAAAGCTTGATTCAATCTTCAATCCTCTCAAAAATCAACAATAATTGCAAGATTGTATTCTCTAAACACAATGAAGCTTCAATCCCTTCAATCAACCCAAAAACTTAACCAATCCTTTAAGATTTTAATCCCAAACTCCATAACTTCCATTCAAACTCATTTTGAATTTCAATTCTTCACACAACTTCTTCAATTATTTTCTTCAATCTCAAATATATCATGTAATGATCAATTGTATATCATGAATGAATGACAAAAATATTACGTGATGTATATGAATATATAGTGAGTTGTGAAGTGATATGGAGTGAGGGAGAGCAAGAGAGTTAGAGGGATTTTGCAACAAATGAGGCAAATAGCAGGTTAAAAACCCAAAATCCCGAGCCCTTGAACTGGTTCAGCCCTCTTGAACTGGTTCAAAAAGGGCAGTGCACTTTGATGCGCAAAGCTTGAATCGATTCAGCCCTATTGAACCGGTTCAAGATGGACAGTCACTTTAGGCTTGGCCTATTGACTTGCTTGAACCGGTTCACTCCTATTGAACCGGTTCAAGACCCATAGTCTTGGATCCACAGTATATTTTCTAAAAAAAACTTTTTCAAAATATTTTCAGAAAATATTCTAACACATCGGTGATAAAAAAAAAAAAAAAAAATCACCAATCATTAAAATCATCTGGTCAACACATGATTCAAAACCCTTTCAGAGAATTTTAAAAATATCTCAGAGAACAAATATTTGACTCCACAGATTTTTCAAATAATTTCAAATCTCAGAAAGTAATCACAACATGAAATCAAACTTGCAAATTTTATTGAAAAATTTAGAAATTAATCTAGCAAGTTCATGTGTGTGTGTGAAATCCAATCTAATCCATCTTCAGTTGAATTTCAATAGATCATTGTTTAAACCTTATTGATCGAAAAGCATCAAGATAATATTATTTTGAGCAGTTTTTCTAAGCAAGACAGCTTTCACTCTAAAGAGTAATAAGCAATTCTCCAACTCAACTTATCTCCACTTTTAGCTTCAATTCACAGTTTAATGGGAGCTTTCGATAAAATCTCAATAGATAGCCTTTTCCTCAGCAAAGTATTCAGCAACTTTTAAGTTTTTTTTTCTTTTCAAGCTGAATATTTTTCAATTTTTTTTAGACAATAACCTTTATAGTTTTTGTGAACAATAAACCATAGTCAACAGATCAAAAGATTTTCAACCAAATTTGTCAGAGATGGACTAATGCACAAAAGTCTATTAACTTAAGAGATTCAAATCTAGAAATCTCCTAATCAATGCAAATCATCTTTCATTGTATAGATTACAGGCCAAGAATCTATTTTTATCCAAATTATCATGTGTCTCAATTTGCATTCAAAGATAAATCATAAATTCTTCAAAAGAATTTTCACATGTATATAAAGAATATTATGTTCAGAAACTCAAAACCCTAACCAAATCCTAACAAGTGATCTAATGGCAACAAAATTTTCTTTTAAGCACAAGCCATGATCACTGAATTTTGTAGGACTCAGCTTTATGGTAAAGTCCTTTTGGAATCTAGTTCCAAGGACTCAACAGGTACAAAATTGATCAAATCAGTCTTTTTGATCCAAACAGTCTTTATTCTTACTTCCTGAAATTCTCTCTCATTTTTTACGTCTTTCTTAGGCAAATTTACGTCTTTAGAAAACTTAGGTGATACAAAATTCTTTTTCTTTTTAGAAAACACCTTTTTCTTAGCTTGAATATTCTGAGAATGATTTTTCAAAAACTTTTTCTTTTTCCTTTGAAAACATGAGTAATACTTATGTCCAGTCTTTACCACAGAAAGTGCAATGCAACAGTTTAGGCATATAAGACATATCAGAATGTAACGAATCACACAAACAAGGTTTAGGTATATCGACAGGTTTAACAAAAATTATTTTACCTTGACCACTAGATGAGCCTCTAACAAATCCTAACCCAGTCTTATCATTTACATCTTTTCCCATGTTGATTATCTTATTCAAACTGTTTTGACTTATTGAACCATTTCTGTTTATCTTATTTAGCTTTCAATTCAATTTCAAGATAATCATTTTTTAAAGAAAGACATTCCTTTAATGAGTTATCAATACTTACCTTATCCTCAAGAATGATAATCTGTTTCTCAAGCTCAGTGATGACAGAATTGTTTTCAAAAACTTTCCTTTTGCCTTCATTAATTTGTTTCTTTAGATCTTCATTCTCTCCTTTTGCTTGGATAAGCTCCTCTGCTAGCTTATTGATTGCCTGTTTTACTTCCATGGTTTCTTTGACCATCTTTTTCAATCTTTCATCGTCCTTTTCAACCTCTTCCACCCGTTCATCATAAATTTCATTGTCTTCATTATCTGAAATGTCAGAGTCAGATAAAGTAATGACATGAGAACCTCTTTCAAGAAAAGCGACATAAGAAAAATCATTAATAATATCTTGAGGAGAATCATTATCAATAGAAGCAGAATTTTCAGTAATAGAAACTTTCATTGCGTTTCCTTTATTCCTATCTTTTTGTTCTTTCCTAGAATTAGGACAAACATTGGATACGTGACCTTTGCCACCACAATTCCACCGAGTGAATTCAGTTTCTTTTGATTCTTCTATTTTCTTTTTATTAAACCTAAACTTTTATGTCTTGTCAAAAGTTTGAGGATTAGCCATGTTGCTATTCATTATCCTCTGTTGTCGTTGCAAAATCTGACTAAATTGCCTTGACAAAAATGCAAGATCATCATTAAAGTTGTCGTCGATCTACAGAATTCTCAACCTGTGTAGATTTTAAAGTAAGATTTTTCTCCTTCTGATTTAAATCAAAGTTCTATATCTCAAAAGTTTTCAATGAACCTACCATCTCATCTACTTTACTGGAAGACAAATCCCAATGTTCAATGATGGTTTCAACTCTAATATGGAATCTTTTAGGTAAAGACCTTAAGATTTTCTCACAAATTTTTTTATCACTAACTTTTTTACCTAAGTGACGTAGTTCATAAATTATTTCAAGAAGACTAGAATAAATATCAGAAAAAGATTAATCTTCTTTCATCACGATGTTCCCAAATTTATGCGAAAGCATCTGAATTTTGGATAACTTCACTTTTGAAGTTCCTTCATGAGTAACTTACAAAATATCCCAAGCTTCTTTAGCTGTTTTACAATCAGAAATTCTAGCTTATTCAGATGGAATAACAGAATTAATAATTGAATATAAAGCTTTTCCATTAGCATCATTACGCTCAGTTTCAATAGTAGTAAAAACAAAAGTATCTTTTAACTTTTTGACTATTTTACCATCCACAGTTGTATCTACTGTAGGAGGTGTACAGCCAGATTCAACTATTGCCCAAGTTGCCCAAGTTTTACCACCAGAATTTTGCAAATAGGCTCTCATTTTTTATTTCCAAAAATTGCAATTATCTCCTTCAAATAAAGGATCACGTTAACTAGAACCACCTTCTTTCAACGCATAAGACATGATTTTGAAAACAAATTTTGAAAAACAAAACAAAACAAAACTTTCAACAAGGATCAACTCAATGTGTAGAGATTGACTTTGATACCAGATTGTGAGTTGTATGCAGCGAAAAATACTTAGAAAGTTTTGTTTATTTTGAAAACAGATTTTGTGTTTTTCTAACTTACTTTATTTTAGCAATTAATAAATCAATATCATGCAATCTAAAATAAAATGAAATAAAGTTAGAGATGACACTAGGATTTTAGCGAGAAAACCCCAGTTGATAAAATACATCAACTGTTTGCGTGGGAAAAATCTCATGAACTGTGCAGTCCAAAGTAAACCGATCCACTATGCTTGAAATAAAGTACACTGAACTTTGACTCTGGCTCACACCCTATCGTTCTACCAAACACCAACTGCTGACAATCCTCTAGCTTTGCGACTCCCCGTCCAACAACAACTTAATCTCAGGCTTATGCTTGATCTTTGTATAAGAGTAGCAGGTAGATCAGACAACACTCCTCGAATGTTCCAACCCTTTCAAAGTGTGATCGTTTTTACTTCTATTCAACTTCTGGATTTGATGTAGAAGTAGATCTGCTTTTGTCTGATCGATGTAGATACAACTGTATGATCATGATTAGGATTCGAACAATACAACTCTAAACTAAGTGTTTATGTGTATATGTTCTTGAAAGATAAACAGAAAATTCTCTAAGAATTTCTGAGACAATAATCTTTCTAAGGCTTTTTAAGAATAGCAAACTGGTAATGTAAAAGCCGCTATAAACCAATGTATATGACAAGGTTTATACAGAGTATAGAATTACCTAATCCCTCTGAAAATATGAAAAAATTCGTGCATAGGATTTGGTACAATCTTAGACCAACTGGGAAACAAATCAGGAAAGGAAATTGAAAGTTGTATTGTAAACAGGATACCTTAAACCAGTTCAGAAGGGCTGAACTGGTTCAAGATTGGCATAAACTTTTCGAAGCCAATCTTGACAGACTTGAATTCCTTTGTCCATTCAGCCAAAAATCATTCTACGGAAACTTCGGTAAACTATGGAAAGTGTAAAATGTGTCCTAACCTGTTTAGAATCCTTCCTAATACGTTGTTCTTACCTTTTGCTTCAAATGATCTTCAATTATGGTAAGTTTGAACAATTTCCCAATTCTATAGTCTTTGTCGAATTTGATAACTTGCACAACAAGTAATTTGAATTACAACTCGACTTGGACTTATTTTGTTTACGATAATTGCCAAAAATAAAATAATATCTCACACAACTAAATTTACTAAATCATATATTGTGTTTAGGAATACAGAATTGATTTTTTGTAATTATAATTATTTTAATGTTGGATTTGGGGAGTATTAAAGTGGTGGTTGACAGGGGTATAACGGTGTTGACAGGGATCCGAAAAGTAAGTCCTTGAGGTATCGCTTTCAATGATACGTATGTTATGGAGTCGATACACGTGCTCTAAGGAAAAGAAAAAAAAATAAAAAATAAATAATAATAATAATAATAATTTGGTGGCTTGGAATTATAATTATAAGAAATTTAGTTGACAATTTAAACTAAATTTTTTCTAATTCTAATTTTAAAGCACGAATTCAATGCTATGAAACATACCTTAAACTATTTTTTTTTTTCAATTTTAATTTCAAATGTTAATCTCATGCTCTCAAACGGCAATAAGAGAATAATAACTTATGTTTTGAAATAAATATAATATCATGTTATACTTTACAATTTACAAAAAAGATACTTTATGAAATCATGATCATGATAATGCAATGAAATAATTAAAGAGAATAATATCTTATGGTTTGGTATAAATATAATACCACAAATACCATGTTACAATTAAAGGGTGGAAAGATGCTTTTGAAAAACACTTTTACCATACTTGATAGGACATGCTTAATTATTTGTAAAACTTTGATTTGCACGCCCTTAAATATCACACACGTTTCATAATTTTGTCCGCTTTAATATAGCGTAAAAATCACTGAAACACTAAAGTGTAGGCTTCAAAAAGTTAGCACCTTCTTCCTATTCTATGATGTTCTATCTTGCCTAACCATCTTTATCCTTGTCTCTTATAAGTATTTTAATTTAAAAACAAATACTTTCTTTTTACTTACATTCTTTATGCACAAAAAATAAAAGGTTTTACCCATTTCATAAGTCAAGTGAATATTAGTACTTAATTGTGAAGTAATTCAACTAATCATTTAAATTCGGAAAGCTCGGTGCACTTATTTTTTTCCATTACACAATTCTGACTAATCATGACCGAGTAATTGACTAATTTTTTAATAAAAAAAATTAAAAACCAAATTTCTATACATTTTAAATTAAATTTTAATTTTAAATTAAATTTTAATTTTACTCACTTTTGTCAAATTATTTATTTATTCATAAACAAAATTAAAGAACAATAATATGTAGATTGATATCAATAAAATAAGCACAAAAAATAGAGTTAATATGAAAATCATTATTCAATGAGATATAAATTTAGAGAGAGTAAAAAACCATTTTTTTTTTTTTTTGTAAGAGACATGAATTTTTTTAAAGAGATTAGTATTTCACCCACTTTTATTTTTAATATTAATTATATTGACGTTATCCAAACAACTAATAAGAATTTATTTATTCGTTTTTTTTTTTTTTTTTCTCATGTAAACTTAACTAGGGTTAAGAATTTAAAAAACCTTATTGTAACTCTTAACAATTTTCACTCTCCATTTCTCAATTTATATGCCACGTGTTTTTTTAGGCTCAACTAATTTTGAATGGCACCACAATTTTTCGGAGAAAAATCTCAATCCACGTCCCTCGTGAGTTGTGTGAGTCGTGTGACCCTGTCTTTATACATTTTTATTACAATTGACCCCACGCAGGGAAATTACGAAACTGCACCTAGTGGTGTGGAACGAGTTTTTTTCACGTGTTAAAACTTGGTCGCCATCTTTCAAAAAATAAAAAAATAAAATAATAATAATAAAAAAAACTTGGTCGCCACTAACGAATAATATGGCAGCCGTTTGATTACTTGTTTGCTTGTTGCTGGCTATGATTGATCCCATGGGACCTACCACCTACTTGGTCCTGTCGGCACGAAATGTTAGAATAAAAGTCGTCTTCTTCAAATTGACCAATTTAACCCTGTGACCTGTTCTAATTTCTCTGCTAGCCCCATCATTTAGGAAGGACGATTTCTTTATTTTCTTTTTAGATTTTGCAAAATATATATATAAATAAATGTGCACAATCAAAACAAACAAATGAACACTATAGAAACACAGATGTTTTTTTATACAAAAGTAAAACGCATAATTTCTATTTGATAAAATTATATATATATATATATATATTAAAAAGTGATAGTTATAAATTGAGATATTTTTTATACTTTTTTTTTCTTTTAATTTTTAATGTCCAATATTCAGTGCAAAATAAAGTCACCATTCATTAAATTTTTAATCTGCTTTAAGCCACCCTTATTTTTTTTAGTAATTTTTAAACTGTGTTATCCAACCCGTTTGATAGAACAAACTCTTAATTTATTCAAAATTGAATGTTAAATTAAGAGTAACTAAAATGCATCTCAGCACAGATGACTCAGTACCCTAGTGGGTTAAAAATAAATATATATATATAAAATATCTCTGCTATTCTAAAAGTTGGATCAAATATCAATAAGGAATGCGTGAAAAGACCAAATCCATTCTATTTATATGAAAAATATTAGTACCAATTTTGGTTATTATTGTTAATTTTATTTTTCAATATTGATTCTGCATTTAATTGAAACTGCCAAAAAAGTACTTCAATGTCCACATCTTATTTTGTACGATAAAAAAGTGTGAAATGAATCAATTTTGATGAAATAGTGGGCACATTTGTGAATTTATCACCTCTTTAAATAATGGTAACAATAATTATAAATTAATAAACAAGCACACTAAATTAACTTCTGTTTTTTTACAAAATTTAAGACTATTTTCATCTACCTCCAATCTTCTTATCAATATCAATTCACAAGTGAGAAAACAAAACCATCATCATTTTACTTTCGTCTCAAATGAATTGAATTGATCAGGTAAAATTTTATTTTATTTTATCACACATTATGTCTATGGTATTCAAAATTTACAAACTACATAATGTTTTGTTTAGTAAGAAGGAAGGAAGGAAAAAAGAAAGATGGGTGGAGAAAAGATAGAAAGAAAAAAGCAAATTTCATTCCTTTGATAGAGAAGAGACAAAGAAAGAAGAGAAATGGGAATGGATGAGTCATCATTTCTCCTTTACAAATTTTCTTCCCTCCAAACATAGACGGAAGAAACGAAAAAAAGAAATACTGTGCTATAATTTATGTTTTTAAATTACACACTTTCCTTAAAATTAACATTTTCTCTTTTCTTCCCTCATACCAAACAAAAATAATATATTATTTTGTTATATTCTCTTATATCCAATCAAACAAAAAAAGAAAAGTGCCATAATTTACTTCCTATGATGTCTCGTTCATCTCTTATTCTCTCCCTTCTATTCAATTTTCTAAAATCCTACTAAACCAAGCATAAAGGTCCAAAGTAACTAAGTAACTCACTCACTCTTTGTTATTATAATAATAAATAAAAAAAGAAAATTTACTTTTTAGAGGAGTCGGTGGTAAAATAAGTGCCCCGTTTTTTTTTTTTTTTTTTTTCCTTTCTTACAAGACAATAAGGATTAGGAGTTAGATTAGTAGGTGTAAAGAGTCGAAGCCTGGCGCACTTCTAAAATCTATCAGAGGCACTAATCACTAGGCTATCGAGGGATTTACAAATAAGTACCTCGTTTGAAAATTCAATGTTCTATTTTTTGTAATATTATTAATTTAATTTTTTTATATTGAACTTATAAAATATAAACTATCACAACTTCAATAATAAATTTAATAATTTATTCATTGTTAATACAATAATAAATAAAAATTTATTTACTTAAAAAATTAAATTTAAAAAAGAAAACACTTATTTTGAAACAGGTCAGTAATGTCTTCAAATTAGAGTATGGTCTAAAGTGAAGGGGTATTTTTGTAAAATCATTATAAACGCGTGAAGAGCAACTTGGGAAAATTTGAAAGCTCGTGTTCCTCCCCCATTGAGCTATAATTCACCACCCTTCTGGAGGTCCACCAACCTATTACTACTATATTACTCATTATTGACTTTCTCTCTCCTCTCTCTCTTTTTTTTTTTTTCCCTTCTCTCTCCGCCTTTAGTCCACTCAATTTAAACGTGCTTGAAACTTCCCTGTACTTTTCTATGAAAAAGAAATACATACTAGTCCACTTCAAAATGTTCACACACATCCAAAGAACAAGTTGAGAAACCTGTGTCTCCCCATCTATATCATATAATACCATATATTTCTACTGTTATATCTATATCCTTAACCACCCCCATATCATATGCAAAGTATACAACAAGATACTATTCCCTTTCTTCCTCAACTATTAATTCCAACTTCAGTTCTAAGATCTCCAATTGATCAATTCTGTGAAGCATAGTGGAACTTAATTTTACAAGTTATGTCTAGTTCACAAGATTTTTCGCTTAGCCGGAGGTCCGGTAGGACGCCGGAGATATCCAATTTTGCTCAGACTTGCAACCTCTTGAGTCAGTTCATGAAGGAGAGAGGAGGTTTCAGAGATATAAGCATGGAAATTGCCGGGAAACTAGAACCCAAAGGTACAATTTTATTTTTTCTCTCTTTAGAGAAAAAAAGAAAAAGAAAAAAAAAAGACTTTATTCAGTTATAATTATTATGTAGAATTTTTTTTTTTTCTTTTTGCTTTATGATTATGCTTTTCAGATCATGTTTTCTTTGATTGCTAAAAACCTTACCCCCACAAATATATATATATATATATATATTGCTAGATCTTTTCATAGAATTCTGGTTTTTGTGTGTGTGTGGTGGTGGTGGTGCAGTGCAATGGTACTTTGTTGACAGTTGTATGGTTTTTGAAGGATACAATTAATTATATACTCAAAAGAGATCTAATGTTTTATGGATTTTACATGGAAACTAAAAGGTTTCAATTATTGTTTGGTACTTTTCAGGGATTGCAGAAATGTCTGGCTTGAGGACAACAATGAACTTGTTACCAAACATGGAGAAATCGGGTGAGATATGGACACAACACGTGAAGTCCATGGACTTCTTTCCTCAGTATGCCGAGGCAGCTTCCTCCAATACCATAAAAGATGCCTCCAGCTCCAGGTTTGTTGTTTTCTTCATCTCTATTATTGTGTTTATTTTCCTTTTTATTATATATATATATATATATATATATATATATATATAATATTGTATTACTATATCTCTATAGCCCAATATATAGCATATGCAAATTCTCTTGTAGTAACAAGCTTTTTTTGTTTTTGTGTTATCAGCAAATCTGCAGAGATGGAGGGTAAAACTGCCCAAATGACTATATTTTATGGGGGACAAGTGTTAGTGTTTGATGATTTTCCATCTGAAAAGGCAAAGGAGGTGATGTTATTAGCTAGCAATGGAAGCTCTGCTAATTCTACACCCTTTGTTTCAACCTCTTCTGTTGCTTCTGGTTCAAATGCTTTTCCTAATTCCGGATCTAACCCTGCCCAACAATGCCTCAAACCACAACCTCAACCTATTACTTCAGGTAATTAATTCACTATTATTTAGTAATTTATAAAACAGTTTTAAGAAATAAAACAAAATTTTAAAGATTGAGAACTTGATTTAGTTACTAATTATTTGTGGGGATTTTTGTGTTTTCAGATCTGCCAATTGCAAGAAGAGCATCACTACACCGGTTCTTCGAGAAAAGAAAAGATAGGTAGGTAATTTGTAAGCAACATTAAAAAAAAAAAAAATACACTGAGAATTTCGGGATTAGTCTTGTCCAAACGGATCTTCAAATAATCTGATTGTTTTTTTTTTTTTTTTTTTTTTCAGGGCAACTGCCAGAGCACCATATCCATTGCACAACCCGGCGACAACTGCATCTCCCAAACAAGAGGAACAGCTTGAGCTCAGACTATAGTCATATTATTATTTTATTTTTAGGATCAACTCACTATTTTCCTAAATTGTTACCCTATTTTTGGTTCTTGTTAGTCCACCAGATTAAAATGTCTAACTGTTCCTCTACAGATATTGTTACATTTTCTATATCAGTTTTGTAAATTATGGCTGTCAAGTCAGTAAATTCTGAAGGCTTTTTGCTAGTTCTGTGCACTACTTGATCTTGCTATATATATATATATATTTGCGTGAATGTACTGCAAAACTCCAAATATCCATCAGACTAATAATAATAATTAAAAATAAATAAAATAAAATAAAAGATCAAAGCATGCATATACTGCAAAACTCCATTTTGTGTTCAGATGGGTCACAACTTCGGTGATTAAGGGTTATCTAAAAAATTTTGAAAATAAATAATGGTACCCATCTACCCATTTTATTATATGGTATGATATTATTCATAACTTTGTTCCAAATATTTACAATTTTTTTTAGTTTTATGGAAAAGACGTCATATCTTTTAGCTATAAAACCATCACATAAAAGCACTTTACATTATAATTATGTAAAACAATCACATAAAAGCACTTTACATTATAATTATGCAACACGGTGTATCCTACCTAGATCGTCACAAAGAATCTATCAGAAAAAAAATACTAAAAGATTAAGTTTGGTTACATGAAATGACATGATGTGTTGGAATTAGAATTAAAAAAAAAAAAATATTAATTTAAACATTAACTTCTCTCCTATTTTAATTTTAAGGCACAAATTTCATGGAACTGATAAAATCGTTTTTATTTTAAATTGATATGTATGCAGAAAAAAACAAAGATATATTATCTTTTTAAAAATTGTTTAATAAAGATTTAATGAGAGCTGGAACTTGACTTGTTCATGAGAAATAAAATTGACCAGTTGACTTGTTCATTAAACTGACCGACGATGAATGAAGACCATTCACATATTGGGTTGACTCTTGGACGTTAATTCCAACTACCACAGTATTTGTGTTAGTGTTGAAACCTATCCTTATTGCGTTGAAATCCCTCTCTTATTGTTTATTTTTATTTTATTTTTTAAAATCCGCTCTTTTATACTATAATATTTTTCGTAAGCAAATATAAATTGGACATTCATATGTATAATGTATGATTCGCAATATTAATTACGATCGTAATATAATAAATTCAAATAAAATTAATATTAAACGATATGGCAGCCAACCGTGATATAATGTGAATACAATTTTAAAGTAATAGCCAAACAAATGAAAAACATGTGTAAGAGAGATTATAACAAGAAAGCATTGGAAAAAATGGTTACGATTGATGTTGAACACATGCCTAACATATAAAATAAACAACAAAAATCCAAATCAAAGGCTGCGTATTCTAGTTGTGTAAATTTGCACCATTTAAAAATAATATAAAAATAAAAACTGCACCATTTGGTCAAACTCACTTGGAACCGGAAATGAACATAATGTTGATGAAATTTTTTGTGAAGGAAATATAATAATATTATATGCTAAGTTCTGATATCACTTCACACTTGCGTAATTTAGAAGGGATGAATTGGTCTATTTATTCTTTCAATTGACTTTTAACTTTAGTTATTAGTATTAAATTGATAGTCCAGTTGCAAATATGCAATAAAAGTAATAGAGTAAATAGAAAATCAGATTTTTTACTTTTGTCAAAATTCTGTAGTCGAAGGTTAACTTCAGACTTGTTCTTACTTATAAACTCGAATGCATATAGACTTGGACGTTGCAGAGTCAGATTCACTTTCACAATATTGTAAACAAACGGTTGAAAAATGAACACAATTGCTCCACGGACCATTTGCTCTCTCCTTGGTGATAAAAAATTCCTTTGAAGTAAAATCTGAATTGAATGAATTTGATGATAAAATTTTGGTTGATGTGTTGAATCAATGAAGCACAATCAAAAAGTTGTATTGTGTATTCTATCTCATTTAGGTGAACCATAAACTCTTTTATATAGGCTTTAGAAATATTTATTCTTAGTTCTTGAATGATTATACCATTAGGCAATGGATGTGTTTTTGTTGGGTTCTCATCTAATACAGACTTGAATTGTGTTAAAAATACGTTAAAATTGATTCTAAATACATTTTATCAGTATAAATCAAAATTCCACGACCTTTTTGTACCAATTTTAACACAAATAAACATTCTACCATTTCAACTCCATTTTTTAAAGAATTCAAAGACTACACATAAGACTTTTCAAACTTCGTCAAATACTTGAACAAGCTTGAAATTGGGCATTGTTGAAAATTTTGTTTAGTCTACTTTATGAATATATAAAGACGATCTCATAACTCCAATTATGAAATGAGATATAACCAAAAAAAAAAAAAAAATGTTAAGAGAAATAGTTGAGAATTTGATAGAATATAATACCCTAGTGGTTACATTTCAAAGGCTATACAAATTATGTTCCAAGATTTTCAATATATATTTTTCTATTGAAAGCAATAAAAATTTTTTTTTCAAATTATCCAAATCAACCCGAGTCAATATACAAATCATGTTTGAAACTATAGTAAAAAATGATCAAACTATTCAAGTCTTTATCAACCTATTTCGTAAGTTTTCTACCATTAAACTTATCTTTTCTTAACGTGGTTGAAGCTCAAGAAGCATATTGTTGAGATACTTTGATGCATCTTTCATCTCCTTACTTTATTTCTCATTTTGAGCTTTATTTTCACGAGTATAGTGATCATTGAGGATCCACCAACAAGGATGTACAGTACATTTTGTTCACATACCCTAAAACAAAATTTGCCAACATACAAATATTATCCTAATAGAACAGTATTTTGTTAAAAGCGTAAACTAGTTTTACCTTTTTACTTTCGTTAAACTTCAAATCAATGAAATAAGCTTGGTTTCAACTATGAACTTGATTATGGAATGAGACGAGCTTGCTAGGGTCAGTTTGATTGATCCATTACAATTTGAAAACAATCATGGTGATTTTTTGTTATACCATTGAGGGTTGGAGTTCTATAATGGACATTTTGTGTGTGTTTATTTAACCCCAAAAAGCATAATAATTTTCCTTTTGTTAAAAAATGGGTAAATTACCCTACTCCATAATAAAATGCTTAAATAACAAAAATCTTCCCTTTAATTTGAAAAATAGCGCTAACTTCTTTCATAGTTATGGTCAAGAGTAACACTAACCACCTTTTCAACTTTCGCAAAAATAAAAAAAAAATAAAAAAAAACCACAACTAAATCTCTTTTGTCATAAATCCGTCAATATTATTTACTGGTGTCATGTCTGAAAGAAAATTTAAAAATTCAAAAATGTCATTGGAATGTTTGAAAAGACATTTATATCCATATCTTGTAATGGTAAAAACTCAACTAGTATAATTCCAATTTCACATATTCATAAATTGATAAAACTAAAATGAAAGGTCAGTGTTATTTTTAAAAATATAGAGAATGTTTATGTTATTTAAGTAATCTAAAAGGGTAGATCAGTATAATTTACCCTAAAAAAAAATTTGTACTCCTTTATTGATAAAGGGAGTAATAAAATTTTGTGAAGATAAAAAAAATATTTGCACACCACAACATATATGCTCAGGTCCTAGTTTGTTTTTTTTTCTTTTTTTGGTCCTGACAAGAAGGAGCCAGGCTAGTACAGGAACATCAAAAAACAAACAACAACATAACAACATTACAAAAGAACCACAAACACAAGAAATCAGACTACTTTAAAGAAACCTATTCATAAGCTAAGACATGACTACCGTCATGAGAACCAAAGCTTAAGCAATTTCTTGAGGAGGAGATCGTCCAGCACCCACCAAAATGACAATTTTCATTGCAAACGATTGGGAGGAATCATAAGTGAAAGAATCCGTCAAGTACGCCCCCATGCCGCCTGAGGAAGCTGAATTAACACCAGCCAAACTACTAGGAGGACTGAACGAAGCCATCTGACTCATAGCACCACCTGTCATCCCCTTACGCCTTTTATCCCCTTTCGACTGAGCCACTGAAGAGCCACCAGAGATTATTTGACGACGTTTGTAACCCTTCTTAGGCGGTGAAGAACCCTAACTATTAAAAGTGGAAGACGAATCGGATGGTGACCCTTTGCCAGTTGTGGACTTCGCCTTGCCTTTCTACCGCCCCTTTACCATCTGGTCCCAGTGCTCTAAAGGTAAAATCCAGCCCTTAATAGGAAATGTAAACAGAGCATAGTTGACACACCCCAGCCCAATTTACACTATTTAATAAATTGAACAACTTGGAATGCATCAAACCATCTGCATTAACTTCACTCAACATAACGTCATCCTACATCAGAGTACCTGTTTAATAGTTTACAATTTAAAAACAAATTATAGGCCCGTTATGCAATTTCTGACAAACTAAATTGTTAATGACAAGTTACACTATTAAATTCTACTACAATATTTACATCTTAAACAAAAGACGTTCCATTGTTCTTTTCTCCATTCACACACAAGATTCTAGACTTGGCAGTAGCAACCCAACCTGATACCTGAAAAAAATATAATTATGGAATGAATGAGCTTCAAGCCCAGTGAATGCAACATTACCACATCAGAGTAATATAAAAACATATTATCTGATAACTTCAATTAAACTTCACTAACATATTACAGGCATTAAAATATAGTACTCTTCTTCTAGGCCAGAGCATGGACCTTATATAATATAGTACTCTCCTTCTTGGCCAGTGTATGAACCTTATTTAATGTAGTACTCTCCTTCCAGGCCAGAGTATGAACCTTATTTAATGTAGTACTTTCCTTCTAGGTTAGAGTATGAATCTTATTTAATATATTACTCTCCTTCCAGGCCAGAGTATGGACCTTATTTAATATATTACTCCCCTTTTAGGCCAGAGTATGGACCTTATATAATATAATCAAGTTATATATATATGCATCTTCAATTCAAATAAACAGCTTCAATACTTCAATTAAACATATCCAAGTATAAACTTCCAGTGAGTATACTCACCTTGGCTACTTTTCAAATTATTTAATTGTCCTTCCGTATGGTTGTACCTCCCGTCTCCTTCTCTTTGCCTATACAACATTATAATCAAGTTATATTTATTTTCTAAAATGAAACAACCCATAACCATCATGCTTATACTAAATCTCAAGTCTGATACAAAATTATAGGTAAAATCCCAATCATACATGTATAGATTCAATTCGAACTAAATAATTCGAATGGAATTATAATTGTATTCATTCATACCAGGCAATTAAATTAAATTAGTAAGAATGGAAAAATGAAATCTATGCTAAAAACAATTAATTGAATTGAAATCTAAATAAAGAATTCTTACAAAAGAATTTAAAAAATACGAACTTCCTTACTAGCACAGTCGCTCCACTAGATTCCTATTTAACTTCGCTTTGCTTTTCTTTTCTTAATCTTTGTCTTTTGATTGCCCTCTGTTTTTCCCTTCCTTTCTTGTTCAAACTTCAGTAGTTAAATCATGTGAGGCTATCCGAATTTTAGGAGCTTCTAAAGGAAACTTTTGGAAAAATTCTATTTTCGACACATATACCTATCCATATAGATATAGATGTAGTTGTATGTGTTGTGCTGTCAGCTTATAAACCCACGTGCTGGCAGCCCATTTCTTTCTTTTCTTTCTATCCATGAACACAATTAAATTACTTGCTTGAAGCGGTCAAATAAGCTTTTTATATGACATTTTGTTTATGTGTCGATTTATATACATACGTGTAGTGTGCATATGCTTTGTGCTGGCAACAACAATTCCTGCTAATATTAGATTAATATATATGGTAAAATTGGTCAGTAAGACTTCTAAAGAAGCTTCTCAATTGAACCCATATAAAAATTGTTTTACTAGTACATAACCAACACATACACTTACCCACACACCTCACCCGGCCACCTATGCACCTTTGTCCCATCTCCTCATTATATGACTTTGTAATCTAAATTCTTTTCCATAAGAATAGGTATGACATTTGGGTTAGTGGTGCTGGGAACTTTGTTATATATATAAATATATTTATTTTACTAATTATAACATATATATATGACACCACCACAAATAAACTTCATGATAACTACCACGGTAACAAGTTAATTAACTTTAATTGACTACCACACTCATGAATAATATCTCAAATATGTGCAAACAAATCTAAGTGCCATATAAAATATTCACATATAATCCATGTTTAATGAAAAATTAAATCATGCTAATGAAATTAATTTTTGTATTGGGGTCTTACAATTTTTCCCCCTTTTTATTAATTTCGTCCTCGAAATTAAAATGCATGAAACATACCGAACAAGTGCGGATATTGCATTCTCATAGTTTCCTCGCTTTCCCAAGTTGCTTATTCAACTGTGTAACTTCTTCACAATACTTTTACCAGTGATATAGTTTTATTTCGTAGCATTTGGCGATCCAAAATCTGTACCGGTTCCTCTACATAAGTCAAATCTTCCTTCAACTCTATAGGTTCTGCAACTAAAACGTGAGATATGTCTGATATATACTTCCGAAGCATAGACACATGGAAAACATCATGCAATTTGGATAATTCTTCCAGTAATTCTAACCGATACGCCACCGCTCCTATTCGTTCCAGAATTTTGTAAGGTCCAATGTACCTGGGACTTAATTTACCCTTCTTTCCAAACCTCATAATACCTTTCCAAGGAGAAATACGAAGGAAGACAAAATCACCAACTTCAAATTCCAAATCCCTTCTTTTTCGCACATCCACATAACTTTTCTGTCTATCCTGTGCTACCTTCATACGCTGCTGAATTATCCTCACTTTTTTCTGTTGTAAGTTCAACCAATTTTGGACCCAATAATTTTCTTTCACCCACTTCACCCCAACACACTGGAGTTCTACATTTCCTCCCATACAATGCTTCATATGGTGCCATCCCAATAGTAAACTGATAACTATTATTATAAGCAAATTCAATCAACGGTAAATAATCATCCCAACTACTTTTGAAATTCAGCACACAAACTCTCAACATATCTTCCAAAATCTGAATAGTTCGTTCTGACTGCCCATCAGTCTGCAGGTGAAAAACTGTACTGAACTTTAAAGAAGTTTTCATGGCTTTTTACAAACTACACCAAAATCTAATAGTGAACTTCGGATCCCTATCACAGCAATAGAAACTGGAGCCCCATGTAAACATATGATCTTATCAACATACAAACGAGCATACTCATTTATAGAATAAGTAGCTTTTAGTGCCATAAAATGAGCTGATTTCGTCAATCTATCAACAATCACCCAAATGGAGTCATGTCCCCTTTTTTATCTTGGAAGTCCCGTCATAAAATCCATTGTCACATGCTCCCACTTTCACTGAGGAATTGGAAATGGCTGCAATAACGCTGTTGGTTTCTAATGTTCAGCTTTCACTTGTTGACATACTAAACACTTTGCTACAAATTCTGCAATTTTACGCTTCATATTGTTCCACCAGTAATATTCCTTCAAATCCCTGTATATTTTAGTACTCCCCGGATGCATTGCATATATAGAACTGTGGGCTTCATCTAAAATATCTTTCTTCAAAGAAATATCATTTGGAACACAAATTCGACTATTAAAATACAAAGTCCCACCATCCCTAACTGTAAATTGAGTTTGCATACCTTCTTGAGCTTCTCTTCGTTTCTTATCCAGGAATATATCATGAATTTGCAACTCTTTAATTCGATCCAGCAACAAAGGTCTCACCGTAACATGTGTAAAGAATGCTCCGTTATTAGTAACTGTCAATTTGACTTCCATCAGTCTCAATTCCATAATATTTGCCACACGTGCACACTGTACACAAGATAGTCTCCCTGAAGACTTCCTACTCAAGGCATCTGCTACTACATTAGCTTTTCCAGGATGATGGTGAATATTACAATCATAATCCTTGATTAACTCCATCCAACGCCGTTGTCTCAAATTTAAGTCCTTTTGTGTAAACAAATACTTCAAACTCTGATGATCAGTGAATATTTCACAAATCTCACCATACAGATAATGCCTCCACAATTTCAAAGCAAAAACAATAATAGCTAACTCCAAGTCATGTGTGGGATAATTCAATTCATGATTCTTCAATTGTCTAGAGGCATAAGCAATTGCCTTGCCATTTTGCATCAAAACACATCCCAGACCCTGATGTGAAGTATCAATATAAATCACAAAACCTTCGCCACCACATGAAATAGTTAACACTGGGGCTGACGTTAACTTTTTCTTCAATTCTTCAAAACTTCTTTGGCATTCCTCACCCCACACAAACTTTACTTCCTTCCGGGTCAATTTTGTTAATGGAAAGGCAATACTAGAAAACCCTTGGATGAACTTCCTGAAATAACCTGCTAATCCCAAAAAACTTCTGACTTCTGTTACATTAGTAAGCCTTTCCCATTTCACCACTGCTTCCACATTTGATGGGTCAACATAAATACCATCCCCAGATACCCCATGCCCCAAAAATACAACTTTATCAAGCCAAAACTCACATTTGCTGAATTTAGCAAAAAGTTGTTTCTTTTGTAAAATCTATAGCACAATTCTTAAATGTTTTTCATGTTCATCCGCACCCCGAGAATATATCAAATTATTATTGATGAAGATAATAACAAACGAGTCAACATACGGATGAAATACTCGATTCATTAAATCCATGAACACCGTTGGAGCATTGGTTAACCCAAAAGGCATTACCAAAAACTCATAATGGCTATATCGAGTTCGGAAAGCAGTTTTAGAAATATCGCTATCCTTTACCTTCAACTGGTGATATCCTGACCTCAAGTCAATCTTAGAAAACGCCCTTACCCGTTGCAACTGATCAAACAAATCATTAATTCATGGTAATGGATACTTGTTTCTGATGGTTATTTTATTTAACTATCTGTAATCAATACATAACTGCATAGTACCATCATTCTTCTTGACAAATAACACTAGTACACCCCACGGTGAAATACTAGGTCGAATGAAGCCCTTATCCAGTAAATCTTGCAATTGTACTTTCAATTCTGTCGATGTCATTCGATACGGAGCAATAGAAATTGGAGTTGTCCCCGGTAGCAACTCAATGGCAAAATCTACCTCTCTGTCCACTGGCAACCCCGGTAATTCTTTTAGAAGCACATCTGTGAATTCCCTTACCACTGGTATATTTTCAAGTGTCACATCTTTATTTTCTGTATCAACCACATAAGCCAAGTAATCCTGACACCCTTTTTTTCAACAACTTTTTGGTTTGTATAGCTGAGATGAGACAATTTGGAATAACATTTCTTTCTCCGGTAAATTTGAATTCTGGTTCCCCTAGTATCTGAAATACAACTTCTTTCCGAAAACAATCTATTGAAGCATGATACGCAGACAGCGAATTCTTACCTAAAATGATATCAAAATCTGGTATACCCTACAGTATCAAATTCACCTTTAACTATCTATCTCCCAATTGTAAAACACAATCCCGATATTCATTTGCAACCACTACCAATTCCCCCATTGGTGTAGAAATAAACAATTTACTATCTAATGATGAAAGTGGTCTATCCAAAAGCATAGTAACAGATGATGCAACAAATGAATGGGTTGAGCCAGAATCAATAAGTATAATAAAATTTCTATCCAAAATAGAAAGTGCACATGTCACCACTTCTGGTGTTGCTTGAGCATCCTGAAGTGTCATAGCAAACACTCTTCCCTGAGCTTGTGAATCACATATAGCACCCCTACCTTCTCTTGACGAACTCCCCTGTACAAAACCTCTACTAGAACCAGCAACACTACCCACTGAGGTCACTCCTGTCAACATAGAGCAGTCTTTCTTCCGATGACCCGGCTGATGGTAATGATAACATTCTTCTGCTTTCAACACAGGACAATCCTTCTTCTAATGGCCTTACTTTCCACACTGAAAACACCCCTTGCCAGTACCACGTCCGCCAAAGCTACCTTGTTGTACAGATTGTTATTTGGAAAGCCCTTGACCTCTTCCAATACCTGATGTCTGCCTTTGAGATTCACTACCCCTTCCCCTTCCATACCGCGACCTTTGACTTTTCTGAATTGAAATTCCTTTACCTCCTCTTGATTGTGATGGCTCAGATCTATTTCTTTTGTATTGTTCCCTTCTTTCTTACAATTCTTTCACATCCCTTTCGGCAATCATAGTTTTATTCACAAGTCTGTTGTAATCTGTTTCCTCAAACGCTGAAACTCTGGTCTTAATAGCCACCTCTAAACCATCCTGAAATTTTGTACATTTATCTTCTTCATTCTGTACAAACTTGGGTGCAAACCTCGATAAAGCTGTAAACTTAAATTCATAATCAGCTACAGACATTCTATCTTGTTTTAGGAGAATAAACTCCCATTCTTTCTCTTTTCTTCTGGTCTTCTGCTGCACCCATCACTGCAAATATCAATTCCATTCTTCTTACCCACCCCTCTGCTTCTTCTGGTTTGGTAGTACTTGAAAATTCTGGGGGTGTTAACTTGATAAACCTTTCATAATCTGAGCCTTTCTTTCCTTTCTGTTGTATTTCCAACCTTTCCTGTATCATCATTTGACTTGCCATAAATTGTTTGTTTTGTTCTGCCAAGTCTGTTATAGCCTTCTCCATTTTCTGCATACCAGTTAAGTACTCATGTTCTCTTCTCATACCACCCTGAATAGGTTGTTCCACTTCAGCCTCAATAGGAACATAAGTGGCTTCGCCCTCAGTTCCATGATAACCACTTTCCCTTTCCATCACTTTTTATCTGCAATGAATCTCAAATATAACAACATATATATAATACATAATTACCACAAATATATGTTAGTATAAAATCAAGTCAACTCTACTACACACTTCTTACTGCCACTGCCAGTCTAGACTCTTATTACCTCAAGAACCTAGAAAACCTAGGCCCTAATACCAAAAGTTGACACACCCCAACCCAATTTACACTATTTAATAAATTGAGCAATTTGGAATGCATCAAACCATCTGCATTAACTTCACTCAACATAACGTTATCCTACATCAGAGTACCTATTTAACAGTTTACAATTTAAAAACAAATTATAGGCCCATTATACAATTTTTGACAAACTAAATCGTTAATAACAAGTTACACTATTAAATTCTACTACAATATTTACATCTTAAACAAAAGATGTTGCATTGTTCTTTTCCCCATTCACACACAAGATTCTAGACTTGGCAGTAGCAACCCAACCTGATACCTGAAAAAAATATAATTATGGAATGAATGAGCTTAAAGCCCAGTGAATGCAACACTACCACATCAGAGTAATATAAAAACATATTATTTGATAACTTCAATTAAACTTCACTAACATATTACAGGTATTAAAATATAGTACTCTCCTTCTAGGCCAAAGTATGGACCTTATATAATATAGTACCCTCCTTCTTGGCCAGAGTATGGACCTTATTTAATGTAGTATTTTCCTTCCCGGCCAGAGTATGGATCTTATTTAATGTAGTACTCTCCTTCTAGGCTAGAGTATGGATCTTATTTAATATATTAATGGACCTTATTTAATGTAGTATTTTCCTTCCCGGCCAGAGTATGGATCTTATTTAATGTAGTACTCTCCTTCTAGGCTAGAGTATGGATCTTATTTAATATATTTAATGTAGTATTTTCCTTCCCGGCCAGAGTATGGATCTTATTTAATGTAGTACTCTCCTTCTAGGCTAGAGTATGGATCTTATTTAATATATTACTCTCCTTTCAGGCCAGAGTATAGACCTTATATAATATACTCAAGTTATATATATATGCATCTTCAATTCAATAAACAGCTTCAATACTTCAATTAAACATATCAAAGTATAAACTTCCAGAGAGTACACTCACCTTGGCTACTTTTCAAATTATCTAATTGTCCTTCCATATGGTTGTACCTCCCGTCTCCTTCTCCTTGCCTATACAACATTATAATCAAGTTATATTTATTTTCTAAAACGAAACAACCCATAACCATCATGCTTATACTAAATCTCAAGTCTGATACAAAATTGTAGGTAAAATCCCAATCATACATGTATAAATAATTCGAATGGAATTATAATTGTATTCATTCATACCAGGCAATTAAATTAAATTAGTAAGAATGGAAAAATGAAATCTATACTAAAAACAATTAATTGAATTGAAATCTAAATAAAGAATTCTTACAAAAGAATTTAAAAAATACGAACTTCCTTACTAGCGCAGTCGCTCCACTAAATTCCTATTTAACTTCGCTTTATTTTGCTTTTCTTTTCTTAATCTTTTTCTTTTGATTGCCCTTTGTTTTTCCCTTCCTTTCTTGTTCAAACTTCAATAGTTAAATCATGTGAGGCTGTCCGAATTTTAGGAGCTTCTAAAGGAAACTTTTGGAAAAATTCTATTTTCGACACATATACCTATCCATATAGATATAGATGTAGTTGTATGTGTTGTGCTGGCAGCTTATAAACCCATGTGTTGGCAGCCCATTTCTTTCTTTTCTTTCTATCCATGAACACAATTAAATTACCTGTTTGAGGCAGTCAAATAAGCTTTTTACATGACATTTTGTATAAGTGTCGATTTACATACATACGTGTAGTGTGCATATGCTTTGTGTTGGCAACAAGAATTCCTGCTAACATTGGATTAATATATATGGTAAAAGTGGTCAGTAAGACTTCTAAAGAAGCTTCTCAATTGAACCCATATAAAAATTATTTTACTAGTACATAACCAACACATACACTTACCCACACACCTCACCCGGCCACCTATGCACCTTTGTCCCATCTCCTCATTATATAACTTTGTAATCTACATTCTTTTCCATAAGAATAGGTATGACATATGGGTTAGTGGTGCTGGGAACTTCTTTATATATATAAATATATTTATTATACTAATTATAACACACACACACACACACACACACACACACACACACATATATATATATATATGGCACCACAACAAATAAACTTCATGATAACTACCACGGTCACAAGTTAATAAACTTTAATTGACTACCACACTTATGAATAATATCTCCAATATGTGCAAACAAATCTAAGTGCCATATAAAATATTCACATATAATTCATGTTCAATGAAAAATTAAATCATGCTAATGAAATTAATTTTGTATTGGGGTCTTACAATAGTTCACGGCATCGTCCACTTGCATGGTAGGGGTGTTCAAAAAATCCAATAAACTAAAAAAAATCGGACCGGACCGTACTGAATTGGGCGGTTTGGGCTAGTTGTATAACAGTTTGGTTCGGTCTTGGGCCTAAAATTATGGAACCGTAATTTTTTGGTCCGGTCTTGGTTTAGGGTCGTGCTGTACCGATCCAGCCCAGACCGAACCATTACTATGTTATATAATATATATATATATATATATATATATATATATATATCATATCCTAAACCCTAAATCAATTAAAGTTCTCACATGCTTCCTTTCTTTCTTTTGTTCTTTAAATTCCTTATAAATTTATTTTTTTAAAAGTCAAATTTCCCTTTTCAAATATATTTTAATTTTCTTTCCTTTCCTTTCAAATATATCTCAATTTTCTTTCCTTTTTCCTTCTTAATTTTTTTTTTTTTTTTTTTTTTTTGGCATATTAGATCAATGTTAGTTGATATTTTATTTATTTATTTTTTTAAACTTTGCCCCCTCAAAATTAAAATAAAATAAAAAGAAAATTAAGTGAGACCGACAAACTGAACCAAACCAAACCGGTTTTTCGTGGTTTGGTTTGGTTTGGTTCCATGAATATTATGGTTTGGTCTGGTTTCAAAAATAATGAAACCGTTATAAATGGTTTGGTCTCAAAATACTCTCAATCAGGTCTAAACCGGACCGTGTGCACCTCTACTGCATGGAAGCCACATGGCTCTGTAATGATGACCCCAACATGAGACCCCCTTCAAACACAAGCAATTGTTCCCCCCCAGGAGTAAAGTCCACCACCACTCTCTTGCCATTGTTATCTAGAACAGACAAAATTGGCAAATCAACAGCACCTGTAGACCTCTCTCTATGACCCTCTCTTCCAGGAATCCTATTCGGATCACCAACACATGACAAAGCCACCACTGCCGGTTGCAATGGAAGCATCGGATGAAAAGAAGTTCTACCCAATTGGCTCCCAAAATGTCTACGAGAGTCACCAGGCTAGTCAGGAAATGAATGAGCCAGCGAGGAGGAAAGGGAATGACCCACATCGTCCGCCCCATCAAATTCAGTATCATCCATATAGAGCCATTTTTTTGTTAGGTTATCACCAATATTGTCACCAACTTCATTCTCCGGCTACTATAAATCCCTCCTGATAAACCCTTCAACCCCAAGCCAACCCCCATACTCCTTAAATTCCATCAGAGCAAAACCCCTCTCCACGGTGCAAACGTTCCAGTGATGCCCAATAATACCACATAAAAAACAAAAGAAGGCAGTTTTTCATATCTGATTTAAGCAGTGGAGGCCACACCAGTCGGACTATGTAAGACCACATGACACCGAAGAGGTTGTAAAACATCCAACTCCACTTTAATACGTAAAACCCAACTATTCGCGAGTACTTTTTCAGTGTCGTCAGCAACACTCTTGTCTCGGAGCTCAACATTTAAGCATCTGCCAAAGGAACTAGCAATCCTTTAGCCCACCTTTTTTGATAAAAGATCCACCTTAACATCAAATATTTGGATCCAGAAAGGAGACACTTGGAACGGACTTTCTGAATTTAAAAGACCCTCCTTCCACACCTTAATAACCACTAAGTGGCCATCAAACAACCAGGGACAACCTTATAGCATACCCTGACGTACACCCGTATCTGGAATGAGTAATTGGAACAAGTTATGTGCCACATTAAACACTTGAAGCGGCTAGTACATGGGATGCTTATTTTTATCCTTTGGCCACAGTTTAGTGAAAAACTTACCAAATGTAAATTTCGCACCTGCAAAAGTTATAGATTTAGAAGTCCAAACTTTAACAAAAAGACTCTTATTACAAACCTGAACGCTTTGTGCCATATCCTCTTCGGAAAGTGGTTAAAGTCAAGCCCCCAAACTGGTGCAGAATGCCTTGCTCCATGAAACCCTCAGACAAGAAACCACAACAAAGAAATAGATGGGAAACAATTATCGTCTACAGTGAAAACAGATAAAGAAATAAAAAAGAGAAAGGCCACACCCAAATGGAATAGTGGAGTAACACCAAATATATAGCCCATGAATAACATAGATGCCAAAAATAGATAAGCATAACCACAGTTCCACTGCCATTGAAGTACCATTGATAGATGTTGGAAGGACCGGCTTGCACAGCTCGAGGCAAGAAACCCTCAGAAACAGCAAATCGAGAAACGTAGCTACGACAAAGAATCCTAACCACATCCCAAACCAATAGACCCGCAAAGAATGGAGAGAGAAACTTACCCAATAAAGTCGTATAAAAATAAGTCAACATGAATAATGACTTGGGCAGAAGTATAGGACCCACCAGAGTTCCAAAATCTAGAACCCTCCCTGACGTCAGCAATAACATCACCACATAATGAGACGACACCCACAACACCGAAGAGTGAGACCGATATCGAAGGGAACACTACTCGTCGCCCTTGCTACCTCTGGCAAACCCTAGCCACCATTTTGTAGAGGACCTTCAACACCACAATACCCACGAAGAAGCCTAAAATTCCTTCAGCAACAGGCAAATGGACAACTATCAACATAGAAAAAACTACCCCAACCATGAACTACACCCTCTATCCAGATCCCTACATTCCAAACCAGATTTGGGCACCACCCACCTTACCATTTTGGAATAGCAACACCAAATAGCCCGCCATACAGAGAGATCGAGAAACCACTCCAAAATGAAAGAGACAGAAAATAAGTAGGACCTGTACACCACCAAAAAACCCAGAAAATAACTAAACGATGAAAAGTGAAACGGGATCGAGAAAATTTGCGAAACGAAGCCATATCTTGGCAACCAGATCACAACCCTAAGCTGGAACAAGATAAAACCCAAACATGAAACAAACGAACCCACCACAATCCGAAATCCAAACACGCACAAACCTAAATATTGAAGAGAATTTCGGAGGCTCAAAGGAGCCAACGAGATCGAAACAAAATCCCCAAAACACAAAACACAAGCCAATTGCACAAACCGTAAGGAAACGAGAAAACATATTAGCAATTCCCAAAATGAACGAGAAACTAAAAGCAAAACAAACTCAAACTCTCGATGAAACGAGAAAACTCTGAAGAACATAGACCCTCGGCGCAAGGCAAATCCGCCCAGGTCCTAGTTGTTCTACCAAACTAATTGAAAAAACTAGAGCTCTGTAATAAATATATGTAGATATATATCTATAGAGTAATATTTATTAGAGAGATGAAAAACACTTTCACAAAGAGAGAGAGAGAACGAAAGAGAGAGAGAAAGAGAGAAAAGCTGTCTTTTATTCTTTTTCCACACTTCATTTGTACCCAAGGTAAGCCTATTTATAGGCAAAATGTCGTGGGCACCAAGCATGGCCAAGTAGTTTACACTATAAGCTGCCTTAAAAGTCTTCACTAATCATTGCATGTGGACCCCACACTAATATATATAAATAACACTCCCCCTTGGGGTCCACTGTATTATACTAAGAATATGCCTCATTAAAACCTTGCTAAGGAAAACTCAGTGGGACAAAAACCCTAATGAAGAAAAAATAGTACAGTATTCTTGTGTATCTGAAAATGGTATTGCATAGATTAAAACTGCCTCATTAAAACCTTGCCAGGAAAACCCAGTGGGACAAAACTTAGACGAAGGAAAAAGAGTACAGCATGCCAATACCTCTTTAATCAATTGCTCCCCCTCATTAGTTTAACCCTGAAGATCCTTTAGTTGACGCATTCTAATGTTGTGCACCAGCTTCTTGAATGTTGTAGTTGGAAGCATTTTAGTGAATAGATCTGCTAAATTTTCACATGAACGTATCTTCTGAATATCAATATCACTTTTTTTTCTGGAGTTCATGTGCATAAAAGAATTTTGGTGAGATGTGCTTGGTCCTATCATTTTTAATATACCATTCTTTCATCTATGCAAAGCATGCCGCATTATCTTCATATAATATTGTTGGGGCTTTCTTTTATTGATGAATGACCACATGTTGTTCGAATATGTTGGATAATTGATCTCAACCAAATGAATTCCCTGCTTGTCTCATGAATTGCAAGTATCTCAGAATGATTTGAAAAAGTTGCGATCATTGTCTGTTTCATAGATCGCCATGATATAGTAGTGCCGCCACAGGTAAACACATATCCTGTTTGTGAATAAGTTTTATGTGGGTCAGAGAGATAGCCGACATCTGCATATCCAATTAATTGAGAATTTGATGCCTTTGAATAAAACAATCCTATATCAGTTGTGCCACGAAGATATCGCAATATGTGTTTGATTCCATTCCAATGTCTACGGGTTAGAGCAGAATTGTACCTTACTAATAAATTGATTGAAAAAATTATGTCAGGTCTTGTGCAATTTGCATGATACAAAAGAGCACCAATCGTACTAAGATAGGGCAGTTTAGGACCTAGAAGTTTTTCATCATCCTCTCGAGGACGAAAATGATTTTTCTTGATGTCAAGTGATTAGACAACCATTGGAGAGCTCAATAGATAGGCTTTATCCATATGAAAACGTTTCAGAATCTTTTCTGTATGTGTTGATTGATGGATGAGAATACCGCTCAAAAAATGTTCAACCTGCAGCCCAAGGCAGAATTTTGTCTTTTTGAGATCTTTCATTTCGAATTCTTTCTTTAAATAAGTGGTCGTCTTTTCGATCTCGTCCAATGCTCCCACAAGATTCAGATCATCAACATATATAACAAAACCAGATTCTGATTTGTTAATAAAAAAGTATGGACAAATATGATTGTTCACATACCATTCTTTGAGTAAGTAATCGCTAAGGCGATTGTACCACATTCGTCCAGATTGCTTCAATCCATATAAGGATCGTTGTAATTTTATTAAGTACATACAACGTGGTTTTGTTTCAGGCATTTTAAATCCTTCTGCGATTTTCATATAAATATCACTATATGCTGTAACCACGTCCATTAGATACATATGCAATCTTTTTGTGACTGCGAAATGTATTATGAATCTAAATATGGGTGCATCAATCACAGGGGAGTATATTTCCTCATAATCAATACCAGGTTTCTGTGAGAAACCTTGAGCTACCAGTCGGGCTTTATATCTCATGATTTCATTTTTCTCATTACTCTTTCATACAAACACCCATTTGTACCCAACAGGATTAACACCCTCACATGTTTGGACTACTAGTCCAAATACTTCACGTTTAGCTAATGAATTTAGCTTTGTTTGTATCGCTTCTTTCCATTTTAGCTAATCATTTCTTCGTCGACATTCTTCGACGTTTTGAGGTTCCGGATCCTCATTATCAATATCAAGAGCAACGACATATGAGAATATGTTGTCGACAACAATTTCATTTCTATTCCATCTCGTTTCATAATTTAGTGAGATCTCATCATTTTCAGGTACCTTTGCCTCACCAAGGGCTATATCATCATCTGTTACCTTTGCCTTATCAAAATTTATTAGTTTATCATTTTTAGGTACCTAAGATTCATCAAGAGCCTCTGCCTTATCAAAGGCTATTATCTCAGATTGATCAATAATATCTGTTGTTCCTTTTGTGGCCTCTTCAGGAGTGCCAGCTTTCTTTATGATTTCCTCTTACGAGGAACAATATCTTTTGCATCGACTGGTTTGCCACGCTTCAGGCGTGTTTTAGATACATTTGCTGCACTATTGACAGTAGGTCCCTCAGGGACAGCAATTCGTGCTGGAATATTTGCAGCTGGTATATATGATTTTATCACTTTCTTTGTATCAGTAAATGTATCAGGTAATTGATTTGTAACATTTTGCAAGCGAATGATCCTCTGAACTTCTCGTTCACATTGATTTGTACGAGGATCAAAATGAGACAATTCTAGGGCATTCCAAGTAAGATCACATTGCTAATGTGCCTTTTCTTCCCCTAATGGTGGGAAGATAGTCTCATCAAAATGACAGTCAGCAAATCGTGCTTTAAAGACATCACCTGTCAGGGGTTCAAGATATCTAATAATAGATGAAGAATCAAAACCAACATAAATTCTAAGTCTACGTTGATGACCCATTTTAGTACGTTGGGGTGGTGCAATTGGAACATATACAACACAACCAAAAACTCGTATGTGAGAGATATTTGGTTGTTGACAAAAAACAAGTTGCAATGGTGAGTACTTATGATAAGTAGTTAGTCGTATACGAACTAATGATGCAACATGTAATATGGCTTTGTTCGCATAAGCAAATGACGACCAATTAACTGAAATCTTTTAATAAAAGATTCGGCCATACCATTTTGAGTATGAATGTGTGCAACAAGGTGTTCAACATTAATTCCAACTGATATGCAATAATCAACAAAAGCTTGAGAAGAAAATTCAACGGCATTATCAAGACGGATTGTCTTAATTGGGTAATCAGGAAAGTGTGCCCTTAATTTGATGATTTGAGCAAGAAGTCTAGTAAATGCAACATTACGAGTAGAAATCAGACAAACATGTGACCATCATGTTGAGGCATCAATTAATACCATAAAATAGCAAAATGGTCCACAAGATGGATGAATTGGTCCACATATATCCCCGTGAATTCGTTGTAAAAATGGGGGAGACTCAACAATGACTTTTGAAAGGGATGGCCTAATAATCAACTTACCTTGTGAGCAGGTGGTGCATAGATGATTATTTGGTAAGATGAGTTTTTGATCTTTTAGTGGGTGTCCATGTGAGTTTTCAATAATTCAACGCATCATTGTACTTCCCGGGTAACCAAGTCGATCATGTCAAAGCATAAAAAGTTTTGGGTCACAAGATTTTTTATATATCATAGCATTGGACTCAATTATCCTAATGGTTGTATAGTATAACCCAGAAGATAAAACATGAAGTTTTTCTAATATTTGCTTCTTGCATGAGGTAATGAAAGTAATGTAGAGATATTCCACATTTCTTTCATTTGCGGTCTCAATATGATACACATTACGACGCAAGTCTTTAAAACTTAACAGATTTTTTCGAGATATTGTAGAATATAAGGCATCATTGATTTGTAATCTTGTTCCATGTGGTAAAATGATGTTAGCTCGTCCGGAGCCTTCAATCAAGTCGGTGGGACTTGATATTGTACTGACACTAGTGTCTGTCAAAGTTAGGTGAGAAAAATATTTTTGATCTCGAAGGATTGTATGTGTTGTTCCACTATCTGCAAGACATATGTCTTCACCATTTATTTTGGAACTAGTCAGATCAAAAGAAAACATTTATAACAAAAGAAATTTTAATACAAACTAGAAAATAGAAATTTTAATACAAGGAAATAAAAGCGTAGTAGACAGAACATGAAAAGAAAATAAGATTAATTGGTGTGGACATTTCCATCACCAATCAGGAAGTCTATATTTCCTTCACGTTTCTCAAAAAAATCTGCTACATCCAGATTTGTGATGTCAACTGGCTTATCATGATCAATAAAATTCATTTCCAGATTTGTGATGTCAACTGGCTCATCATGATCAATAAAATTCATTTCCTTTTATTTCCTCTTTTATTTCATTGAGGCTTGGTAAAGTTCAGCCAAATGCTTAGGTGTACGACAAATGCTTTACCAATGCCCTATCATGCCACACCGATAACAAGTATTATCATGTGCCTTGGAAGGTTGAGCCACATCCTTCCTTTTTACTTGTTTTATTTCATTATAATCTTTCTTTTGGTGATATGGTGTGGATCTCTGATTGCGAAAATGTGAGGATTGATATCCTTCACGGTAATAAGAATGATTTCTACCACGACCATATTCATTATTATGGTAGTTATTTTTACCACGATCATATTCGTTATTATAGTCATTTCTACCACCACAACCACGTCTACGTCCGCGTCCACGACCACGGGATAAGGCAACATATGTTTCAGGGATCGGTGTTGATCCAGTTGGACGAGACTGGTGGTTTCTTAACAAAAGCTCATTATTTTGTTCTGTCACAAGTAAACATGATATCACCTCTGAATATTTTTTAAATCTACGCTCTCGATATTGTTGTTGTAAGAGCACATTCGAGGCGTGAAATGTGGTGAATGTTTTTTCTGCAAAAGTTCATCAGTAATGGTGTCATCACATAATTTTAATGTAAAGCTGATTTTAAATAGGGCAGAGTTATATTCAACCACAGTTTTAAAATCTTGCAGCCGCAGTTGCTGCCAATCAGCCCGAGCCTTTGGGAGGATAACTGTTTTTTGATGATCATATCTTTCTTTCAAATTGTTCCACAAGCACAGTGGATCTCTTTCGGTGAGGTATTCAGTTTTTAGCTCCTCACTAATATGGCGCCGAAGGAAAATCATGCCCTTCGCTTTATCTTGTAATGATGCATCATTCTCTTCTTTAATTGTGTTTCCAAGGCCCATTGCATCTAAATGGATCTGAACATTCAGAATCCAAGATAAATAATTTTTGCCAGAAATATTCAAGGCCACGAATTCCAGCTTTGTCAAGTTTGACATTTTCAGAATAACTAGATGTAACAATATATAAAAATATAATTTAGAATAGTATATAAATAAAAAAAATGACATTAAATGAAATAATAACATAATATGAATTATTTAAATAACAAAGGTGGTAAAACCAGCCACAGTGAATAAATTATTAAACAATAAAGACGGTAAAATCGGCCATAAATCATTAAATAATAAAGATGGTAAGACCGATCATCATTAGTAGATCATTAAATAATAAATGTGGTAAAACTGACCATAGTGTGATCACATATATCATTTAAGCAAACAAATTTATTTTATGAATAATAATCCATAATTAAAATTTTCTTACTCCTTGGAGTCAGAAATACTATTTTTTTTGATAAAGCAAACTAACCCAGCAATCTATCAAAACTAATATCACAAAATAGATATATAGTTGGGATAGAAAGAGGAAGAGAAAGCTTCTTCTTCAAATCTCAGATGAATAGAACTCGTGCTGATAACATGTAATAAATATATGTAGATATATATATGTAGAGTAATATTTATTGGAGAGATGAAAAACACTTTCATAAAGAAAGAGAGCGAACGAAAGAGAGAGAGAAAAAAGCCATTTTATTCTTTTTTTCACACATCATTTGTACACAAGGTAAGCCTATTCATAGGCAAAATGTCATGGGCACCAAGCATGGCCAAGCAGCTTACATCATAAGTTGCCTTAAATGTCTTCCCTTATCATTATATGTGGATTCCACACTAATCTATATATAACAAGCTCAAAAGTATTGTATTGTATTGAAAATACCCCTATAAGACATAAAAGACATTAACACGAGAGCCAATCCAATCCAAAATTCATTTTTCTTAAACGAAATATAAAATCAAGTGAAGTGTGAGTTTAAAAAGTTCATTTTAATGAGATGCAATTCACATCAGGTCACCGTAAAATATGGTCACCTACCATATTATTCAGAAATAATTGCATGGTTTTATTATATAATTTCGGTGCTATTTGGAAACTCAAACAATATTTAATTACAAATTAATAAAAATTTATTTAATTCAGTAACCCAATAAGAATATCAAAGAATAAATGTCGCTTAATTTTTTTTTGGGAAAAATGTCTGGATTGTTTTATTTAATGAGACAGACTTCTCTTACCATTACAGTATTATTTTTAAATATAAAAAATTCTCAATTTATCAAACAAAACGAGCTCAAATCCGAAAAGACTGGTCCCACGCAACCCCACCAGAGTCCGCTGGCACCTGATGAAGGCATACAGGAGCGTACCTTCCACGTCCATCGTTCGAACCTCCCTCTCGACCTTTTCACAGTGCGAAAGACGAAGGAATTAAAACCCTTCCCGCGCTTAAACTCTAGGGTTTAAGATTCACCGAGGCCATCTCGAACCAGGAGTTTCAGAATCTTCACTGACCTTGTTTCGCAGTAATGGAGGTTGATATGGAGACTTCTCCGAGCTACTTAGATCCCGTAGATCTCAGTGCCAGAGAACGCTATCGTCGATATGGGTTCGTTCTATTTCTTGATTGTTATTATTATTATTATTTTTTTTATTTTAGTTTCTTTGCATTAATTGGGTCTTTTATCGAAAATGTTCTTTGTAATGTGTAATTTTATTGGGGAATTTTGGGTATCAAATTTCCTTTCACTCTATGGATTTAAGTAGAAGCATTTACAACGCACGCACACACGTAATTGACCAATACATGCTTTCAAAATCAAATTGACAAGCGAACTTTGTATTAATTTTTGTACTTATGATGCTGGTTCATGCTACTTTTTGAATTCGAATGAAATTATATAATTAAGTAGAAGCATATGTAACAGAAAAATCAATGGGTACAATCAATTTGAGCTAATTATTCGATTGCCTTGAAAAGAAAGAAAGAAAAGTAGAAGCACACACACACAATTGAACAATATATGCTAACCAATGTTAAATTGATAAATGAACTTTGGATTAGTTTTTGCACTAATGATGTGAGTCGAGCGAGTTTGGCATGCTAGAACAACTGTAAAAATTCATATATTTTCAATGTTTTGAAGAGGTATTGTGTAAGATTGATTATATTGATTTTGATTCTTATATATATAAGACTTGGTATACATACTTCACAGTTTCCCTTTCCTGAGGAACAAGGCTAAAAGGGGGCAAGAGAAAAAACAGTTAATTTACTTAACTAATCAAAGGCAATATACATTGCAGAATTCAAATAGATAGTTGCATTTACTATACAAGTTCTCCTGTCATCTATGAACTCTTCTTCTTCATATATATATATTAATATTCATTACTCATTTTGTTAGATATATTGTCATTGTCAATTTGTGTGGCTTTATCCCTTTAGGAGAACAAGGTGGAGGGCTCTCTCTCTCTCTCTAGTGGGTCACTGTAGCTTGAACTGTTTTATTTTCTGTTCTGTTTATCTATTATTTTTGTTTGAAATATTAGTGATGTGCTCACATTGTTTTCATTCTTTTAGTGTATGCCCATTATGCATACTGAGCATATGTAATTTGTGCAGTAAAAGGCACTCAGCTTCCAGCAAATCACCACATCAAGAAACTTCAGGTTCAAAGTTCAGTGAAGCCAGGCTATTGTTCGACGGACAGAGTTTTCAAAGACGGAACAATGCTGCGCTTTTTCTCGAAGATATTAAACAAGAGGTTGAGATTTTTGACGCTGATCACTCAGAAGGAACACCTGCAAAGACACAATCTGCTGCCAAGAGGAGATCTTCCATAGATAGTCGTGGAATATCTGAGGCAGATGTGATGGATGATTCAATTCGACGAGCTGGAAGCTATGCACTAAAAGCGTTTAAGCATGAGGATGATGCGTTGGTGGATGGTGGAGATACAACCTTTACTTTTTTTGCATCTCTTCTTGATTCTGCTCTTAAAGGTGCTTGAAGTAAATTTTTTTTGATTGAAACCTTTAAAATTTGCACTTTCTTGCATATGAAATTGTTTTGTGTTGCTATGTTTATATTGCTTCAAGGTTTTGAGAATGTGGTTTAAGTTGCATTCATCCCCTTTCTAAGCTATGCCATTCTTTGAGTGGTATTGATCTTGTCTGTCAACAATAAGCGTTGTGATGTGGACTGTGAGATAATTGGAGTGGTCTTTATTTGAATCAGAACATGTACTATTGACTACCACTTGAATCAGAACATGTTCTATTGACTTAGGAGCCTGGTTAATTTTATTGTATTATACTTCCGTTCCTGATGCTGTGGACTGATCTACATCAAGTAGTGGGATGGCATCCTTGCATTCATCTTTTAACTTTCTCAGAGCAATCACTATGCGTTTCTGTTTAATGAACTTTTCATCCCAGTTCAACTTTCTTTAATTTTTTGGCGGTCCTGTATCTATATTGAAGTTGTGGTACTGTTCCAATCAGTGTTGCAAGACAATGAATAATTCAAGTGGTACTTCATCATGTTCTTATTTCATCACTGGTTATACTTATGCTATTAAAGTGTGTGGGAACTGTTATAAGTCCAGTAGATGGTTATACAGTTCAGTGCATACAGTTGTATAACCAGCCCAGAAAAATTGACTACTGATAAGCAGATGATGTGTATGTGAAATTATTTGACTTCAATAAAGCTCCTTGAATTATGATTTCAGGAATTCTTCTTCTTCTTCTTCTTCTTGGAAATTATTTAATTCCTGTAGTCGATAGTGAGTTTTATCGTAGGGATTTTGAAGAAAAAATAGAACTGTTTGTTTAGTTTCTACTTGTTTCGATGAGTAAATTTTTTATATGAGGCTGCCTAAAGGGAGCAAAACATACGTACACTCAAAGTATCCGGGTCATTAAAACGCTAGGCTCTGTCCAAAAGTTAACACCACCCAGAAAAACTACAAGAGAATTTGATGAAAAGTTAAACCCTTCTAAGACTCAAGAAATAACAAACTGAAAAAAATAATTGTTTCAATGTATTTCGTGGCGACTCCTCTCCAATAAAGGTCTGTCTAACATCTCTTTTTGGATGTTCCACAAAAATCATAAAGGTTCTGCCTTCCAATTCTCTTCTGTTTCAATGTAAGTATGTTTTTGGATTTAAGTATATTATAGATGATTAATTACCTTTCTATTTTTGTGCACATGCTTTCTAATTGAGTAGCCTCTAATCTGTTCTCACTACTTAATGTTTATAAGTTCAAATTTTCCCCAAAGTCACCGACTAAGCAAGCAATCAACCTTGAAAGGTATCTTGATTCGCCAAATGCCTACCAAAGTTAAAGAAGATCCTCTTCCCTGCAAAGCCTTGTGTCTCATGTCATCTTTACTCTTTAGGGGATTAGGGGGCACAAACAATCAATTACACCAAGTAACTATCAAATTTGTTAATTTGTAACTATGTATCCTTTCCAATAAATTTCCTGTCTCTTTGGTTTATAAAAGTTTTCCTCCTGCACATAGCTTGGTATGAATGCAGGTTTAAAAATTCAACTGGCTGTATGTGTTTTGACCAAAATAGTCAACTACTTTGTGGACTTATTAAGCTTTTTAATTGGTATGTTCAGAATTTTTACATAGTTTCTCACAGTTTCCTTTTTCCGTTCAAGTTTTGTGGAGTTCCTTTGTGCATAAAGCTTGGTACAAAAAACAGTTTTAACTATCCAAATTGTGTTCTAACAGTTTGCATTTTATGTATTGCAGATCTGATGCTTTTCCCAGATTTGATATTACATTTTGAGAGATCTTGCCGCAATGTTTCAGAGTCAATTAGGTATGCCTCATTCTTGAGAGTAACTATATCTTGGTGGAAGAGTGTCTTGTTATATAAACACGAACACCTTTGTAGTATCATATGTTTTGTGAATACTTTTTGTATTATTTAGCTAGCTTTGTTACAGTTTGTTCTGTGAAATTGATCCATATGTGGGCTAAATTTCTACACATGGCAGATGCTCTAAAATTCTAGCTGGATTAATTTCATATAGTTACATGTTGATTAACCTCTAGTCTTCTTGGCAAACTATGTCATTCTCAAAAGCTCTCTCTCTCTCTCTCTCTCTCTTTATATATATATATATATATATCATTGATTTTCCCCAATTTGGTTCAACTGTCAGTGTGAGAGTTTATATCACCAGCGAGGTCTCTGGTTAAGGTTCAGGATGACTCACATCTCAATGGTGACTCCCATTGGTATCATATCAAGTACCATCAATCAAATCTCTTTTTTTTAGTAAATTATTTTAACATAAGTGCACCTGTTTCGGTATGGATTCTACCTTTGGATTTGCCAAAAATGAAAATTCCAAGAAATAATTGTCATGCTTATTCTGTTCTTTTTTTTTTTTTTTTTTTGTGTTTTTTCAAGTTAGGAAACATTTGCATCTCAGATAGGCTATCTGACTGCATTCCTGTGTGGTACTTCTGTAGGAATGAATCTGATGGAAGACACAGAATTTTAGAGGACAAATTGATGAGGCAGAAGGCTCGGCTTTTACTTGATGAGGCAGCTTCTTGGTCACTTCTTTGGTATCTATTTGGGAAAGGAAATATATCTAACCTTTGACATTCTATTCTAGAATTAATATTTTGTGTTACAAAGATTGCTTCAAGGGCATTGCTACAACTTGTTGCATCATCTTGACTATGAATGCATAGTGGGGATTTTCTATTCAGACAGTGAAGTGCTTTTGTAATGGCAATTCTTTTCTTGGTACCAAGTTATTGTATTATTGTATTTGGTGCATAAACAAATTAATATTGTGATATTTGAAAATAAATTTAAGAAGTTTTCATTTCAAATGATATTAAAATGATAAAAAAGGTTTATATTTATTGCTAGTTACTTTCTTGCTGAATATCTCAGTATATTTCTTATCTTAAAATATTTTAGACATTGAAAATCAATATTTATGTGATTGTCCATCCAATGTACTGCGTGAACATTTCAAATTACTCGTCGTTTCGGTCTTCAGGCCAGTTTTGTGGACTTTTGACTTTTCTAGTGGCTTATGGTGTCTAATTATCTTTGAGAAAATGTCGATACATTTTGGGATCTCAGACATGTCAATCAAGGAGTATTAGAAAATTAGACGAGTTTAAATTATATGTTAAAAATAGCTGTTGATTATGAGCATAGATTTTTTCTTATTGTAGTCTTTTCTTCCCCCAATTCAGAAGGAAAGAAATCAATGTTGTATTGACTTGGTAAATTGCAGGATTAAGTTCCCCCTCCCCCCTTCGTCTTTTTTATTTTTTATTTTATTTTTATTATTATTATTATTTTTAAAATTCTACAAGGACATCAATGTCTTGCATCATTATTTTGAAATGTCAAAAGGATCTCTGGTGGACTACGTATTGAAAAATGACTCTTTTGCAAACTGATAGGATAAAGTGAGTTCTGGGGTTATTCAAGGTACTGGGAAAAAAAAAAAAAACCATATAACTTTTTATCATGCTAAGTTGAACAAGTTGTTGATCATTCTATGCTTATTATACAAGATGGATGCTCTTGCATGTATTTGTTTTGCTTAAATTGTATCATTCTGAAGATTTGGGATATAAAAAAACTTTTGTTCTTGCAGGAAATGAAGAACTCCCTGAAGATCTAATTCTGGTGATTGATCTCTTATCATAAAAAACTTTCTTTGTATTAGTATTACAAATGTTATTGGAGTATTTTCTTGATGCTTTAAATATATTTGAGTTAAATTTTAGAAAAAAATATTTATATGTTTGAGTTCCATGTAATTCCTTATTACAGTCTCCAACGACTTCGCATTTGGAGGCTTGCCAATTTGTTGCGGAAAATCATACAGCACAATTATGCTTACGGATTGTTCAGTGGCTTGAAGGGTTAGCTTCCAAGGCGCTTGATTTGGATAACAAGGTGATATGTTAGTATTTTTCTCCTCTTATGACAGTCTAGTTCGTATCCTTGGCTAGGTGTAATTCTGAAGTGAGTTGTTGCATGTCATCTTATATGAGGACAACTATTCTTTGTTCTCATTTAATTAATCACTCTCTCTTTGTCTCTCTCATGTCTATCTTTTTGCATCTTGAGATAGTTTTAAGTTGGCTGAGTGATGTTGACATTGATTGATATTTTACAGATCAAAAACTTAATAATTGCTAACGTGATGAACTCCGTTCTGAAATTATAACACTCAAGGATGGATGTTTCAGCCATTTGCTATTGTCAAGTTATTTTCAAGGTTAGGATAGCTACATGTCTGTTGGAAGTAGCACATCCTATTGCTGCTTGAATTTGGTGAGAAGCAAGGTTTTTTTTACCATGAATATGGAGAAAAAATTAATTGGGGAGATTTTGTTTTACTTACTTAGTATATGGTAGCATAGGTAGGCGGGGACAGAGCTATGTTATGCCGAGTGGGGGTGTCCGCCCCCACTGATTTTTATTTATTTATATTTTATACTTATAATTTTGTTAAAATTTCAGTATTGTCCCCACTAAATTTTTGGTGAAATCCCTATATGTATACTCACCCCCACTAATTTTCTAGCTCCGTCACTGTCGGTAAGAGAAAGAAAGGAGCAAGTGGATGTGGCGATTAGCCCAAAAAAAGTGAAAGGTTATATATTATGGAGTTGGAAAACACATGATTTAAGGAACACCTATATGAAAAAAAAAGGGTATTAACAGTAGTACACTTGAAAGTGCAATATATAAATTTGGTTTCTATAGTTGTCGAATGATTTTGCAGATGTTAAGAGAAAAGATGGTCTTATAACATTAATATGAAGAGAGGGTTAATATAAGTAGTACATTTGCATCCTAGCAAGTGTTAACTGAAATTGGAATTTTGTGAAGATATAAATAAAATTACCCTCGGAGTCCTTGTATAATTTTTTTTTATATAGGATGGCGCAATTAAGGGTAATGATATCTTGCTCGCCGGTGAGCAAGAAATTCATCCGCACCATGCATAGTTATCAATAGATTTTAAAAAGGTAGTTATTAAGTCGCATGTTTTGCATTCTCTTTTTTCTTGGGTTAATGGGAGAAATTGTCCATCTGTGGACAGTTTGTTGGATTTTGTTGACAACTTATCGTTGTAATGGCGCCTTTTCCGTCTTTTGTTTGCTTTGTAAAGGGTTCGCTCCCCTTTGAGCATCTTTGTTAATATATATTTACTTATAAAAAAAAAAGGTAGTTATCAAAAAAATTTAGCAATCACATTCAATGGTCATCCATGCATGGTGTGGATGAATTTCTTGTTCACCAGTGAGCAAGAGATCATTTCCGGCAAAAATAATTGGTCTCTTAGGTAAAGTTGATGAAAGGACGGAGGTAAAAGATGTGACAAATAATATACAATTGCATATGATCCTTTGCTAGCAGAGATATGCTTTAGATAGACTAATGTCTGGCAACATTAAGATCAACTAAGAGTCAGGCTTGGATGACCTACCCTCTTATAAATTAGGATCTGGGATGGTTAAAAGCAATTTTGGAGATTGTGAGCATTCTAGAGGAAAGAGCTTTGGCATCCTTCATTAAATTGTAACATTATTATTAAGAGATGGGGAACGAAAAGGAAACAAAGGCATTTAACCTGTGTGTTGATAGCTTTGCTACATAACTCGTGTGTGTGCGTCAGGTGTTCATGTCAGTATGTGTCTAAGTGCTGAACTTATCAAATCCCCAAACCTTTGCCCAAGGACAGAGGGACAACGATAGATATTCATATTTTTTTAATATATATATATATATATATATATATATATTTTTTTTAAAAGGGTGATACAGTGCTTTTATGTAAGATGTGTTCAATATGAACATTTCTCTAGATATTGTAACAAAATGAACATAACGAGAGAGTTTCATGTACAATTATGTAATAAACTTGAATAATGGATGTGTTCAATAATACACATGGGGCACATGTCTTCTACTCTTGCCCAAGTGTTGTGTGTGATACGGATTCTTCACTCATCCAAAGGAATTCACTTAAAATGGGTTAAAAGATGACATTTGTAGAAAGAGTTTATTTTTGGGATTTGATAATATAAGCATTGAATGTGTGTTAAGACTTAAAACAGTTTTGTTTGACAAAACATTTGATTGTCTGTGCAGGTGCGAGGCTCTTGTGTTGGTACTTATCTTCCCAGCTCTGGAGTTTGGCATCAGACTCAACGGTCTCTAAAGAGAGGTGCACCAAATCCAAACACTGTTCATCATTTGGATTTTGACGCTCCAACGCGTGAGCATGCTCAGCAGTTACCTGATGACAAAGTACTTTCTCACGAATAAGTTCTTAGTAGTCTCGTTCTTGTCATTACCTCTCAATGGAATTGCTTGTGGTTGTGTTGGAGTTCAAGAAACCATTAATCCAATTTTAATTATATTTCAGCATGGCAAATTCAATGTGGAATAAGAGAAAACTATATTTCAAAAATTGCTTTGGAAATTTTATCCGAACATTTCACCTAGACAAACACATTTGACTGGCAAGAGCTTTATAGTATGTGGAAAACCCGTTGTATATGCAAGTATCTTCTTAGTTAACTAAACATTAGTTCTGATGGTGTGATTATCAACTATTTATCACTGTGATTATGTTTGTCAAGTTTGAAACTTGGACAGTGGACCCTCGTCAGGCATGGAGCCATTTTTTTATATTGCATTCTGAAGAATTTGTCAAAATCATAATAATGCACCCGCTAAATTTTTGACAAAACTCCTTATACATATTTGTTCCCAAAATTATAATAATGGCCTATTTGAATCTGTTTGGTCAAGAAGTTGCTATTAGTGCGGAGATCTCAGGTTTGCGTGAAGGTCTTAAAGAGTTTTTGGTTAGTGATCCATCTCTTTGGTGGATTGGGATCTGTTGGTTGCGATGGGTTCGGCAAAGAAGGGTTGGGGTTTCTGGCATCATGTTTAACTTGATTAGGCAAATTTGGTGTGTGTTGGCCACCAAGCATGTTCCCTTTCCTTGGATATTGAGGTTGGGTAATAGTGAGCCAAGTTACATTATCTCAGGTACCTGTACTGGTGTGGGTAACTGGATATATATGAGCATCGGGTTTTATTAATAATCAAACTCAAGGACACAACTAAACATTCATATAAATGATTTTTAAAACAAACATTCATATAATTTATTTTATTTTTGATTTTTTTTTTTTTTTTATAGTTAAAATGGTTATCTTATGTAACACAAAGTTTCAATATGAGCACTTCACTGATTTTGACAGTCATGTGAAAGGAATATTATAAGAGAGTTAGATACATTTCATAGTGGAGTTGAATTATCGAACATGTTTTCTGTTTGCATGTCCAGTAAGACATGTTTGACACGTACATAACATACACATACCCATGTATTGTATATTTGAGTAAAATTTGTTTTCTTTTGAAAGGTTAAAAAATAAAGCTCTATGCCATGGTGTATTTGATGTATCAATAAGTGTAGCTGATACAGTTTTCCTGAAATTGTAGATTTGGAATATCTAAAGAGGTATACTATTGTTATTATTGGTAGTAGTAGTAGTTAACCCATGATAACTGCTTTACCAACAGAAACAAGATGAATCTCTTCTGGAAGATATCTGGACTCTTTTAAGGGCTGGGAAACTGGAGGAGGCATGCGACCTTTGCCGGTCTGCTGGACAGGTATGCAGATTTTTTACAAAGAGTGAGGTCATGGATTTTCTCTCCTTTCCTGATATTGATATATAATCTGGACAGCCATGGAGAGCTGCAACTCTTTCCCCATTTGGAGGATTGGACCGATTTCCATCAATTGAAGCCCTGGTGAAAAATGGAAAGAGTAGAACTTTGCAAGCCATTGAACTAGAAAGTGGCATTGGTCACCAATGGCGACTTTGGAAATGGGCTTCGTATTGTGCATCAGAGGTAGGGGCAAAATAATTGTATTGAGAATTTTTGTTGTCCGGTTACAGTGAGCTTCGTACATTTTCTATATATATATTATATATATATATATATATGTATGTATTTAATATATATGTTGCGGCAGTTTTCTCTTCATCAACATTCCTGAAATTATTATTTCATGTTCGGAATGTTATGGCAAATATAATGAGTTTATACAAGGAAAGGAATGCTGTCTAAACATTCTCGACATTCTTAACTTATATCATAGTCATTAGATGGTGCATATTTTCCACTTGATGAATGGGTGATCAGTCTACATGGCTGGTTTAATTTCTATAAACTAATGGAGTTTTTTTTGCTAATTTCTTTATATTGAAGAAAATTGCGGAGCAAGATGGTGGGAAATTTGAAACCGCAGTCTATGCAGCCCAATGTAGCAACTTAAAGCGCACTCTTCCGATTTGTACAGACTGGGAGGTATCCATTTCCCCTAAATGATGCAAATACTTAAGAATATCTTTCGATCAGTTTCTATTTGATGTGCTTTAATCAGTTTTTCTATGTAATTTTGGTATGATAAATCATTTAAGATTGCTTGGTTCATTTCTCCTACAAGGCTATAACAGTTTCATGAACTCTAAAAATGGGAAACAGCTTTGGAGAACTAATAATACGAGTATTCTCTGAAATTGGTCTTTTTTCTGACTCTGTTTTGAGAGAATAGTTCTTTTCAAAATTATCAAACAAACAAAAATTTCAAACTGCTTTCTGTTTTTCTATATACTTAAAACAGATCACCATTCTCATAGAACTGAACCAAACAGGCCTTTAACTTTTTTTTGAAAACACTAGACTGCTTCCTTAGATCCATCATCATTTGTGAATTGGAAGTATGTTTTTGGTGCCTCTAACATTGAATTGACTGTATTGTGGGACCCTTTCAATTAATTATTAACATTTTCCAGTGAAATTACTCATGGTGTCATTATTTAGAAATTAGAACTACCATAATTTTGTCTCTTTTTAGAAAATAATATTTGCCAGTGAAGTGAAAAGTGTTATAGTTTGAGGAGGTAGGTGGTAGCTACAATTTGCAGGGGTTTAGTGTAGGGGCTAGGTTCCAATGAATGTTTCTAGCCCATATTACTGTTGCATTGTGGAAAAGTTTTCTGATTTCGAGATCTTTTAATAAATGCTTAATCTCTGAAACTTCTCTCTTAAATATCTTCAACTGAAATTGTTACCAGCTGTGGTATCATTGTTTCAGCAAACTAAGCAGTTCAAGTATAAATGACAATGGACAGTGAAGTAAAGGGCTATCTATGCACATAGCACATGTATTGGGTAACGTCAATCTTCTATCTATGAGATAATCAATTATTAATATCTTATCCAGCTCAACTAGGCATATAAAAGCTGTCTTGGAATTTCAAAGTAATATTATGCTTGTCTGGGAAAAGCCTAAACTTCCTAGGTTAGCACCACATCAGAGGAGTTAACTTGAAAGTGCCGTATACCTGGGATCTACCGTCTTCTATCAGCATAAGCAAGCATTTCTTTGCTAAATCAAATTCTAATTCTCGAATTTTTCTCTGGATGGTGGAGATTGATAATTTGCACAGAGACGAAGAATTGGAAGAAATATCAACGTGTATTCGATTATTCAGTCTTACAAAAAGAATACAAAACTACAGAAAATAAATTAACATATACCCTAGGATGGCTGACCTAGTAATTTTAAATTGTACAGATGTCTTTGTAATTTTAAAGACCTTTTTTGGTAGGAAGGAAAGGGTTGGGCGGGAAGAGAGGAGGGATAAATCAAGCTTCCATTATTTTGTAGAGGGGAGAGGAAGAGGGGAAGGATAGGAGGATGGATGAGGCAACCCTCTAGGCCCACCATTTTGCTTCCATTCAAATTTGGAGGAAGAGGGGAGAGAAACAAGGTATTTGTTATATAAAATTACAAGACGTTATATTTAACGATGTGGTGGTAAAATGATATTGTCATCTCTTTCCTTCTCTTCCACCCAACCAAACAGAAGGAGGGAGTTCCATTTGAAAGCCACGATCTAGTTCCCCTTCCACCTACCAGAAGCATTAGCATCCCATTTTGCATTGAAACAACACACAAGAAGTTTTGTAAATTAGAAGTGCCTAATTTTAAAGTTCGACCTTGTGCCTTTTGATTCATAGTTTAAATACCTTGTTTAGTCAAATCTTGGAACTCCTAGCTGCTTTGATTGCAAATATCTATTTGCAGTCTTAGTTGTATTAAACGTTTTTCCTTATTTTCTTGTGCTGCTATTTGTAATTTTTACAAATTGTCTTTAATCTAACGCCCACCAAGTATTTTTGCAGTCGGCATGCTGGGCAATGGCCAAGTCATGGCTTGATGTTCAGGTGGATTTAGAATTAGCCCGTTTGCAACCAGGTGGGATGGATCAGTTTAAAAGTTACAAAGAGTTAATTGACAGAAGTCTTGGACAGGGAAATGGTGTTTCTCTGCCTATAGTTGGACCAGAAAATTGGCCCCTGCATGTTCTAAACCAGCAACCTCGGGACCTTTCTGCTCTTCTTCAGAAACTCCATTCAAGGTAAAGATGCGAGGTCAATTCATTTAGTCTTTAAATTGGTCTTTTGATATTATTCGTTTTTAATTCAGGGGAAAAAAAATCATTTTTAAAAGACAAAAAGATTATTCATTATTTAAAATTGATATTCTGCATGATTTTAGTGACACAGTACATGAAGCCGTTGCTCATGCATGTAAGGAGCAGCAGCGGCAAATTGAGGTGAGTATCTCTTCTTGGAAAAGTTAATAGTGTGCCTAACATCAGTCTCTTAAATGTGTTGTTGGCCAAAAGCACATTAATTCTCCACACTGAGGATGGTTAATGGACTATTGCATGGACTATCTAGACAAAGATCACATAAAAGGAATTTAGAGGAACAAGCCACCTGCTTTGCTATTTGCCCTCATCAAAAATTGTTTCTGGGATAATAAATCCTTCTCTTGCTGTTTGTAAGAGGAACTAACCAACTTTAAACGGGCTTAAAGTTCTGCATACAAACACATCCATGTGACGATAATCTGAAGTTTTATGCCATTCTATACCACTTATATAGGAACTTAGGAACCATGTTTTGCCATGTTCATGAGCGGATAAGTCCTCCCGTACGTACTTATGCATATCGAGTATCAAGGTGATTTGGTATCAAAAACTGCATGTTGATATAGCACTCCAAGTTCATATTTTGTATATGTGAATTTTGTAAGAGGAATTACAGGAACATTAATTGCACAACCACCTATGTTAAAACTTTGATTTTTTAGCATGCATGACATGAAGTCCTAAACCGAATAAATAAACAAATAAAGGGTCATTTTTTTGTCCAATGGTAAGAGCTTGATCTCACAAGCATGAGGACACGAATTAGAGTATAAAAGCAGCCACTTTGTGCAAAATTATGCCAAAGGTCAGGTCCGTCTCTAATCTTCTCTTCCTGGCACCTTGCGTAGGCGGGATATGCACTTCAAGAGCACTTTTATTAGAGAAAAAAGGATAGACTTAACAAAAATTGAATGGACAGTGGACTTAAAATTATTGGTTTGCAGAATGGATAACAATTCTTGCACCAAATGTGATCCTGCTACGGTGTTATACGGTGAAGTTGTAACTGAATAGAATCATACTATTTTGAGTGGTGAAAGAAATCTGAACGGTGATTCCTAGAAAAAAAGAAATTTCATTTTGTGGTCTTGCTCCTTCTGCGACCTGATTGTTTGTTAAGTTGTTAGCAGCTCATCGGTATCTTGTCTTTATAATATTTTTTCTGGTGATGCGTTTATGCATCAGATGCACTGTGCTTTCATTGGATATAAATATTTTCTTGTGGCCCATGCATGGCATATACTTTGTGATACCTCACTCCTTACTCCATGTTGGTGCTAGTTATGTGCTTATTATATCTTTTATAATGGGATCTGCATATTGTGTTGTTAAGTTGGGTATTTCATTGTAGTGAGTTGCAGATGTTGGGCAAAGCACTTTTCCACTGCTGAATTTTCTGTTTTCTGTATTTATGAGCAACTATGAAACATATTTTAGTTTTCCAGTTTCAACATTTTAAAATTGATCTTTAATGGGTTTTCTCTAATGCAACATTGGTGGAAAGATGAATCTTATGCTAGGAGACATACCGAATCTGCTGGACCTTATATGGTCATGGATATCACCTTCAGAAGATGACCAAAATATCTTCAGGTAAATTTATGCCACTTGTCTCAATTTGGGGGCTAGAATTCTGTCTAGGGAAAAACCAGAAATTGCTGTTTAGATAATCTGGTGCCTGAAATTTGATATGTAACTTCCAAATCTTGGTCACTTTTTGTATGCCTATATCCTAGTACCTTGTTGTCATAAAGGGGAGTGTTCTGTATTTCCATTTGGAAGCGAGATATTCAGAGCTAGTTTGTCAAAGATATGCCAAATGCTTAAGTTTTAAAGCCTTTTAAGGAAACTTCTTGATGATATATATATATATATATATTTAAAAGATCTTGCCAAATTAACTCTCTTGGCACGCTTTTTCTTATGGGCCATGTTTAAAAACTGGTTTTCTACAAATGCAATGACTATGTCACATGTAAATACACACTCATTTTTTGTAGTTACAAAGGACCACTTTGTTAAGTATGCAACTGGCCATATCTTTGAGCTAAATATCATTGTGCTTTTTGTCAGGCCTCATGGTGATCCTCAGATGATCCGCTTTGGTGCACATTTAGTGCTTGTGCTAAGGTATTTGCTTGGGGATCAAATGAAGGATGCTTTCAGAGAGAAGATCATGACTGTTGGTGATCTCATTCTTCACATGTAAGTGGTTTCGAGCCATGTTCCCAACTCATCGTCACAAAACAATGTTTTATAGGCCATCTAGTATGATATCACAGTGGACATTCTTGTAGTAAGTATCAGATATACTATTTAATTTATGCCTATTATTATTTTTTCGTTCCTATTATTATTGGAGCCATTGCTTGGTGCAATAATAAAAGCCCAGGATGATAAGTGTGAGGACAAGAGTTTGAGTATGAGAGCAGTCTGCCAGTCACTTTGTGCACACTAATGCCAAAATTAAGTCTTGTCGCTGATCTTCCACTCCTAGCAACCCGGTAGGCCGGAGCAGCAATGGATAATGGCCTTTTGTCAGCATCGTTATTATTTTCGTTATTATTATTATAAATTTTGTTTCTCAAAAGTATTGATCCATTCTGGTGCATTTATATCATGCCGCATTCTGAAAAGCATTTGGAAGCATGTATGATTAGAAAAAAACCAAAATTTGAAGCCTAAAATAGCCACATCAGAATAAATTGTAGATTTTTTTTTTTTTAATTGAAACCTTAAAACAAATAATTGTGATTTAAGTCTACAATCGATTGTTCTTTATATTCAATTTTTGGAAGTGGGCATTTCAGTTTCCCTACTAGTGCGTATTAGCTTTTAAACCAATATTTTGATGAATATGTGTTCACTTCCAATATATTATTATTTTTTTTATAGATAAAATTCACTTGTATTAAAGAGTATAAAGGAATGTCATGAAATTTGTAATGAAACCAAGTTGTGTTCTCGGAAAGAAGTTAAGGTATTATAAGGTATATTAGTTTATAGAAGATTAGTTACACGCCCAACCATATGCAGAACTAAAACATGATGTCACAATGGATTTAGGTTGAAGATTCACGGATCTCCAATCAGCTCGAGGTAGTAAGACCTTTCAGTCTTCTAATTCCTACAGTGATTTTCTGACGGTCTGCTTGAGTCTTTAGTGGTAGCTGAGCAAGTTATATTGATACAGGGATCTTAGTTGAATTTTAACTTTCAACTCTGAAATGTGCTATGTGTAGATAAAATGACTTCCCCACCTTTTGAAGTATTTTTGAGTATGACTAAGACTGCAATTTTTCATTATATGATTTAATGAGCTTTTCGGTGAAATCTAGATTTTGATGGTTTTCGGTGCAAGTCTTTATATTTTCATGTGCGAGGAGACATAACATTCATCTTTAATTGGGAAATACAATTTCAGGTATGCAATGTTTCTATTTTCAAAGCAACACGAAGAGTTGGTGGGAATTTATGCTTCTCAACTTGCACGTCATCGTTGCATTGATCTCTTTGTGCACATGATGGAATTAAGGCTGAACAGCAGGTCTTTTTTCAATTGGAACCTTTATTTTTTATTTTTATTTTTATTTTTATCTTAAATCTCTTGAGTCTTCAGCTTCTTCTTTCTCTTTATTTTTGTCATTATGTAGTATTGTTGTTTATCATTTACACATGCTTCTATGGTTGGATATATTTGACTGTAAAGGGTTTGTAGTGTCTATGTATCTTCCCTTTCTTTGCTGGAGGTGGAGAAATGTTTTTTTTTTTTTTTTTTTTTGGGTGGTTATGTAGGGTTGGGGACGGGGGAGTGCCAGAGCGATGTGGATGGGCATGTTTCATTTTTCACTTTCATATGGCATTGCTAATAATACATACTCTGGAAGAAGCTAAGGGTTATGCGGTGAGACTGATTCGGTGATTACTGTCTAGAGTTGCTTCCAATATGTTAATGAACCAAGAAAATTTTCTAGATATAATTCTAGTCCATGTTGCTCCATATGTTCTTGACCGTGCAATTACAAGATGGTGAAATGAAGTAAACGTGTCTTTGGAGAATCTGTTTCTAGCCTGACATGGTTGACTGTTTTGATTCTATATTCACTAACTGGAATGCTATTCTTTACATACTTCAAAACATTATTTATATGAGCTGTAGAAAATTTTGTTGCCAAAAGCATTTACATGTGTGCAAGAATACTAAACACTTGCACACACACTGTTGGTGATGCAGTGCCCTATGGGTTCTGAAAACACATTCCTAACTGTTCCATTTGTTTGTTCATTTTTTGTATAATGTTCACAATAGCGGCATGGTAGGGGGTTTGATTTGGTCATCTATGTTTGTTATAAAATGCTTGAAGAAATTTCCTTTCGATGAACCCAACACATTAAAAAAAAAAAAAAAAATTAGAGGCTGAGTTTGCGCTACCAGTTTTCCTACTATATCACAGCCTGACTATAAGATTTCAAACTAAAAAATTGTGAGAAATTGTCCTCTTATTTTGTTGTTCTTTTCCCTTTTAGTGCTTCTTTATTTTGTTTCTAATGCTTGTTATTTTCATGCTTTTCACCATCAACAGCGTGCATGTCAGATACAAAATCTTCCTTTCTGCTATTGAGTACTTACCATTTTCTTCTGAAGATGATTCAAAAGGCGGTTTTGAAGAAATCGTTGAAAGGTTCTTATTTGTTTCTTTAAGCCTCTTTTTTTGTAATTTTGGGACAGAATAAATTGAAAAATCTTAGTTTTATAATATACTTGGTGTGGTCATTTCTGATCTACTTGAATAGGGTTCTTTCAAGATCCCGAGAAATCAAACCTGAAAAATATGACAAGTCATCTGATGTTGCGGAGCAACACCGGTTGCAGAGTCTTCAAAAAGCTATGGTTATTCAATGGCTCTGCTTTACACCTCCCTCCACAATTGATGATGCCGAGGCTGTTAGTGCCAAACTTCTTCTCCGAGCATTGATACATGGGTAATTCGTTTAGTAGCTATTGATTGTCATTACATAAACAGTTGGGACTTCCATGTTATTCAGTGTTATTATTTTTGACAAAGAACATGTTTTTTGATGAATAATGGGGTTTCATATGGTAACTATTTTTACATTTGGACTGGCTTCTGTACCAAGGCAGCTCTACATTTTTAATACTGTTACTCTTCAGATGCTCATAGGTTCTAAGATAGTATCTTTTTTAGTTGCTTTAATGATGTTCTACCATTGGTGTATGCTTTGGTGTTATTTAGTTTTCTTACAGTTCTTTATTTTCATGATGTTTCTTCCTGCAATGTTATTGTACTTGTTGGTTTTATTTTTCATATAATACTAATTATTTTGTCATTTTCCTATAATATATATATATATATATACATATTTTGCCCTCTTTGTTGCTCATCTTATTGACTGACTTATCGATACCTTCGTTATTTCTATAGCAATGTCCTCTTCAGGGAGTTTGCTCTTATTTCTATGTGGAGGGTGCCTTCCATGCCTATAGGTGCTCACACATTACTTAGTTTGCTTGCTGAACCTCTGAAACAGCCAACAGAGAATCTTCTTTCCACTGAAGAACATTATGTTTCCGAGAATTTAAGAGAGTTCCAGGACTGGGTATGATCAACTATTTTTCTATATTGTTCATTGTGCTAAGCTATTTCTGCATTTCTTCTGGCCATGATAAACAACTGTTTCTCAGACTACATCCCATTTAATATCATGTTGTTATCAGAGAGAGTACTACTCTTGTGACGCAACGTATCGCAACTGGCTAAAATTTGAGCTAGAGAATGCAAAGGTTTCTCCCCTTAAGCTGTCAGCTGAAGAAAAACAAAGGGCCATTGGGGCAGCCAAAGAAACACTAAATTCATCACTCTCTCTGCTACAAAGTAAGTTGATTTAGCTTTAGGGAAAAACACTTCATGTATAGATATTTCTAGATTGATATTGTTTTCATTGGGAATATTGAACTTGGGCTCATCATTATAAATTCTTTTCCATTTATGAGCTCTCAGGACTGTATTATTATGCTCCACCAATAATCAATCGAATTCTTTTTACAGGAAAAGAAAACCCTTGGTTGGTTCTCACTGAAGACACTGTTTATGAATCAGTAGAACCTGTATTCCTTCAATTGCATGTCAATGCAATGCTCTGTCTGCCTAATGGCGAATGTATATGTCCAGATGCTACCTTGTGTGCAACATTAATGAGTGCTCTTTATTCTTCAGTGAGCGAGGAAGTTGTCTTAGATCGCCAACTAATGGTATGTTTATTTCCTTTGTCCTGTTTACTAACTCAGAGGGGAGATAGAAAGTAAATGAAAATGTCTAGCATCTGGTGATCGAGGACAACTAGATATATGCATTATGTCATCTTTGTGCATTTATGTGGTGCACTTGATTGAAATCCCTAATTGTTGGTCTTGTAATCTTTTGAAGTTAACTGTTATCTGGAATTTGTTACTATTTCGTCCAAGAATATGTCCGTTTATTGATCAATCCATATGATTCTTGATAGCTTAAACCTTGCAATGGCCTTAAGATTTGCTATTTGTCAAAAAATTGAGGTGATACATGACAAAATTATGTGGTATAGAAAACGTTATTTGTTCTATGTCATAACATTGAGGTGATACATAACAGAATTATGTGGTATTGAAAATTTTGCTTTTGGCAAACCATTTTTCATCTATACAACTTTTCTTGTTGACTCACCTGTGGCGACCTTGTGGGCGGGTGTGTGTGAGCGTGTGCATGTGACACCAGTAGGTTATCACATTGGGCGAGCTACAGGTGCACAATCCCACATCGTCTGGATGTGGATGGGGCAAGTGCTATATGTAGATTCAACACCCTTCTATTACACAATGCGTTTTAAAGCCGTGCACCCACCAGAACTCCGGAGTTAAGCGTACTTAACTTGGAGTAGTATCAGGATGGATGACCCCTTGGGAAGTCTTTGGTCTGGGAGAGCCAAAAACGGACAATATTGTGTCTAGCTAAGGTGAGTGTCGTTACCCATGGTATTAGAGCCTGACCTAGCTGGAAGTGTGGCCAACGAGGTCGTTGGGCCCAAAGGGGGGGGGGGGGGGGGGGGGTGATTGTGGCGACCTTGTGGGCGAGAGTGTGTGTGAACGTGGGTATGCGGCACTAGTAGGCTACCACACTGTGCGAGCTACAGATGTACAATCCCACGTCGCCTGGGTGTGGATGGGGCAAGTTCTATTTGTAGATTCAACACCCTTTTATGAAACAATGCGTTTTAAAGCTGTAATGGATATGAACCCACCAGAACTCCGAAGTTAAGCGTACTTAACCTGGAGTAGTACCAGGATGAGTGACCCCCTAGGAAGTCTCTGGTCCGAGAGAGCCAAAAGTGGACAATATTATGTCTGGTTAGGGTGAGGGTTGTTACCCTCTCTCTCTCTGGTCCAGGAGAGCCAAAAGTGGACAACATTATGTCTGGTTAGGGTGAGGGTTGTTAACCCCCCCCCCCCTCCCCTCCCCTTCTCTCTCTCTCTCTCTCTCACACACACACACACACACACACAATAGGAATCTCAGAAAATGAAAAAGCATCACATATGTGATATGCCTAACCTTTTATTTCTCTCTCTCTCTCTCTCTCACACACACACACACACACACACATAAAAGATAAATGAAAAAAAAAAATCGTTTGCCTTTGCATATATCTGATATACACCTTCTTAATGGGCAGGTGAATGTATCTGTCTCAACAAGGAATAATTACTGCATTGAGGTTATACTTCGTTGCCAAGCAACAGAGGGTGATGGACTTGGGTCACATGAACTCAATGATGGTGGTGTTCTTGCTTCTGTGATTGCAGCTGGCTTTAAAGGTAACGAGCAGTATTGTTCCATTTTTTTCTCTCAAAAGTACATTTTTTTGGGATGAGTGTGCTTGGATTGCAATCATTTGTTTAACTAACATCATAGTGAAGTGAAAATGGCATACACCGGCCTGTATTTAAGCTGACAGAAAAGATTCAATAGTTCACCTAAAATAAGGCTTAGCTGAGTTGAGTTCGGATCAACGAAGAATGCATAAGAATAGATTCCTGAGTACTAATCCCTCGTAACTTATTGTGCTACTCAAAAATTTGAAGTTAGCTGTTAATTAGGTGTCTTTAATGTGGTGGTTCCGCACTCAATATTATGTGTGGATGACCGGTTCATTAAAAAAAAAAAATCTTCAATTAAAGTGGTGGATGAACAGCTCTAAAGAAGTTGATTTTTGGCATGCACTGCGAGCATGGAAGGGCTTTTAGTCCAATGGTTAGCTTGATAGGATGGATCCCAACAAAAGTTACATAGGGTGTAAGAATGGGTATTTTTACTCCTTGTAATTGACCATGCCTCTAATATAACTGTAAGAATCTAAATGGGTGTTCCAAAACAGAAAAAATAGTAATACTTCAAACAATTTGAATATTAGTGGATATATGTACTGGTATTGTTTAAGCACCATTAATTGTATTCTTGGTTATAAAATATATCAATTCAGGGGAGCTTGCCAGATTTCAAGATGGCGTAACAATGGAGATCACCCGATTAGATGCTTGGTATTCAAGCAATGATGGTTCTTTGCAAGACCCAGCAACATACATTGTGCGGGGCCTTTGTCGCCGATGTTGTATTCCAGAAGTCATTCTTCGATGCATGCAGGTGACTTATAATCTGGAAGCAAGTTCTGTTGTTTCTTCAAGTTATTCTTTTGCTATGTAAATTTAATATATATATATATATATATACATACATATATATATATTCTCTTTAAGATGAGAAATTCAATAGAGAAGGAGCTATGAACAAAAGGTTATAGTATTATTTCCTTTCATATTTGTAGGTTTCTGTTTCACTCATGGAGTCTGGCGATCCAACTGAGTGCCATGATGAATTGATTGAGCTTGTCGCATCCCCTGAAAATGGTTTTTTCCATTTGTTTAGTCAGCAACAATTGCAGGTGGGCTAAATTATTATGTTTGTTTATCTGTTCACTGGGAAACAAATACCAAGTTTTTATCTGCATGAGGTTTCTGTCTACAGTGTCAAGTCTTTATCTAACACTTGGTTTATCCCCCCTCATCAGCAACCTACATAGGTCATATCTATTCTGGTTACACGTGCTTTTCATTTTGTTGTATCTGTGTGCATGTGGAGTGGACATATTCTAAAAGTGTGGCAGACATTTAATTTTCTATGGTCGAAGGACAAAGTTTTCTTATTAAAAGCTATTTGCCTCAAGGGAACCATTCTTTGCCCACAATATCACCATCATCATTTATCATTATAACTCATCAAGGAGTATATTACAAATTGTAGGGAGTGGAGTACATATATATTTAAGATTATTGCCATCTCATAATTTCATCAAAATGTTGTGTATTGTTTGGTTAGGTTGTATATGACATTGCTTTGTGAAGCTAATATGTACATATATGCATGTATGTATGTATGTATTGTGTCAGTATATTTACATCTGTTTGAAGAACTCTTTTTGCCCATGGTTATTCAATTTGTAACATACCATTGGATGCTGCTGACATTGTGGGAGATTTGCTCTTCCAGGAATTTTTGCTATTTGAGAGAGAATACTCTATCTACAAAATGGAGCTGCAGGAGGAACTCTGTCCGACTTCATATTAAGTTAAAATTAAGCTTCGTAGAGTTTGGTAGATGGATGTGAAGTGTACCGTCCTGCTGTATTTTTGAAATAGTTGTATACTTTCTGAGTGCATTTTGGGTGGGAAGGAAGTGTAGAAACCATATATATAAATATGTTTGTTGAGAAGCTGATTGATAATGATAGATGCTAAAGAGCCAAGAAAACAAGAAGTGACTACTGATAAGGGCGACCGGAGATTGGCCTTCTTGGAAGGGCAACTTGCTACAAACCGGTTCACACAGAACACCAACCTCTGCCGGTCATTTAACAAGTCATGATTGTACATTGCTTGCTCACTTTATTGCAAAATGAACAGCTGATTTATAATTTATAATTTTATGTAGCATTATAAACTTCTCCATCACCCCAAATTTTGTTAATGCATTGTGTTGTATATTCCTGAAAAGGTATTTCATAGATTGCAACTAACTTCCCTCTCATTTGTCAAGACCATGTAAGGATGATTATTTTTGCATTTTTTCGTTTTTCGGGTCAGACGGTTCCGTGTGGGATCCGCTACCGGAATTGTTGCGTACGGGGTTTTGGTTTGGGTTCATTTGCATTATAATCATTTTATTTAATGTGTTATATGAGATTGTGAATTATTAAATGTGTATATATAATTGTGTGGTGTAAAAAAAAAATAAATAAATAAAAGAAAAAGAAAATTGTTTTTGGTGGTGGGACCCACCACCACTTTTAATATTTGAGGCCTCGAAGTCTCAAACCCTCTCACTCCCGTAAGAGTGTCTCTTTCTCTCTCTCTCCTTCTCTTTCTAGATTTTTATTTTTATTTTTATTTATTTATTTTTTTTTTCAAATTTTCAAACTTTGATTTCTCTTTCATCTTTTGGAGTTTTTAGGTGCCATTTGCGACAAATTAAAAAGCGCGTCGAGATCTCCAATTTGATTAGAGCAAAAGTGGTTTTGGTGCACCCTAGGAATTTCGAATTCTAGGGCTTGGATTGGGCAAATTGGGGGTTTTTGCAATTCTTGTGGCAGGGGTTTCTAATATCCACATTCTTTGATTTTTGTGATTTTCCTCCTTAAAAATTTGGCTATAGCATGTTTTAATTTCATGAAAATTGTTCATACTTATATGAGTCTTATGTATTTAATATGATAATTATATATCATGTAATAATTGACCATATGTGTATTGTCTATTTGAATTGTATGAGATAACATGCTAAAGTTGAATTTATATGCTTGAATTTTATGTGTATGACATGACCCTATGTGTTATTAAATGTATGTGACATGTTGTTGATTATTGTGGTGTGAAAAAACATGTTTTAAGTGATTTTGTTCCATGCCTTGTGTATTTAAATTACCGTAATTAAAATGTGAAAGCATAGTACATGTATTACACAAATTTCTCTTAAGTATGATATGTGGTTTAAATGTGAGTATGTGAAGAATTATGGCATGGAAAGGCATTGGGCATGAAAAGGGGAAAATTTGATTTGAAATGGAAAGAGAGAAAAAAATGATTTTGGGAAAAAGGTTTTTGATGAAAGGTTTGCGAAAAAATCTGGTCGCCTAGAAGTTGCCTATGGGTCCGTGGCGTTAATGTGACTTAGAGGGAACTAGGGAGACTGTCCTAGCGTGGTTGAGTTAACTGGGCCCCAAATGACGCCCGGAAGTTGCCTTGTGGTTAGGGACAATTAGCCAATCCTTCTTTCTTGCCACCATGGAGTTGCTATGGGACGGGTTACATTAACGGTTTGGAAATGATGACAGAAAATGTTTTTTTTGGAAATGGGGAGCGACATTGCATGACATTGCATTCCATAGTATGACATAATTCATTTATGACTTGGATTATTGTTGTTGATGTTGTGGTTATATATATATATATTTTCTGGAAATGGCATGATCTCGGTTTTTTTTCCTATTCATTGTTTGAATTCACGGGGTCACAAGAGGTATGTCTTAGGCACCACCTACTGAGCAATTTGCTCACCCCTTATATTTAACATTTTTCAGGTCACGGGAAGGAAGTAGTGGACGACAATCCACCACACGTTTAGATCGGATTTGAGGCCTTTGTTTTGTAGACCTTTGTATGTGGGGCCATACTTTTTTGTATAGAATCATGTTATTTTGTATAGCCTTGGTATATTTTGGATAGTTTTGTAACTAAGGAACTTGTAACTATTACCATATCCATGGATTTTAACTTGATGTATCAAAAGCTTAATCTTTGCAAATGATTTTGGAATAATGTAAGGATTTGTAACTCTAAGTTTTGGATGAATTGTAATCGATGGGATGTTATATAAGTTGTTTTTGCATTGTGTTGGGACAGATTTTGGATTGGGATTAAGGTCACCAATAGACCATAGGAGTGCCTAAGTGCACAAGTTCATGATTTTAGGCTTTCAGAGCATTTTTTTTTAGTTTCTGGACTTGGGGAACCAGTACCACATCCGAGAACCGATTCAAGGGGTACTTGTAACGACCCTAGCTGATGCCAAAATTTAAAAAAAATTCGGCATAACCTCCCTTAAAAATTGGCCTTCAACAACTTGTCCCAATACACAAAACACATAATATCATCCAGCATCCCATTCATCCGTTCATTATTCCTCAACATAGTTCCTCTCATGGTGGAACATCCACACACCAATTAATCTAAATTATCATAATTACAGTCCCAAAATACATGGTTAAGATTTAAAGTCTCTGTCTTACAACGTTACATGATACAATTGCATGGAAACATATACCATAATTCCATTAGTTTCATTTTCATCAAACAAAAGATAAGTTCGTTCTTAAGTTACAAGGCCATGAATACTAACTTAGCTACATTTCTACAACTATGAATATACATAGAACGGTCAAAATACAAAATAGCAAACAACCTTCTAACAACTTTCAAGCTTGAGGTGGATTGTCGTCCACCAGTTCATTTCCAAAACCTGAAAAAAATAATATAAATAGTAGGATGAGCATAAAGCTCAGCAGGTGACACTTAAGACACACATCTTGTGTCTTTGTGAATCCAAACAAAGCATAGGCCAATGGGAAATGGGGATCATACAATGTCGGGAAATAATACAGCGTAACGATTCAATCTCAAGTATATCCAATACAATGGTATGAGATGCAATGCATGCTAGTGTCGCTCCCCATTTTCATAATCCAAAATATCGTTTCCAAACTATTAATACAGCCCGCCCTTTAGTAGCCCCGCCGCGACACGAGAGGAGGATTGGCTAGTGTTCCTGACCCTTGGTAACCCCGCGGTGTCATTATGGGGCCCAGCTAGCTCAACCACGCTAGGGCGACTCCCTAGTCCCCTCTAGGCTATATTAACCTCCGGCCCGTTGGTAACCGCGCAGCGACCGGGTTTCACATAAAACCATTTCATCAAAAACACTTCCCTGAAATTCCCCATATTTATTTCAAGAACAATTTCTCCATTTCATGCAAACCCAATGGTATGTGCATGTATATATGTTCCATACATTTAATGCCATGGCATTTAAAATTCTACACCATAAAATTAAACATTCAACATGTTGAACATCTCCCAAGTAATTATTAACACATTAAGATACAACAAAATACATTTAAGCATGCTTTACACATAAAACAACTCACATTCATACACATGAATTTCTCTAGACAACATTCATTTAAAATAATCATTGATACAATTAACTTCTAATTAAGCATGCTTGGCACAACAAAGGAGTATAACTCACAATGGAACAAGAAAGTAGTGGATTAAGGTGTCCCTACCTCAAAAGTGAGCCAAAACCCTTAAAATGGGTCTCTAAATTCGAAGTCCCTAGGAAGACCAAATCTGAAATTGCTTACACTAGCGCGTAGAGTTCGTTGTGGGCTTCGTTTTGCCTTAAACGGCTCTCAAATCTACCAAGGATGAAGGAAGAAATCAAGAGTGGAAGTTGCAAAAGAAAAAGAAAAAAGAAATACAGAGAGGAAGAAAGGCAGCGGGGAGAGAGAAAAGGAACAGAAAAAAATAGGTCTGTAATCCCATTTGGCACATGATAACATAAAATAAGTGGGTCCCACAGCTAAATAAAAAAATTTCTTTCAACCTAAATATATATATAGATAAAGTCAAAAACTTTACAGTACTTGGTTCATGTTCTGGGCATTCTGCCCATGTGGAACCTGTAACGACCCAACTAGATACAAAAAGAATAGTAATAAAATAGCTAAAATTTCGGCATGACCTCCGCAGAAAAAGTCCCTCTACAACCTATTGAAATACCAAAAAAAAAAAAATACAATGGCCTCGCTGGGCCTTAAAATAACCTGTCCTGTCCCAACGCACAATACAAGTATATTACATCACATTCCCAAAATAATTACATACATATCAAAAATTCCCTTCCACCATTTCATCTAAACAGAAACACATCTTAGTTACATCAAGTTACAGTCCATAAAATGTAGCTAGAATTTAAAAGTTCATAACTTACAACATTGTACCCATTAAACTAGAGTTTCACAAAATAGTTAAGAGTATATTACAAAATATTAAGGTTCTAATACAAAAGATAGCAAAATAAAATGGGTTTTCAAGCTCGTCTACACCGGTGGTGGATCGTCGTCCACCACCTCTTTTCCATATCTTGAAAAATGTTGAAAAATAATGGGGTGAACATAAGCTTAGTAGGAAGTGTTTAAGACACACTTTTTATATTCCCGTGAATCCCACACAAAGAATGGATAAAAAGGGACGGGGTCATACTATGGGAAAAACATAATTTCAATGACAATAACAAGCATGGTATAAATAACATCCAACCACAAATTTCCCACATGTACCATGAAGTGCAATGTCATGCCTATGCCAGTCCTCGTTTCCGAAATAATTTCGTTTCAACAACCAAACCGTTAGTGCAATCCAACCTAAGGCACCTCCAAGGCATCACGAAAGGAAGGTTGGTTAATTATCCACGACCACAAGGTATATCCAAGGCGTCGCATCTAGCCTAGTTAACTCAACTACATTCCCTTCTAGATTACACCAACATCATGGACCACTAGGCGTCTCCTAGACGTCCGGTTTTCGCAACATTTTTAGAAAATATTTTCCCTAAAATAATTTCGTTTGTTCTAAAAATATTTTTCCCCCTTTCTCTTTCCCAATGAATGTATGAATGCGTGTGTTTCAATTTATCAATTCAACTATAGGTTTTCACACATTCCATTTACATCATCATCACAATTTAATAGGAATTTCTAAACATTCATTTTCATTTTATTTTTTTTATTTTTTATTTTTTAACCATAGCATCAATTTTTCAAGGCAATAAAAAAAATCATAGAACATACAACATATCAACACTAAGCATGCTCGTTTACCGTAATGAAAATAGTCATGTATATGAACTCAAATAACACATGGAACACCTTTATCATTTTAATTACACATAATTACAACAACAACAAGCTAGGTAATCAAAATTTAGTATGCTTAGGATCAAAATTTAAGGGAAAAAAATTTACAAAAGGCCAAGAAGTTGTAGATTAGAACACCCATACCTCAATTTGATGAAAACCCCTAATTTGAGCCCAAGAACCCTAGAATTTCGAAATCCCTAAAGTGCACCAAAACTAAAATTGTTGGTACTCACACGAAGATCTCGCCGTGCTCTTCGATTTGCCGCAAACGGCACCCAAAAATTTCAAGAATGAAAGGAGGAATCAAAGCTTGAAATTGTAAAAGAAAAAAAAGAGAAGCAAAGGGAAGCTTCTAGACGAGAGAGATACGCAGAGAGATAGAAAATTGATCTGGTTAATGGCTATTAGGCCTTAGGTGATGTTTAAAATGTTGGTGGGGCCCACTAGCTTTTTATTATATGTATATATATATATGTTAAAGTTATTAGTTTTTACTTTCTTTAAAATAAAAATAAAAAGCTAAACATTACAGAACCGGTACCAAAATTTGGGAACCGGTTCCAGCCCTCCAGTGGGTTTTTTGCCCTTTACAGTTTTATCGGCTTTGACCTCATAACTTTGGACGGTCATAACTTCTTTGTTTGGAACCCAAATAGGGTCATTCTTGAGTCCATTTTCAAGGATTTTGAGTTAGCTTTCTAATGGGACCAATCTCATTCTCAAATTCCATTCATGTTAAGAGTTATGATCATTTTAGTGGGACAGTGTCGAAATTTCCCGTGAACCGGGTAAGAGTACTTTTGGGAAATCACATCCAATGACCGTAGAACCTCTTCAAGTGTCATGGAATGATTAAGAATGATTATTTTAAACCTCATTTGATTAGTTTAAAGATGTAGTACCCTCTCATAATGTAAAATGACCATTTTGCCCATAGTGTGTTCTCGAGTTTGGTTAAGAACCCGGTTAGCGATCTGGACCCCCGGTTTGGGTCGTTACAAATAGCTTTCGAGATAAAGTTTATTATTTATTCTTAAACTCTAGTTATTTTTTTTTATATTTTATAAATGAAAGTATAATTATTTCTCTAACGAGGAATTCAAAATAGTTTTTGGATAATGATTGAGTTATGGGGGTGATATTTTAAGAACAATAATTGGTAGGCACAAGCATCAATATTATTATACTTCAGAAATGGATAAAGAAGGTGAGGAAGTTCAATCTTTCATCTTCTACTTTCCACAGATTTGTCTAACATTTCCTTGTTTTCATCATGAAAACTGATCTGAACTATGGTATCCATCATACTATTTTAAAGCTTCGAAATGAAACTAGAGCTTGCACTGCATTAACTCGCGCTGTGTCCTCACGTGCTTCCTGGTAATGGCCTTCAAGGTAGGGCAGCCAGAAAGGGCCATGGTGAGCTCTAGCTCATCCTTCAGCATCTCAATGACTCGTCTCACCCCATGTTCTCCCATCGCGGCCAGCCCATAGAGAACTGGCCTCCCGACCTGCAATAATACACAACAATTATGCAAGGCAGACAGATGATGAGAGAGTGCACGATTGAGAGGGTAGTGGTCAATTCCCACATACTGATCCTTTGAGACATTATCAGTAGTCTCCAGTTTTTTCATGGTGCACTATAAAAGAAAGAAATTGGTTGTTAATGAGTCCATGCAAGTGTCCTGCCACTGAAAACTAATGTTTCGCAGATTGCACAAAAAATACCAATTACCAAAACAGCTTGTGCCCCGAGAGCTAAAGCCTTGAAAATATCTGTTCCTCGCCTCACTCCTCCGTCAAACAGAACAGGAACTTTCCCTCCAACAGCATGAACCACCTGCAACCAATGATCGATACACTGATATATTTGTTTTCATCAAGTATGAAGCAACCATGCCTAACGGATTTTTTTTTTTTGCAAGATACCTTTTACATCACCAAAAAATTGCTTGTTTTCAAATGCCTATAGTCCACAATCAGCTATCTTTTAATACAAAGCTATGACATGAAATTGAAACACACTTCCCCCATTAGAATGTTGGAAAACCACATATGAGTCCACAACAAAACTTGTAAATGCATTTGCAGCTCAAAAGTTCCATATTATCTTTTACCTAGCCTCACAAAAGATTCAACATCTATATACTGATATACTCCTTTTGAAAGTATTTCACATTTCAGATTTTTTGTTTGACCAGATAAAAAATTTACCTATTCCTAGATGCTATACTACAAAATTTTAAAAAGAAAAAGAAAAAAGAAGGGCACATTTTAATTATTTTGACTATAGATCTCAACATACTGGACATCGATCAGCATCTTAAACCATTGAAATGACAAGCATGGTCACCTCTTCCAGAACAGTTATAGTTGCTGGAGCATAATCCAGTTGCCGAGCTCCATGATTAGAGACAATAATTCCAGCAACTCCTACTTCTAAACCTTTTATTGCTGCCAAATCATCAACAAGCTTATTAGATAACGCGAATCACAAGAGTATAAAACAAGAGATTTTTCGTAGTATAAGGCTTTTATATAGCTTTTCCTTCTAAAAAGTGATCCACAAACAACGGTTTTTAGGGTAAGTCTGAGAAATTCAAATGCTTTTGTTATATTGATATACATATATGAAAAAAGGAAAAAAAAAAAAAAAAAAAAGTTTTGATTGAATTTCAATTTCTGAGGGAAGGTTCTCTTATCTATATGGTACAATGAAAAAGCTGAAAAGGAGCAAATATCTAAGATGGTGTCATGGCCTTACCATCCTCACGAGTGAGCACCCCCTTGATTAGAATTGGCAATCTTGTAATAGATCTTAACCATTCTATTTCCTAACAAGATGTGATCAGTGAGTTAAGAGAAGCATAAAGTAAAATGACTCCAAATCTTTATGATTCTGTGTGTACTAAAGGGAAAAGTTTGTTCGACCGTGAATCCAAGACAATGAAAATAGTAAGTAGAATATGAAAAGTGGGTGGTTCTGGTCATGTTTTTCTGCCTCACTAAATGTGTGAAGTTGTGAGACACCTCCACTAACCGATTCACATACAGAATGGCTCTTCTTTCAGTAGCAATACGCACAATTTTAAGTGATATTTTGAAGCAAAGGAAGTGCCTAAAGTCATGTGTGTATATATATATATATCAGGTAAAACAAAGTAGATTCTTGGTTTGTACCTTCCAACACAAAGAATCATCAAGTGTTTGTGCTGCATAAGCTATGAAATTGGAACCTTTATCCTGCAAAAGCATTGAATAATCAAAATCGCACATTGTTTTCTGGTATGTTTAAAAGCAAATATTGCTAAACAAAGTTATTCCACTCACAGAGACTACTTCAGTTGAGAAGAGACTTTCAAAATTCCTCAACTGTGGCTGAACCATTCTGCACAAGTCAATATAACAGAGTAAACATGAGAAAAAGTCCTTGTAATGTTGAATACTAAATTTAAGTACTGTTTTCCAAGTTAGGTAGAGTATCTACTCCAATCTGTGAAGGCCATTGCTCTAGCAGTGGAAACTATAAAAGAAAAAGGAAATAGAAATTCACTTGTTTTTTATGTCTGCCTCCCTTCGACCAAGTCTAGGAGTATCAACAGTAAGAATAATGGCCTTAAAACCATTTTGTTCGGCTCTCTGCACTAACAGAGCTGACACATCGCGTCTTTTGTACACCTATAAACAGAGGAAGACCGAATTATTTATTCAGCTCCTACAACTGGGATCACAAGAATGAAAATTCTGACGATTATGCTAAAGAAACATGGAATTTCTATGAAGAAAATTTTGAAATTAGAAGAGCTTATGAGAATGTTACATATAACTGAAAGAAGCGAACAGCATTGCAGCTGGCAGCAACCTCCTCCACAGTGCAGGTAGATGAAAAGGACAATGCCTACGATTAAGACCAACTCTATATTCAAGTACATCATCAAGTCAACTAACAACATCCATATTAGAATAATTGCATCATTATGGGCTCCCCATTAGAATAATAGTACCATTATGGTGTTACAAGAAGCTGCTGCCTTGGCTGTCGCAACCTCTCCTGGAATAAACACAATTCGTTGCTGGAATCATAACTACACATAAACTTCGGTGAATAATTCTTGCTAAGAGTGTTTAGACAGACCTTCAGGGTGTGCCAACTTATGCATAGCAGTTGGAGCAATCATAATGGGTGCCGCAGTATTGTAACCTAATATAGTGGTTGATATATCAATTCTGCTCACATCTACGAGGATTCTTGGCCGAATACTGAAATGTAATACAAAGATGATGTTAAAACGGTGACCCTGTTCAATAACAAGAATAATAAGTGTAAGCTTAACACATAACGTGATTCTACGAAATGCTTCCACATTCTCCCTTAGTGTGTGCTGATCTTCAGCTCCCCCAGTGTAGAAGTCATAATACATTTTTGGGAGGGCTTGCCTTGCCAGTTCTTGGAACTCATTTACATTGACCACTTCTGTTGCCATTTATACTGCAACATTGGCAAGTTAACCAATTTTGAGTGTAATTTACAAAAAAATCAAATAACTAGCACGAGCATAAGCACCAGTAATGAAGACAACAAAAGTTTTCATCTTTTTAATATTAATCTATGTGTTTAGTTGAGAGTTAGTTAACTATCACAGAGATTAGTTGAAAGTACATAAAGGAATAAGAAAAAATCATTTTTCTATTTTTATTATAAAAGTAGCTGATAATTCAACAAATTTCATATTAAGAATAGAAAACTAACTATAATCTGCTGCTATCTGCAGAAAACTACTACGTATAAGAAATGAGCCATAGCCGCCCATAAGTCCTTTTAATATATTAGTCACTCACTTACAATTGGTGCATAACTAATTTAAAGCTTCCAATTGATACTTAATGAATCAAATAAGACACACACGAACACACACACACACACACATATATATATACATCTCTTACAAAATAGTTATGTTTATCAGAGCATCAGAGCAGTAAAGAAATGGTTATGCACCAGTGACAAAACACAGATAAAACAATTAATTGGTTGAAGATGAGTTTAAAGGATGAAAAAGAGAAAAACCCTTAAAAAAAACTAGATAATGTGAACATCATAGAATTTCTGCAATAGTTTGACTATATTCCAACCATGTATATATATAGAGAGAGAAGTGTATAAGATTGAACCTGAATAAGCTTGTAAAACCGAATTAAATCGAACTGTGGTGATCTACACTGCAAATACAAGGCCCTGTAAGAGATTCCAAGAATTGAACTAGCTTTGTTCTTCATGCTTTGTTCACAGAAAGTTTCATGGTTAGGACTTGGGTACAATTTTTTTTTTTTTTTGGTCGACGTTAGAAGGACACAATTGTTTTTTGTTAGGGTTATTATAATCATCATTTTGATTGTCGCATTAGAGCCTGGTCCCACTAATCCTAAAAAAGTGAATTAGAAAAAGTATATATATATATATGTGTGGGTGTGTGTGTGTGTAACGATCCGAACCCGAGGGTTCGAATCGTTAACTGAGTCCTTATCTGAACCCGAGATCATGTAGGGGCAGTACTGTCACTTCCAAAGTTAAAATGTAATTAGTACACCCCACAGATCCTTCTAGTACGCCGTGGTGGAATGATCTAAATCATAAAGGTCCAATGCATGAATACTAGGAAACTCTTAAAAGATTGCCAAGAAATGAAAGGAAGAAAGGGAAAATACTTAGTAGACTACCCTTGTGTGGTAGTCAATTAACCTCCAGTAGACTACACCTGTATGGTAGTCAACTAACCCACAAAAAATACCCGGTGGAAAAGAAATAATCACCTGACAACATTAATAATATACATCCCGTATCATCTTCATCAATGAAATTAACCAAAATAACTCATAGTCATCCCATTCATCCCAATATACCAACATAATTATTACATGTTTCCATGGCCACACACAAAAAACATAAAATTGCTGTTTAAAATACAGGTACATTGTCAGGTTACAACGATAAAACAATTACATAGATTTTCTGAAAACTTTACAAAAGAGATATCATAATACAGAATGACTAATAATAAATATTTTCTAGTTCCGTCCATGCCCGTGGAAGATCAATATCCACTAACTCAACCCCGTCACCTGAAAAAAATGTAGAGGAGTGAGCACAATGGTTCAGTAGAGATTGCTTAAGTGGCATCTCCTCAAACTGTGATGTTTCCGATTTTCGCTATTTTTTATTTTTTTCGAAATTTTTGTCGTTGCAAGGACATTTTTGTCTTTTGTCGTTTTGCCTGTCGGACACCGTGGGGCGTACCGGTTATGTCTGGGAGTTGGTTGGGACATTTCATTGAGTTCATGACTCTTTGAAATGCAAGATTTATCATTTTTGCATTTTTTTGTTTTTCAGGCCGGACGGTTTGTGTGGAACCCGCTACCGGAATTGTTGCATACAGGTATTTTTGTTGGGTCCATTTGCATCATGTTTATTTTATTTAATGTGTTGTATATGGTTATGATTTAATGTGTGTGTGTGTGTATATATATATATATATATATATATATATATATATATATGTTATGTGTGGTGCAAAATAAAGACAAAAAGAAAAAGGAAAAATAAATGGAAATGGTGGGACCTACCCTTAGGCCATTTAAGGCCAAAGAGACCATGTTTGGTCTCTGTTCTTTCTTCTCTCCCGCTGGCCTCCCTCACCTCACTCTTCTTGTTCCATTTTCTTTTTCTTTTTTTATTAAAACTTCAAAGTTAGATCTGTCTCTCAATACTTGGTAATTTTAAGTGCCGTTTGCGGCAAATTGAAGCCCACGACGAGATCTACGCGTTGATCGGAGCCAATCTCCATTTGGCTATCATTTGAGGGATCTTAAAATCTTAGGTGTTTGAGGAGAATTTGGGGCTTTTCATCCATTTAGAGGTAGGGATCTTTAATCCACTCAATCTTGCACTTTTGTGAGTTAATTTTACCTAATTAGTGTCCTAGCATGCTAATTTGTGTTGATTTTACTCTAAAGAAATTTAATTGTGTATATGAAATATATGATTTAGTGTGTAATTAATATTGTGCAAATTAACGTGCTTAATTTGAATTGATTGCCTTGGAAATAACTTTATTGTTGTAGATGAAATCTATGATTTTATGTATTAATTAAATTGTATGAAAAACATGCCTAGTGTAAATTTCCATGCCATGATGTTTAATATCTTGTTAGAAATTGCTATGTAGAAGCATGTTAAATTGTGTACTGGAAATTTATTTATTTTCATAGTAATGACAAGCATGTGACATGCATTCATAGCATTGGGCATGATAAAAGGGCAAAATGATTTGAAGTGAATGAAAAAGGGGATTTTTGGGTCAAAGTTTTGATTTAAGTGATTTATGAAAACCCGGTCGCCACGGAGTCACCAAAGGGCCGTGGTGTTAATATAATCTAGAGGGAACTAGGGAAACACCTTAGCGTGGTTGAGCTATCTGGGCCCCAAATGACACTGCGGGGGTACCAAAGGTCAGAGACAGTAGCCAATCCTTCTCTCGTGTCACTGCGAGGTCACCAACAAACGGGTTATATTAACAGTTTGAAAAGTGATGGATTCGGATTTTTGAAATAGGGAGCGACATATATAGCATTGCATTTATGGACGGTATTATTTGTATTGAATTTGAAAAGTAATGTTGTATTATTTCCCGGCATAGCATGACCCCACTTCCTATTGTTCTATTCATTATTTGGATTCACGGGGTTACAAGAGGTGTGTCTTAGGCACTACATACTGAGCAATTTGTTCATCCTTTATATTTAATATTTTTCAAGACATGGATGGCAAGTGGCGGATGACGCTCTTCCACAGGATTCGATGGGTTAGTAGACCGTTTTGACATACTTTGTAGCTATAATCTTATTTTATTATTATTACTTATCTTTTTTATAAATTCGGAATGACACGTATAATATGTATTGACGTAGGAAAAAATGGTGTTGTCCCTAGTTGACCTCGAGTTCGGTTAAGGACCCGGCTAAGGTTCGGACCAACGGTTTCGGGTCGTTACACAAATAAAGTAAGTAATCCAATACTTTACACACAATGAATTGAAAAAAGAGTAAGGGGTCATACGAGGGATTCACTTACGACACTCAACTTTACAAGTAATCCTCACCACCATCACATACAATGCAATGCATAAAATGTCAATGTAAACACACGTCACACTATACCCTCGTATATTCACGCATCCCGCCCATACCTTCGTGTATCTACACATCACCTCTACACTCTCACACATCCACACATTTCTTCTATACTTTCACAACTCTGAAGCCCATCAATACCCTTATGTGTGATACCCCTCAGATCCGAGACACGGGGTTGATCAGGCCCAGGCCCAAACCCGAGGGAAATATCAAACAATTAAAGTATTTTAAAGCGAACACAGAGTATTAAATGAAGATAAGAAATAGAATAAAGCTAAAAAAAAAATCCAGTAACAAATCCTCCAAACAATAATGATTAAAGTGAAACCAAATCTCCAAACTCTCCATGAGTACAACTCGGGAATCCATCTAGTGGACCCCTAAATAAAATCCCAACTAAATTGAAATAACTGAAAGTAAATGAAACTAAAACATTGAGAGAAGTCCTACATAAGCAGATGAAAAGAGACTGTCCTCGACAAGCACGATCAAGCTCTAAGGCTGGAACCGTCTTGTACCCGAAAAGAATAAAAGAGTGGGTCAGGCCCACGAACAAGTTCTAATCTAACTGCAATCCATACAGTGACTCGATACGCAGATACACCCTAGATACCTCACAATATCTATTTCGTCCATACATATATATATATATCCCTTAGTTCATTGGACTACAATAGGGGTCTCAACCTGAATAGAAGGCAACATGCGAAAACACACCCAAAGGTGGGCATGAGTGCCTAGACCTAACAGGGTACACCTCAACCTACCATTGTAACGACCCAAATCCTCATGGATCCGGATCATTAAACGGGTCCTTACCCGACCCAAAATCATCCGAGGGTAAAACGGTCTTTTCACATTAAATTTAAATAACAAGGTCCAAAAGGACAAAATGGTAATTTGTTACAATTCAATAAATTGAGACTCAAGGGTACAATAGTCATTAACTTGTATCACATAGCAAATAAAATAAGGTTCGGGGTAATATAGACCTTTCGGGGGTTAAAATATAATTATGGCATTTTATTGGATCATAAAATAATTACGTGCAACTTCAAGGTGTAATTTTGGGAAACTAAACACATATTACATAAGTGATAGAAACCGGTTGACGTATCCACACCATACGTCAACTAGTTTGGATATGAACAGTGGGGAAACCCACTTCCAAGATACCGGGACATGATACAGGTCGAACGTATGGGGAGCCATACGTCAACTGGTTTAGGTCATTCACGTTCAAAATGCTTACTGTCAGGATACCGGTCGACGCATAGGAAGCTACACGTCAACTGGTTTGGGTTATCCTCACCCATTGTCCAAACACTGTGCCACTACACTCACGTACATAAACTAAGATACATTTCAACATTTAATTGCAATAATAACCACCACGTTGATAACGTAATTTACAACACGTTATATGATATACGGGAATTAACATGATACGAATTTAATTACATTACCCAAATGGCCATATACATGATAAATCCAAATGTTTTACATATTACAAAAATAATACATTTTGTGTTATGCACTTTACAAGAATAGTTTAAGTCCCACAAAATACATTCAAAAATGCCTTAAGTTCCCTTAGTTCTGTGGTGGATTATCATCCGCCAATTCCTTGCCATGACCTGAAAAATATTAATTATGTGGGGTGAGCAAATTGCTCAGTAGGTAACACTTAAGACACTTTTCTTGTGTCCCTGTGAATCCAACCAAAGAATAGGACAATAGGAATGGGGATCATACATTGTCGGAATAACATAACATAACAACAAGTCTCATTATAAACAATAGAATGCTATGGGATGCAATGCATGCCAATGTCGCTCCCCATTTTCGAAACCATCACTTTCAAACCGTTAATGTAACCCCCTTTGGTGACTCCGCAGCGCCGAGAGAATGATTGGTTACTGTCCCTGACCTTTGGTGACTCTGCAGCGTCATTATGGGGCCCAAATAGCTCAACCACGCTAGGGCAATCTCCCTAGTTCCTTCTAGGTTACATTAACCTACCGGCCCGTTGGTGACTCCGCAGCGACCGGGTTTTATCAAAACACTTTCATCAATACATTCTTTCCCAAAACTCCCCTTTTTCATTTCAAAGTCAATTTTTTCCATTTCTTGCCCAATGTAAATGCATAGATGCATTTATGTCATGTTAATACTCATCATTCCACAACCAACTCAATTTAAGTAAGCAATGCATAATTTCGCAAGAATTTCCCAAGAAATTTAAACATGCTCTCATACAACAATACATCTAGCATAACAAACATATACAAATCATCACGTAGGCACGTTTTCCACATAAAATATTTAATACAAGCTCTCACATAACCATATATACATGTTTTAACTATTTTTAAACTATAACTAGCACAAATAAGCATGTCTTGCAACAATTTAGAAGATGTAATTCACATAGGAGCAAGAAAATTGTGGATTAAGAGCCCTTACCTCAAATTGGAGTAAAACCCTTAAAATGGTCAAGAAATTCGAAGGCCAAAGGAAGCACCAAATCTGAAATTGTTGGTATCAATGAGTAGAGCTCGTCGTGCTCTCCGTTTTGCCTCAAACGGCACTCAAAGTTTCCAAGGATTGAGAGAGTCATCAAAGATTAAAGTTAGCTTACCAAAGAAAAAGAAAAACGCAAGTAAGAGAGGGAAGAAGGAGAACCAGCGGGAGAGGAAAGATAAAGACCAAAATGTGGTCTCAAGACCTTTAAGTTGGTAGTGGTGGGTCCCATGCATTTTATTTTCTTATACCTTTTTCTTTTGCTTTTATTTGTACCACAAACACGTTTAAATACATTACCACATAAATACTATATTACTCACATGAATTAGTGTGCACAAAATACAAATGGACCCAACTAAGAGAAAAGACAAGAATGCCCTTATGGAGACAAAATTCCAAAAAAATTAAAAATGGTAAAAATCGAAAATGTCACAACCATAGCCAGCTACGCATCCTCTGCATATACGCACCCTAACCAACGAGCCTGAGACTCAAGCTCATCTCGTGGTACCATAACCATATATCTAAAGTCCATCCCAAAACCAGAGTATGTCATTCAATTATTCATTGAGGTGACATACAAAACACAGTCCAGTTAGTCACTCAACTTATTCAGTTGATATGACTTAACTACAACCAACTAATCCATAAAGTCACTCAACTTAGTCAGTTGATCTGACTTAAATACAAATAGGATTCAATATTTTTCAATCCATTCCTTTAGTCTGGTAGGTTAGGTTAACGTTTTGAGTTAAACCCTCCCTAATTTGCCACCGTCCCATACCGGTGCATACAATCCTCCATATCCATATAAATTACAACACATAAATAATAGTTAAGTAATTTACAATATAAACCATTATCCAAATAATTGTAGAAAGATGTATAATATTCTAACAATTGAAATCCAAACAACAATCTATGTAATTGCAGAAAAGGATTTAATATTCCAACAATTAAATTCCAAAACCATAATCCAATTCAAATCCGAAATCCAGTTAATTGCAGAATAGGGTGTGATACTACAACAATTACAACCAGAGTATATTCCAGTTCAAAACCATGTAAACAACAGAATTATAAAGAGTAGTTTAGCAACCAAAATCTAAACCATGCATAGGTCCAGTCAGTTAAATGAAGACCCTACTGTACCTCTAAAACAAGTGTTAAACCAATGTTATAATCCATTAAATTGCTAGTTTAAACTTAGGCACTTAAATCCTTTCCATCCATAACTAGCATGCGAAATTGTTTAAGTTCCTCCTGTTTATTCTACTTGCATAATTGTATCACTTATGCATTGAGAGCTTATAAAACACCTATGTTACATGTTAAACACCTCAGTTTACTTCTTACACAGTTCCAGACTCAGAACTCGTCCAAACAGTGCACCCAAAAACCTAGTACGCATCAAAATAAGAGAGTCTGCTCTCAAAACTTGAGAGCATGCTCTTTCAGAGCATGGAGCAGGCTCCATGCTTCATGGAGCCAGCTCAGAGGAACCTAGAGCCAACTTTGGACTCCCCAGAGCCGGCTTTGAAGATGAGGGAGCCGACTCCCTCCTCCATGGAGCCGGCTCTCTCCCTCTCTGAGAGCCGTTTTCAACCTCTACAACTTTTGCGACCTTCTGCTTCATCTCCGGTCGCTTCCAACCTGTCTGATTGTTTTAACAATGACCCTAGAAATCCTAAGTATGTCCAATAGCATCCTACTTCATTATTCAGACCAATTTGAATCATTAAACTTCTTTAACACTTACCGATTTAAACATGCTAAAGAAAACAAATATTGTAACCAAACTTGCAGAAACCATCACAGAACTAATTCAAAGCATACATATGATTAATTTGACATATAACAAGCATGCACGATTCAGTTATTGATCCATTAAAACCCTAGAGCATATCTAGGTACACTGAACACAGGCCAACGGGAAAGAGGAAGAAAAGAACTTGCCTGTGATTTCAGTTATGAAATCTCGACGTCGTTTCTAAATTTTCGGCAACCACTGAATCCCTTCAAGCCTCATATGGTTCCAGTATAGTCCACCACCACACTCCCTTGGTCCTCTCTGTTCTTCTCCTTGAGAGCCCTAACGGTGCCTCCGTTCTCAACCCTCTGTTTTATGAATAACACTATGTTTTTCCAAAACCCTAAACCAACGTGATCTTATATTTATTGGCTTAACACTAAAACCCTAATCCTTGTATAATTGGAGCCAGAGCCCTAACGTCAATCTTAGTCGGCCCATAGAGCAGCCTAAGTTAATCCATGTCGGCTACCAATTAATAAAACCAAGTTACCTAATTAAAACATTAAATTCACGTAAAGAAAAATAGCACACAGAATCCAATTAAACCAATTTCAAATTAAAACTTAAACACATTTAATTCATTTAGCGAAAATAAAATAAAGAATATAATTAATTCCATGTAATTCAAATAAGTTAATTATCAAATAATAAAAACCAATAATAAATGCAAATAAACAATTAAACAAACAAAACTAACAATAAAACAATTAAAAGCAATAAAATAGATAAATAAAAATACCGAGATTATCCTTTTAAAATTAGGGGTATTACATTATGCAATACATATGGATTATTGTAATTTCAATCATTCAATTTTTCATCATGCCTTTATTATACAGGAACAATTTCATGGCCCAACAAGGTAAATTAACAACCTTAGCGTATTTTAACCTTTTAATACCATCTAGCTGTGTATAATCAAAATGCCACAAACGACCATATAAGAAAAATGTATAATTCGTCACATAACCACTTCATAGCATGTCATCTACAATTTATACTTAAAACAAGCACATAGCCACTTTAGCACATCAATTATACAAAGCTTATGCACGAACCAAACCCTATAACTAAACCATCCAATTAAACCACAAATTGACATGCTAGAGGAGGGGAAAAACATCCAATTAACTACTAAATCCAAGAAATATGATAATTAAACAACTTTACTTCAATTTGAAGCAAAAGCCCCAATTTCAAATTCCACCAAAGTCACCCAATTCCAACTTTGCTCCGATCAATTTGTAAATCTCGTTGAGCTGTCTGACTTTGCCTTCTATGGCCTCATTAAATTCCAAATGGGTAAAGAGAGATCAAGGCTTGAATTGGTAGAAAAAGAAAAGAACAAGGAAAGCAGAGAGAGAACTGGCGTGAAGAGAGAGAGAGAGCTGATGAATGATCTGGCGATGACCTTTTGAGCATCAAAATAGCTAATGCTATGCGGGTCCCATAGCTTTAAGAAAATATTTACTGTAACTTTAATATATAAATGTACATACACTAAACATACTACAACACACACAGAGCCACACAAATATGCATCAATTAATAATGGACAAAATACAATGGCCCCTAAACACAACCCCTATGCACAACAATGCCGGTTGCGGGTCCCGTCTGGGACTTTCCTGTCCGAAAAAGGGAAAAAAATACCGAAATGTCAAACGATGCATCTCTAAAGAGTTTTGAACCTAAAGAAAAGCTCAACCGACTCTCGGAACTCATCCGGCACACCCCACGTTGTCCGGCACGCAAAAGAGGCGAAGAAAATAAATAATAAAAAAAATCGAAAGATCTCTGAAATTAGAAAATAGGAAAAATGGGAAACGCACTATATATATATTGTTTCTTTTTAGAGAAGGTTAAAAAAAATACGTGTGGTATTGATCTCCATACCAACACCTTCCTTGAGCATAGTGCCGGCACAATTGCTTCCTTTTAGGACCACCACCATGTCTTTGGAACGGACCCCTTGAACGTTTGCAGTTCAAGTTGTGTTCTTGATTCTCCCTTTGAAATGGAATCCTTGAAGCATTAAAATTTGTGCTTTGCTCGCAGCCATGCTGCATTTGGAATTGACCCCTTGAGGGAGTCAAAGGCCTTCGAAGTGGACTCCATGGAGGACCAGACTTCATGCTTTGTTCATGACTACTGCTTCAGAATTGATTGGATCACATCACCGGTGAGTATTTGTACGGACTATTTGTGCATTTATGGTTGGATCACATCACCGGTGAGTATTCAAGTCTTAGTCTTAACCGTTGTTTGACATGCAGCAACAAATTGCTTGTTTCTACATCTACGAATATAAGGTAGGAAACCGTAAATAACAAGGTACTATTTCATAGATTACAACTTGTTGGGATTTATATGCCCTGGCATAGCAAATTCCTATCTGGATTATAGTGACATATGTTCCTGACATATCTGAAATATTTATGATTTATATAATTGGTGAATTCAATGTATTATGTTTCGATTCACTATGAAATTGATAGTGTCCATGTAATTACAAGAAATATTTATATATATGTATGTGATGGCAATCAATGCATGATATATAAATAGTAATTATAAATTGTTCATAGTCGGTAATTATGGATGGACTCATAATTAATTAAGACTTGAACTGGATCCGCGTTAGGTTGAGATATATTGCGAGAGCCGTCGTATGCAATTACTCCCTATCACCGTCATGGCATTTGACTCTTAAGCATGAGAAAATTATAAACTCTTTTATTAATTAATAATTACTTTGATTTGTTCGACGGATTCTTCGGGATCCTTAGACCGACACTTTGGGTAGTTATGTAATTAATAGTTAGAGGGTTATATTTTCAATATTTGCATCATTGCTACTTGTATTTATTTTGTATTGATTATGGTTGATCACAAAGTAAATTCGAAGGCCTTCGTGTGGTTTTAGACAAAATGATTTATTATATATTTATTTATTTAAATTATTATTTTTGTCAAACAAATGTTTTATTGTGATCGAGCCAGAAATAATCAGAGGTACCAAAATAGATATATTAATTAAGTAGTTGGATTGATGGCTTTATTTATCCGATAACTAATTATACATAGAGGGGTCAAAGTGCAATATTGGCTTAGAGGTTATTTATTATTTAATTGGAGTTCAATTAATTTCTTTTAGTGGAGTAGAAATTAATTTATGAATTAATTGAATTGGGTCCATGGACCGGGCCAATTATTAATTCATTGTAGCCAATAAAATAATAGGCCCAATGGATTCTCACTCATAGCCCAACTTGATATTGGAATCATATTAGATTTGAGACATATGAATTAGAGATGGAGAAGGATTTGTTGTTTCCTTTTCTTTATTTTTATGTTGCCTATAAATATACATGGTCTATGTATATTTTAGGGGGTAATTTTTATGAGAAGGAAAAAGGGAATAAATTTTCTCTCTCTAGAAAATTAGGGTTTATGTTCTCATCTAATGGAGGCTCCCACAAGCCTAGTTTTCCAAGGTAATTCATGGAGGCTTATGAGTGATTTCTAAAGGCAAAATAATTACCAAGAAGATGGAGATCCAAGGAAAAGGCATCTTGCTAAGGGATCTACAATAAGTGAGAACATTCACTTTAGAGGAAAGTTTTAAAGGTTTACTCAGACCTTTGATGTAAGTATTCAATCCATTAATTGAATGATACATCATATTTTTATTTTTGCATAAAACTTGTCTCTATGTGATGAATCAAGATCTATGAATCAAAATCCCTCGAAAAGTTTTTAAAACTTGCACGTTTCCCAACAGTGGTATCAGAGCATGGTTTGATTCATTACTAGAGATCATAATTTTATGAAAATCATCATTCATGGATCCAAAATTATATTCATATATATTTTTATTGATGTATGTTGATGGACGATTTAATATGTTGATATATATTGATACATGATGATGTATGAATAATTGTGAATGAATGATGATGTGTGTTTGGGCCATGGATGAAGCTTATAGGTTAATTGAATGTAATTTTATCTTTGGATGACTGTAATTAAGGCTTTGATTTAGCCCTTTGAAAGTTCAATGATGTAATTTAATTTTTCCATTGTATTTCAAATTGTAAATTTATTTAAAGCCATGTAATCTTCATCAAAGGATGCTATGAAGCTTCAAGAAGGTCCAAGAGGGTTAAATTAAGCTTCAGGAATTTTCTGGGATTTTTTAGAAATTTTCTGGAATTTTTCTGAAATTTTTAGGGCCTAAATTTAATTTCTGGAAATTTTTATTAATTTTTCTGGAATTAACGGCGGTTTTCCGGTGATCGGAGGCTCGCCGGCGGCAAGAGGCAGGACCGGAGGAAGAGATAGGATCCGGTGCAACGCAGGATCATGCAACCGGAACCACAACCGTTGATCAAGGGCTGCAATTAAGTGCAGCACCAACATAATACACCTGGCGCGTGAGGAGCACGCGCCAGGGTCATCAGTTTGCTGGCGCGTGAGAAGCATGCGCCAGCACAAGTCAACCTCTTCCACGCGCGTGGAGGTGCTCCCACGCGCCCCAGGCGCGTGCAAGCGCGTGGGGGAGCGTGTCTTGACCTGGCAGCTCCCCTAGGCACGTGGGAGCGCGTCTGGGGTCCTTCGGGCTTGTTCCAGGCACTGTTATGCTTCTTCAGGCACGTTCTTGTCTCCTATGGGTGTTTGCAAGTGGATGGAGGACCCTCGGGCAATACTTAGAGCAATTAAATGTTAAAAGCTAAATCCATTGGCCATTTAAATTGTTTCTGTCTGTAGTTTAATTATTTATTGATGTATGTGATGCATGGAATAGATAATTGATTATTAATTATTATTCATGCATTGGATCCATGATATTTATTTAAATGGCTTGATTTATATTAATTAAGTTATGAAAATTAATTGGATCTGATTATTAATTAATTTGAGGGCACTTATTGGGAAACGCAAAATTATTTTTTGTAAATTATTTTTAAAGTGTGCTTCAAATTAAATATTAGTGAATCGTTTAAAGTCCAAATATTTTCTAAATTTAATTGGATTAAAATCAAGACGTTTTGCATGCATTATATCATGTAAATGAATAAAATGAAAACCCTAATTATGGATGATTAAAAATTGAGTGGGAGCGGGGATTTTTATACATTGCCCCATGGCCTTCGTTATTAACACCATTGTAATTAGGTCTTCAAAAATAAGGTCCCACGCATGATTTGAAGAGTCTTAATATTACAAGAATGGTTATCTCATAAAAATAATAATATTAAATGTTCATTGTAATTAGATCTTTAAAAATAAGGCCCTACGCATGATTTAAAGAGTCTAGATTATAATGACAAGATATTTAATGTTTTATTTTTCATTAGAGTTTTAATAACGTTATACACTCAATCTAAAATCAATAGTGTTAGCTCCCCAACGGAGTGGTCTACACTAGGTGATTTTAGAAAGGCTAAACATAATCGGGAATTATTTCATATAGATAGACAAGACATTGTCTTAAGAAATATGGAGATGATGGGATTTGCCCGCCAATAACAATAATGAACTTTGCCAACCGAATAAGTTATTGGTGTATTGGTTATCCGATTTTTCATGCAGTGGTTAAGGGACCCACATATTATTTTAATGGAAGTTCTCACCTAATAGCAAATGAATCTCTACAATAGTAATAATGAACTCCTCCAACAGGATAAGTTATTGACATATTGATTGGTTGATTTATTATGCTACAGAGTTGAGGGACCCACATTAATTAAAAGGGATTGTTCACCAATAATGATAATGATCTCTTGTTCGATTGAGATTTATTATATTATGTGGTAAACAAATTCATTTTAATTTTAAATATGCATGACAGTATTAATAATTCACCTTGCATATTGTATGAATGCATTTATATTCAGACTGATTATGTCTAATCCATTTTATCTGCTTGCTAATTTCAATGTATGTGGATTTCATTTATAATGACTAGAAAAGGAATTTAGATATTTTATTCACAACGTGGTGGTACAAATGTATTTACTACTCCTAAAACCTAATCCTTTTACTTTAAGATACCCAAGAGAACATTAATGCTTTGAATAAGTGAAATAAGGCAAATGAGATGAATTGGTGCAATATTCTAGAGTTTACCTCGAATACGCTCCAAAGCTAACATTTACATTATTTTATTTTCTTCAAGCATCATGTTAAATGTTAATAAGATGTTTTGGTGAGATTAGATAGAGAGTATGCCAAAGTACGATGACAGACTTGAATAACATTAAGATAGCCTAAGGAACTCTAGTATGAAATCAAATTTTGGAAAATGATTGTTTATTGTTTAAAATTAGCTGGAGATCAATAGGGTTGACTTGGGTGGTCAGTTTCAAGTTGACATGATTATTGCCTTGTTACCAAACTCGTTCGACTCTGTTAGAGTGAACTAAATAAGGAATCAGTTTAAGTTCACACTCGCTGATATTCTTATAGAATTGGTAACAGATGAAGGGATAATCAAAAGTATGGGCGTTCCTATCAATCTAACCTAGTCTATACCATCTTCTTCTAGGCCCAAGTGGAAGGGCAAAGCAAAGAAGAAGGATGATAATAGGACTAGGCTAGCACAAAACATGGGTATCCAAAAAGTTAAAGGGAATAAGGCAGTGTATGTTGAGGGCAAAGAAAACTGTTTCTTTGTCGCTAACTAAGACACTAAAGGACAAACTGTCTAAGCAATGACGTGGCATAGGAAAATATATATTTAATCATTGAGCCATGTTATATGGTTGTATCTATTAATTCCTGATGAATAGATTCTGGAGCCACTAAACATGTTTGCAATTCATTGCAAGGATTTCAAGAATCCAGAAGCCTCGATGATATGGAATATATTTGAACTTGACCTGATGTCAAGGTTGTAGCTAAGTCAGTGGGAGTATTACATCTGAAATTAGAGAGTATAAGGATATTAGTATTAGAGAATTATCTTTATGCACAGAGGTTAGACGCTATCTAATTTTTGTTTCACTTGTGGTTTATAAAAACTGTGTTGTTATTTTTTAAAATTGGTTTTATAAAATTGAATAGATATGCGATTGCTTCTGGTGCATTGAAAGATGGTTAATATACTATAATCACAAACTATTAAGATTTGCAGGATGTAGAAACTAATGTTGCATCTTCTAGATTGAATGTTAAGAGAAAATTTGTTATTCCTGACTCATTGTATTTTTAATGTCTATTTTTGGGTTGTTATCAATCAAAATGAGATTCAAAGATTGGTCAAAGAAGGTTTATTACCTAGTGAGGCAGAGGAGCCTACACCAAACTTGTGAACCCTGTTTTGAAGGATAGATAACTCTAAGGGCTTAATCAGCCAGATGAAATAGACATAAAGGACAATGGGAGTCGGTACACACGGACACGTGTGGTCTTGTGAACATCCAAGCAAGATTACTCACGTTTTGGATAAATTTACCTGTTGCGACACAAGTCTTATACTTTTGGTATATTCCGAGAGGGTCAAGACTGATGTGGTGCACAGATTAGGTAAACTTATCAAGACACTTCTATCTGATCGAGGATATGAGTATTTCTTGGGATACTGCAAAGACTATATGGTCAATGAGGGTGTTGTGTACCAATTTTCCGCAATTGACGCTAAATGCATTTAGGTGTCAAATAGGAATAACAGAATTCCACTTAACATGGTTAGATCTATGATTAGTTATGCTATATTATCTCTTTCATTTAAGAGTTTAGCGTTAATGACATCGATGCGCATTATGAACTGCATTCCATCTTAGTCTGTCTCAAGGATATCGTTGAGCTGTGTTTTTAACTAAATCTTAGTTTGAATCACATGCACATATGGGGTAGTCTTGCACATGTGCGCTTGATATGGACAAGTAAGTTGGAAACAGATCATACGCATGATAGATTTGATAGCTACTCTAAAGGTCACTAGGACGGATTATTTTATGATCTCAATGATAAAAGTTGATTGTTTACACTCACTGTTTATCTATAGGAGAATCATATTATGAATCATATACCAAGTAGCATAGTATTAGAGAATATGGTATGAGTACCGGATGTACCACATATGAACACACTTATTATAATAGAGATTGAGAATAATATATGAATTCCCTATTAATGCGTTAGCATCATCAAATTCTGCAGCGGTACATTGATGTAGTGGGAGGATTATCATCCAATCCGATAGAATCATGTTTTTAGGTGAGACCATTATGGACATCCCTGTTAAACATGAGTTGGACCCAGTAAGCTACACGGAAGCGTGACCCGATATGGATACAGATCGTTTTGGCGAGTTACTATGAAATCAGAGTTGGAATCTATGTATTCTAATAAATTCTGGGATCTTGTAGAACTTTCTAGTAGGGTGATACCTATGGAAGGTAAGTTAATCTACAAAAAGATACCAGAAGATTTTTTAGTGAATAAATCATGAGTGTACAAGGGAATGTCATTATTTTTCTTAATTCTATATATTGATGACATCCTACTCATTTATAATGACGTGGAAGTTTTGTCATCAATAAAAAGGTAGTTGTTCAATTACTTTTAAATGAAGGATTTTCAAGATGTAAGCTATATTCCTAGGATCAAGCTTTTGCAAGATCGGGTTAAAAGGAAAATATGCTTATCTTAATAATCCTACATTGATAAAGTTTTGACCAGGTTTGGTATGCATAACTTAAAGAATGAGTTCTTGCTTAATTGATATGGATTGCTCTCTTTATTAAGTAGGTTTCCAAGACTAGCAGAGAAGATTGAGCAAATGAGACTGTAACTATATGCTTTGGCATATGAGAGTCTCATATATGCTATGGGCTATACCAAACAGGACGTCCGCTACATAGTAGGGATAGTCAGTAAAGATCAATCCAATACTGGACTTGACAACTGGTCTGTTGTGAAAAATATCATTAAGTACCTAAGGAGAATCAATGATATCATACTCATTTATGGATGTGATGATATGGTCCTAGTCAGGTATGTTAGTTCTGATTTTCAATCAGAAGTAGATAATATGAGGTTCATGACTCAGTGTATGTTCACTTAGTGGAAGGGAAATCAGTTGGTAGATTGTTAAGTAGATTTCAACTGCTGACTCAAACCTGTAGGTGGAATATATTGCAGCCTTAAAGGCGGCAAAGGAAGCCTATTAGTTTGATCTCACTGATTTAGAGGTTGTGGAGTATACTAGCCTGCCTATTGAGCTATGTTATGACAATAGTGCAGAAGTAGTCCAAACCAATGACCCAAGGTTCCATAGAGGAACAAGATACACTGAGAGGAAGTATCATGTTCTACATGATATTGTCCGGCAAGAAAATGCACTTGTAGTTCGAACATTGCATTGGAACACAACTTTGTTGATCCATTATCAAAGGTGTCATTGATGAATAATTTTGATCATCATCTGGATAACATTGGAGTTAGGTGCAATTTGAATTGGCTATGAGGGCAAGTGGGAGCTGTTGGGATTTATATGCCCTGGTATAGCAAATTCCTATCTGGATTATAGTGACATATGTTCCTGACATATATGAAATATTTATGATTTATATAATTGGTGAATTCAATGTATTATGTTTCGATTCACTATGAAATTGATAGTGTCCATGTAATTACAAGAAATATTTATATATATGTATGTGATGGCAATCAATGCATGATATATAAATAGTAATTATAAATTGTTCATAGTCGGTAATTATGGATGGACTCATAATTAATTAAGACTTGAACTGGATCCGCGTTAGGTTGAGATATATTGCGAGAGCTGTCGTATGCAATTACTCCCTATCACCGTCATGGCATTTGACTCTTAAGCATGAGAAAATTATAGACTCTTTTATTAATTAATAATTACTTTGATTTGTTCGACGGATTCTTCGGGATCCTTAGACCGATACTTTGGGTAGTTATGTAATTAATAGTTAGAGGGTTATATTTTCAATATTTGCATCATTGCTACTTGTATTTATTTTGTATTGATTATGGTTGATCACAAAGTAAATTCGAAGGCCTTCGTGTGGTTTTAGACAAAATGATTTATTATATATTTATTTATTTAAATTATTATTTTTGTCAAACAAATGTTTTATTGTGATCGAGCCAGAAATAATCAGAGGTACCAAAATAGATATATTAATTAAGTAGTCGGATTGATGGCTTTATTTATCCGATAACTAATTATACATAGAGGGGTCAAAGTGCAATATTGACTTAGAGGTTATTTATTATTTAATTGGAGTTCAATTAATTTCTTTTAGTGGAGTAGAAATTAATTTATGAATTAATTGAATTGGGTCCATGGACCGGGCCAATTATTAATTCATTGTAGCCAATAAAATAATAGGCCCAATGGATTCTCACTCATAGCCCAACTTGATATTGGAATCATATTAGATTTGAGACATATGAATTAGAGATGGAGAAGGATTTGTTGTTTCCTTTTCTTTATTTTTATGTTGCCTATAAATATACATGGTCTATGTATATTTTAGGGGGTAATTTTTATGAGAAGGAAAAAAGGAATAAATTTTCTCTCTCTAGAAAATTAGGGTTTATGTTCTCATCTAATGGAGGCTCTCACAAGCCTAGTTTTCCAAGGTAATTCATGGAGGCTTATGAGTGATTTCTAAAGGCAAAATAATTACCAAGAAGATGGAGATCCAAGGAAAAGGCATCTTGCTAAGGGATCTATAATAAGTGAGAACATTCACTTTAGAGGAAAGTTTTAAAGGTTTACTCAGACCTTTGATGTAAGTATTCAATCCATTAATTGAATGATACATCATATTTTTATTTTTGCATAAAACTTGTCTCTATGTGATGAATCAAGATCTATGAATTAAAATCCCTCGAAAAGTTTTTAAAACTTACACGTTTCCCAACACAACTAACTTACCAGTCATTTGTTAAGACCACGGAGTATACAATTTAAATTTTTTTGCCCATAAAATTTGATCTACTTTTGATTGTTATTTGAATTTTCAAATTAATCCTCCAGTAAAATGTTAATTGATTTTTTTTTTTAATGGAGGAATCCCTTATAAAATTATGATTTACATGAGAGGCCAGTCTAATTAAAAAAAGAGAAAATAACGAAGAAATTTTAAAAAAGATAGCTGTAATTTATTTTTTAAAATTTTATTCTTGTATAGTATAGAAATACAAATCCAACACCCTTACACTGTTACACATCCATTATTGCATCCCTGAAAGGAGAAGGGGGCATACCAAAGAGTTAAATCCTTGAAGGCCACTCACTCGGACTTTCTCTCAACAGCTTCCCTTTCCTCTCTTGAGAGGAATAGCTTTCAAGATAAGAGACATGATATTTGCACTTTATTCTTTATTCTTAAACTCTAGTTAATTTATTTATTTTATAAATGAAAGTATAATAATTATATCTCTAAGGAGGAGTGCAAAATACTTTTTGGATAAGGGTGATGTTTTAAGAACAATAATTGGTAGTAGGCACAAGCATCAATATATTATTTATACTTCAGAAATGGATAAAGAAGGTGAGGGAGTTCAATCTTCAATCTTCTACTTTCCACAGAATTGTCCAACATTTCCATCATACTATTTTAAAGTTCTGAAATGAACTAGAGCTTGCACTGCATTAAATCGCGCTGTGTCCTCACGTGGTTCCTGGTAATGTCCTTCAAGCTAGGGCAGCCAGAAAGGGCCATGGTGAGCTCCAGCTCATCCTTCAGCATGTCAAGGACTCGTCTCACCCCTTGTTCTCCCATCGCGGCCAGCCCATAGAGAACTGGCCTCCCGACCTGCAATAATAAACAACAATTATGCAAGGTAGATAGATGATGAGAGAGTGCACGATTGAGAGGGTAGTGGTCAATCCCCACATACTGATCGTTTGAGACATTATCAGTAGTCTCGAGTTGTTTCATGGTGCACTATAAAAGAAATAAATTGGTTGTTAATGAGTCCATGCAAGTGTCCTCTTATTAAGCAGCATGATAAAGGAGGATGAATTCCCAGTGTTATGGAAGTACTGTCCTGCCACTGAAAACTAATGCTTCACAAATTGCACAAAAATATATATATATATATATATATATATATTGGAAGTACTGTCCTGCCACTGAAAACTAATGCTTCACAAATTGCACAAAAATATATATATATATATATATATATATATATATATATATATATATATATCAATAGTTTACTGTCACTGAGTTTACCAAAACAGCTTGTGCCCCGAGAGCTAAAGCCTTGAAAATATCTGTTCCTCGCCTCACTCCTCCGTCAAGCAGAACAGGAACTTTCCCTCCAACAGCATGAACCACCTGCAACCAATGATATAATGATATATTTGTTTTCTCCAAGTGTGAAGCAACCATACCTAGCGGGAATTTTTTTTTTTTTGCAAGATACCTTTGACATGCACCAATAAATTGCTTGTTTTCAAATGCCTATAGTCCCAGAAAGAGGCTTTTATAAGGAGCACCACAATCAGCTATCTTTTAATTCAAAGCTATGGCAATACATTGAAACACACTTCCCCCAGTGGAATGTTGGAAAACCACATACTAGTCCACCACAAAACTTGTAAATGCATTTGCAGCTCAAAAGTTCCATATTATCTTACCTAGCCTCATAAAAGATTCAACATCTATATACTGATATACTCCTTTTGAAAGTATTTCACATTTCATATTTTTTGTTTGACCAGAGAAAATCAGATAAAAATTTACCTATTCCTACATGCTATACTACAAAATTTTAGAAAGAAAAAGAAAAAAGAAGAGCACATTTTAATTAATTTTTTTATAAGTAAAAAATTTAATTTTTTAATTATAGATCTCAAGATATTGGACATCAGCATCTTAAACCATTGTAATGACAAGCACGGTCACCTCTTCCAGAACAGTTATAGTTGCTGGAGCATCATCCAGCTGCCGACCTCCATGATTAGAGACAATAATTCCAGCAACTCCTACTTCTAACGCTTTTATTGCTGCCAAAGGGTAGCATGCCAAATCATCAACAAGCTTATTAGATAATGCGAACCACAAGAGTTCAAAACAAGAGATTTTCCGTAGTACAAGGGTCTTATATATATAGCTTTTCCTTCTAAAAAGTGATCCACGAACAACGGTGGTTTTTAGGGTAAGTCTAAGAAATTCAAATGCTTTGGTTATATTGATATACATACATGACAAAAAAAACAGTTTTGGTTGAATTTCAATTTCTGGGGAAAGGTTCTCTTATCTATATAGTACAATGAAAAAGCTGAAAAGGTGTAAATATCTAAGATGATGTCATGGCCTTACCATCCTCACGAGTGAGCACCCCCTTGATCAGAATCGGCAAGCTTGTAATAGATCTTAACCATCCTATTTCCTAGCAAGATGTGATCACTGAGTTAAGAGAAGCATAAAGTAAAATGACTCCAAATCTTGATGATTCTGTGTGTACTAAAGGGAAAATTTTGTTCGACCATGAATCCTAGACAATGAAAATAGTAAGTAGAATATGAAAAGTGGGTGGTTCTGGTCATGTTTTTCTGCCTCACTAAATGTGTGAAGTTGTGAGACACCTCCACTAACTGATTCACATACAGAATGGTTCTTCTTCGAGTAGCAATACACAGTCCACACACAATTTTAAGTGATATTTTGAAGCAAAGGAAGTGCCTAAACGAAAGTAACACCTTTCAATTCCTTAAAGTCAAAGATATCAGGTAATACAAAGTAGAGTCTTGGTTTGTACCTTCCAACACAAAGAATCATCAAGGTTTTGTGATGTATAAGCTACGAAATTGGAACCTTTATCCTGCAAAAGCATTGAATAATGAATCCAACGGAATGCAAAAGCATTGCATACACGCGTAAACCTACACATACACATAAATAAATATGTTTTTGCACACAAACATGTCACTGCACAGATTATCTGCTTGACTAAGGAAACCTATATCAGTGCAAATGTGCAAGATTACGTCCATCATTGAAGGTGTGTGCGCTTTTGTGCGAGCTCATGCCATAAGAATTATGACAAAACAGAGAATGACTTTCTTGGAATTCGAAACAGTAAATTGAAATATAGAAACATCTTCAAATAAATTTCATAAGAAAAAAAATAAAAGCATCCAAATTTCTTGTGTAAATGAGGAAACGCCTGCATGTAAAAACAGAAACTGGTAGCAAAATTATCACAAGCATATTCTACTCTCTAAAGCAGGTATTGAAACAAACAATCAAAAAGTGATGTAAATGACATTAGAAAGGTGAGACCTAGGGGATTTTCATTGAATGAGAACCTCAACTTCATTTTCATCTGTTTACTCCTGGCGGTGTGGCTCACTTGGACTGCATTTGAGACCATTTGTCATACATTTATGTGGTTATTTTTTCTTTTTCTTTTTCTTTTTCTTTTTTTTTTTTGGAGAATATTTACATCCAACTAGCTATAAGACACACACAGGTAAAATCTGAGTGTAAATTTTAATTTTTAAATATCAAGTGACTGGTGATGGGACGAACGAAAAATTACATCATCTAAACATAGAATATGTTGTGAGAAACATAACCCCCTTCTTTACAACTAGCGGTGGAGAAATCTATAGTCCCTATCAGATCCATACACAGAATAAAACTCGCACATTGTTTCTTAGTATGTTGAAAAGCAAATATTGCTAAACAAAATTATTCCACTCACAGAGACTACTTCGGTTGACAAGAGACCTTCAAAATTCCTCAACTGTGGTTGAACCATTCTGCACAAGTGATGAGTTACAGTGTCAACATAACAGAGTAAACATGAGAAAGAGTCCTGTAATGTTAAATACTAAATTTAAGTACTGTTTTTCCAAGTTAAGTACAGTATCTACTCCAATATGTGAAGGCCATTGTTCTAGTAGTGGAAACTATAAAAGAAAAAGGAAATAAAAATTCACTTGTTTTTTGTGTCTGCCTCCCTTCGACCAAGTCTAGGAGTATCAACAGTAACAATAATGGCCTTAAAACCATTTTGTTCGGCTCTCTGCACTAACAGAGCTGACACGTCGCGTCTTTTGTACACCTATAAATAGAGGAAGACCGAATTATTTATTCAGCTCCTACGACTGGGATCACAAGAATGAAAAATCTAACCATTATGCTAAAGAAACATGGAAATTTTTGTGAAGAAAAATTTGAAATTAGAAGAGCTTTTGAGAATGTTACATATAACTGAAAGAAGCGAATAGCATTGCAGCTGGCAGCAACCTCCTCCACAGTGCAGGTAGACGAAAAGGACAATGCCTGCGATTAAGACCAACTCTATATTCAAGTACATTAAGTCAACAAACAACCATCCATATTAGAATAATTGCATCATTACGCGCTCCCCATTAGAATAATAGTACCATTATGGTGTTACAAGAAGCTGCTGCTTTGGCTGTCGCAACCTCTCCTGGAATAAACACAATTCAATGCTGGAGTCAGAACTACACATAAACTTCAGTCAATAATTCTTGCTAAGAGGATTTAGACCTTCAGGGTGTGCCAACTTATGCATAGAAGTTGGAGCAATCATAATGGGTGCCGCAGCATTGTAACCTAATATAGTGGTTGATGTATCAATTCTGCTCACATCTACGAGGATTCTTGGCCGAATACTGAAATGTAATACAAAGATGATGTTAAAACGGTGACCCTGTTCAATAACAGGAATAATAAGTGTAAGCTTAACACATAACGTGATTCTACGAAATGCTTCCACATTCTCCCTTAGTGTGTGCTGATCTTCAGCTCCCCCAGAGTAGAAGTCATAGTACATTTTTGGGAGGGCTTGCCTCGCCAGTTCTTGGAACTCATTCACATTGACCACTTCTGTTGCCATTTGTCCTGCAACATTGGCAAGTTAATCAATTTTGAGTGTAATTTACAAAAAAATTCAAATAACTAGCACGAGCATAAGCACCAACAAAAGCTTTCATCTTTTTAATATTAATCTATGAGTTTAGTTGAGAGTTAGTTAATTATCAGAGAGATTAGTTGAAAGTAATTTAGTCCATGTTGCAATTCAATACTTCTGAACAAATAGCATTAGCATTAACTTCAATAATTAAGTAGAGAGACTTAATAGAGTCCATGCCATAGCCACCAATTTTTTATTTTTTATTTTTTTATCTGTCTTGAAATCCAATTTTAAAATATCCATCCAACTGTAATTTTAGATAGAATTAGATAATTACTGGAAGTCTTCAAACAAACTATAGCTGCATTAGATTGTCAAGTACTGCTCAAATTCAGCATGTAAACAATTTAATGAAATAACAATGCAAATAAACAAACAACCAGACTTTTATCTGCAATGACTTGGCATTGGCTATCTTTTCTCCCTTCCATTAATCTATTTTTATTCAAAATGACCACTATGATCCCCATTAATTTCAAAAGGTCCTTGCTAAGTCAGTTTGTTTATTATTCTCTGATAAAATAAAGGAATAAGAAAAAATCATTTTTCTATTTTTATTATAAAAGTAACTGATAATTCAACAAATTTCATATTAAGAATAGAAAACTAACTATAATCTGCTGCTATCTGCAGAAAACTATAAGAAATGAGCCATGAGTCCTTTAATATATTATTCACTCACTTACGAATTAGTGCATAACTAATTGAAAGCTTCCAATTGATACTTAATGAATCAAATAAGACACACACAAACATTGAACTAATGAATGTTTATGGTTATCAATGCATCAGAGCAGTAAAGAAATGGTCATGCACCAGTAACAAAATACAGATAAAACAATTAATTGATCTTGGTTGAAGATAAGTTTAAAGGATGAAAAAGAGAAAAACCCTTAAAAAAACTATATAATGTGAACATCAAAGAATTTCTGCAATAGTTTGACTAAATTCCAACCATGTATATATATAGAGAGAAGTGTATGAGATCGAACCTGAATAAGCTTGTAAAACCGAATTAAATCGAACTGTGGTGATCAACACTGCAAATACAAGGCCCTGTAAGAGATGTCAAGAATTGAACTAACTTTCATGGTTAGGACTTGGGTATAGTTTTATTAATTTATTTATTTATTTTGGTCAACATTAGAAGGACACAATTGTTTTTTGTAAGGGCTATAATCATCATTTTGATTGTCGCATTAGAGCCAGGTCCCACTAATCCTAAAAAAAGTGAATTAGAAAAAGTATATATATATATATATATATATATATATATATATATATTGTTTCTTTTTAGAGAAGGTAAAAAAAATACGTGTGGTATTGATCTCCATACCAACACCTTCCTTGAGCATAGTGCCGGCACAATTGCTTCCTTTCAGGACCCCCACCATGTCCTTGGAATGGACCCCTTGAATGTCTGTCCTTTGTTCTCTTCTTGTTTACCCTTCTGAACTTCCACTCTCGAGAGTGGCTTGCCAGTTTTTCTGAGTGTGATTAAAGCAAATATTTAAGAATAGAGAGGGTTGGTTTAATATTGTTGGGAATCCATAGTAACTTGCATCTGAAATAACAAAAAGAAGTTACCTATTTGCCTTGAGTTCCTTCAGTTTTTCCTTCTCTACAATTCGTGATTCCCTATTCAAGCGAGCACGAGAACCTCTGCTCTGCCTCTCACCTTCATCAGGAAAATGATAAATAAGGAAATCAAGGAAGGTAACTGAATTTATTCTTAAAAAAAAAAGTTATTCTTATTTATCACTTTCAAGATTTGTACGGACTATTTGTGCATTTATGATTAAATCAAATAACCTGTGAGTATTCAAGTCTTGGTCTTTTCCTTTGTTTGACATGCAGCAACAAATTGCTTGTTTCCACGACTTCGAATATAAGGCAGGAAAGCATAAATAACAGGGTACTATTTCATAGCTTACAACTGATGGATGTATAATTTAAATATCCATAATTAAGGGAAGATTACTAAATTAACGCACTATTGAGATAGGCTCTGCAGATTACGATAAGGATTACAGATTGAGATAGGCTTTACAGATTACGATAAGGATTAAAGATTGTGATAAGGATTAAAGATTACGATGAGGATTAAGTCTACAGATTACAATAAGGTAATTCTACGTGACATCTTAACCTAAGCCCTATAAAAAAGGCGGGGGAATCAACGTTTTAAGGTACGCAATAAACCCTAACTCAATTTCTCGATTTTTCTAGGGAGATTATCATTCACACTGACTTGTTCGTCGGAGCCTACTCCACCGGTAACACACCGGTGTTCGTAGGATCACTTTTTCTTCTCTTTATTCAGGAAGTCAGATCAGATCCAGGTTGCGCAGAATCCATCATCAACAGTTGGCGCCGTCTGTGGGAACGATTTTAGTTCTCTAAATAAAGTATGGTTCAATTGCGATCTGGTCTGGTTGCTGGTGAATACGAAGCGTTGCAAACTTCTGATCAAGGGGACTCGACGAGGCAACCCCCCGCCGTCCCAAACGATCAGGAATGCGTCACAGCGTTGGAACAACAGGTTTAAACCCTAAATAAGGGAATGAACCAATTAGTCCAGAAAAATTCAATGATTCTACAACGCTTAGCCGCCCTTAATGAAGTGGAGAATAATGAAGTACCCAAGAATGACTCCCGTAAGATTGACAACGACGCTGAGCTTAGTCAAATAGGGGGTCAACAGATAAGCCATCACCATCGGTCTCTTGAACGGAATAATACCAGGCTCCGTGCAGGTACCTCTGGTTGTGTTGGTGACAAGACTGAAGACGTCACTTATTTCAATCTGTAGATGCAAGATCTGAGAACTAGGGTCAAAGACGTCATGCAAGCAATGAAAGGGAAGGGCCAGGCCACAGTGAACGATCTGGTACAGAAGACCAACCTAGCATTTAGCCTCGCTGTTATGTTATGAGTTGTCCTCTACCTAGCAAATTTAATATGCCAACTCTTGAGAGCTTTGATGGGACGCGGGACCCTCTCGATCATTTGGAGACCTACAGCCAACTCTTGAGAGCTTCGATGGGACGCGGGACCCTCTCGATCATTTGGAGACCTACAAAGCTCTTATGTATTTGCAAGTCGTACCGGATGAGATTATGTGCAGGGCTTTCCCTACCACACTAAAGGGTTGGGCTCGTCCTTGGTTCAATAAATTAAAGCCAGGCTCCATTGAAATCTTTAATGAGTTGAGCAAACAATTCATTGGATATTTCATCGCTGGGCAGAGGCATAGGAGACAGCAACACACTTATTGAATATGAAACAGCAGAAGGGAAAGCCTCTCCGTGGTTACATAAGTCGTTTTAACGCTGATATGCTGCAGGTAGAAGAGGTGGACGACAAGGTTGCCCTCACAGCCTTTATGGGAGGACTACAGACTTCTAAGTTCCTATTTTCCTTATCAAAAGAAGCCCCTACAAGCATGACAGAGTTGATGGTTAGAGCATGGAAGCACATGAATGCTGAGGATGCTATGAATGCACGAAAAAACAAAGATGGTGAAGATAAGAGGTCGGAGAAGAAGAGGCCAGCACCTAACACTAGGGAGGAAAAGGAATCGAAGTACAAGAAATTCTCAAACAACCAGGCTGACAGATCGTCTCGCCGCCCAGTGAGCCCAGGCAGGTATAATAACTATACCCCCTAAATACATCTGTAGATCAAGTCTTTCTGCAGATTCAAGATGACGCGTTATTGAAATGGCCGCCAAAGCTAAAAGCTGATCCAACAAAGAGGTCTCTAGGTAAATACTGTAGGTTTCACCGGGACCATGGACATAACACAGAAGATTGTTTCGACCTCAAAAACCAGATCGAGAACCTTGTTCGTAAAGGTCATTTACGCAAATTCACAATTGAAAATGGAAAAGGAGGCTCCAACCTAGCCCGGGAGGGCCGAGATGATCGCCCTCCTCAACACCAACCAATGGGTGAGATCAAAGTTATATCGGGTGGCTTCGCTGGTGGTGGTGAGACGAGTTCGGCTCGGAGGGCTCATGCTAGGAGTATTCGGAGTTTTTCAGAGATGAATGAAGTTAGAATGACAAGTCCTCCAACAAAATTACCTCGAGTTGAGGAGCCGGTCATAACCTTTTCTGAAGAAGATGACAAGAGAATTCACCAGCCCCATGATGACCCCCTGGGCATACGAGAAATTGAAAATTGGCCGAGAGAAGCTCCGACCCATGAAATCACCACTGGTGGGATTTTCAGGCGATAAAGTACATCCACTTTCCAGTTACTGCAGGAGCCAATCCAAAGCAGGTCACTGTAATGGTGGACTTTGTAGTGGTGGACTGCCCATCATCATACAATATTATCCTGGGGAGGACAACATTGAATGCTATAAAAGCAATCACGTCCACTTACCATCTCTTGATGCGCTTCCCAACTGAATATGGTATGGGAGAATGTTATGTCGCCTCTCTTAGAAAAACAAAATCGTAAGAGGCATTTACAATTGAAGGGCTGGAAGGGAAAGATAGACCAGACTTTCATAGAGCAGAACCTACAGAGGAGCTAGAAGAGGTCATCCTTGGTGACGGTGAGCCCGAGAAAAAAGTGAGTATAGGGTCTTTACTCCCCCCAGGTATCAAAGATAAACTTACTCAATTCCTCAGGAAGAATCGAGACGTATTTACATGGGTCTATGAAGACATGCCGGGTATAGACCCCACTATCATGGAGCACCGCTTAAATGTAAATCCTGACTTTAAACCTGTCAGACAAAAGAGGAGGACTTTCGTTCCAGAAAGGAATCAGGCTATATCAGAAGAGGTGGAAAAGCTCTTAAAAGTCGACTTTATTCAAGAGGTGTACTACCCCGATTGGCTGGAAAATGTGGTCTTAGTGAAGAAGGCAAATGGAAAGTGGAGGCTATGTGTGGATTTCACCGACCTTAACAAAGCTTGCCCGAATGACAGCTTTCCTCTCCCAAGAATCGATATGCTCGTTGAGGGAACGGCTGGACACAAACTATTAAGTTTCATGGATGCATATTCTGGATACAACCAGATATCTATGTACACCTCAGATAGAGAAAAAATGGCCTTCATCACTGATAGAGGTTTGTACTGTTACAAAGTAATGCCGTTTGGGCTCAAGAACGCTTGTGCAACATACCAAAGGCTAGTGAATGCAATGTTTAAGCATCAAAATGGTAGAAACATGGAGGTATATGTTGATGACATGTTGGTGAAAAGCTTAAAAGCTGAAGACCATTTGACTGACCTGCAGGAGACCTTCGAGGTACTTAGGAGGCATAAGATGAAACTCAACCCGAGCAAGTGTGCCTTTGGGGTTTCCTCAGGAAAGTTCTTGGGATATATGGTAAGCAGAAGAGGAATTGAGGCCAATCTAGAGAAGATCCGAGCAGTCATTGACATGAGATCGACAAGATCAACCAAGGATCTAGAATGACTAACAGGGAAGATTGCTGCCTTGAGTAGGCTAATCTCTCGGTCAACTGACAGGTGTTTACCTTTTTTTCGTGTGCTAAGGAATGCGTTTGAATGGACCCCAGAGTGTGAGCAGGCGTTCAAAGAACTAAAGCAATACCTTAGTTTTCCCCCACTACTGTTTCGAACCATACCGGGAAAGGAACTATACATATACCTTGCAGTCTCCACGACAGCTGTCAGTTCAGCTCTGATACGAGAAGAAGAAGGGGTCCAAAGGCCAGTATACTTCGTGAGCAGAACACTTAGGGGTGCGGAGGAAAGATATCCAAGGATGGAACAGTTGGCCTTTGCTTTAATTGTGTCCGCCAGGAAACTGAGACCATACTTTCAAGCGCATACGATAGTGGTCCTAACAGATCAACCCCTTCGACAGGTCCTACACAAGCCAGAAAGCTCTGGTCGACTGATGAAGTAGTCAGTAGAGTTAGAAGAGTTCGACATTCAGTATAAGCTAAGAACAGCAGTAAAGGCTCAGGTGTTGGCTGATTTCTTAGCTGAGTTTACCCCTCCAGAAGAGGAGAAACAACCCCAATTTTCGACAGAACCAGGTTTAAGTGAGCAGATGGGCCCAGAAGTAGTCTGGGACTTGTTCGTGGATGGGTCATCTAATGTTCAAGTTAGTGGAGCAGGGCTTGTTCTTGTCTCCCCAGAGGGAGAAAGTATACAGTACGCACTTCGGTTTGGTTTCAACGCAACCAACAACAAAGCAGAGTACAAAGCCTTGATAGCAGGATTAAAAGTGGCAAATGCCCTAAGGGTTGAGCAATTACACCAACTCCGAGCTGGTCGCTGGACAAGTTCAAGCGGAATATGAGGCACGAGACGAGAAGATGAAGAGTTACCTACAAAAGGTGAAGGAATTAAAGAATCACTTCCAAAGATTCTCAATTCATCAAATACCACGAGAAGAGAATGGGAAAGCAGACGCTTTAGCCCGGCTAGCTACTGCATTGAACCTGAGATCAATAAGAATATACCACTAGAATATTTGGACGAACCATCTATATCTCAGGAGAGACAAATTGAAGTGCAACAAACGATATTGAGTGTGGAATAGGCAGATCCTATCATCAGATATATCAAGGATGGGGTGCTACCAACAGACCGAGCAGAAGCTCGAAAGGTCAAGATGCGGGCAGCTAGGTATACGCTTATCAAAGGGGTGCTCAACAAGAGAAGCTTCTCCATGCCGTATTTACGATGCATTTCTAGCGAGGAAGCTGACTACATTTTAAGGGAGATCCACCTAGGAGTTTGTAGAAACCATGCTGGGGGTAGGTCATTTGCTAACAAGGCCATCCGACTAAAATACTATTGGCCCACCATGCAGAAAGATGCACTTGACTTCGTTCAAAAGTGCGACAAGTGTCAACGATTTGCCAACATCCCGAGACAACCGTCAGAGGAGATGACTCCCATGTCAAGACCATACCTCTTTCCCCCTTAAAAGAATGAAGGGTCAGCTTCATCTTCTTCCCTCGATAAAAAGATGAGGGGTTAACTACTTCCCTTGTTAAAGGGTGAGCTGAGTGAAGCTCATATTAATCTACTTCCCCTGTTAAAAGGTGACCTGGGTGAAACTCGTATTAATCTACTTCCCCTGTTAAAGGGTGACCTGGGTGAAACTCGTATTAATCTACTTCCCTTGTTAAATGGTGAGATGAGTGAAGCTCATAGTAATCTACTTCCCTTGTTAAAAGGTGAGCTGGGTGAAGCTCATAGTAATCTACTTCCCCTGTTAAAGGGTGAGATGAGTGAAGCTCGTATTCATCTACTTACCTTATTACGAGTTACGTGAAACTCGTCTTAATCTACTTTCCTTATTAAAGGGACAAGCCGACTAAAGATGTCAATAAAATCAAGTATAAAATAACGGTAGCATGCCAGCAGGGCAGCTTGCCAAATAATGGGAGCATGCCAGTAGGACAGCTTACCAAATAAAGGCAGTATGCCAGCAGGGCAGCTTGCTAAATAAAGGCAGCATGCCAGCAAGGCAGCTTGCCAAATAAAGGCAGCATGCTAGCATAACAGCTTGCCAAATAAAGGCAGCATGCCAGCAGGGCAGCTTGCCAAATAAAAGTAGCATGCCTGCCAGGGCAACTTGACAAATAACGGCAGCATGCCAGCAGGACAGCTTGCCACGGCAGCATGGCATGGCAGCTTGCCACATAACGGTAGACTACTAGCATGGCAGCTTGCCACATATACGAGCTGCCAATGTGGCACTACGACAAATATACAAGCTTGCCAATATACGACAAATATACGAGCTTGCCACATATACGAGCTGCCAATGTGATACTATGACCCCCGACTGTATTCGCGAAATGACAATATAAGTCAGGCTAATGGACAAGGCTCTGCAATTCTAACTATATATTATTGTGTGATATTTTGGAATTAACGTTCCGGTGGTTTGACAAGCAATCCTCCGAAACGGGGGGCAACTGATGGATTTATAATTTAAATATCCATAATTAAGGGAAGATTACTAAATTAACGCACTATTGAGATAGGCTCTGCAGATTACGATAAGGATTACAGATTGAGATAGGCTTTACAAATTACGATAAGGATTAAAGATTGTGATAAGGATTAAAGATTACGATGAGGATTAAGTCTACAGATTACAATAAAGTAATTCTACGTGACATCTTAACTAAAGCCCTATAAAAAAGGCTAGGGAATCAACGTTTTGAGGTACGCAATAAACCCTAACTCAATTTCTCGATTTCTCTAGGGAGATTATCATTCACACTGACTTGTTCGTCGGAGCCTACTCCACCGGTAACACACCGGTGTTCGTAGGATCACTTTTTCTTCTCTTTATTCAGGAAGTCAGATCAGATCCAGGTTGCGCAGAATCCATCATAAACAACAACCAACTTCCCAGTCATTTGTCAAGACCATGGAGTATACAATTTAAATTTTTTTGCCCATAAAATCTGATCTACTTTTTTCATTGTTATTTGAATTTTCAAATTACTCCCCCCGTAAAATGTTAATTGATTTTTTTTAATGGAGGACTCCCCCGTAAAATGTTAATTGATTTTTTTTAATGGAGGAATCCCTTATAAAATTATGATTTACATGAGAGGCCAGTCTAATTTTAAAAAAAGAGAAAATAACAACAAATTTTAAAAAAGATCGCTGTAATTTATTTTTAAAAATTATATTTTTGTATAGTATTGAAATACAAATCTACCACCCTTACACATCCATTATTGCATCCATGAAAGGAGAAGGGGGCAAACCAAACCTCGAAGGCCACTCACTTGGACTTTCTCTCAACAGCTTCCCTTTCCTCTCTTGAGAGGAATAGCTTTCAAGATAGAGACCTGATATTTACACTTTATTCTTTATTCTTAAACTCTAGTTAATTTTTTAATTTTATAAATGAAAGTACAATTATATCTCTAAGGAGGAGTGCAAAATACTTTTTGGATAAGGGTGATCTTTTAAGAACAATAATTGGTAGTAGGCACAAGCATCAATATATTATTTATACTTCAGAAATGGATAAAGAAGGTGAGGGAGTTCAATCTTCAATCTTCTACTTTCCACAGATTTGTCTAACATTTCAATCATACTATTTTTAAGCTTTGAAATGAACTACAGCTTGCACTGCATTAAATCGCGCTGTGTCCTCACGTGGTTCCTGGTAATGTCCTTCAAGGTAGGGCAGCCAGAAAGGGCCATGGTGAGCTCCAGCTCATCCTTCAGCATCTCAATCACTCGTCTCACCCCATGTTCTCCCATCGCGGCCAGCCCATAGAGAACTGGCCTCCCGACCTGCAATAATACACAACAATTATGCAAGGCAGAGAATATATACAGATAATGAGACGATGGATTGAGAGGGTAGCGGTCAATCCCCATATACTGATACTTTGAGACATTATCAGTAGTCTGGAGTTTTTTCATGGTGCGCTATAAAAGAAAGAAATTGGTTGTTAATGAGTCCATGCAAGTGTCCTGCCACTGAAAACTAATGCTTCGCAAATTGCACAAAAAATATCAGTTACCAAAACAGCTTGTGCCCCGAGAGCTAAAGCCTTGAAAATATCTGTTCCTCGCCTCACTCCTCCGTCAAACAGAACAGGAACTTTCCCTCCAACAGCATGAATCACCTGCAACCAATGATTGATATACTGATATATTTGTTTTCTTCAAGTATGAAGCAACCATGCCTAATGGAAAATATTTTTTGGCAAGACAGCTTTTACATGCGCCAATAAATTGCTTGTTTTCAAATGCCTATAGTCCACAATCAGATATCTTTTAATTCAAAGCTATGGCATGAAATTGAAACACACTTCCCCCATTAGAATGTTGGAAAACCACATCTGAGTCCACCACAAAACTTGTAAATGCATTTGCAGCTCAAAAGTTCCATATTATCTTACCTAGCCTCATACAAGATCCAGTGTATATACTGATATACTCCTTTTGAAAGTATTTCACATTTCACATTTTTTGTTTGACCAGAGAAAATCAGATAAAAAATTTACCTATTCCTACATGCTATACTACAAAGTTTTAAAAAGAAAAAGAAAAAAGTAGTGCACATTTTAATTATTTTGACTACAGATCTCAACATATTGGACATAAGCATCTTAAACCATTGAAATGACAAGCATGCTTAGAAAGAGGGTCACCTCTTCCAGAGCAGTTATACTTGCTGGAGCAAAATCCAGCTGCCGACCTCCATGATTAGAGACAATAATTCCAGCAACTCCTACTTCTAAAGCTTTTATTGCTGCCAAGGGTAGCATGCCAAATCATCAACAAGCTTATTAGATAACGCGAAACACAAGCATATAAAAAAAGAGATTTTCCGTAGTAGAAGGCCCTTATATGGCTTTTCCTTCTAAAAAGTGATCCACAAACAATGATTTTTAGGCTAAGTCTAAGAAATTCAAATGCTTTTGTTATATTGATATCATACATGAAAAAAATAAAGGTTTTGGTTGAATTTCAATTTCTGAGTGAAGCTTCTCTTATCTATATAGTACAATGAAAAAACTGAAAAGGTGCAAATATCTAACATGGGGTCATGGCCTTACCATCCTCACGAGTGAGCACTCCCTTGATCAGAATCGGCAAGCTTGTAATAGACCTTAACCATCCTATTTCCTAACAAGATGTGATTACTGAGGTAAGAGAAGCATAAAGTAAAATGACTCCAAATCTTGATGATTGTGTGTGTACTAAAGGGAAAATTTTGTTCGGCCGTGAATTAGACAATGAAAATAGCAAGTAGAATATGAAAAGTGGGTGGTTCTGGTCATGTTTTTCTGCCTCATTAAATGTGTGAAGTTGTGAGACACCTCCACTAACTGATTCACATACAGAATGGTTCTTCTTCGAGTAGCAATACACAGTCCACACACAATTTTAAGTGATATTTTGAAGCAAAGGAAGTGCCTAAACGAAAGTAACACCTTTCAATTCCTTAAAGTCATATATATCAGGTAATACTAAGTAGATTCTTGGTTTGTACCTTCCAACACAAAGAATCATCAAAGTTTTGTGCTGTATAAGCTGCGAAATTGGAACCTTTATCCTGCAAAAGCAGTGAATAATGAATCCAACCGAATGCAAAAGCATTGCATACACGCGTAAACCTACATATACACATAAATAAATATGTTTTTGCACACAAACATGTCACTACACAGATTATCTGCTTGACTAAGGAAACCTATATCAGTGCAAATGTGCAAGATTACGTCCATCATTGAAGGTGCGCGCGCTTTTGTGCTAGCTCATGCCATATGAATTATGACATAACTGAGAATAACTTTCTTGGAATTCATAACAGTAAATTGAAATATAGAAACATCTTCTTATAAATTTCATAAGAAAAAAAATAAAAGCATCCAAATTTCTTGTGTAAATGAGGAAACGCCTGCACGTAAAAACAGAAACTGGTAGCAAAATTATCACAAGCATATTCTACTATCTAAAGCAGGAATTGATACAAACAATCAAAAAGTGATGTAAATGACATTAGAAAGGTGAAACCTAGGGGATTTTCATTGAATGAGAACCTCAACTTCATTTTCATCTGTTTACTCCTGGTGGTGTGCTCACTTGGACTGCATTTGAGACCATGTTTCATACATGTATGTGGTTCTTTTTTTTCTTTCTTACTTTTTATTTTATTTTTATTTTATTTTTTTATTGTTGTTGAGAATATTTACATCAAACTAGCTATAAGACTCACACAGATAAAATCTAAGTGTAAATTTTAATTTTCAAATATCAAGTGACTGGTGATGGGACGAACGAAAGATTACAACTTCTAAACATAGAATATGTTGTGAGATACATAAATCCTTCTTTACAAGAAGCGGTGGAGAAATCTATAGTCCCTATCAGATCCATACACAGAATAAAACTCGCACATTGTTTCTTAGTAAGTTGAAAAGCAAATATTGCTAAACAAAATTATTACACTCACAGAGACTACTTCGGTTGAGAGGAGACCTTCAAAATTCCTCAACTGTGGTCGAACCATTCTGCACAAATGATCATATTTATGTCACAAATGTGATGCATGAGTTACAGTGTCAACATAACAGAGTAAACATGAGAAAGAGTCCATGCAATGTTAAATACTAAATTTCAGTACTGTTTTCCAAGTTAGGTACAGTAACTACTCCAATATGTGAAGGCCATTGCTCTAGCAGTGGAAACTATAAAAGATAGAGGAAATAAAATTCACTTGTTTTTTACGTCTGCCTCCCTTCGACCAAGTCTAGGATTATCAACGGTAAGAATAATGGCCTTAAAACCATTTTGTTCGGCTTTCTGCACTAACAGAGCTGACATGTCGCGTCTTTTGCACACCTATAAACAGAGGAAGACCGAATTATTTATTCAGCTCCTACAACTGGGATCACAAGAATGAAAATTCTGACCATTATGCTAAAGAAACATGGAATTTCTATGAAGAAAATTTGAAATTAGAAGAGCTTATGAGAATGTTACATATAACTGAAAGAAGCGAACAGCATTGCAGCTGGCTGCAACCTCCTCCACAGTGCAGGTAGACGAAAAGGACAATGCCTGCAATTAAGACCAACTCTATATTCAAGTACATTAACTCAACAAACAACCATCCATATTAGAATAATTGCATCATTACGCGCTCCCCATTAGAATAATAGTACCATTATGGTGTTACAGGAAGCTGCTGCTTTGGCTGTCGCAACCTCTCCTGGAATATAAACACAATTCAATGCTGGAATCAGAACTACACATAAACTTCAGTCAATAATTCTTGCTAAGAGGATTTAGACCTTCAGGGTGTGCCAACTTATGCATAGAAGTTGGAGCAATCATAATGGGTGCCGCAGTATTGTAACCTAATATAGTGGTTGATGTATCAATTCTGCTCACATCTACGAGGATTCTTGGCCGAATACTGAAATGTAATACAAAGATGATGTTAAAACGGTGACCCTGTTCAATAACAAGAATAATAAGTGTAAGCTTAACACATAACGTGATTCTACGAAATGCTTCCACATTCTCCCTTAGTGTGTGCTGATCTTCAGCTCCCCCAGAGTAGAAGTCATAGTACATTTTTGGGAGGGCTTGCCTCGCCAGTTCTTGGAACTCATTCACATTGACCACTTCTGTTGCCATTTATCCTGCAACATTGGCAAGTTAATCAATTTTGAGTGTAATTTACAAAAAAATTCAAATAACTAGCACGAGCATAAGCACCAGTAATGAAGACAACAAAAGCTTTCATCTTTTTAATATTAATCTATGTGTTTAGTTGAGAGTTAGTTAATTATCAGAGAGATTAGTTGAAAGTAATTTAGTCCATGTTGCAATTCAATACTTCTGAACAAATAGCATTAGCATTAGCTTCAATAATTAAGTAGAGAGACTTAATAGAGTCCATGTCATAGCCACCAATTTTTTATTTTTTATTTTTTTATCTGTCTTGAAATCCAATTTTAAAATATCCATCCAACTGTAATTTTAGATAGAATTAGATAATTACTGGAAGTCTTCAAACAAACTATAGCTGCATTAGATTGTCAAGTACTGCTCAAATTCAGCATCTAAACAATTTAATGAAATAACAATGCACATAAACAAACAACCAGACTTTTATCTGCAATGACTTGGCATTGGCTATCTTTTCTCCCTTCCATTAATCTATTTTTATTCAAAATGACCACTATGATCCCCATTAATTTCAAAAGGTCCTTGCTAAGTCAGTTTGTTTATTATTCTCTGATAAAATAAAGGAATAAGAAAAAATCATTTTTCTATTTTTATTATAAAAGTAGCTGATAATTCAACAAATTTCATATTAAGAATAGAAAACTAACTATAATCTGCTGCTATCTGCAGAAAACTATAAGAAATGAGCCATAAGTCCTTTTAATATATTATTCACTCACTTACGAATTAGTGCATAACTAATTAAAAGCTTCCAATTGATACTTAATGAATCAAATAAGACACACACAAACATATATATATATATATATATACACACACACACACATCTCTTACAAAGTAGTGAATGACTTGAACTTAAAAGCATCAGAGCAGTAAAGAAATGGTTATCCACCAGTAACAAAATACAGATAAAACAATTAATTGGTCATGCAAAACACAATATTTTCTAATGATCAGAGTGACTATCTAGTTAATTGATCTTGGTTGACGATAAGTATAAAGGATGAAAAAGAGAAAAACCCTAGAAAAGAACTAGATAATGTGAACATCATAGAATTTCTGCAATAGTTTGACTAGATTCCAACCATGTATATATAGAGAGAGAAGTGTATAAGATTGAACCTGAATAAGCTTGTAAAACCGAATTAAATCGAACTGTGGTGATCAACACTGCAAATACAAGGCCCTGTAAGAGATGATAAGAATTGATCTAACTTTGTTCTTCATGCTTTGTTCACAGAAAGTTTCATGGTTTTGGACTTAGTACAGCTTTTTTTTTTTATTTGTCGGTCATCATTAGAAGGGGACAATTGTATTTGGAAAATGATAAAGGAGCGGAAGGCTAACCCGAAAAAACGATCGAATCTGACGTGGCTTGGCATGCACATCAGATCCTCTAAAATTTCTTTAAAATTTTTTCTACACGTGAAAAGTAAAATAGCCATCACATGCTTAGCTCACTCCTAAAATAAATTGAAAAGGAAAAAAAAAATTGTTTCAGAAGGTAATGTGCTGTGACCGGAAGGAGTTGAGTATATACAAATAGAAATATATACACACATACAATTACATATATGTTAGTAATAGATCATAAATATTCAAAGATTTTTTTCTACAAATTTCTCAATAGATTTAAGTGTTACTCAATAATCTAATTTTAAGAATTATATGATCATCTTGTATTCGAATCACACACAAAAATTCAAGAGTATTCACAACATCACTATTTGATTCGAGATTGGCTCTTTCTATAGAGTTTTGAATAAATTTTCTTCTCCAGTAACAATTTAATCGTTACAATAATTTAATTTGATATATCTAATCAGTGTAAATTTTAAAAATATATCAATTATGAAATAAATTTTAAAAGATACTATATAACAAGATAAAGATAAGTCGATTTCTCAAAAAAAAATAATAATAATAAAGATAAATTTTCTCTAATTCTGGAGACTACTGAAGGGTATAGTGATTTAATTTGATATATCTAGTCAGTGTAAATTTTAAAAATATATCAATTATGAAATAAATTTTAAAAGATACTACATAACAAGATAAAGATAAGTCAATTTCTCAAAAAAAAAATAATAATAATAAAGATAAGTTTTCTCTAATTCTGGAAACTATTGAGCTTTCCAATATTCTTTTTTCACGATCATTTTTCCACCTTTTTATGATTATTTTTTTCTTTTTTCACAGATCATTTTCCCACCTTTTAATGAATATTTTTTTCTTTTTTCTTTTACCAGCCCGTGATGGACTCTTTGGTGAGGGCTATAATCATTGTTTTTTGGTAACGGCTATAATCATCATTTTGATTGTCGCATTAGAGCCTGGTCCCACTAATCCTTAAAAAAAAGTAAAAAGTATATATATATATATATATATATATATATATATTGTTTCTTTTTAGAGAAGGTAAAAAAAATACGTGTCGGGCTCAATTATTTAAAGTGAAAACCATTATGCGAACTTTGTCATATATGTATATTATCCAGCTAGAGTGGGTTATGAATTTTTAGGCTGATCAAGTTTGAGACGAAGGTTATATAGTCTATTATCCAGCTAGAGTGGGTCCCACTTGCTTTAGCTGGTGGCCTCTCCATTTGGATGGGAGTATAGTATTATTTCACTTGTCTCATTGTGCTCCTCAAATAATTAGTGAGTTCAGACTAGAAAGCTGAACCACATAGCTCAAATGCTCAATGATGCTGAAATATTCAAACTTCATACCACAAAAGCTGATAAGGAGCCACTAAACCTTGCACAAAAAATTAGAAGTTCAGACTAGAAGCTGAACCACATAGCTCAAACAAAAAATATCAGCAAGATGTTGTTCGATGATTGATCTAATCATTGTCAAGGAAAATGTGGTTGCCTTCTTTCTTTCCTTTGACAATAATTTTGATTCTCTCTCCGCTAGTGTAGGTACTTGCATTGATCTCCATACCAGCACCTTCCTTGAGCATAGTGCCGGCACAATTGCTTCCTTTCAGGACCACCATGTCCTTGGAATGGACCCATTGAACGTTTGGAGTTCAAGTTGTGCTCTTGATTCTCCCTTTGAAATGGAATCCTTGAAGCATTAAAATTTGTGCTTTGCTCGCAGCCCTGCTGCATTTGGAATTGACCCCTTGAAGGAGTCGAAGGCCTTCGAAGTGGACTCCATGGAGGACCAGACTTCATGCTTTGTTCATGACTACTGCTTCGGAATTGACCCCTTGAGGGAGTCAAAGGCCTTCGAAATGTACTCGGGGGGTTACAATTCATGCTTGTCAAAGGCTGCCTCTGATGGAAACCTTCGGATGTCACGTTTGCAGTAGGAACTAAACTAGGCTGCCTCTGGTGGAAACCATGGGATGTCACATTTGCATTAGAAAACAAACTAGGCTGCCTCTGATGGAAACCTTCATAATTGTTCTCTTTGTAAGTTTTTAAGTAGCATTCATTTTGCATAGGAATTTTCTTTTGAGGAGATTGAAATGTCTGTCCTTTGTTCTCTTCTCGTTTACCCTTCTGAACTTCCACTCTCGAGAATGGCTTGCCAGTTTTTCTGTGTGTGATTAAAGCAAATATTTAAGAATAGAGGGTTTAATATTGCTGGAAATCCATAGTAACTTGTATCTGAAATAACAAAAAGAAGTCACCTATTTGCCTTGAGTTCCTTCAATTTTTCCTTCTCTACAATTCGTGATTCCCTATTCAAGCGGGCAAGAGAACCTCTACTATGCTTTTCGAACAAAATTTTCTGCCTTTCACCTTCATCTTCCCATTTCTGCGTTGACGACAATAAGGATCACTCACACAACATCAAATGATAAATTATTGACTAAAAGAACAGAAAATTTTGAATTGGGATGAACCTGTCTCATTGTCTTTAGCTTGTAAAGGTTTCTGCCCTTAATTAGGAGGGGATGAAGTGGAGAGAGTGGTTTTTCCCCTTTGCTCCATAATACTTCAATCTGAACGGAGTAGTAATTAACACTTCACTAAAGTTTTTGCAATATTTTCTGTTAAAAAGGGCTTACAACTGAACCAAAAAATTTATAGTTAAAGAGTATAGCAGCAGAGCTAAATAATGGTGTCAATGGAGAGAATTCTTTGATAAAAATTTATTATTTCAATAAAATAACGTGAATGTATGTAATTGATTAATGGTAACCAAACTGAGTAATGCAACTTCTACATACAACCAAATATTCTCTGTTATTGCAACAGGTGTTATTAGCATTATTGCGATATATAATATAAGCGACAGTTTGGTGTGTCTATGCATTGTCATTGACCTGCCCCAAACCAAGTTAGATGGCTTTTACTTACCAAAAAAAAAAAGGTTAGACGACTTCTAAGCTCAGAGTAATGTATAAATCTGGCATTATAATCTGGCAGAGTATAAATCTGGCAAGTTTACACTTTTAACTATTTCCTTTATATGATTAAATGCAAATTAAACACTTTGGCAAGTTTACACTTTGTCTTGGACTTTTTTTTAATCTAAGTTGGATGTGTTATAGCTCTTACCGTAAATGTATGCTGTTGCTTTGCAGCACCATAGCTTTCTTTCACAATGCGGCCTGCTACAGTTCTCATTCCACATGGAGGACCACCAGCACTCCTAGAAGCAATGTTGAACCTGGGAAACCAAAATGGGAAAAACTGTAATAATAGAGACCAAGTCAAAATCCAGGTCAGTAAAAGTTGGATATTGTAATAACAATGTGTCCCAAACATGGAGAAGCACCACTGTAAGTATTCCAATGGTCCTATTTGCTAACACATAGTAGTTATTACATGGTTGTTTACACGGACAATCAATATAGCTATGAGTTCGAGTGTGGAGGGACCCAAATATATAACAAATTTCTTTTAGTATAACAATTACCTGTTGAAGTTTAGAAGATTGTTAGTCAGAACAGTTTCGGTGATAGGAAACCAAGTACTTGAGGGTATCCCAGAATAAAAAGTGCTCTCGTTGAACTTGAGCCCTCATAAGTTCCCCATTCAAGTTTCAACAGGTATGAATGAGCTACACTTGCTCATCTAGAAAATGGTGAGAAGTTGCAAAGATACATAATTGCGACAATTGCTTTACGAGCACAAATCGACACTTAATTGTCTCCCCTATTTTAAAACTACCAGCCTCGTGCATGATACATAATATTCATTCCATTAGGAACTTAGTCTCAAAGGACAACTAGAGACAGAATTTTCGACAATCATCTCTATAAAAGTATTCATTCCAGAATTTTGGTACAAACTAGTGTATGATGCAGGGCACTTGCTAGTAGAATTTTCTGAAAATTTTGATATAATCTTCCTTTCATTGGGACATTATTCATTCTATTAATGACTTGCTCTCAAAGGACAACTAGAGACTTAGAATTTTTTACATTCAGATCTCTACCAGAATTTTGGTACAAACTACTGAAACTAGTACATGATACAGGGCACTCGCTAGTAGAAATTTAATGAATGTGGCATCAGAAATTCTTTAGTGGCACTACAGAATTTCTGATGATAAGACAATTTAGAAATGCTAGAAATTAGGGATTGAACACTACATACCAATGGCCTATGCAACATGTCAACATTCTGCATATATAATAGTATTAACATTCAATGAAGAATTCTACAGCAATTTCCAATGATGATTATCTTCATCATCTTTTGCTGCCAAGTTAACAGTGACTAGTTTGCATTAAAGTAATCCAAGTATCTGAGACTTTAAAAAGCTTACATTTCGCAAACATTTTGCTCAAACATAACAACATCTCCCATGCATGCATCACCTGAACAAAATCCAATATTAGTCAGAAAAGAAAATTAAAGTTAATTGGAAGATTTTTTTTTTTTTTTTTCTACCCAAAATCTCTAAGATGTTAAAAGGATGTGAAAAATAACTAAAAATAATCTCATTGAATGGTAAATCTGATTATTTGCACAGCAATGTGAAGCAAATTGCTAGAACTAGGCCGCACAGTAATGTGAAGCAGATTGCTAGAACTAGTGTGCTTTTACATTGAATGCCGCAAAACTCAAAAATTGCACTAAAACACATGTGGTTATATCTACTGTGCTAAATCTTGAACAAGGAACAAGCCATTGAGAATAATTCTTAAAAGATATTAGGATTGTCTAACCACTGTTAAGGATATACGGAGTATAACTTAAGTTTTTTTTTTTTTAAGTGAATATAACTTAAGTTTACATCAGCAAGTAATATGTGTATACATCAATAAACTATATGAATGTATCATTTAGTGTATCAGCTTTGAAGAGTAAAATGCATACCCTTACAGTTGAATACAAAGCTAGATATTGGGTACTTCTTCTCTCCCCCACCATTGAGAATACTGAAATCAGCAAAATTGAAATTAGTAATATATTTTGGAGTATTCATTATAGATTTGAAAAAAAAAAAAAAAAACCATAAATTTCTGCAAAATTGTCAAGAGTGACAGAAACTAAAATTACTCTAAATGCTCCTTGATGCGCCCAATGAGTGTATCTTTGTTGCCAGTCAACCTTAACCCGTATTTCCTCAAATAAACCTTACACTGATCCACTTTTAGTTTATCTACTTGCCCAACTGCCACCATTGGAACACATAACATCAAGACGATATTTTTATTTATATGTAGAAAATATAAATATATATATATATATATATATATATATATATAGAAACCTTTAAAAATGAAGAAAATAAATATTTTTGACAAACCTTGTATGATTTTGTGAATAACCTCAAAACTTTTCTGGTCGGCTTCATCAAGCTCTGGCACAACCATTTCTACAACATCTAGGTCTCCCTCAGCATCATCATCCATTTCCTTGACAATACTGCATATACGAAGATACCCATTAGTGTAATAAATCAAAATTATATATATATATATATATAGGTAAACATATATATAAAATTCTGATAGATTCTGACCGAGATTTGGATTTCTTCTTGATTGAGAGCCTTGAAAAGCTAGATCGAGTCTCCTCAAGAACGTCGAAGGTGGGGTCTTCTTGGGAATCATCTGAATCACAATCCTCAGTGTTAGATTCATCTTCTTCCACATCGTGACAATGATCAGAAACTTGTTCTTGCTCCGAAATCCCCATTGTTTGGTTCTCTTCGAATTAAACTTTTTTAGAATTGCTTTTTTCTAAAACCTTAGACCTTTTTTTCTGTAACTTTCTAGGGTTTCTGCTTCTTAATAGGGATTTTGCTCTGTGTTTTGGGTAAGATCTTAAACCAAGGAAAATGACCGTTGCAAAATGGATTGGGAAAGGTCAAGAAAATTCAAATTTCAGTAAATTGAACTTTCCGAAAAAAAAAAAATTGGAGCATCATCAGAAAGAGCATGGCCATTAGACCTGAGGCCCTGAATGCAAAGCCCAAATATTTTTTTTTTATCAGATGAGTTGAACTTCTCGAATGATAAATGAGAAAGGCCAGCCCAGTCCACTAAGGATATTTTATTTTATTTTAGGGCTAAGTGCAAAAACCTTTTTTTTTTAATATACAAAATGCGCAGTTATCCTATTGTTCAATAAACTACCTTACATTTTTCAATTTGTGCAAATAAGGACTTTTTAACAAATTGAATGATGAATTAACTAATGTATCCTTACAATAAATTAATAATAATAATAATAACAATATACTATTATGTAAATGAAAATTTTATTTTAAATGTGTCATTAAATACTGTACATAATTTTGTGACAAGCTAAGTTGAGCGAGCAATTCGACCATGACTTGGTCTATTTGAATTTGAGGCAGTGGCGTAGTCAGAAATTTTCCTCAGCGAGGGCAATATTTAATAACAATTATATATATAATTTTTACCAATTAAAAATTAAAATATATATATATAATAACAATTATATATATATATAATAACAATTTTTACCAATTAAAAATTAAAATATATATATTTAATAACAATTATATATATATATAATTTTTACTAAAACAATATATGTAAAATTTAAAATAATTCTATTCAGTACATTCACAATGATTTTTCACATTATTCATTGTTATTTCAAAATTTAATTCATTGAATTAAATATAGTAAAAAAAAATCATATTCAATGAATCAAGAATAAGATATGAAAAAGAAAATAACACAGTTACCTAATTGTCCTAATATATCACATATGTAGAAAAAATAAAAATAAAAAACCATGATAACCAAATCTATTATAAGTTATAAGCAGATAATTCAATCCATTAAAAAATTTGATAGAGTTGAATATGTGATTTCATTGATTTGGGCTGCAAAAAAAAAAAAAAAAAAAATTATTCTAAGTTTTATTTGCAGAATAATAATTAATAACACAATTACATAAACTAAATTTTGAAAGAATAACCAGTCCTAAAATAATTTTGATAGTAATAACTAATAATTTTCCTAACTAAAATTATAATATCAAATAATAATTGTAAAATTTAGATGATAAAAAATATATATCATATTACCTGTCTGCTACCTTGAGTCTCTGTTTGGTAACTCCGCTTGCTTTATTTGGATTGTGAAAAATGTTTGTAGAGTGATGATGATGATGTAATAGAAACAATCTATTTGTTTGTCATAAAGTCAAAAGTGTAATAGAATATCTTGATGAGTTTTTTTTTTTTTTTTTTTTTTGGAAAGTGAAAAAGAATATAATATTTTAGAAAAGTGAAAAAAATATCATATTTTTTGGAAAAGTAATAATTGATAGATAACCGTGAATTAGTTTTTGGTTATATATACATATGTATATAGTATATATACGTGCACTGTCAATTTTTAGAGGTTTTTGATTATATATATATATATGGTACATATACGTGCATTGTCAAATTTTAGAGGGGACAATTATACCAATATAAAAATTTTTTTATATAAAATTTTAAAAAATTAAAAATTTAGTGTCCCTTTGTGACTACGCCACTGATTTGAGGTTGTCAAGCGACTTTAGTTTAGACGAAAGTGTTTTAATTCATGCTAAGTTATAACTTGACTCATTTGATTAGTTTAGCTTGTTAAATTTAACTCATTTGAGATAAAGATTTAAGGTGAAATTTGTTAATAAATCCAAACAAACTTAATAAAAATATTTATATACACAAGTCTTAGCAATTTTATTTATAAATATTTGTTCATTAACATATTTACGAGTCTAATGAGTCATGCCATGACAAACCCTTGCCCCAGAACGTCGTATGCAACAACATAAAAGCATCTATCATGAGCGTCTTTTTAATACCAGTAAACAAAATTGACAAGTAAGCGCATGCTACACATAAATGTCATAACAAACTTGTTGGACATGCATACCATAAAATAACCCACTTACAACACTTCTGTAACCATCACAAATTTGTCATAAAATCATTCTATTTTTATGTTTTTTAATTATATACTTTATAAAATTTTAATGTTGTCAGTCTAAAATTACATAAAAGCCCTACTATTGCCCCACCTCACATAAATTTTTAGATTGCACCAAAGGATCGTTTTATCATTCAACTTAATTACGTCTGCAGCAAATGATAATAATATAGTCTTCCATTAAAAGACCTTTTTAAAACAATAAAAATAAATAAATATATATATATATATATAGAGTTAATTTCTCTGGTGGTATTGTAATGAAACCCGAAACCATTATTAAATATACACAATCCTAATTATCAAATATTTATCATTATGAAATGATTCTAAACCACAAAATTTTTATGAAATAGAAATTTCCTTTTATATATTAGTCACATCAAAAATGATGTGGAATTGAACGCAATAATGGTACTTTAATTTGCTTTAAAGAGATATGGCCAGCAATAAAATTAATAAAGGTTAAGTGTATTAAATCACCCTCAACTCAACTATAACCCGATTGTAAGAAATCTCCTAAAATAAGTAAAATTTTCTAAATTATCATTTTGTTGCACTTAGCCGAGAGTCGTTAACAGAAAATAAAATTACCATTTAACCCTGGTGTTGAATATATATATATATATATCTGATGTAACAATGGTAATCTCTAACTCAGAATTATTTTATTAAGGTGGACAAAAACAACTCTCCACCAATAAGAGAATGACAACTCAATTAGTGGAGAATTATATACATATATATATATATATATATAATTGTATTTCTTCTCTATCGGCAGCCACCACCACCCTCCTCTCTGTGTCCATCTCGTCAGTAACATTTATTGGGGCAACAAGAAATTGAAGGAGATGAGAGGAAATTGTGAAGTTATAACATCAAAATGGGTTCCAATTTAAACAGTTTGTATACTGGGGTTGATCGGATTTGGTGCTGGGTCTCTCTCCATTGACGGTCTCTTTCCATTGAGAGCATCATGTGCTGAGAACGAACCCAATAAATTGCAGGCGAGGACTTGGTCTTGAGTTTGGATATATATATATATATATATATATATATATTCATCATATCGTTGCACAGAGAACCCCCAAATTCGAATCCCTAATTTTCAGTGTCAGCAAATCCTCTCGTTTGCTTTCAAATCTCCATATTCAGGTGACTCGATCTCAAATCTCCATATCCAGTTCAGTTCCATTGCTCATCGGTAAGCTCACCGGCATCTTCCAAGTTCATCGCCACCATTGCCGTAATTCATTGAAGCTTCACGACTCCTACCGCCGTTACCGCCACCGTTCTGATCCACGACCATCTTTAAGAACAATATTCGCCGTCCCGTGGGTTCATCTTTGCTTGCCGACGCCGTTTCAGTTCAACTCACTGCCGTCTGCCCGTGGTTCAGCGCCGCCATCGCGAACAGTCATTGTGTTCTCTGGTAAGCTCGCCGTCGCCGAGCACCTCTGTCACTACCGCTGCAGAACAGACCCACTTCTCACCGGTATTGAAGTTCTTGTTATTGCCGGAGTTGGAGGCCAAAGAGAGGGAAAAAAAAAAAAAAAAGGGGGAGGTGGATTGGAGAGAGAGCAGTTGTGGTGGCGGCCGTGGACAGTGGAGGTGGTTGTGAGGGAAGAATATTCTGTGGCAGAGAGAACAGTGGCGGTGTCGGTGGTGGCCATGGGCGGACGGTGGAGGTGGCGGCCATGGACAGCTGGTGAAGGTTGTTTGAAGAGAAAGGGGATGTAATATATATATATATATATATTTGTATATATTATTCCACTGGTATATATGGGTGTATTTGATAAGGTTCTTTTTGTCTTTATAGATTTTTATCAGTCACGTGAGTCATGTGTCTTCTTTGGATGTTAGATTTCAAACGGCCCACTAACGTTTTGCAACCATTGAAATAATTTAGGGGGTTAAATGTTTTTTTACTTAATTCAGAGAGTTTATTGAGAAAGCCAAGAAAGTTGAGGAGAGTTTAATGCACTTAATTCAATTAATAAATATATATATGTATATATGTATATGTAAAAAATTCTATATAATTTCTCTATGTACTTGCCTTTCTATACTCGACAAGAGTATCTCTTTGATTATATATCAGCAGTATTTAAAAAACAAAAAAACAAATTTGTGAAGAATGATTTGAGTATTTGAGTGGGTCTGGATTTAATTTCCTTTTACATGGCATGGGCTATATATATATATATATATAAAGTGAGTCTCTTACATCGTCTTGTCGGAGTCTGAGTATATATTCAAGTCTCCATTATTTGGTAAAGAATTATTGAAGAATGCTCGTGAAGCACAAAATGCTTTTCACGCAGTGGTATGTGACAAAGCAGCATGGGCACTTTTGCTCCATTTTTTATTGCCAGGGCAGCTTGACAATTTCATAGATTCAGTGGAAAATAGAGTGAGCGTCATCTAATAATAAGTCACAACACTCATCATTTTACACACACACTCACAGAGTAGTGCACTAATTTCATGGATTATTACGTATTTAACCATACCGTCATGCTCCTGATGTCATATATTCAAGGATGTGGAGCCAAGCCAACCATGCCTGCCACTCAGATATTTATTTATTTATTTTTACTATTATTATTATCATTTTTATATGGTTGTTGGAGACAGTGTGATCATGCTCCATATTTGAATTAAAAAAATGTGAGATTTAAAAAGGTGAAGTCATTTTAAAGTGGTTTAAAGCTTTTTAAGTATATGAAATGAGAAAGAATAATTATATTTTAATCGATTTGTTTAATTAAGATTAAAAAATATATAATTTATTTCAAGTACCCATCCATATTTAAAAAACAGGTGTAAATAGCATTGTTGAACGAAGAATAAGGACAGTATGATCCGTTACTTTTTTTTTTTTTTTTTTTTTTCACTGATGAACTGCAAAAGCCACTCTCATGGTCATGGAAAGTGGCGTACCAAGTACCAACATGTTTTCTTTTGTTCTTTTTTTTGTTAAAATTGAATTGAAAAATAAAGTATGAAGAACACAAAGCAAGAGTATACGTGGTTTACATTCACAACAAACAAAGTCCTAAAAGTTACATATCTTTTATTATAATAATTTCTCTTTTCATGCTCAATACAATAGTGGAGACTCGAAATAATGAGAATGGAAAAGATATATATAGGAAACAACATCAATACTGAAAGATTTTTCTACACAAAAATCCTTCAGTATCTTCAATAAAAGGAAACATCAATTATAGAGGATTTTCCTCTACTAATTCCTTCACTAACAAATATAAGAGTAAATAATATAAGAGTAAATCTTCAACAATAAGAAAGAGTATCAACACTAGAATATTTTTCTCTATTAATTTCTTTAGTAAATCTTCAACAATTTTGTTTAGTTACATAGTATCATAATTCATAATGAAGAACTGAAAGACATATATTATTCAAAATTTAATTTGTTGAGAAGTACGTAGCTATCATGGAAAGGGACCAAAACATGAAAAAAAAAAAAAAAAATAGCTAAATATTTATTTTAAACTACTTTTTTTAATTTTAAAAAAAGCAAATTTTCATTGAATATTAAATTTTTTTTTTTTTTTTCCATTCATAATTCATAATGAAAAAAATTAAAAAAAAAGTAGTTTTTTTTTTTAATTTTTTCATTGAATAACTACTTTTTCTAATTTTTCTATGTTATGAAAATTTTAATTATATATATATATATAATTTTTTTTTTCTATAAATCTGATATGTCATAATAGATTTACACAAAAAATTTGGATTATTTATTTTTAGTTTTAACGGTAATTTTATACATTTTATGTAAAAATATATACCCTAATAACAACCAACAGTGTCATGTTTGGATCCCACATAATTTTTATAAACTTACTTCATATATAGTTGATTTGTTAATAGAATAAGAAAGAAGGAGGAAAAAGGAAATATGATGATGTAACGGTGTAAAAAAAAAAAAATTACATATCACACGTGACAGTGTATATTTTACACAAAAGAGTATTTTAACAGACTGCTGGACATGCTCTAAAGATTAAACTTTAAAAAACTTTATTTTTGTGGAGAATGTTTCCAAGACTTAAGGCCAGTTTGGTAGAATGGAAATGAAAGAAAAATAAAAGAAAAGTAACGGAAGACAATAAAAAGTGTGTTTAGTTGGAAATGTTGGATCAAAAGGAAAGAAAAAAAAGAGGATTTAGAGGGATGGAAGAAGACGTAAATAGTAGTTTTTGTTATTCTCCCAAAAATGGAAGGAAATGAAAGGAAAAAAAATGAAAATTTTAATATTTTTAATCAATCTTTGTTAATATTAAATTTGCCCTTATTTTTGTAAATGACAAATTACATGAGAAGGGGTATGGTTGTAAATTCATTAAAATAGTATTTTTTTTTTTCAAATATGATTATTATCATTTGTTTTCTTTTTCTTTATTAGTCAACCAAACATGAATAAAGAATGAACACTATCTTCTCATTTTCTTTTTCTTTTTCTTTCTAACTAAATTTATCATTTTTTTTTTTTTTTTTCACTTTACCAAACATATTCTAAGAGTCAGGTGAATGCACTTAAGTACTTGAAGCTTTTTTAATTTATAAAATCTCCTTTTAATATAAGAAATTAATGTGGTCTGACAAGGTTATATGAGCTAATAATAAGTTTTTAGCGGTAGGTATTATGAATTTTTTTTATATTTTCTAGCATTGCATGACTACACGATTTCAACAACCACCATTGAAGCTTTCATCTACGCTGACTTAAAAAGGCCTTTGTGGAGGGAAAAAAAAAAAAAAAAAAAACGTGTGCAAGCCATTAACCAACAGGGATCAAACACGTGTCAAGACCACCAAGCCCACCATTGGGATTATTTAGCCCTAGAGGCCTTGCACCTAAGCAATAACATAATTCTCTTTGTTAGTATGTCTTTCAGTTTTTTTTGGCACTTACAACCTCGAATATATATTACAATAAAATATAAAAAAATAAATACTCCGTAATATTATAGCATATTCAAATCAATAATTGGGCAGTAGTTGCTGCAAGTCAATAATTCCCCCGTACACTAGTTTAATAATTGAAAGTAACGTCATATCATATGTACAACTTGCAAGGCATATATGCAAACAAAGATTGATGGTGTGATTGTTGGGTGTGAATTCACGTTTCGATGATAACTTCTATAATTGCAGGGAGACATTGCAAATCTTTTGTGATGGTGTTGAACGGCTGGTAAAAGGATTAAGTTTTAAGTGCTTCCATCTTATTAATTTTAGATTTGATTTCTCCCTCTTCTAATTATCTATTAATCATTGTCGGGCTAAAACTTTTTTAATTTTTTAAATTTTTTTTTTCTTCAAGTGACTTTTCTTCTCTCAAGTTACAAAGGACATATCACTAATTTCCTCGTACACTAGTTTGGTATGACCGACACATCCTAGACTTTTTCCGAGAGAGCCTAGTAGACAACTAAAAGGAACCTTCTCCTTCTTCTCCTCCTCCGGCGTTTTTTTTTTTTTTTTTTTTTTTTTTTGACAAGCATATATGATAATGTGTATATACCCATTTAATTAAATGCCTAAACATCTATATATTTAGTGGGGATTGCAAAAATAATTTAGTTTGTTAACGCTGATTCGATTGGTAATTGTGGACAACTCGACAAACTTGTTAGGTGTAAATAAAAAATGGCCGCAATAATTGACTTCACACTTTCATTTGAATAAGTTCATCTTAATAATTATTCCCTTTGTTTTGGATGTTCTAAAATGAGTGGTTGTCCTCCTTTTTCGGAATACTTCATACTATTAAATTTTTTAAATTGTATTTATATTTTGAAAATTTTTGTCAAATTAATCAAATAAATTTTATACTTAGTTGGATTAATTTTATAACTTTAAAAAGAAACAATACATTAATGTTTAGCTCTTAAAATTTTGAAATTCGAGAAGATAATATATGTTTATTTTTTGACCGAAGTAGTATTATTTTAAGATATATAATGTAAGGTTTTTTTAAAAAAATTAAAAAATAACAAATTTATTATACAAAAGACTTCTAGACAATTGACATCCCAAAAAACCTTGGTCAAATACAAAGGTCTGAGGGAGGATTTTATTTATTTATTGATAAAATACAAAGGCCTTCTCAAAACAAGTGACATACCAACGAACCTTGGTCAATCATGTAAAATAAAGGGAAAAAAAATATAAAAAAAATCATGTAAAACAATATTATTTAGTATACTCTAGCATTCATATTTTAATGCTTTGTTTTGATACGAGATGAAAAAATAGATGAAAAAGAGCATAGGAAGGGAGGATGATTTATCCTTGCTCTTTAGTGAATCGAATGTATAATTCTCTATTTATTTGAATAAGTATAAGAGAGAAGGGTGTGACGCTTCGATGAGACAAAATAGAACAATAACTGAGTATCTTCTAACACTTGTTTTAAAACTTTATGAATGCCCTTTTTTAAATAAAAAAAATTCTTGCACATTTCTTCTACTGTTATATTGGTGCTCCCACTACCCCCACCTAAATGTGGAACACTAATTATATAATCAAAGATTAAGGGTTTCCTTCAACTCCGATTCACCACTGAGAGTTGTTTGAGAGAGATAACGCACTGATGCAGTTTAGAGAGACACAAGTAGCCTCTAAAGTCATTTTTAGTGTTTCTTCTCCTAAGCAAGAAAGGCTAGAGGATTTGTTTCATTCTTCTTGCTTCCTCAAATGGGGTTTTTATATTTGTTTTACCTTTACACGTTTATTATGTAATTTTTCATAAAATGATGAAGGATAATAATGTCACTCTTTTACATAATATATTAGATTTATCATTTCTTTCTCTTCTTTCTTGTCCCGTTTAAAAAAAATTCGAATATTAGACTAGGATGCCTCGTCCATCCATTCATCCTTAACCTCCCTCCAATTTTTCCTTATACCAAACAACAAAAACTTGTTCCATCGCTTTCCTCCCTCCCACCCTCACTCTTGTTTTATTTCCCTTCCATCAAGTATAGCTTAAGGTCTTTTGAAATGCTTTTTGGTTGCTTAGTGAGAAATGGTTATAATTACCAAAATAAGAAATGGTTTGAGGCTCCCCCATCTCTCTCTTTGTACGTACACACAAATTATCTATATTCTATATATAATTAAAATATGATAAACATACAGAATCTATATCCGTGCACACTCACATGGAGCAAACAAATATGCAAGCATATGATAATGTTACCCATAAACGCATACACATCTATTTCATAAGACCGGTGATAGTAAGGACCGAGTACTATTATTAAAATGATTTAGACTTCAAATTGAATTGGGACCCAAATTCAATGGGGTTGCAAAAGTAATTTGGGTTCATTTGACATTTGATGTCAATTTGGTTGGTGGTTGTGGACAAACTCCAACAACATACATGATAGGTGTAAATGAAAATGTTCCACAATTTCAGTAAATGTGATTTTTCTACAATCACATTGATATAACATATTTTCAATCAATCTAATTCGAATATGGCCTAACGACTTATTTGTTGAACTTTAAAATTTAACAAGTTTAAGGTTTAGAGTTCGAATCTTATTATATGTTTTTTGTGATTAACATTCGCTATTCCTGCATTGACTTAACTGGTGCGACTAGGGATCCGGCTTGAGTGGGGAGGCGCCCTTTCGGGTGTTCGGAGATTAATCGGGTTGTTAAGAGATCTTAAGGATTCGTGTTTTCTTGAACATCCCGGGTTAACTTAAAAAAAAAAAAAAACTTTCAATCAATTGAATAAACAGACTATCAATGTTTAATTTTGGACAGAGGTACAAAGACAAGTCACATTACCAACAAACCTAGCAAACCTGGATCAGTCAATCTTCTCAATATCTTTGATAAAAAATAATAAATAAAAAAAATCTTTAACTTTGGCAAAATTTCTCCCTCTCTCTCAGTCTCTCTCTCTCTACATATATATACTAATATTTCTCTTTTTCTCATTCTTATAATAATTACAAATGTAAGATAAAATAACAGACCATGTTATTTTAAAATCCAACTGTAATGAACGTACTGTTATACAATATTATTTTTTCACGTGGAAACTTGCAATATGCTTTCAGTAAAATATTATATATACATTATGCAATAATAATTTTATTGAAAAGTTAGTGTTTGATTGTTGAAGTATTGTCAGCCAGTGAACATAGAGAGCCACCGGCTGCATTGACTCGGGTCAACCAGAAACCATTTTGAAAGTCCAAAGTTGGGGGTAAATTTTTTTCCAGGAAAGTTGTAATGAGAAAAGAAAATGATGGTTTGAAAAAAAAAGTAGAGTCAACAAGTCAAGCACTAATACCCCCTTCCTTGCATGTTTCTTGCGTTTGGACTATTTTTCATTTTAAAGGGGACCCCTTTATTAAAGTTTGGTAGGTATATTAAACTTCCTTGTAATTTCTCATTAGTCATGACACCTTTGAATAATATTGATTATATATATATACACACACACACATTTGATTTGATTCAGGCTGGACAACGGTAAAATAAAGGGTAATTACAGGGAAATTTACCAGAGTCTTTCTTTATGTTTTCTTTGGTGACTAGTTTGCATAGACTTTTTTTAAAAAAAATTAAAGTTGGACAATAATTAAATTAAAGATAAGTGCAGTGTAATTTACCAGAGTTTTCCTTGAAATTTTCTTTGTTTACTAGTTTCCATGACTTTTCTTCACTAACTTTCAGAAAAGAATGAAAAAATGAAAGACTTTGCATGGACTGGGATTATCTATTGTATGTTATACAATCAAAATTTCGAAATATGGTTTTGCAGCACACTGGTAGTACATCAAGATATAGTACAACTGATATAAACTTAAGATTTTTTTCTTAAGTTATTATTATAATTTTGATATATAAATTATTATTATTATTATTTGTTAGGCAAGTACATTTTGCCTACACCCGCCCACTCCTAAGTTTTACTAATGAGTTCGAACTCCTCTCCTTTTTTTTTTTTCTTTTTTTTTTTTTTTTTTTTTTTTTTTTTTTTGGGTACAAATAGTTTCTCAACCCATCAAATTGGTTAGATTAAAAATTAAATCTCCAATATAAATACGTCATGAAATGTCACAAGTAAAAAAATTGTAACCTAGAATATACATTTCTTGATTCATATGATTACAATTACAAACACTTCACTCATTCATTGTTGAAGATTGTACAAACCCACAACAACTTGCAGTGGACCAGGGCATGTGTTCACACTCTCAGACAAGAGTGGAACAACTTCCATGAAACGAATGGTACTCAGGGACAGAAAGCAGCAGTCACAATACCTCCAAAAAAATAAAAAAAAATAAAAATAAAAATAAAAATAGTAACACCAATTATAAGGGAGTAACAAATCATACCATCACCACTTTCTTTCTTATTTCCACTATAAATATCCCCATATTTGCAGTGCATCTTCATCTCCCACCACCACTTCCAACCTCCACAACAACAACCACCACTTCCAACCTCCAAAACAACAACCACCACCACAACAACCACGTACCAATGGAAAATCCCACTACTTGGGCTGCATACATAGCAGCATGGATAGCCACCCTAGCTCTTTTTCTCCTCTCCTCCCACCTCCGTCGCCGGAAACTCAACCCACCGCCCGGCCCAAAACCGTGGCCGATCATCGGAAACCTGAACCTCATCGGATCCCTCCCGCACCGCTCCATCCACGGCCTCTCCCAAAAGTATGGACCCATAATGCAACTCAAATTTGGGTCCTTCCCTGTCGTGGTCGGCTCCTCCGTCGACATGGCCAAGGTTTTCCTCAAGACCATGGACGTCACTTTCGCTTCCCGCCCAAAAAATGCAGCCGGCAAGTACACAACCTACAACTACTCCGACATCACATGGTCCCCTTACGGACCATATTGGCGCCAAGCTCGGAAAATGTGTCTCATGGAGCTTTTTAGCGTCAAAAGACTCGAGTCATACGAGTACATCCGGACCGAAGAAATGAACTCTCTTCTTCAAGACCTATATAAATCTTCCGGCAAGCCGGTCACTTTGAAGGACCATCTGTCCACGGTGAGTCTGAACGTGATAAGCCGGATGGTGCTCGGAAAGAGGTACTTGGACGAGACAGACAATGACGTGGTATCACCGGACGAGTTCAAGAAGATGTTGGATGAGCTGTTCTTGTTGAATGGTGTGTTTAACATCGGTGACTCCATACCTTGGATTGATTTCTTGGACTTGCAGGGGTATATAAAGAGGATGAAGACATTGAGCAAGAAGTTTGATAGGTTTTTGGAGTATGTGTTGGATGAACACAATGCTAGGAGGAAGGAAGTGGAGAACTATGTGGCTACAGATATGGTGGATGTGCTTTTGCAGCTGGCTGATGATCCTGACCTGGAAGTGAAGCTTGAGAGGCATGGTGTCAAGGCTTTTACTCAGGTATGAATATGATCTGTATCTTTCAATTTCATTTTCTAATTCATATATACAATCTTAAACAATCAAATTTGCATCAGATTGAGTATGAGAAAGATGAATTAAATTAGTGTCAAATTCAAGGTAATTCATGCCACGTACTTCTATAAATTATGGATTGACAATTGATGTTTTTTCTCCGATCATTTCATAATTTGAACGAGTTCTTCTATAAAATTGCTTGAATTTTGTTTCTAGTATCAGAATCACTAGCTCACTTCACACACACACACACGGATAGAGAGAGAGAGGGGGGGGTATAAGAGGTTTATTATTATCCCAAGTTCAACAACTCTATTTCCTACCCTACAGAAAAAAACAGAGCACCTCTGTTTCCTTCCATCTTTTTCAATTGCTAAATAAGAACACAGGAGGAAAATTTCTAATCAGTTGGGAAAATGTTAACTTGAATTGGACAGAATCAAACTTAACCTACCACCAAAAAGAAAAAAGAATATTTTTTTTTTGATACAGACTTACCAACTCCCCATCACCACTCATAGCTTTAAGATGCCCCTGCTGCTTCAGCTTTAGGCTTGTCTATGGAACTGGCATTATCCCAACACCACATAATGTTATGGAGAAAGTGATGACAGGCAGGACCCACCAATCAATTATGGTCCTTGAATCATTGTCTCTCTATACATATACTCCCTCTCCCTCCGTCTCAAATTAAAAGTCCCCTTTGGAAAGACCGAGGAAGTATTATTCATGCATTCTACAAAATCACCTGTACTGGTACTTCATTTGTACAACTTGGTTTAGTCTTTACTATTAAATAAGATGAATTTCACAGCAAAATAGGACTCGGATTAGTCAACGTCAATTGAATTAATTGTGTTTCTCGACAGGACCTACTTGCTGGTGGTACTGAGAGCTCGGCAGTGACTGTAGAATGGGCGATTTCAGAGCTACTAAAGAAGCCGGAAATCTTCAAAAAGGCAACGGAAGAGCTGGACCGGGTTATTGGAAAAGAGAGATGGGTAAAAGAGAAGGACATGCCAAGCCTACCCTACATTGAAGCTATCATCAAAGAGACAATGAGATTGCACCCGGTGGCACCGATGCTGGTGCCACGACTAGCACGAGAAGATTGTAAGGTAGCTGGGTACGACATCTCCAAAGGAACCCAAGTGCTCGTGAACGTGTGGACTATTGGAAGGGACCCTGCATTGTGGGACAACCCCAACGAATTCTGCCCCGATAGGTTCATTGGGAAGGCGATCGATGTCAAGGGACAAGACTTTGAGTTATTGCCATTTGGGTCGGGAAGGAGGATGTGCCCGGGTTATAGTCTCGGACTAAAGGTGATTCAATCGAGTTTGGCCAACCTTCTGCACGGATTTACATGGAGATTGCCGGATGATATGAAGGTAGAGGATCTGAATATGGAGGAAATTTTTGGACTTTCAACACCCAAAAAGTTCCCACTTGACACTGTAGTTGAGCCTCGGCTTCCTCTTCGTATGTATTCTGTGTGATAGTAGCAGGGACCTGGTCTATTTTAAATAATTACTAGTATTGGGAATTTTATGTTGTATTACTATATATAATGCTAGTAGAGCAGCTGTCTGACTACCTAAGTTTCTGATACTCTGTATCCATGTTTAATGTTGTTTGCCATCCGAAACAAAACATCTGTTTCTTGCTATATTATCTAGTTCCTTATGTATGCACCATCTGTTAACAGAATGATCAAATTGGTGAAACTGTTGAGAACTATGCCATCTAACAGCTTTCCTATATAATTTCTGACATCCACATCTAAGATCTTGTTTTGGTAGGGAGGAAAATTGGAAGGTATGAAGAGTAGAGGAAGAAAAAGAGAGGGAAAGGGGGTCTTTCCTATATGGCCAGAAATTCACCAAGAGACCGCAGCACTTAACCTTTGAGATACAAGCCCAATTTGTTAAAATAGTAAAAATAAATAAATAAATAAATTTCTTAGCTAACTACCCAAAAGGGAAGAAAAGAAAAGAAGAAAAAAGAATTTCATTCATGATTCCTTCAACTTAAATTGAAGCTACTTACAACAGAAAATCAGTATCGGGAGGACTCTACCAACTAACATAGAGAATTAAGAAAACTCTACCAACAAAATAGCAAAAGAAGTTAACTTGTCCTCAAGGTCGTGATCTGGAAACTGATTTTTCATTGCTAGCAGGTCCTCCCATGTTGCCTCTGCAGGGGATAATCCTTGCCAATGGATGAGAACTTCTGCCTTCCTCTTACGAACTCGACGATCTAGAACTACTTGTGGTTTAGGGTAGAGAGTTTCATCTTCATCTCTTGTCATGGGCAACTCAGTCTGAACTTCAATTTGCTCACCAATTTTTTTCTTCAACAAGGACACATGGAAGACTGGATGAATTCGGGATTCCTTCAGCAACTCCAGCTTATAAGCCACAGCTCCTATTTTCTTAAGAACCTTGAATGGCCCATAATATTTAGGAGATAGCTTGAGATTCTTCCGCAATGATACAGATGTTTGTCGATAAGGTTGGAGTTTTAAATAAACCCAATCTCCTTCTATAAACTCTCTTTCTTTATGGGAGCGATCATAAATCTTCTTCATACGTGACTGTGTTTCCTTGAGAGTATTCCGTAAGTCCTTGATGACTTGATCTCGATCCACTAATTGCCTCTCTACTGCTTCAACCTTAGCCAACCCTGGAATGTAGGATAATAAGGTTGGTGGAGGTCGACCGCACACAACTTCGGTTTTAATAGCTGAATGCTAACTGGTGTTGTAGCAATATTTAGCCCAAGCTAACTAGTTATTCCACTTCTTTGGTTGGGAACTGGTGAAGCACCACAAGTACGTTATTAGCGTTCGATTTACCACCTCACTTTGGCCATCGATTTTAGGATGGTAGCTTAAGCTATACTTGTGAAGGTTGGATCACGGTCACAAACAATCGTCAGCATTCCATGCAGCTTAAAAATATTATCAAAAAAAACTTGTGCGATTCCAATGGCGGTGTATGGATGTGAAAGGGAAATAAAATGTGTATGTAACGTTTCCAATTTTCAGTCTTTTTCATTTTTTCGAAAATTTGTAGAGACAAGGGTATTTATGTCTTTTCACGTTTGTCGTTTGGGATGATGGTTGGGTCCATTTGCATTTTTAGGCATTTTAGATTATGTGAATTAAGTGGTATTTGTATGTGGTGCATTATATATGTGTATGTGGTGTAAATGGAAGATTAAAAAAAAAAAAAAAGAGAGAAAATAAAAAGAAACTGTGGGGCCCACCACTATCTCAAAAGTGGTCTAGAGACCACTATTTTGCTCCCTCATTTCTCTCTCCCCTCTATTCTCCTTCTTCCTCTCTTTCATCTTCATTTTTCTTCCTTCTTTTGCTTCAAGCTTTGAGTCAAGATAACTCTCTCAATTCTTGGAATTTTTTAGTGATGTTTGAGGCGAAACGTAGAACACGACGAGCTCTACGCGTTAGTGTAAGCAATTCCAGCTTTGGTGCTTCCCTTGGATTTCAAAATTCTTGATCATTTTAAGGGTTTTGCTCAATTTGAGGTAGGGGCTTCCTATTTCACATTATTCATGCACCTTTGTGAGTTAATCTATATGAATTGTGTTATAGCATGCTTAATTATGTTAATTGTAGCCTGAATTGTCTTGATTATATATATGTGAATATGTGAAGACTTGTCTTGATTGTACTATATGAAAAGTATGTTTATATTGTGAGTTATGCCTATTGTATTGTTCACATGCTATGAATGTTGTAGGAAAGTATGCCCTATCGTATTTTGTGATGATCAATTATTGTTTAAATATTAAAAGTATGAGAACATGCTTACTTGTGTTGTGTCAAATTCCTCATTTTTATAGTATTGAGATCATGAGACATGCATGTACACCATTAGGTTGCATGAAGGGAAGAAATTGTTCTTGAAATGAAAATGGGGAGTTTTGGGAAAGAATGTGATGAAAGTGTTTTGGAAAACCCAGTCGCCGCGGGGGTACCAAAGGGCCGGGGGTTAATATAGCCTAGAGGGGACTAGGGAGTCGCCCTAGCGTGGTTGAGCTAGCTGGGCCCCATAATGACGCCGCGGGGGTACCAAGGGTCAGGGACACTAGCCAATCCTCCTCTCGCGTCGCTCCGGGGTCACCAAAGGGCGGGCTGTATTAACAATTTGAAAGCGATGATTAAATTGGGAAAATGGGGAGTGACATCGGCATGCATTACATTTTCATTGCATCTTATTAATTGTGTAGAGATTGGTAACCATGTTGTATTTTCCCCTACATTGTATGACCCCGACTCCTATTGGCCTATTCTTTGTTTTGGATTCACGGGGTCTCATGAGGTGCGTCTTAGGCGCCACCTACTGAGCAAATTGCTCACCCCACCATACTTATATTTTTTTCAGGTCATGGCAAGGAAATAGCGGATGAAAATCCTCCGCAAGCTTGAAAGTTGTTAGAAGATGATTTTTTTACTATTTTATATTTGGCCATTTCATGTAAAATCATAGTTTTGGGGAATGTAAATAAGTTTGTAATTTTGGCCATTGGGCAAATTTTACTAACAACGTGGTTGTTGAAATTGTAATTTAGTGTTGAAATGTATGTAAACATGTACGTGAATGTAAGGGTGTGAGTGAAAATTACCAAAAGTTGGCATATATGGGTTTGCACAGGACAGTGGGAAGTGGAAGTGAGAATTACCCAGAATCGGTCAACATATGGCTTCCCAAATGTCGACCGGTATCTTGTCAGTGGGTTATTGATGCACACTCTCTAAACCAGTTGACGTGTGGCTTCCCAAACGTCGACCGGTATCTTGTCAGTGGGTTATTGATGCACACTCTCTAAACCAGTCGACGTGTGGTTTCCCATAAGTCGACCGGTATCTCGGCAGTGGGTATTACCACTGTTCATAACCCAAACCAGTGCACGTATGATGCATATACGTCAACCGGTTTACGTCACATATGTAATTACTAAATTACACTTTGGCACCCAAGTGAGGTTACACGTAATTATTTTATGACCTACTAAAATGCAATAATTGTATTTTGACCACCGAAAAGACTATATTATCCCGGATCTTATTTTATTTATTGTGTGATGCAAGTAAATGACTATTATACCCTTGAGTCTCAAATTATTGATTTGTAGTAGTTTACCATTTTGCCCTTTTGGACCTTATTATTTAAATTTAATGTGAAAAGACCGTTTTACCCTCGGATGATTTTAGGTCGGGTAATGACCCGTTTAATGATCCGGATCCATGAGGATTTGGGTCGTTACAGTGCATATTTAGGCAACCTATCCACAACCACAAAAATAGTAGATTTTTGTTTGGATAAAGGTAGTCTATCAATGAAATTCATAGATTCTTATACCTGATTTGGAATTGGCAGAGGTTGAAGTAAGCCTGCCGAAGAGAGTTGTTCTGCCTTGTGACGTTGACACGTGTCGCATACCGCAATTAAGCTCCTGATGTTATTCCTCATTCCTTTCCAATAAAAATTGGCGCGTATTTTTTGGAGAGTTTTTTGATAGCCTTCATGGGTGTTGTTGTGAAATTAACAGATAATATCTTTAATTAAGGAAGAATTTTCATCAAGATGAATTCTTTCCTTAAATAAGATAATTCCATTTTTAAGTTCCTATGGACCTACTGCTTCATCATTTTTTATCCGTTGTGCTATCCCCTGCAAAGTAGGATTGGACTTCACCTCCTCTTTGATTGCCTCCACCCAATTAGGAAAAGGTTGAGTAATGGCCACAATTTTCCCTTGTTCCTCTTCTCCTTCTGCATTTCCCCTTCTAGAGAGTGAATCACCCACAATATTTTCCTTACCCTTTTTATTTTCAATGACAAAATCAAACCCCATCAATTTGTATAACCATCTTAGTTGGGCTGTTGTAGCAATCCTTTGATCCCACAAGTACTTCAGGCTACGTTGGTCTATTCGCATCAAAAATTGTTGCCCCAACAGATAAGGACACCACCTTTGCATGGCCAATACAAAAGCTAGAATCTCCTTATCATATGTGGACAGCAACAAGTTCTTACCCTGTAAGGCATGGTTGTAAAATACTACTGGACGTTCTTGCATTAGGACAGCTCCAATTCCTGGTCCGCCAGCATCACATTCAACAATAAACTATTTTAAAAAATTGAGCAGAGCCAACACTGGAGCTTTTATCATTGCTTCCTTTAACCTTTGAAAGGCTTTATCAGCAGCTGGTGTCCATTCAAATGAGTTTTTTTTCAACATTCCAGTAACGGGTTTAGCTATTTTACCGAAATTTTGGATAAACTTTCAGTAATACCCAGTCAACTCGAGGAAACCTCTTAGGGCCTTAAGTATTTTAGGCTTAGGTCATCCTTGCATCGCTGCTATTTTATCAGGATCAACGGTAATCCCAGTATTGGAAATTATATGGCCGAGATAATGCACCTTGCCTTGACCAAACTAATATTTTTCCTTCTCGTTCATCAAAGCTTGGAAGGTGGATGGTGTAATACCCCTAATTTTAAAAGGATAGTCTCGGAAATTTATTTTATGGTTCTATTGTAATTTTTTTTTCATTTTTATGTGTTTATTTGGCTACTTGTTTATTTGTTTTAGTGGTATTTAATTGAATTGAGTTAATTGTAATATTTGTTTATTTAATTATTTAATTGAGTATTTTGTTTTAATTATTTTTCTGGCTTAAATATATGTTACGTGGAAATTTGATTTAATTGTTTAATTGTTTTCTTTTACATTATTTTGCTTTTAGGGTTTTAGTTTCTTCATGGTTGGCCGACTTAGTCTCTTCTTCAGATAGGGGAATTAGGTTTTCCTTAAGCCTATAAATATGTCATTAGACATCGACTTAGGGTTAGAAATCACAAACCCTACTTACGTATAGACAGAGAGACGTAACAGTGAGAATTGTGAGGAAAACAGAGAGGGACTTAAGAGAAAACAGAGAGAACTGGTTAATGCTTCGACCGTGGATTAAAGGTCGGACCAGGATGTGACGGAAGGAGTGTTGTTCGTGGTTGGAACCAAGGGCAACAGAGGAGTCGGGAACAGTAGGAATCGCCGGAAACTTTAGGAAGACGACGCTGAGGTTTTGAACCGAAACCTCAAAGGCAAGCTCTATTCCTAACTCTCTCCCTTTGACTTGTGTTCTTTGCATCTCTAACACAATTCCAGGATTAAATAAAGATTAAAATTAATCTAGTTTGCATGTCTGAGATGTTTAAACAGTATGCTTTACAAATCTATTATTGCTTGTTTTAAATTCTTTCCTGCGCAATTCATAATTTAATTGATGGACAAAGAATTTAATTAGTTTTAGAACACAATGGGAAACACTAGAATTAATCTGGTTTGCATGATAGAATAGATTAAAACAGTATATGTTCTTGAAACGGTAATTGTTGATTTTAAGTCTTTCATGCTTAATTCTTGTGTTGATTGATGTCGGTTAATGAATGATGAATTTTAAAGTTTCTGGAACACACTGGGACTTAGAATTAACCAGTACGAACATTAACCATGGAAGACAGAGGGTCTAGAACACACCGGAGAAGGAAGACAGAGGCTGAGAAGAGTGGAGCCTCCTCTACTTAAAATTGGAGCCCTCTCTACCCAAGTGGAGCCTCCTCTACTTAAAATTGGAGCCCCCTCTACCCAAGTGGAGCCTTTTCTACTTTAAATTGGAGCCCCCTTAACCTTTTGTATTTGCCCAATACGTGAAATGTTGGGATTTTTGTTTCTTCAGGCTAAAAGGAAATTCTGGACTTTGATGAGGGTTTTTAAATGAAGTATAAAACACATTAAAGACTTAAAATTATTGGTTTAAGCTTTGGAAGTGGACATCATGATTTCTTTGGATATTAATAGGTGTGCTGTCAAGGATGGAAGAAGGTTTAAATTTTTTCTTTAGTTCTGTTCTAGCAAACTAAATAGTTTGGTATGAAAATTAGTTTTTGGGAATTTATGACAATAATGTATATAACATATTTAAGTCCCAGGAACATTGGTTTAGGATGTGGTTATAGATTTCATGAACTTTAGATATTAAATTGCATGTTGTTGGGAGTTGTAGAAATTTTATTTGCTAGTTCTAACTTAGCAAACTAAACGGACTGGTATGGAAGTATTTTTGGAATTCATATAATGTGCTCAGCTTATATTTTTCTATGTACCATTATGTTATTCTCAGGATTTATAGTTAAAGACTGAAATTGATGACATGAAATTTAAATATGACTTTGTATGCTATCAAGGATATAGGAGGATTTATTTACTAGTTTTTGTTTTAGAAATTCAAACGAGCTAGTATGGAAGTATCGGTTGGAAATTCTAGTATAATGTGCAGTTTATGATTCTAATATTCATTATACCATGCTATGGACGTTAATTGGTGGACTGTATAAATTTATGTTCTGTAAATTTTATGGATGTGGATAGTTTAAATTGGATATCATTATTTTAGCAATTTAAATGGATGTTTCATGATTTTAATCATGTACTGTATGCATATTAGAATCTTGCTTATATCTTATTGCTATTATGTCGGACTCTGGATGTTTTTGATGTTCTAATGAATGTGCATCATTGATGGATGGATTGTATGCACCGGTATGGGACAGTTTCATACTAGGGGGATTAGCTCAAAAACGCTAAGTCCTACCTACTCTGAAATTAAGGAATGGATTAACTAAAAGTTTAATCCTATTTTATTTGTAGTGTCAAGGCAACATATAGTTGAGCGGCACTACTATGGATTTTGGAATGGAATTTAATTATATTTTTATGGTGTCACGTTATGAGCCTGAGTCTCAGAGTCGTTGGCTAGGGAGCGTATATGCATTGGGATGCATAGCTGGCTATGATGGTTGGATGTGTGCCCTGCTAGGCCTAGGTAGTCATGTCCACCTCAGGTGCGTTTTGCATGGTGCCTACTAGTCAGGTTGAGACGGGCCTGTAGTCCAGTGAGAGTCCTGTAGTGTGATTATATATATATCTACAGACTATTTAGTTATTGTTGAATTGGTTAGGATGTGCATGCGTATCGAGTCTTTGTTCGGATTGTAGTAGGATAGAACTTGTTTGTGGGTCTGACCCACTTCTATTTTTCAGGTGTTCGACAGTTCCAGTCGTAGACTTGATTGTGCTAAGCAGAGACTTTTACTCATTCTTCCGATGATGTAGGATTTCTCTCCATGGTTTAACTTTGGATGTTCTTTTAGTATTTGTATTTTGGTTTGGATTTTGATTAGGGGTCCACAAGAGATGGATTCCCGAGTTGTATAAGATGGAGGATGATTTGTATCAGATGTTTTTGTTTATCAATAAAAGTTTTTGGGTTATCGTTTTAACTCTCTCAGCGTTTTATTTATTTCTATTTTAACTTAATTGTATTTTCTGCTCATTTATTGCTAATTGGTTTGATATCCTCGGGTGATCGGGCGTGGGCCTGGCCAACCCGCATCCGGAGATCTGGAGGTATCACAGATGGTGCATTGGTAAGACCGAACATCATTACCAAAAATTCGTAGTGACCATGATGTGTTCTAAAAGCGGTCTTTGAAGTGTCCTCCAGTGCTACTCGAATTTGGTGATACCCACTTCGCAAATCAAGCTTTGAGAAGATTTTTGCCCCAAGTAATTCATCCAGTAACTCATCAATAACGAGGATAGGAAATCGGTCCTTGATAGTGATCTTATTGAGAGCGCGGTAGTCAACACACATGCACCATGAACCATCGTGCTTTTTTACTACGATAACAGGTGAAGAGTAAGGACTGTTACTGGGTTTGATCACACTTATAGAGAGCATCTCTTTCATTAACTTCTCAATTTCTGCCTTTTGATAATGTGGGTAGTGATAAGGTCTGACATATACCGGCCCGATTCCAGGCTGCAATGGAATTCTGTGATCATGGACTCGTAGAGGGGGTAAGCTCTTGGGCTCGTCGAATACGTCTCGAAACTGGTCCAAAATTTGCTGCAATTGGTGAGGTTGGCAATCAATCATTTTCTCAGGAACTGCTGCCCCAAGAGAAAACAATTTCAGTAATACTTCCTTTTTGCACTTCTTAACCTCATGACTGAACCATAGGTCTCCAATTAATTTATTCTTTGGAATGGATAGACCTTGAAGGACCACCTCCTGATTAGCCACCTTGAACATCATTTGTAATTTATCGAAGTCCCACAAAATGGGTCCTAATGTTCACAACCACTGTGTACCCAAGACAATATCGTATCCTTTTAAGGGAAGTAAATAAAGATCCACATAAATAGGTACTCCCTGCAAATTTAATTTGACATTAGTGCATATACCAGGACTGGTTAATCTTTCTTCTGAAGCCACCATGACTTCAAATCGTCATCCTTCCTTAGATGGTAACCCCATTTTCTGCACAAGGACTTCACTCATAAAATTATGAGTGCTACCTGAATCCACTAAAACTATAGTAGATGTATGCCCAATGTCTTCTTTAACACGCATTGTTTCTGCCGCATTCGTGCCAACAATAACATGGAGGGAGATTTCTGGCATCGCTTTAGCATCTTCATCAATAGATTCCTCTTCATCCATTATAACATCTTCATCTTCTTCCTCATTACAGACTTCAATTAGGAACAATTTCTTGCACCGATGCCCTGGAATGAATTTTTCATTACAATTGTAGCACAACCCCTTAACACGTCGCTCTTACATTTTAGCTTGTGATAATCGCCGAACTGGAGGAGTAGAGCTGCTGGTAGCCATCTCCTTGGTGGTGAAAAGAATTTTTTTTTGACTCCCCTGTTGGTGTAGATCGCCATTGTAATAAACTTTGAGCTTCATATAAACGAGCTAGGCCAATGGCATCCGATAGGGACGTAGGACGCCCAGCCAATACATCAGCCTTTATATTTTCTTTCAAGCCACTAATGAAACAACTCATTTGGCGAGCTTGGGGAAGGAACCCTACCTTGGATAACAACTTCTCAAATTGTGTTTGATAGTCTCATACAGAACCAAGTTGCTGTAACTTGGTTAGTTCGCCAAAGAAGTCTTGGAATTGAGTAGGCCCATAACGAATATGTAACCTATCGCAAAATTCTTGCCAAGTCACCACAGCCCGTTGTTGTTTTAACGTCTGGAATCATAACTGGGCATCTCCCTCCAAATGGAAGGATGCAAGTGCCACACGTTCTTCTTCGGGTGTTTGATGGAATTCAAAAAATTGCTCCACCCTACAAATCCAACTTATTGTGTCTTCTTCGCCTTGGAAACGAGGAAAATCAAGTTTAACAATCTTAGGAAGATAAGACTGTTGCGATCCATTTTGTTGAGTTCCATTGCCATTGTTAAGTCGATTTCTAAAATTTTGAAGTACAGCTACTGAGTGTTCTCCTTCATCACGGTCAAGGTTAGGTCGCGAATTGAGCTTTTCGAAAAGCTCAAAAAGCTTCTTTATAATTTTTTGTTGGCCAGTGGTGAGAGATCATACATCTGCCTCCAAATTATCCACTCGTGTGTCTATGCCCTTGCTCTGATACCACTATTGAACATACTGAGGAGAATTCCTCTTTTGTTTACTGGAACCTATAATGCAATCTAAGAAAAAGAATTAACGGTTAATTGAGGAACTGATACCTCTGATACAACTCAAGGTTGAACAATGGATAAGCATCCTTTATTCATGATTCCTTCAACTTAAATAGAAGCTACTTACAACAGAAAATCAGTATCAGTAGGACTCTACCAACTAACATAGAGAATTAAAAGGACACTAACAACAAAATAGCAAAAGAAGTTAACTTGCAATTAATTCAAGAGAAGACTATTTCATGCCTGTTTATTAAGCCTCAACCAATTAACAGAGGAGCCATGAGCTGGAAGAATATAACGACAAATATAATCAAAGGAAATACGTAACAGATCTTGCTTAGATTCCCAAGTCATCCGTATTTGAATATTGAGACAGACTCATTAATATTAAGTTAAGCTGATGGATATTTTTGAATTAGTCCAGTCTTCTTTGGCCCAAACAAGCCCGACCAAAAAAAGAACATTTAGTGATCCAATTTTGACTTGTCACAAAATCAAGAATATTGGACCTTATTAGAGCATTTGCATCGGTCTTTTCGGATTTTAGCTCTTCAAAAATACCACTTCAATTTTTTCAATAGCCACGTCAGCAATTTCAAAAGTTATGTCAGCATCTTTCGTTCTTAAAAAACAGACACTCCTTCAGAGCAGCCGCAGCAGGCTTGCTAAAGCCTGCTTTTGGCGATATGGGAATCCAAAGCCCCTATAGCGGGCTAGTTGAAAAGGGCAGGGCCTACTTTGCCTTATGGGCCGACTCGCGGTATTTAGCAAGCCGGCCGTAATCACTGTATATATATATATATATATATATATATATATATATACATATATTATTTTTTCCCCTTAAAATTTAGTTGTTTCAAAAAAAAATTTGGCTTTAAATTTTAGATGTGTATCACAAATACTGTATTTGGCCGTTAAGGCACTGTTTGGCTGACACAAACAGTGCCTTAATAGCTATAATTTTTTTTAAAAGTTTAAAAATTCAAATTTTTTAAACTTTATTCAAAAAAAAAAAAAAAAAAATATTAACTAAAAATTTTAAAATCACTTTTTTCTATAAATACCCCAACTCCTACCATCATTCATCACATCTAACCCATCTCTATTATCTACGATTCAACTTATTTCTTCTTGTATTTTCTCAATCTTAGCTATTATTTTCAAACTTATTTCGATTCCATAGATCCTCGATGCAATACCCCGATATTTTAAAGGATTTATTAATTAAAATTAATTACTTTTATTTTATTTTTAAATGATTTGTTTGATTTATTTGGATTTAATTGCTTTTATTTTTATTTTTAAATGATTTATTTTATTTAATTGAGTGCTTAGATTAATTGTCTTATTTTAATTAAATTATATTTCGTGATTATATATGATGATTGTTTGTGTGTGGTTGATTATTGATTGAATTGTTGGTGTGTTGATTTTATTGGTATATGGTGACTTGATTGTAATTTCTTACTTTGTTTATGCGCTTCATATAATTAGTTATTTTAATTTAAGTATTCATTTAATTATTTGATTTATTTAAATTAATTAGATTTGAGCTTAAGGGAAGTTGAACCAAATGATGTGGTCATGGGCTTAAAGGAAGCCTTATTGGGTTAATTAATAAGGGCCTATAAAGATATTTAAATAATTATTTTTGTGTAATTATATATATATATATATATTATATAATATATGTGTATATATATTATTTAAGATAATTACTATTTTATTATTTTATTTGATAGTCTTATTAGGAATAGGATTTAGATTTTAATGTGTATAAATATACGCATAAGGTTTTGTAGTTAAAAGTTTACACGTTAGAAAAATAAGAGAGACAGAGAGAGAAGAATAAGAGAAATCATAGGAGGCCAGATTGGACAAAGAGGATACCGGAATTGGAAAAGACAGTTAAAACTTGAAGCGTCAGTTTCGTTTCGAAACCTTCTGACAAGTTCTTCTACAACTTGCTTCTTAGAACTCGTAAGGATTTCACCTTAACTATCAAGGCTTTAAATTAAATTTATTAATTAAATAATGATTAGAACGGATAAATCAAGAGCATGAATTATTATATTTTATTATTATTTTTTTAAACTTTGGATTTTGAATTGTTAGACATATGTGTTGTGTTTATTTTAAAAATCAACAGATATGCGTGATTTATAACCCAAGAGGGTTAATTAGGGTTTATAGAATTTTTAATAATTTTCTGAAATTTTTCTAGAATTTTCTATGATTTTTTAATATTTTTTTAGATGTTTTAGAATTATATATATAATTATATATGTGTAAACATATATGTTTATATAAATTGTTTACATATATGCAAGGCTTTGTAGAATCGGCGCATGATTAGAGGTACAATCCAGTGTGGCTTAGGGTAGGTTAGTGTGCGCATTGATTTGGGCGTAGGAGGAGTTGATGGATGGTAGAATGATTCCGTGCATTGCGGCGTATGGATAAGGGTGTGAGTGTGTATCTTGACCGTTGACCTGGTCTGGTCAACAGTTAAAATGATTTAGTGCTTCATGGCTCACAATAACAAAGAGAAGCAGCCAACTAAAAGCTACCAACACGCGCTGAGAGTAGAATAAGCGCGTGGCGGTGCGTGGACGCGCATGCCAATGAAGGGTGGGGCGTGGAAGCGAGTGCAGATGAATTGGGTGCGTGTGGAGGCACGTGGGGAAGCGTGCAAGGTCCTGGAAAGTTCTTATGCGGTCCGGTGATGTCCCAGGACTGATTTTAAGCTTATTAAGGTTGAAAGCAATCATTAGAAGAGATATTCTTAGGATTTTGAGAACCGTAGAGTATTACTAAGATATTTAATAACATTTATTTGTAAAAGATAATTAATTAAATATTTTGCCATGGAAGGAGGTGTGTGTATATATATAATTATATATGTGTATATATATGTTGATTTAATTTATGATTTGTATAGAATGAGGTATATATATTTATATATATGTATATATGATTTTAAATAATTAAAGATTATTAAAGAATGTATTATACATATATATATATATATATATATATAGATTACTGATCTCTTACCCCCCATGGAGTAAGAAAATTCTTACGCACTTTTTATAGTAGCCATTAGATTAAATTTAATGGTCACATTCTAAACCCACCTATCTATAACTTTCCTTTTCATACAAAACTACTATCACTATTTCTAATTTTCAAATTTAATATTTACTAATACAATTAATTATAATAATAAAAGGTAAGTACTAAAAAAACAAAAAAAAAAAAAATAGAAATCTCTTGAAATCACGTCTCACCATTAATTGGAATTTTTTTTCTATAATTTTTTTTTATAAGTGTTAGAAAATTGCATCCATAACTTGATACTAAAGTTGACATTGTCTGTTTGAGTGTAAAAAAGAAATTAAAAATTACACTATTGACATACAAAATAATGAAACATCGACTAAAAAATAATAAAAATTTAAAAATAAAATCTCTATTTTTTTATCTACTTGATCAACTTAATGTAATCTGTGACTTACACTACACTTCACTTCACTCATAAAAAAATTAATAGATTACAATTTAAATTATTGTATACCTCCCTAAATACATGCTATTTAAAAATTAGAAATTCAATCTATTTTTTTCTAACTCTTTGTCACAAATTCTAACTAATTGTAAATACATCCCAATTACTCGTCTATCATAATAAATCGCACAATATATTTTTTTTAGTTCTACTATAATAACAAAAATTTATTGACGTAATGAGGAGATTCACGACAAAACATGCTATTATTCTATGAAATTTCATATTTTCTTTGTAAATTAGTTGTTTTTCTTAATATTTTCTTTAATACTGCTATTATTATACTATCATTATTTTTATTTTTCTAGTACTTACCTTTTATTGTTATAATTAATTGTATTGTGATACCCCTCGGATTCGAGACACGGGTTGATCAGGTTCAGGCCCAAACCGAGAAAATATCAAACAATTAATATTTTAATTACGAACACAGATGACAAAATGAGATAAGAATAAAAATTAAAAGCTAAAAGAAACTAAAATAAAATCTTTTAAAGATAAATACTTAAATTTCAATAATCCAAAACCTCTGATAGATTAAGCAACTCAGGAATTCATCTCTAGTGGATCCCTAATAATAATCCAAACTGTAATAAAAATAACTGATAGAACATTCAGAAGTAAGTTATGGAGAGAAGTCCTACGTCGTCGGTAGAGAGAGTAGAAATCTCTGCTCAGCACGATCAAGTCTAAGTTTAGAACTATCGTGTACCTGAAAAATAGAAGTGGGTCAGGCACACGCGCAAGTTCTAACCTACTACAATCCAAGCAGAGACTCGATACGCATGTACATCCTAAACAATTCAACAATAGCTAATAGTTCATAAGTATATATATAATCACACTAAGGACTCTCACTAGACTACAGGCCGGTCTCAACCTGAATAGAGGTAACATACTAAAACGCACACGAAGTGGGCATGTGTACCTAAGTCTAAACAGGATACACCTCCAACCATCGTAGCCAGCTATGCATCCCAATGCATATACACTCCCTAACCACCGATCCTGAGACTCAAGCTCATATCGAGGTACCATAACAATATATATATAATCCATCCATAATCCCTAGTAATGCCGCTCAACTAGTTGTTGACATGACACTACAAATCAATAGGACTTAATTTTTAGTTAATCCAATTCTTAACCCAGAGTAGGTAGGTTTTGGTATTTTGAAGCCAAACCGTCCCTAGTATACCACCATCCCATACCGGTGAATACTAGCCAACCATCCAACAGTTGATAACACAGACAATTAAGGTAAATATCAACTAAATCCATACATCCGTCACTGATACTAACAGTCATAATATAAGCATCAATAAGCATAGTCAAACTATATACATGAACATGCTCAGTTTAGGTTGTTTCACAAGATCTGATATAGTGATAAGTTTAATTCAAATTAGCATTCAACACCCAACAGTTGATATCACAGACATTTAAAATAAATATCAACAAAGTCCATACCTCCAACAGTTGATACTAACAGTAATAATGTAAGCATCAAAAACAGAATCACAATATATACATAAACATACTTAATTATAGTGTTTTCCAAAAATCCCGTATAGTGCTAAGGTTGTTAAATCTTACTATCACTCAACACCAACTCATCCAAAACAAATATCATTCAAATACATGATCATGATATATGGTGAAACACGTTTCAATTATATTATTCGTCTCAGAAAAATTGCTAACATACCAAATTAAGCAATTTAAAGCTTCTAGCTCTAAGCAGTGTATTAATTTGTTTAAACCACCTACTGTCCAAGCTACCCAGGTAATTAGTTTATTAACACACCTCCTGGAACCTTAACACAGACATGAGCCTCATTTAAACCTTCCACATTCAGTCCTAAACTCATTAGAAAATTCCAGAAATCAGTCCACTGCATGAAAAACTTACAGAAAACGAAATAAAAAGAAAAATTGGAGCAAGAGCCTGCTCCAGCAAGTGTGGAGCCAGCTCCTTGCCCTTGGAGCCGGCTCCCACACCTTGGGAGCCGCCTCCCATCAAAAGGGAGCCGGCTCTCTCCCTCTCTGCCTCGTCTCTTCTTCTCCAACGTCTTCTACATCCTTTAACCCTTACTGCTATGGATTCCAGACACTGTAACCAAACCCCAGTGTGTTCCCAGTCCATGTCTAAGTTTAGTTTACATTACATACATAGCTTTAAACAGAGATTCATGCAAGCAAACATCATGTTTTAACAGTTTTACAAAGCATAAAAAACATACTGCTATTTTTCAAGTTTAGCACAACAGAAAACGTTTTTAATTGATTCAATCAATCCTAGAACTGTTTAAGAATGCAAAAAACACAAAGCCTAAGGGAGAGAGTAAGGATATAACTTACCTTACACCGACGTCCGTCTAAATTCTCTGGCGAATCCTTTGTTTGTTCTCTGTTTTCTTCGCACTCCAAAACTTCTCTCAGCCTTACTATGTTGTAGTATTCTTCTAAAACCCTAGGCAGACATCTTAGGTGAGTATTTATAGGCCATACTAACCCTAGGCTCAGTTAAACCCTATTCGGATTACTCGTCCCATAGCACAATCTAGGTTAAAACTATGTCGGCTACTTATGTGTATACTATATATGCAACCAACCCTACAGTTACGTTAAAAACTAATTAAATTTAATTAACTAGATTCCATTAATGCAATAATTAAATAACTAACTACAACAAAATCAATTACATTAAAACCATTAAATAATTACATTCAGTAAAGTCAAATAAAGCAATTAACTAATTAACTTAAACAATTAATGCAATTAAAAGTAATTAAACAAATAATCAAGTAAACTGACACATTATTCAAATAAATCAAATACTCACAATTAGGTCAACTAATTCAAGCAACTATGCAATTAAACAATACCCATAAAAAATTGCAATTAAATAATTAATGAAAAACTAGAACATAATTAATGAAATACCAGGACTATCCTTTTTAAAATTAAGGGTATTGCATGTATTGACAAATATTAAATTTGGAAACTAGAAATAATGATAGTGGTTTTGTATTAAAAGGAAAGCATATAGGTAGGTTTGGAATGTGACCATTAGATTTAATTTAATGATCACTGTAGAAAGTGAGGATGAATTTTCTTGCTCTATGAAGAGTAAGAGATCACTACTCTATATATATATATATATACATGTATATGTATATTAAATAATATATATGTATAGGTATATATTATTTAAGATGATTATTATTATTATTATTATTATTATTTAATATATCTAGATAGGCTGGTTATTAAATTAGTGATATGCTTATAATTTGCATAAGATGTCTATGTATGAATTAGTTATCGTTGAGTATAAAGTTAGTACATGGTTAAATTGTAGGCATGGATGAGTTGACATAGGCGTATATATATATTGCCTAAGTATGTGTATGAATAAAATACATACATAGGAAGCATGGATGAGTTGTTAGTTTAAATGTATAAGGGTAATTTACACAAACTTCCCCTATGATTTGCCATAATTACAGGCGGCACCCTTCCTGTTCCAGAAATTATGCAGACCTCCCCTACTTTTTAAAATATCCTACACGGATCTCCCTTCCGTTACGGTCAACGCCAGTCAACGACGAAAAATGATGACGTCAACACCTATTTTTCATGAAATGCCAAAAATACCATTGCCTATATAATTTTAGATTATATTTAATATATATATATACCTGATATATATGAAAAATGCAAATAATACATGTAAAATAATATATATATATATATATATATATATATATATATATACTCTTTCACTCCACCGAAGAGTGGAAATAATATATGAATTGGAGATTGTTCGTTTGTTGTCATGGATGCTTGGAGTAACTTTTGGAGGGAGGGTATTGTCTTTTGAACCAGTTGAGGCATTGGCTTGGTTGCAGATTTTTTAAATAAAGAAACTTCCTTTGACTGAATTCCTCATGAATTGAATTCTGGAAATTGCAAGAAAAATCAGAGAAACTCGAAAGAAAAGTCTTGAGAATTCCTGAAAAGCATTATTTCTGACATTCTGAATAAGTGATAAAGAGGGGATAAATTCCCACTCTCCAGTGGAGTGAGAGAGTAGGAATAGGGTGGGCAATTGCCTTGTACGGTGGCGCCGGCGACATACCACGGACTCTACCTTCGAAACGCCGAGAGCCACGAGAATCGGCCCTCCGCTATTGCCTGCCGATCGACATCGCAGGTCTCAAAGCCAAACAGTCTGCTTTGGATGTTATAGAACTTACGGTATCTTTAATTCCATCATCTCTTTCTTCTCGTCTTTATATATATATATATATATATATATATATATATATATATATATATATAATACTGAAATTTATGGTTCTTACACTTATATCACCAATTGCTGGTTGATGATGCACATATCATTTGCCTGACTCAAATAATATAACAAATTAACAATGTTTGAGCTTCCTTGCCCATAATTCAATTCTTTTTTTTCTTTATTTTTTGGTTGCTTAAATTTGTTGCTATAGAATCTAAACCCTTATGGGTCTATAACTCGACAATTTCCTGTAGAACCCAATTCTTTCCATACATGGGTCTCACAAACAAAAAAGGAATTATTCCAATCCTTTATCCTATATCTAATGTAAAACCCAATTCAAAGCAAGCCTCTAAATTTTATATATATTGTTGTAGCCACTATAGATTTAAAAATACCCACATCAAAGCAAGTCTCTGTTTTTATCAAAATTTTCGGCACCTCCGGCTATTTGATCTTCAAATTTTCTTCTCTTGAACTTCAATTTGCAACCTCTGCAAATCCTGGATCTGATGGATGCTATTATATACACACAATAATCTACCATGATACTTCTCCTTCCTCTCTCTCATGGATGCTCTCTACAGGCCACCAAATACAACCGATTTTCTTTCTGTTTTTTTGCTTTAAGCTACAGTTCTAAACTGATCTGCTTTAAGCTTATAGTTCTGAACTGATCTTAACCTCAAACAGCTGTGTTAGGCTTTGCCCCTTATCCTGTTGCCCCACGACGGTTCAATTTGGGCTAGATGAATTGTTTGCATTATGTGACAGAAGAAGAAGGAGAGAGAGAGGGAAAGGGGATACTTTATTCATTTAATATAGAGAATTAAGGGCATTTTAGTAATTTTGACAGCTCCGTTAGTGTATTTAATGATTCGTCACACATAAGGGAGGTCCGTGTAGAATATTTTAAAAAGTATGGGAGGTCCGCATAATTTTCGAAACAGGAGGGGTGCCGCCTGTAATTGTGGCAAACTATATGGGAGGTCTGTGTAAATTACCCAATGTATAAATAAATATACTTGTGGAGGCATGGTTGAATTGCCAATATATAAATAAATATACTTAAGGAAGCATGGTTGAGTTGCCAATATATAAATAAATATATTTATAATGGCATGGTTGATTTGCCAAAGCATAATTAAATTGATATGTGTTAAATGATTAAAATTTCATCTATGATTATTGTATGTATAGGTTGGATTATGATTAAATATTCTTAAATTAGAATAATCTAGTACTTACAAATTAGTGTATTATTTTGTATATATTAATAAAATAATATTGGTAGAGACATGGATGATTTGTCAAAGCGTGGGTATTGGATATGTGATTTAAATAATTAAAATCATATTTGGGTTTTGGACTAATTATAATATTCCTTTATTTATAATTTATTATTTAAATGATTGAATAACTGTCTAGAATGGGATTAAGGTTAAATGAGTTTCTTTTTAAAAGAAAATAAGTTTGTGGATTGGTTTAGGTATGATTATGATTTAATCATTGATTAATGGGTTTGGAAATTCAATAAACCTATTAATGGATGGAATTAGTGTATTACATATAATTATTTATATATATCTGTATCATTATATATTAAAGATAAAAACTTTATTAGGTATGGTTTTGATCAAAGATGATCTATTTGTTGGTTTTTAGAGGATTGGTAAAGAGAACTTACTCGTGGGTTTGACCCATTTATTTTTATCTTTCAGGTTATTAAGGTCCAAGTCTCAAGGTTGAGGATTCGTAGTTGGAGGACTTATTCATTCTTTCTATTTTATTTCAAAGTAGAATATTGTTAATTCATTTGACATTAGTTTTTATTTATGAATTTCTGGATAGTGGATGTTGGTGCGACTGAGCGTGTGCACAAAATAATGCACAACACTTTAGGTTTAGAAATAATGTCAAGTGGGCACCATATTTTAAAATTTATAAAACCACTAAACATTTATACTATGGAATATGAAGTGAGCAGGGATCGTCCCAAGAGATCTAAACAATTATAGGTTTTCCAGAATTGAATTATACTTTAGTGCTTCTGTGATTGCCAAAAGGGTTTTGTTTGTGATTAAAACTAATTTTAAACTAAATGATTGCAATAAAGAAATAGAGTTTAAGAGATTGGAAAGAGACTTAGGGTGCAGGATTCACCACTAAGCACATTCCCTAACTCACTCACTTTCAACTAATTGGGGAAATAATACTATGTAATCTATATGTGGCTAACAAGTGCAATGAAAAGTGTAAACCATCAATTTCAAGCATGAATCAACTACCTAATGACAATTAAACTAAGTGTAGTGCAATTCACCCATTCAAAGCATGATTTATCAATCCAAGTTACAAATTTAACACACATTAATCTAGAAGATAATGCAATTGTGACAAAAAGTATGGAATTCAAACATAAGTATGGATGGTCTACTTACCTAATAATTGAATTGCAATTAAATTAATTAAACTTAAATTAAACTAATTAAACATGAATTTAAAACTAATTAGACAACAATTTAACCTAAACATGTAGCACCATCCATCAAATGGAAGCATTTTTCATCAATTTGAAACACAATTACAACTAAGCAATACCATGCATAGCCATCACAAGAATCAATTAACAAAGAATTCATGTGTAAAATTTGTTTATCAATCAACCACACATAAGACAATATGAGATTAATACAGATAATCAATTGGAAGAATTTAATTCATAATATTCAAGACTATACACTAATTACATAAATTAATCCCCAAAAAGTATGAAAAGAGGGAGAGAATAGGTTACATGCTTAGGGTTTATCCAACCCTAAGTAGAAGAATCAGCCACTCATGGTTGATGGAGTCGAAGACAGGACAATCCCCATCATCTGCTTCATCTTCTCTGAACTTTTCTTCCAAACCCTAGCCTGTTCTTCCTTTTTCCCTTTCTTCGCGTGTTTTTCCAGAGAGAAAATACGATACTACGATACAGAAAAATCATCAAATAAAACTTTTCTTTTTTTCTCTAATAATCTTTACCTAAATAAAAACTAAAACTCACCTTAATCTAATGGCTCACTGGGCCTTAAGTAACAATCTCATTAAAGCCCAACAGTTCCCAAAATGAGCCCAAAAATTAAATGAAAACTGTAATGTTGCTAAGTCCTGGGGGATCGATCCCCCACCCTGGGGATCGATTCCCCCAGAGTTGACAAATTCCTTTAAGCCTTATTCACCTCCATTTTTGCCCCGGGCTATTTGGTTTGCTTCTCCATCTTTGGGAACATCATCAAAGGCCCGAAATTGACCGCTTTTGAAGAATAAACACACTATACGAGCAATGGGCTGCGACCTCCTTTTTGCCATTTTCTGAGCTTTTTCTGAATATCTTTGCTTGACTCTAAAAAGGCTTAATTGGACCGTTCTTAGCTCATTTTAACTTTATTGCCCTGAAATACACATAAACATAAATTAGGACTAAAACATAAAATTAAGATAGATGCAAAGACTGAAATACCTTAGCTTAAGTGCTGAAATGTGCAACATTTAAGCACTTATCAGATGTTGGTTAAGGGGTCCTTGAATTATAGGATTCCCGAGTTTTAACCTTTGGAGAAATATTATTTAATGGAATTATTATTTATTAGTTTTTCTTCAGCGTATTATTTATTCATTTATTTCATTTTGTAATATGTGCTTGTTTAAATACTTTAATTGTTTTGATGTCTTCTAGCTTTATGCGCGGACTTGATCAACCTGTGTTCCGAAATTAAGAGGTATCACACTCGACATTCATTTTATTACAGCACCCAATTTAACCCATCAAATGATGAGTTTTTGCCATTTCCTGAAGATAATATCAATTATTATGGAGGAGATTCTCAACTTCCTTCTCATCAACCATCCCAACCTTCTTACCATCCCAAACTTCTCATTAATATTATGGTAGTAGTGTTCCATAATCAAGTAACTCAAAACCCCTGCCAAAACAACCGGCTATTCGACATAATAATTGGACCAAGGTTGAAGATGAGGCTTTATGTTAGGCGTGGATGTCCATTACCTTTGATGCGATTACGGGGGCAGACCAAAGTAAGAAAAGTTATAGAAGCGAATCCTGGAACAATATGTACAACATATTGGTGTTTCTCCAACTGAGCGAAATGATGGAGGTTTGATGAATCGTTGGTCGGTGATTCAATAAAAAAATCAGTAAATTTTTCAGGTGCATGACTACCATCGAAATGAATCGTCCCAGCGGTTTTAGCAGTGATGATATGGTGAGTTATTTATTGTTTAAATATAACTCATAAATATTTTAAATAGTCGCCTTTTAATTTTTTGTTAATTTTTTCGTGTAGATGATAGCAGCTAAAGACCTGTTTCGTAGCCAAATAGGTGGTGAATTTAAATTAAAAAGTTGCTGGAAGATCTTGAAGCATGACAATAAATGGCATTCACATTGTGCCGAACAAGTAGAAAAAGGGAAAAAAAAAAAAAAAAAAAAACAGCCGAAGAAGAGGAGTGGATTTGACTTTGACATTAATGAGTCTGTTGGGCACTCATTGCCATCTACTCCATCAAGTCATGCATCCACGACAGATGGAGCTTCAACTGAAGAATCACCACACATGGGGGAAAATGATTCACCCGGTGTGGAAGAATATCAACAACTACAAAGACCAGCAGGAAGAAAAGCGGCAGAACAGCGTCGAACAAAAATTAATTCAGCGAATGAATTGCAAAATTCATTCGTTTCGAATTTTAATAATCTCACTAGCCGTTATGAGAGTCGTCAGGAGAAAATGAAGAATGCCCAAGTAGCACGAAAGATAAGAAAATTGGAGAAATAGAAGACAAGGCAGCTAGAAATTCTAGAGAAACAGAGACTTTAAGAGAAGGAGATCATGTTAACTGATCCAAATTCGGCACCAACAGAAGCGGGGAAAACTTGGATTATTGTACAACAAAATGAGATATTGCCTGATCCAAATTCACGGTCCGCCCTAAAGTTCCCATAGGATTTTGTAATCCTTGGTCTTTTTATTTTCTTATTCCAATTTAGGATATTTTATTATTTAAGTTATTTTTAATTTTTTTGTTTAATTTGTTTTTTTTTTTTTAATCCATAATGGATAATGTATTGTTTCAAGTTATAATATCAATCGTAGTTTTTTTTTAATAATTTGCTAAAATATTGTTTTATTGAAAAATATTGCCGTTGAGAAAATATAGCTGTTACAAATATAACCGTTAGGAATATTGCGGCTAAAAATATAGCCATTAGTAAATTTTTTTAAAAATATAATAATTTTATATATATATTTTTTTGGAGAGCGAAAATTCGAAGAGCGTGATGGGGTGCATATTTCTGGAGAGCAAAAGCTGCTAATGTGGCCAGTAGAATTGCTGATGTGGCTCTTGAAAAAGCTGAAGTGGCATTTTTAGAGAGTCAAAATTCAGAGAGGCTGGTGCAAATGGCCTCAAGCTCTCTGAATTTTCGCTCTCCAAACAAAAAAACTAAATAAGAATTCGATTAAATTCACATTTTAGTTGGATTTTTGTTATTGCCCGCTATCCTTTGGTCGGGAGACATGTTCATAAAGCAACGTGAGTTTGTTACTCCATTTTCAATTATATTTATTTAAAAGGTAAAGAGAATTCAATCAGTCTTTCACTATTGTATTTCAAATTAGCTTGCAACAGAATGGGTGCACTTTTTCCATCAAGTGAGAAATTATTGGCTAATGTGATGGATCTCTTCGGCATTAAGGAGAATTTTTTTTAAAAAATATTATTCACATTAAAAATAACAAGAGCCAACATAAAAAATTAAAGGATAATATTTTAGTCCTGCCCCATCAGGACAGAGTATGTTCTTTACACTAACGTGTCCCAATAAGAGGTTGACACATCTTTTAAACTTAAAAAAAATACAAAACATAAGTTATATCCATTTTTTAGGTTTAAACCCGACAAATCTATTTTTTTCCCTCTCTTTACTTGTGTATCTCACTCATATGGTCATCCACATCTTTCTTTTCCCTTAACTCTGGCTACCAATCATTCCAAATCCTAATATTTCCTACGAGACCTCCACTTTTTAGAATAATAAAAATTTCTTTAAATTCTAAAATAGTTCCACGCAATTTTTTAGAATCATATTAAAAAAAAAAATCTGAAATAATTTTAAAATTTCTCAACTTTGAATGTTTCTACATTTAATTCTGTTTTTAGAGAACAACTTATGGAAAATTGCCTTTCCTACCTTTTTCTGTTATTTTTAATTTTCTCAAGATAGAAAACTATCCTTAAAAAAATTGAACTAACCATTTCTATTTCTTCCTTTTCAAAATCCACTTTAACTATTTTTTATACATGTTATATATGAAAGTAATTCCTTTTTTCACTCAATTTTACGGTGGAATGATTGGCAGCTGGAGTTAAAGAAAAAGAAAGATGCAGATGAATATGTGAGTGAGATACACAGATGCGAGCAAAGAGAGAAAAAAATTATGTATAATACACATTTGCACGTGCACAGCACGTACAACTTGAATGAGCCCAATAAACCCAATATCTTTCCCAGAAAAGTAATGACGCACCCTTCACAAATGTGATATAGATAGCAAATGCTTGACAATTGTGATATAGATAGTCTTACGATATTCTAAAATTCTATAGACTTGTAGTTGTATTAACTTATGTAGTCATTATTTAGAATTGTATAAGAGTTCGGTAAATATTCTACATACGTTTTAGAACATTCTAGAACCTAATTAAATTGTATACACTTGTATAGATCTTAATCATTCGTTACTAGGGTGGTTACTAGAGTACTGGCCAATAAATAGAATGAGAGCTCATGAAATAGACTTATAAAGACTTCATTAAATTTTGTTCTATGCGGACTGATTTGGTTATAAAAATTGTGAATTATTACGTTAGTATGTATAACATATTTTGTCTCATAGGGCAGAACTGAAGTATTATCCTAGTAGCATTATTTATCAAATAATATTAGCTTACTAAAACAGCAAATATTAGCTTAAAAAAAAGCTCATCACATATTTAAATATTTAAATACGTATTAGAGTATTATTTATTATAGTACTTACAAAGAAATAATGTTTGCTTAGAAAAACAGCAAATATTACCTTAAAAAAGAAGAAGCTATGATCACATATTTAAATACGGTATTAGAGGCTACACTTACTCACTTAGTACAGTAATTTTTATCCGGTTGGACTTCACGGCCGTGGTCGCGACTTGCTCTTTCTCTCGTCTATTCTTCTTTCTTAGAGCAAGTTCAATGGTCCAAAATCTAGCGATTTTGGGCCAAATTCTGCAATTGGACTCTTTCAATGGACCCGCCAAAAATTGGGCCCCACCTATTAGTTTTCTTTAATTTTTTTAATTCTGGCCCAAACAGTATTCAAGCCCAGAACACTATTCCTAAGGGCATGTTTGTCTGGGAAAAAAAAGAAGAAGGAAAAAAACAGAATTTTGGCTTCTTTTTGCCTCTCTTTTTTTTTCCCCTCAAAATAATTGAACCAAAGAGTCGTTAAGGCACTGTTTGGCGGTCCCTTAAAGGCTTTTTTGGGCAAAAAAAAGTTTAAAAAAAATAGAAAAAAGTGTTCTTTATTTAAAAAAAATTCACTTTTTAAAATATTCCTACTGACATATAGCCATTTTAGGCACTGTTTGGCTGACCCAAACAGTGCCTCAAGAGCTATATTGGCACAAAAACCTATTTTTAAATTTTTTTAAAGAAAATAATTATATATATATTTATTTATTTTTTAAAAAAATCTTTCATTATTTATTTCAAATGATATTTGAAATCTTTTATTGTTTATTTCAAATATAATTTTTTTATTAAAAAGATATATATTTTTATATTCACTATAAATTAATAAATTAAATGATATTAATCAAGATATTAATCAAGATTTCATACATATTGATTAAATAATTTAATCAATGTAATATAAATTAAATATGTATTTTATCAAAGGTAATTTCACAAATTTTTAATTAAAAAAATATATGTTAAAATTTTTTAAAATATTAAAATATTAATATTTTTAGAGAGCCAAAATGCCCTATTAGAGCATCCCATAGTTAAAATTTGGAGATTATAAAAAATGCTGATTTGATTATAGGAAAAATGCTGATCGGGTAAATTTGGAGAGACAGTTGGAGATGGCTCTTAGCCTTCGCTAAAGTGGCAATCGCCACCGCACCTTCTCCCTCTTCTCTTCCACCGGCGCATCTTGCTATTCACTCCCCTCCAAACTTTTCTTTGTTACGTTCCAAAGACCCAATCATTACAAACCCTACCCTATCCCTTCAATGCTCTCCCTACTCCTCTCCCAAATCCTAACCCTAAAGCCCTTCAATCCTCTTCCGACTAACCCTAACGCTAATAACCACGAAAACCTGACGGCAGACATTCATAATGATCAAACCCTACCGGAGTACAGCGAGGCTTGGTCAGTTTTCCACTTCTATATAGGCACATATACCTATATATATATATATACACACACGCATAGAAATCTGAATATGAATATTTGTGTGTTCAGTCCCTTATCTAATTCGCCACTGTTTTGCATCGATTACTTGAGCGTTTTTCATTGATATTTTGAATTTATCTCATTTTTACTCAGCATTCATGGTGGTAATTTATCATGTTGTTATTCTCTCCCCTCCAAACGTTTCATTGATATTTTGAATTTATCTCATTTTTACTCAGCATTCATAGTGGCAATTTATCATGTTGTTATTGTCTCCCCTCCAAACGGACCCAGTCGTTACTAACCCTAACCCTAATGCCGTTCAAACCTCTCCTTACTCATCCCCTACTAACCCTAACGTACTGGAAAACCTGACGGCAGACATTCATAATGATCAAACCCTGGTCTCCAGCGAGACTTGGTCAGTTTTCCCCTTTTATATATACACACATACACAAATTCGCCACTGTTTTGCTTCGATTACTTGAGAGTTTTTCATTGATTTTTTGAATTTATCTCATTTTACTCAGAATTCATTGTGGTAATTTATCATGTTATTGTTCTTCCAACACATATGTATCTATCTATATGCATGTATAGATTTGTTTGTTAGTAGTGGAAATTTTCTGTGGTAATTTGAATTTGATATTCCGATTTTTCCATTATAGGTTAATGAGATTATAAGCAGATTTGAGAAAAAAGTGTTTCTCATTGACTGGTATAATTAATTTTGATTATTTATCTTGTGTGTTTGATATCTATTTGTGATTTCATTTTAGAGAATAAAGCAAGGAGAGTCACTCCCATCCAATGCAGTCATAGTTCGATAGACCATCTTCTCATAATGCCTAATAGATAAATACTCGAATGGTTTTTTTGGGCAATTGTGTGTATTACCACTGTATTGAAGGCGACTGGGTTTTCTGGAGGAAAACTAGGTCTATTAGATTCCAATGATTGATTTTGTGAATTTTAAATATCATGGATTTGTTGTTTCTCATTGCATAAGTGCGGAGTAGAGCAGTTTGGTAGCTTGCAAGGTCATCACCTTGAGATCACAGGTTCAAATCCTGTCTCCGCTACATTTTCATTTTATTCTCAGTGTTTCTTTCTCCCATCATTCATGATGACTAATTCATTAAATATTCTTGCCTCTTAAGTGAATAAGTGTCTTCTTTTTGTATTTTCTTATCGTAACAGTTTTTATTTATTTATTTATGTTGATTGTAAGAATTTCATGCAACATTATTGTGTATTTGGCAGCGATTCTTAATCTTTCTGATGAACATTTCTAAGTTTTGTTGTCTGCTGTTTTGATAGATGGACTCCTGCCTGGAGAAGGTTTTGGCATTGTAGGTTTTGATGTTTGCAGTTTTCATGACTGGTGAAAAATATGTACATAATCTATGATAGCCAGACTGATAATTTGGCTGGCTTTTAAAATATTGGATATTTCGTTCTGTGCTGCTATATCTTGCTAAGTGTTGAATGGTCATAGGTGTTTCTGCAGTCTTGTTTCTTTCAGGTTTTGCCAGCTGTTGTCATTAAATGATCTTAACATATTTAGCAGCTTGAAAGGAAATGGTGGGGCCATTTTTTATTATTTATTTATTTATATACATGCTCCTCTCACGGGGACTGTGTACTTTTCCTAGATTTTCTTTTTTTTGGTTGGACAGTGTAACCTTCTTTGAAGGTTTTGTAGTGCCCTTGTTTTTGTTAAATTATATGTGTCTGAACAAAGATATATATACACACACACACACACACATATATATGCAATTGATGCTCTATTTTGAAAGCCCTCCTCTTTCACATCATCGATGATTTTAGACTGTCCTAAATGAGCGGCTGAAAAAATCATTCTGAATCTTCTCTCTTTCCATATTTAGTTTTCTTGTAGTCGCGACCTTGGAGATAGTTTCAGTAATTAAAAAATTGCAGAGTCTGAACTTTTTTATAGTGCCTGTTTTCCAGCTCAACTTGAACCATGAATACTTTGTTTTTCATTCTTCTCTTCAATTTAGTGGAAGGAAGTAGTTTATAACATTTCTACGATACAAAATTAATGAATTTTCTGCTTTGTAGGGTTCCATGCGAAGGTTTTGCTGTGGTACAGAACTCATGAATGGTTGTGCTTTGAAGGGATTCTTGCAAAGACTATGCTCTGCTTTGTGCTTTCTTTCTTTCCTTTTTTTTTTTTTTCTTCTCAATTTTCCACATACAGTGCCGTTTCATGAGGTAATTCTACGTATTTTGGGGTTAGTGCATTATCTTTATTCAAGCGGTTCCAAAGAGGAGGGTTGTGCTAGGTGTAGTAGCTTGACAGCCCGCTTTGGACTAAAACAGTTTTCTTATTCGACATACTCATGCAATATAAAGGAACATGTTGGAGAGTTGTTGGTGAGGTGAAGAATAATGATTTATTTCCTTGGGAGGTTGAAATCTTGTAAGAAGCTTCTTATCAATTTTCTCTTTCCTTTTTTCTTTGTGGAGTTGCTGCCAGATTGTTTCCATTGTTTGCTTGCATCTAGTTATTTGATAATAGTTTACCCCCCTTTTCCTTTGTGGCATCACTGCATGCTTTAACCTTTGAAGTTGTTTGCAGTTTATTACATTTTTACACGAAGACGCTCAAGTTAAGCTCCTGCATTGATGGTCTGAGTAATTAATCAAAATGTTTTGATATTAATTCTGCATGGTTAATTGTAGAGAATAGATTTGAGACTTCTCAGCATTTTCCCCCCACCCTAGACACAATGAAGAAACTTAGGATAGTTGTATGGGGCCACTTCCTATTCAATGACCCCAACTCCTAGTACGGGGTTGGTATTTTTTATATTGTTGATTGGATTTCATAATTTTAATGTTATGCATAGGCAGAAAATACTTGAATGACATTTAGAATGCATAATGAGTATTGGCCTGATTCTTTTGTCATATTTTCTCTCTTTCCTTTCACCCCTTCTGGTTTGTTTTGTCTTTTTTTTCTTTGTTTGTGTTTTTTGATCTATCATCCCTGTATTTGTCTATAACTCTTCCCTGGCATATAAGCTGTCAGCTTTGGTCAATATCCTTGTTTGGCATATCAACTCTCCATTTTTTGCAAGGTATGAGGATGGAAAAATTCCATTTAAAGAGTTTTTGAGCCATGAGTTTTTGCAAAATATGAGGATAAGAAAAATACTATTTGTGAGTTTTTGATTTGTCAGTCATTATAGTAATAGTAATAGATGCATGTAACTCACTAGAAGCCCAGGAAACAAAGGGAAGATTTGTACGAACGTGATATTCAGCAACAAAAAGAAGTAAAATGATTGAATAGATGTGTATGAACCCACCTTGGAGACAGTTTTGGGTACAGACAGATGGAGGAGAGGATTTCTTGCACCCCCAACTGATCCAGCAGGTATTCTATTTCTTTTCTATGATGTCTGTTAACACTTTTTGGTAGGGATATCATGATTTCTATGTTTTAACAAATTACAAAGGCTGAACTCTTTGGAGTGCCTGTTGTCGAGCCGCTGGGCATGATCCATGATATATTTAAATATTATATATTTGTCTTTTTGCAAGAATGAATGTGGCAAATTACAGCAATCTTTTGTTGCCTCAGTTGACGTCATTAGGTATTTAATGTTGTAGTCGTTGACATATTAATGTTGTAGAGTTCTGAAGAGGCATCATCATTGCACTTGGGATTATGAAAAGTTTGTGAGAACTCGGCTGTGTTTTTTTATCCTTGGTGGCGCTAGTTAGCCTTCTGGTGTTTGCTTGCAGCAGTTGTGTGCTAGCTGTTTGTTGAGTTGTTGACTCAACCGACTGTAGTAACTTCTTTTTTTCAACTGAAAATTTCTGCATAGTTGGTAAGGAAGCATTTCCTGTTTGGTCTGAGCTGGACTGTTGCATGATCTACTTCAATTTCATGTTTTATCATTTGTGAAATCAGGCCATTTCAGCTGCTGAGTTGTTTTGTGTGTGTGTGTGTGTGTGTATATATTTGTCCTTTTGTTCTTGATAGATTTTGGGCAATTTACACTAGTTGTTGCCATTTGCCTAATGTATATACGCAGCAATCATATTATATACTTGTCTTTTTTCAAGAATGTGGCCATTTAGGCCCGTTTACTAACCCTTTCATTTTCTTACTTTTGTTTTCTTCAAAAGTAAAATCATACTTTTCATTCCTAAAATTGAAATATAAAGTAAAATTATGTTTACTAAATTTTTATGCTTTCAATATTTTCAAAGTAAAAAATTAGAAAGTAAGTTTAATATAATTATAAATTTGATTTTGCTTTCAATTTCACCCCAACCCCATCTCATCCACAAACCCACGTCACCCCAACCCTATCTCAGTCTCTCTCATCACCCTCCTCTTCGTCTCTCTCTCATCTCACCCCACAAGACCCCAAAACCTGGTTCCTCTCTCTCCCCACCACTCTCCACCACCACTACTGCACCGGTCGAACCATCAAGGTCCAGACCACCCTAAATCACCCCCCAATTGAAGTCTTCGCCATCCAAAAACTTAGAAGTGAATGCATATGGTTATTACAATTATCATTGAGAACACGTATATGCTCACTGTGGATAGGATGCAAATTGAGCCTGGGCATCAGTTGAGAGCAGAAACTGATGAAGTCAAAGACGATTAACAGAGTTAATATACCAACAGCTAGAGAGTGCCACATCCAGAAGTTGCATTACGTTTATCTATAAAGATCAGAGAGAACCAAAAAATAAGTGTTGATGCAAATTTTATAGCAAAATTGAGAAAATTTGTTAACGAAGGCATGTTAGAAAGATTATATTACCGGGAAATGAATTATCCAAAACAAGCATGAATGGCAAATTGGCAGCGGCCTTGCTGCAGCTAGAGGGAGCCCTAGGACTATAGCTAAACGCTAGCAATACATCAAAAAATGATTTGAGCATAAGCTACGTATATGTGTATGTATATATATATATATATATATATATATATATATGAAGAATCATGTTCTCTCTCTATAGATCATCACTCTGCAAAACAAAATTTTCCAAAGAACCAGACCCAACAACCCCAACCAAACACCAACTCAACCCCACTCATCCACAAACCCACCTCACCCCAACCCCATCTCAGTCTCTCTCATCACCCTCCTCTTCGTCTCTCTCTCTCATCTCAACCCACAAAACCTAAGTCCCTTCATTGCCGAAAACAGAGGGAGGAAAAGAGGGGATTTTGTCCTAAGGATGAGAGAGAGAAAAAAAATTCAGATTTGAGGAAAGCATAACTTACCTAAGTCCCTTCATCGCCGATATGGTGTCGCTAGCGATGCCAATCGGCGAATCGTCCTTGTCGGAGTTGCGCATCTGGTGGCCATCGTTGTGTGGTACTTGGGAGAGACAAACAGTGGGTATTGTTATAAACGAGCCGAACACAACGTCTTTTTAAGTTCCGCTACAGTAGCGGAAGTAATTCCTCCGCTACAGTGGAGAAAGCAAGAAAGTGAAGAATCTATGCTTTCTTTTTTTTTCCTAAAATGTGAAAGTACTTCCCCGAAAGTAAAAAAGTAAAAATATGTTAATAAACATAATTTTTATTTTTACTTTCTATTTTCAGGAATTGACAGTAAAAATTAGAAAGTAAAAACGTTACTAAACAGACTCTTAGAGACATCTTTTGTTGCCTCAGTTGACATCGTTTTATATTTAATGTCGTAGTCATTGACATACAAATGGATAAGAAATAATTTTTACGGAATGGGTACTAATTGTAAAATTGAATATCTTCTCTTAGATTGTGTGTGTTTTTTTGTGTCAATTGAGAATTTTACCCTTGGAGTCTTTTTGCTTTAGTACTTGTGATTTGTGTGGAAGATATGGATGACGTGTTGCAAGGATTAAATCTTCTTGCAGCAGCTTGTCCTTGGTAAACATGCTCTCTCTAGAAAATATTTTGGAGGGGATGGAATTGATGGGAGAACATTGTTTATGAATGGTTCTGCTTTGCTAGGTTTTTTGCAAAGGCACTGTCTCTGCTTTCTCTTTCTTTCTTTTTTTCTTTTTCTATTTCTATTTTTCTTTCTTTCATTTTTTTTTTCCCAGACTTCACTTACGGTTCTCTTTCTCAACATAACTCTGACTCTGTAGTGCATAGTGCCATATCTTTACATAGTTGGTTACAAGTAGAATGGTTATGCCAGGTACAGTAGCTTGATGGCAAGTGTAGAACTTGTCTAGATGATTATTCACAATTTTCTTCCTAACATGCTCGACTGCTCGGGCAATAGCTGGGGACATGTCTGTGCATGTTAGGGAGTTGGTGGTGATGTGAAGAGGCATCTTTGTTTTCTTGGAGGACATAATCTCGTGAGAAGCTTCTGATCCTATTTCTGTTTCTTTTTCCTTCGTGGAGTTGTTGCCATTCTCGTTTTTTCTTTATTTATTCTTTCCAAGTCTATTATTTCCATTGTTTACTTGCCCCAGGTCTCTCCTTTATGGAGGTTGTTGGCTACATTAACTTTTGAGATTGTCTGCAGTCTATTACATGCGGACTAAGAAGCATGAAAATGGATATGGGACATGGATACTACACGACACGACACGACAAATCCTAATAAATTAGGGCATGGAAACGGTGAATATTAAAATAATTATATATATATATATATATATATATATATATATATATTTGATGTTGTGCTTTAAGAAATTAAGAGTAATGTTATTTTTTATCAACCAAAAATAAATAAATAAAATTGGGTTCTGTCGGGAAAAGGAAAGAATGATAGAAAGAGGGTTAAAAAAATAAAAAATAAAAAAAAAAACGAAAGAGGATTGGGTTTTGTTAGAAAAAGAATTAGGGCTAAGTTAGTAAGAATCCATAGAAGAGAAAAAAAAATCATGGAAACAAGAGGAAAAAGGGGAAAGAGACACTAAGAATTTTGTTGTGAAAGAAAAAAAAGAAGTATAGAGGGTTTGTGATCAAGAAGAAAGAAAAGAGGATGACAAAGAAGAAGAGACAAAAGAGGGCAGAAAGAGCAAGAGAGAGACCATCCATCGGGAGCAAAGCTTGGACGTTGGGAGATCAAGAGAGGGTCAAATATAATCATGCAAGAGTTTGAATGTTTGAACAATCATTCAAACTCTTGCGTGGTTATTAAAACAATAACTTTTAAGCAATTATGTAATCACTATCATATTATTTAAATTTATTAAACAACTCCTCATATTTACACTTCAATCTATTTTTCTTTCTAATACTTTATTTAGATCCACAAGTGCCTTACTAATCACACACAAAAAATATTCAAAAAAAATTTAAAAAATTTAGACACGTTTTTTGACATGTCCGACACATGTCGATGCGTGTCTGGTTGACATGTGTCCAATATGGATTCTTTACCCTTTTAGGCATGTCTATGCACCCTAGTATGCGGTGGGTTTATGGGAAGAGCTTATGGTGCTGCATGGATGGTCTATGAACAATAATAAATTGTTTCTATAATTACTGCTACATGATTAATAATTGATAATTAATTTTGGTGGTGTTTGCATATTTTTCCCCTTGATAGATGACCCTAGACTGGAGTATGACAAAAGTATTTTTGTTATGTGTGTTACTTTTATTTGTAATACCCAGAGTTCTTGGAGACGTTTGTTGAAAGAGGTGGTATACTGGTATTGGATCAGCGGATAAATTCGCAATACATATTTCACATTTGATAATTAATATGAGGTTATTTGTGAATTATCATAGTCTATGATTGACTGTTTGAGGATTTTTTGCCTTCAATTTAATGTAGTATTTGGAAGAAACAATTTACAGTGTACTTACTTTATGACTCACTGTTTCAGGATTCATTGCCTTGAATTTAGTGTAGTATTTGGTAATTTGTGGAGGTCTAACAAAGTCTTAGTGCCATTTTTCTTGGAATTCTGTTACAGTGAATGAGTTCTTGGGGTTTGGGTGGTTTTTTGTTTTTTCTGAAACAGATGGTCTTTGAGGTTGACAAGTCCTGGACAATCTGGCTTCCATGACTTCCATTTGTGCTCCACTCCTTGTTTTTTTGAGGTAACAGTTAAGTCAATGGTTTGGTGTTTATATTTTTCCTTCTGGTAGGATTGTTACAATAAATTTGAGTCAAAACAAATATTGATTTGTTGTTTATTTGTCATTTTATTAATTCTCCTTGTTTATTTATTTACGTTAGATTGTTGCTGTGTGTGTATGGATCTGCGCGGCTTTGAGGTGAACATTTTATCTCATTCCTGCCTTTTTTCCTATGCAATTTTCTGCCTTTGTTTAAGCTCGTTCCTGTATAAACTACAAAGCAACTAGCAATGACTCGATCTTTTTGTGTAATTGATTTTTTATATGCTTTAGTTGTTTCCCTCATCTGCCCTCTATTTGTTTGGATGCTATTGTCTTTTATTTTCTTTTCTCCTTTTTGTATTGCCAAAATATTGCTCACACACTCGTCAACTCTCAAATCTTAGGAGGTGTTTTCTAACCATTTGATCCAGAGTAGGATTTTAATTTTTTTTATTTTTATTATTTTTTTTTTTGTGAAAATTTCAGAATACTGTTCTTGGCTGCTTTGGAAGTTTCTGTTGAGTTGAATATTAAATTAATAATTACAAATTGTTATTCAAAGCTGTTTGTTCCTTTCATACGATATGATTTAATCTTTAAATTTATGAACGTGTGATTATACATTAATGGACTCACACACACTCACAAATACACGCGTATGAAGACACAACACAGACACATACATAACACGCACATGAAATACAGTGTACACAAATACTATCAAATGATTATACGTCTCTAATCTTACACTGAGTCAGTATTAAGAGGGTCAAATAAATTGCCTTTCTTAAATCACCTCATTTCTACCTGTACTCCTTAATTTTGTTAAAGTGGTCATTTTTTCACTTTACATAATTTTTTTTTTTAGCTTAGAAAGTCTTAGTTGATCAAATTTTGGCTTAGACATGGCCAAATGATACATATTTTTGTTTCTTTTGGGATATGATAGGTGACATTGTAGTCTGTACCGTGTAGAACAAAATTTATAGAGCACTTGATGCGCATTGTGTGAACTATTTATTCTTTTATTTTGTTCCACTTTATGTCAAAAAACCCTTAAAGTGTTCTTGTTTGTGGGTAGGTTTTGATTATTTGTTTTTGTTAGTTTATAGTGTGATTTTGGGCAACACAAAGGTGAACATTCTATCTTGTTTCTGCCTTCTGTTCATGAGTCTGTCATCTTTCGAGGTGAACATTTGATTTTGACACTATTTTTTTGGCATACTAATTTGATAACATATTTTCTATTAAATTTGTATAAATTTATTTTAATTTTTTAAATTAATTATCTAAATAAAAAAATTTAGTAGAAATTTTTTTTTAAAAAAAAATTAATTAATTTTTAAATTTTTAATGAATATATTACATGAAAAAAAAGGTGTTTTATACACCCAAATCCCAACCCCTAATCATACCACTGTATTGTGAGAAGTCCAGTCTCATGAGTTTATTGGGTCAATGTTTGGGCAAAAAATTGGTCTCTCTTCAAGCCAAAGCCCATTGATAGAACCTCATTCCCCCTGAAAGTTTGAAAGTTTTGTCCCTTAGGCCTTTTTTCGATAAAAAGGGCCGACAAATCCTAAGAGTATCAGATGTATATAGACTTATCTATAAGAAGAAACTATTTTTTTAATTTTGGTGCTTGAGCTTTCTTGTAGATGCTTACAGATTAAAACTTGTTCCCACATGGGAGGTTGAGTTAGGTTTTAATCAAGACAAGAGTGAATATATTAACATTAGGCGCTAAGTTACATAATTTTTTTTAAATAAATGACGCTCTAACGCTCCGCTCTTGCTCCCTCATTCCCTCCATGTGATTTAGGTTAGGTGAGGCAATGCTGTCCACAACATGTGCTTGTTCCTCCTCATCTAGTAAGAGGGAACAAGCACATGGAATAAGTTCAAGAATTATTACAACTCAGATACTGCTTGTTTTAATTGAAGATATGTCTCAGTAGCTTCTATTATACCTCTCAGAAATTTCAAGCAACAGTGTTGTGGACAGCATTGCCTCCTTCCTCTTTTCACATATTTGAATCAGATTCTTATTTTCCTTCTGACCCATTAATCTTTACCCCTGAACTGATCAAATCAGTGCCATCAACGTACTCTACCACATGTCAAACAACCTAGAACAGTGGAATAATCACCAAATACTAAAGAAAAATAAATATGCCACATAAAAAAAAAATGTGTACGTTTATCATGGAGATCCAGGGGCAAAGCCAGGATTTGGAAATAGGAGGGGCTAAAGAAAAAATTCAAGCAGAGAATTTACTGGGAAAAAAAAAAAACAAAAAAACAAAAATTTCAAGCACAAAAGGTGAAAATACCAAAAACAATTACACATCATGCCAAACATCTCTTATGTCTTCTTCAATCTTATATTTCTAATTTGTTTATAGACTTGTTTTTTGGAGTGGGACATTTATCATTTATGTTTTATTATGAATTGAGCAACTTGGGATGGGTTATGACTAATGTGAAATAGTAATATTAATTATTATTATTATTTTTTAAACCTGCACTATAACCCAAGTTACCTCACAAATAACTTTGCTCAGTGAAAATTTGACTAAAGATTTCACTATACCAAAAGAAGCAAATTATAAATTTCAGCATCCAAACTCTAACTTTGGCTCTCTCTTTTATGCTCTAGCTTTCACACTCTCCCATTTTTTTTTTTTTTTCCCACAATTATAATAAAAACCGTGAAATATGATAAATAAATTAATTAATTAATGAGATATATGACGAAATACGTAGGCCCTGTAAAGCTATGCACGTGAAGGAACACAATCAACGTACTCTACCAAATGTCATTGGCCAGTACGGCACTATTTAAGCGTAATTTTCAATATTGAAACTCCAAAATGTTGGGAAATTTATTGGTACTCTACAATTGCGGTTTCCAATCAAATTTCAAAACATGTGCTCGGGGTATATAAATAAGAAAGAAAAATAATATTTTTGTAGACAATATTTTACCCATTTTATACTAACTGACGTGATGGGACACATTTAATCTCTCACTCTATCCCAAATTTCTCTCTCAAACTCTCTTTGGTTGGTTCTTCAACTTTTTAGCACAGATTTGGGGCCCTAAATGTCTCAAAATCTCCCGCCTCCTTTGTCCTCTCTTGCTCCCTCACATGACATTCTAAAATTTTTTTTTTTTTTCACAGATTTAGACTCTCAACTCTTCCGCCTTTGCAGTGTTCACTCTAGTTCACTCTCATACTTTATCCCTAATTTTTTTTCTTACATAAATTTGTAACCTAACTTTAATCTCTCACTTTTGTGAAATTTAGGATTGAAAATTCTAGATCTGAAATAATAAAGGTTAAAAAATATGATCTAAAAGAAAACAAGAACAGTTTCACAAAACAAAACAAAATATAAATATACATATACATTTAAAAAAATCATAAAATATTTTACATAAACTTAAATTCAAATTAAATCGAGAAGCTGTTTTTGTTGGTTGTAATTCAATGATTTTTTCAGTTACTATGTTGTTATTTTTTCAATTACAATGTTGTTGGAGGCGAGCAGATAAGAGTTTCGCTGTCATTTGACACATATATTCAGCCATTATTTAGTAAAGAGTCTTTAATAATAGATTTTTATAATCGGGCAAAATAGCATCACTCAAATAAGAAATATAATGGACTGTTTCTATTTTTTTTCAATCTTCTAACATTAGAGAAGATTTAAAAAATAAAAAAATAAAATTCCAAATTCTGCTATATATTAATAAAATTGAGTCTATTTTTCTTAGTTATTTTTTAAAGAAAATTATATAAATAGTGATTTCTTTTTTTATTTAACTTCTTCTTGCTCTCTTGCCTTCCTTTTAAGTATCAATTTGTTTTTTAATTTTTAGATTTTAATTTAATATTAAATAAATAAATAACTGATAGTCCCGTCACACGATGGACTTGCTTAATAGCCAACTTGACAGAGTTGATCATCGGAATTGACAAGTGCATAAGGCGTGCCGGGGATGACTGCTTTGACCAATGACTTATGAGCAACTATAACCTACTTCATACCACTTCTACGCTCTACTTACCAAAAATGTCGTATCCTCATATTCACCGTCCGATTCGAAATTCACCACCCCTAATTAGCGGAGATTTATGGAAAACTGAGTCCGCACAAAAGAACACGTGGAAAGAGTAGGCGGCAGCAGTTGGACCACGACCGTATACAAACAAAACCTACCCCGTATTTCTAATTAAATATATATTTGCCGACGAAACAAGAGGCGTACCTCGTGGACACTGACCACGTGTTCATCAATCATCGCACCCATCACGTTTAAGTTGTCTAGAAAGTTTCCAAAAAATTCCAAAAATATATTCATTGAATCAACACATGCATTTTGTCACTATTACCCCTACAATTTTAATTTTAATCATGTAAATCAAATCGAACTGAGTCCATTTTAGCCATGTTTTGGATCAAATTGAGTTTAATACTAAGTCACACAATTTTTTTAAATAATTTTGCCTCTCTCGAATCTGATACTTTGTTTTACAGTCAAAACAAAAAGTATTATAGTAAAAAAAGAATAGATACATTGGAGACGGATAAACTTATCATCCCTGGCTCGAATTTGCTCCCTCACTTGCCTCAGTCGTGTGTGAGTTAAATTTAATATTCAGATGTTCAGGAATCGTTTTCAATTTTGTAAAAACTATTATACTATAATTTTTTTTATTGTATTGCATTATATTGTTATTTTAATTGTATTACTTTTATTGTTAATAAATTATTGTCAAAGTTTTAAAAGTGACTTAAAAAGGAAGAAATATGAATTTTTTTTCTTAGTTGATAGTTGATACTCAAACATCATCTTAAAGGAATTATTTACACCCAAGATAATTCAATCATTAAACTTGATGTTTTTCGAGGCACCAAGACCCAAGTTCTTAACACTTAGCGATGCACAAAAAGCTAACCCGTAAATCAAACTAATCAATTTGGTCCGAGTTTTTTATGACTTGGTCTAGTCTTAACTTCGAAAACTTAAACTTGATGCGGTTCTTAGAATCTTATTAGAGTGGAACCAAACCAAATCTAACCGTTATAAAAGTATACATATTTTTGGATATATGTACTCCGTATTATATATATTTTTATAATATACTATAGAATATTACATTGTAGTAACAATTATATAATATTCTAACGATATTATAAAATATTATATATATATATATATATATATATACATAATATATATTTCGATTTTAATTTGTATGAAATCGTTAAGACTTGTTTTATTTCAAAATACTCTTAAACCAGTCCAATCTGAATAGTGTATATCTCTAAATTATTTCGAAAAAGTAAACATTTTGTTTGGTCTAAGTATGCTAGCTTCATGATCTGCTTTTGTTTTAATTACTAGTAGAGTGCAAAGTAAACATTATTTCGTTAAACCAGTCCAATCTGAATAGTGTATGTCTCTAAATTATTTCGAAAAAGTAAACATTTTGTTAGGTCTAAGTATGCTAGCTTCGTGATCTGCTTTTGTTTTAATTACTAGTAGAGTGCAAAGTGGAAGTGCAAAGTGAATATTGAGTAAAAAGGAATCAGTTTGGTTGAAATTTGATTTCTTTATTAAAAATAAAATAAAAAATTTGTAAAGATGATTAAAAGTTGATACTCTATGATCAACTTTTATGATCTAATATCAAGCGAGATTCATATCTACAATAATAAAATAAATGGCTAAAAAATAATAATAATAATAATACGGAGAAATAAAATAAATCTTAATTAAAATGTAAAACGTTATAATTTGATTAAGTGGATTGTTGATATGGGAGTGATTCCTCTACGCACAATGGTTAATAAATTATAAAAACAAACACTCAAAACCATGCTCCCCTTTCCAACTGGCATTAAACTAAAAAGTTGCTCCAAGTTAAAAGAATAATACATTCAATTCCATTGCTATCATCATTCCATACAATAGAATAAAATACAATTAATTACAGATAAAGTTAATTGACTAAAGATCATAATCCGATGCTAAGATGTGTCATGTCAACATTTTAATATTGTTATTATTATTATTATTATTATTATTTTCATAAAAAATTAGTATCATCATTTTCACCATTCATTGCCTTAATCCTATTGAATTGAATTATTTACCCTTCTTTAATTTCTATTATGAGTCATATGTTTCATAATATTGAACTTTTTAAAATAATTTTTAATAACTTTATATCCATGCTAGTCTCTCTCTTTATTGTGGAGTATTTATAGATTTTTGTTGTACGCATCAAATTATTTTCTCTTATTTTATTACTAATAAACGTCACTCTTAATTTCTCTATCGTGCTTTGATTAGGACGGTTATTAAGAGGCGGGAAAGATAAAACTTAAAAGGATATTTGGGAGATTTGTCATTGTAAGTTTGTTTAAACTATGGAGGTAGAATATCTAAATAGGTTTACATGTTCATTTTGTTTGTGCATAAAATTAATCTGGGTTTTGTATTACAAGGGGAAAAAAGGATTCTTTAAAATAATGAAATTACAATTAAATTGGTTTTATTTTTTCAAAAACCCATACAAATCGTGTCGATCTATTGAAAAGGAAAAACGAAATGTAGAATATATATATATATATATATATATATATTTTAATCACAATATCATGCCAATGTAGCACCTCGTCTGATAGCAATTAGTGATTATATTTCTTTAGAATAATGCTATTTAAAAAAATTATACATCATTAAATACTCCCGACAAACCACAATATCTTATTTATATTGATAATAAAAATTAAGTTATTATGATTCCCCGTTATTTAGTAATAGCTACATTGAGAATTCATATTTAAAATGTAACGGTTACCTTGAGTATTCACTAACAATAACTTTAAATATTCGTATCAAAATTTTGACCAAATTCAATACGCCAATCTTAATTGTCCCCTCATCCTAAAAAAGATAAAAAGAAAATTTTCATATATATATATATATACTGTAATGCATCCGTGTGTGTTGTGTGTACTCCTCTCTAATTAGGATGTTCAATGAATAAATAACATATGTTGCTGAGATGGATCTTGAACTGTTCAGCATTATAATATAGAATGGCGTGACATCAAATAACACGACATTCATATCCATACATTATATCAATGATTATTTTAAGCCAATATGATTAGTTTATCATAATTCAATTATCTAAGATTGGCTCAATTGTCAATCGTCATGTTAATACTTGAAACTTATAATAATTTATAATTAGTAGAAGCTAAACGAGAGAAACAAGCGCTTCCTTGTTGGCAAAGCACAGGCACATTTTTCCGTTATTTCAGGTACTTCCAGAGGTCATTACCGTAACTTCATTTTTCATTTGCCTGGCCGCTAAGCAATAAATAATATCAGATTCTCGGAACAAAAATCACAATCATAGAACGAAGAGGAAAGAAGAAATCCTGAAACTTCTCAAACTCTCTCTCTAGAAGAAATCCTGAAACTCTCTCTCTCTCTCTCTCTCTCTCTCTACCTACCGAAATTCAAAAGTTTAGGGTTTTGTAAATTTCCTTCAAAAGTATACATTGCTTTCGCAGAAATTTAGACCCCTTTCTCGACCGTTTGTGAAAACCTAACCTTTGACTTAGATCTCTCTATACTCTATAAGTTTGTATATACCGTCATTGATTTCAAATTCATACACCTCAATTTGCTTACTTTCTTTCAAAATTAATTTCTTTTAGGATTTTTTATTTTTTTTTAGATTTTGATGATTTGTTCTGTGTAAAAATCAGAGATTTAGGGTTTCGGTAAAAAATTCATTTAATTGTTGTACGCTAATTCAGATCTGAAGCTCAAAATTTGAGGTCTGTGTATCGTAGATCATGACGGTCCCTACAATAGCGCTGTATGCTAGCCCGCCGAGCAGTGTGTGTTCGACCACACACCATTGCCAAATCAATTCACATGCGTCGTACGATTTCGATCTGAACGGCCGGTCTTCTTCCTCGTCGTCTTCCACCGCTTCACCGTCCCAAAAGCCAATTGTGGGTGGCCTTTCTTGCCTATTTGCATCGCCGCCCGTCAAGCACGCCTCGTCATCCAGCTATTCCGGTGGCGGCGAGGAGTTGGGGTCGTTGTGGCACGATAGAGGCGAGGATTTGGGCAGTTCGTTTTGCTACTCGCAGTATCCTTCTTTGGGCTCCTCGCTGAAAAGAGATCAGAGCCCGGTATCGGTGTTGCAAGGCCCTGTTTCGTGTAGCAGTAGTGGGGTTGGTTCGTCGAGAAGTCCACCAAAGAGAATTGTGCGCGAAAGGAGCAGTGGGGATTTGAATCTTCTCCAGGGTTCGTTTCGGGCGGGCACTAGTGGATTGTTTAATGGGTTTGTTCGGCACGCACTGGGGTCTTGTATTGATTACGATTCCCCAAGCTTTCAAGCACACACTGGTTCGCTCGATGTAGAATCGTCATCTGTTCAGGTAGATGAACTAACATTTAATATGGAAGACAGTTTTACTGGGAGGAGTTCAGAACCATATGCTGAAGATTTGCTTTTGGGTGCACAATTGCGACACAAGATATTCTATGATGATTTTGTTGTTAAGGCTTTTTATGAAGCTGAGAAAGCTCATAGGGGGCAGGTATATACATATAATATTTTTTTTTTTTTTTTTTTTTTTTTTTTTTTTTTTTTTTTTTTGGGATAAATAGTTATTGAATTTTTGTAGAGAAGTTGTTAATTTGGAATTTGGGGTCTTCGGAATCAGAAGTTTTGTATTGATTTTGTAGATGCGAGCAAGTGGCGATCCTTATTTACAACATTGCGTGGAAACGGCAGTTTTGCTTGCAATGATTGGTGCAAACTCCACAGTAGTTGCTGCAGGGCTTTTACATGACACACTTGATGATTCTTTTATAAGTTATGATTATATTTTCAGAACATTTGGAGCTGGGGTTGCTGATTTGGTTGAAGGGGTAAGAGGCATCAATTTGATTAACTATTTGATTGAACGGTTAAGCTTACTCTTGGTTTTTGTTGGTTGAAACTAGGCTCCTTTTTCTTTTCTTTTTTTGTCCCTCTTCTTTATTTCTTAGTTTTAGACTAAGTGTCCTGGTATGACGGCAGAGGTCTTGGGCTTTATTTTGCAATATGAAATTTATTATGCATGCATTCCAGAACAACGAAGTTGGGGACTCAACAAATTTGTTATTTTTTCTACATATGATTTATCAAACCTTGCAAAGGATCAGAAAATTAAGGAGAAATGACCCTGACACATCAATAGTCCAGACAAACAGGACATGCATGTTTTGTGTCCTTACATATGTAATTATATTAGTCATACGGAAGTGAGTACAACTTATACTTTTTAACAAATCTTGTTTTATCAGTTCCTACCCCACGAAAATACTGGCTTTCCACTTACAATTAGCTTATCCACATTTTAACTGACAATATACAATCTAAGTTAAAGAGTTTCTACCCCCCATTGTACTGTTTTCGTTCACATTTAAGTTAACTCTAAACCAGTCTCTTTCTTCCTTTCTTTGGTTGCAATGCATTTTTCTTCTAGAAGTAAATTTTCAGAATCAAGGTGCTGCTAAGATGAGCCTTTTGATTGTTCCTCCCCTATTCTGATTACCACAAAATTATTAGAGGCACCCCTACATTAAAGATTATAGATCCAAATATTGTTCAGAATTTTCCCTTTTTGGAAGGTATAGGGATGTCAAGTGCATGACCATTTTCCAGGCTAGAATAAAAAAGGTGCATAAATGTTTTCGACGGTACATTAAAATAAAAGTTGATTAGTTTTTTTATTTTTAACCTTTTTCCCCATGGTTTTTTTTTTTATTTGTCACTATTTTGATAATGGTCCTGATAAAAAGATCTGTAGCTATGAGTTTCTAATACAGTTTGGCATTTATATAGGTGTCTAAGCTAAGTCAATTGAGTAAGCTTGCACGTGAAAATGATACAGCATGTAAAACTGTTGAGGCGGATCGCCTACACACCATGTTCCTTGCGATGGCGGATGCCCGGGCTGTCCTTATAAAACTGGCTGATCGATTACATAATATGATGACACTAGATGCATTACCTCTGGCCAAGCAACAGAGGTTTGCTAGAGAAACTTTGGAGATATTTGCTCCTTTGGCCAATCGTTTAGGGATTTCTAGTTGGAAAGAGAAGCTAGAAAACCTTTGCTTCAAACATCTCAACCCAGATCAGCACAGAGAACTCTCCTCTAGACTTGTGCAGTCTTCTGATGAGGCGATGATTACATCTTCTGTAGAGAAGCTAGAGCGTGCACTTAACGATGGAGATGTTTCTTACCATGTCTTGTCAGGGCGGCACAAAAGCTTGTATAGCATCTACTGCAAAATGTTAAAGTATGCTCTCTCTCTCTCTCTCTCTCTCTCTCTCTCTCTCTCATGCATTTGCATATGAGAATGCACGAGTGAATTTATAATTTTTCAGATATGGTCGTTGAAACACATTCAGAGGACGACACAAATGAGCTAACAAGTATTTAAGGTGTTTTCTTGAATTGTCTAAGGTGTAAAAGAATTCAATTAGGCAATGACCTAAATTCGTTTCTAGCTTGATTGCAAGGCTAAAATGAACTACTGGTGCCTTCCAAAATATATTTGAATATCTGAGTTCTTTCAGTACAAGGTTACTGAGGGGTCAGCTAAATCAGCATTATTACATTATTGTGGTTGTATGAATCTGGTAATGAATTTAAGGATGTCTGGTTTATCATTGATCTTTACGTTATATTATCTAGTTTTGTTAAATTCACTGCAAGGGGGTGATTTTCTTTCATATTGTGCAGAAAAAAGCTAACCATGGATGAAATCCATGATATTCATGGGCTACGGTTGATAGTTGAAAATGAGGAAGACTGTTATAAAGCGTTGGGAGCTGTTCACCAGTTATGGTCTGAAGTACCTGGGAAGTTCAAGGACTACATAAATCATCCGAAGTTTAATGGGTATGTTACATCTCAAAGTGGGGGTATCATTGACTATCAGACGGTTTTCTTATGAAGCTGATCATCTTTTGTAGGTACCAGTCTCTACACACAGTAGTGATGGCCGAGGGTATGGTTCCACTTGAAGTTCAGATTCGAACAAAGGAGATGCATTTACAAGCTGAGTTTGGATTTGCAGCTCATTGGAGATACAAGGAAGGTGACTGTAAACACTCTTCTTTTGTGCTTCAGATGGTTGAGTGGGCCCGATGGGTTGTCACCTGGCAGTGCGAGACAATGAGCAAAGACCATTTGTCCATTGGCCGTGCGGATTCCATCAAGCCACCATGTAAATTCCCTTCTCATTCTGAAGATTGCCCATATTCGTATAAACCTCTCTGTGGAATGGAGGGACCTGTCTTTGTCATCATGCTGGAAAATGATAAGGTTTGTTTTTGAGAATTTTGCATAATTGGTATTTTCAATAGATTCATCAGACATTTTAAGCAGTTGTAACATTGCATCATGTTTGGCATTTTGGTTTAAACACTTGGTCATTTGGTTCAGGAATGTTGACCAAAACATGTTAATGAATGGGTTTTTGGGTGATGCAGATGTCAGTGCAAGAATTCCCAGCGAACTCAACCGTGCTGGATCTGCTAGAAAGAACCGGTCGTGGAAGCTCTAGATGGACTCCATATGGATTTCCCTTGAAGGAAGAACTTAGGCCAAGGCTGAATCACGAGGCCGTGGATGATCCCACCTGCAAGCTGAAAATGGGGGATGTGGTGGAGCTAACCCCAGCCATACCTGACAAGTCATTGACGGAGTACAGGGAAGAGATACAGCGCATGTATTATCGAGGCCTCACTGTATCTGGCACTGGGTCTGCTTCTAGTAGCATAGCTGGCTGGAGAAGTTGACCCTTGCACCATACTTGTATATAAATATCAAGCATTTGTATAGAACAGCTGTGCTGTGTGGCTCTGGAATTAAGAACAATGACACAACTGTATTCTCAACAAAGAGCCAAAAGTTGAATTTAATGGTAGAGGTGTTCGCATAGCATTGGTTTGGTTATCATGTTCTTTTATGCAACTCTTCTGAGTTTTACTTCTGCGGAAATTAACCATTTTGAGTATGTTATAGCATATTTGGCTTTTGGCTGGAAGGTTTAAAAGCACTTTTAATTTAGAAGCTCTCTTCCAATTGTGTTTTGGTAACAAGAAAAGCACTTTTAGCCAAATTTGGTGTTTTTGAATTCGTTTGTAAGTACAAATAAAGAATAGAACACCATTGCCAAAGTAATTGGCATTCAGAATTCTTAAATACCCACTGCCTCGATCTATTCTAGTAAGAACACCGTTGCCAAAATTAGCTTTATTTGAGTTTACTATGAACTAAAAACACAGTAAATCTCTGAAATCCATGAACCGTTGAACATTCATCATTTTGATTCTAAATTAACCAGGAAAAACATGACATGGCCTTGAAACTTCATCTCGGACGTCTAGCTTGAAGGGGAAAGGATACCTGTTGAGAAGTGGGTTTCATTGGCTGTGTCTTCTGTTATTGGAAAGCGTTAGAACTCGGTTTGACGCTCTCTTCACCAACCTCCATTTCTTCCGGTGTCTGGCTAGTTTGCTTCTTGGGTATATCAAGCTGGTAGTTCGGGTTGATCAATGTGTCCTCATCAGGTGGAAGAGGAATCCCGGGATTTGTAATTGATTTTGGCAATGGGACTTTGTTCCTGTTCCTAGCCAACTCAAGCAAAACCTGTTGAGTGAAAATGCCATCAACAATCCAAACATAATCATAAATTACATTTAACAGTTTATATACTACTAATTGTATTGCAAACAAATGTGGAAACAATATTGGGACCTAAGCACCAAAATAGTGATGTAGAGCACATTAAGAGTAACTTTAAGCTAATTACCTCTCGAGGTGGGGGTTGGGAGAAGCTGAAATTGGCTGTTGACTGAATAGCAAGCTTGACATCATGGGTGTCAATTGTAACCTTCCCAGCATGCTCCGAGTATGCCTGTGCATCTGTCAATAAATCAACAGCATGCCGATACCAGAGCTCTAGGAACTGGTGTATGACTCGAGGTTCATAGTCGTCGACACCCATTGATTGCAGCAGTGTTTTAACAATCTTTGCATCCCTTGGCAAGTCTTGATCATCTCCATCTGCCATTTCCTTTGTTGGCCCTTTTCCCTTTCGCTACTCAACTTTTTAACTTCTCCAAGCAGTTCTATTCCAAAGCAGAAACTAGTGTCAATTAAAGAAAATGTGTATAAAACAATGGGTTTTGATGTATAAAAATTACAAAAATCTATTTACCCATTAAGATGGACTTCACAATCAAATGAGACATGTCAAGTGGTAGAAATCATAATTTACATTACGTTAGACCAATCCAAGCATTGTAACAAGTAATTTAGAAAATATCTACAAAGGGAAAAACTGGAAAATATTGCAGGCAGTGGCACAATCACTCAAATCAACCTACTTTGTTATCTTTCACTGATATATTGATCAAATTAAGTTTTATGATTGTCTTACAAAAATTTTACATTGATTGTCGGACTACTTATCATAAGTGTCGTCCTTTTTCTAGGCTTAACCCTCCTCTTTTTTTGGGGCTTGGGATCCACTGTGCAAAGAACATTACACAGACAAAGTATCGAACAAAGGGTATACAATTTTTTGGAAAAATAAAAAATAAAAAGCTTTGGTTGAATGTCCGATTGGGGTTCATGTTGATAGGGGTGTGACAAAGGACAAGCTCATATTTGAATTTGAAATGAACAATAATTGTAAAAATAGGAGTGGAATTGATAATTGCATAAATCCATCTTGGTTTATCAAATGACATATAATGAACATTCAAAATCAATGAATTCATGATACAAAAGCTTTGAAGTATACAAATTTAGGAGGGAAAAAGAAAATCACAAACTTAAAACACTGTGAAAGTCATATTTTTTTATGAACTTACAAATATTAAATGGCATCTAAATTAAAAGAACCTTGCTTACCGCTAATTTGGAAGCTCGAATGTTCAATTAGGGTTTTCGAGTCTGAGCCCTAAATAGTCAGTTTCTACATTGATATGAAGAGTCTTGAAAATCAAGGCCTCTTTATCAGCTCAGATAAGGTAAGTCTAAAATTCAAGTTATTTATCTTCATTACTTTCAAATATTTATCTCTCTAAAAGGGCTTTGTATTGTAAAAAGTTCAGTTTGTATGTACAATTTGAATATTATTTTTATTAACAAAATATTCAGAGACACACACACACGCATAAACCATAAGATGAGGAACACAGTTAACAAAGAGTATTGTGTAAGTGTATGTGTATATATGTCATATTTGTCATCAATTGAAGGTGTCAAGGTATGATTTCATAGCCCAAGTTCAAACCTTTTTTTTTTTTTCAAAAAAATATATTACACATAGGCAAAGTATCGAACAAAGGGTATACAAAAAAAAAAAAAAAAAAAAAAAAAACAAAAACAACGAAGCTTTGGTTGAATGTCCGATTAGGGTTCATGATGTAGGGGTGTGACAAAGGACAAGCTCAACTACTTGATATTTGATTTTGAAATGAATAATAATTGTAAAAATAGGAGTGGAATTGATAATTGCCTAAATCCATCTTGGTTTATCAAATGATATATAATGAACATTCAAAATTAATAAATTCATGATACAAACACTTCAAAGTATACAAATTTAGGAGAGAGAGAGAGAGAGAGAATCACAAACCTAAAACACTGTGAAAGTCATATTTTCTATGAACTTAGAAACATTAAATGGCATCCGATTTAAAATAACCTTGCTTACTGTTAATTTGGAAGCTCGAATGGCTAATTAGTTTCAAATATTTATCTCTCTAAAAAGGATTTTATATTTAAAAAAATTCAGTTTGTAGGTACAATTTGAATATTATTTTTAGTAACAAAATATTCACACACACGCATAAACCACATGTTGAGGAGGAACATAGTTAACAAAGAGTACCGTGTGAGTGCGTGTGTATATATATTTATTATGTCATATTTGTCATCAATTGAAGGTGTCGAGGTATGATTTTATAGCCCAAGTTCAATCCTTTTTTTTCTTTTCTTTTTTTCAAAAAAAATATATATATTTTTTCTGGGTAAGTAGCCCAAGCCCAACCCAAGCCCATATCACTTTAGCAGTACTGGCTTTAATTTGGTTTTGGATCTTTGCTTGTGTTTGGTATGAAATTAAAAATTTTACTCTCCTCTCATCCTTTTTTCTTCTACTAAGAGGAGAAGCGAAATTATAAATAGTTGAATAATGATCTGTGAGTTATTTTTCATTTATCTGAGTAATCCAAATTCGACCAGTATTATAATGTTCTTATAAGTTATAATCCTATTAAAAGAGTAATATTTTTATTGTCCCAAGCAGGGACGAAGCTAGGATTTCAAGTATAAGAAAAAATAAAGAAAACAAAGAAATAATTTTAGGAATTACAAAATTGAAGGGGCAGTGTATATATATATATATATATTTTTATATATATGAAATTTTTTTAAAAAAATTACCACATATATTATAGAGTGCGGGCCAACTCAGGGAGGCACGTGCCCCCCTAGGCTTTCATTGGCTCTGTCCTTAGTCCCAAGCCTAATCTTGCCATCACTAGTCTATTCAGCCTAACCCGATTATGTCTTAATTCAAGTATAAAAAAATAAACTTGGATTGGACTTGATGTTCAAATTTTTTATTTAAAATAAATATAGTTGCTAATTGCATTATGCATGACATTGTATAAGTAAGCATAACATGAAAAATCTGTCATTTTGGTCAAGCGTTCACATTTTTAGTATTTTGCATGAGAAGTGGCCTTCATATCTTTCTTTAATTTCAGAATTACAAATGTTTTTTTTTTTTTTAATCAAAATTTTCAATATCAAAGTCAAAATATGGGAATTATTATATTAATTCAATAGACTCGATATTATATATTTTGAAAATTAGATTGCTTTTCTTTTTTAGCTTACTTGACAGCATTAGTTTGACATTGAATAACCTTTAGTGGATAAGGGCCAGCCATGCTCTTTGTCATTTTGATTCTAACATATCTTTTATGGTTGAACTTTTTTAAAGAGTGAAAGGACTTTAAGTTTTGACAACGAAGTTAAACCTTCCCTTAAGTTTTTTTTAATAAATTAATAATTAAATCTTTAACCAAGACTTCCCAATGTTATGATTATATCCGAAAACAATAATATGATATTAAGTCTCCATAAAATATTTTTTTCGAATTTTTTTTATTGCTCTTTCTGGTAAAATTTATTTTTTTATTTTTATTTTTCAATATTTGGCAAATATCTAGGTCGGGGTGAGTATATCGAGTAGGGGGTGTAAAATAATTTGTCGAAAATTAATGAGTTAAGTTATTTTTTAATTTAACTTAATTTAATTTTTTATTTTTTAATTTTTTTTGTAAACCCTAACACCAACAAATAATTTTTAAAAAAAAATTCTAAAAAATATTTTATATCCAAACAAACAGGAGGCTAAGTCTCAAATTATAGCTTTTTTCTTATTTGTTAAAAGGGTAGGTCGAGTGATATATTTTAAATGACTACCGAGAACCAAAAAAAAATCAGGAATTGTTTTTGATAAAAATAAAAGTAACTTATGTCAAGAAGTCAAGTAATATTAATATTGAAATAATAATATTACGTGACTTCACATATTGTGGCTTGATTTGTACTAATGTGAAAGGCGTTATTACTTGTTAAGCTCAAGCTGATCATAGGCTTCACGTAAAAGCAATAGCCTTAGCTTAGCTTGATAAGAAACCATTATTGGCCCTACATGATTATTCTTTTTTTCAATTAAATTTGTCAATAACTTTCTTAATTTATTATTTTCTTCATGCATTGAGCTGAACAATTTGTGTGAATGTGAACTGTGAAGTAAGCAAAGTATAGTATTTAAGCATTCAAGCTAATCTAATGCTTTCCTTTAATAACTCTAATTTATTATTATTATTTAATTAATATAGTGGCATAAGCAACATGTGGGCCTTAGAAAGATAATGCGGGAAGCATAAGATTTTCAAATCAATGCCACCATTTTCAGCATCCGTTGTCACTTCGATCAACTGCCATTTCTTTCTATTGCAAGCTACAATAAATAATGATCTGGATCCCTTGTGTGACATCAAAGTATAAAAAAGAAGTTACATGAATTAAATATTACTTGTTAGTTAAGTTTTTAGTAGACCGTTGGCATTAATTAATTTATATGTGACAATATGTCAAGAAAAAAAATGTTGAAACAAAGACCAACATTAAATTAAGTAAAAAATTATTAAATAATTCCGAATTTTGTGTGACTTGTTCTAAATCATCATTCATTGAAATTCGAAATCATGCGCATAATAGTTTCTCGTCCGGCAAGGATTTGTGTCTCCTTTCATAAATGAACGTACGTAGATTCTTAATCCAAAATGCATTACTCAATTTGATCTTCCTTGGAATTATATATTGAGATTTTATATCTTCTTTTTCTTTTTTCTTTTTTCTTTTTTATTTTTATTTTTTATTGGACAGATATCTTTGTCTGCAAACTCATGGGTCATATGCTTCATTTTTAAATCATGCAAAATACAGATTTCAAAAAAAAATAATAATAATTGTTGTGATATATAAATGCATTATAATGAATCAAATCATGTGCATGAGCTAAATGTGTGGGAATAAGTTGTCCAAATATATGAAATTACGGAACTAACCTTGACAACCACCTTTTATTGTTTCGACCACAACAAGACGATGCATTCTCTCAATTCAAAACTGGCTAATGGACTCTCATCATCTCCTCTCATTCTACCTCTCCATCTTAAAACGCATAGCCTCCATTTTTCTCACCATCAAGCGGTTCCCATTCTTCGTCACCCTCTTCGACGCCATCATATCCGTCTACTTCCGCTTCTGTGGTCTCTCCCCCTGCACCGTTGATCTAGATGACCAAACCACCATGCACTTCTGGACCACCAATCACAGGCGGTTCGACAAACCCGGTCTGGTCATCATCCACGGCTACGGCGGCAATTCACGGCTGCAATTCGTCCGTCAAGTGGGCCCACTCTCCCAGTGCTTCAATCTCTACGTCCCGGACCTACTCTTCTTCGGCAAGTCATTCACGAACCGGTCGGACCGGACCGAGTTGTTTCAAGCCAGGTGTGTCTGTGAGGGGTTGAAGAGATTGGGTGTGGACAGGTTCTCGGTGTACGCGATCAGTTACGGTGGGTTCGTGGGGTATCGGATGGCTGAGATTTGTCCTGAGATGGTGGATAAGGTTGTGATCGTGAGTAGTGGGATAGGGTGCACCGAGGATCAGAAAGGTGAGCAGTTGAGGAAGCTTAACCGGGACCCACGTGATATTCTCCTGCCGGAGAAACCGGATGATCTACGGCTGCTGATTAATCTATCCATTTACAAGTTTGATCCTTTCAAGTGGGTCCCAGATTTTCTCCTCAAGGAATTTATCAATGTGAGTCATTGTAGGATCTGCAATTTGTTATTACATGGTTTGGATTATAATTTACTGAGAAGTGTTAGTACAACTGTAATTGATTTTCAACCAATCATAATAACTGTAACATCAAAAAAATAACTAATAATTTATAACTATAATTGATTTTCAACAAATTGCAATGATTAAAAAAAAAAAAAAAAAAAAAAAAAAAAAGAAAAGAAAAAACCCCTTAACTATAAGATTGTTCAAAATGTCCTCTTTAACGTCATCAAATACAATTTTTCGAACGGCAAAATGATCTCTTTAATGTCATTATCGAATACAAGTTTTCGAACCGCAAATGATACCATTACTAATTTACACTTAATTATTAATTTTTTTATAAAAAATATAAAATTCATAAATATGAAATATTAATAATATCCTCATATTTTTATTTTATTTTGTTCTTTTTCAGTCTTCGCCAAGTTATAAAAATACAATTTTGTTCTTCTTCGTCTTCCGCCAAGTTACTAATTTACTTTTAATTATTAGCTGCCATCACACACACCTCATGTTCGGGGAAAGCATCGCCCACAAACACCATTTTTCCGCCAAGTTATATATTTTTTTGTTTGCATCGCGACACACAGTTTCTTGCCTAACTCATAAAGTGAATATCAAAAACTAGTAATTGAATAAAATATACATAAACAGTGAACTAAGTACACAAAAAAGCTAAATTATAAAAAGTAATTGTGAACCCAAATAAGCAGAAAGTGAGAATGAAGGCGTGGTAACACTATCAAGAAATCAAGAGCAAACCTTGTCTGCAACAAAATCAAGAGACAAAACAATGAATATGAATTGAAAATTGAGGAACACATAAAGGCTAAAGCGAAGGTGAGGGATGAACGACGATGCAAGGAAGAACTGCGAGAAACGACCAGCAACTTCGGCGACGAGACACCACTTTGGCGACGAGCAAGAGTGGCCAACGAGTAACATTTGTTTACGGTGGGCAACTGTCTTGCAATTCTATAAATGGTTTTTTTTTTTACAAAGCTATCTTCGGCGACGAGGCAGTTGTTGCTTGAAGGTGAGGGATGAGGAAGGGGCGGCGGAGGAGGAGGACGGTCTCTTGCCTCTCACCTCATGTGGCCAGTTCCGAAGCCAACTCCGATCTCACCATTGCCGCTGATCACAGGAAGCTCTGTTCCGGCATAAATTACCGGCGTCATTGTGGGCGATGGTCGGCTTTCTGCCGCGCGGAAGACCGAAGAAGAAAAAGATAAAATAAAAATGAGAACATTATTGGTATTTCACATTTTATAATTTTTATAATAAATTAATTAATAATTAAGGGTAAATTAATAATTGTATTAGTCAGAAAGTTGTTCCAATCACGTTAGATGGAGTATTTTACTTGCTTTTAATAGTTGAGGGGACAACTTGCTCCAAAAAATAATCTTGGGGGCATTTTGCAACAACCCTATACTTCAAGGGTGTTTTTTGCTTTTTGGCCTAGAAAAAATAACTATTCTTTTGCCTAAAAAACATAACTAATAATTTATGTTGTTTAATTGGTGCCATTTTTAGGTGATGTGTAAGGATTACAGGAAGGAAAAACTAGAACTGGTGGAACATATTCTGGCAATGAAAGCAGATTCTGATTTTCCCATTCTAACCCAGGTCAATTATGTTTCAATTACTTTAATTTGCTTACTAACTATATATATATATGTATATGTATATGTATGTTGCTACCAATGTGATTCCTACAAAGTAGTCCATGACTGCATTGGTGTTTCTCAGTCTTGAGTTTTTAATTATCCATCAGCAATGACCACTGTGTGTGTGTGTGTGACTGTGTGTTGTACAAACATGATTTGATTCTATGCTACTTTTCAATCTGAAGAATTATATCTTTCTTTGGTGAAGGAAACACTATTGATTTGGGGTGATCAGGACAATGTCTTCCCTGTATGTTTGGCTCATCAATTGCAAAGGTACTTCGCCTTCCTTTAATTGATTCTTGCATTTAACCACATTATGTGTGCTAATATAAGTACTAACAATTAACATATAATTATGAATGTTGTAGGCACTTGGGACCAAAATCGAAGTTAGAAATCATAAAGGACACCGGACATGCAGTGAATGTTGAATCTCCCGATACTTTGAATCATTTGATCAAATTATTTGTTCTTGGTAAATCAAAATTCAATGGGTAAATAATAACATCGACCTTCATCTAAGCATGTATTACTGCAGTTGTAGCACAAGTAAACACTATTATTATTTATTTTTTTTGGTAAATAAGTTAACACTAATTTATTGTTAACTTGTTTTCTTACAAGAAATTACTTTTAAGTGATCTGCAATTTGTGAGACAAAAGAATAGTGTATTGGTAGAGAATTGCCTGTCAATGAGGCTATATTTGTAATTGTAGGTTACAGATATGGATGTATTGTAATTTTATGCGATTTGGCGATGATCCATCCTCCAAATCATAGCCTTTTAGTTTCCTTTAAAGCATTGGTTTATTGTTAAAGCACTGTATCTGCGGGAGTTTGCGTGCGTGCGAGTCTCCCTCCCCTAATTTGTAGAATAAAAAAAAATAAACACTCTAATGACTCTTAATAAGATTTTAGGATCTTAGAACTTTAAAAGTATTACTTCTTAGTAATTTTTATTTTTAATTTGAATTCGTGAATTTAATTTTTTTCGTAATTTGCGATTTCCATTACTTTATATAGCTAAATTTACACCTATATTACCATATATGCATTTATTACTTATACTATTACTCAATATATGCATTAATTATTTAAATTTTCAGTGTGCCCCAGTTGTATGTAGTTACCATATAACCACACACACATATATATATATATTAATTATACATGTTTGAAAATATACTACTAAAAAACTTCCAATCAATCACGCTACCTATTACTGAGAAAAGTTAACTTATTTATTACATATATCATTAATGGAATAAATAATTATGAATATATTTACATATGAATTTAAATAAATAAAAATATATAAAATATATATGTCATGACCTGATATAATTTTATTTAAACCTATTTCAAAAATTTTAGACCACTCTTTGTGACTTAGATTTGAAATGGTATAATATTTATATCCCCAAGAAAATGTAATAATAGATTACATTCACACTCTAGGCTTGTAAAAAGTTCATTAGGACCGATCAAATAAGAAGTCCAATGGTATAATCTTCCTATCTGACCATCAAATAGTATTGGACGAGTTTGAGCCCAGCAATCAAAACATTTTAATATTATGTAAATATTAGATTATATATGCATGAGGACGGCTCTCATGCGGTCCAAAAGAACAGACATTTTAGCAGACCAAAAGTCAATTAAAAAAATTATACTTTATTACTTTATCAAATCTAACCATAGTTAATTTATCATAATTAATTAATACAATTATTCAATCTTTCTGCTTAATATCTTCTAAGTTAATTTATCATAATTAATCAATACCTTTATTCAATCTTTCTGCTTAATATCTTCTATCATCCTTATAATCTGAACCACTATCACCATATCCACACCATCATAGTCACCATCTTCACCACTACAGCCACAACACAACTACCAATTTTTCAAAGACTTTTTATTGTTTTCATAGCAGGATTAAGCAATATATGTTTTTTGTTTGAGACTCCATTATTGGAGGCTGTGCTTATTCACGAAGCCTAAAAAATTGGTATCATTTGAACCAAAAAAAAACCTTATTCACAAAGTGTAGATAATGGGTCGACGAAAAAAATAAAAAATAAGTAAGAGAGCAATAGTCAGGCAGAGCAAAAAAACAATAATAAATAAATCAATCAATCAAAGTGCAAAAAGAAGAGAAAGAAAGAGATGGTGACTTGGATCCGATTTTAGAGAATGAATATGATAATTGTGTTGTGGATGTAGTGGTAAAGATAATGGCTGTAGTGGTGAAGATAGTGAGTGATTGAGGTTGCAAGGACAATGGAAGAAATTAAGGAGAAAGAGATTGAATAAATATATTGGCTAATTATGATAAATTAACTATGATTAGATCTGAAAAAGTAATAAAGTGTAATTTTCCTAATTGACTTTTAGTCTGTTAAAAAGTCCGTTGTTTTTGATCGCATGAGAGCCTCCCTCATATATGTATGTATGTATCTATTATGTTATTAGATTCAAATTGTTAACAGGAATTAAATGTTTTAATCCATATCCGAAATCAAATTCCAAAGAAAAACCTTATCTATGCTTCCATTTTTTCATGTCTTTGATATGATTCAGTGTGGACTTTTATTTTATTATATATATTTTTTTCAATAATGGTAAAAGTTATCTTATTAGATTTTTTATTTTATTTTATTATCATTATTAGGTATATTGCTTTAAAATTGGAGGTCTTAGTCTGTACTAAAAAATGAATGCCTTTATGGAATCCTCCAAAAAAAAAAAAAAAAAAGGTTGACATTGAAAGGGAGAGAGCCAAATAATCTCCCTTTTACTCAATCTCCTATTGTAGAGTTTTAATATAATTGGAGGTTTAATTTTAAAGAAATTATTTACATTTAAGTTCGGTTCGCTTGGATGTAAAATATTTATTAGAAAATATTTTTTAATTTTTTGGTGGTTGATTATTGTAAAATATTTACGAAGAAAAAAGAATTAAAAAATAACAAAAATAACTTATTCATTAATTTTCAGCAAGTTATTTTATACGTCACATCCTATGTCACACAATCTTTTTCATTATTTATAACTTAATTTATATGACTTAGGTTACGTCAATGTCAATCTGGACCTACACTTTTGTCAAATATAAAAAAAAGGTAAAAATAAAAATCATTTGCAAAAAAAATATTTTAGACAAAATAAACAGAGTCTGAATAAAATCCAACTTCAAACTTAATACTTCACAAGATGCGAATGTCAAGTGTGGTTACTCTTGTTAACAAAGCTTATTAAAATAACGTCTCAGATTTATTGAAACAAATTACATTACAAAACTTATTTTACTGGATCGGATTAGGACGGAGTTTAATGTCCCTGTATTTAACTTTTGATGACATCTTCCACTCCCATGCTTAGAGGTTAAGGCTTACAAGTACTATCCAGATGGCAATGGAATAAAAAAGATACAGATTAAATACACACACAACTTTTTACCTAGTTGTGCAAGAAATACTGCTAAATGATTTGACTTACCAAAGTTAAAAAGTAAAAATATTCCCTTACCCAATAAAAGACGGCCACATCGGCAATACCCTATTTAACCGTAATACAAGCCATGAATCAAGTGATCCTATAGGTTCAGTACTGTATTTGTTTTCCACCAATTCGTCCTCTGTCCGTCGTCGACTCTCCCTCCACTCCCGATTCCCTATACTCTCTCTCTGATGTCAGTTCACGACCAGGCGGCCGCGGCCGTCCTCTCCCACGTTGCCCTAGCGGCGGACGGTGCCGTCCTCGGCGTAGCCCTAGCCTACGTCGCCGTCCGTAGCTTCCTCCGATTTAATTCCAACTCCTCTGCCCTCCATAAAATCCGAGAAGCTCCTACTCTCCGCGTCTCCGACCTCCGCTCTGTACTTACTTCCTCCGACGTTGAAGATTCTTCGGAGCAATCTGACGGCGGGAAGCTCCTGATAGTTCGCGGCACAGTCGAGGCGAAGTCGGCTGTTGATGGAAATTGGAAGGGCTTGAAGCCGCCAAATGTGCTCGCTTCTCACGAGTCAGGAGATAGAGGCGTCGTTCTTCAGAGAACGCAAACGGTATAAATCATCTTTTCGTTGGGAATTCATTGAAATGTTGAATTATGAAAACATAATTTTCAATTTAGGTTTTGGTTTATGAATCTGCTCTTTTTATAATAACTTTTATTTTTTTTGACTTGGCACTGTTTCAGGTGATTTCTTATGTGATTAACAACAAAAATCAAATTAATAATTATCAAAAAAGTTAAAATAAATCAAATTACTGTTTTCAATTTGTTTATACCATATTTTGTGCTCAGTTGCTTTTATGGTTTTCTGAATCCTATCTGATAACTTTGAGACTTTTGCTTGCTATATAATATTGATGTATCCTTAAAAATCTGCTTGAATTGGTGCTTGGCAGAATTTGCAGATGCCAAGTAAACTCAGTGAAGAGGATTTTCATTACACTCAGACTATGAAACAAAAACACATTGCATGAAGATAAATAGAGAGCATCTTTATTTTATTGAGACAACACTTTTATAAGCACTATCTTGTTTTAAGATTGTGGAGAGAAACTTAGTTCTACTTTAGCAGTTTTAGGAATCTAAAAATTGCTACAATGAAAGGTTTAATGAAACTTTGTGGTTATGGGACAGTAAATGTGCAAGAAAAGTAATCTTACAAGCCACAAGGACAATAATGATACTAAACAGTAAAAAAAAAAATGCTTGAAAATAAAGTGTACTGGAAGATAAAATGCTGGATATGATGAACTAAACTGAAAGAAAAGCAAAGAGCTAAATGGCTGGTATTTTGGAAGAAAGCGCTCTTAAATGGCTGCATTGCCCATTTAAAGTGCTGAAGAACTATACTTATCAAAAAAAAAGTGCTGAAGCACTATCTATGACTATGCACGTTTCTTTCTCAAAAATTGTGGCAAGTATCATCCAATAGTCCTTGAAGTTGAAGACATCATATATTTTTTAAGTTACACCTGTAACTCTTGAAACAACGCTTCTGTAATGTTTATTTTTGGGTGTAAAGATATACCAATATGATCTTGAATCCTTGATTGAGGGAAGTTAGAGAAGATAATGGAAAAGTAACCATCGCAACCTCGAAAGAATGTGAGGAGCAAAAATCTTTAAGTTTTCAGTGTTACAACAAATTATTTTTTTTTCTTCACAGTTAAGAATTTCGCTTCCTTTTGTATTCATTCCAAGCTCCAAACAGAGAGTAATTGGGATAAGCTTGCCTGCTTGTTTATTTTAGATCATTTAGTGGGAGAACTATAACCTGACTATATATCAAGAACATTAAATATCAAAATGTTTAGACCCTAATGTGGATCCCTTGTTCGGTTGGCCATCAAATTGATGGAAAATGAATTTAATGACATGCCAAGATCAGGCAACCCATGTCAGTTTTCGAGATCAGAGTTCACGATGTCCTACTCATTTACTTCTTACTTTTTCTTCTTGAATTTCTAAAGAACTTTAATTTTAATTCTTTATATCATATGATATGTAGTGCATATACAATGAGTGGAGGGGCTTTTTTGGATGGACTTCCGATCTACGCTCTCTGTTTGCAAGATCTTGGAAAGAGCAAGAGTCTACCTCGTTAAGAACGGTATGTTCATAATACTGCTACAATTTCTTTCAAGTTTGTAGATTTTTATCAGTTAAATGTTTTTCAAGGCAACGCCATGGAATTTCCGATCAGTTATCTTCCAGGTTGAGAGGCCCATTATTTATGATTGTTTAGAATTTTCTGATGTTATGATATCAATGATTGCTGTTTGAGCAGTCCAGTGATTTATTAATGGAGAATAAGTTGGTTTTATGACATAGAGTCTAGTCTATGCAATTTCTTGAATAATTCCTCAATTAACTAAATATTGTACTTACTTAGTTGTACTTCCATCCATTAACAATTTTTGCAATGCTGGTATGATGCAGCCGATATTAATTGATGCCGACATCCTCGTGTGAGTGGATGTAATGCAATCATGATTTTTTTTTTTTTTTTTTTATTTTACTTTTTTGGGTGTGTGTAGCGGGTATTGGTAACTAATTCCTTTATGATCTTATTAATGGCTAAGGATAGCCAACAGATAGCCAATCAATTTCAAAGAGCAACCTTAAGTATTGGCTAATACCTGGATATGTTATGTAATAGGGCCTGGAATTTTCTGGATGGATAATCATTTCAGTGAAACAATTTAATCAAGCTCTATTCCTTTTTCTGACAGGACATTCTTCTTCCCTAAAAGAAAGGGTTTAGCCTATCTTACATAAAGTTGGGTATGTGTATTAGGTTCAACATGTGTCTAAGCATCATATTTATCAAATCTTTAAACCCAAGGACATTGGGAAACAAATTAGTATTTATAAAATATTTAATATTTTTCTTTTATTTTCTACAGTAAATTAATGTTTCAGTCATTTTGAGAGAGTTTTATGTATAACTATATGATATAAACTTGAATTATTAGAAATGCTAACTAGGTGATCATATCTAACTATAAGTTCTGTTCCCATGTCTGACTGGCATGCGTTAGCACAGTTGCTTTACGCAATTTTGAAGAGTCCATGTTGGCATAAATGCTTTTAGCTAATGATCTGTTGTTATTGGTTTAGGAGTTAAAACCCATATCTTATAATGTGCTTTATCAACTTAAAAGTTAAGAGTGTATATTTGAAGGATCTAACAAGTCATCGAAAAACACTGGAGTAGTTTTTCATTGTAACATCTCACTAAATTATGCTGTAGTTCAATTCCTGTGGAGGATATTCTAATTTTTTAAGAATAGAACTAAAAATGAAGTATTGGCAACAGATCCTTAAAACCAACTGTTTGGGTTCCACCGGCTTTAATCTTTTATCTCCATGCAGCTTTTTGGGTTCTGTTTGGACTTTTCCTGGCCTCAACCAGTTTTGCTTTGGCTCTTTTCTTTCTTTCTTTCTTTCTTTCTTTTTTTTCTTTTTTTCTTTTTTTTTTTTTCCTTCCTTTTTGTTTTTTTTGTAGCATATTTAGCTTGAATGATGCCTGGTATTATTTGTTCATTTGCTAAGCATCTGTGCAACTTGAACCTACTCTTACCACCAAGTTCCTTTAGATAATAATTCACTTCCCATGAATTTTTTGGGACATCTTTTTCTAGTTTTTTATTTTGACCGGTCAGCTCATTCTATCTAAGATTAATTTCATGATGTGAATTATCTATTTTTTTCTATTTTATCTCTTAGTAGTATTAGTCTTTTCTCATATTAAATTCCATTGCCTCTTTATTGAATTCTATTTTTTACTTAAATTTTCTCATACATCTCCAAATACATATGTTTAGTACCATTCATCTCTCTCTCTCTCTCTCTCTGGGCCTTATTGTTTTCTTATGCAGTAGCTATGATCTAGTCTGTGCTGATAAATTATGCTCCAGAAGAAGAGTGACATTCATATATGTTTCTTTCTTGATGCACAAATGATTTGGGATTCTTTTGGAATTTGACCTATGTTGTGTTGGACTTCCATGCCCCCTTAGGAGGTCGAATAATCAAATATTTTTTTAGGATAGCCCACAATGTATATTGGCAATTTTGTTTAACTAAAGGTGCAATGTCTAATACATTACAAATTTACATTGATAAAATGCTTGTGGTCGATTCAGGACACATGCATGTTTTTACTTGCACATTTACATGTGTAAACTGCTTGAGGTTGTGACGATGTGGCTTGTTCTTTCTGCAGGTTCCTTTTGTCCTTGTTGAAAGTGGTAGGTGGCCGAAGTCTGATTATATTATTGTGAACATGGATGGTTCAAGACATCAGCTACCTCTAACAACGGTGTATCACCAATTGCAGCCTGTCAATGCTTCTCCTTATACTTTCCTACAGGCACTCTTTGGCCATGAATATCCTGTGAGTTCAAAAATATACATTAGTAGTAGAATCAGTTATCTTTAAAAATTGAAATTTTCTTTTGAAGTTGAACAATCTTATCGTTTTCTTCTTCTGCGATTGCCTTTATTTTGGTCTTCTCATGTGCTTGTTTTCTTATAGATGATTGATATAGTAATTTGTTCTTTTTCGAAGGTTGGCCTGCTGGATGAAGAGAAGATTCTTCCTCTTGGAAAGGATATTACTGCAGTTGGAATTTGTAGTTTGAAAGAGGGAATTGCTGAGATCAAATCATGCAAAGATCTTCCCTACTTCTTGTAAGTAAGATTGGTTTAGAGAGCATTAGTTGGATTGCATAGTTTTACTTCTCAAATCCTTATAGCACGATTGTCCATTCTTCTCCTGATAATCTACATTTTTGAGTCATAATCAATTGAGTTGGGTGGTTGTAACTTGTAAGCATCTGTCTTATAAAGGTGAAAACAACTGGTGATTGGTCTGTAGAAAAGAGACTAATAATGTGTAACCACTGCAATTGTAAAAGCATTTTGAAGGTCACTTGAGTTAGGTGTCAAGGTGAGATAAGCTATGATATGTGGTGGCACAAGTGTTTAGTGTCAACATTGACACCGGACATCTGTAATGGCAACTTCCAAAAATTGAGGCACAACGGCTGTGCATATATAAGTGTATACTTATATATGTGTATACTTATATATATTAAATTTTTATCAATTTATACATGTGTGTATGAATATATGTATTTTTAATGACTTATTTCTTGGTATATTTTTTACGTATAGTTACTGTAATTTATACAATTTTTTGGTGGTTTAATTTTTTGTCCAAGTTATTGATACAAAATTATGTCAACAACATATTAATTTTTTATATTAAAAGCATGTGTCAGTTTGAAATACTTGTGTGTGTACAAAAATCCTCCCCCTTGCTCAATATGGAAAGTTTGTATACAATACACGATGCCTTTTCTCTCTCTCTTTTCCTATTTCTGTTGTTGCTGTGTTGCCCTAATTTTCTTCCCTTCATGCCCTTGCTTTTGGGTTGATGGGCCTTCTATCTTTGCTGGTTGGCCCAATCCACATGGTGCGGCATCTTTAACTGGGCCGGATTTGCATTCTTTGGGCCTATATTCAACTGCTCGGTCCATCCCTTGGGATTCTTCCAGCAAATATGCTCATGGGCATTTTCGCCCCGTCAACTTCAATAAGTGAGGGTCAGTTAGAAGTATAATCAATGAGGTGATTAGTTAACATATTAATGTTTCATGTCACGACCATAAAACATTAGATTAACTTTTCACAAAGTAATTTAGATCATATATTACATAATTTTGTATAACGTGTGTTTTCTTCTTCTTGTGTCTTTTGTGTATGTATTGTATTCTTCAAAGATTTGTCGAGTAGACATGTCTCTACTGAATTGTCTCAGTTCATGGTCAAGGTGGTTACAATCTTTTATAGTTGAAATAATTTGCTGTGTCATACCTGTATATGTGTTCATAACTTCATACCATATGCATGTGTGATTGATTTCTGACCATCAACCTTTCATGCTGTCCTGGACAAAAAAAAATTCTCATTAGATAACATTTGGTGGTTAAATATCATCACAGACTGCACTATCAATTCCGCCTTTTACTAATATATTCAATTTCCTATTTTAGATATCTTTAGAATCTATTTCTCTCCGTGTTGATGCTTCTAGGGGTAGTAATGGGTGTTGCTGCACTTTTTCAGGTCTGAGATGAGCAAGGATCAGATGGTGGTTGAACTTGCTTTCAGGACAAAAGTATTGTTGTGGAGTGGCATTGTTCTTGGTGCACTTTCCGTTGGTATCCTTGGCTACGCTGTTGTAAGGTACTATAATTTTGGCATAGCTATATTATTAAATATATTTTTTTACCTTTAAAATTTGATTTAGGAATCAAAAACTTCACTTGGTTTAAAAATTGTGTTTCATTGCATCTGTGGCTGTTGCTGAGGGCACAGTAGCAGTACTCAAAATTAATTTGTTGGGCAGTCCTTCAGAAAGGACCTGATGATACTGTAACTTTGTTTGGTTCTTGGATAATTGGATGGATGAGGAAGGAGAATACTCTGCACCTTGAGTGAGGACATACACTATGTACCCCGTGCTGCTGTCCATGACTGTTTATATTAAACAAATAGATATGAAGTTAATAGTAAACTTGGAAGAGATCCCCATATTTTTTTGTTCAAGCATGACGGAGAACAGGCTAACTAACTGAAATGTGATCAAAACTTACTATCCATTGAAACATGATCAACTTGAAACACTTGGCCATGGTAGTTATAATAATGCCCTCGTCAAAATATTAAGCAGTGAAAATAACTTCCTACGTGATCATAATTGAGTGCTGTTTCCAGTTTGATCGTTTTAAATTGCATTTCTCAGGAACTGGAATAGATGGAAAGCGTGGCGGCAACAGAGGCAAATTGAGCAGCAAGATGCTGCCGCTAGAGCTGAGGACGAAACTCTTACAGCGGAAGAGACTGGAGATGTACCAGAAGGAGAACTGTGTGTGATCTGCCTGTTGAGAAGAAGGCGGTCTGCATTCATCCCTTGCGGACATCTTGTTTGTTGCCAAAGGTGCGCGTTACATGTTGAACGGGAAGTAGCACCAAAGTGTCCAGTGTGTAGGCAGACAATCCGAAGCTCTGTGAGAATATACGACTCTTGAGATGCAATGAGCAAATGGTTTGCATATTAAAGCTGGAGTTAACTTCACTAGTTCGGAAGATGTGGAATTTTCACTAACCGTTGTAGCTGAGAGATGTAGCAGTAGCATTACATGGACTCCATGGGGAGAGAGTGAAAGAAATACTTTTGAGATTAAACGACTTGATTGTGTTTCTAATGGGGAAATTTTGGTACATATATAGTTTTTTTTTATTTTTTATTTATTTTTTATTTTTTTTGTGTAGTGTTCCATTTAATACTTGGAAATACATGTAAAAGCGATGAATGGCTGGTAAATTTTTTTGATAATTGTACTGAAAGATGAGCCCTTTCATTCTTCTGTGATGCGTGGTGGAATTGTGCAAATTCTGCTACTGAAATGTTTTCAGTGATTGCAATGACTTGTATTGTAGCACAGCATTGCTTATATCTCACGGGTTAAAGTAGTTGGGAGATGATACTATACTTATTAGGTACTTTGTGGTTTCAAGGTGAAACTGAATTTTATGGGTATTCTGTAACTGGACCCTGCCAGAACACATGGATTACATTACAAATTTACAGGTCCTGGTATAAGTACTCCTGATATACAGAGCCTGAGAATCCATGATCCTAAATGGAAGTTTCGCCCTTTTCAGAATTAGGGTTTCTATTTTCGCGTTGATATATAATGTCCAAGGTCCCTGTGGATACTATAGATAATATCATTCCATTAAGCTTGGTGTTTTATCATTACATTGATAATCCGTCACATTAGTGATCAATGTGACTCTGCTGTGAATGTCGTCAGTTCAATGAATTTCGTAGTACAAATTTGGGTCCCTGGATTTATTTCTAAAAAGATATGAACATGGATTCGAATCGAATCGAATATTTTTCTTGGCACGTATTTGAATTCGAATTGAATGCTTTTCTTGGCAAGTGTTCGAATTGAATGCTATGGGTACGTATAACCTACTAAACATGGGATCCATTAAATGTTTAGATGGCCTCTGGAAATAGGAACACTTTGAGTCGTCACCCATGATTTCTACAATGTTTTTCAGTGTACCCCAAGGTCCACCCCTGATTGCTATGGTTACTGCTATGCATGCACATTTGACCCCCCTAACACTTGCAAGTAATTCAAAATATATTTCTCGGAAAAAGCAAAATTGGTTTGCATAGTCCTCAAAAGCAGTAAAAGTTTTGGTCCATCAATCAATACCTAAATTATGCTACAAGACTGAGAATTGTTATCAGTTATCACTCCACCAACCAATGCCACCTTTTAAGATGAACTCATATATCACTGAGAAAACAAAACAAAAGTTACTACAGACACCTTCTATTAATTCTTACCCACTCATCATGTTGTTCTGCCTCCGTGGGAAGACAGGATCTCAAAGATAATCTAGGAAGAATTTTTGTTTGTTCTGTTTCTTTACATTATTGTTCATCATTTATCTCGACAGCCACAAATAAATAAATGAGGTTGAAAAAAATTGGGTGGAAGGGAGAAAAGAAGAGATAGATGAGACATCCCTAAAGAAGATATATATATATATATATATATATATATTTTTTTTTTTGGTTGGATAGAAAATGAGAGAATAAACTCATAATTTACTATAGTTGTTAGGAGAGAAAGTTTTAATTGTTTTTACCATTATATCCAATAATATTTATAATATTGTAATCTATAGAGATAGTACTGTAATTTAAAACTTTTATATGTTAAGATAATATTTAATTTAAAACTTGTATAATTTAGGATAATATTTAATTTAAAACTTCTAAAATAGTTTACATGTTTTCCCTCCTTTCTTCCGCCAATGTTTGGGGCAGATGAAAATTTGTAAAGAATGATGGATCCAATTCATTTTTTCCGTCCTATTTTCTATCCACACCCTTTCCTTCCTTCTTACTGACCGAACACAGCATAAATAAAAAAAGGGAACTCACTAAGTTTGGTAGGCAATCAAAGTTCTCGCCATGATCAACATCAATGGTAACTCACGTTGCTATAATGACGTGAAATTCACCTGAAAGTGAATAATAACAAATTTCAAACAAGTGAAAATTCACACCATTTAACAAATTATTTTCACACATTATAGTAACTTAAGTTACCATTGATAGGGATGTAACATTCGCGGTCAAAATATGGAATGTGAGGAGGGTCAAGAACTGGACTGTAAAAATGCACACACACATACACACAAAAACAGACTGCCAAGAAAAGGAGCTTCCCAAGGAAAATGGATAATGAGAAATATGGTGGAAAAGAGAAGTGTGTTTGTCATGTTAGTAACATGGAAAAATGAAAGTGAGTAAGGGGTGTGATGAGATGAGATAAACGAATGAAAGGTAGGCTGGTTGAGGGTACAATAAAAGAGTTAAAAGAGGGTTGCATGTGTTTTGGGGCAGAGAAAAACAAAGGGGAGTCATCATGTACTTGCAATGAACAGTGCACTTTCTCTTTACATCTGCTGCCAACTTTGTTACAGAAAGTAAATAGAAAGTGACAATGGGGGTTCTAATTGCCAACCAACATATTCAACTTGCACTGTCACAATCTCATTTTTTTTTAACTTTATGAAACTCATTTCCACCCCCCAATTATTTCATGTTCAGAGTGCAAGCAGCCCTTAAAAACTAAAATATTATTTAAAACTATAAACTAGTTTTTTCACCAATTTTAATTCTAATCAATGCGTGCGTGTGTGTGTGTGTTTTTTCCCCGGTAATTAAGAGGTCGAAAAAGAAAAATTATGAAAGGTTTGCATTGCGTCGCCATGTTAGTGATGATTTCTGTAATTTCTATTATTTTTCTCCCTGCATGATGTACAAGTTATAAACACAAAATGTATAAATTCCTAGCTAGCTAATTGTCCATATATTTTCTTGGGAGTTAGGACCCCCTCCTAATGATAAACATAGTTGTGTGTTAATTTTTATATCTTTGTCTGTTGATTTCCAAATTCCATTCCTAAATATTACATATAATATATATGTATATTGTCCGATATTTGTTTACGGATAATTGAGGAGGTGGCACAGACAACATAAGCAGAGCAGAAACAGAGGGAGCAGTGTTGCAGTCATAATAAGAGCAGACTCAGGTGGGAAAGGGGAGGAGAGGAGAGGGTTTGGTGGGCAGAAACAGCAAGTATGTATACATATTACCATCAAAGCCATTAGATTTCTTTCACCCTATGCATTCAGAAGATTCTGCAGAAAAGAGCACCATAAAATATCAGCAGTCAAACAAACAACAAACTCTCTCTCTCTCTCTCAAGTCTTTTAAAAAGAAGTTCTTCTTTTTCTTGGTCTGTTTTGAAGTGTGCCTCTTTTTTTTTTTTTTGGTTTTAATTTTCTTTCAAAATTAATGATGATGAATGCAAGAAACAGGTTTCCATTCACAGCAATTCAGTGGGAAGAGCTTGAACACCAAGCTCTAATCTTCAAATACATGGTGTCAGGAGTTCCAGTGCCACCTGATCTCATCTTAACTGTCAAAAGAAGCTGCAGCACCCACTCATCCTCTTCAATGTCCTCCTCACCCCTCCTTTCTTACCAACCCAACTGTAAGCATCAAATATATATACGCATATCCCAAATTAGGCCTTTTTATTTATTTATTTTTAACTCATAACAGTCTCACACTTATCTAGTGCTCTTTGTTCTTTTTTATATAAACATGTATAACATTGTATAAATAGTGAAACATTTGCAGTCTGAAAGGCAAGTAAATGTCTGGTTATTTTGCAGTGGGTTGGGGAAGTTTTCAGATGGGTTTTGGCAGGAAAGTAGATGCAGAGCCTTGGAGGTGCAGAAGAACAGATGGGAAGAAATGGAGGTGTTCAAAGGAAGCATATCCAGACTCCAAATACTGTGAAAGACATATGCACAGAGGCAGGAACCGTTCAAGAAAGCCTGTGGAACTACTTATTACATCAACTAACCCTAACCCTAACCCTAACCCTCCTTCACCATCCATCCCAATCCCAATCCCAATCCCATCAATCAACAACTTTATTAACTCCTCCCCAAACTCCTCCATCATTATCAACCCCACCACCACCACTCTTTCTACACTTTCTTCATCAACGAGTACTTTCAATAATGCCCCTCTTCATCCCTTTCTCTCTCCTCCTTCCTCCTCCTCCTCTAGACCTCTAAACAACACTACCCATCACCTCTTTTTGGACTCTGCCTCTTATTCTAAATTAGATGAAAATTGCAGGTTTTTGAGTATACAATACACTAATTCATGTTTTTATTGAAATACCAATTCATTTACTAAATGCCTAAACTTTTTTCTTTTTCGTTTTATTATTTATTTATTTATTGGGACAGGTATGCTACAGGGACTTTACAAAGCTTGCCTGATTCATATGCACAACTAACAAAGAATTCCTCTATTGGGTATTCCCAGTCACTGTTTCAAAGCCTTACTGATAATTCAAAACATGAGAGGCAACAACAACAACAAGAGGAGGAGGAAGAAGAGAAGAATTGCTTTATTTTGGGTAGTGATTTCAAATCAACAAGGCCTATCATCAAAGTAGAAAGGGAGGTAGAAAGCAGGAAGCCATTCCACCACTTCTTCGGCGAATGGCCGAAGAATAATAGCAGAGACTCTTGGCTTGAAATTGATCAGAAGAATCAATCAAACAACAATGCTTCATTCTTTGCTAAGAACCTCTCAGCTTCCATGCCACTGTCAACACAAGACCTCTTTGCATCCAAAAACAGATACCATATTGGTAATTTAGCTACTTCTTTTTTCTATACATCAATCTGTTTTCCTTTCTCTCGATTTTTCTTCTTGTTCCATTTCTTGATTATTATATTCTTCACGTTTTTAATTCAACATTAGTATTTTTTTTTTTTTTTTTGGTGTGCAGATGGCTGAGTTCTAAGTATTGGGGTTGATGGATTATGCATCCAAAATAAGTACTCATTGGTGGTTCAATGCTCATCTTCCTAATTTCAGCTCACATGAATCTAACAGTGTTAGGTGAACTCTCACATGAGGATTTTAATATGTTGCTAGTTTAGTTACTGATTTTTCTTATTGTTGTTCTGAGAAACATGTTAAATATGTGTTATATGTAGTTTTGCTTTGTGTGACCAGAATTATCTTTGTTATGCTTCAAGGTACTTTAAATATGTGTTATATGTAGTTTTGCTTTGTGTGACCAGAATTATCTTTGTTATGCTTCAAGGTATTTATTCTCTAATGTTCATAAGGTTTTTTTTTTTTTTAAATTGAGAGCTTATCTAGGGTAAGCACTAGGCATTCATTTGGGGGTATCCAACATATTATTACATTAATAGTTAATGGCTTTAGCTATGGCCAGCCTATAGCTCATTTGTCACCATTAAGAAAAGGAGGGTATACCTTTTTTGTGTGCAACAAAGAGGACATCAAATGAACTGTTGACTGGGTATCTTTTATTTATTTATTATCATAAGAAAGTTTGTTGCATGAAATGAGAGTGTGAGTTCATAATGAATGCATTCTAATTTTTATCATACCTTTTTCCTTCTCTTTTTCTCTTTTTTACTTTAAATTAGAAAATTGTTAATGTATCAGTCTTTTTAATGGCTCCATTTAACTTAATTTTACCATATGGATCATATGAGTTTAAAGGAGGATTAATTGATTATGGGACCACAAAATCACTTGACCACTTGATCAAATGCACTTGAATTTCAATGATAACATTGAATGGCTAGAATTAATTTCTTTGAAAAAGGAAATCCACTTTCTGAAATCAATCATGAAACTTGGTGCGACCCTAGTTCATGAAGTTTCATTACCCTGAGTATTACTAAGAACCGTAACGTAGTGATATCTCGAAATATCTATTTGTAAGAAAATATTAAAAAGTCAGGGAGTTCAAGTCCTGCCAGGCCGGAGTCAAATTCCGGATATCTGCTCATGTGAAAACATAGGATTGAAGCCAATCTATCTATCTTATTTAACAATTTCGTTTGACCAATTGGTATATTATTTCAGTACAAGTTTGCAATCATTTCATAATTATCCTTTCAGAGAAAACATTCTTGGGCTACCTTTGATTGTGGTGGATACCAATTAAGAGTTGCTAGCATTTTGTTGTCTCATGTAAAGCTTAGTTTTAGTTTGTTTTATTGTTTTTGCCTACATATAGGTGTGTGTATCTGGGACTGAAGGGATCCAGTCATCCGGATGATAAGTTTTTTTTTTTCAGCATCAAACACTTTAAAGCCTACTTTGATACGCAAGAATGAAACAAGACAGGAATGAAATGTAAGTAAGAATGGAATGAAATGACTGTTTTCATTCCACTGTTTGGTACAAATAGAAAATGACGTAGGACTGAAATGATCATTCTCATTCCCATGTCTAGCCAGACTAAATAAAGAGTTAGAATGGAATAATTTTTATATTAATTTTTCCAAAATACCCTTACTTGTAATATATTAATTATATTAACAAAAAATTATATTTTATTATTTTAAAATAAAAAATAATATAACTAGCTTATACCAATGAATGAATTTTTGTAAAATCTAAAAATTTATATATATAATTATTTTACAAAAAGATACTTTTGTTTGCAGCATTAAAAAAATAATAATAATCATCTTTTGTTTGCCCAAGGGATGTACCCAAAGAACCCAACATCAACAGCCCACACAAAAGTTTTTAGTTCAAGATTACTAGTCAAAAACTGAATTAATTATTAACTTTTATTCAAAAAGAAATTATTTATTTCTGGTGAAATATTCAGTCTAACTTATAGAAAATTTGGTTTCAAACTTTCCTAGAATCAAATTCTTGTGAATTTTTAATACAAACCATTCAGGCTTGATAGCGAGTCTGCAGGTTACAATATATACTTCTCTTTAGTTTAGGTTTGTACTACTACGGGCCAGGGATTATCATATATTCATTCTCAATATGGATACCGGAAGGAAAACAAATTGATCAAGCACAAACCGTAGTTTATTAACATCATAGATATAATATATATGTCTATATCTATATATATATATATATGGGTCGAGTTGTATACCGCAAAGAAAGAGCGCACAAATTGGAGAGAGAGAAAGAACGCGTGTAAAAGACCTGGAGAGAGAGAAAGAACCGTAGTTTATTAACGTCATAGATATAATATATATATATATATATATATATATATATATATATATATATACATTCATATGTGTGAAGATACAGATATCTGGGTTAGTTGGAGGGGAGAGAAAGAGGAAGACAAGGGTTCTTTTTGTCTTTTGACTATTTTCTATTAATTATTAATGGGATTGGAATGGGCATTCAAAATCTCGAGAAGAGGATTGAGTATTCTTGCTTTTCGATGAAACGAGCGTTCTAAGAAAATGTAATGAAATTTCCATTCCATTTTGAAACAAGAGAGAAGGAATTATAAGGTAGAATAGCCTTTCCATTCTTACCAAGCTAAATGACGGGTATTAAGCATTTGTTATTGCGATGGTTGAAAGAATAATACCGAGTATTATTAAGAGACCCCACTCATGAAAGTTCTTTCGTATTTAATTATTAAATTAAAATATTTTTTAAAATATGTGCATGTAAAAAGTTAAAATGAATTATTTAGTACAACGTTTAATTTAGTAATTAATGTAGTATGAAAATTTCATGAGTAAATTTTGAATGAACAAGACTGGATATGCCCACCTAATCTCAGCTCTGTTACTAGCTTTACTCGGAAACCAATGACAAAAGAGAGCATCCGACAACTATCACTCCTCAAATTTCAATGTTAACCTCGCCTCCTACTAAATTAAAAGCTGTACTAGTCCTTGCCCTTTTCAACCGACACTGCACACAATTAATACAGCCAACTATGCCACACTAGAAGAATGAATGTTCTTTCCTCTTTTTTCTTTTTTGCGCTAGTGTTTTGTAAAGTGTGGGCTTGTTTGGTTAGCGTAGGTTTAATAACGCTTACGTTTTCGTTGTTTGTTTTTATAATTTTAAAAAAGTATAAATATGATTTTATTTTCTTAAGTGAAAATAAAAAATAAAAAAAATATTTATTAACACTTGTTATTATCACGAATTTAAAAATATAAAACAATAACGGTGTTTAGTAATATAACATATTTGTTACAAAATTTACATAATATTCTTTAAATTTTTTATTTTATTTTTTATTTTTTTCATGGCAATAATTTTAGGAGTTATTGATTAGAGGGAAAGGAAAATGACTTGAACACGAACTTTTAGACATGGGGAGCAACCCAACCACTCAGGCACCACACTTGCTTCCATTAATATCAAAAAGTCATAAATATAAAAAATCTAATTTAAAATTATAAATCTTCAAAATATCCAATACATCATAAGTATAAAATTAGATATACCAAGACAAAAATATTCCCACCAATTATGTATATAAATACATGTATATGCATGATGTATACATTTATTATGTGATATATAATATATTATATGATAATTTATTATGAATAAAAAATATTAAATAATATATCTTATATGTAATAAAATATATATTGTTTTATAATATTGTAATATTTACATATAATATAATATAAATATGATATATAATAGTATAAAATATCTACTACTTAATAATTTAATAACATTATATTCTATATCAAAAAAAATTTTGTCACAAAAAATAATTTACATTATTATTTAATATATATTATATATTAAAATATATTTTTATCAAATAGAAAATAATATATAATATTTAATTTATTCTATATTAAAAATATTTATTTTTATTAATATTTAATATGCAACTTAGTATATAACACAAATAATATGAATTTTATTTGAAATGAATAGTCTTTATACAGTAACATTAGTGAAAACGTTTCTGCGCTACAGTGCCGAAAACATAAGAAATATCATTTTGATGTTTTCTTTTTTCTTCACAAAAATTGAAAACGTTTTTTGTTATAGAAAAACAAAAACATTTTATTGAACGCGATTTTTATTTTCGTTTTACCTTTTTAGAGATTGACAACATAAAACAAGAAACGTTTCTCGCTACTAAACGCGACTTTAGTACTTTTATTTTGTGTTTTTTTTTTTTTGCTAGTGTACTGTAACAAACTAAAAGCACGATGCATGTGTTAGTAATATTTGATGTGCTTTTAAATAGAATACTGAAGCGCTTCCAAAATTGAGGCCAAAATCGGAAGCATCAAAATGATGTTTTTGTTTGCATCAGCAGTGTAGCGAAGTACTGTTAAATATAAATAAATAAATTTTAGAATAATATTTCTAACTAAACATTCAAATTTTCAAACTTGTAACGCTTTTTACCAAACATGATTTGATGCTTTTTCTTCTAAAAATCTTGTAACAAATTTACGTTACCAAACAAGCTTCTATATAGTGTTGAACACACTCTAAAACATTATTTCTGCTTCGAATCAAAGTAAAAACACAAAATAATTGTGGTTGCCAAACAAGCCCACAGTAAACCAGTGTTATTTGTTCTCATGCATTTAATAACAATGTCAAGGGTACAAAACGTTAAAATTTCCAACAATGTCACATTTATCAAAAGGCAAGGATTCAAAGATTTCAACTTAGAAAGATAAGGATTCAATTATTCAACATATCGTACAAGCACTGTGAGATTCCAATTTAAAGATATCAAGGGTACAAAACGTTAATCAGTATGTCAATGACATTGTCTAGGGTTAGATCAATCTAGGGCAGATAACTAAACAAGAAAAGGTTTTTTTTTTTTTTTTTACAAAAAAAGAAAAAAGCATATCTCAATATCACATTGATCGTCTGGTCCATCAAACTAAACACCACCCCCGAGACCCCATCCCTCCTATCTTCATTTTTTTTTTCTTTTTTTTTAACTCCCACATTTAATGATTGAAATTCTAAAATCAGAAACATGACCAAATTTGAGTTCTAGTAGTAGTCACGATTTAAAACTAAACATTCAAATTACCACAAGAATATGAACTTAGATGAGTGTGTTGATTCTGGTAGCATAATATTTTAACTGATACACAGCTAACCACAAAAATTCTTATAAAAGAAATTCAAAATTTTGTTAACTTTCATAATGCATGAACTTCATGAAATTTTACAATGATAACACTCATAACAGATGAAACTAAACCAGCTGCCTTTCAAAAGTCTGTCATAGACGCAGCTTCATTTGCGAGCACAATTAATAGCCAGAGATCGATTAACACAGGCTAAAGTAATGAAAATCTTAGAATATTTTACCCATAGAACTAATAGATCTGGCTTACAATTAAAAATCCTAGCAAATAGAATTCAGCAAAGACAACAGTTGATGTAATAGGAGAACTTTACCAATCTGATTATAACTCCTGTAATAGAACCTTGTAAAAGAGGTGAGAAAGGCAAAGGCACCAACTTTTTCTGGTAAGTAAAGCACCACCATGTATGAACTATTGGACTTATGTACTATAACACCTGGTGTCAGAATAATGAACTTTGATACTCAGGTCATTCATAAATGTAGTTCATATATTCTCCAGTGCAAGCTTGAAATGAGCCTGGTCTGGCCCTGAACATTGAACGCAGCCAAATTGCTATCATATCAGTCAGCCTGGGAGCTGTGACTACACTCACGTTATCTGACTGTCATACTTCCCAACAAAAAACAAAATGAATTTACGTATTATCAAGTCCAGAATATAGGTCAGTTCCAGACATGAGAATAGGAATAATTTCCTATTTGTCCAACCTAAACCTATCTTTGAGTCCGTCTTACTGTATCTTCATCCGGAATGAAAGATGCTAACTATGTTTTCTTGATTTGCTGCTTCTAGAAGAAAAAGAAGCTGGCTATCATGCAGAACACTTCAATAATACAACCATTCGACAATAACTTCATAGTGATCATGTCTCAATAATACAACCACCCAACAGTGCTTTAAGTTCACTTAGAAGTCACTCTCTTGTCCATCACCTACAACATCAAACGTAGAGAAGTTGCACCCACATAGAACCACCACCGCTAAGCCTTTTCCCAATTACTTGGAGTTGGCTAAGTTGCACCTACATGCACAAACTAATAGACCCTATCTATGTTGACTAGGTTTTTATCTCCCATCTGGAATGAAAGATGCACACTATGTTTTCTTGATATGCTGCTTCTAGAAAAGCTGGCTATCATCCAGAAAACTTCAGTAATATATGTGAGCAACACTCTGGTTAATCAAGCATATCATGACTACTTGTCATCAATAGATGAAAAAGATCAGAGGAAATTTTGGTGACTAAGTCACAGAGCTAGGCTGAATACATCTACAGAGCTCTGGCATTTCTATGGCTGTTTTGAATTGGGAAGATTTTTTTTTGCAGAAAATCATAGTTGATTTACCCAACATTAACTTCATAGTGATCACGTCTTGCAACTACATGCACAAACTAATAAACCCAAGGAGTGAGAATACAGTGGAACTGATTAGAGTTACTGACAAACTTACATTCAAGTTACAAGTCTATCACTTTGATGTAGAAATTCCATCACTGGAAGTTAATTCATGGAGAATGACAAAGTTCATATCAAGGTTCTATAATTGTGGATATTTCGAGTCAATTCAACATGGATCACTAGCATTGTGTAAAATCTATGCTATTTTCACTAATATATATATTTATATATATCTTCCAAAAAACACAGGACACAGGATATGATTATTTATACACAACTCTTACAAAATGAAGTATTTATGGTTCTGTGCAACTAGGGATATTGCAAACAAGACACCCCCGTCTGAAAAAAATATAGACAGCAAAAGCCTTATAAGATAACCAAAAGATGGACATACCTAAATGTTGTTTTTCTGAAACACCACTTGTGCGGGTGAGATGTTAGGCTTCCCCCCTCTCATTTTCCTATTATTCATTCCTTTTCTTACAAGGGTTAATGATGGAGAACAAGGCACGACACAAGAGCGAGAACCATATATGACCCACACTTACCATTGGAGAAGGGGAAAAGAAAGATAGAATTAGGGATTTGAGTAAATTATGGTTATTTTTAGTAATGTTTTCATTTTAGGGATATTTTAGTACTTTATTGTTTTAGGGTTTGTTTATGTTTTGCCTATATAAAGGCTACGATGTAATAAACCAAGTCAGTTTGGGATTATTGAATAATTTTGAGAGTTTGCAAACTCTCCCTTTGTCACCTTCTCCCTCGTTTTCTTTTTGTTCTCTCTCTGGCCTATCTCCTTCACCATGTCCTTCGTTTATCTTCCCACCTCCTCCTTTTAGTCTCATCTCATCTTCTCATTCTCATCCCCTTCTTTTTGTATCTAAACACTACTTGCCCTGCGTCAATTGGTTCTAGCTCCCATGCCTTGTTCTCCATCAGTTAAAGTCATAGAACCCCCCTATATTATCAATTTTGTCAATTTACCCCCTGTATTATAAAAGTGATCAAACCACCCCCTTCCGGTTAGTTCTCATTTACCCCCTGTATTATATCATCCCAGGGCTCGATGGTTAACATTTGATTGAGATAATTGGACATGAGGCTCTATTTGTTTCAACAGAGAATCACTTCTACATAAAAGCTTTCTTGCAAAGAAAAATGAATTTCATGAATGATAAAAGAAAAAACGAAATCTAATTGAAACCCAAAGGACATTATGAAAAACCTCTGTGTTTCACCAAAATATGAACACTAAAAACATGGAGCCTTTAAGAAAGTATTTTCTTCCCCTGAAAAGTCACCCCTATAACAAAATTCTATTAAAACAGAAAGAGCAAAATAAAATGATTATTTATTTCGGAACTATTTCCCATTGAAACTAACAGAGTGCATAAAGCTTCAGCAAATGAAAACCAAAGCTGAGACATGCAGAGTAAACTTTTGCAATTATAGGAAGACATTAAGAACCAGTTCAATTTTCTGTCAAGTTGATCAGAAAACTCATGAAAATTAAAGAATCTAAATATTTGAATTTCGCATCTCACATTCTTTCGATTCTTAAAAAAAGAAACGAAAAACTCACTTGAACTGACTCACTGAACCATAGTGTTGTATAACGCTCAGTTGACTGAAGACTTCTTCTTATCTCAAACAATGAAAATAAATAAAAATCTAAAAAAAATTGCTGCCATTTCTTAGCTACCAAACAGAGAAATAAAGAAAATCCAATCCAAAGCCAATTTAACACAATAAAAAATAAAGCTAAATTTTATAAATATAACTAATAATCACTAATTGTTCTTAATCAATGCTAAAGAAGTCAAACGGGTAAGCCAGAAAGGCCAATGAAGCAAAATGGCCTTGCTCAAAACCAGATTGAGTCCTGGAAATAATTGGAATCGTATTCCTCATGGGCACATGCATCATTTTACAGGTACCATTTTTGTCTATGTTAAATTTATTTAAATAAAGGAAGGCCATTTTGGTAATTTTAATTGTCAACTAACAGACCCATTACTACTATTTGTCCTTAACTATTTGGTAGTACAGGAGGTGGTTTAATAGTATAGAGGGTAAATTGACAAAAAATGATATTATAGGGGGGTTTTGTGAATTTAACCCTCCTTATAATTTGAAACTCGGATGTCAAAAATACGATACAAAAACTCGTATACAGTCCAATAAAAATATCTCTTCAAGCTTCTGCATAATTTCAAAGCAATCAACCAAAATCAATAACTGCAAAGCCGAAACTACAGAATGGCAAAAATTCAATTGTCTTGTTTATATGACCGGAACTGATTGGAAAGAGTTAGAAGTGCCCAAGATAAGTTAATTGAGCTATTCCCATCTATCAGCTTAGGAGAAAGTAACAATAACATAGCAAACATGTAATTTAAACTGGTTCAATGTGGATGGCATAGAATAATGTATATTTACAAGAAAAAACAGAATCTTGTGCCACAATGTAAAGGTATCACACTTTTAATGACACAGAAACTCGAGTAAGTGACTTTTGCCCCTTTAGGTGCTGATTGACTCCCCTAACCCGTCATTCTAAGATAAGATACCCACACCTTAAATATATTTTTTTTTTTTTAAAAAAAAAATGGAAAAAAATAAAAGAAAAAGCGCCATTACCTAGTGTTATTGGGTAAACTTTCACATTATCTACACAAAGTAGCGGCTCTTAGACTCAAAACCATGTTGTCACACTTGGTGATCTGAATTTTTAGTAGCGCTGGCCCTAAAGATTTTTATTTATGTTTTCATTTTCTTTACTAGTTTTATATTCTTTTTATTTTTTATTTTTTTTTCCGGGACTCTACCTCTAAGTTCCAAGCTAGCGCACAAAATGCAAATAATTTTGTCGATTGAGTTGATTCAATACAACAAAGGCCATTAGCAACTCCAGATGGCCGCCATACTGACAAAGCTAAATAATTCAATTTGGTTACTGATTTATTTACATGCAAACAACAATCTGTCTCTTGTACTTTTATAAAGAATAAATTTCATCCATAACAATAGCAGTAGTACATTGCTTCAGCCTTGAATTCAGAAGTTAAAACCACACACATAAATGAAACAAAGCCTCAAACATTGGTTGTAAAATAAAAGACATTTCCATTAAATCCTAATATCGTTATACAATCACACATGTTAGCAAAAAGAGAAAACAGATGGTAAGAACATCCAAAACACAATGTGGAAAAAGATTTCTTGTGCTTTAACTTATCAGTGGTGTAGATGAAAGAAAGTAAGAAGAATGCAACAGAGAAATAAACAAACAAATTGTAAAGAAAAAAACAACCAAGAATTACCCATTTACAGCGGCGAGAACCCCAAACCCAAACGGAGATACCAACACTTCGATTCACGTGATCGGGAAGCTGGGAATGCTCCAAACTATCAAAATCCATATCCTCTCACCTCTGACCGAGGCATATCAATTCATTATAACCCTCCCTCAGTCTAATGATCACAGACGATGAAAATTCAAGATCCAATTCTCTTCAACATCTTTCAATTGGCCTTCAAAAGCTGTCTTCTTTTGATTCCCAAAAATACCACTACACAAACTTGCAAGATCGCTGCAACACCCACAAACATCAACCCAATTTTCTTTCCTATATTGAGCTTCTGCTCCGAAGTTGGGCCGATATAGTCCTGAGTAGTGTTGTTGTGCCGTTTATGCAAATGCGGCGGCGATCTTGTTCTGTTCTCTGGAAGAGGAATACCGCGAGTGCGAATCGTTGGCGGCGGCGGAGAGAGAGGAGGGGGAGAGAAAAGTGGAGGCGGTGGTGATGATGGTGGTGGTGGTGGTGGTGGTGGTGGAGGAGGAGTTGGAGTTGGAGGTGGAGGTGGAGATAGAGACGGTGACAACGGAGGTGACGGTGGAGGTGACAGATGAGGCGGCGGAGGAGGTGATGATTTATGTGGATCCTGTACTGACGGCGGCGAAGTAGGAGGTGGTTTTCCAGGATTCACATTTCCCTGAGATTCCACTGACAAAGCAGAGAAGCTCAACACAACCCCCAAACTGAGAACTAGTAAGGTCAGCAATGGTGACTCCATTCAGCAGCAAAACACAAAAATCACAATCTCAACCAAATTTAGGTTTTCTGATGTGTTCTCTCATTTGGGTTGGTGTCAATTAGTCGAAATCTTCTCCAAATCCAACAATGCTGGCTGTTCAAATAATTGGGTATTTAGAGTTAGGGTTAAGAAATTAGGTGGTAGCTGTTTCTGAATCTGGGTTTTGGTTATAGTTTGCTGTCTTGAAGAATCAAATCAACACAAATGGGGTTTAATCCAAATCGTTGATTCAAGTACGAGAAGACCAGATCGGTTAGGGCATTATCACATTTGGTAAAATTATTGAGCTTCTCAGCTGAATCTGGTCTTCGTCACTCACATAAAATGTTAAATATTTTCACTACAGTTTTTGAACTCACTAATAATTTATTTATTCAAAAAAAATATGAATAAGATAGCAAGATATATATATATATATATATATATATTCTATTTTTTTTTTTTTAATAATCTTAGTCCTGTTAATTCTCATATTTTTTCTCTCTCAACATTATTTTAAATAATAATTACATAGAACGAAATAAAAATAAAGAAAAAAAAAAAACTATTTCATTTTTCTTTTTCACATCACACACTTGCTGATATGACTTGTGAGCAAGTCCTTTTAATGTTTACTGCAGACAAACATGTACTGTAATTGACTTCTGCCTTTTCTTCACGTTAAAAAAAAAAAAAAAAAAAGTCGGTCACAAATGGACATTGAACTTAATTACCAAATTGACCTGTGTTTCAAAATTGAGATCTGTCTGAATCTTATTCACTTGCGGGGTCATCCGAATACCAAAATTCATTGGATACCATGGTTAAAGAAGTCAATTTATCTACACAAAAATAAAATATATCACACGCCTTGTAGATCCCTAACCCTACGACGGTGATTTAATAAATCTGGCGGGTACGATTGGAGCCTCCTAGTATCCTCGTGGATCCAAGATGCCCACTGCAGATATAATGATGTACCCAATAATAAAATCAAACCAAACCTACAAAAAGTCAAAACCCCATATAATGCCACGAATATAAACAAGATTTGAATAATAAAAAGGAGCCACATCATCATAATTTAATGGGTAGATACGAATGGAATTTATGTATATACATACACATATAGTATATTTTGACTTTAGTTAATATATATTGTATATACTTGAATCATTTCTTTCTTTTGCTATGAGTTGGTTTTTTTTTTTTTTTTTTTTTTAGGGTACCTTTTACCATTGTGGTTAAGGTATACATGCACATTCAAGGGTATATTATTACCCCAACCATGAAAGTTCTTTATTCTGCAATAATCTTAGAGTAAAGCAAAATATACTTCTTCATGAGAATTGAACCTATAATCCAACTATAACTTGGGACCATATTTTCTTGAAAATAGGTCTAACTAAATAATATTTTTCACAAAAAAAGGCATTGTCACCAAAGTGATCGAAAGGTAGGGTGCAAAAGTGATAAAAGAGGATTGAAGCGTATGTGAAACAGAAGAACGAAAATACACTTGAAAGTGTGAGAGCAACATTCATTCAAAAAAATTATGTAACTTAGTTCCTATTTCCTCCCCTCAGGAGTAAGGCAATCTCTTTAAAAAAGAAACTTTTGACACCCTTAGGATTGTCGATATACCAACTGGTATATTGTGTTGACGTGACTAGCTAAAGTATTTTGTTACCCGAAACGTACAGTATGGATTAATAATCACTGCTTCTATCGGATGGCCTTAGAATTGAATGAAATACCTTTAAGAGCATCTCAATGCACTTCCTACACTTTCCTTCTACACTTTCAAAAAAGTAAAGTGCAGTGCCCTAGGTTAGCAATTGTTTTGAAGACTCTAACTCGTTACTGTGTACTCTTTTTTTTACCATCCACTTTATTATTTTATTATTTAAAAAATATATTTATTAAAAATATAAAATGATTTTTTTTTTTTTATTGTTTGGGTGTTTTTTTTTTTTTTTCAAACGACTTCATTGCCAAAACTATATTACTAATGGCTATAATTATTTATTTCGATTATATGTTTTGAGAAATAAAAAAATAATAATATTAAAAATAATGATATTACATGTATAAAGAAAAAGTAAATTACATTGCTTCCTACAACCCCAAAAAAAAAAAAAAAACACACACACATTTTGAAATAATATTAGACATTACATTCAATTGCCTCTTTGTGTGTAACGCGCCATAATTTTATTTTGTCGATTCTCGATCCATGCTTTTATCTCTGGTGTTGCAACATAGTTTGAATTTTTTTCCATCATTTGTTTTTCTCAAAGAACTTACTCCCGCTTAATCTCCATCTTCTTAATTTGTTATTGCGTATCAATCTCCTTTAATTTGATTTCTTTTTGTAACTCAATCGCCAATCACCGTGTACATTCTTGATCTATGCCCAAATCGAATTTTGGTTTTATTTTCAATTACGAGATTCGAGTGCTAAGTCATCCATCAATTTATTGTGCTTGACAAATTAATAAAATCATTAGGCAATAAATAAATAAATTAAATTGTTAAGTCAAAAAGTACAAATCTTAATATTTTAAAAAAAAATTAATTAAATTTTTATGCAAATTAAATTATGACTCTTTTGAAATTATTAATTTACACAATACACTATAGAAAACATATACAATAAAGTTTAAATAAATACATATAATAATTATTTATATATTCCGATTTTCAGATTTTACCTTCCTTAGACTCTTTCATCATTCAAAAATAAGTCTTCAGATTTTCCCTCATAGCCCCTCCAAAGTGTATGTGCTAGCTTCAGGGATAAATGACAGACAATAACAATTCCGATTCATTTTATTTTAATTAAACAAATAAAATGAGTCCAAACTCATTTTTTGGATTTATTCATCAAATGGGTTGAGCCCAAACAATATTTGATTAGGCTTTGGAATTGGGCTGGGCCAGTTTAATTGATAATACCTTGATCTAGGCCTTCGTTTGGGCCTCAAGCCTTCAACTGGATTTCAAGAACAATACTCCACCAAACAGGAAGAGGCCTTCAAAAATTTCCAATTTTTCTGTCATTAATTTGAATCACTTCAAGCAAGTATCAATGGACACAAAAGAAAAAAAATTGAATAAAACTTATACATTTCCAACATAATTATTTAGGTGTTAAGTGATGATTGGCCCACGAACAATAGTCCCAAAACCATATAAACATACATCCATAATATTATTTCGAAGTCCTAACACGACATGAACACTCTCCACCTTCCGCCTTTTAAAAAAACAGAGATACTATCCGGTCTAATACTTATTTGTATAGATTTGAAAAAATAATAGTCTCCCCTTAAAGAACAACTATTTTTTAAAAAAATTAAAATTTCAATATTCCTATCATCATATCATTGAAATATCATAAAATATATATATATATATATATATAAACTTTAAATAATGTGGTGTTTTAGTTAATCTAATTTAATTTTGTTTCTCATTAAAAGCAAAACCTTTGACATAATTAATTATCAAATATAATTATCTATCTCAATTCAAATTAGTTTTTTCAATGGAACCACAAACACCGAGGTTGAATTCAAATACTAGGTGGGTTATACAGGCCTAAGCCTAGACTGCAGTGCATGAATCAATAGAGCAAGGAGCATGTTTGGCCGGATTTAGATCGCCAGCAAGCCGCAGCATTTACACTGTCACAGAAATGTCAGCACTAGGACATTGTGTCCTCTAGCTATAGGGACCCCCTCACAGGAAAGGATTGCCTCTTGAGTCTTGTCCCATCAAAAACCCCATTTAATAATAAAAAAGAAATTTAATTTCACATCATTAATTTAAAAACAAAAAATATATATATCAATAAATGTAATGAAAGGGATGTTTAACTTTACTTTTGAATGGTGGCAAAGAGGTAAATTCCACCAAATTGAGTTGATGTTGGTTTGTTGTTTCCCATTTCACCCTCTAAGGTAACATTATGGGTCACCCTGCCTTGTTGATAAAGAGATGTTGGAGCTGCAGAGACAGGAGAAAGGATAATTAATTATGGAGGGATGGGCCATGCATGGACATTTACCCATATTACTATCATAGACATCAAGACTTGGCACGAGGAGGATGCATCATCATCATCATCATACGTGACATTCATTGGAAATTGATACATTTTGTCACTTTACAAGATTAGGTTACAAGTTGAATTCAAGATTTGAATTGAATTGATTTTGAGCATATCAAGTGAGACTTGGTTTCATATTCGTTTTATGGAATTCAATTATCAATTATGAATTCATAATATCAATTTTGAATTTAGCAATTAAAATAGTCAAATTTGAACACAATAGCACATTAATTCAAGTAGCAAAACAATAATGATTTAAGGCCCACAATTTTCAAATTTAATTTATGTAAGTGAAGTGACGGGTTCTACCATGACCCTTCTCACCAGTGTTGGATCCAAGGGGGGGCTTGTGTGGGCATGACCCCCCCTCAAAAAATATATATATATATATATTTTTAATATAAGTATATTTAGCCCAATATTTTAAAAAAGAAAAAAAAAATAGTAATAGTATTAATTTCTAATTTTAACTCATTCAAACAAGTCAAATATGTAAGTTACAATTTTAAAACAAAAGTTCAAGCCAAACAAATCCTAAATAATCACTAAGTCAAAGCACAAAGAACTCTTAAATTCTTAATCTTGCACAAATCAGATAACTCACCCCCTCTCTCCCTTTAAAATTTAACCCTATTTTCTCTAAAATTTTCCAACTCTTTAATCTTTTGATTTCCAATTTTTCCTTGTTTAATATTAGTCCCCCCCAATAAATAATTTCTAGATTCGCCCTTGCTTCTCACATGATTCGGTGTCTAAATCACCACCCTAAAATGAAACGACACTACAAATCTTGTCAATTCATAATAGAAATAAACTTATCGAAAAAACAGAATTAATGTACCAACAAGTTACAGCTGGGTCAACCTAGTTAAAAAAAACTTGAATGAATTCAAAAAATAAATTAGTGGAGGTAAAGTCTCGGACACCCTTATTTATCATGAAATAAAAAAATTACAGCACTACAGCTAATTAAACTCTAAAAGGAAGAAAATAGCTTTTGTAAAATTATGAAATTTACTTTTATGAATTCTTGTATGTTAGATAGATGTAGGGATTAGTTTATTGTGTTCAAATTAGGTTGATAAATAAGATAACACAGTTTTTAAATTACTAAATAATGAATATTAATATATTAAAGTAATAAGGATTTTAAAAATATTAAATAAATATTTAAATTTTTTAAAAATATATATATAATCAGGGCGTGAACGAAATAGGTTAATCACTAAATATGCCTCCGCCCTAAATTCACTTCTAATTTTTAATTATTTTATAGTATCCGCACCAAATTCATTTAGAGGGCAACCAAACCCATTCCATTAGGGCGCGGGGTGGTGTTGGACCAAACCCACCCAGTAGGGGAAAATTGTCATGGATGGGTGGACTTAATTCCAAATCATATACAGTATCATTTACCCTATTTGAGTGGAGGCTGATTGTCAATCCACTGAATCATAAACAGTATATGATTATTTATAGGATAATGCTTATATATCCTTGTATTTTAATGGTTTATAGTCAACGCGAATCTAACGGTTAGATCTTATGTAATCATAAAGTGGGTCCATGCATGCATTTTGAAGGCTGGGCTTACACCAATATGTATATAGGCTGCCCTGGAGCAATAAAAAAACATAGTAACCATATTAGCAAATTAGTACAGAATCACGAGACCCAAAGTCACATAACGCAGAAACACAAAGTTCATAAAAGGGTGGCAGTTAAAACAGGCATAAGTAGCATTCCTACCCTCCCAAAAACAAACCCTCTACAGTATATATATAGATAGATACAGACGTATATATATTATATATATATATATATATGTAGTGTAGGTGATGTGTAGTAGCATTGTAGGTCTTCTGTAGGAAGATTTTTTGATGGAGAAAAGTCTGCATGAGGTATCTTGTCCTGTAGATATATTGTCTCTGTATATGTATTGCATGTATACATATACATACGTACATACATATATATATATATATATATTTGGGTACTATTGCCAGGTTGGTGTTGGTAGACATAAATGGATTTTAGCAATCAGAAACCGAATCTATCTCTAAATTTTCTTTCTGCAACACCCTTCTCCAGTCCGTACGTTTTATCTGCTACTACACAAAGTTCATTCATATCGTTCGTGAAAAAGAAATCTAGAGAGAGAGAGAGAGAGAGAGAGAGGTGCTTTAATTTATGCTTTCATATTAATACTTTAAGAGCGTGCCAAACGCTGTGAGGTTTCAACGTCACGTGACAGGTCAGGGGAAGAGGCGTGGTATACTGGATTGAATGAAAAATTCCAGCAGCTGAAAGGAGCTAGAGAGAGAGTGTGTGTGTACTGTGTGTAGTGTGTGTGTTAGAGAGAGAAAGAAGGGCACATAAAGGTTAGAGGCACGCAATTTAAGGCGTGGCTTTCCTTCAGTGGGAGCAGGCACATCTCTCTCTCTCTCTCTCTCTCTCTCTCTCCTTCGTGGAGTGTCAAAGCTTGTCTTGATCAGGATATATAATACTCTAGTCTCTAGTGTGCATCTCGGCGTATCTTAGCAAAAACACCTACCGTTGTCAAATTCCTATTTGCTTTTCTCAAGTCTAACTAATTAAAATAATTTAGTGACTTTTTAATGTTAGTAAATTATCCAACATAATAACTATTCTCAGCATGTTTAATTATATGTTTACTAATGATTAAGTAATGACGTTAATTTTACCAAGTATATAGACGCACTACACATTTTTACTCCACCATGCACAATAAATTTAATTATTGTAGTTTTGTGGCTAATTAATTAATACCCGTCTTATAGATCCATGTTAAAATTTGAATATGTCTAATGAAGAGCAACCCTAATTTGAATATGTCTATTTGAATTCATGGTTGGCAGTAGTGTTCGATATTATTCGCGATCTCGGTGTAACATATTCGGATGAATATCAGTATAAATCAGTCGGTTTATGAAGATGTGTAATTGCGGCGATCTTGTGGATTAATGTGTGTGTGCAGGTGGCATTAGTGAACAACCATACTGCGCAAGTTATAGGTGCACAATTTCACATCCCTTGAGTGTGGAAGGAGCAAGTATTATATGTAGATTTAACATACTTCTATAATATAACGCGTTTTAAAACTGTGATAATCGTAAATTCATCAAAATTTCAAATTAAGCTAGTATCAAGATGGGTAATCAGCCCTGAAAAGAACCAAGGGACTCAAATTGAATTCAAATTATTGAATCAAATTAGAGTATCGATTCTATAAGTTTTGATTATATAATGATAAGTTTGTCATTTTTTTTAATCTCTTTTCTATAGTAAGATCTTATGTATATTTTTTAAGAAATTACTTTTAAAATGCATAAAATAATAAAATAAATTGATAAATAAGTCAATATATAATTAAAAGAATATAATATTCTCTTAATTATATAATTTAAACTTAAATCACATATTATGTTAAGAGTTCTTTCTCGCACTCTATGGACACTCTTGTTCCAATTCTCAGTCGGTGTGATTTATATTTTACCACGTTCGGTCTCTCGATGGCTGTAACTTTAGGTTCAAACTTTTTATCATTTGACCAAATTAATTACATTTACACCCCAACTACAGCTAATATGCAGCAAGTTCGAGGCAGATTGAAAAGACGTAAGAGGGAAGGGAGATGGGATGTGTACAAATTTGGTGGCAGGTCTCAGGTGATACTACTACCACCACTGTCTACCCTTCCTTGTACCTTCTCTACTTTCCTAAGCTAAGCTGTTTTACACAATCAATCTTATCCTAATCACCATTTATTTTTACAATTTACCATTACAACCACTTTCCACTATTGTCTTCTGCACAATCCTGTATTAACAGTGTATATAGTCTGTGATAAAACAGACTTTTGAAAAATTTAAATTAATCATACTGCAATTTAAATCTTACATGTATCATGGGCTATGCAGGTGAGATATGATTCATTGTATTAATTTATACACGATATAATAATTGGTTTGTAAATTTTTTTTTATGAACTGACCAAATCAGTTAATTTACACTCATTTGTGACGGAATTATCACGACTACTAATTCTGAGTTTCAAAGAGGCTGGGATCAAATCTCATCCCAGACTTAAATTTTACCTATTTCACGGTGGTGGGAAGTGTCATTCAATGAGAAGACATTTAAAGAGAAAACAAGGAATGCTGTATTCATTTAGAGAGTACGTTAGAATCAAACTAACTTTTTAATGTTTCCTACAAGTTATAATTAAATCAAACAGATAGAATCCTCGAAATTGAACTAATCCAAATCCGAACAAGAACGTTTTAGTTCGAATCAGTTTGATATGTATGAATTTCATGCATGGTTCGGTTTGGATTGTTCCATGGCCTTTTTTGACCTCTGTAAATTACGAACCGAACTGATGACATAACAGAACCAAACTGTAGGATTTGGGATTGAATTACTTTTTGAGCTCAATCGATCAATCAGAACTCAAATTCGAACTTCTGATTTGACAATAGTTAAATTCAACTCAAATACCAATCTCAAATTCAAACTCATCTTAAAACTCAAGTTTGGATTTGAAGATATAGAAAAAAGAGTAATTAATAAGACTTTTTTCCTGTTCCGAGATTCATTTCATCAATGTGGGCTCTTAGGAATGTCCAAGATGAACTGAGAAAACGAACACAAATTCAACTATTTTTCATTCAGAGCATGTGCTGCCACCACCTTATTCATGTAGTTAAATATGTAAAATATACCCTCTAAATCAAAAGCGCGCGCGCGCGCACAATATATATATATAGCTAATTCCGAGGATTGTATTACCATATGTCAATATATATAAACATAACAACATTGACCATCCAAGTAAAAGAACAAAATAAAACCAACACCTTCGCTTTCTCCATCTTCCTCTGATTTGTCTAAGAAACATCAAAATCAGTTAAACAAACATGGGGTATGTTACACCTAAGAATGTCAGAGTCTAGCCATGTCAAAACAAGCAAAACTACCTTCCTTCTTTCTGTGAGCCACTTTCTCTAAAATTGATCTGTGTTCCTAAACCTACATCCACCCTTATCAGTCTCACTCATTCCACAGTGCAAACATGGGGACCTGATGAACCAAACCCAAATTGTTCCCTAGCCGATTGGCGCTCGCATGAACACCAACACTCCCATTGTTGCCATCTCCATACTTCGGTCCCTGCAACGAGAAATAGGCCTCGGAGAAATCTCCTCCAACTCCAAACTCACCACTCAATCCGCCCTGCCCCTTTGGACTTCCCGGTGCAGATGAGTTTGCACTGCTTGAGCCGATCGCCAATAGCTCATTGTTGGCATTTGTATTCTGTTGCTGCTGATTTTCAATCTCGGCGTTGGCATTCCACACCATCTCAGTCAATTGATCAACAGAGGGTTCACCATTTGTTATGGCAAGGATAGGTGGTTGTGGAGAAGCCGATGAAGCACATGAATTGTAGTCCTCTAGCGAAGTCGGAGCAGAGTCCTTGGAGGAACGTTTGGCAAGGTCACCGGCTATGAGAGTCGAGCTTGAGCAAATTCTCTTCACGTCGTACCTGCTGATATCGAAATTGGTCACAGCACTGGTTCCCCTGAACTTAATTGCTGCAATATCATAGGCCTCAGCAGCCTCCTCTTGTGTACCTAAATCATACCATCAATGATTAGTAGTTGAAACCACATTGTTAAATCATTAGTTTAAGTGAAATAATTTGGGATAAAACAAGTTTCATGCAGTTGATTTCAGCTAGCTAGCAGATGAATTTGTTCTCAAGTCCAATTATGAATCAGACCAATCAACATGAACTTCCAAAACAACACTAAATGGGCTTATTTGATCAATCATTATTAGAATCAGAAATATAGAAAACACAACAGTGTCAATCTTAAACTCTTATGATTCAACGTGATTATTTAGAATTATTATATATACTTACGAAGAATCGTCTAAAGGGGCATGAAAACTTACTGAATGTGCCGAGGTACAAGTCTTTGTTGCCTGCAACTCTGCCTATTCGAGCTTGCCACCTTCCATGCTGGTGGTGTCTGCCAATTAAAAAAAGATGTTTTGGTGGGTGAACTTCAAATGATATATTAATTAAATAAATTTTTTCCCCCCTCTTTAAATCCACAGTACCCTTTTACATATTTGAGTGCAGGACTGTTGATAAAGTATTTTGATTTTATTCTGTAAATATGGTCCCCTTTATGTACATACATATACTGTTTGGTTAATATAAAAGCACATTTATTCTTATATTGTTTGCCTATTATTGCCAACGATAATTGTAAAGGCTGCAAACTCTGTAAAAATAATGGAGACTTTTTTACACAAAAGTTGGTCTTTCCTGCCATTACCTAGTCACTCCTCTGTACATAGAGGCCCCTCTTGAAAATCCACTGCTTTTCCTGCAACGGAATTAATAATTTAATTAATCATAACTAAATAAATTAAAATCATCTCATTTGTGTAAAATTAGAAAGAGGGTTTGCTGATTTATTTGGAAAATATACCTTCTTAGGTTGGCAACAAACTCTTGTCTGGTCATGTTCTTCATCTCTTCAACCTCTTTTTCATATGTGCTTAGCTGATGAGTATACAAAAAAAAAAAATCAAAGGAAGCCCAAGTCTAGTGACAAATTAAGCATGTTCTATTTTTAGCTATTTCTATCAAATTCAGTCTTGTAATTAAGGTCTTGGTATAATGGTAATGGCATTGACATTGACCAATGTCTTTGACAACAAACACAACCCAGGAAGGAGTCCATGGAATTCAGATCACCACCACTTGAGGGGACTCTTTGCCTCGGTCCTGTATTGCTAGTGTAACAATCATACGATTGTCAAAGTACAACACCATCAAATATAATTGTTGAATAAATGATGTGAAGTTATTGCATAAGTACTATAAAGATTCAGGTTGATTCTATGACATGTGTACAGGTTTTTTAAATGGTAAGAAATGAAGATAAAAGCTTCTTAACAACTTACAGGAAAATTAATATGAGTAGCTGGACCCCAATACTTCAAGGCAGCCAAATCATAAGCTCTAGCTGCTTTATCTTCCTTATCATAGCCACCTGATGAAGAATGAAGGACAATTAATATACACACCATCCAAAGATTTAATCAGCAGCTACCCACATAGGCTGTGCATATATAGCAGTCCCATACATATATATTATAGTATTTATATTGTATTACAAAGTCAAAAGATAAATTAATAATAATAATAAATAACAAAAAACATTGAAATAGTCATAGAGGGTTCACCTACCCAGATATACTGTTTGAGAAAATAGGTGAAAGAAGACCCCAGAAGTTATGCACATGAAATGAAGCCGTTAGTATATTCTTGAGAGAGAGAGAGATGGAATAAGTAGAGAGAGAAGTGAAAAATCAATAAGTTGAAGGTCATCTTTTCACACCTTGCCTTCCTTTCCTTGTTTGTCCTTCTTTTCTGCAACTGTTGTCCCACAAATGGGCCTCATATCTTCCAGTCCATCGATGCCTAATAATTTAATTGTCATTACACAAACATCCACATAAAAAATAAAATAAAAGGGTTCCATAATAAATTTCAATTCAAACCAACATTTTCAATAAAACGACAGAAAAAAAAAGGAAATAAATTAATGAAGTCTTAGTACCTCGTGACACCTCGGTACCTAGAAGTTCTTTGGCCAAAACTATCAATAGATTTCCGAACAACTGGTTCTCTAACCCGAATTTTTCCGGCCGGCCGTTTTAGGCCCTCCGTGGGCGGCAAAGCCGGAGTCACCACCATACCCGGGGGCTGACTTGGACTCATGGTTAGTGACAGAGACTGGAAATTACTCTTACTTGCTTCACCCAAAGGCTTCTCCTCTGAGAATGGTGTTTGGCGCAACCATGACTTGAACTCAGAAACTGAATTAGCTGCACTATTATGATCAAATGGTACATGGTAGATGTGATTACCATGGTTGGTGTTTGGATGGCAGCTCTGGATTTGGGGTGTTTGGATCATAGTACTACTTTGTGGGTTGTCATTGTAATGGTAAGGTTGGATCAATTGAGATGGGTCAGTGAGAGTAGACTCTCCTCTTTCAATCTCTCCACCACCATTAGTAGTGTTATTGAAGTTTGGTGGTGCATTAACATTGATTCTATCTTCTCTTGTTTGGCTATAAACTTTGGTGTCTTCATGAGCAGAGTTTGTGTAGCAACAACCCAAGAAATCTTCCAGCTTTGGTCCCTCTGTGTTTGGATCACTTGCACCCATACTGTTCTCAAATCTCCAATCTACAAAATAATCATCCACTATTGATAGATTCAGGTTAAAAAAACACACATCCCACAGTCACATGCTATTTATATGTGTTGTAGATTTGGAATATGTATATATATATATACATGCATATCTGTTCAACCACCAATAGGGGCATGGAAGTGTCATGGGCTTAGAGTTTCTCCACTATTTTTTAAAAAATATATAAAAAAAAATTGCATGGAAGTATATTTTGGTGAAGCTATATATATGTGTGTATACATGGTGATATATTTGTGAATATATATATAGATATATGCATACCTTCACCACCATCAGAGCGCCTGAAAGGGTCCATGACACAGAGAGAGCCATCAGAGCGCAAAGGCATGACAGACAAGTGAGGAGAGAAACAATTTGGTCCTTGGTCTTCTCTCCCAAAAGCTTCATGATCATCATCCATTCTCAGGTGCGGAGTCAGAGAGAACCCTAACCAATTACTCATACTATGTTATCTATCTTCACAGTACCCTAAAAATATCTCACAAACCCAGAGCACAACACAACACTATACCCCTTCTTTCTCTCTCTCTCTATAAAACTCTTTGTTTCTCTCTCCTCTCTCCACTTGGGTAAGTGGGGCTTCAGCTCAAACTTCAAAACTAGGGTTGAGATATATAATACTAATATTTACTAGTGGTTAAAACAAGAAACCATGAACAAACATAATATGTATTTCCATTCCATCATCACAAAACCCAACCCTAACTTGTGTATGTATATGGGAAACAAATTTAATTTTGCAGAATATATATACGGAGTAATATATATATATATACATATATACGTCTGTTCTGTTTTTGTATTGAGGCCTCGATTTTCGTTCCTTCTTTAATTTCTTTCTGAGTTACAGCAGGAGGGGGTGGCATGAGAGAGAAGAGAACAAAACAGAGTGAAGGAAGAGAGAAGTATGGAGCTGTGGTAGAGTCCACATGTGACCCATGATTGTACTAATTATCACCGTTGATCTGATTCCATCAACGGTGGATGTAAGTCAGACATGTTAAGGAATTTCTGGGAACGGTAAATTTGTTACCATTTGGTCCACTTCAGACTCGGTGGCGAGATATCTGCACTCGTTCGTGTAGATTAAATGTGTACTCGCTAGAGGGCACTTTAGGTCACCACAATATAGTACGTATTATATGCAGAAGTTCAGTGCTTACGTTGCAATGTCATATTACCAAAATGCCCAGACTGCATTTTGGAAGGATATGGGCCGATTACAGGCCCAAAGTGGACCGAGTAAGAAGCCCCACATCCCAGTTCTGTGACGGCCCATAAATTCCCCAGACATATATCCTTTTTTTATATGTGAATGATTCATTCACTGAGCTGCCTTCGTCTTTATTTGAAATAAAAAAAAGTTTGCTGTTATATTTGATACACTCTTTTAAAACCAACCACTTCAACCTTCAGTCCTCGGCTGAATCGCCACAAAAACTACACAAACTAAGAAAGCCCAGAAAGCTGTGCCCAAGCCCAAAAAAGGGGTGGGTCATGGCCCATGGGCATAATCCATGTTCTAAGAAAGCCCAGAAAGCTGTGCCCAAGCCAGCCACCCATGTTCTATGGGGTAGGCTACCTTTTATGCGCATCAATTAGGAAGATAATGGGGATATAGTCTACATTGAGGGTAATACTAGAAAAAGAAGAATGCCAAAGTTAACGCGAATAGAGTTAGTAAAGAATGTTAGTAACATGCGATTTGACTGCTTTGATCCATGTTAGTGTAAATATGGAGTTAAAGATCCACCTAACTGTTATTTTCTCTACAAGTAGATGCTTATCTAAGAAGGAAACTTCAAACTGAGAGGGATAGATTTTAGTCATGTTGTGTGGTTTGGTTGTGTAGCCCTAGACATAGAGGCCACAAGTCCTAGTCAATGTGTAAACTGCAAAAAAAGATACCCACAGTTGTGTGATATTTTCTAGCCCAATTAATTAATAGTGCAAGGCCCAAATGCTCACCTTTCACCCCTTTTAAACTCCTTTACTTGAATAAACAAGTCAAACCTTTGAGTCTCAATTTTGGCGCAGAGTTAGGCAGTAGAACACTACTGTTTCTTTAGAATATATAAGCTGTAACAAATTGAAAGTCAAAGGGTATTTGGTCATTGGTATGGTAATAATTGTTGCATTATGTAAAGATATGAAATGGTTAATTTTATAAGGTCAAACAAGCTAGTGAAAATTGAGGAAGAATGCCTAAGCTGAAGAATAGATCTCAACAAAGCTGCAGTCAATTTCGTAAAATTAAAGCACCTTCATCTTCATGTGATGCACTGATAATGGCCTATTGAATAGGTATATATATATATATATATATATATATATATATATATATATATATATATATTTTATATATTTATCATAGGCAAAGTTACAATTAAAATTATGCAATAAAGTAAAATATCATGCTTAATTGCTTACAATGAGAACAAACAAAACCTTATAGTGCTTTGAGGCCAAGCAAAGAGCATATGCAAGTGCATTGCATATATCTCTTATTACACAACATATAAATATATTTATGTGTTTGTTTGTGTGTGTGAGAGAGAAGTCAAAAGTGCATGGGATTCAAATCAAATACGTACGTTACAAAAGATCGAAAACCTGCCCAATGAGAGCTGTGGACGATTTTATTTTGTTAGTCAAAAATATTGAACATCAAATGCGTTTGTTTTGAGCTAACCAAACTGGTTGACTAACCCAAAATCTAGTCTCATAGTTTCTGCTAATAGCTTGATTCGAATTATTGTTTAACCACTTAAAAGGATTTTTATTTTATAAATATGTTTTTAATATGTTTAATACTCCAAAAGTATTTAAGCAAGCCCATATATATCCTTGCTTAAGTTGAAATAATGTGAATTTAGCGAAATGGTAAAATTATTCCATTGTGATTTAGAGGTTATAGGCTTAAAACAAAGAAACATCGTCTCCGAATGTACTAGTGAATGCCTATCTAATTATAAATTAGATCTGTCATATAGTATAAATTTCAAGCTACACGCATTAGATCATGGAATATGAGACAACATTCTTCAATCCAAGCACTCCTATCCTTCAATTACAAGTCCACTCAATTATTGAAGTCACAAGAATCCACTTTTTCTCGAACAAGGCGTGAGAAACGCACTAAAAGCAGAAACTCCAGCCCACCGCACTTGCTTCAGTGCGTGTCCATCTCCCACAAAAACCTCCCCACTTTCCTTCACTTTTGAGCTTTCATATTTAGACTTTTCATAAACTATCACACCAAAATCAACATCCACACACATATGCATATTAGTCTCACAACCATCCCAAACTCGAAGTCCAAAAATGGCCTTCAACAAGCAGCCCAAAAAACCCATTTTCTCTTTACAATCCAGCCTCGCCACCACCCTTTTCTTCATTGTCCTCTTCACCATTCCAGCTCTCCTCCTCCTCCACACCCCCACCACCTCCCTCTGCACCACCTTCTCCCCCGGCAGAAAGCCATGGTCCGGTGATCTCCGAACCGCAGAATTCTCATGGAATCGTCTAAACTTCCCCGAAAAACACCCCCCACCGGCCTCTCTCAAGGTCGCTGTTTTCTCGAGGAAATGGCCCATCGGTGCCACCCCGGGTGGCATGGAGCGCCACGCTCACACCCTCCACACTGCCCTTGCTCGCCGCGGCCATCAAGTCCACGTCTTCACTTCTCCACCTCTAGGTGCAACCGTTCCATCTCTTTCTCAACAACTCATCCATGAAGGAAGTGATCAAATTTTGTCACCAATCATTCATTTCCACGAGGGTGATCCGGGGAGGTGGCGTTACAACAAAGCATGGGAGCAGTTTGAGGAAGAGAACCAGCGAGAGCCCTTTGACGTGGTTCACTCGGAGAGCGTGGCACTTCCTCACTGGTTAGCTCGCCGCCTTCCCAACCTCGCGGTCTCATGGCATGGCATAGCTCTCGAGAGTGTCCAGTCTGACATATACCAAGATTTGGCGCGTCGGCCAGGTGAGCCTGCAGCTGCCAACAAGAGCCTACTAGGGTTGATCCCAAAAGTGCTGAATGAAATTAGATTTTTCATCCATTACTCTCACCATGTCGCGATAAGCGACAGCTGTGGCGAAATGCTAAGGGATGTGTATCAGATCCCTAGCAAAAGAGTTCATGTGATTGTCAATGGTGTAGATGAGGCTGACTTTGGAGAAGATTGGAGATTAGGTCATGAATTTAGGTCTAAGATTGGCCTCCCACAAAATTCAAGTTTAGTCCTAGGTGTTGCAGGTAGACTAGTGAAGGACAAAGGCCATCCTCTACTATATGAAGCCTTTTCCAAGCTCATGACCAAGCACCCTAATGTCTACTTGATTGTGGCCGGTTCGGGACCGTGGCAGAACCGGTACAAGGAGCTAGGTCCACAAGTGGTGGTCCTGGGGTCCATGAATCCATCTGAGCTAGGAGCCTTTTATAATTCGATTGACATTTTCGTGAACCCTACGCTTAGACCACAAGGACTCGATCTTACTCTCATGGAGGCCATGATGAGTGGAAAACCGGTGATGGCGTCGAGGTTTGCTAGCATCAAAGGTACTATTGTTGTGGAAGATGAGTTCGGGTTCATGTTCTCTCCGAACGTTGAATCGCTATTGGAATCGTTGGAGAAGGTGGTGGCTGAGGGTGCCAAGAGGCTGGCTCAGAGAGGGAAAGCATGCAGGAACTATGCAGCTTCAATGTTTACTGCACGTAAGATGGCATTGGCATATGAGAGGTTGTTTCTTTGTATCAAAAATGAAACATTTTGTACGTACCCTTAGCAACATACATACTTTGTAATTTTAGTTTTTTGGGGGTTTACTTATTTTGATATATTCTTTTAGCTTCTTCTTCTTATATTATCCAATTAATTTCTGTATTCAGTCTAAATCTGGATGTCTATGAGAAATATAGAGATAAAGAGTAATGGTATTTATAAGTCACTATTTTTTTCTTCGCAGTTTGTGTTTGTTCATATTTACCTCGAAATTTCAAACTGTGTGATTAGGTCTCTGTGTTAGAAGCTCTTTTGTACGCACCGGGGCCAAGTAACATTTATATGTGTGGACACTGCTTAACCTTGTTTTGAACAAAACTGTGAACAACTGAAACCTAATTTGCACAATCACACGTTTCAATGACTAAAAATAAAATATTCAATACACATATAAAACAAGTACTTGTGTCTAACAAGAAACTATTCAGCTCAAAAGGATGAAAAATTGAACCAACTTATTCCTGGAACATATCATATATATTGTGGACAGAATCATGAGATTCAATCCTTAGATATGTGCAAAAAGTGCCTTCAAATTGTAGGGCCGTGCGAGATCAGGTGGTCCACTCCACATTAGACTGGCAAATTGTTGATAGGCCAATTCAGTTGGATGACTAGAGTCAAAGAACACATATTCACTGGCATTGTTGCATAATTCATACTCTTTCACTTCTCTCTTTCCTCCACAGGTCTGAACTCCTCGGAAACTGCCGGTGCCGCAGCATGCAGACTTGCCTTCCTTGAAGCCTTCACATCACAATCACAAAATGGGTATTATATATGTACTTAGATGCAGGCATTATATACAAATATAAACATATAATTATATAAAGAGATTGATAAAATAGTCCTGAAATATTACTGATACCATATTTTGATGGGTTGTCAATTCTTTCACTAAAAGGAGTGTAGAAGTTGAAATTTGAATACATAAATCCTTCCAATTGCCTCTCTAGCCTATGGAGAGTCTTGGAAAGTGCCTTATTGTGTAGTTTTACTAAGGATGTGATTTCTTCCCCAGCATTTCTTGAATAATTGAGTGCTCTAATACTTGGTGAACAACCCAAGGGCCCCAAGCTAAGAAATCCAAATTTCCTCCCTCCTTTCTTGTATATTTCCTGTCAAAATCAAAATCAACAATGCCGAAAAAATCAGAACCAGAATGAGGGTGTCCAAAATCACTACATTATAGACATAGGGGAGGGAGGAAGGGAAAAGAGAGAAAGGAATTGGAAATTGGATGAAATTAATGTCACTAATTACATTGATCACAGTCGTCAAGTTTCCTATCACCATCTCCACATATTCTACCTGAGAATATGAATGATAGAAGCTGGAGTTTGTCTTAACAGCACTCAAGTAATCATTGTTCCCAATACTAAACAAGTATATAGAATTCGACAGCAGTTGCTTTGCTTCTCTTTCACCTACCTTCCTCCTCAACATCTTCTCTACATTGTCAAAATAGCTTAGTTGTGTTTTAAGGTTAACCACCTAGAAAACAGAAGACAACCATATATGCTATCAATGATCAAATGCTTTTCGCTGCATAACTATAGAAAAATAGCATTTTAATTTTCATGCTTATACATTAATGCATTATATATAGGTACATATTTTGAATTTTAATCCAATTTGGGGCATGTAGTAGGCTATACCAAGGGGGAAGACAGTTACGTGAAGTGATCTCAGAGAAGGGGACTAAAGCAGAACATCACATACCATCCCTGGATAAATTTCAACCAAAGCACCAGCTCCACCAGACGCAAAGTTGGCCCCGAATTCGTAATGTCGATGATTGCTAGGTTGTAGATATGGTGGAATCAGCGGTAGCTTTGCATACTCAGCTGCAACAACGTACACTCCAAGAGTATGTCAAAAGATATTTAACACTCCCTGTAACAATTCAAACCTTTAAAAGTAGTTGGTGTTTCACATAGTATTAAAGCAAGTAAGGTGTAACCAATACGTTCTAGTCATGGTATAAGGCTATAAGCCCTCCTCCCCCTTTGGGGAGATTGAATGTTCGACACGGTGGGGGCAAAAATATATATAGTGTGTGTGTGCTTGAACTTTCAAAAAAAAAAAAAAGGGCTTAATGGCATTGTATTGTCCTTGGGGGATTTTTATGCACTTGGTGTTTCACATGGTTTCAAAGCAAATAAGGCACGAGGGAGGACGATCTACAGGTCCTTTTCATGCTAGGAAGCCTCCTTTGTTAATGGGCAGAATTGGATCAGGAACAGAAGATTCATTTCAACGACACAAATGCCTTGCAGAGTCTCATTTATCTGTTTTGTGCCCTCTGTGGCATTTTGTTGTACACCTTGTAAGCAATGAACAATTCTGTAATGTTCTTTGCTTTTGTGTTTTGTCTGGTACATCCGAATGTGGTAGGACCCATGCCCCGCTTAGGTCATTTCCATCCGGCATCCTTGGAATTCATCTTAAACCTCAGAATCCGAAGGATGTACCATTGCACTTGTAGAGGTTAAACTACAGGAACACTAGGGCAACCCCAACACCAGTTCCCGGGTAAGGCACGGGCAGTTCAGGAAAAGCAGTGCTTGAATGTGTTTGGAGTGTCAAAGTAGGGACCTCCTCCTCCACAGCACCTATCTCAAGTTTTAGAGTAAGTAGTGTTTACCGGGAGAAGCTAACTAATTTATAGTTGGGTGCTGACTAAATCAGGATTGTGACTTGTGATCTTACCAATAAAGTCAGGGATGAGACGACCATCAGAAAATCTTCCAGTGGGATACTTGAAGAATGTTTCGCCATAGGGCCAAAAATTGGCCTGGAAATGAGTGGTGGTGTTGATGTAGTTGTTGTTTCCGGCATCAAAAAACGAATCACCAAATATGAACAGGGTGACATGTTTGTCATTGGTGTGGACAAAATAATTGTAGCAGCCCTGGAGGAGAAGGCTTGCCACCAAAACCAGGACACAGGAAAGAAATGTTAACCCTGCCATGTGAAGCTGCTTCAATTTATGTCACTTTCTTCTTGATTTGGTATGCAAATTATGAGGGAATTGTGTGTCTGTGTGTGTGTGTGTGTGTGTGAGAGAGAAACTGGTAGCCATTGTTTTTGTATATGATACCATTTTGGCTGAATTACTGTTTGCTAATCTTTTCCTCCAAGCAAAAAGAATCTTATCCTCCACACACTTCAATTATTGCCATATGATAGAATTTTTTGTCAGAGATTGAATAACAACAAAGAATGGTCGTATTATATCAACCATATAAAAAGAGAATCAACTGGAAAGAAAGGGTCAAATTTTATCATTAATCATACAATTTATATAAACCACTCATTTTAGAAAAGTTTGTGGTAAGAATATTAACACATATCTTCATTCTGTACACTTCAGCCATTTTTTAAGAACAAACTCTGTTTCAGAATCTGGGATTTGATGTAGTAATGCCTTTTGTTTTGAAGATGCATTAATTTAAATTTATTGATATTGCATTGTTGTGTCATGCTATGAAAAATAAAAAAATTAAAAGGAAAATTACGCTAGATAAATTTAGGAATCCTAAATAACAAATAGATCAGTTTTAAAAGTTCATTTATTAAGCAAAATAATTATAAATATATCAATATTTATTACTCAGGTTCAAAATATCTCACTCTTATTTTAAAAAACCAAAATATTCTCCTTAAAATTATATAATTTCAATATAGTAAAATAAATAATTAAAAATTAAGGATTAGCAAATAATAATTCTCTATCACTCATCTTCGTCAGCCACTAACGTGCAGTACCACTCACCTCGCCCTTGCTTTCTCTCCACACACATATATAATATAAATTTGTAATTATTCTTGTTCAGGAATTTGAGATCTTATTTGAAGCTTGCTCCTTTGCGTTGTAGCGGAAGGTGTAAGCCTTTGTCGTTGTCACTCGTCCTAAACGTTTCCTTTCCTAGTGTAGCAATTACTTTCTGTCCTAACATTTACTTTGTTCCATTAACTATTTTATTTCATTAATGTTGGTTAAGTTTAGTATCCTTTGCGAGTTAAAGTGTAGGAGTTTACTTTCAGTTGGGTTAATGATAGGAAGTAGTTAGGAGCAAAGGCTTGTAACGATCAAGTCTTGTATTTTGTTTTTATCTATTTGTTATGGTTAATGACGAGAAGGTTACTTTTCCTTGAACTCCTCACTGTATAACTGAAAATGCCAAAAATAGCATTCACTAAGAGTGTGTTTGGATATACAGAAAATAAATGATAATATTAGTTATGAGAGAAAAGAAAAGAAAATATAGTAATAATTTTTACTCGTATTTGGATAAATAGGAGAGAAAAGAAAAGAAAGGCTAAATATTATTGTTTGGATAAGATAGAAGAGAGAAAAATTAAGTAATAATAGTCACAAAATTATTGTCCTATCCTTTCATAACTTACTTCATACATTATCCATTTCTAAAATCTTGCTACTTTTTTATAGTTCAATGCCATAGGTAAAAACAAAAGTAAATAATAATAATAAGTATCACGAGGTTAAGATGAACCATTTAACATGGTTGAAGGAAATAGCAGTCTTTAACCTTTTTTATGAGTACGTGAAAAATTTATTTTTGTTGTATTTGTTATACATATCCGACTCAATCCCTTCCCATCCTAAAATTTTTAATAACTTTTAGCATTATCATATATCATTGCATTCCACTAAGCATATTAGGATATAAATGGAATTACATTTCTATTTGTTAATTTATAGAGGCACTTTTATTATTAATAATTTATAATTTACTATCCCTCTTTATCTCTCCCTATCTTCTCAAATTAAGAGAGAAAGTATTCAAGGAACTATCCCTAACAATCCTCTCTTTTCTCCCTACTTAACCCACCCAAATATACTCTTACACTATTCCCTCTTTTCTTTTCTCCCTCTATCTCTCCAAATCAACCCTACCAAACACACCCTAAGTTAAAGAAGCTCTTTGATTGGAGCCGAAGTGCCTAAGTCAACTAAAGCAAAGTTTACAAGCCCACTAGACTGTAGCATCAGGAATATTTGCTTGACAGTGTAAAGTTCTGCCTCAACCACCTCAACCAGCTTAGTCGCAAATCAGATAAATAATGTGGGATTACATATCCCCCACTCATGACTTTGAGTCTCCCACGCATGACTCTCTCCCTCTAACTCTTCCACGTAACTCATAACTCTCTCCGGATGGCTAGGACTCGTTTTGACGACCTCTCTACCTTTTTTTTTTTATATTTTATTATTATTTTTTCCCTGGCAAGGACAAACAAAGCTTAGGTATTACAATCACTAGCAGCAAGAGCAACTATATCTACTGGACTATGTACAAGCACTACATCAGACGACAAATGGCACTTCGACAGCTTAGCGAAGACATGAGCCACCCCGTTGCATTTCTCAAGATACGGCTAAAGCTACGCAAGGAGAAGCTGTGAAGCACTGATTTAACCATTGGAGCCACCTAAACTCTCCACATTTCACATGTACCACAAGTTCTCTCACTCTATAACTAAACATTTTTTTTTTATGTGCATTTGGATATAAAATGAATATGAGATTACTTTTGTCAAGCGCAGAAACACAAATTTATGTATTTGTATTGAAGTTGTGAAATACTCCTATAAAATTACATTGTATAAAGTGACTTTTTCACTAATTCAAATTTTAAGTTTTCCCATTCCCTAATTCGTTAAGTTAATTCATGATCAATTTGATTTAATAATAATATAATCCAACTCAATATAACCTATAACATTTTACATACGTTTTTTTTATCATTTGTTTGTGACACGATTAATCAAAATATTCTCTACATAGTAACATGGAGTGATCTTGTATAATTATCTGAGAACAAATTTTTTTTTTTTTGGAGAATTTTTTTAGATTTACAATCAAACAAATCTTAAAATTCTTGATTATCTCAAAATTCCCCCACCTTTTCCCTCGTTTTATGTTTGATTTTTTTTCTCTCTTGATTGCTTTGTCTTTTACAAAGAATCAAAGGCCCGAATTTTCTTCTCTGGCGAACCTTTTTACTTATTTTATTTTCTTTTTACAGTGAAAAAAATAAAAAAAGGAAAAAACTCTGCCCTTAAAGTCTCAGAAAAGAGCACAAAAGAGGGACACGAGAAAAAAGCGAAGCTCACTAACGAGAGAGGGGAATATAGTATATAAGATGTGGAAGAGCAAAGAGGAGAGTATAATGCTGCAGAAATGAACAGCAACAGCAGCAATAACAGCCACCCGAAACAAGATCTGGACCCCCAAAGCTCTGATCACTACTCTCAACCCCATCCTCACCCTCTCCAACCCCAACTCCAAACCCAAACCCAAACCCAAACCCAAACCCAGCAGCGCCGCCCTCGTGGCTTCGCCGCCACGGCGGCCGCTGCGGCGGCGATGGGTGTCGCCGTCACCGCCGGTGGAAAGGGAAAGAAAGAGAGGGAGAAGGAGAAAGAACGGACGAAGTTGCGCGAGCGCCACCGCCGCGCCATCACGAGCCGAATGCTCGCCGGCCTCCGCCAGTACGGGAATTTCCCTCTCCCGGCACGCGCCGACATGAACGATGTTCTGGCCGCCCTTGCCCGGGAGGCCGGTTGGACTGTTGAAGCCGACGGCACCACTTATCGCCCCTCTCCTCCGCCTCCTTCTCATATGGTTGGTTAATCATTATACCCATTTCTTTCTATTGAAGTTTTATCTACTTTTATCTTCAGTTTGTGTGTATAATTTCATCTCTTTTGCCCACTCTCTGCTTATACTAGGTGGGTTTGGACCCATGAGCTATTTTAACTCAATGGCAAAGGGAAGATATATTAATAATAATAATAATAAAACTGGAGAGTTGGTTGGGTCTTAGCCACATTGAATCTAAAGGATTTTGTGGGTGTAATGAAATTTAGTGGACAAATTAATTATTGTTTTTTTTTTTTTTTTTTTCCCTCGTCATTTTGTATTCATAGGCCTTATATGCAGTTCCATGAGTTTTTGTTAAAGGAGTTCCAATTGGAAATTCAGGCCATATATGCAGTTCCATAAATATATGAGGGGTGTTGCTTTTTAATAGTCAAAACTAGCACCAAAGGCCTTTGAACAATTTAATAGAATTATGTAATTCATGGAATGTGGGAATGTGAGCTATTGTCAAGCAAGAAGGAAGTTAAATGACCTTTTCAAGTGAGAAGTTGACAGGTGTTAGCCTTTTTGTGCAGAATAGAATTTGAATATTCTTAATGTCCAGGTTCAAGAAGTTGATGCAACCCTTAATTTAGATGTAAGGGATTTTTGGTTTATTTAAGCCATCAATTATTAAGGTGCTTGAGCTTTTCAAGTAAGCTCTCGGTTCCACCATCTCAACTGAAGCTTTCACTTCCAAGAATTTACTCTCTTTTTCCACTTAATAGGCCTGCAAACAAATGAAGTAGTGGATTCATTGTAAATGTTTCATTCTGGGGGTGGTGAGAGTATCAAGTCATTGGTTTGAAGAGTTAAAGTTCCATATGGAAGTGATTCATGTTTTGATCATATTTTAGTTGAACTGCATGAAGGAATGGGATAAAAAGTGATATTGTATTCAATTCACAAAGTTGTTCAAGGGATGTCATGCTTTCTGGAGGATTATTTTTGTGAGTAAATGCTTCATGAATTTTATAGATCTGGCTTGGGGAGACAGCATGGTGGGATAAACTAATAGAACCTTTTGTTGGTCATTGTTATTAGCCAAAACATACAAGATTTGAAAACATTAGTTCGAAGCTTTCAGACATGCAAATCTAGTGAATGTGTTCCTTAAAATACTAGGTTATAGGGCCCCATTGACTGCAGAAGCCACTTGGTTTCATGTGTGGTCTTTTTATTGGCGCTGTTAGGGTCACTAAGGACCAATCTCCATCTTTGTTGTGGTTGATTTTTCTCGTAAATGATAATCACCTTCCATGTTTCAAGACTAAGGATTCTTTAGTTGTCACTGATTTATATTTAGATTAGTGCTGCTAATTGATGCCCCAAATTTCGTCGATTTTAATAGATATGTCGAAGTCTACGGACATTTAAGGTGGATTTTTTGGCCAAAACTTGGTCCAACCTTCAATATTTCAGCGCATGCCATTCAGAAGCTAACTCTAGAATTGAGGTTTTCATTCTAAGCATGCCCACGTCGAGCTTCCCCATTGGGACCTATGTAAAAATGGATTCCACTAAAGTGCAAAATATTTTGCTATAATGATTCAATGAACACGTCTACAAAAAAACACCATTTTGGAGTAGCATAAATAAATTATGAGTAGAAAAGTCGAATAAGGAGTTGTTCGGTAACTTGGAATGATGAAAGAACAAACTTCTGATGGAGATTTCAGAGTTGGACCGTAAAAGAAAGGATGGAGTGTTTAGATGATGTGGAGAAGTGCCGGAGGGAGGAATGCAAGGTGAAGATTGGTGAGATAGCTATGTTGGAGGAGATATCGTGATGCCAAAAGTCTAGGGCTTTGTGGCTTAAGAAAAGGATAGAAGTATGAGATTTTTCCATAGATTGGCTGAAGCTCATCGGAGGAGTAACCACATTGGGAGAATCCATATCGAGGTGAACTGTTCAGTAAGGAAGAGGATGTTAGTAGAGGGATTGCCTCATTTTACCAACAATTTTACACAAAGAATTCCAGTTGGAGATTTTGTTGAATGGTTTGGAGTTTGAGAGCATTTTAGAGGAGGATGGAGATTGGCTTTGAAGAGTTGCAATGGGGACAATGCTCCATGGCTGGATGGTTTTACCATGGGATTCTTCCAACAGAACTGGGTTGTGGTTGGGAAAGAGGTAATGGATTCTATCAAAGGTCAGTTTGAGAAGTATATGAGTGCTGCTTTTATTTCTCTCGTCCCCAAAACGGTGGGGCTATTGAAGTTAAGGACTTTAGGCATATTAGTTTGGTTAGTAGCATGTACAAACCAAAAGCTAAAGTACTAGCCTCATAGTTGAGGGAAGTTATTGATGGTGTGATTTTGGAATCTCAGAGCATATTTGTTGGAGGAAGACAAATTTTAAATTCACTTCTGATCACTTATGAGTGTGTGGACTCCATGTTAGCAGTGGGGTGTTGGGAAACGTAAGCTAGATGTTGAGGAGGCTTTTATGATCATATGAGTTGATGTTAGTTTATTTATTTATTTATATTTATTTTTAATATATATATATATATATATATATCGGAGAGGATAGGTTTTAGTGAGAGACAGAGAAGGTGGACCGTGGATTCGATTTTGTCAGTTTTGGTGAACGGGTTCTTTTCTAGCTCCCAGAATTTGAGGCAAGGGATCTTTTGTCCCCTTTTTTGTTTATCATTGCGATGGAAGCATTTAATAAGCTGATGCGGAGGGCTGTGGATTTGGGGTATTTAAGAGGATTCAAGGTAGGCAGGGACTCTTTTAAAGTTGGAGGTATTGCATCTTCTTTTTGTGGATGACACCATCTTTTTTTGTGAGGCGGCAGAGGAGCAGTTGAGGTACATGGGGTGTGTTGGTGTGTTTTCAGGCCATCTTCAAGCTGAAATCAATCTTGGGAAGAATGAGATTGTTCTAATGGGGAAGGTTGGTGGGATAACCTATTTGGCTAATATTCTGGGGTATTGTAGCTGGGCGTACCTTAGGGGGCATCATCAAGGAGGGTTGCCTCTTAAATCTAGTTGTGGAGCAGTTTGAGAGGACACTTGTTGGTTGGAAGAAACAATATTTTCGAAAGGGGGCTGTATAGTACCTTTCGAGTCATCCAACTTACTTTCTCTCATTGCTTTGTATTTCTACATCCGTTGCAAAGAGGAATGGTAAACTGCAAAGAGATTTTATATGGGGTGGCATGGGCAATGAGTTCAAATATTAGTGAATTGGGAGAAGGTTTGTAGCCTTATTGTACTTATTAAAAAAGGGTTTGTAGCCTTATTCAACTTGGGGGGTTGGGTGTTAGGAGGTTTGATCCATTCAACAAAGCTTTGTTGGACAAGTGGCTTTGGCGGTTCGGGGTGAAGAGGAACAGATTATGAAGGAGAGTTCTCCAGAGCAAATTTAGGGAGGATTGGGGTGGTTGAAGCTCTATGGAGGTGAGTTCTCCAGCAGGGGTGGGGGTTTGGAAGCTCATTTGGAAGGGGTAGAATGAATTTTCAAAGCTTTTTTTTTTTGGTTTAGGGTGAAGAGTGGGGGGCATATTCGATTTTGGGTAGATTTTCTTGGTGTGCAGATTCACCGCTTGTGCGTGCATTCCCAGTGCTTTTGGATAAGCAAATCTCGGTTGCCGACTGTTATCGGCTTGATAACGGTAGGGGGACATGGGTTGTGCACTTTGAGAGGCATCTTTAGGATTAGGAGATGGAGGATATTGCTGGCTTTACTATATTGTCAGAATGTGGTTGGGAACAGGGATGGAGCCAGAAATTATGTTCAGGGGAATAAATTTTTTTGAGGCAGGGCAATTTTAAAATTTGAAAGAATTATACATACAAAAATGATTTTTTTTTTAAATTTTTTTTTTTTTTTTTTTGGGGGGGGGGGGTGTTTGGGGGAGGGATTTTAAAGAATTATACATACAAAAATGATTTTTTTTTTTAAAGTCGAGGTGGGGGGGCATTTTAAAGAATTATGCATACAAAAATGCAATTTTTTAAAAGTTGAGGGGGGTCACGTGCCCCCCTCGAGCCTTAACTGGCTCCGTCCTTGGTTGGGAAGGGCTTTGATGAGTGGTATTGGATGGATTCCAGACATGGGAGATTTGAGGTGTGATCTTTCTATCAGAGGCTTTTAGATGATCGGGGCCATCTATCCCTTGGAAGGTAGTTTGACGTGCTAAATGCTAAAGCCCCTCTTAAGGTTGCTTTCTTTGGGTGGACGGTCGTTTTGGGGAGGATTTTGACGATTGATAACCTGTGGAAAAGGCGCCAGATTGTCGTGAACTGGCGTTATATGTATAAAAGGTTTTGAAGAAAAACTCTTAGAATTCACAAAGGTATATGATTTAGTTATAGCAGCATGTTCAATAAAGAGAGATGAATTTTATTTACACTTGGAGAGTGGCACAAGGATAAAAAAATTTAATTACTGTATATATAGAAGAAGATAGGGTTACTTGTAAATACTGTAACGTAATTTCTAAAGAAAGTCTCATAATTCAACATCAAATGGAAAAAGAGAATTGTTACATGGACTCCAATCATATGGGATAAAGGTAAGGATGATGATGATGCTATATTTTGGCCAGTTGAAGCTCTTCACTTCGGTTCGCTTTGGGTATTCGTTTGTTGTTGAAATGATGAATTCTCTGTATTTTATATGTGCATAATGTGTAATGTAACTGTCACGATGACATGATATTGTTATTACCACCATTTAACCTTATGATTTTTGCACAGGGGGCATTTCCAGTTAGGTCAGTTGAAAGCCCAATATCTGCTAGCTCTTTAAAGCATTGTTCCACGAAAGCATCATTAGACTGTCAGCCATCAGTTCTTGGAATTGATGAGAGTTTGTCATCGGCATCTCTTGATTCTGTTGTAGTTGCAGATAGGGATGCAAAGAGTGATAAATATACAAGTTCTAGCCCCTTAAACTCACCTGAATGTTTGGAGGCTGACCAGGTAACTTTTGTGGGCTTTCTCTAATGTGCTTGTCTTGAACTTGAACATATTTGTACTTTTATGATGTAGGTATTCTAGAACAGCTTTTAGTTCCATTCTTTGTTCACCTTTTGGTGGACATTTACTGGGAAATTCCTTTTTTAGGGATTTTTTCTCTTCCATGGCGATGCAACTCCTCATTAGTTATTTTAATGTCTTGTTTTTGTTTTTTTGTTATAAATTTCCTTTTCTGGTTGATTGCGTGTTTTTAGATTTACTTTCTGTATGTCATGTAAATTGAAAATCTTAGGAGGTTTGATGCTATATAAATATTGTAGGTTGGCTAATATATATCTTATCATGTGTTAAGAAACCGGCATGTGTATGATTGATAAATGAGGGTCTGACGGAGAGAACACAGGTAGGTGGACAGGGCTCAGACTAAGGTTCCTCTAGGCACATTCCTATGAATGTGGAAAATAAACCGAATTAGTAGATTCAAACTGGAATTTATCAAGTCATCCGCCAGGTGAAAAAACATTAGCATTCCATCTTCTGAAACCAACACCTTTGATGTTATTTGTCACACAATAATTTCTATATGCCTATTATGGATCTGTGGGCTTGGTATTGATAAATTTTTAGGTCTTTGGTTAACCTAGTCAATTTGATAAATTGATTTTAGTATCATGTTTATTTCCTATTTTCAGTTGTAATATTGAAACATATTGCAAGATTAATACGAAAATTGCAAATAACCTATCTGCACAATTCTATAAAATACAACTAAACAACCACCACATTAATACGAATTTGATAATGATAAGAGCAGATATGAAAATTTTAGGTAGCTTTTATTCTTCATTCAAAGGACTAAACTTAATGCTATAAACATTTGTGATGTCCTCAAACAATAGAATTAGAAGGCCATTTTAGGAAAAACTACAAAAGAAATTTCATATACCCTTAGATATTTATATTATGCAGAACAATTTTTTTTTCATTTTAATAATCATCTTCTTATAACAAATTTTCTTACTAAAAAATGCCTTGGATCATTTGTAGCTATTTTATATTTAAACAAAACTGGCATTTTGGTTTTAGACAAAACAACTTACCTGAAACAATTGTTGGGATATGCAAAACAAGTTCAGCTATTATTTTGATAAAATCATAAATTTCATTATAAGACCTAAGGGAGACTGAACCCGTGTACCACTTGATGATAAGGGGGTCCTAAAAGACTAGGCTCTTTCCTAAAAGTTTAAGTCTGCTTAGAAATCAAGGAAATAATTGGAGGAGAAAGAATATCCTCCTGACAGCCAAAAATTTAGGAACTCAATATCAAATGCTTAAACTTAAAATGCTTAAACTTATGTATTGGTGATTCTTCTTCATCAAATGTTCTATTCCGAATGATCCGTGCAAGAATGAAAGTGATAATTTCCATTTCTGTCTAGCCCTTTTCTTAATATAACTGTGTTAGAATATTTTAAATAATATGTTGTATTCAAAATGGAATATTCTAAAGTGGGGCATTCTTATAAATGTCCCTCAGTTAATATATTTAAGTATACAAGTGTAGAGATGAGAGTATCTCATTCTCTCTCTTCTCTTCTTTTTACCTCTGTCTTCCCTTTCTACCCCATTTTCATACAATATTACATTTCAACTTGGTATTGGAGTATCTGATCAAAGTCCCGGAGCCATCACAGTACCTTGGAGAACGTCGGAAACAACAGATGTGTGTTACTTTGTTTGCCTCATCCACCAGTGGTAATAACCATAGGATTACTCTTAACATCTTCTACAACACTTACACATTTTTTCATCCAGTGATAATAAGTATGTTTTCATGCTTTTAACAATGCTTTTTTGAGCCTTTCAATGGGCATAATTCGTGTCATCAAATGATGGAGGTTGTGAAAGTAATCCACCCTCTCTTATTTCAGATTCCACATTTTCGAAAAAACATGTTCAGCAAAAGTTTTTGGAAAATTGTAAATGATCAAACTCATGATATCGAGAAAACTGCTGTGATACTAAATTAGGAAACAGTTACAGTTTTGCTCTGATACTGAATGTGAAAAATGATGTCCACTCTAGTATGCTCAAACGCCACACAGCATTTTTCTTCTAATAAAAATCTAGCAGTTTCCACCCATGTGGATCCTCCATCCTTCATGACCCAATTGCGGCCATAACAGTGGATGTACTGGAGATATCCGTACTGCTCATGGACATCTGAGCCACTGATGTGATTGTGATTCTGTGGGGCTTCATCGCGAGGAAGTAGTCCTTTGTATGAATCTTCAATGGATTTGAAGATGAAAATATCCAAAAAAAGGATCTAGAGGCCAATTAAATGGATCAAACTAGTTCTCATGAACCATCAACCATGTAACAAGCAGTGGATGACACCCACCATTTGAGGTTGATATTTCTTCCTTGATTCTCCATGCTCAGTTAGTGATGAACTCTTGTATTTTGGACTGAAATGCAAAGAGAAACAAGGAGGAGGTTCACTAGGATCCAAAACTTTAACACCCTCCAGGCAACCCACTTGTGCTTAACCCATGCCTAACTCCACCTTCATTGGGAGAGGAGCTTAAAACCTTCCACCCACACGACAAGTGCATGCTTCAAATACTAAGAGGGTTCCTCATCTAACAAGGTATTAGGGCTTTACTTTTGGTACTCTTAAGATCAAGTCCTGTCCATTTGTGTTTGTTCCCCTATGATGTTAGTTTGTTTTTACAGCATTCTTGAAGTTCATTTTATTTGTTGTTTGTAGAGGGAGTTATGTGTGAGAGCCTGTGAGAGTTTGATATATATATATATATAATTTTATTAGGCCCATTTCTTAACATCTTAAACTTTTGGCACAAGTGGTGATCTACTGAATAATGTCATCAAGTTATGGTAATAACAAGGATATTTCATTATATCATAGGTGTATTTAATATGATATTTGACACTTAGATGTTGATGTTGACATGTCTATTGAGACTCTGTAGATGATAGATTGTCGCTTGAAATATTGCATATCAATGAATACTTAATTCCTTTGACCTGTGAAATTTTAAGGCATATTTTATTGATAGTTGCTCATATTTGATATACACATTGGTTATGAATTTCATGGTGTCACTGTATGAAGACATTGGTTCTGTTTCAAGTCGTACAATTAGAAATACCCTTGATAATTTGGTTGATAATTGCAGCTTATGCAAGATGTTCGTTCAGGGGAGCATGGAAGTGATTTTACCGGAACTCCCTATGTCCCTGTTTATGTAATGCTTGCTGTAAGTAGCTGCTTTTCCTGCTTTGGTTCACTACTTATCATTAGATTTACAAATTACAATTACTAGCAGGCACATTCTCTATCCCCACCTCCCCCCTCCTCCTGCTCCTCCCTCTTCTTCTTCTTTATTTATTTATTTATTTTATTTGTGTATTCTGTATTAACAATTTGTGTAACCAGTTTGTCTTCATGTTCACTGATTTTCTTAATTCTTATTATTGAATGTTATTTCTCTGGTCTAGACTGGTATAATCAACAATTTCTGCCAGTTGGTTGATCCCGAACGTATTAGGCAGGAGTTGAGATATCTGAAGTCTCTGCATGTTGATGGTGTTGTCGTGGACTGTTGGTGGGGCATTGTTGAAGCTTGGAGCCCGCAGAAATACGAATGGTTTGGATACAGGGAACTGTTTAACATCATCAGAGAGTTTGAGCTGAAGTTGCAGGTAATTAAAGATTTCACTATTCATGTTTAGTTTATCAACATAAAAGGATTTCCCTGCCCTTTTAAATTTCAAACCTTGCATATGGGAAGCATTCTCAAATTCATGACTAAAACCTGCCATCAAGTACCTCTAATGTTCATCTTTTTTGAACCACACTGAGCTTCAAGATGCATCACAATTTTCTACGATTTCCACTGCAACCAGGTTGTCCTCTGTGCATGTAAATGTCAAAGATCTCATCAAGATATGGCCTCATCAAGTTTGAATATCTTCTTTTTACCCATTCAAAAATGCATGAAGAGTACCTAATCGGCTAATCCCAATTGATGTATGGCAAGAATCTCCTCTTGAAAAGCAGTTAAATGGGTATTAAATCTCTTCTTTTCTTCTGAAGGTTGTGATGGCATTTCACGAGTATGGAGGAAATGATTCTGGTTGTGTGCTCATCACCCTGCCTCAGTGGGTGCTGGAGATTGGAAAAGAAAACCAAGATATATTCTTCACGGACCGTGAAGGAAGGAGAAATACGGAATGCCTATCTTGGGGTGTTGACAAAGAACGAGTAATGAAAGGAAGAACTGGTATAGAGGTACTAAATTATACTTATATCGTAGCACCAATCTTCTTTTCTCATTCTGAACAATATTATAATTAGTTTTCTTTTTTACTTCAACTCTACCCCTCCATTATTCCTTTTGGCCTTCTTGTCATCTTGTAAAATTTCATGTTAAATGAATGGCACCTTCCAAACTTCTGAAGAAAATTGCAGTTGACCCAAGTGGAATATATGTTACCTCTTTGTTAAGGATTTATGCTCCATATAGTCTGTATATAAGCCTTTGTCGATATGGTGGTCAAACAGCAGTTGTCCTTGTGTATAGTTCTCCAAGTTCTAAAGAGGTAATTGCACATATCTTAAGTTCTATGTCAGGCCATCTGATGTTTTATTCATTTGAACTCTCTAATTAACAGGTCTATTTTGACTTCATGAGAAGCTTCCGAACAGAGTTTGATGATTTGTTTGCCGAGGGTGTAATTTCTGCTGTTGAAATTGGAATGGGAGCTGCTGGGGAGTTAAAATACCCTTCTTTTTCAGAAAGGATGGGATGGAGATATCCTGGCATTGGTGAGTTTCAGGTATCTGTTGAAGTAAACCCTATGTTGTGTCTCTCCATTCGTCTATATGTACATGAGCTCCCATGAGAGACTGGAGAAACTGTTTGATTTTGTATTATGCATCTTCTGATCTTAATACTTCCTGCTTCTCATGTGGCTACAAGAGTGGTATGATGGAATAAGTTGAGACTGTTCATTTGTAGCTCACCATGACTTGGTCTCCTGTTCTGTTTTCCTTTCTTTTCTTTTTCATTTTCCTGCTGTGAAAATAAATTTTAGCAGAGAACATCTTACGGGCATTTAGTTGTTCCCTGGAATTTGAGTGGGCCCATTTTGTTTCACAAAGTATTTAAAACAAAGTCTCTCACTTACAATGGTGCCACAATAGAAAATGAGAGAATGAACCACATCTAATGGTGTGCAATTATTCTTAGTCTTCTTGCCATGACAATGTTTCCAAACTTCTTAGCTTTAATCATGACATGCTAATTTCAGCAATGGCTTCTTTCAAGATGAAAATTTTCTACCTTTGAATGTTTTTTCCAACCAGAATTGAAGAATACAACTTCTATGGGACAGCTAATATACTATTATTAAAGCTTCTCAATACTATCCTAACTTTTGAGTTGAGTTACTGTGGAGCATACTTTAGTATACTCTGCTTTAATCCAACATTCGGGTTGTCCACATGACTGCTTAATACTTGGTCACAAGAAATAGGTACAACTAAGTCTTCCAGGTGTTTAAGAAGATTATGATGTAATATTTGTGGGAGTACTCACGTTGGAGCTTTTCCAGTGGATTCACAACTACGTAAGTAGATTTGGGTTGGGGGGGTTAAACCTAATATTTTAATTCACTAACTCTCCCTCTCTTCATACTCTCTAATTCCAACATGTTAAGTCAATTAACTCTCCCCACTTCATATATCCCTTCTTGTAGTTGCGCTTTGTATTTTATTTTCAAATTATGGTCCAATTTTTATATGCTTAAAATTTAACCTCCCTTGTCACCTCCTGATCTTTCTAGTTCTTATATTTTTCAGAGGTTTCTTCAATCCCGTGCATATCCAAGCTTTATAACATGGTTTTACTGTACCAAGTTCTTGCTGCTGTTTGAACATACTAGTTTGACCCCCTAGTTTCTTTAAATTTCAATTCGTTCACTTCAAGAGTCTTCAAAGACCATTTTTAGAGACTCTTTTAAAGCGAGCAGCTATTTAAATTACAATTCATTCACTTTAAGAGTCTCCAAGTACCATTTTTAGTGACTTTTTTTAACAAGCAGCTATCTCTTTGCACATAATGTTGTGTCTTTCGTCTAACCACACCTAATGCTATTTACCATTTTTAGTGACTTTTTGAAATAACATGAGACATGTTATATTACAATGGTACTGGCAAAGAATTAGCTAACTATGCACTGACATGTTTGAGGGGAAATGCTAAATCTAACCCACGTGCAGGGTGGGTTCAACAATGTTGCATTGCATTTTTTTACCTAGTCGTCGGATTTCATTTTAATTATCATGGAACAATCAATTTAATGTCTGAAATCAACTGTGGTCTATTTAGCTTAATTCTAGTTTATTTTGATATTTCACTTTTTTATTTTCTAGAATTTGAATTCATGCATCAATCCTGTATATTTTGCTTTGTACTTTCACGACTCTTTGATGAATGACCTGTTAAACTTTATGTTAGCTGTGCCAAACTCCATTGTATTCTCTAAATAATCCCAGTGACACAGTATCAATCTTTTTACAGTGCTATGATAAATATTTACAACAGAATCTAAGAAAAGCCGCAAAACTGCGTGGGCACTCATTCTGGGCCAGGGGGCCTGATAATGCTGGTCAGTACAATTCTAAACCACATGAAACTGGATTTTTCTGTGAACGAGGTGACTATGATAGCTATTATGGACGCTTTTTCCTCCATTGGTATGCTCAGTCCTTGATAGATCATGCTGATAATGTCTTGTCACTTGCAAGTCTTGCCTTCGAGGAGACACATATTATTGTTAAGGTACTTATTTCACAATCTATACTGATTTTTAGGATGCTGATTTGCATTGTAGCTTATGTTCGATGGAAGATAATTAACCATATATGGTATTATCTCAATACTATGACCTATCGGAGTACTGTGTCCATTAAAGTTGCTGGTGTTTTTAATTAACTCCATCCATTATCCGCTTTAATACTTCTTCAAGTTTCCATGTCACAAGTTAGTTCCTGATTGACGCAGAGCTCGTGTTCACTTATTTGATGCTGTGCTAATAACCTGTGAATATATAATGTTAGATTATTGAGGTTGTCATTCTTCTAGATGCATGTACAAGCTTGAGTCTCATTGAAGGTCTCTTGAAGACTGGTGGTGTGGTCTTGAGGTGTATGGGTTGAATCAGTTAGTGTTAGGTTGAATCTGGTGGTGGTTGTCACTGCAAGGTGATCAGAGCGATTGATCTGGTGATAGTTGTCATCGGGACACTGATTAGAGAGATTGATGTGGTGGTGGTTGTCATCGGGACGATGATCGGAGGGACACAACTTCTAGTGGTATTTTATGTGCATAAATATATTATGTATTACTATGTATTTGATGAGAGACTAACAAAAATGCGATTAAAGAAATGCGTAGCGGGAGTGAGAGAAAGGTATCGAGTGACTTTGCATAAAGTGACTAACGAACTTTGCATTTGCAAGTCATTTTTGGTCCAAAGACAGTAAAAATGTTTTACTATTTTTTGTGCAACCAAACACTAGAAATTGTAAAAATCATTTTTTAGAAAATGTTCTGCAATGAAATGAACAGAGCCTTGATGGAAATTGAGAGGGAAGAAAACATAAGTGTCTTGATTCTCACAATATATGGGATTAGTATTGTTACATGATTACAGTGGCTATGTAATTGGGTCTCGAAGGAGCTTCAAGTAGATATCAAATTTTGTTAACCACACAATTATATAAGAGATACTGCTGTATCTCTATGTTTATTGGGGTAGACCTTGGAGAGAAGTGATTCGTAATTTTGTAGGACAGGACGTTTGTTTTGACGAAGGCAGGAGAAGGCTAGGCAAGATATCCGGAGAGAGAGGCATTATTCACATTCATTTTCTAAGCAAGTTTGTATTTATATCAATTTTCAATGTGCCAATGATCTAGACTTTTTTGTCATCACACCAGGCGTGCAACTGTCTCTCTTTTGATCGTGGTGTGAACAAACTAAAGATGTGCGTGGAGTTACACCATCAGTTGCTTACATAGATCCAAAGTGTTGCTAAGTTTAAGTGATTCACCACAAACGTGACAGGGAAACTATCTGACAAGCTTAATCTCTAGAAGTGTGTAGATAGTGGTCCTGAATCATACTGCGGTGTCTTCTATAAGCCATGTCCTCTCTGACCAATTTGACCACCTTTATGATGGGGAGGCCATATAAAGAGGCAACACCTTGTTACAGCAAGCTCATCTCGAACGGTATACGGGTACTGTCTTAGTCAACATGGCAAGTGGTCATTTTTAGGTGGTTTTTACAAAGCCATTTATGGTTGTTTTAATCATGTCATTATTTTCCTCTGCAAAATCTTTGCCTCTGCTCACCGGGCCTCCTTAACGATGAGACTCATTCTTTCGCCTTGATGTTTGGGCCTGTTGTAATTAGTCCACTCACTTGGCTGGATGTCCTTCCATTAACAGACCCTACGGTCTCATCATCTTTGATTGTTACAACTGCACACCTTTCATCGGACTCTGTGACCCATTACATTCGGTGTTTAGTGATTCACAAAGGAGTGAGTTGCTAATACTTGCGTGAGGAGTGGTTTCGGTTATGGGATAAAAGTGTATACCTATTGATTATGTTAATATTTTTTCTTTTCATGGTGGATTGATTTATTGGTACTACAGCACAACTTTGGATTGATTTAATGATACTAGGTTGCAAATTTTAACTCACCCAATAAAAAATTCTCCATTTCTCAAAGGAGAATGGAAGGAATCATACTTTCATGCTATATCTTAATTGAATTATATGTAATGATCCTTAGATTTGATTCCTACTGGATGCACGGAAATGGGATAGCAGACATGTATGGTAGTATTTATTTATTTTTTAATGAGAACGGAAAGGGCAATTGACTGCAACCAAACCAGGTTTTCATGAGCATTGTTGGGTTCTGGAGTGCCTGTCAAGTGCACTACATTCCATGATTCCGCAAGCAATGGAGTTTGTTCCTTTTGGTGCTTTCCATGTAAAGACGGTTGTTTAATTACTTGTGATGGATATGATTTAAATATAAATAAAATTTAACCATAATCAGTTGATTGACAAGAATTGGACAAGACCCATTACTCCACTTATCCCTCATTTCCTGGGGTCATATATCATTGATCTGTAGGCTTTCATTGTGCCACCTCAGAGATATGGAACTGTAAACAAAAGATTCAATTGTGCAGATTCCGGCAGTCTATTGGTGGTATAAAACTACAAGCCATGCAGCAGAGCTCACAGCTGGATACTATAACCCTACAAACCAGGATGGTTACTCCCCAGTTTTTCAGGTTCTTAAAAAACACTCGGTGACAATGAAGTTTATGTGCTCAGGATTGCAGGTCTCTTGTCAGGAAATTGATGAAGCATTGGCTGATCCAGATGGCTTGAGCTGGCAGGTAATTTCCCTTGGTTATGTCCTTTTCACTTCGTGTTTTTGTCCTAATGATGTATAGCTATTTCTTTATTTAAGTAATTCCAGCAGACTTGGTTCAATATTAATGACCTCCAAAGCTCTTTTGGGTTTGAAGTGGCAGACAACCCTGTTATATTGTTATGCTTTCTATAATTTATGCTGGCAGCTGCATAGAATTGTTGATATTTTTCAGCTGCTTTTCCCACAGGTTTTAAATTCGGCCTGGGATCGCGGATTGACTGTAGCTGGTCAAAATGCACTTCCATGTCATGATAGAGATGGGTACATGAGAATAGGTGAGACTGCAAAGCCAAGAAATGATCCTGATCACCGCCACTTCTCATTCTTTGTATATCAACAGCCATTGCCTTTGGTTCAAAGGACAATATACTTCTCAGAGTTGGATTACTTCATTAGATGCATGCATGGTATGATCCTGATCACCGCCACATTTCATTCTTTATGTATTTTTGCTCCATGTTTTTATTCAGTTTCTCTTTTTATCTTTAGGAATTATTCAGTGAGCTGATGTTTGAATGCTTTACCACACAAAAATGTTTTAATTTATTTCAATTCCAATTTTCTTTTCAAAAAGCATAATACAATTCCAATGATGACATGTCTTGAAATCCTATAAATGATTTGATATATGTTTCTTTAATAGATTCATTTGTTATAAATAGCTTGTCTGACTCATTTTGAATGCAATATAGAATAAAATGTTACAATATCAAAATGCCTTCTATGAGAGGCAAAATTCTTTGATGGGTAGGATGAGCAAGCATATTATTTGCTTTGAACTGCATTTTAAAGTCGCGTTTGATTCAATCCAGTAGTTTTTTAACACTTGGTAACAGTAGAACAGAATGAAACTCTGGCACTTGGTGGTGCTCAGGACAACTCAATTTCACATGTTTTGCGCATGAACTTAACAAGGATTCGTCCAACCATTTATGGTTCAGTCACGATAATTGTTGTCTCTATTAGACTCTTTGCAAAGTCATATTCTGATAAACCAAGCCATTCACGTGACGAGAGATGTTAAAATAGGTGTTCTGTTACTATGTTTGTGCCATATTCGCTCTGGAGTATATTTCGATTCTTCTAAACCAAGCCATTCACGTGACAAGAGATGTTAAAATAGGTGTTCTGTTACTATGTTTGTGCCATATTCGCTCTGGAGTGTACTTCGATTCTTCTTTCTCTTGGACTGTATTTGATATAGTTTTTCTTGCTATGGGTTGAATAGTGATATGATTTGATCTTGGTTACTGAGCTAGCTTCTATACAGTTCTTATTTTTCCTAGAATTACCCTTGTATATAAATGTGAATTATAAATTGTATAAAGCATGTATAAAACTTTTCACTTTTTTTCTCAATAGTTTTTGGTAATTACATGTGTATATTTTTTTGCAGGAGAAATTGCTGGTGGTCTATAACCCTGATTTGGCATGGCAATTTTCACTTGTGTAAATAAAAATCAGTTTACTGGTTGAATGTGGATGTGAAATCCACTAACGGTTAGCGTTAGATTTTAGTTTTTCCATGTTTATACTTTATTTATAATTGTAATTGCATCCAAATTACATCTCTGATTGCAAAGGTGAGAAGAGCAAAGAAACATGTTAGGTTATAATGCTAGGGGCTTGTAATCCACATTAGTTCCAGCTGACTTGGGGCTGTGGTGATGTTTAGAATCAAAGTCACACAGAACATCAAAATATGAGATATTTAGATTTAATCATATTAAATATGTGATATTTAGATTTAATCATATTAATTACTTTATGTCAATTTTTGTCCAATTTTTCCAAAAATTAAAAAATAGCCCTTTCCTTTTACCATTTATTGAGCGTCCACATATATGTTACATCTCACAGCAGTCATCACTTTATTTCTTCCTCGTGTTTTTTGAACAACCAAACATAACGCAAACAATACTTTAGATTCATCAGGACCTCACTTCCATAAAGCATAATGTATCACATCAAACTCATTTGTAAACAAGCAATTAAATGATTTTGAAATGAAGCTTTGTTTATTTTGTCTTGAGATTGGTTTTGCAGTACCTGAGGGTTTCAAATCTTGAGGCACATAGTTAATTAGGGTTTTGTAGGGTTTGTTGGTTCTAGTTTTTGAAATCACGCATCGGTTTGGATGTGTAAAGTAATGATAGTGCTGCATCTTATTTGATGCAATTGCATAGTATCATATGACTCTTAATTCTCTTGAGAAATTAAATTAAACGGTTGTACATGCAAAGACTTCTATTGTTTGATGGAACTAATTTCTCTCTCACTTTCTATGCAAAAAGATGCTTAAAGTCAAACATTCAGTTTTGTGGACAAAGGAGAGGATTGAAAAATGCTTCTGCAAAATTTGATTTCAAAGAAAGTTTCAATATTCAAATTGGAGAGTATATCATCTGTATCAAATATAAGCACTAGACCATAAGTTTTTATATTTTATAGTTTAAGTTTTTGGGTGAGGCATCACGTCACAAGCTTCTGGTTTTTACAATGGTAGTTAAGAGTCGATCTATACAATTTGCCGTCAAAAGAGTTTATGAAAAGAACAAAATTGAAGTAATTGCAATTGGAAAGTAAGAATTGGACATTATGAATTAAGTTTAAGCATGTCATCCAAGATCAATAGCATGGAAAATGAAAGAAACTGCAACCGGAAAGAATTGCCAAATTGAAGAATTTTGTTAAATGTAAGATCACATTGATCTAGAAAAGTTCCATATAACATCTGATCGCCAAGATATTTTCTCTCATCTGCCAATGCAAATAAAGCAAAATAGAAGCACTGTCGCCATTTTTGCAATTTCTTTCCCCACAGCCCATCTTTGATGCTCTTGCACTACAAGAATCAAATTCATGATTGTTTTCCTCCACTCAAACCATCTTCACGAGAATCTTTATCATCGATAGAAAGAGCTCAGACCTTAAATCAGTGTAAAACCACCCCCTTCCTATCTTTGAGAATCACAATATTGAGGAAATGCACAATGACAAGGTCCTGTCCTGACCTACAGCACAAGAAAATAAGTAGTTCACATTATATTTTGCGTTCATTAAGTTAATGAGAATGGGAAACAGAGTATAGATTGAAGCATTTGAACTTAAACCAATATCTATAAGTAGAAGAGAGAGAATGGGAATAACCGGAATAAGGGAAACATTTGAACTTTACAGCAAAACCAGCATTAGCTATGCATAACAACAAAATTGAAATGGTTTCTTAAACAGAGATAATAGGACATCTTATTACACAGCCACTGGTATTTAAAACATGATCGATATGAGTACAGCCTCACCCTTTGAATGGGCCACTCCTCTCCAGGCACACGCTATGACCCAATTCCGTGTGCTAATCTTGGTCCCCCTTGTGAGGTTAGCCCCAAGAGGAAAGTTTATGTAAGTGAGATCTACACATTTATCTAAGCAAAAATCTGTTATAACATAGGTACAGTGTGTAAGGACATTTGTTAATATGACGGCAAATTATCATAGCAATGGAGTCTGTAACTGAGACAAAATGCGTCTTAGTCGGTCCAGATTGAGTAGTTTTGTTCAACAAACATGGAAGCTACAAGAACAAGTGAAGATTGGAACAGTCATATAGATATTTAAATTATATATGAACTGACTCGTTCAGTATCCAAAGAGATTTAATGGTGCATGCACTCCATCAATGAAAAAGTTCCACTTGATGAAAATATATTCTCAGAGCAGCAGGTGGGAGACTAGACATACAGAATTTTACTTTTAGAATAACAGCCTATACCTAATATCCAAGAGCAGCTGTTTCGGGATCAACTTTAGCAAGTTGTATTAAACTAAACTAGAATGGATAAAGTGCACATATTGTGTGATCAATTTATATGTCACGAGAATCATGACCCACACCTTGCATCGTGTAGATATTGTCTGCTTTGCACACTCCTCTTCGTACCCATGGTTTTGCTCAAAACGCATCTAAAGGGTTAAAGTCAAGTCAAGTCAAGCTGAAAAACGTGATACTTCGGACAACTTCCGTAGCAATTCGTAGGTCCCCGGCCACTCGATTCCTGACTTCTTAACTAGTCCAATATTGCTTCGTCGAATGGGCTGGCTGGGGCGGACATCGATCTTTACTAATCCCACAGGGGCACGAACAAAAGAAGGCTGCCAAAAAAGTATGGAAACTTTATCCTATAAATGTCAGGAACTTCTCTTCACACCCCCTCCCCCCTCCCAGAAAAAATTCCAGCTGGCAATTGGCTCTGATACCATCTGTCACGTCCCACCCTGCACCGTGTAGATATTGTCTGCTCTCCTCTCGGTTTTCAAAATGCATCTACAGGGTTAAGGGGTGTCCACACATATGAATGCCAGGAACTTGGGTATATTTGGGTCATAACGAGTCCATGTATTATTTTTGCATGTACTATTTGGGTTCATTGTTCAAACCCCCCACCCCAAATGAAAAATAAAAAGAGAAGAAGTGCATTTCTGTTTTATGTTCTTAGAATGAGACTATCAAGAGCTGCTGGCCCTACCAATACAAGGTACTAGGAGGTAGACTGGATACAAACCTAACCATCGGAGTATCTTTGCAAAAAGTGGCTATCCCTTAATCTCAAGCGGTCAAGCCTGCATCCTCAAGCTTGCCAGTCAGACATTTTATGCTATCCTTATCAAAAAGTTATAAATAGTGAGCGAATGGCATAACACGTGACTGATTGGAAGAATACATTTATTAAAACAATGTAGAGTTATTTTAATTTTCAAGGCTAGTATGCATAAAACTAAGAAAGAAGTTGTATAGAATTAACATCTTGTCCGGTGGATGGAGTCTGGAGGACAAACCAAAATCTTTATATACGCATACTTTAAGAGATGTTTTCAAGGCCAGCATGCATAAAGCTCCGCTCAAGGTGGCCTTTTTTTGGTTGGACGGTGGGTCTAAGGAGGATCTTGACTAGTGTTGCATGTACAAGAAAGATGAAGAGTCGGTTTGTCATCTTCTCTTGCACTGTCCGGTAACTCGAAATTGTTGTTGGGCTATGCTTTTTGCCCTTTTCGGTGTTGTTTGGGTTATGCCGCCAGAGTCCACGCAAAGCATGCATGAGGCCTGGAGAGGGTGCACAGTGAGGAGGCAGATCCGAGATGCTTTGTGGCAACCTTGTAGGTGGGTATGCATGGGCGGGTGAGAGGCATTGGCAGGCTACGGGTACACAATCCCACATCGCTTGGGTAAGGTGAAGGTGAAGTGCTTATGTGTATTAGTGCCATCTCCAAATGGTACGAGGCCTTTTGGAATGAAACCCAAAAACAAAACTGCGGGCCCAAAGCGAACAATATCATATCATCTAGTGGAGTGAGCTGTTACAAATAGTATTAGAGCCGGAGCCTAGCTAGAAGTGTGGGGCCAACAAGGACGTTGGGCCCCTAAGAGAAGGGGGGGGGGGGGGGGGGGGGGGGTTATGGTGACCACGGGTGAGAGGCACTGGCAGGCTATGGGTGCACAATCCCACATCGTTTGGGTAAGGTGAAGGTGAAGTGCTTATATGTATTAGTGGTGTCTCCAAATGGTATGATGCCTTTTGGGGTAACACTTTGGAACAAAACCGTGCGGCCTAAAGCAGACAATATCATACCATGTGGTGGAGTAGGCTATTACATGCTTATAGGGTGTCACCCCTTTGCCTTTGGTGGGAGCTGTGGCGAGAGAGGAATAAGCAGTCCTTTGACAGAGTTGAGGTTCCAGCTTGGGTGATTAAGTTCCCTATTCTTTATACTTCTATTTTTGTGGGTAGAGGGATGGAATTGTAAATCAGTGGGGATATAGTTTCTCTTGTGGATACTTTGATTGTATAGCACTCTCTTGGTCTAGCTTTTGTTACTGGGCTGCGCTCCTCTTTGAGCACTCTTTAATGAAATCTATCTGATAAAAGAAGGCTAGCGTGCATAAAACTAAGGAAGAAACTGTAAAGAAATAATATATTGTCCAGCCAGGAGGACAAACCAAAACTTTATGCACGCATACCTTACAAGATGTAAGGGATATTCTCCCACATACCTTACGAAGTGTAAATGATACTCTCCTTGGACCCCTTTTGATCACACTGCCCTTCACCATGTCAACCTGTAAAACCAGAACTGTAATTTAAAACCCAAGGGAGGAAACCAGGGGAAAAAAAGAAGGTAAAACTCCATATTCCATCTCATCAGACCAGAATGCCAATAATTATCAAAAACACAAAAATATCCTTCCCACATACAGAGCCCTGAATCTCATAAGGAGCTAGACACTAGAGCAGCTAAAAGGCAAAGCAAAATGCTCCAATTGTAAAAACATACTCCCTCCGTCCCAATTTAGTTGTCAATCTTTCTATTTTGGTTGTCCCAAATTAGTTGTCAACTTTCTCAATTCAAACATCACATTTCACATCTTTCCACAAAATACCCTTAAACTTTTAGAAAATTTCAAACTTGATTATATAAATATTCAAACTTGAAAGGGCAACTTAGTAATTCTTAAAGGGGACAATGCAATAATTACATGTCCCCTTAAAAAGTTACACTCCACAAGTGTGACATCTAATATTAGACAGAGGGAGTATTACATAAGGAGTGGATGAAAACCTAAAAGACACCAAACTGAAAAAGAAAAAGTATATAACAGAGGAGACCAGCTAACAATGTATAAGCAATTGGTCGACAGCGGATTTCTATTGGAACATACCACACTAGTTCACTAAGCTCCTGAGAAGATCAACTGTCAGTATTCTTGATGCATAAAGGGGAAAATCAAGAATTTCACACCGAACATGCTTTGTACCAAATGTAATCAAGTTCAGTTTTGAACTTAAATTAGTTTTAGGATAAGATGTTGTCTGGTACAGATGTACAATTATATATATATATATATATATATTTCATTTTAGGAAAAAGTACTTCAATAAATTTTCAATTTGCTAGACATGGATAGTAGTTGTGGTCAATGGGCCATATTTTCGGTATATTAGCTTATTGGGTTTTTTATATGAAGTCTTTTGTAGGCTTCGAATGATAGTGGTAGTCAAAGAGTTTTAAGTTTTCTAATTATGGAATCACAATCCAAATATGAATGGGAAAAACCCAGCAGCCTGTAAGTACCTTACCAATCTTTACATTCGGCGGAGATTAGCTTTTGAGAGTATATGACTATTAAGTTTATAACTAAATCCTTGTTTTTTTTTTTTTGATAAGTAAATATATATTAACTAAGATGCTCAAAGGGGAGCGAACCCTTAACAAAGCAAACAAAAGACGCAAAAGGTGCCATTACAACTATAAGTTGTTAACAAAATCCAACAAACTGTCCACAGATGGACAATTTCTCCCATTAACCCAAGAAAAAAGAGAATACAAAACCCACGTCGGCGCCTCCTTTCCCTCGAAAGATCTCCTATTCCGCTCAAGCCACAACCCCCACCAAACACAAAGCGGTGCAACCCTCCAAGCTTTCCTAAACCGACTACCCATTGGTCTCCCTCTCCAAGCCTTTAATATGTCCACCGTGTTCCTTGACACCACCCACTCAACCCCAAACACATTCAGAACCATACTCCAAACATCCGATGCCACTTTGCAGTGCAACAAGAGATGGTTCACTGATTCGCCCGTCATCTTACACATACAACATCAATTAACTGTTATTCGGCCTCTTCTAAGATTATCGAGCGTAAGAATGCTGCCAAGTACTGCTGTCCATGTGAAAAACGCCACCTTCAGTGGAGCTGACGTCCTCCATACAGCCTTCCAAGGGAAACCGTTACTTAACGAATCCGTAAGACTTTGGTAAAATAACCTCACCTCAAACACCCCCCGTCCACACCATCTCATCCCTTCCATCCCCCTTCACCCCTTGACTATTTATTAATCCCATTAAATCTGTAAATTCCAGCATCTCCTGATCATTAAAGTTTTGACGAAAGCGCACATCCCAACTAGCTCTCCCATTCTCTAATCGAAAATAATCTGCAACCACAACAAACTTATCCTTAGCCATCCTGAAAAGCCGAGGGAACCTACAAGCCAACACCACATCCCTACACCATACATCTTTCCAAAACCTCACATGCTGCCCATTCCTAACTCTAAACCGTATCTGCTTACAAAACTCGTCCCATCCCCGCCTAATACATTTCCAAGAACCCATACCTGCTAAGACACACCTCTAGCCATCCAACCTCCCTCCTCTTCCCCAAACCGACAAGCAATAATAAGCCTCCAAAGCACAAACCTTTCACACCCAAATTTCCATAACCATTTCCCTAACAAAGCTTTATTGAACATATCCAACCTTCGAATTCCCAACCCTCCTCTTTTAATAGGGGTACAAACTTTCTCTCATTTCACCAGATGGTACTTAAACTCCTCCCCTAAAACCCCCCACAGAAAGTTCCCTTGAATCTTGTTCAGTCTACTAATCACTGTTCTCGGAATCGGAAACAGAGACATAAAATATGTAGGAAGATTACAGAGAGTACTTTTCAACAATGTGAGTTTATCCCTTTTCGATCCCGGATAACCTCTTTTGGAACCGTTCCACCACCGGATCCCAAACGGAAATTCTCCTCGTAGACGAACCCAAGGGCAGCCCCAAGTACGAAAACGGAAAAGACTCCACTCCGCAACACAAAATAGTTGCTAAATCATGAATATTTCCCACCTCCCCCACTCGAACAATCACACTCTTGCCAATATTAATTTTCAGCCCCGAGACAACTTGAAAACAGGCCAAAACACACCTCAAATGCCTCAAATGATTCACACTCGCATCACAAAAAACAATACTATCATCACAACAAAGTGAGATGTAACAATCTAGTTTGGCGAACGCCCCACCGAAAAACCTTGGATAAAGCCTACTACCTCTGCCCTTTCCATAAGTCTGCTCAAAGCTTCCATTACAATAATGAACAGAAAAGGGGACAATGGGTCCCCCTGACATAAACCTCTCGAACTTGTGAAGAAACCCATTCACTAAGATAGAGAAACGAGCCGACGAAATACATTGGTGTATCCACCCTCTCCATTTAGCTCCAAACCCCATCCTTTCCAATAAATACAATAAGAACACCCAATTCACATTGTCATAGGCTTTCTCAATATCCAATTTACACACAATCCCCGGCTCACCACTCTTGACTCTTGCACCAATACATTCACTAGCAAAAAGAATCGGATCAAGAATCTGCCTTCCTCCAACAAACGCATTATGTGACTCCGAAATGACACCATCCAAAACTTTCCTTAGCTTAATAGCCAAGATCTTCGCAATAATCTTATAAACAGAGCCCACCAAACTAATTGGTCTGAAATCCTTAGCTTCAACTGCTCCACCCTTTTTAGGTACGAAGGAAATGAAAGAAGCATACAGACTCTTCTCAAAACAACCTTCCTTAAAGAAAGTATGCAATACTGTCATCACATCCGCTCTCACCACCTCCCAATTCTTTTGGAAAAATGCCATTGTGAACCCATCCGGCCCCGACGCTTGATCTTCGTCACAGCTCCTTAAAGCTTCCAACACTTCCTCCTCCCCAAAAGGCCTCTCCAACCCCACCCTATCCTCATCAGAGATTGTATCAAACTCAATATCATCCAACCTCGGTCTCCGAGAGACAGACTCTGTGAAAATCTCCTGATAATATGCCACAAAACCTGTCCGAATCTCCTCTTCAGTTTCAGCCATAACTCCATCAAAACACATCCTCCCCATGTTGTTCCCTCTTCTGTGAGCATTAGCTAAGCGGTGAAAAAACTTAGTATCCCGATCACCTTCTTTAAGCCACAAATCTCTAGATTTCTGTCGCCACGAAACTTCCTCTATCAGTACAGTCTTTTCAAACTCAGCCTTGCACTCCTCCCTTCTGCTCCTTTCCAACCCATAAATCCCCTCAACCCCTTCCTTCCTATCCAACTCTGAAATTTCCATAAGAAGCAGATTTTTCCTCCACTCCAGTTTTCCAAACACATCCTTATTCCAGACCTTGATATCTCCCTTTAGGCGTCTCAGCTTAGATGCCAATTGAAAACTTGGATTACCCTTAACATCATACCCACACCACCAATTCTGAACCCTGTCTTTGAAATCTCCCACTCATAGCCACATGTTTTCAAATCTAAATGGGGATTTTTCTCTCCTAATCCCTCCACAATCCAGTAACACAGGAACATGATCAGAAATTGCACATGCACACGCCACTTGAGACACATCCGGAAACTTCTCCTACATCTCTACTGAAATAAGAAATCTATTCAGCCGAGAAAAAGGAGGATCATGCCCACTCGACCATATGAATGCACCTCCCACCATGGGAAGATCCAACAACCTGTTAGCTTCCACGAACTAAGAGAAATCAGCCATTGCTTCATCCCACACACCCCTAGAAGATCTCTCCCTCGTGCTAAGGACAACATAAGCACGAGGACAAGTTCCCCCCCCCCCCCCCCCCCCCCCCCCCACCCCCCCAAACACACACAGCACACCACGGAACTCCCCATTTGCTGCTAATGAAACCCAGCTCCTCCCACAATTCTCGATGCTCCACATCACCTATAGGCCAATAGACCCCCGAAAAAAACCACTTTGACCCATCTTCCTCAAACTCAAATAAAACTGATAATGAATGCCTCCCTTTCCAAACATCAACCTTCAACACCCATCTCCTATCCCAAAGAAAAGTAATGCCCCCAGCAGTCCCCTCCGCATCAATAACCTCCCAATCCACAAATCTACCCCCCACAGACTTTTTATCACCTTGGCCTCCGCCATATCCAGCTTGGTCTCCTACAAGCAAACCATCTGCACTCTCCATTTACGAATCAACGCCTTCACCACCTTCCTCTTCCTTGGGTCATTTAGTCCCCGAGCATTCCAAGACACAATGTTGAGCTTCACTGACAAACACTGAGTCTTCCACTCTCCCTCCTTCCCCCACCCGTTTTCACTCTCCCTGCTCCACTCCTTCCTTCATAATTAACATCAGAAAACAAGCCTTTCATCTCTCGCACCCCTTTCAAAACTGGCATGCTCTTCGCCTTCTTCCTTGCCCATTCATCCTCCACTGCTTGAAACAACTCCTTAACTTGCTTATCCCCCCCTTCCCACGTCAACCCCAGAAGTTTGCTTTCCTCCTTAATGCCCTTCATAAACCAGCCATCCAAAGCCGATAATCTCTGACCAGCACTGACCACTGCCAACGGACCCCCCCCCCAAAAAAAAAAATCACCAATATCCCATAGAGGATACATATGATCCGCATCAACTTTGCTATCACATAAATCATCCTTTTCATTGTATGAACTAAATTCTGGTCGCACAAGGTCAACAGCTCTTCCATTAGTAATCAACATACACCTACACCCCACACAAAATTTAGTACCTCCTTTGTCTGTAACACTTGGCCTCAACTTGATCAACCCCCTTTCTTCCACTTGTTATTCATACCCTCCATCACCCCTGACTGAAAAATTTGAACCCCTCCCTTCGCCTCCACTTCAAATACCGGCGTAAGCCTCTGAACTATCGATGGCCTCTCTTTTCCCTCCTTCTCACCCACTATCCTCACCTCCCCAGGAGGAGTAGAAGCAAAAGAATCATGGGTAGAGATAGAAGATTTCGGTGGGAACAAGACAGTAGACATACCTGGACCACCATCTCCAGCCACAACCCCGTTTTTGTTTCTGAAACCTCGACCATCTTTTGCCTATCGACCAGCTACTCGCCTTAATAGCATGAATTGGTTGAAACAGGTTGCCTGATATCTCGTCCCTCTCCTCTTGACCTCCACGCCCTGCCTTAGCCAATCTTTGCGAGGACCCCTTCACTGAAAACATACCCTCTGATGCTTTAGACACAGCCCTAAAATTACTCCCATATTGGTCCAGCCTAGCCACCTGAGTCCCCACGTGGGCCTCCTCAAGCCCAGTACTGCGACCCTCCCCCAAAGGCCCAAAACCATTAACCACATGCAGCCCATGTGACTCCACACCCACACCCCTAGGTCTTGGCCAACAAACTGGCCCATACCCTTCGATCTTCCTTTCCAACCCACATGAGTAAACCCATCCTTATTGCTCCCCCCATCCCTTACCTGCCTATCCACCCACTAACTGGCATCAGCCCACGCTTCCTCCTCCACATGGGCTTAACTTGGACCCGCCCTAACACCCTCCGGCCCAACCTACCACCAACACCAGCCCAGTTGAACCCCCCCCCAAAAAACTTATCACCAACCCCATATCCTGTAGCTGAAGATAAGGAATTATAATCTGGATAGGCACCTCTGTGAGCTTTACGTGTAACCTTCCTCCATTTCCTCTGAACGCGCCTGTCCAGCGCGTAGCATCTACTTCGTCTTCCTCCCACATATCTCATTGCTCTTTGGGTCTCCCTTTCCTTCAATCACTCTTGAATTTCAACCGCCCCTCTCTCCCCTTTGCTAAGAATACTGATCCACTTTTCCTCCGTCATTAGATGAGCCCCATCGCTTCCTTCTAAGCTTTCCGTTGCGGGAACAAGCTCTGGCAATACCTCTTCCCAAATCGAGACTTTGTAACAGAAGCTATTATCATGGATGAACACAAACTTTGGGCATGTTAATCCATTTCTCACTGTAATCCGAACATCAGCATCTCTCGTTTCATCCGCAACCACTCACAAAGCTGCCACATAAATCCTCCACTTCAACAAACAGATCCTGACATCATAGATGCAGTGGAAGCCCTAACATCCGAATCTACTTAAGCCCTTCATCCCTGAGCACACCACAACAACCGACCCTCAAGGACCACACATCAATCCTCAGGGCAGATCCCCACTATCGCCGGCCTTCCTTCAACACCCTTTAAGCCTCCGCTGGATATGGAAACCTAAATAAGAGAAGTGACTTTAATAAGGGCATCACGCCCACCCCACACGACGTATTCTATGCCCGCGCCGCCTACTTCTTTACTCGATCACACCCCCCAACATCTTTATCAAATCGTCCAACCAAAGAGGACAAAAGCATCACTCTTCTCCCTTCAACGTACTCCTCATCAATATACATCGATGGCCCTCGATGAGGGATCGCCGTCTTAACTTTCCCCCCAAGTGAAAGCCTTGGAAGCCTTGCAATCTCAAGAAAGGACTTCATCCCTGACCATAGCACGTATCAAACCCTAGCCGCGTCCAAGGAATCGCCCAAGAATCGCCTAAGAATCTCCCTCTAGAACCAAGAAAAAAAACATGGTCTATTTTAACACTTATAACTAAATCCTTGTGAAAGTGAAGCCTAAACAAATTCTAGGCAAGATTCCTAGATTCTTCCCTTCTATTTCTTCTCTTTAATTACTAGTCCCCAATAAGTGTTTACAGTCCTACTTCATCTCCAAAACTCTACTGTACAATTGCCTAATTAATCCCAACTGATTTTCCTATATATTGGCCTTTAGTTTATAACTAACATTCCAAAATACTTGTTTTCTACTGATCCCAGTGCACTTCATCCTAATTTCCTGCTACATATCAATTTTAAAACCGAGCCGATTCCAACCTAAGACACCACCTACAGACACTGCAACCTTGCTACTAACTTTAGTACCCTTATCCCACTGCCTTAGCCCAACATAAAACCAATTATAGGTAGCATTATTTTAGCTTCTTGACGTCATCATACATCAGTTAGGTACCAGAGCTGAAGAAACTCCTCAAATCAATTGATATAATTACTATTCCATCACAATGGGGATATTAAAGCTTTTAAAGGCACCACAGAGACTTTCAATTAAGACTAATAACATTGATTCCAATGAAAGTACTGCTGGCTTAAATAAAGATCACTTTAGAGACTTTCGCAGTCGCTCTTCTTGGTAAGAATCCTGTTGAAGATACAAATCAAGAATTATAACCCTCTAATTTTATTGCAGCTTCAGTTTTGATGTCCTATCCAATTGAAGATAATTGTCAACAAGTAGATGAGCAAGAAACAAAGGATGAGACCACTGCATAACTTGAACCAAAAAAAAATTAAATAAATAAAAGGGAGAAAAAGGCGAGAGATATGTGATGATTTTATTATTATGATTATTATTTAAAAAAAAAAAAGAAAAAAAAAAAAAAAAAAAAGAGATGTGATGATCAAGATGCTAAGGCTGAAGAAACCAAAATAATGGGTGATAATACTGTGGCTTTCTTTCCGCAACCACAAACATGGTTGCAGGTCGCCTCAACCATGATTTCATATTTCTAGAAAAACTGAATGGACAATGGAAAAAATGGACTCTTATATAGTGTCTTCCTTGCTTCTAAACTATGAACTCAAATCACTCTCTCCAAGATTTTATACCTTTAAGAATTTAGATTCAAAATTGCTCCTTATATGAGAACGGTACAATACTCGAGATCAATTTTTATCAAACGTAGGGGACAATGATGCAAATTAAGCTTGCAGGAAAAGGGTGAATCAATTATTTCAGATGGAACTTAAGCTGTACCTTGTATAATCAAGTTTAGGGTTTAATTATATCATTATGTTAGTTTGTCAGTTAATGTGTAGTTTTATTTATATTTATATGAGTAGAGGGTAATTTGGTAATTTCAAGATTTGCAGGACATGGACTGCAGTTGTGATCTATAGGAAATATTTTTGGTAAAGTTATGTATGGTGTATGTGATGATTTTTATTATTATTATTATTATTATTTTTAAAAAAAACGAAAAAAAAAAAAAGGTGTGATGATCAAGATGCTAAAGCCGAAGAAACCAAAATAATGGGTGATAATACTGTTGCTTTCTTTCCGCAACCACAATCATGGTTTATTGGTTGCAGGTCGCCTCAACCATGATTTCATATTTCTAGAAAAACTGAATGGACAACGGAAAAAATGGACTCTTATATAGTGTCTTCCTTGCTTCTAAACTATGAACTCAAATCACTGTCTCCAATATTTTATACCTTTAAGAATTTAGAATCAAAACTCCTGCTTCTAATACGAGAATGGTACAATACTCGAGATCAATTTTTATCAAATGTAGGGGACAATGATGCAAATTAAGCTTGCACAAAAAGGGTGAATCAGGAATTTCAGATGGAACTTACACTGTACCTTGTACAATCAAGTTTAGGGTTTAATTATATCATTATGTTAGTTTTTCAGTTAATGTGTAGTTTTATTTATATTTATATGAGTAGAGGGTACTTTGGTAATTTCAAGATTTGCGGGACATAAACTGCAGTCGTGATCTATATGCAATATTTTTGGTAAGTTATGCATGGTGTATATAGTAGGTCTTAAATAATCTTCGAAGTTAAAGAGTTTAAGGTGATCTTTGATAACTAAATTCTGAATAAATTAACCAATCATTCAATTAAGTGCGTTAGATAACACAATTTAAATAATAAGATCCACAAAAAATCAATTCTATGTGCTTAAACTTTCCTTTGTTAATAACTTTCATGGTAAAACATTATTTTACATAAATCCAGTCTTGCCTAACTCTTGATTGATGGCATGAGTTATTATTATTGGAGGCACTTGTTCGAGGATAGGATCAAGCACGAAAGAATTCTTGGACTGGGGAATGGATTGGAAGTACGCCAGAAAGATTTTTTGAACCTCAGCTTCTCTGTCTTGCCAAACTTTTTCAAACTGTTGAACTCTTGCAATTTCTTCCACTTCTTCTTCTTATAGTAGTTGCATGATTTTTTTTTTGGCAGTTAAGAAGTCCGAAATGATTGTTTTCGGACTTGGAGAAAGCAGTTAAAGAAGGTCCAAATGACTCTACTTGGACTCAATGGCGTAGCCAGGAATTTTCTTTAGTGGGGGCAATCTTTAATAGCAATAATATATATATATATATATATATATATATATATATATATATATATAATTTGAACCAAAACAAGATATGTAAAAATTAAAACATTGATTTATTATATTTCTATTCAATACATTCATAACGATTTTTTCAGATTATTCATTGTTATTTCAAAATTGAGTTCATTTAATTAAATATACTAAAAAAAATCATATTCAATGAATCAAGAATAAAACATGAAAAAGAAAATAACACAGTTACCAGTTCTAATATATCACATATGTAAAAAAAAAAAAAAAAAAAATCCATGATAACAGTTAATCTGTGATATCATTGATTTGGGCTGCAAATAAAAACAAATTCTAAGTGTTATTTAGAGAATAATAATTAGTAACATGATTACACAAACTAAATTTTGAAAGAACAAACAAGCCCTAAAATAATTTTGATAGTAATAACTAATAAATTTTCTAATTAAAATTATAATATGAAATAATAATCGTAAATTTATATAATAAAAAAAATAAAAATAAAATCAGATTACCAGTCTGTTGCAGTACAGTACGACTCTTAGTCATTCTGTCTACTGGTAAATGGTTGTTCCGCTTGCTTTGTTTGGATTGTGAAAAATGTTGAAAATTGAAGATATGATGGAAACAATCCATTTGTTTGTGGTAAAGTCAAAAGTGTGATAAAATGTTAGGAAAGAATATAATATTTTGAGAAAGTAGAAAAAAATATCATATTTTAGGAAAAGTAATAAATTGATAGAATATTTACAATTATGTGATGATTATACTCCATTGTTTTGTGCCACCTTTTTTTTTTTTTTTTTGGGTGTAAAACCGTGAATGAGTTTTTGATTATATATATATATATATATAGTATATATTAAATTTTAGAGGGGACACTTATACAAAAATAAAAATCTTTCCATATAAACTTTAAAAAATTTAAAAGTTGAGTGGGGGCAATTGCCCCCACTTGTCCCTATGTGGCTACGCAACTGCTTGGACTTGGCAGTACTATCCTCTTCAAAAGAAAAAGATGAGCTTCCACTTTCTCTATTTCTCCATGGAGTTCCAACTCCGATTTCTAGTCCACTGGATCAATTTATGCTTGCAACTCCAGACTTTCTTAGACCATTAAAATAGATTAAAACCTTAATTTTTTATAAGATGAATTAGTGCTGCTTATGAAATTCTAAGGTGCTATTAGTTAAATTAACTTGCTCCAACGTACTCCTTTTGTTGCCTCTCTAGTATATTTCTAGAATTCAGCATAGAACTTCAACTTCAAAGAGCACAAGAGAGGAGGTTTCTATAGCAGCAGCCTTCCCAGAAGCTTTGTTATCTATTAAAAACAGCCTTCAATTCACTCCATTGGTTTACAACAACAAAACAACATCAAGTTCGGACAATATAAAAAATAAACTTATTTATGTTCTTCCAAAGGTTCCACCACAACAGATATGCTACTGGGCTCAATAAGCCCTCCCAAGTCACTACATTCTAATTAAGTTATTTTTTTTTTCCTAAAAGGTAACACATTTAAGTTCATGACTTAATATACCTATGGAAAAAAAAAAATGAAAAATAGATATACGCGTATATGATCACATACAGATAGATATACATATATATATATATATATATTTCCAAAAACCTTATTACTTCTCTCCCAAGTATACATATATATGATCACATACAGATAGATACACACACACACACATATATATTTCCATAAACCTTCTTACTTCTCTTCCAAGTACTTGTACTAAATTTATCACCGCCTTAGCCCTCTTTTGCTTAATCCTAATAGCAGTCTACTTCCTAACCTAGCTATTTCTATATATAAACAGACTTACCAGCGCCTCAGCCCTCTTAATCCCTCTTTTATCAGCGGCGCCTCGGCCCTTTTTTTCTTAATCCTAATTGCACAAATATGTTGTCCATGCCTCTAGGATTTCGGTTCGCCCCCGCAAAAGAACAACTCCTCACCCACTTTCTCAGAAGAAAAGTGAAGCAAGAGTCGTTGCCTTGCCCGGTGTAATTTTGGAGCGTGATGTTTATGGCGAAGCACCGTGGAATATATTAATGGTGGCAGATCTATGGCATTCATTGAAGACCAAGGAATTTGTTATCTACATCTTCACCAAGTTGAAGAAATGTGGTGGCGAGAAGAAGAGAATTGTTCGGAGAGCCGGATGTGGGACATGGGATGGCCAAAACAAGCTTGAGGAAATTTATAATGAACAAAAACCGCTTATTGATTTCAAGAAGATGTTGACATTTGAAGTAGATGTCAAGAAAGATGAGTGGTCGATCACGTCAAGAGGTCATTGGATTATGCATGAGTATTCGCTAGCGATGTTAGTTTGGATGGGCTAGAAGAAGGTACTGATCATCAAGATTATGTTGTTTGCAAGATCAAAAGAGATGATTCTAAATATCTAAGGAGAGTACCAAAGCATGTTCGTGAGGTATCCAAAGAAGAAAACCTTAGTCGAAAGAAGAAGAAGAAGATGGGATGTGATCATGATGAGGCCTCTACAAGTACTCCACAAAAGACTCTGACTCTAAAGGATCATCATAAGTTGCTTCCAACGCCGCCGTGTTCATCATTTGATGATGCAATTACTACTACAATGTCTTCCGATTTTCAGCCTCTACCAGCATAGTATGATGAGACTGCAAGACTCTTTGATCTGCCTAACATCATAATCAACTCTTGTGGTACTTGTTCGTTGAATTAAATATTTCCTTTGTTTCAACTTTATCATGGTAGTTCTATATAAAGGAAATATTTAATCCGAGTCTTCTGCTGCTATTGTAAAAGAAGAGTTCATTAATGTGATGTTGGGTAGATCATCAAACACTAGTCCTGCATGAGTCTCATCATCATCATGTGGTAGCAGCGGCTGAATATTGGAGGTTGTAGTAGTAGTTGCATCAAAGTTGTCAAAAAATGAGTTTATCTACTGCAGGCCTTGTATTGTACCACAGGAGTTTATTGTGATGTTGGGCAGATCAAAGAGTCTTGCAGTCTCATCATAATATGCTGGCAGAGGCTGAAAATCGAAAGATGTTATAGTCAAATGATGAACACAGCGGCATTGGAAGTAACTCATTATGATCCTTTAGAGTCAGAGTCTTTTGTGGAGTACTTGTAGAGGCGGCATCATTATTGATCATACCCCATCTTCTTCTTCTTCCTCCTCCAACTATCTTCTTTGGATACCTCACGAACATGCTTTGGTGCTCTCCTCACATATTTAGAATCATCTCTTTTGATCTTGCAAACAACATAATCTTGATGATCAGTACCTTCTTCTAGCCCATCCAAACTCACACTACCCAACAAATACTCATGCATAATCCAATGACCTCTTGGTATGATCGACCACTCACCTTTCTTGACATCTATTTCAAAAGCCAACATCTTCTTGAAACCAATAAGCTGTTTCTGTCCTTTATAAATTTCCTCAGGCTTGTTTTGGCCATCCTATGTCCCACATCCGTCTTTCCGAACAATTCTCTTCTTCTCGCCGCCAATTTTCTTTAACTTGGTGAAGACGTAGATAACAAATTCCTTGGTCTTCAATGAATGCCATGGATTTGCTGCCATTAATATATTCCACGACGCTTCGATATAAACATCACGCTCCAAAATTACACCCTAGCAAGGCAATGATTCTTGCTTCACTTTTCTTCTGAGAAAGTGGGCGAGAAGTTCTTCCGTGGGGGCGAATTGAAATCCTAGAGGCATGGATAACATATTTGTGCTATTAGGATTAAGAGGGTTGAGGTGCTGATAAAAGAGGGATTAAAAGGGCTGAGGCGCTGATAAGTATGTTTATATATAGAAATAGTTATGTTTAAGAAGTAGACTGCTATTAGGATTAAGCAAAGAGGGCTAATGCGGTGATAAATTTAGTATAGTTACTTGGGAGAGAAGTAAAAAGGTTTATGGAAATATATATATATATATATATATATGTATGTATATATATATATATATATGTATGTATGTATGTATAGCTATCTGTTTGTGATCTTATATATGTATACTTGGGAGAGAAATAAGAAGGTTTGTGGAAATATATGTATATGTATATCTATCTGTATGTGATCATATACGCGTATATCTATTTTTTCACTTCTTTTTTCCACATGTATATTAAGTCATGAACTTAAATATGTTACCTTTCAAAAAAATAATAACTTAATTAGAATGTAGTGACTTGGGAGGAAAGGAAATTAAGATCCAATGACAAAATCCATGTTACAAATTAACGTACTCATAGTTGCACTTTCTATTTGGTTCCTATGAGAAGGATCTTTTAGAATTTTAAATAGACCGTGATGGAGATGGGTACATGAGGAAGTATAATTAAAAGAGTGATGAAAAATTCACATTAAACAGTCTAGGAAATGTGACGTTTAGTGGTTTAAGCACTTCCTGCTTGTTGGATAGTGGTTTTACATATTAGCAACTGACAAGTAGGAGAGGATGGTGGGGGGAGCTATTGACGTCATATATAAATTAATTCCATTTTGTTAACGACCAATGGTTGCAGACAATTTTAAACCTTCACCAATGGGATTTTAGTTAGAATAAAAATGTACTCTCAGCGAATTCATGCTAACATCTGTAGACAATTTTTACTTAACATGTTTTTTTAATCAGTTCAGTAATATATTCCAGTAACTAATCTCAGCGAATTCATGCTAACATCTGTAGACAATTTTTACTTAACATGTTTTTTTAATCAGTTCAGTAATATATTCCAATAACTAATAGTTGAAGCTTATAGGTAGTTTTATTTTTTTAAGGTTAAGGTGTGCAATGAAAATGATTTTTGGCAAGAAGAATGGCCTCTCTCTTTAAATCATGAGCCTCCAGCCTTAGTGGTAAGGCCATATATAGTCTCACAATCTCTTACCATTGGTCAGTGGGCAAATGCAGCTCATTTCTATATATTACTCGGAACCTGCGCACATCAATTAATTTGCTGATTAAACACTAAGGAATCTTCCTCCACAGCTTGCACCTTGTGTAACAAGAACATGGAGTTACATTGTCGTCTCTTCTTTTATTGTCCATACTCTCTCTTAATCTGGGAATACTTTGCCCAAAAATTGAACTATCATTATTTTTTGTCATGGCCTCACTTGATTACCGGAACTACCATTATTTTTTGGGAAATGTTTCTCCTATCAATAATCTTCTGCTGCAATGAATTAACTTTCTGAGTTTAATGTGAGAATTTTCTGCTATAAAACTTTTGGTAGATCTTGAGATTGAACAACCTTGATTGATCCTGGTACTCTTCAAGAAGCCTTTGTGAACCAGACTTGTGATCTGATTGGTGTTGACCTTCATATTCATAAAGCATGTTTCTTGTGCAAACTCTGACTTTTTGTTCTGAAACATGTTTTCTTTGATCTTGTGAGAGAAAACTATCTTCACCAGGCTCTGAATGAGATTTACTACCCAACTTAGTGCTCCATATAGGTCTTCTAGGCTTGAGATTCAGTGTGTAGTAGACAACAAGGGATAATGAGAATGCAGTAGAGAGATTTGCCTTAGCACAATTAGAGAAACTATTCTGAGATCTCTGTAGCTTTAACTCAGTGTCATTATTTAGAGTTTTCTGAGAACAATCTCCTCCATTTACATCAAATTCAGATACTAGAAACATCTTCCCAACTTTATCTTCTTCAGTGTGATTTGACTTGTCATAACCATAATTAGTATGATTCTATGACACTGGTGAATCTGTGTTGTATGTCTGCATGCATTGTCCCAAGAAAGTCCCAAACATCTTTAGCTGATTTGCAGTCTTTGACTTTGATAAGCTCTTGCTGTTGTAGACAACTAGTTAGAGCTTGTCTTGCTTAACATCACTTGTCATAGTCGTATTGTCATAAGAGTAGAAGTTATTACTTTGAAGTACCATTGAATTTTTTGTAGCAGCGACTCACACATCATAGGAGTGTGACATTAGATAAGCTTCCATTATTGAACCTAGGAGCCTCATCAATACATGACCTTCCATTTTGTTCCAAGATCTTTTCTGCAGGCTTGTAAAGGCCTTGGCTGTGCAAACCAAGGCTCTGATACCAATTGTTAGACCAAGATGGGGGGTGAATTGGTCTAAGTGTAAAACTCTTCCTTGTTTAACTTAAGTACAAGCATGATGAACATAAGAGATATCAACCAAACCACATGAACACAAGGTATACAAGGAAACCCTCTTAATAGGGAAAAACCTTGGTTCTTGGCCTCAGCTAATAATAAGTTCCACTAGTTGTATGCAAGTAGTTACACACTCAACTATCTCTCTCTCTGTATACACCTTGTACTAGTAAAGACACTAGTTTTCACAGCCTCTACACGCACACTAGCTCAACATAGTGCACTCATGCACTCCCCCTGTCCTAAGCACCCTTGCTTGGACTCAATGAGCTCTCACAGCTCTCTCAACAAAAGAATGAAGGTGTCAACACACCAATTACAAAATACTTAAGCTGTTACACAATATAAGAATGGATACACAACCTTAAGTATACACAATACAAGAAACCCTAGTTTACACTTCTCTGCAATCAATAGGATAGAACTGTCAAATCACAATGCAGCTTCACTTGATGAACAAACTAGGTTTCCAAAGCCTTGTCACAGCCAAATACACTTGCTTAAATGGAGTACACAGTTAGATAAGCAAGGTAACTCAAGAACAGCTCCCAATAGGCTTAAACCCTAAATTTAAGGGTAAAAGGGTCACTTCACAATGCAGCTCCAAGAATGATCTACAATTGCCTTCCACAACTCTATATAGCTAAGATACACTTGTTTAAGAGATAAACTCAGTGAAGCCAACAAGATATAGCAATGTAAGAACACAACAATCTTATAATCTTCAAAGCCCTAATTTTAGCCTCTCAAGGGTAAAATTGGAATTTCACCTGAACCTGAAGTTAAACCTTGTTTCCACAACCTTGATAACTCAATACATACTTGCTCAACAGGTTGAAACAGTGGATGGAGCAAGATAAAATAATCTCAGTTCACAATAGGCTTGAAACACATTAAACCCCAGCTTTCAAGCTCTTCAAGGGCAAATCTGTCAAAACACAAGAAACATATGCTAATATAGGTTCTCACAGCTTCACACAATCATTTTACTCTTGCACAGATGATGTTCTCAATTAACTCAGCAAGGATGGAACAATGTACCATAAAACTATAACCAAAAATAACTCTCCGCAGGTTACGTTTTGCAGCGTAAAGCCTCTGATCCGAGGGTATAAAAGTAATTCTGTGGTGTCTCAGGCCTAAACAATGCTCTAATAATCTTGAATCATCATTACACAAATGCTCAGATAATCATTATAATGATTCAAACATGATATCTCAGGCTTAGTTCCCATAACACAGAGATTAGGCTTAAAACCCTAGTTTATGAGGTTCACTATACCAGAACTTGAATGGGCCACTTTATTGGCCAAGTCTCAGCTTGATTAGCTTCAAATCAACAATGTATTCATGCTCAGATGGTATACATGATGTTCACAGCATGAATTCAACATGTTATACATATTTCAGTTGTATTTGCACCAGAACTTAGGTTAGAGACTTGTAAAACAAATGCAGCTAGGATATGAAGATAAACTTGATTTCTGCAAATGTAAATAGATGAAACAAACTTGCCTCAACCTTTACTTGGCACTAGAAATGAACCAAACCAGAGTTGCCCTTTCAATCCAGAATTCTGCACCAGAAAATCAGCTGCAACTGTCCCCTTCTTGATCTTCATATGAAGCACTCATGATAGATGATTTCTGGGATTAATTTTGGTTCTCTAGGTTAATTAAAATCCCAGAAATACTTGAGACCTTTTTCATTCGAGAGGAGCTTACAAGCTTGCTCAGAAATGCTCTCAAGGGCTCACATTAAGCTCTCTGGCTGCTGTAGCTATAAAGACTATATATAGTGGTCTATCATACCAATGACACAGCCCAAGAATTGTGGATAAGTGTAATGACGTCCTCCAATCTTTTGAGAGGAAATACCCTGACAATTTCAGTGATGATGAGACCACAATACCCTTGTTTCAGCTCACTAGGTTGTCCACAAGTGCACACATCTTTTGACAGCTCATTATGAATGTGTATATCCACACATATCCAGCATTGAGGCCTAAGAAATGTACAATTATGTAATCATTCTTACACAAGGACAACTTAACACGTGTCATCACACAATAGCTCCATGCAGAATTACCATGACAGTTCCCAAACCCTCGTTTAAATGGTAGTTCTCACACAATAGCACCCTCGTTTTTTTTTTTTTTTTTTAATAATAAATAAATATCTTAGATAAAATAATTTAAGTGGAGTAAAATTTAAGCAAAATAACTTATGAATAAAAAGGTCTCAAATAATGATTCAGTAACACAATTTAAATAATAACTCATGCCATGAATCAAGAGTTAGGCAAGACTGAAAGCCTAGCTATAAGTGCTTAGTATTAGTCCTGTCCACGCAAGGGTGCTGGGAGAATACTGGAGACATTCTTAATCTTTATTTTATACGAGGTGGCTGCTCCATGACGCATAATCACGCTTGTCAGCCAATATTTCCTTGCCTAATCAAACCCCAAACTATAAGGCCTTTCTCACATCTTTTTTATACACTTGAAGCACAAACTTCCAATCAATATTTAGCCACAAAATCAATAAGAAACAGTCCCCAAAGGATAATTTACAGCTGCACTATGTTAATTTGGCAGTAAAGCTAGTATGAAATGTTCTTCACACTTGTATTAAATCAATTCTATCTAGAATAACTATCCCCAATGAAAAAGGCTACCTTTGAAGCAACAAAGATGGTCAATAAATATCATGAATGGGGAAAGACCGAAAGAACCACCAAGAACAAGATGAGAGGATGAAAAAATTATCCCACATAAATGTCGTTTCTTTGGAAAAGTCGCACACTATTGTAAATTCTATAAATCCCAAAAGCCAGAGAAAATCAAAAGAAGGTCAATAGGTGAATTGGTAAGAGTAAATTGAATTCCATGCGAACCTCTCATCATAGGGCCCGAAAGCTAATTTTCAAATTGCCATAAAGACCGTTTTATACAGGGCTTTAAAATGGTTCTTTGAACACAACTTTGCCTGCCATGTCAATTAATATGACCTCTCACTTGCTGTGGATAGACACATTAAATGTAGGTCATTTTGTTCTCATCCACATGAGTGGCGCACAAGCAAGGGGAAACATAGAGGCACTAGACCACTACTGCCATGTCTCACCATGATAGCCATCTACACAAGGCACCTCCATAGCCTTCTCCACAACCTTTGCTGGATGGCTTCCATGAGGCCAAACGCCACTGTACATATGGAAGGATGACTCTGATACTTGGTCTATGACTAATCTAAGCAACCTAAGAATGTTCAGCATTAATCCTTTTGCAAGGCCATCATATGTGGTGTCTTGACTTCAAACTACGATGGCAAGGGCAATACCAAGGTGCACCTGTGTTTTTGAAATTGTGACTTCTATCATCCATTGTATTTTCCGTTTTTAACCATTATGTGCATCCATTACCTTCAGTCCCCCATAAAGCCACCTCCAAATCCATGCACCCTGTGTCTGCCTAGGTCAGGGACAAAGACCAGGGAGTCCCTGAGCTCAAAGCATAGTTGTGGTTACATTGCGATCCTAGCAACTGTGATGAGTTCCTAAGACCACTTCTTAAGTAATCAAAATTCATTTTTCTTATTCAGCAGTGCCATGTGGTTTGCCTCAGATATGTGACACCAAGAGAGAACACTAGCATGATAGCTAGAAATTTAAATCCCTTAATTTTTATTTATGGGATATTAAGAGAAGCCTACTGAAACAAGAGAAGCTGCTAGAGCACAATGGCTGATGAAGATCCACTAACCTGTTAGGATTAGATCTTCGTTTGTGCACTCTAAACTTTTCTTACCAACAAGACAGATTACAGAAGAACCAAAAAATCCATTCCCTCCAAACTTTCCCTTTGCCAAGTTTTCATCCCCATGAATAACTGAAAGACTCGCTCTTTTTTCCTTAAACAAGTTGATTGCTTTGATTTCGTCCTGAAGGATAAGCATCTTTAACACCATTGTGTGTCGGTTGTCAAAGCACTGCAATCTTTGATTTTCCTAACAGTTACAGGAAGCCATGCCTGGAGCCCTTTATCCCTTTATCCTATGGGCTACGGGTTCCTACACTCAACCTTGAAGACGACACACAATAAAAGCAAAAGCTTATAAATAATTCTCCTAGACCAAGTCTGAATTAATAGTCTCCTAGAAGTTTGTTTGAACATAGAGGTATTTTTCTTCCTAGAGACGCAAGTGGCAAGCACATTCCATACCATATGACTGGATGAGTTCCCTTCGTGCAAAATTATTTCCACCTATCCTTGTAAATTATAAAACAAAAATTCTACCATAGCTGTTTCTACACTAATGCTGAATTTCTTTTTATGTAATTAGAAGGATCATAAAATTTAACTCATTTTCTCCCTGAATGTGTCGTGTGTAAAACAAGGATTTAAACATTGATACAGGAGGTTAATTGTGTAACATTGATCTAGAATCTACCAGATTGGAAAATTGGAAATGGAACAAGCCAACCAAATGAAGAGAATCTACAAATATAGAAAGAATGGACAACTCATGGATGACAAGACATATACCTTATGGTGTGGAATGTAATGTTGCCAAGCATACCGCGCCTCCCCACTTAACAAGAGCATTGATCGAGGGGGAAGATAGATAGCCCTCCTTAAGAAACTTGAGCTATCATCAGAATTTTCCAAATTCTTGCTGGTACTTGAAGCAGGTTTTGAAGGACCTTCTGAATATTTCCTAAACTCCATAATGCAAGGTCCTGCGAGTGAAAGGCTGAAAATTGATCCCTCAAATGCTGAATGGGTGTCTATATGTGGGGATAAGCCCACCCCAGGCGGATATTCGTTAACCTGCAACATCATTATTGCAAAACTTTCAGTTTTGAAAACAAAACATCTATACATACGAAGACAAACTAAAATCATCCTTCATAAAACAAAGGAAATAAATTCCAAATATGGATAACAAGCAAGAGGTGATTTATAACAAATGGGGATATGAATACCACAACATGTATATGTATACGTGTGTGTGTGTTCATAAACATTATACAAATAAATTGTCATACATGCAAATATTATGATCTATGTTACATGGATCCTTCAAAAGTACATGAATCACCAGTATCTGGCAAATGATACTCAGACATGGATGTGGGATGTGTTTAACGCGTTTTGTTAGACGTGCACTTAGAAAGCATATCAAATAATTAAATTTTATTACATTATTGCTTCAAATGAGTGAAATACCGATGTTAAGTACTAGGCTATTTAGCAGTGTCCATTTATCCATCTATGTATCCTTGTGTTTGGACTTTGGAGATTCCACACCTCAGACGTTTAGACACATACCTGCACTCGACACATAACCGAATCCATATAACATAGATTATGATAAACCAAGATTTTAAATTGTGGTTGTTACTAGAAGACTCAACCGAGTTGTAACAAATTCAGTTGGAGTCATTCGCACTACAGACCACTATATCAGTGAGAAAAAATTCATAACGAACTCGGAAGGAATTTGGGAGAGACTAGGTGGGGCTCTGATGGTACTCGACTGAGTCGGCTTAGTAGTGGCCGTTATTATGCCATTAGGGGAGTCAGCAGTCCAGTCCTTAGTATGTTTCTATTGTCAATAACAACTTAAAATACAATGTAGAGATTGTTACCATAATAGATCACCTTTAAATATCAAACAAAATCCAGTAAAAAAAAAAAAAACACAATAAACTTACAAGGGCCTTGTGGCCTAGTGATATCTCCTCTACCTCCCAAAGTTGATGGTGAGGGTTCGAGTCCCCAAAGGGGTAAAGTAAGTGTGTGTGTTTTTCTAGCCAATGAAAAAAAAAGAAAGAATATATAGTTAAAACTTTCGTATCACCTTGGTTAGGGCACAGTGTACAATATTGAAAAAAATTCACAACCATGATATTTGATACCATTACATGATGGTTACATCCCTCCCTTACTCTGCAACCCATTGGCAGCCAGGTCGATTGCCACTCCCGCAATTCAAAAACTTGTGATAAAGAATCATTTTCATGAATTTCTAAAATGCCCCAAGTTTCTAACTTAATATGTCTAAATTTACATAAGAAAACTAAGAATCGTACATGGAAATGGATCTCATCTTAAAATTACACACTATGATATCCCAATCTTCTTCATTTAAAATGGACCATGTTAGTTGAAACCCTAGCTATATTTTGAAAACGACCATACATCATTACTATACCACAAATGTCACCTCTTGTTGCTGAAAAGACATGTTGTAAACATCTTGTAGTATCCAAAAAGTGTCAGATTCATGTTCAAATTAGGACAATTGTTTCCAAATTAGAAATACGTTTAAGATGTAGTAGGAGAATCAATATCCTATATGGACAAGCCAGCATAATACAATATGGCTCTTTTGGAAAAATTATCTATGCTTCCTAGACCATCCATTTGTGTTCAAGTTTTAATACATCCTTCATATAAAGGAAACCCTCTCCAATCCAATAGAACTTACAAGGCCAAACTTATCAGATTACAGAAAACATCACAAAAATTTTAAGACTACAGAAGCATGTCAATACGTACCGTCAGTTGATCCAAAATCATATTTGCAGCACCATCAAGGTCAGGAAACAATGAAACTCTTTCAAGTATGGAAGAAACAAATGATGGAAGTTCACCCAACTTCCTTTTTGTATCAACATTTCTCGTCTGTACCATAAAAGGGGAAGAAAACAGACCAAGGCTTAGTCAGTCTTAAGTGTACTTACATTTATTAATCATTGTAGTGCAAGAAACAATAAAAATCATAAGACCAGACAATAGTCCATAAGGTATAAAACGTCAATGAAAAGGATATACGATGAGAAACATTAGTATCTATGGATATATGATAACCAATACCAATGAATCTATGAAAAGAAAATAGATATTTGAAAAGTATGTTTTGTTGAGGGTTAAAAAATAATGTTTCTTTTAGTAAATAAAGTCTCCCACCCAATACATGATATATTTCCAAAATTCTCATCCTCAGTGGCTAAAAGATATCATCCATACTGCCATACCCTATGGTGCAAAATTGGGAAACCAGAAGATAAAAACAAAGGCAAAATCCAAGGTAAAAAAGAAGAAGCAATTAAGCAGGACAACTAATTCATTATAAGATGATAAAAAATTTTAAAACTTATTCCCCCCCTTTTGGATTAGTCACTAAGAATTGTAAAACGAAGACCATATTCAAAATTTCAAATTAAATCCGTCAAAGATATGCACTAAACAAATTTCTTGACAGTGGCTGGCAAGTGAACTCAGTGCTAACATATTGAAGATATGTCCAAGAAATGATTTACAACTAAGTAAACAGAAATGTGTGTGACAAAAAAAAAAAAAGAAAAAAAAAAAGAAGTGTGGGGCATTATAACTTAATATAGTTTCTGGCATACTATAGAAAAGTTCGAGTGAAAGCAAACTCCTAAAATTTGCTCTTTTGTATAAATTACAAGCAGTTTTGTCCCATCATAAAGAAAAAAATAATAAAAGGAAAAAAAGCATCTATGACAATTGATAAATTATTGTTGAAATGATTTATATATATATATATATATATATATATATAAGTAAAGATAAATTATTGTTGAAATAATGGAAGTGGCAGTAGACTAGTTCTTCACTATCTCATAACTTACTTCATAGCTAAACTCATACCCATAATGCTGAACTCTTCTCTTTGAAAGACTCTTCCAAGGCCTCTCATCAACTGCAGCAAGCAGTTCCTGAAAATTTTCAACAAAGTAATACATATATGGATTGACAAAAATAGCTTCTGGCAGCAGTATCTAACACATTAAGACCATTAAATGAAGAAGAGAAAACAAAGCAACAGTATAAACATTTCTCCAACAGACAAAAGTTCCTTACCTCCTCTTCTTTAGCAGTGACAAAGTCATGCAACAAATAAACTCCTGGAATGTTCAATTCTGAAGCAACCAAAGATACTGGAACTAAGTGATTGACCTGAACTCAAATAGACATGCAAGTTTATTTTGAGGACAACAAGCACATACACTAACAAACTAAATGTCTAATCAAATTCAATTAACAAATTATGAGTCCCACAAACACAATTACTTTTATTTTTCTAAACAGACAACAATTTGTTAGTATGGATCATGTAATACGTTGCCTATGCAATTCAAAACATAAAGATTGCTATGAATGTACAAGAGTTTCACACAATTTAAAACACATATTAAAAAGCTTATTTAGTTTGAAAACCAAAACATAAAAGATATAGAAATATGGTTTCACTTTCGAATTTGAATCACCCTAGAAATGAAATTAATTTATGAAATACTATTTAGTTTAAAACCATGTATTTTGGCACAAATTGTTGTTAAATCTTTTTTTACGGCCTTAACTAGTATGCTTATGGTGATAATCACTACAACTAGATGGTCAAGCTTTGTAAAACATAGCACAATTAGACTCAAACAGATCTCAATTCTAACACTAACAGTACCTTCTATTTCAAGAATCCATTTGATTAATGATGATTCTGTCCATGATATCTCAGTAAAAAAGTTAAAAAAGAGTTCATCCATCACATAGTTAAATCCCACTACACAAACAAGGAATATGCCTAAGACATGTCAACTGACAATGAGGCTAATTGTTTGAGGTCCGTATCTCCATATATAATGCTTAAAATTTAAGCACTGTATCCCAGAGTTGAGGTTAATCTGATATATAAATGTGCAGTTATATGAGATCCAAACTGACCCTAGAAGAGCTAATAAAGCCAAAGGTTACTGAAAGATGTCAGAGGTACTACATGTTTAGTACATGGCAATGTGATTGAAGTACTGAATACCATATGTGTAAATAACGGCCGTTAAGAACAGGACATGGATTAATGATGATTCTGTCCATGATATCTCAGTAAAAAAGTTAACAAAGAGTTCATCCATCACATAGTTAAATCCCACTACACAAACAACAAATATGCCTAAGACATGTCAACTGACATGAGGCTAATTGTTTGATGTCCGTATCTTCATATATAATGCTTAAAATTTAAGCACTGTATCCCAGAGTTGAGGTTAATCTGATATATAAATGTGCAATTATATGAGATCCAAATTGACCCTAGAAGAGCTAATAAAGCCAAAGGTTACTGAAAGGTCTCAGAGTTACTACATGTTTAGTACCTGGCAATGTGGTTGAAGTACTGAATACCGTATGTGCAAATAACGGCCGTTAAGATCAGGACATGGATGTCCATCTAATGCGTTTAAGGCTTCCTGAGCAGAACTCTCTTCAGAATAAGATATAATGACACGAGTGCCAGTTTCATCAGCTTCATAGACTCCTTTTACTTCTCCGTAGGTGCTGAACACTGACGCAATAGTGTCAAAAGAAAGTCCCACAGCTGGCCCGCAGTTGGCCACATAAAGGTTAGGGCTTGACTCACCATCTTCTTCCTTGGGACGTGTAAATCTTGGCAAACCCATTAATGTAATCTATTTTAGTTAGCAAAAGGAACTTGTGATTCACTTCTCCTCTTAGCACAAATGAATTATTTAAGCTCTACAAAAGAAGCATTGTTCAAGAATAAAACAGTAGATAAAATAAACCACAATCAAAACAAACCAGATTTAGCCCAAATTTCAATTATATTCAAATGCAACAACAACAACAACCAAGCCTTTTCCCAATTATTTGGTGTCAGCTACAAGAACCCATGTATCCATTCCGCTTATGATATTCAAATGTCCCTATCAAAAGCATGTTAACATTGCCTGGGTGTCCCCTACTTATTGAGTACTGTGTTCTATTTAGCATTTAAAGGAAGAAAGCAATCATCCCAAATGAAGCCACCAAATATATCATATGTAAGTCATCGCCATAGTTAGCTGTAGTTTTTAAACGAGACTGTGCCATTAAAGCTATGTAGTATTACTTGCAGCTATAATCACCTGTGTTCTCAGATGATATTATTCATTAGTGATACTGGATTTGTGTAGAGAAAGAAAACTAAGTAGAGAATACATTCAGGAACGAAGCCACCAAATATATCATACGTAAGTCATCACCATAGTTAGCCGTAGTTTTTAAAGGAGATTGTGCCATTAAAGCTATGTAGTATTACTTGCAGCTATAATCACCTGTGTTCTCAGATGATATTATTCATTAGTGATACTGGATTTGTGTAGAGTAAGAAAACTAAGTAGAGAATACATTCAGGAAGAAAAAAAATCTACGTAGAGAACATAATGGAGAAGCTCAATTTCATGGGTCATCAAAACACATCCTAAAGTCAACTCAACAAAGCCTTTTTTTTCCAAGTTTTTCGCTAGTTGGATTCAGCTCCATGAATTATGTTTTATAATTCTGCAGAATAATTCTAACAAAAGTCCATTTAGAATAGGAAAAAAAAAAAAAAATCTAACAAAAGACTAATACAATTCCAAGAATTTAGCCTAAAGCAGTAAACTTTGTTGATGTTAATTTGGGTCATCAGAATTTTTATCTTATAAGTAAATGAGTGATCAAACGTTTGAAAACAAAACAATACCACCCACAAGAATATACAAATGAAGACACGAAATTATATAGTGTGTATATACACGCGCGGATGGACATACTTCCTAGTTCCTACCCTGAGCGCCACAAAAACAATTTGTGTACGGGTTTGGCATTTTGGTGTTTGTGTGTAGATATATATATATATATATATATATATCATCAAGAAATATATAACCCCAAATTCCCCAATACTTAAACAGATCTTGGGTGTAGAATTCACAATTTAGAAAGCTTGTGTGACAATACGGGAATGAGAGAGAGCTTACTAACGAAAGCTCTGAACCGGTTCCTAAAGCCTCCTCCGGCTGACGACTGGAGCACAATGCTGTACGGAGAAGAGAGAGAATGGGTCAGCCCTTCTTTGAATGCCCTAGCGAGAGATTTAGGTGGGCTGGCCCAATAGTGGGATTATAAAAATAAGGGTCCATAACCTTGCACCACTTATATTCATTATTATTCTTAAGTTGTATTTAGATAAGCGAAAGAAAATAGAAGGATGAGCTAGAGTCGGTTGATTGGATTAGATTCACATAATTTGGGTTGGGTAGGGTAATTAATACTTATTAGTAACACTATTAATTAGTATTAAATATTATTATGGTGAAATTTCGATAATAATTTACTAGACTTTTATTAGTTGATTGTACCAACAATATGGTACATATGTTGTATTGAATAATTTCTTCAGTGTTAAAAGAAATTCAAGTTTCAACCCAAAATCCAACCTGCAAAACAAAAAAAAAGTTGTCAAAACTCTTATCACAAAAACCAAATATGGTATCGGACTCCGTTCATATTGGGCCATCCAAATTCCACTCTAAATGCATATGGAAGAAATGAAATGATAATAAAGGCGCTCACTTTTCTAATTTTCTTCATAGAAGTGCATCGAAAGAAATAGATCCATCCAAATTCCTCTCTAAATGCATATGGAAGAAATGAAATGATAATGAAGCGCTCACTTTTCTAATTTTCTTCATAGAAGTGCACCGAAAGAAATAGATCGTGATAATAATAATAACATCCATGAGGCAGTTAGTCTTAGGGTACAGACTTATGGATATGATTACTTACCTGGATCGGAAGTGATAAGTGTTATTTATCGCATCCATTACAAAGTACTTGATACTATGTGTCCCAAGGCCATACGCAAAGACTCTAAAGGAGTAACAGCGTTATGGGATACTAACATGTACACATCAAATGTTGCCACAAAAAGGATGATTCCTTGGAGTGAGATAACATTTCCTGAACACTGGACGATTTCTAATGCCGTCCCAGCACAGCCAATTGCTAATCATAGCTTAGACTGTGTTATTCAGGATCAGGATGGTGATGTTTTTCTGAATTTCAGAAAATCCATCGATCTATCCAGATCGACATCATCTAAAGGAAGTCATCTTCCTTATCGTGTTTCTTGTCCTCCTTCTCGACATTCGATCTCGTCAGATTACCGTAAAGAAGGACTCCCTGAAGCAGTTGATTCCAAGCTCAAGCTGAAAGGAATACAACAATCTCCGAATCAAATTCCAAGAGGAGTTTACGAGAAAGCACCAATAGGTATGTCTCGTCGCCAATTTGGAATTGAATTCAGCCCAACTCCATCTGAAATGGGAATCGGAAATGAATCTGTCAAGGATCAGTTTGACGATCCCACAGACATTAATGACCCACATGAATATTAGTTTTAATGGATTTTGTCCCTGATAGAATTGCCATTAATGCTGAATTTCAACAGGATCAATATAAAGAATTCAGAAGTTGGTATTTCAAAAGTTTTGACCAAAATCAATTACAACTTTTCAAAACCCAATTTTATGAATTTGTCCAAGAACGCAAAATGGTTATACCTTTTGTTTCTTGGTTCTATATGACCAATCATTCTCTTATTAATATTAACATATTGGATGATTTTCTCAAACCATGGACCACATCTGACGATAAGGTTTTTCACTCTGTCCATCCTCCCCCTGACCATCTAATTCTCAAAAGAATTGACCCGGACAGTGGTTCTAAAGTGGAAACCAAGGCTTATAGCCAACCGAAAGTAATTGATCCAACTAGTACTGCTACTAGAAAGGACATTACTCACGTTTACAAACAGAACAATTATACCAATGTTTGCTTACAAACGATAGGGTCCCAGCTTGGGAGAATTGAAACGGGAATAGACACTGTATTAAATACAATTAATACTAAGTGTATTTCTGAAAAATCTTCTCCTCCAGAAGCTTCCTTATCCAAAGCATTGGTGAAACCTGCAATTGAAGTTCAAGGCTTCAATCTGACACATCCTAAGAAGAATGAATAATTTCTTACTCTTCTTACTCAGAAAATTCAAGGACTTAAAATTCAGACTTTATCCCATGATGAATCTGAAATTGGTTCTGATTCTGAGAATGTGTTACCTCATATTGAGGAAGTCCTTAAGGATCTTACTCAGCTCCCTGAGTTCAACAGAATTGTCTATGATAAGAATATCCACTCAAATACAGCCCCTGCTCCGAGTCGATATTATTATCCCAGACCCACACCTCAAGATATCTTGTATGAAGAAGATTATTTTCATACACAGAAATCTTTTCATGGCAAGACCATTTATGAATGGAACATAGATGGCAAATCTGATTATCAGATTTACGAGGTTATTCATCAAATCCTGATGTATGGCCAAGTTTGTAAAATCAACAACAATACTGACCCAACCATTGCTAAGTTTGTCGTTGCTGGTTTTACAGGAATCCTTAAAGGATGGTGGGATAATGTTCTCACTGACATTCAGAAAGCTGAAATCTTTTCTGCTACCAAGATTGTTAAAGATGAAGCTACTCAACAATCAGGCCCTGCTCCTGATGCGGTTTACACACTCATTACCACTATTATCCAACATTTTGTTGGCCCTGAAGGTGCTAATAGTGAACGGAGTCGTGAACTTCTACAAAATCTAAGATGTCCATCTTTAACTCATTTCCGGTGGTATAAAGATGTATTCTTGGCAAAGGTTCTCCAGCTCAATGATGCAAATCATGAGCACTGGAAAGCCAAATTTGTAGATGGTTTGCCAACCTTTTTTGCTGAAAGAATCAGGAAAAAGCTTAGAGATATGAATAATGGTATCTCTATTCCTTACAGAAACTATACCTATGGTGGATTAGTTAATATTGTAATCCAAGAAGGTCTAGCTCTCTGTAATGATCTGAAGTTACAATCCCAGTTAAAATCCCAAAGATTAACTGGTCGAAAGGAAGTAGGTGAATTTTGTGATCAATTTGCCTATCAGACTCCCTTATCTTATCCTAAACCTAGGAAAAGAAATAAGGTTGAAAAACCTTATAAAAGGAAGTATTCCAAAATAAAGAATTATTCAAAGGAAAAGGATAATTCTAGACAGCATACTAAGCCAAAAAGGAGATATACTCCTAAAGCAAAGGGTAAAGGAAAGCCCAAGGCTGAGGCTAAATGTTTCAAATGTGGGCGCATTGGCCACTATGCAAACAAATGCAGAACTAAGGAAAAGCTCAGTAGTCTTCACATAGAAGAGGAATTGAGACTTCAATTAAGTAAATTGTTACTTAATACTAGTTCTTCTGAACCAGAATCATCAAGTGATTACGGCGATGTTGTCATGGAATTACAATCTTCTTCTTCCTCTGAAGCAGAGATTGAAAACCCTAGATGTTCCTGTAATCCTTCGCATGATGATTATTATAAGGCAATTGTTGAGATGAATGGGTTAAGCTTGAATGTTTTAACTTCAACTCAACAATCCTTATTGGATCTTATAGATCATATCCAGGATCCTCAAATCAAGATGAAAGTCTTTGAAATAGGTTCTGCTTTGGCACGATCTAATGAGGACACGGGTAATCCAGATTTTCTGCGAGCAGAAAATCATTACAGTATGAAAGAAGTTCTACGCAGATTAGAACACCAAGGACAAAATTCTCGTCCTGCTAATCTCCCTGATCTTAAAATGGAGATTAATCTTTTAAAAGAAGAAATTCGTCAGTTGAAGTCTCGTCAGACTACGATGGATTTAGAGATTACTCTTTTAAAAGCAAAATCTGCAATCCCTTCTTCATCATCTAATGATGAAGTTCCTCAACAGGAAGGTACTAATTATCTTCAACTCCTGAATCAAGTTACTTACCAAAAATGGTATATATCTATCAATTTGGTAATTAATCAGGAGTACACAATCACTAATGCAATTGCCTTAGTTGATAGTGGTGCAGACATGAACTGCATCCAGGAAGGTTTGGTTCCTACTCAATATTTTGAGAAAACCACTCAAGGTCTTACCAGTGCAAGTGGAGGTAAGATGCAGATTAAGTATAAACTTAATCATGTTTTCATTTGTAAAGAAGGTATTTGTCTCCCATCTACTTTCTTACTCATCAGAAATTTGGCACAACAGGTTATTTTGGGCACTCCCTTTTTAGCTTTGATTATGCCAATTGAGAAAATTGATTCTCATGGAATATGCTCTACTTTACATGGTCAGTCAATAACTTTTCAGTTCTTGACCCCACCAGTAAATAAGCATATCAATGCCCTTAAAGATAACATTATCTTTAAGGAAAAGCAACTGAATTATTTGCAACAGGAGGTATCCTCCTTAGCAATTAGTCAAAGATTGGTACAACCCAAAGAGCAACAGAAAATTGAGTCACTACGGCAACACTTTCTAAAGGAAATCTGTAGTGAGATTCCTAATGCTTTTTGGGCCAGAAAGAAGCATATTGTTTCTTTATCCTATGTAAAAGGGTTTACCGATAGCATGATTCCTTCTAAAGCCAGTCCCAGCCACATGAAAGCTGACTACTTGGAATTATGTAAGACTGAAATCAGCTCTTTAATGGCCAAAAAGCTTGTCACTACTAGCTACTCCCCCTGGAGTTGCAGAGCTTTTTATGTCAATAAAAATGCTGAAAAGGAACGAGGAATTCCTCGATTGGTTATTGATTATCGACCACTTAATCTTACTTTAAGTTGGATCCGATACCCAATTCCCAACATCAAAGATCTTTTAGATAGGTTACAATCTGCTGTGATCTTCTCTAAATTTGATCTTAAATCTGGATATTACCAGGTACAAATCACCGAAGAAGACAGGTACAAGACAGCCTTTTGTGTACCTTTCGGACAGTATGAATGGACAGTGATGCCATTTGGGTTAAAAAATGCTCCTTCAGAATTTCAACATATTTTGAATGACATATTTAATCCTTTTACTGAATTTTCTATTGTTTATATTGATGATATTCTCATATTCTCAAAATCAATAGATCAGCATTATAGACACTTGAAAATTTTCAAAGATGTTATTTACCGAAGTGGTTTAGTAGTTTTTGCTCCTAAACTAAAATTATTTTTAACTAAGGTCAGATTTCTTGGTCATGAAATTTGTGATGGGAAAATTCGACCTATTGATCGCAGTATTGAGTTTGCTTCTAAATTTCCTGATGAAATCAAGGATAAAACTCAACTTCAAAGATTTCTGGGTAGCTTGAATTATATTCGAAGTCACTACAAAAATCTTGCACAGGATACAGCAATTTTGTACACCAGGTTAAGGAAATCTCATTCCCCTTGGACTTTGGATCACACCAAGGCAGTCCAGAAGATTAAACTCAGAGCCAAACAAATTCCTTGCTTAGCTCTAGCCATTTCTTCATGGTTCAAAATTGTGGAAACAGATGCCTCCAATATTGGATACGGTGGTATTCTTAAACAGAAAAATCCAACGACAGGAACAGAGGAGCTTGTTCGCTTCACTTCAGGAACTTGGAAAAATGCACAATTAAATTATTCAACCATAAAAAAGGAAATTCTTTCTTTGGTTAAATGCATTTATAAATTCCAAGATGATTTAATCAATCAGAAATTCTTGTTGCGCATTGATTGTAGTGCTGCTAAACAAGTACTGGAAAAAGATGTAAAAAATTTAGTTTCCAAACAGATATTTGCTGGTTGGCAAGCTGATTTATCTGCTTTTGATTTTTCTATTGAATATATTAAAGGCAGTTCTAATTCTTTACCTGATTTTCTAACTCGCGAATTTTTGCAGGGTTCAAATAAATGATTGCAATATTATATATGACAATAATAATATATGCAATATGGATCGCAAGATTAGAAAACAAGAGTACTTACAGAAAACTTTCTTTATTTAATTTTCCAAGCTAGTACAGAGAAATATTACAAAAGAGAGAAGAGAAAATTGAAAGATACATTAAAGGGAAACATTGCCTTCTATTTATACATAAAATGGACTTGAAATTAATAATTTGAAGTCCGCATAGTGCATGGGATCGTGTGCTGGAATAATGCAGTCGGTCGGCCCACCACTAAGTGCTGTCTCCTTATCTGATGGAAAGTAGACATCTGATAAAGGAAATACTGTTGAATCAAAGACTTTGGGAAAAGTTCTTTGGCTTCTTCTGTCGGCAAGATAAGAGGAATCCTTACTTTTTGGGTGGATTCATCTTGTCCTTCAAATGTCCTGTGAGCGAATCCCAATAATCTGCTATTGAAATCTCATCTTCGGAATTAAGATCTTCATTGGGATCCTGAGCATAACCTGCAAGACAAGAAAACTGATTTCCATCTTGACTGGTCTGGCTAGAGACTGATACCATGGATGCATCATCTCTTACTGTAGGGGTAGAGGATTCAAAGGATTTAACAAATTTATTCCTCATAAAATCCATGCATTTAACCATTAAATCTGCTTCGGTAATTAATGGTTGTTGTTTTCTGATCATATCTTTAACAAGTTCAAAGGGGTTAAAGATTTCTGGTTCCGGAATAGTCAACTTTGGAATCTTATCCATATATTCCATTGTTTTCTTTCTGATCTGATGGAGGAGGGCTTGGATAGGTTCTTGAGTCATGCCTGACCACCATCTGTAATAAAAGATCCTCTGGAGGACTGGTAACTTGTCAGTGGTATAACCACATTGGAAATCCCATTTCCAAATCCAAGGGATTCCAAATTCAGTAAAGAACAATAGGGTGGATTTCCCTACAGGAATATTATCCTGTCCTCGTAATTGAGGATGAAATTGTTGCCATGGCAAATATAATTTGCTGATTGATTCAGGCAACATATCCAGATCAGGGCCAAATATAGCCCACCAGGGTATAACCCAGTTGGGGAAATCAACCTTAACTGATTGAGGACATATCTTGAAGAACCAAGAATGCCTATGCTTCGGATTTTGATAAAAGAACGAATATGTCCATGCTGAGATATAATCCCAATAATTGTAACTGTGACCATAGGATATTTTCCTTGGCAAATTGGGATTTAATCCCCAGTCACTAGGCCGTATAAGCCTCTTAAAGATAGCTTTACTATAAGTAAGAGGACTATCTTTGGAATTCGGAAATTGCTTCGTGTGGTTGATTTCCACAGAGGAAGTTTCAGTAAGAATGGCTTCATAGATATATCTATGGCGACCATCCGGTGCAGCATATTGTTGAGTTTGGAAATATCTGGATTTTACTTCCCAAGGATCTGGCATCCATTGCTCATCTTGAGAATCCAGTACCAATGCTGTTTGAATATACCTTTGATTAGGTATCCATGGAGTTTCTTGTTCAAGAACCTCTTTCATGGTTGGTTTCTGTTGTTGTTGCTGGGAACTACTGCTTCCTTTAGAAGGAGTTTTGAGCAGATCAGCAACATGCTCCAAATATGGAAACTGATCTTAGTTAAAAATAATTTTAGTTTAGGAGCAGAAACTACTAAACCACTTCGGTAAATAACATCTTTGAAAATTTTCAAGTGTCTATAATGCTGATCTATTGATTTTGAGAATATGAGAATATCATCAATATAAACAATAGAAAATTCAGTAAAAGGATTAAATATGTCATTCAAAATATGTTGAAATTCTGAAGGAGCATTTTTTAACCCAAATGGCATCACTGTCCATTCATACTGTCCGAAAGGTACACAAAAGGCTGTCTTGTACCTGTCTTCTTCGGTGATTTGTACCTGGTAATATCCAGATTTAAGATCAAATTTAGAGAAGATCACAGCAGATTGTAACCTATCTAAAAGATCTTTGATGTTGGGAATTGGGTATCGGATCCAACTTAAAGTAAGATTAAGTGGTCGATAATCAATAACCAATCGAGGAATTCCTCGTTCCTTTTCAGCATTTTTATTGACATAAAAAGCTCTGCAACTCCAGGGGGAGTAGCTAGTAGTGACAAGCTTTTTGGCCATTAAAGAGCTGATTTCAGTCTTACATAATTCCAAGTAGTCAGCTTTCATGTGGCTGGGACTGGCTTTAGAAGGAATCATGCTATCGGTAAACCCTTTTACATAGGGTAAAGAAACAATATGCTTCTTTCTGGCCCAAAAAGCATTAGGAATCTCACTACAGATTTCCTTTAGAAAGTGTTGCCGTAGTGACTCAATTTTCTGTTGCTCTTTGGGTTGTACCAATCTTTGACTAATTGCTAAGGAGGATACCTCCTGTTGCAAATAATTCAGTTGCTTTTCCTTAAAGATAATGTTATCTTTAAGGGCATTGATATGCTTATTTACTGGTGGGGTCAAGAACTGAAAAGTTATTGACTGACCATGTAAAGTAGAGCATATGCCATGAGAATCAATTTTCTCAATTGGCATAATCAAAGCTAAAAAGGGAGTGCCCAAAATAACCTGTTGTGCCAAATTTCTGATGAGTAAGAAAGTAGATGGGAGACAAATACCTTCTTTACAAATGAAAACATGATTAAGTTTATACTTAATCTGCATCTTACCTCCACTTGCACTGGTAAGACCTTGAGTGGTTTTCTCAAAATATTGAGTAGGAACCAAACCTTCCTGGATGCAGTTCATGTCTGCACCACTATCAACTAAGGCAATTGCATTAGTGATTGTGTACTCCTGATTAATTACCAAATTGATAGATATATACCATTTTTGGTAAGTAACTTGATTCAGGAGTTGAAGATAATTAGTACCTTCCTGTTGAGGAACTTCATCATTAGATGATGAAGAAGGGATTGCAGATTTTGCTTTTAAAAGAGTAATCTCTAAATCCATCGTAGTCTGACGAGACTTCAACTGACGAATTTCTTCTTTTAAAAGATTAATCTCCATTTTAAGATCAGGGAGATTAGCAGGACGAGAATTTTGTCCTTGGTGTTCTAATCTGCGTAGAACTTCTTTCATACTGTAATGATTTTCTGCTCGCAGAAAATCTGGATTACCCGTGTCCTCATTAGATCGCGCCAAAGCAGAACCTATTTCAAAGACTTTCATCTTGATTTGAGGATCCTGGATATGATCTATAAGATCCAATAAGGATTGTTGAGTTGAAGTTAAAACATTCAAGCTTAACCCATTCATCTCAACAATTGCCTTATAATAATCATCATGCGAAGGATTACAGGAACATCTAGGGTTTTCAATCTCTGCTTCAGAGGAAGAAGAAGATTGTAATTCCATGACAACATCGCCGTAATCACTTGATGATTCTGGTTCAGAAGAACTAGTATTAAGTAACAATTTACTTAATTGAAGTCTCAATTCCTCTTCTATGTGAAGACTACTGAGCTTTTCCTTAGTTCTGCATTTGTTTGCATAGTGGCCAATGCGCCCACATTTGAAACATTTAGCCTCAGCCTTGGGCTTTCCTTTACCCTTTGCTTTAGGAGTATATCTCCTTTTAGGCTTAGTATGCTGTCTAGAATTATCCTTTTCCTTTGAATAATTCTTTATTTTGGAATACTTCCTTTTATAAGGTTTTTCAACCTTATTTCTTTTCCTAGGTTTAGGATAAGATAAGGGAGTCTGATAGGCAAATTGATCACAAAATTCACCTACTTCCTTTCGACCAGTTAATCTTTGGGATTTTAACTGGGATTGTAACTTCAGATCATTACAGAGAGCTAGACCTTCTTGGATTACAATATTAACTAATCCACCATAGGTATAGTTTCTGTAAGGAATAGAGATACCATTATTCATATCTCTAAGCTTTTTCCTGATTCTTTCAGCAAAAAAGGTTGGCAAACCATCTACAAATTTGGCTTTCCAGTGCTCATGATTTGCATCATTGAGCTGGAGAACCTTTGCCAAGAATACATCTTTATACCACCGGAAATGAGTTAAAGATGGACATCTTAGATTTTGTAGAAGTTCACGACTCCGTTCACTATTAGCACCTTCAGGGCCAACAAAATGTTGGATAATAGTGGTAATGAGTGTGTAAACCGCATCAGGAGCAGGGCCTGATTGTTGAGTAGCTTCATCTTTAACAATCTTGGTAGCAGAAAAGATTTCAGCTTTCTGAATGTCAGTGAGAACATTATCCCACCATCCTTTAAGGATTCCTGTAAAACCAGCAACGACAAACTTAGCAATGGTTGGGTCAGTATTGTTGTTGATTTTACAAACTTGGCCATACATCAGGATTTGATGAATAACCTCGTAAATCTGATAATCAGATTTGCCATCTATGTTCCATTCATAAATGGTCTTGCCATGAAAAGATTTCTGTGTATGAAAATAATCTTCTTCATACAAGATATCTTGAGGTGTGGGTCTGGGATAATAATATCGACTCGGAGCAGGGGCTGTATTTGAGTGGATATTCTTATCATAGACAATTCTGTTGAACTCAGGGAGCTGAGTAAGATCCTTAAGGACTTCCTCAATATGAGGTAACACATTCTCAGAATCAGAACCAATTTCAGATTCATCATGGGATAAAGTCTGAATTTTAAGTCCTTGAATTTTCTGAGTAAGAAGAGTAAGAAATTATTCATTCTTCTTAGGATGTGTCAGATTGAAGCCTTGAACTTCAATTGCAGGTTTCACCAATGCTTTGGATAAGGAAGCTTCTGGAGGAGAAGATTTTTCAGAAATACACTTAGTATTAATTGTATTTAATACAGTGTCTATTCCCGTTTCAATTCTCCCAAGCTGGGACCCTATCGTTTGTAAGCAAACATTGGTATAATTGTTCTGTTTGTAAACGTGAGTAATGTCCTTTCTAGTAGCAGTACTAGTTGGATCAATTACTTTCGGTTGGCTATAAGCCTTGGTTTCCACTTTAGAACCACTGTCCGGGTCAATTCTTTTGAGAATTAGATGGTCAGGGGGAGGATGGACAGAGTGGAAAACCTTATCGTCAGATGTGGTCCATGGTTTGAGAAAATCATCCAATATGTTAATATTAACAAGAGAATGATTGGTCATATAGAACCAAGAAACAAAAGGTATAACCATTTTGCGTTCTTGGACAAATTCATAAAATTGGGTTTTGAAAAGTTGTAATTGATTTTGGTCAAAACTTTTGAAATACCAACTTCTGAATTCTTTATATTGATCCTGTTGAAATTCAGCATTAATGGCAATTCTATCAGGGACAAAATCCATTAAAACTAATATTCATGTGGGTCATTAATGTCTGTGGGATCGTCAAACTGATCCTTGACAGATTCATTTCCGATTCCCATTTCAGACACCGAGCATCCCTAAGGGTTGCTTGAATACAGGCATCCATACCTAACAAGGTTAAATGTTTAAAAGCAATTTGAATTAAACCTATATGGATGTACTTGTATTTATGCATGTGCCTCTGAAGGTCACGGGAAGACAATAACTTAATTATTGTATCCTTAGTGCTTAATTGCATGGTCTGTTCCATGGTCTTGATAGTCCATAGATCAGCTAAATTAAGCATTCCGATTTTGTAAATGCTTTTTGCACTTACTGGAGGGATAGTCCATTTGTTCAATTGATTTTGAACATTGGTCCATTCCACTACTTCAGTATTTTTTACCAGTTCTGAATCCTGGTTGTCCTGTAGTCCTGAAGAGGAGGACGAAGATGGTTGTAACATGGTTGTTAATTATTGTTAATACTTTAAGGTCTGCATAGCATAAATATTATAATATTATATAGTGAACAGTAAGTTACTATTCTGTCGTCTTTCTGCTTAAGAGAGATTCTATTACTCGTCTGTCAACGATTTACTGGAAACAATACCCTGTGTAGCAATCCAATGCAAAAACGGGTTAAACATTCCAACGCGACTTTTGGACGACCCATAATTGAATCTGGGATAAACATAATTTAGACAGAATAATATTCATATTGTTCATTACATAATGACGATAATAATCATGCTACCAGAACCTAAAAAGTATTAACAATAGAAACTTAAGCCATCATGGCTCTGATACCAAATAAAGTATTAATATTATTATTTTCAACATAAATTAATATTATTTAATTCTAATTTCTTTGAAAGTGCATAATAAAACATTGCGCAAATATGACATTTCGCATGTTATTTTTAACATTGTAAGTTGACTAACGTAAATAAAAAAAGTTGTGTAATTAACGCTATTTTGGTGTAATCAGAACAATCTTATCATAGTCACAAAACTCGATCTATACAAATACAACACATGGAATCTACCGTTTGTTTTTCGATTATGCGCCATCTACATGTGGACAAGGCAACGTGGGAGACCCACCAATATACATGACCCAATAACAAATTACAATACAAATGAAAATTCTTTATAAGTAGTGCAGTGATACCTAGGATGGATCAAAAGACTATAATACTAAATTGAGTTGAAACCGGAGGGTAACTCAAAAGTATTCCCAGCTCCCACAGCTCCTTTCTTCAGAGATGGTGATGATGATGGCAAGAAGGCGGCCATTGACATTATTGGCAAAGCCTGCTCTGAGTATGGTTTCTTCCATTTTGTGAACCATGGGGTGCCGCCCCTTGGTCTGATGATACAAGCCACGGAACTGTTTTAAGACATTCTTCCAGCCGGTTACACCGGACCACTCGGCTGACAAGCATGAGCATTTCTTGATGTTTCCACCTGCATCAAACTTCAATGTCTACGCCAAAAATCCACCCCAATTCGGGTAATATGTCTATTCTTTTTCTAGTTTCCATCATGAAGTTCACTGTATGAAATGTATGACACTTGATCACTTTATACATGTCTTCTACCATGTATCACTCTCCGAGCTATCAGTGTCACCGGTGACGGTGTCCACACAAAGATATTCACACTAGATATTAAAGGACAACCTGATATACCATTGGCACATGTAATATCAATCTGAAATGGAGAATATTTATTCTTTATACAGGATTGAGAAAAATAAAAAAAGAAACAAACAAACAAACTGCATTAATGTATTATCAACTCCAACTATTTCTAAAGTGTAAAGTCGTAAATTTATAAAAAGTTCAATTTGACAACAAAGTAAATATCAAAGAAATAAATCCAGACTTAAAAATGAAGCAAGCATGGCTTGTTTTAATCAAAACGAATTATTTCAAATCCCACAATTAGTCACCAGTGAAACAGTGAAGTGAATGGAAAATTTAGCTGATCAATCAATGCGAAAGGAAAGAAACCAATAATATTTAAAACATGGTATCATAAAGATATCCATTAGTCATCTACTAGTACCTTTATTCAGTCGGTCTAAACTCTCTGTTTGTGTAGCATTGATTGATAATCTAATCAATTATCATAAGAATTCATTTTAATCAGCCCTAAGGAAACAAAAAGAATCAATGTAACGTATGCTAGTAAAAAAAAAATAGTGTTATGAACTAAAAAATTTACAATGTAGTGAAAAGTCGCATAAAATGACATTTATTGAAGTCCAAATAACAAGTCACACCAACAAATGAGTAAAATGGATAATAAGACTTTCTAGGTTTACTCATTGGACACCATCACATAGATATCTCAATCTTGAAATTTTTATTAGCAAAGAAGAAAAACAAATAATCTGAACTTTTCAAACCACGCAGAACTAAGCTTTTGGGATTGATCTGGTAGTTTAGGTTTTCGAGCTGATAATCTGAAGCCAGAACGATTTGAGTTGAAAAGTGCATCTAATTTTACTAGTGACACCCAACTCCCCCAGAGTATGATACTCCAGTGCAATACCCACTGCGGTATCCAGTTCAGTTGATGCAACCCAACTTTCCCATAAAATTCAGATAAATCAACCACATAAATGAATCCCAACAAGAAACAATGTCAAACGGGTCAGTGGCCTAGCGGTATCAGCCTCTTAGTTCCCAAAGGGAGATCAAGCATTCAAGTCTCAGAAGAGACAAGTGTGTGTGAATACCAACTAGGAAAAAAAAAAATGACTCCCAACAAGAAACAATGTCAAACGGGTCAGTGACCTAGCGGTATCAGCCTCTTAGTTCCCAAAGGGAGGTCAAGAGTTCAAGTCTCAGAAGAGACAAGTGTGTGTGAATACCAACTAGGAAAAAAAAAAATGACTCCCAACAAGAAACAATGTCAAACGGGTGCTAGCTTAAACCAGCATAGAACAAAGCTTAGCCATTGCCAGTGTCCTAGATCATATGTTGGATCCATTCCAAGAAACTCACTACGGCCTCGTGTCAAGCAGCTCCAGCCTGCACCAAGCAAATTAGAGATTGCTGCAACCATAATATCTTTAACAAATGCAATCATATATAAAAATACTCACAAACACATGCATATATATAAATTTGTATAGATATAATAATCGCACCTCAGAAACCATAATTTAAACAATACAACCTTGCAGGAGAGCTGCAAAAATTTAACTTAAAAGAGATTTTATAATTCATGACCTAACCAGATCCTCCACATGGTCAAGCTAGCTTTGTGAGGTATGAAGTTGATACAGATGTTAGGACACCCCTATATTAATGAGTTGTGCACTCTCTGCCCTGCTAATGGACATCACCATAAAGAGCCGAGTCCAATTCAACTATCCATCTTGAGCTACCACATGCCTTCACTTAACCTTTTACAAACAACTATCACTGTGTTTCTTCCATAATATATCTTGAACAAATTTACAGTATAAACATTCAAATTGTTTTTGATAACTCCATAATTTGCATACGATATCTGCAACGTTTCCAAATACTGGTTCAAGGTGAAAATACTTGAGATATTATATCAGACTCTTCGTTTCTGAAAATTCATGGTTTTCTTATTCTTAAAATTGTGCTTGGATTTTCTCCAACTTGCTTTTCGTACATTCCTCAAAGGTTCCAGAAGTTGAAGTAATTTGAAGAAAAAAAGGCCCAGGTTTGTGTTTTGGTAGTTGGTCTGAAATCTAATTTGTTCCAAGGATTTTTTAAGTCTACAGCATTGTGCTAAATATATCTAAAAGAATGAGAGGTCCAAATTGAATGAATTGTTCTTTTTATGGACAATGCGGCAAAACACCAAAAGTCCTGTTAGTGCAGGACAGGTTCCATGAAATGTGGAAACCGTTCAAAGCTAGCGACGTAGGGCTAGAGGTCAGGTAGTTCTTTGGGACTGCCAAAAAGCGATTCGTCAGGTATTTCCTTTATTGTAAAATTATGCAAAGAAATTCAAATACAAATATGGTAACAATCAATCAGTCCGTCTATGAAAAAGCTTGTTGCACAAGTATGGTAACATTAACAGAAGGGGTGAAGAAAAAAATTGTATTATAGGAGAGATATAATTGATATGATAGGTGATGTACCAACATAACAGTTCTGACCAGAAGGATAAGGAAAATCTAGATTTATATAGAACAAGATACTGCAAGCATTAAAAAAAGAAAGAAAAAAAAACATTCAAATAAGATCACATAATAAGAAATATTGCACCTATCTACTAAGGGAATGAGAATGAGAAGGTAAGAATATCACATTTATTTGGAATATTATAAGTCTTAGTAAATTCTGTTTCCAAAGTTGTGTTTATATTAGAGAGAATAGAACAAAATGTATTGAAAAGTCCTGTAATGAGTCCACTAGTCATTTACCACGAAAGAATTAAGCATCAAGATGGGCTGAATTGAAGATGAAAGCTACCTTAGCATATGATTCAACTATGCTTCACATATTCAATTGTGTTAGGAAAGTTGTAAGTCGACCTTAATAGACTTCAGGAATTTATTTCGTAAAAGTTTAGATAGTTTTGACCACCTTATGAATTAGGTTGGGACTTGAAATAATGTCCAATGCAAGTTTGAAAGAGTATTGATGTTTAATGGCTCAACTAGTTGAATTGAGAAAGTGCTGGACAGCAGCTACAGTGCACTAGTACACTCCCAATGCACTGGTACAAAAAATGACCAGTGGCCTCAATGCGCTAGTACAGCCAATTTATGCACCGGTACATCGAGTTCAGTAAACTCAATGCACCAGTACATTGTTATAAATGCACTAATACATCTCAGAAGTAACCACAATGCACCAGTACATTAACCAATGCACTGCTACAGCGAGTATATTTTGCAGTTGGTCTAGGACTGAATTCAATTTGAACTTGATGTGGATTACACAACCTATGCTCTATGTATATATCAGTTAATCATTTTATAGCGTGAAACTTAGAAATTAAGGAGAGTGGATTGAGATTACAAAACCCCTAGTTTTTCATAAAATCATTGAGGTTTTCTCCAGTCACATTATCGGAATTTTGCTTAGAATTACCATGCTGTGTTCTGTGACTGGATTGAGAACCAAGGTGCTTCATTGATACTGAATTTTTAACCAAGTCATTCAACAATCAAACGGTTGATTTGGAGATTAAGAACGGTAGACCACAAATCCCTTGGAAGAAGGCAGATCTTTTTGGGTAAAGTGATTGCATTGAAAATCAGCAGTTGGAATATCATAGAAGTAAGTTGAAGTCAGCAGCTACTGGGGCTTAAATTACAGTGATTTCTAGTGTTGGAACCAGACACCTGAGACGCTTATTTGCTAGATCTTGACAAAGGGTATTATGAGCATTGGGCTGAGTCGAAGTTTAGTTGTAACTTCTTTAGGGAGTGGATTACTTTGCTCAAGATTGTCCCATGGTTTTCTCCATTGAAAAAGATTGGTATCTTTTGTTCATTAAATTGCTTTTGCTTTTATTTAGCATTCTTGACTTGCTTGGTTGCATGATTGATCGGGCACTAACTTAATAGATTTTAAAATTAATAAAAATCAGTCATATATAAAAAAGTACACCTATCCACCCTACTCTAGTTCATTGGGATCGTGTTACTCAACACAACACGTCCACTAGTGAAACTCTTAAAAAGTAACCTCAAGTTCCACATTTCATAGAACGTGATTTACGTAAGAAACCAGCGATGCAAAGTACTGCAAGTACAGTGACCTAAAGCAGATCCGAAGCCTAAACAAGCCAAATTAGTAATCTAAGAATTCAATAGTGGAGATTTGACGCACAGAATATGGGTTAATAAGATAAGACTTTATTGTCTGCTAACAAGTGTTGTTAAAGGCGCACATAGGCTCGAAGCGCAAGTCTAGCTCCTGTTGTCATCCCAGGCTACTAATGTTTGCTAGGCGCGCGCTTCGGTTGCACCTTGTCTTATTTGTTAGGCTGCGCCTAGGCATGCCTCACTGTTTTTTTTTTTTTTTTTTTTTTTAAATAATTATTCTATTTCTTAAGCCAAAAAGAGTACTTTTGGAAACTTAATAAACTAATAAGAAAACCTAAGCTTATGAAAGAAGGAACTTTTGTTCAAAAGAATAAACAAATAAGAAAGCCCAAGTGTCAAAGTGTGAACATAGAAAGAGTGAGACTGTGCGACCAACGACAAAGCCCTAGCTGCAGAGACAAACGATGAAGCCATGTCAGTTCTTTGTTTTCTCTCTTCTCCTCTACTTTTCTCTCCTCTCATCTTTGCTTACTTCTCTCTCTTCGTCTAGTTCTCTCTTCTCTTTGTCTTTTTCATTTTTTTTTGGCTCTATTTTTCCTACCTTTTTTAATAGATTTATTTCTTTTTATGCTCTGTTTTTCCATTCAAAAAAACAAATTTTGTTTTGCCTTTCAAGAAAACAAATTTGTGCTTTGTTTTATGGTTTATGCTTATATGGTTGATGGATTTACTTTTTTATATTTGATATTAATTTTTAGAATATTAATACAACTTATGAGATATGAATGCTTTTAAGGTAGTTTAAAATTTCAATTGTGCGCCTCACTTTACTCAAGCGCGCACCTAGGCTCCAAATGACCTCTAGCGCCTTGGTACGCCTTGAGCCTTTAATAACACTGCTGCTAACAAATCCTACAAAAGGCTATAAAGCTGAACCATTCCTAGTTTTTTTAGCATTAGCAATGTTGCTGCTAATGCTAAAAAAATTCAAGGGTTTTGCTAAAATGATTTTTTTCTTTTATTTATTAATAACTACAGATGACCTCAGAGCAATCTATGGAGGGACATATCTTCATTTCTCAATTTTTTATCTTGTTAGTTGTCGTAATAAAAAATGATTTGTTGTCTTATTGAAATATTTAGACATTTAACTTTTTCATCTTGTTAGTTGACGTAATTAGAAATAATTTGTCGTCTTGTTGAAATATTTAATAATTTTAAAAAGTTGAGAAATGAAGATATGCCCCATCATAAAAGGCAATAACTTTCGTACTCTATGTGCATTCATGGATTTTAACAAGATAACAAATCATTTCTGATTACGCCAACTAACAAGATAAAAAGTTGAGAAATGAAGATATGTCCCTTCATAGAAGGCAATAACTTTCATACTCTATGTTCATTCATGAATTCCAACAAGACGAGAAATCATTTCTGATTACATCAACTCATCATCATCATTCTTACCTTAATCCCATATGAATGGGGTCGGCCACATGAATTCTCTATCTCTAATATTTTCTATTATGTGCCATTCCACCTACTATGTTTAACTATTTTAAGTCATTTTTAGTAACTTCATCCCATGTTATTTTTGGTCGCCCTTGCCGTCTCTTACTTTCGATGACAACTAGTCTTCCTCTTTTTACTAGCACATCTATAAGTCTCCTATGTACGTGTTCAAATCATCTAAGTTACTCACTCTTATTTTCTTTCTTATGAGTGTCACGCCTAATTTTTCTCTTACACTTTCATTTGTGACCCTATCTCTTCTAGTCACTCCAATCATCCATCTTAGCATTCTCATTTCTGCTAGATGAAGGTGTTGTTCTTGTTTCTTTTTTAGAGACCAACACTTTGCCACATCAAATTTTCCTTTTAGCCTATGTGTTATTCTTCTATCACATAAAATATCGTAGCTTGTCTCCATTTTGTCCACCCAACACCAATTCACTAGTTATTTCAATAAGACGACAAATCATTTATGATTACATCAACTAACATGATAAAAAGTTGAGAAATGAAGATTTGTCTCTTCATAGAATGCAAGAACTTTCTTACTCTATGTTCATTCATGGATTTCAAAATAACGACAAATTATTTCCGATTACGTCAACTAACAAAAAGACAAATCATTTTCAATTATGTCAGCTAACAAGGTGACAAATCATTTCCGATTACGTCAACTAACACCTAACAAGACGACAAATTATTTCCGATTACATCAACCAACAAGGCGACAAATCATTTCCTATTACATCAACTAACAAGGCAACAAATCAACAAAACTACACGATAAAGACATTACCTTCCAAACCTCAATCATTTATTGAATCTTCAACGACAAAGTCCAGCTTTTATGCTTCATCATTCATCTCTGCAGAGAATCTAAAGTGCTGATAAAAAGAATCTACTTCCCGTTAAATTGACGAACAAACAAAAAACCAAACACATCAACAGAAAGGCAACACATAGCTAACAAAATAGTCAAATATAGACACATTTAATCCAAATCAACCAAAACAGGAACAAAATGGCAATTCAAATAAAAGAAAAGGCAATTTGAAACAGAAAACCATAATACATGAACATAGGCACACATATGAACTTAATTTGGGTAAATTAACATATGAATATATAGCTAAACAAAAAGTCCCAATTTACTATATATTCTTTTTTACTTTTATTTCTTTTTCGATATTTTCAACAACTATCCTAAATCACCCAATTCCAGTAATCATTTAAAAGAAACTAAAATCAACAAGGAACTTCATTTTCTCAAACAAATTAAACATTAAAACAAAATTCGAAAATAATATAAATAGAACAACTAGATCTAGATGCCAACCTATAATCAAACAGAAACACATCAATTTGAGAATAAAAAGGACGAGTTATAATTATTATTTTAAATAAAATTAAAGAACATTAATAAAGAACTCTATAGAATTTCAGATTCATATAAAAAATGAGAAGAGAATATCACAAAAACAAAGTAAAGCCTCCAAAGGAAGTAATCCTAAAGCAGCTATCTTCGAAAAGGTCCGATCACAACCCTAACACTGGCGGCTGTCTCCGATTCACTTGATGCAAGGCGGGATCCAATTCGCCATAGAACAATTTAAATAAAACACAAACATGCATAAATATATATATATATATATATGCACATATTTGCGTTTGTATGTATGTATGTATATATATATATATTATATGTGCTGGGCCTCCTGGCGAAGCAATTCCCGACCTGCACCAAGCGAATTAGAGAGCGCCGCCAAAACAATCACATTGCTTTCCTCGGCTAAAGTCATTCATGTACAAACACTCCTATATATACAAAAAAAAATACTACTACTGTACTACATATGTAAATGTATGTTCATATAAAAATGCGTATATAGTCTGACAATCCCATGTTTGGTGTGAGTGTGGGAACGAAAAAGGAAAAAAAGGGGAACCCTATCTTTGGCCTTCGGGAGTTACAGAGACTTGTGACAACAGGATCGTGACACGTAGCGTAGACGGTCACCGACATTTGCTGCAACGATTCCAAAAGTAAATTGGTTTCTGTTCGAAAAAGAAAGAAATAAAGGAGTGATTCGAGGTGTTTAAATGACAACCCTGCATTTGTGTTCGAATTACCGAAATGACCCACTGCAAGTGTTTACGTGGAGCACGTGCGCAACTTGTACCTTCACTTCCATCATGTTTTTTACTACTAGTAGGGGTGACAAAATCCAAGGAAAAGTTAGATTATGCGTAGCTTTGAATGTAGGCTTCCTCTTCTGTAATGCCTCCATCTCAATGTACTCCTTTTCAACTTTTTTGTTGTTTCAAAATTTCATGCATAATTTGAAGAGCTAATGTGTGTGTGTGTGTGTTTTGAAAAAAGTATATGCTTTGAATTTGAGCTAGGCCATGTTTTGTGAAAAGATCAAAAGATGTTAAGAATCAATTGGATAAAACTTTACTGAAAGATTGAAAGTGTTTTGAGTTGTGTAATGCGGAGCCAATTAAGTTGGATCTAACTTGATAAGGTATGTGATTATTATGGTGAACTCTAAAATAAGTTAATTTTAAAAGAAATGCAAATATAACAAAATTTTACGGGACCTTTCTCCAAAAAAGAAAAATTCATACAATCTTATTGTTCCTACATTAAATTGAACCATTGGTTAGTTTAAAATAATATATATATATATATATATATATATATATATTCCAAACAAATTTTTTTATATCATTTTACAGTTGTTTTTATAAATTTTAACTTAAAGTGGATATGCATTTAATGTCTTATTTTTTTAAAAATAATAATAAATAATCCTAAACCATTAAATTTAGTCTCTTAAATTGATAAAATAGCCCTACAAAAATATATTAGTATACTGCATATTACAGGAGGACTGTCATTCAATTAGTCTCAAAACCATAATTTATGGGAGTAATTCAAATCATGACGTGGAACTTTGATTCACGGGCATACCAATTGCGGTGCATGACAGCTTGAACATGTTATGTCATGGAGAGAAAATATATATTATATGGAGTCAAGCTAGTCCCCTATATATGTATATATAATTTTGAAGAGCTAATATATATATATGTGTGTGTGAGTGTGTGTGTTTTGAAAAAAGTATATATGCTTTGCGTTTGAGTTAGGCCATGTTTTGCGAAAAGATATTAAGAATTACCAGAATAAAATTTTATTGAAAGATTGAAAGTACTCCGAGTTATGTAATACGGAGTCAATTATGATGTAACTTAAAATAAGTTAATTTTAAAAGAAATATAGATATAATAAAATATTACGAGATCTTCCTTACAAAAAACTCATACACTCGTATTGTTCTAACAATAAATTAAATTATTGGTTAGTTTAAAATAATATATATATATTCCAAACAAATTTTTTTATACCATTTTACAGTTGTTTTTATAAATTTTAACTTCTTTTTAAAGTGGATATGCATTTAATGTCTTATTTAAAAAAAATAATAATAATAAATAATTCTAAACCATTAAATTCAGACACTCTAATTGATAAAATATACAAAAATATATTACTACGTAGTCTACTGTATATTACAGGAGGACTGTCATTCAATTAGTCTCAAAGCCATAATTTATGGGAGTAATTCAAATCATGACGTGGAACTTTGATTCATGGGCATACCAATTGCGGTGCATGACAGCTTGAACATGCTACGTCATGGAGAGAAAATATATATCATATGGAGTCAAGTCCCCTATAATGTAATGCCAAGTGGCTGAGCTATTAATGATCTATTAATTAACCTACCAACTTTAGTGTGCGAAAATGGTAGAACTGAAATATTATATATTATTTACATATATAATATTATACTATTGACCCCGTACTTATTAGAAAAATGTATTCATTATTCAATTATCAAAAAGCACAATTATTTAATTTCGAAAGTCATGTCTGTATTCTGTAGGTGATTCGGATGTTGGGTCTAATCAACTATTTTTTAATACGTAATTACAGCGTTCAAAGATAACAACAACGTTAAATTACTCTTGAAACATCACGTGTTTCATTTGAAGTAAAAAAATATTGAATCTGTTTACATCACGTGTTTCATTAGGGTTAAGTTGCTAATTGTGGGCTTTGCCTTTGAGTTTGGGCTTGGGCTCATTGATGCTTGGGCTGTATTTTGGGGCTTCGGCCCCTCTGTATATTTTCACATTTATGTACAATACTTTACTTTCAGAAAAAATATATATATTTATTTTATTTTTTACGGCAAGAGAAATCAATGACAGTGAAAAGAATCCAAAGTGCCAGTGCTCCTCTTGCTCCACTTGAGAAATATCAAAGGAATGGCATATGATGCCGGTATGCACAAAACAATGCGCACAAAATCATATAAAGAGGAGAGAAATATTATGATACATGTGACTTTTAATATGCTCAGAGAACAATACACACACCTACACATAAAAAAAAGGGCAAGTGGTGTCAGCTAAATTACAAAAATACACACTTCACCATGTCTCTTGCATATGGACAAAAAGAACTTGGGCCAAGAAAAAACCTCTTCAATGGTTGTGGGACAAGTCTACGACTTTGATATTATTATTATTATTACTTGTTAAATATATATATTTTAACATTTTCTATCAAAAAATAAAAGAAATAAAAAAAAATCTATCTACTTAAATCACGTCAAATTCATTATAAATTGACACGTAATATTTAAAATATATGATGAGAAAAAAATAAAAATAAAAAATAAAAAAAAAAACCAAATACAATCGCGACTTAAATTGTTTTTACTTGAAAAGCCTCATTGGGGAATATGATGGAGATGATCACAGTTTTAATCTAATTGCTCCACTATGAAAAGAATAATGACTTCTAGTACTTTCAAAACTTTTTTTATTTTTTTTTGAGTCGCTAATCTAGTTGCTTTTGAATCAATTATTATTGACTTATCTCGACACTCATACCAACTCGTCTAATTTTCAAAAGGGTTATGTTATACAAGTACCATGTATATATTGCATAGCGTGCTTATTTTTAGAAAAATCTATAATGATGTAGAATTGTATAGAGTATATTAGAATGCAGTGGAATGATTAAGAGTTATGTTGAGTAAAAATAAGTTTTGTAGTTGATTGAAAAAAAAAACCCCCACACACAATTGTAGGGTGAAATATACTCTATACAATTCTAGAGTTTAAAATGATTTAGAGTTTTTGTTAGGGAGATCAGATGCCTATATAAAAGATGGAATATTGTTAGTTAGTAAAATCAATGGTAATATTTAAAATGATTAGGTAAAAAAATGTATGTAAATGAATTGAATTCTTGTAATCTCACTGGAGAATAGTAGTTTAAAAAGTGATTGATCTTGTGTCCATGAAATTTTATGATCAATAAGAAAGTGCGTCATTCTTAGAGAATGGAGTATAGGTGTAAAATTATTATTAAATGGGTCGGTTATAATAATCTATTTTTTTTATATTAAATTAATTTCAGCTTGCACACTTAATATTTTAAAATTTTGAATTGATACTTTAAATTCTTCAATTGATACAAGATTGTAAATCAATTTATATAACTTTCGGTTCTTCAGAATTCCTTTGATTTCTTTAATCTAATTTAACTAGTTCTGTTTGTTTTTCATTAAAATGAATTTTAAAAGTGCAAAACTGAACTAAAAATATATATAATTTATTAATATAGAAACTAGATTGGGTCACAATTAACATGACAATACATTGTAATAATAAAAATGACATTGTAAATTCAAGATCATGTAACAGGTGCCATCAAGAACTTGAGGAGTACGATTATTTTCAACTTCAAATTCGGGGATTGACTAGGTGATGGCTTTCCTGGAATCAATTTATCAATATTATTTTCCTTTTTCAAAACAGTTTGAGATTCAGAGATCTCTGTTTCTTTGAAAAAAAAAAAAAAACTATATTTTGAGTGATTTTTTTGTCATAATAAGTGGGAAAAAAAAACCATAGGACTTTTAAAAGATGGAAAAGGAGAAGATGGAGGTTTAACTTTAAATTTAGTCAAGAGGAAAGAATCCTTAGAAGAATGACCAAACCCAATCCAGATTTTCCTTGTCAAGTTTCCTAAAAGTATCTCAAAAGTAAAAAAATTCTTTGTCAGTTGCTAATGTAAATCAGTTTTGTCACAGAGATTACTTAAATGACATAGCTTGATCAAATTCTTTTAAAGAAATCTTACCTTCTCTTTATAATCCTTCTTTTTAGCTTTGCATTCTTCAATGATTTTTAGCTTCTTTGAGTTTCTTTTCAAGACACGTGTGACATAATATTTACTTTTGCTTTTACGCAGAAGAAAAAGAGAAATATTATCTCCTTTTTTCTCTCTTAAAACTCTCCGCAAGTTACAGTTTCTCTTAATCTTTTCTTATTCATCTTATTAAATTTTACAATCTCTTCCAACATCCCTTAAAGACACGTTTCCTCTTTTTTTTTTGGTCACAATTCCAACATTCAACTTCTTACCTTTTTATTCATATTGTTTTCATCTTTAGGTTTGTTTTGCTTTTGGCTTAATGTTACGGTGACACTTAATTAGAGGATTTCATTTCTTCAAATTTTTACTTTTGAAATTATTTTAAAGAAATCTCCAGACTTCCTAGACAACAAAGCAATTTTTTTACTTCAACTCACTCAAAACTCTTGTTCAACCCTGATTAGAAGTTTTTAGAGGTTAATTTTTTTTTTAAGGTAGAGGAAATTTAAAATCAAATGTCACAAATGATTCTACTAACTACGTGAACAACTTATAAACACTATCGAAGGATCTTTGGCCTAACGGTATTAACTTCTCTATTCTCAAAGAGGAGGGGAGGAATTCGAACCGGATGTGAGCTTGGGTGTATGTGTTTCGTAATCGAATTTGTAACACAATGAGAATGACACACACACATACTTTGAACTGAATTGACATGATCAGGGTCAACTTGGCCCCTGGTTGTGGCTGTTTACAGGATCGATCAGTCAGAAAATAAAACCTTTCATCATTACTTCCAGTGAGGACCTGAAGCTTTGTTTATGACTAGCTTTCAATCACACACACACACACACACACATATTCTTCAACCCTCTTCTTATTGCCTTTCCTTTATGGAGAGTTTTCTAATCCTATACAAAAAATGACTTATTTCAAAACTTTGCACCTTGAATGTTGCTCTGCCTCTAGGGTTTAATTATCTCTATTTTCCCCTCTATTCTTTACAAGCATTGTAAATTACTCCAAATTAGGTGTAATGTTTTGCTTTATTTTATATATATATATATATATATATTAAATGGAAAAGTTGGTGGAGCCCACTCTTATAATAAGTGACCAAGACTTTTTTTTCTTTTTTCATTCAGTTTTTCTCCTCTGTTCGCGACAGTTCTCTCTTACCGGTTCTGTTTTGTTTTTTCTTTTTCTTTTCCACGTCAATTAAGCTTGATCTCTCATTCACTACTTAGTAATTTTGAGAGCCATTTGCAGTTATTCGAAGCCCACGACGAGATCAACACGTTGATAGGAGCAATTCCTTGATTGGTGCACTATAGGAGATTCGAAATCCTAGGATTTGAGGTGAAAAAATTGAGAGTTTTGCTTAAAAGTGAGGTAGGGGTCTCTAATTCCTACAATCTTGTTCCTTTGTGAATTAATTGTTCTTAATTAGTGTCATAACATGCTAAATTGTGATGATTGTTCCTTTGTGAATTAATTTTTTCTTGATTAGTATCCTATTAGTATTCTAACATGCTATATTGTGATAATTGTTCCTTAAAGTGACTTGATTGTATATATGAAACATGTGAGAATGTATATTTAATTGAATTATAATATGTATTTAATTAAATTGTATGAAAATAATAATAATAATAATAAAATGAAATAAAATAAAATAAAAACATACTTAATGTGTTAGTTTTCTATGCCAATTAATTTGTCAGAAATTTATGTGAAAGCTTATTAATTATGTGTTAAAAATTCTCTCCATTTCCATATATGTACACAAGCATTAGGCATGAAAGAAAAAGGGAAAGTGTTTTGAAATGAAATTAAAAGGGGATTTTGGGGAGAATTTGATGAAATGGTTTTTGAGAAAAACCCGGTCGCCGCGGAGTCACTAAAGGGCCGGTGTGTTAACATAGCCTAGAGGGAACTAAGGAGACTGCCCTAGCGTGGTTGAGCTATCTGGGCCCCAAATAACGCTGCGGAGGTACCAAAGGTCAAGGACAGTAGCCAATCCTTCTCTCATGTCGCTACGGAGTCACCAAAGGGCGGGTTATATTAACAGTTTGTGAAGTGATGATATTTTCTGAAAATGGGGAGTGACATGCATAACATTGCATTCATGGCACGAAATTTATTTGCTTTGAACTAAGAATTGATATTGTATTTTCCTGGCTTTACATGACCCCAAATTCCTATTGTCCTATTCCTTGTTTGGATTCATGGGGACACAAGAGGTATGTCTCAGGCACCACGTACTGAGCAATTTTGCTCACCCCTTTCATTTAACATTTTTTTTCAGAAAACGGGAAAGAAATGGCTGATGACATTCTACCACCGACTTAGTATGGATTAGGAGCTTCTTTTGTTGTTTTTGTACTTAGGTCTCACTATTTTTGTGAGACTAAGCATAATGTATTTTGTACGACAACTTATGGACTTTTCATATTTTAATTACACCTATGGGCTGTAACTTTTGTATAAGCTGTCTAAATGTTGAAAAATATGTGCATTTGATATTAATCTTGTAATTTGGGACTGTAAATATGATACTTGAATGATATAGTAAGTTATTGTATCACCATGGAGTGTATAATATGATATTTGTATTGCGATAGGTTAAAAATGCATTTAAACATGTTGTTGTATGACGATTTTTAGCGGAGGTCATGCCGAATTTTTTTTCAAATTTTGGCATCATTTAGGATCGTTACGTTAGGTTTCACCTCCATTCCAAAAAAGGAACTTTAACCAAAATTCAACCATATGGTCTTTCTAGAGATCGTGAATTCCGATTTCTTCACTATCAGAAAGCTGTTTGATATGCTCTTTCTCAATTTAGAGGATTTATTTGAAAATCAATAGTGAAACACAACAATAACTAGAAGGAAAAACAGAGCTTCTTATGAAAGTTGTGCCCAATTTTCTTATACCAATGTATTGTAAATGAATCATGGGCGTCACTTGATAATTCAAAGTCAGAAACATGAAATTTCACATTGTAATTCAATTGCAGATTGATTGTATCTACTCTTTTATGCTACTTTCTACAAAGGAATCCTTTGACATATATATAAAATCTATGAATATATACTTCCAAAAGAGAGAGAAAATTATTTCACTAAAGCTGCTTCCTGACCTTGAAAATGGATTGAAAGCATGGACATGAATGAGCAGATAAGTGAAACATGTCTGTATCTATACACTGATGAAATGAGAACAAGATTTGCATTGTGATCAAAGAGAGCACTTATTTAGACTTTGCTTCTGCAATATTTGCTAGTGTAAGTCCCATTTTTAGTAGAAAAATGAAGCTCACAATTCAAGTGCAACCCGAACTTAACAGAGCCAATAGGAGCAATCCTCCAACGAGTCCTCGCATTCCCTTTGAGTTCAAAGATAATGGTCCCCTGCTTCATAGACGACTCAACATACTCCTGCTCGCCAGGGCCTAGTGGAACTGGGGTTGATTCAACAGGGTACTTGTAATCAACCGAGCTATTCTTGCTCACATCAAACTGATCAGCAGCCAAACTTGCTACCTCCGTCCCGTGGAAGCCAAGTATGAAGCTTGCATCGTAGAAAGTCGCGTGGGCTTTCACGTTGTGATTCTCAAACCTGAGGACAATGGTGACCATTGTTGTGAGCTGACCGGCTTGGGAATAGTCGAACTTGTCAAGATTTGCATAGATGACACCAATGGAAGGCACCCTTGGCTTGATGACCTCGTATCCCACGAACACCACCAGGCCTGTGATTGTCACTGCAACGGCTAAAATGGTGCAGATTATGACTACAAGCCAGACGATGGGGTTGGTGCGTCTGTTGAAACCTATGGCGTGCTTGCGTGTTGCCATTGGGAGATGGTGGTTTGTGCAGGAACAACATCCGGTGGGATGGAGTGTTTTTTTTTGGGAATATATGTTGAAGGTGTTGATGAAGTTAGAGCTATTTGCGCTTTAGTTTTAGAGCTGTGTTGGGGTACTTAGCTCTCATGTGTGGGGAAGGTTTGGTATATCTTCCTTCCCTAGAGATAAAGTTTTGTTTTCATAATTAATGAATCTTAGGCACTTTACGTTTGCCTTGGACAACAGAAAAAAATACCAAACTTCAGTAGCATATACAACTAAACTCTTTTTACTATTTTTCGTACAAATTAGACTACAGCATGTGAAATGGTCACAAAAGATTGATAACGTTTCTCTCTCTCTCTCTCTCTCTCTCACACACACACCTTTAAAAATGACAAAGGAAAATAACACAACTTCACATTGTGTGTCTGTTATGTCCTTTCCGTAAGGACCCAACCATGGTTTTACCAATACTCTACTACTGGACTATCAATCACACCACACCCCCGAGGATGGTTGTTTCTTCTGCCATTTTCGTTATACGATTTCTTAAAGACCAAGGCGATCAAAATATCAACATCAATTTGACAAAGATCTTCTTCATCAATATTTCAAAAAAATTACATGAATATGTTATGTGGTAGGTAAAGTTAAAAGTCATCCTTTTCCCACTGCCGTCAAATTTCACTAGACAGGCAACAGCAACTAACAAAACTTGTACAAAAGTTCAATTGGCACCACCCACATGCATTTCTGTCATTACTCTTCGGACGAGATCCAGTGACTTCAAAAGAATTGAATGAGTTGTACACCAAAAGTGATCTTACTAGTCAAGTAGAAATCTTGTCACCGGAGTATCAATTCAACGTGCATTTCTCTCACAACAAAATTTCCCTCAATTCTTTGAAGTAAAAAAAAAAAAAAAAAGAATTTACAATATCCAATTCATCATATCACTCTTTCCAAAATATATATATATATATATATATATTTCCTCAGAGGCAATTCATTAGCTCTTATGGTTTATGTTCTGGATTTGGACAATAGCAACTAATTCCCACCATCAAAGCAGCATAATCACAATTTGCATCTTCGAATTTCTACAGTTATACATTTTCAAAACTGTTTCGTAATGTTCTCACAGTACCAACTTTTACATTTTCTGTGTGTGTATATATAATGGAATCTTGAAGAGTCAATGAAGAAAAGGAACAATTGATGATCAATGTTTACGAAGGTTTTGCTCTCACAATTCACCTCCAATAATTGTGTTTAAATATATGTAGACATTGTGTGCTAAAATATATAAACATGCAAGTATACAACTGAATATATGCACCTATCCCGTACATACAAATTTATAGATGCATATACAAGGGGGTACCTTTTAAGGCTTCAAAACCTCAACAACCAGCTCTATTCTAACCTCCTTTTACTCTTAAAAGATGGTCCCTACAAAGCTCTAACTCTTTCCTCCCTAAATCATTCAACCATACCAAAAAGTTCTGCTCTCTGGGAGCAAATGATGTTGTAAACTACCATTGCCTGTAAAAACACCAACTCTATAATTTTAAACTGAGTAGATAAATCAAGTACCTTACAAATCAAAGAAAAGAAAAGGGAAAATGTGGGCTCCTTTGGCAACAGATGCTTGTTTTATTATTTCCTTTTTATTCGAGCACAAATCGAGAAATGATCCAAATTTTTAATTACCGACTCTCCCAGTTCTTGATGGAGAGCAACTGGATCATCTACATGCAAAGTTCATTGCCAGAGAAGATATAAATTGGTGCAATTGAAGTGGGGGAGAAAACAGACACCAACATTATACATGAACTTTAAATAAATGAAAACCTCTGTTAACTTTTGTTTCCCAAGAGTTCAAATTCTCTATACTTGGCCAAAAAAAAAAAAAAAAAAACAAAACAAAACAAAACAGGCCATTACCTAGTGATAGTCCTATCAATTTGAGGTGGTGGTTGAACTATACACCGATCAAATGAGAGAGCACTTATGTAGACTTGCTGCTGCAATGTTTGGTTGTGGCAGTCCCATTTATAAAGAAAAAATGAAGCTCGCAATTCAAGTGCAACCAGAACTTAACCGAGCCAAGAAGACCAATCCTCCAACGAGTCCTCGCATTCCCTTTGAGTTCAAATATTACAGACCCCTGCTTTATAGACCTGTCAACATAGTCCTGCTCGGCAGGGCCTAGCGGAATCGGGGACGAGTCAACTAGGTAGTTCAACTCAATTGAGCTATTCTTGCTCACATCAAATGGCTCAGCAACCAATTTTGCTATCTTTGTCCCATAGAAGCTGAGTAACAAGCTTACTTGGTAGAAACTCGCGTGGGCTTTGGCGTTGTGATTCTCAAACTTGGTAGTAATGTTGACCTCGGTTGTGAGCAGACCGGCTTGGGAATAGTCGAACAAGTCGAGATGAGCTTCGGCGACACTAAATGAAGGCACCTTTGGCTTGATGATCTCGTATCCCACAAACACAATCAGGCCTGTGACTATCACTGCAACGGCTAGAACAGTGCAGATTATGGCTAAAAGCCAGATTAATGGATTGGTGTGTTTTTCGTGATAGGGCGAACGCTTGGACCTCTTGTCTGTTTGCATTGGGAGATGATGCTTGGACCTCTTGTCTGTTTGCATTGGGAGATGATGGTTTGTGCAGGGACAGGGACAGAGACAACATCCAGTGGGATGTGGTTTTTTTGGGGGAATATATGTTGAAGGTGTCGATGAAATTAGAGGTATTTGTGGTTTAGTTAGCAAGGTATAGAATTTAGAGCTGTGTTGGGGTTCTTAGCTCTCATTGGTGGGGAAGGTTTGGTATATCTTCCTTCCCTACCGATAAAGTTTTCATAATTAATGAATCTTAGGCACTTTGCGTTAGCCTTAGAAAAAGAAAACAATACCAAACTTGAAATTAGGCCACAGCATATGAAGTGGTCTCTCTCTCTCTATCTCTCTCTCTCTCTCTCTCTCTCTCTCTCTCACACACACACACACACACACACAAACCACTAATTGGCTACTCCGTAGAAATGATACCTTTAAAGCTTCAATCTGGAACACGTTGAAGATCTTTTCAGCTTGCTCAAACCAAATCTCTTGTCTGCTTGAGTTGTGTGTCTGTTTGTGCGCATGTCAGCCTCTATTGGAACGATGGTTGTTCCTTCGACCCATTTAATACACAGTTTTGTTCTACAATGTCTTAAACGCTAAGAAAATCAGAATTGCATGTCAAAAAAGCTTCATCACACTTTAAAGCATTACATAAATATGTTTGTGGTATGTAAAGGTAAAAGTCGATCCTTTTCCCAGTGTCGTCAAATCCCACTAGACACGCGGAAACCACCAAACTGAAGTACTATGTCCCAGTATGATAGGGACGGACGAACCAACCCATTAACCATCTAAATTATTTGATCAACAAAACCCCTAGACAGCCATGAAAACTACCAAATATAGGGAGGAACTACTATCAAATACTTTGGCATCACGACAAGTATTTTGTGTCATGGCTTCTCGAACAAAGGAATACAGTGACTTCGAAAGAATTGAACGTTTTACCTTCGAGAACAAGGGATCCAATAATTTCGAAAGAATTGCTTCGAAAGAATTGAATGAGTCGTATGTAAAATTTCATACATGGTGGTTGCTGGCTATGCCAAAAGAGAGCTTTTCAACAACCTCAGGATCCTCCTTATCACTGTAATATTAGAACTCATGGCAACAATGAAAATAAGCACAGCTAACAAATCTAAATCCTCTCCAGTGCACCAGTACTCCGCGGTGCATTGAGAACGGTTGATGACTTGATATCAACCCAACAACACAGGTGAAGTTCTTTACTGGGTAATCTAAACTGTCCAAAATACCAGATACCGGAGATAAACTTTTTCTCACATCAAACTCTCTGTCCAAAAACACAAATTTGATTTAAAATTATCTGACCCATCATATCAGTCTTTCATCGTCTTACTTGGCCATCTAATAATGGTCAAGGTAATTTATTACTCAAACTGCCTTCATTCACCTTCAGACGAGGCAATTCATCACCTCTTGCAGTTCATGTTCTGGAGAATAGCAACTAATTCCCACCATCGAAGCAGCATATTCACAATTTGCACCTTAAAATCTCCAAAGTGATACATTTTCAAAACCGTTTGGTAATGTTCTCACAGTAGTAACTTTTACAGAACAAGGCATGTAAATAAACTTGTAAACGTGTTTGCAGACATTTATGCATAACCAACAATCTCTAAGTAAATAGGAAATTTGCATCTTAGAACGTCCAAAGTGATACATTTTCAAAACCGTTTGGTAACGTTCTCACATTACTAACTTTTTCCAAACAAGGAATGTAAATAAACTTGTAAACGTGTTTGCAGACATTTATGCATAGCCAACAATTTCTATGTATATACGAAATTTGCATCTGGGAATCTCCGAAGTGATACATTTTCAAAACAGTTCCGTAATGTTCTCACAGTACTAACTTTTACAGAACACAAGGTATGTAAATAAACTTGTAAACGTGTTTGCAGACATTTATGCATAACCAACAATTTCTAAGTAAATAGGAAAAGCTGTACAACAACTTGGTGCAGCAAATACAGTTCCTTTATACAAACAGTGAGCTAAAAAAAAAATAACATAAACAAGCATCATTGAAGAGTCAATGATGAAACCATTGATCATCTCTATTTACCAAGGTTTTGCTCTCACGATTCACCTTCAAGAATTTAGCAGTGCATGCCTGTGGCTCATCAAAATATGTCAAACGTCTAGCATCCAAAAGCAATCTCAAATATGTTCTGCGTGCACAAAGCACAACCCTTCCAGGGTTTAAATTCCAGCCAAGAAAATTTGCATCAACGGAATTAATGTTTGCAGAATAACAAAAATGAACAGTTCAGTATCAAACAAAGATGCCTTCTATAGTACAGTTAATTGGTTGTTTTGACAATAAACATCTTTTGGAAAGTACTGAACATTTTGAGAGTTTTAGTTGCCTGTAACTGTTAACACATTTTTTTTGGGAGGGCATGAAGCAGTTTGCGAAAAGTGTAAATGACTAAGCTAATTTTGTTTGCAAGTCGTTTTCAAAATATACACTTACAAATCATATCCCAAACCAATAATTATGTTTAAATATATTTAGACATGTGTGCTTAAAATAGATAAACATGTATAAATGAATAAACATCTAAATGCATATATACACCTATACACGTACATACAGATTTATAAATGTATATACAAAAGTGTGTGTGTGTGTTCGTGTGTGCGCATATTAACATACATACAAATTTGATACCTACATATTAGTGTGTACATGAATTTATATTTACTTACACCACTATACATTATGTACTTAACAATCAAACTCGCAAGCTAATATAAAATCCTTGTATTCTCCATTATATATATGTGTTCGCTTACACAATTGTCTGTCATGCAATTTCTAAGAACTGGTAAATTATTGTCAAAAGTTTCAGCTAAACTCGAATAAGAATATTTCTTTCTCATGTAAACAAGTTGATAGAAAAACATTTCTAGCTTCTTTTAATTTTTTTTAATTATGGAATCAAATGGAGGGAACAGCTTTAAAAGTCTGGTCACTGGTGCGCCCCTAAAACTACTACAATACCCCCCTACAATGAACAAAAGCATGCACATTAAAGTTATTGTGACCCAATGACACAAATTTACTCAACCAAAATAGCCTCTACAAATGATTGTTAATCACCAGCACCCTTCGAATTGTAAATGTTAGTTACCCCCTTCATATTCACCACTATGAGATAAATAAACAAAAATCATCATGCAATCATGGAAAAGTCTTTCAAATAAATAATGTACACAATAGAAAAATCTAGCTTCTATAGGCTTTCAAATTTGAAGTCCCAGTAGGAAGTTTTAATGGTCTTTATAAAAATATATACTCTTTCCAGTTCAATAGATATAAGTTCAAAGCATTTTCAGAAGCTTACGAAACTCTTTTTGGACTGTTTGATGCAATTCTAAGCTAGTCTATCCTTCAACTTTTCTTCACTGTAACTTTGTGCCAAAATCTCAACAACCATATCTGCTCGAACCTCCTTTTACTCTTAAAAATCCTCTCTACAAAGCTATAACTTTTTCCTCTCTAAATCATTCAACTATAGCAAAGTTTTGTTCACCGTTATTGGTCACAGATATAAGAACAGCCACAAGATCCCTTCTTCTCTATTCACAAACCCCTGTTCAAACAATCCCTAATCAATCGTGGTCTTTCAAGCAGCTTCAGGCCTTCAATCTCACAATCAAACCATAAAATGATGTCCGGAGTTTCCAGCAAAGTTCTGAATTTCCAGCAACCAAACCATCTAGAAACTTACTTGATTCCAGTTCCTTCCCATCCCTAAAGCCTAAAATGTTAAAAACTCAAGTTTGCAAGTTTTCTTAACCTAAGCCCACCATGGAATTAAGCAAAGCCCTATATCAACTGTGCAAGAGCTCCTACGAGAGTTTCTTTGCAGAGCTCTATATCAACGGTGCAAGAGCTACGAGGAGGGTTTTTTTTTCCTTTTTTTCTTTCAATTATTCTAAATCCACTTCTTTCCATATTCCCTAATGCTTTTCAACATGTTCGCCACCTAAATAATAGTGCCTGGGGTACAAAGGATATCGTAATCCATAATAACATATAAAAACACCCACTCTATAATTTCAAACTGCGTAGAAAAATCAAGCAGGGAATCAAGTACTCCTGTATAACTTACAAATCAAGTAAAAGAAAAGGGAAAATGTTGAGTACCTCTTATTTTAGATAAATTACAATACCAATTTTTTGTAAGATTACCACATATATCAGTGACCCAAGCCAATGATAACAATGCACATGAGTAACAAGCACCTGAACTGACAAAGGCAAATGCCAATAGTGAACAGAGTATAAAGATTAGGAATGACAAATCCAAATCAAGAGCATGTGATAGGACTCAACTCTCTCATTTCTTGATAGAGAACAACTAACTGGATCATCTACATGCAAAGTTCATTGCCAGAGATGACATAAATTGGTGCAATTGATGTGGAGAGAAAACTAAAGACACCAAAATTATACATGAACTTTAAATATATAAAACCTCAGAATAAGTTGCCCAAGGGTTCAAATTCAAAGGCAAATGCCAATAGTGAACATTTGAGTATAAAGATTAGGAATGATAAATCCAAATCAAGAGCATGTGATAGGACTCAACTCTCTCAGTTCTTGGTAGAGAGCAACTAACTGGATCATCTACATGCAAAGTTCATTGCCAGAGATGACATAAATTGGTGCAATTGGTGTGGAGAGAAAACTATAGACACCAAAATTATACAAGAACTTTAAATATATAAAACCTCAGAATAAGTTGCCCAAGGGTTCAAATTCAAAGGCCATTACCTAGTGGTAGTCCTATCAATTTGAGGCGGTGATTGAAGTGGGAAGTCAGATACAGAACCAAACTTCGGCTACTTGTACAAAGCGCTTGCCTGCTAGCTGAAACCCACATTTTCACTCTTTCAGCCAAGCTTTGACCATTTCACCAACCAAAGGTTCCTCTCTACACTTGCAATAAATGAAATATAAGGGAGAAAATTAAAAGCAAAAAAGTATTAAAAAATAAAATTAAAGAAACTATTATGCAATCAGCCTCTTCTACAGTTTGTAGTTTAATTTTCTTTAAAATTACAAATTATCTCAATGGTAATACTTATTTTTACAATTTCCAATTGATTTATATTTTCTTTTAATTTTATTTTTTCTGTTAATTTATGGTCAATAACAACTTACCTATATTTAGGAACTCTTCAATGCATCATTTGTGTCCACATATCCTAATTCTTAAGGACTATGAGGACCAGCACTTAAGCACCCATTTTCAATACAGGTACAATAATCTGAAGAAGTGGCTAACATTGTGGGACCAAATCATCAACTAGTGCTTGCATCCATTGAACCCCTTCCCCACACCCTTCTTAACATGTGGCAGCGTCATATTGGACAGCACTCATGATGATGATGTTGGAACACAAACGCATGAGCACCTTTTTCCCTCAGATGCACCCCATTTTTCTACAAGGACTACTAAGTCATCGATACGTCAACAATCACCACTCGTATCACGAATATATTGAATCCCTCCCATCAACTCAGAATGATATGTTTTAGCACCCATACTGGAGCTTCTCCACCACCAAAGCACCTGTTATTCTTCCGCATCACAAGCCTTGCCAAATACAAAGAAAACTGCCCTCCATGCATCTCGAACTTAACTACACATTGTATGTCCCCTCCAAGACTCGAGCATTCCCAATGTGGAAACCGACAAAAACCATTGCACTCTATATATAGCAAAACGCTTAGCCCAGGGCAATGCAAAAAGAAGGTGACTTACCAACGTCTCCTCCTTTTTGCACATGCAACACCAATTGAACACAATCTCCCACTTCTTCCACAAATTATCAAGCGTCAAAATCCTCCCTAGAGCCTTTGTCCATCCGAAGAAAGCCACCGTGAGAGGGACTCTTGTACTTTTTTGCTGCGTTTGGTACACAAGAATGGAATGCCCATTCTAACATTTTGGATCCTTTCTTTTATGTGGCAAGAATAATTAAAGTTGGAATGACATCATTCTCGTAAAAACCATTCCAGGTCATTCCACTTCTTAACCTATCATTCCATTCTCAAGTATTTAAAAAAAAAATCACGTTTGCAAAAAAAAACCTCATGTTCCAAATCCAAAAAGTAAACCATAGTCGTTGTCGCTGCCAGTGCGGCCGTCACCACCACTGCAACCACCGCCGCCTTCCTCTACCACTACCATCACCTCCGCCTTGCAGCACGACAACTGTCACCATCATCTCCACCACCGCCATTTCTTTTAAGAAAGTTATAGAAGAATGTTGTTTTGTTAGTTTAATTTATTTGTCACCAGGACGAGCATTTTGGAGAATTAAATTTAAAGTTTCTTCCATTTTAGGTTTTAAACTGGTCCAACCAAACACTAGAAGGGTGATGATGATTCCATTCCTACATCATTTCATATTCGCAACCAAACAGTAAAATGAGAATAACCATTCCATTCCTTTTCCATTCTCATTCCCTTCCCACCAGCATTCCATTCCCACTTGGAATGCATGGACACGGGACACAGGTACAGCATATACGGATACAGCAACACAAAAAATGTAAAAAAAAAATAGGACATGAACACGGCATGGATACTTAAAAAATAATAATATATTATGTGTGTATATATATATAATTATTTTTACTCATCTCATCCATACAAATCATGAATGAAATCACAAATTTGGAGTCTAGAGCTAGATGTTTGTTATTTTTGTTTCCTGAACTTTTATATTATTTTTATAATAAATCCACAATATATTTTAAATTACATTGAATCATATTCTTAAAATATATATATATATCACAAAACCACCCCACCGTGTCAGGAAAGTGTCCTTGTTGTGTCCTAACCATGTCGAAGAAAAAAATAAAATATTTAAATTTCAGGACATTTCTAGTCGTGTCCGACACGTGTCCAAGCCATGTCTGCATGTCCGAATGTCTAACACCACCACGATACCCTAGGTGAATTGGCGGTGCCTTCTACATTCCCGCGTACCAAACGTAGCCTTCATGGAAAGGTTGTCGCTTGAACACCTGCAACACTTAATAAAAAGATCCAATTGCAAAATCACTATGACAAGAACCCACCCAACTCCACTCATCATCACCTACTATCCATATTCTGCTTATATAGCACAGAAAGAAAGCTACCATATCCTCCATCTCCCAGGCCTAAGTTCTCTCATAAATTGCACATCCCAGGTCACCTCCCAGTTACCAAGGCGATAACACCTGTCCACGTATTCCTAAATTATCTCGGAAAGTCTGTCTCCATACCAAACATCCATCCAAAATTGAATGTGTCTCCCACTTCTAAACGTGAACCGAAGTTACCAAGCATGTTTAGAAAACACAATCCAGCCCTTCCGAATATTTGTCCATCCCACGCCCCCGCTGGGGTATTCACTTCCTAAGAGCAACACCCACTGCCTCTTTCCTCTCCAGATTTATTCTCAATAACTCTACTCCACAAACTATTTTTATCCTCCCCATATCGCTGCAGTCATTTCCCCTTCAAGGCTTGGTTAAACAAAATAAATTTCCTTACACCCAATCCTCCCATCTTTAAAGGTCTACAAATCTTCTCCCAGTTTGCCAAGTGGAATTTAAATTTATCTCCCATTCCTCCTTATAGGAAATTCCTTTGAAGCCTCTCTATCCTCTTAACTATAGAAGAAGGAATCTGAAACAAAAAAAGTATGTTGGACGCTTTGAGACTGTACTCTTGACTAAAAAGTTAGGCAACCTTCCTCTACAAGACATTACTTCTTCCACCCTGCTAGCCTTTTCTCAAAATGCTCCACTACTGGATCTCAGATTGATAATAACCTCGACAAAGGACCCAAAGGTAAGCCCAAATAAGACACTGGATAAGCCAAATTCCGCAATCCAAAATTTACTAGCTAGAGAGGCAATGTTGCCTACCTACCCTATCAAAACAATCTCAATCATACCAATATTTATTCAATATAGACATTGCTTCGAAGCACACCACCAAACATCTCTCACGTACCCCAGTTGTTTCTCCAAGGCATCACATAAACACAACTGCAAAAGAAGATATATCACTTCCAACTAAGTAGTTGTGTTCCCTCTCAAATCTTACGACAGGTTCCAACAAATCCAAATATTGTCCTGTCAACAATCCATCTAGAAATGATCTGCATTTCTCCACAATGATCCTTCACAAAACCCATGCCGCTAGCTAGATTGTGAGGTATTCAAAATACAGTACCCAGTCATTTATGGCACCCAAAACAACTTAATAAATATACCAAAAGTTCTAAGGTTCTCAAAGTAATCTTGCAAATATCTCATAAGTGTTTCTTTTATGCTCAACACCTCCAATATAAGTGTACCTATGTGAGATAAAGCCTAGAGGCCTACTTATAATGATCTAGAATCCTAGCCCGAATTAAACAAGTAAAAAAGAAGTTTCTACATTAAAAAAAAAAAAATATATATATATATATATATTGCTATTTTTTATAGTAATATGCAGTCTTTGCCAAGTTGAGCATCAATGTTTACTAGTCAAACATTGGCAATAGACTTCCTTTCCAATTGAGCATTGCTGCTCACATCCTAAGCATGCTTAACCAAGATTTTTCAAAAAAGAAATCAAAGACGATTCCTTAAGTGTCCTAATTTTCAAATCAATTTTAAAAACCTTAGTTCAAATTAGGCTTAGGGTCCACACAGTCAAAAATACATTTACCCATATTGTCTAGATAGTGTGAGCCATGTGAACCATGACCATCAATTTCAAATCCAATGTGACAATCGTATTAGCACCTTTTTGATCTTCATGATTTACATCCAAATTTTGATCATATTTTCTCGATCAAATTATTAGGTAAATTAATACAACCAACTAAACCAGATTCACTTGACCAATTAAAACTCGTGTTCAACCACATAATTTCCAAATACCATGACACTATAAAATCCCCCTTTTGTTAATTTATTGCTAAATTGATTTTCTAATGTACAAAGCCTGGCCTATAACTATTGCAACAGAATAATCTAGAAGTATGAAAAAGGGCTGAATAAATATCCTGAATACAAATCAGATTGACCAATGACTTGATAGAACTAATGAAAATCATGTTTTAGTTAACAAATTGGACATGTAATCCACACAAATGAAACAAACTACCTTCATGCAATTTAGTAAGGATAAGCAATTAAAAGATAAATGAACACTTAAATTCCCTTTCAATTCCATCTTCTCCCCACAAATTTCTTTTCCCTTTTTCTTAACAAATTGAAGGAGGATAAGCAAGGACAAAAAAAAAAAGAAAAAAATTGAAATTAGTGAGGACCGTAAAAAAGAAAAAAATTGAAATTAGTGAGGACCGCGTCAACACAAAGCATACTTCAATAACACAACACAAGGAATCAACCAAAAAGCATACTTCAATAACACAATACGAGGAATCAGTCAATCAACCAAAAAACATACTTCAACACAATTATCACAAAGCACAAAATATAAATATATCTGTGTGTATGCCCGTCCAATGAGACGTTAGGAGGGGGCAAATGAAGACATACATAACTTTTCGCATAATTTTGCACAAAGTCTACTCTAAGTCGTCTTTTCTCACGATTGTATGTTCAAGCTTCAACCATTGCACCAAGCAATTATTAATGAAAGAAAATGAAATTCCTAGTCCAACGGCAATCTTCTTACCTAGTGAAGAACGAAGAAAATCTAATAGAATGATCGGAACATAAATTTACCTAGTGACATGATGACTATCTCTCATGACATGCTTCATATGCGCCTCAACCACTACGTTGATCGCCTCATCGTCTAAGTTTCACCATGCAGACTCTCGCCTTGTAGATCGGAAAACTTTGTCAGGAAAAACAACATTTGCAAGAACCCACTAAAGTGCACCTTAGGAGGATGACTGCTAGAGTTCTAGAATCCATTATCCACTATCATCGAATTAACATCAATCCATCTAAAGCTTGACAAAATCTTGTGATGTCACCTCCTAAACCCTCATAAAGCAATTGAAGTGCCTTTGGGGTAAAGTTTCCCTCTTCAATGATTCAAACATGACAAAAATGACTCACCAATTTGGTAATCTCATGCAAGCCAAGACCGCTATTTTGTTTTGAAATTTTTTGGACTAACGTGTGCCAAAATGCACTAACAATAATATGATAGAACCACAACCAAAGGCAACCACAATTTTTATACCTTACATCAACCCTATTGTCTATTGAAGTTCTTTTGGAAAAGAAACTTACCAATTAAATTAGCAAGATCATACATGTTACGACAAATGCAGCAAACCAAAAACAAGAATTACGATAGAAAGGTAAACGCGTCACACACAAACAACACAAGATTTACGTGTTCCTGCTTAAGTCTAAGGCTACATCCACGGTGAAGATCCGATAAAAGATTTCACTATGAGAAAAATAGGACATTACAAGCTCCAGCCCCCAAACCCAAGCTCTCGCTCTCACTCTCTTTCTGCAATTTTGAGTGCTCTCATTGTCCCACTCTAAATGCTAAGTGCCTTTATATACCGGGCAACAAGAAGTACTAAACAGGGTCCACGACCCACAAGAGAAAAATAGGTCTCACAAAACTCACTTTTTAGATCGAAACTAGGTTGTATTGCGACCCGGTCCGAAACAAAATTTGGGCAACAACATCGCAAATCTCTACCTTGGCTCAAATTACGCCAAACTCCACACTCCTAGCTACTCCTATCACCTCCTACACATGCCCTCAAGGGCCTAAGCAACTGCAAACACTAATGAAGTCCAGACAACGTCTCAACTTGACAATAAAAATGACCTTAGTCATCATATCCGCCGGATTCTCTTCTATCCCAATCTTCCTCACTGCAATAGCACTTTGTGGAATCACATATCAAATGAATTGCAAACTTGCAACCTGACATCAATGTGTTTGGTCTTCTCATGGAATATCTGATTCTTTACGTATTCCACTCCGACTGTCGCAAACACAGTCAAATCATCATGCTGCAAGCCTAAATCACTAACCAAGCCTTTCAGCCATAAAGCTTCCTTCACTGCCTCTGTGACTACTATTTTGGCTCAGTCATAAACAATGCAAGCAAAGTTGCCTTTCCAATTGATCACATTCCCACAAAGAGTGAAGACATACCCAGTCAAGGACCTTCTCTTATCAACATCTCCAGCATTATTCGAATTAACATACTAACAACACTCCCACACGTGTCACTGCCTCTATCATAGACTAAGCCAACATTTGCAGTTGCTTGCAAGTACCGCAATATCCACTTCCCAACCTGCTAATGAACTTTCCTATATCTATCCATGTATCTACTCACTACACTACCCGCATGTGAAATGTCTAGCCTAGTACACACCATAGCATACAAGATGCTACCAACTACACTAGCAAAAGGAACACGAGACATGTGCCCACCTCCTCCAAAATATGTGGTGACAATCCTACCGGAAGTCTAAAATGGGTAGCCAATAGAGCACTCTCACAAGTTTAGACGCTTGCATACCTAAGTGTTCCAGCACCTTCTTAATGTATTTTCTCTTTGACAAGTACAATATGCCCACTTCTCTGTCCCTATGAATTTTTATACCCAAAATCCTCTTCACGGCACCAAGATCCTTCATCTCAAAATCAACACTACGCTAAGCCTTGAACATATTGATTTCCGACATGTTCTTGCAAGTTATCAACATGTCATCAATACAAATGCGAACCATCTGAGAGCCTTATGTGATAGTTCCAACTGACTCCTATACTAGCTACTCCCAACCATAAAGGTGTCAAATCATTTGTACCACCATCTAGGAGACTACTTCAGCCCATACAAGGACTTCTTTAGTAATTAAACATGGTCTTCCATTCCTAGAAACTCAAACCCGTCGGGTTGATGAATATAAATATGCTCTTCCAACTCACCATGCAAGAACGCAATCTTAATATCAAATTGCTCAAGCTCCAAGTCATACAGAGCAACCATAACAAGTAACACCACGATTGAGTTATGTTTCACCACAGGAGAAAAAATTTCATTAAAATCCACCCCTCCCCTCCGTGTATTTCCCTTTGCCACCAAACGTACCTTGAGCCTTGCATCTTCCACTCCTGGGGCTCCTTCCTTTATTCTTGAAAACCAATTTACAACCCACAATATTATGCCCTTTAGGCTTCTCATCTAGCTCCCAAGTTTGGATCTTATTAAGAGACTTAATCTCCTTGTTCGTGGCACCAAACCACTGTTCTAATTCTCACCTATGTGATGGCCTCATAATAAGAACACAGTACCTACTCATCGATACTCTCCGCCACACTAAGTGTGTAAGCAACCGAATTCTCATGTAAAAACCCATACTTTTAAGGCGGCCAAGCCTCCCTCCTCGGTCTGTCTCTAGCCACACTATATTGCTGCAACTGTGGTATCTTCCTTCTTAGCCTGAAACTGCACGTTTATCATTCAACCGATCAGGAATATCCTTTAACTGCACCTCTGCATGCTCCACCTACTCACTTACACCTTGAACTCTCATTGAATCAACTACCTCCTTTTGCAACCGCAGACTCATTAAAAGTTACATCCCTGCTAACAAGTTATTTCTTTCCTGAAGCATCTAGGCACCATAATATGTATCCCTTGACCCGGGGATCATAACTAAGAAATATAAATTTCTTAGCCCTCGATTCAATTTTCTTTTCAATTGACATGAGCGTACGCAGGACACCTAAATATTCTTAAATTACTATAACTAGTAGGAAAATCAGACCATACCTCCTCTGGAGTCTTACAATCAATAACAATCAATAAAAATCAGTTCATGCATCGCATTCACTCCAACAATGTTTTATTCGTTCGTTCTAGCAACTATATTTCTGCTGCGGAGTTTTCCTCATTGTGCGGTGTCTCGTAATCCCGTGATCCTTGCAAAACTCATTAAATTTTTCTTCATACAATTCCAAATCAGTTATCCTGGCCTACTTTCCAGTTTGTTTCTCAACCAAGGTCTTCCACTGCTTGCACGTGACAAAAGTCTCATTCTTGTGCTTCAAAATATATACCTCGACTTCCGAGAAAAATCATCAATCAGTTCCATTATGAATCTACCACTACCATGTGAAGCAACCCGAGGGGCACACCAAAGATCAGCATGAATATAATCCTACTTACCCTTGATCCTATGGATTCCCATACTGAACTTCACTCTGCAATGTTTCCCTAAGACACAATACTCACAGAAATCCAACTTCTCAACTGACGATTAAGCAAACCCTCCTTACTTGGAACATCAACCCCCTCACTCGCATGCCCAAGCCACGTCTGCCACAATCCAATAGTATCTGAACATGGATCCGAGGACAATACTCTAGCTAACCCTGTGACTGTGCTACCCCGTTGCGCATATAAACCAATGCTTCTTCAGTCCCTTCATCACCATAAGAGAACCTTAAACCTGCACTTGATGGAGTTCAGGGTACCTAGGGAAATCAAATTCTTCTTCAGTTTTGGTACATGCCTGATTTTAGTCAATGTCCTCACTATGTCGTCATACATCTTGATTTGAATTGTACCGATACCTAAACTCTTGCACGAAATATTTCTCCCCATCAAAACTTCCCTTCCATCAATGGAACGATAAGAGGTAAACCAGACCCTGTTTGGATAAATGTGATACGAGCAACCTGGATTAGGAATCCACTCATTGCTGGAGCTGTCAATAGAAATCGTGAGAACATTACCACCATCTGAATCATTACCCTCTACAATAGCCACATCACCGGCTTCATAAGATTCCCTTTACCTTCTTACACTTCAGACAATCTTTGCTAAAGTGCCCTTCCTTGTGACAGATGTAGCATCTCAGCACCTTCGTTTTGTTTTTAGATTTAGAATGACCACTGTTGCCGACACTCCCTTTTAATTTGTTCTCCCTTTAACAACCAACCCCTCCACCGAACCTTCAAACGACCACGTTTGCAACTCCTTTAAATTCAAAGTTGCATTCAAATCTTCCATTGACAACATAGTTCTATCATACATCATCGTATTGTATCGATAAAGTTATCAATCGAGGGTGGTAGAGAACACAACAAAATAATAGCTCGATTCTCATCCTATATTTTAACATTAATGTTATTCCAAGTCCATGATGAGATATTGTTTAGTTCGTCAAGATGGTTTTTCAAAGACGAACCTTCATGCATCTAAAGAGTGAACAATTGCTTCTTTAAATACAAGCGATTCACAAGAGATTTCGTCATGTACCGAACCTCCAACTTGTTCCACAACCCATCCAGCGTAGTCTCTCCATAAACATCTAGCAAAACTTCATTACTCAAGCACAACATAATCACACTAAGTGTTTTCTCCATCACATCATCTTTGTCCTTAAATCTTTTCTAGCAGTGCATCCTTACCTTTAGTCCCTTGGATAGCCCATATTGAACCAACGGAGCCTGATTTCCAGAAACTTGGTCGTCATCCCGCTTCGTACCGAAAGCTCTCTTACTAGTTTGTTACAATAAATGTAGTGAACCAAGAACAAAACAAAATCACGATAGAAAAGTAAACACGTCACACACCATGTAGTTTCTTTCCATTGCCCATGTTGCCACTGCTGAACTCCCTAACATAGGCAGATCTTCACTAATCGTTGAGGAGTTCGGACGGTAAGAAACAACAGAAGGATTCATGTGGTTCAAGCTCTCATACTAGTTTGATACGACAAATGCAGAGAACCAAGAACAAAACAAAATCACGACAGAAAAATAAACACACCATTAACCAAGAATAAAAATGCTATCCTTCTTGTTGAAAGAGAGAGAGAGAGAGAGAGAGAGAGAGAATATATGAAAACGTATATATTATTGAGTGAGTAATACAATAATACAATGGTGTTTATATAGGAGAAGTTACGGGAGTAAGTGAGTGGAGAACAAGTAAACCCTATACATGGTAATTCTATATATGGTAATGAGGGGTAAGTGAAGGCGGCCACAGAATATAAAAAACCCTAACATAGAATGCAATCTAACTGTGCACGTGTGACAACTCATACAATACTGTACAACACTCCCCCTCAAGCTGGAGAGTAAATATCAGTAACTCCCAGCTTGCTACATATGGAATCAATAGAGTCCTTGGGAAACGTCTTAGTAAAGATGTTTGCCAGCTGTGTACCAGAAGGAACAAAAAGTGTAACAATCTCATTCAAGTCAACTTTAAATCGAATGAAATGGCAATCTACTTCAATGTGTTTAGTACTCTCATGGTAGACTGGATTGCTAGAAATATGAATAGCTACCTGATTGTCGCAATAGAGAGGAATTGGGTACTGGACTGAAATCCCAAATTCCTGTAAAAGAGTTTTCAACCAAGTAAGTTCACAGGCAGTGTGTCATGGCACAATATTCTGCTTCACTACTAAAATGAGCCACAACTGACTGTGTCTTACTCCTTCAAGTTCCTAGATTCCTCCTATGAAAGTGCAGTAACCCGTGGTGGACCATCGATCAGAAGGAGAACCGGCCCAATCTGCATTTATGTATCCCTTAATCCGAAGATGTCCAGAAGATCGATAAAGCAGACCACGTCCCGAAGCACCCTTGAGATACTTCAAGATGCGCACAACTACCTCCATGTGAGGTACCCGAGTACTGGTCATGAACTGGCTCACAACACTGACTGCATAGGAGATGTATGCAGATGTCTGGACAAGTGATTGTGAGGTAAATAAGTTTACCTACAAGTCTCCGATACATCTCTGGATCATCGAGTGGGTCACCATCATCCATCTTAAGTTTTACATTAGTCTCCAAGGGTGTAGCTACAGATTTCGAACCAAGATATCCAGTATCCTGTAAAAGATCAAGAGTATACTTCAGCTAAAGACTAATGCCTTGCTTCGAACGAGCCACATCAATTCCTAGAAAATACCGAAGTTTGCCCAAATCCTTAGTAAGGAAGCTAGAACTCAAGTGATGGATTAGAACTTGTATCCCATCTTTGTCACTGTCGGTGATAACAATATCATCTACATACTCCACGAGAATCACAATACCACGTTTCGTTTTTTTAAAAAAGTGAGAGCGATCAGCCTAGCTTCTGGTCATACCATGAACTACCACTGCTTTACTGAACTTATCAAACAATGCACGAGGGGACTATTTGAGGCCATAGATAGACTTCTTGAGATGACACACACACTCCCCCTTAAACTCAAACCTAGGTGGTTGAGCCATGTAGACTGTCTTAGTAAGGTCACCGTGCAAAAAGGCATTTTTAACATCAAGTTGATGAAGTGGCCAGTCTAGATTAGCTGCAAGAGAAAGATTATCACACGAGCATAATTCACTTTGGCCACAAGAGAGAACGTCTCAGTATAATCAAGGCCATAAGTCTAAGTGTAGCCTTTAGCAACAAGTCGAGCTTTGAGACGGTTAACAGTACCATCAAGCTTCTGTTTAATAGTAAAAACGCAACGACAACCAACAACCTGAGTATCAACAAGCTAAGGAACAAGGTCACAAGTATGATTCAATTTTAAAGCGTTTACTTCTTCTTCCATTGCTTTCCTGCACCCTGGATGAAAAAGTCCCTCCTTGTATGACTTGGGAAAAGCAATAAAGGATAATGACAAAGAAAAAGCTTGAAAGGAGGAGGAAAATTTATTATATGATACAAAATTGGAAATAGGGTGATTGGTACAAGACTGTTTACCTTTCCGAACAACAATAGGTTCAAGATCAAAGTCCGGAGAGATGGAAGAATCTCCAAGCGTTGAAGCGACTAGTGGAAGAGGCAAGGCTGGGTTTACTACTTCAGTCATTGGAACATGATTAACTACTCTTTTCCGGCAACGAGCATAAACACGAAGAGCTGGTGGGATGTCAGAATCAAAAACTGGAGTTGGAAGAACAGACTCTTATAGATCAGAGTCCTCCAAACGACTACCTTCCTGGGAATAATAAGGAACATCCTCAAAGAAAGTTACATATGCACACACAATTGTTTACGAAGAGTTGGATTGTAACATTTATATGCCGTTTGAGTACAAGAATAACCTAAGAAAATACATTTGTGAGCACGAGGATCAAGTTTGTCTCGTCCCGGGCTTAGATTATGAACAAAACAGACACACCCAAACACCTCTGGAAGGGTGATTGTCCTTGAAGGATCCTATAAGGTATGCAGTTTAAAAGATAAGCAGCAACCAGAACTGCATCTATCCAAAAATGTTTTAGAACATGCATTTGAATTATTAAGGCACGAGCAATAGCTAGGAGTGGGCCATTCTTCCGTTCAGCAATTCCATTTTGTTGAGGGGTATCAACACAAGATGTTTGATGAATAATGCCCCTCGACCAGAGAAATTTTTGAAAAATATTAAGTTTATATTCAAAGGCATTGTCAATTCTAAGAACAAGTAATTTTGCATCAAACTGATTTTGAATTTCATCATAAAAGGATTGAAAAACAGAGAATACTTGAGATTTATCTTTAAGAATATAAACCCAAGTTAAACGTGAATAATCATCAATAAATGACACAAAATAACGAGCAGCAAATAAACTAGTAGTACAGGCTGGTCCCCAAACATCCGAATGTACTAACTCATAAGGTTTTAAACTTTTATTATCAAAATGAGACTTAAAAGTAGCCCGATAATGTTTACTAAGTTCGCAAGTAGTACAATTAAACTTAGAAAAATCAACTAAAGAAAGGACCAAGCGTCGAAGACTATTTGAAGAGGGATGTCTAAAGCGATAATGCCACTGGTAAGCTGAAGAAGAGATGGAATGTAGAGCTGTCGGAGCAGTAGTTGGCTGGAAGTAGTAAAGACCATCCTTCTCAAACCCCCCACCAATCGTCTTCTTCTTCTTGAGATCCTGAAAGACACAACGGGAAGGAGAAAACTGACCAATTTAAATCTGTTACGATTTTGCGAACTGACAATAACTTGAATAAAAATCGAGGGATATATAAAACTGAAGAAAAAGTGAGACCCGAAGTGCGGAAGGTACGAATTTCATGAACAGGTGATTTGGCACCATTTGCTATAATAACAACCAATGGTGAGAAAACATAAGAAAAATCATAAAATAAAAAAATAAAAAAAAAAATAAAAAAAAATAAAGATGGGTTACCTGCAATGTGATTTAATGCCCTTGAATCAATGATCCAAGGTGCATAAGATGAATCATGGAGACACGTATTACCTCAAGTAACGATAGTAGCAGTGGAGGAGGGATGATTTGCACGCCCATGCTTTTCCAGAGAATCATACTCGACTTTGGAGAGAACGACTTGTTCATTCGCAGGAGTGGGAGTAGTCTCCTCTAAAACCGAAGCTTGACTAGCCTAAGCTAGCTTGCCATGAAAAGCCTAGCAGAAGTCAACAGAGTGATTGTTTCGGCCACAATGAGTACACTTCTTGCTGCCGCGACCCCCTCTTTACCGCCACGAGTACCACGACCTAGGTTGGAAAGACCTTTGGCCCGTCGTCTTCCACAAAAAGTATCATGTCGCTCGGTAGGAACAATAAGAGCAGGGTGGTTACTCAATCAGAGGGGCATGAATAGATGCTCTTCGAACTCGAGCAAAAGTCTCACTAGCTGTAGGTATCTCCTTGCCCGACAAAATTTGCGAAGTGATCGGAGCGAGTTCGGGTTTAAGTCCAAATAAAAATTTTGCCACCCGAAACTCCTCCCTGTACCGTTTTTGTTGTTCTCTGTCTGTGGTCAATGGTTAGTAGACATTCAATTCTTCCCACATACCCTTCAGTTTTTAGTAATAATCTTTAACAGAACGATCTCCCTGCTGGAGATTAAAAATATCCTAGTACAACTGATAAATACGAGAAATATTCTTCTCTGAAGAATACATGTCCCTAAGATTTTCCCAGATATCTTTGGCAGATTCTAGGAACAACACGTCGTTGAAGATCTCAGGCTCCAAGCTATTCCATAACCAAGTCATAGTCTAAGCATTTTCTTTCTCCCAAGCCTCAATAATCTTTTCATCACTGGTGGGTTTGGTTGATTTAAGATAGGACAGTTTTCCTCGAGCCCGTAAGAACCCCTTTACGGCTCGAGACCATTGAAGGTAGTTCGAGCCTTTCAATTTGGTGCTGGTGATTGACCCAAGAAAATGAGATTCCTTAGTATCCATGACACGAGCTACCAAACAAATGAGATATAGTAGCGAGACGGAGCCGAGATAAGAGAACCAAGATCAAGCTGAGATGAACCAGAGAGAAATTACCAAGGAGAGAGCCGAGGAGGGATCCAAGAGAGATTGGCGAGACGAGAACCGAGATCACCTAGGAGAGAACGCCGAGAAGAGATTGCTAAGAGAAAGCCGAGATAGAATCAAGATCGAAGTCTGAGTAAGACTGGGAAAAAAAAAATTAAAGGGGGATCGATTTCCGCTCTGATACCATGTTGAAAAAGAGAGAGAATATATGAAAATGTATATGTTATTGAGTGAGTAATACAATAATACAATGGTGTTTATATAGGAGAAGCTACAAGAGTATGTGAGCTAGAACAAGTAAACCCTATAGATGATAATTTTTTATATGGTAACGATGGGTGAAGGCGGCTATAGAATACAAAAACTAATATACAATGTAGTCTAATTGTACACGTGTGACAACTCATACAATACTATACAACGCTTCTAATTTAAAAAACATTTTCATTATTTTGGAGATGACGTTAACCATAGAATCAAGGTAGGATGGTTAAATGGATGAGTGCATATAGTATATTATATTTTGTGATAAGCTTATCCACTTACAATTGAAAAAGGGAGTTCTATAATATAGCTATTAGACCAACCATACTTTATGGTAGCAAATGTTGGCAGCTAGGAAACAACATTTGCATAAAGTGAGTGTGGAGATAGATGTGCAGCAAGACTAGAAAGGATACAATTAGAAATGATCACATTCGGGAGACGGTTGTAGTAGCATCAATTGGAGATAAAATGAGAGAAAATAGGTTAAGATAGTTTGGACATGTACAAAGAAGACCCTTAAGTGCAACGGTTAGGAAAAGTGGCACAGTCCACATTTAGGGTAATAATAGGGGAAGAGGAAGACCCATAAATTAGGCATACAGGCAGAGAGGAATGGAAACATGGGATTCATGTAGCCGACTCCAAGTTATTGGGATAAGGCTTAGTTATTGTTGTTTTATCCTACTAATTTAAAAATGATAAGCATCATAGGAAAACAATAACTTATCTTCAAATTTGCATACTTGCCTCCTCTAAATTCTACTTGTTGCCCCTGAAGGCACATCTAAACATCACTTATGTATTTAAGAAAGTGAATGAAAATTTTATTTCTTGGTTTGGTGGACAAAACTTTCAAGTACCTTGTAATTAAAAAAGTCATTAGCTCCAACAATTGAGGATTACCACATGGGCAGATTGCCGCAAAGGGGTAGCCGGTACAAGCCTATTCTTCAACATTATTTGTACAAAGTGCCTCATGCTTGAACCAACATTCTAGCACTTCACCGCCACATTGTATTATAAAAACCCCTTATAAGTTGTACCAAGTAATTACCTATTTTTAAAAAGTGCCTCATGCTCGGACCACACATTCCCACACTTCACTGCCAGAATTTCCATCATTCAAATATAAAAACCCCATGTAAGTTGTAACAAGCAATTGCCTATTGATCTTATAAGGTGTAAGTTCTCCCCAGAAAACTAACAACAATAAAGCTTGACAATCTTATTGGTCCACATCTTCTTTTGCACAAGAATTTAAAAGTGGAGCTAACACTTGCTTTCCAAATTACTTTGTCCATAACTACCATAATAGCGACTGTTAACAACCATCTACTCTAAAAGCTTAAGTTATTAAAAACAATGAAACTTAAATATTTAAATCATTCAACATGCCCCCTCACGTGTGGCCTTCTTTTGGTCCAACACGTGTTTTTCAATTTTAATTTTCAGGGTGACGGTGAGAAACTCGAGACCTTTAGCTCTGATACCATGTTTACAACCATCTGTTCTAAAAGCTTAAGCTGATAGAGAAAGTGTAACTTAAATATTTAAATCCTTCAACATGGACCAAAGAAAAACCTAGCAACGACGCACCCCAGGGACTCAGCCAAGCCATAGAGGACACGACTGAGTCCAATACTCACCAATATAATAGTGAGAATAAGAATCATGTGAGACTCGACCGAGTCCCTAGAGAATTCGCCGAGTCATGTCCAAGCTCTTATGAAGTCTTCGAGTCAACATGTCTAATGATGTGCAAAGTTGATAATTTCATGACCACAATAACCAATTATGCTACGTTATGCCTCATAAAACCCTTTGTCCATTACACCGTATCTTCGAAATTCAAACCATGGATGAAACACTATCATCAAATAAAATAAAATAAAAAGAACATTTACATAGTACCCAAAATACCTCAAAATAGGTTAAGCTTTAACATGGAAAGGGTACAACGATCCCCTCGTAAAGAATTTGGATATCAATGGAGGTGGTCAAAATTTTGAAACAATTTAAGAGTTTTTGGAAAGGGAGCACAAGTAGTAAATGAAGAATACAAGAGACACTAAATATTAGTTCACTTTATATATAATATTATAAACAAAAGAAAACAAATTGTCAGGCAAAAATATATAAATAAAAACACATAACAAATTAAAATAAGTTAACACCTAGTGAAAGAACCAATACTATTCCTTTAGTCCCTAAGAAAGCACGCTATCCAACATTCCAATAATGAACTTCAAAGGGGAGAATGAGAAGGGACTAGAATCAACAAAGAAGATATTTGCAAATGAAACATCAAAATCTAGAATTAGAAAGAAACGAATAAGGGAAAAAAATAAGCTTAAAAGAAGCACATATCTCTTAATATCCAAAAAATTGAAGAGGAAAAAACAAGTTGTTGATTAGACATAAGTGATCAAATCACAAGTGCAAAATCCTGAAGAATATCCCTAGAAGAAATAAAGATATAGGAAAAAAAAATATCGATCTAATTCAGTAACAAAGTTCACCATTACGAGAATGTAAACAGAGCTAGTAAAGTAATACACGACATATTGGTGATTTGTGAGCAAGAAAAGCTCCACCAAGTCCCAGAAAATAAGTTGCATCTTGCAACTTTCTCTAAAGAAATGGACAAAACAGGTAACTAGATCACTATTGGCTAAAATTACATTTCATTCAGCAAACAGAAATCAAACAAGTTAATGGAACAAGATAAAATAATCAGAGGATTGGAAAACAGCAACTAAAATGACAGAACATCTCATTCCAGATTATGGGAATGAAAAACAGTCTATCCATCACAGATTAATTAAACAATCAAGGAAACCACAAAGTGGTAAAAACCAGCTTATATTGTCTCAAGCATTACTGTGACGAACTAAAACCTCCTAAATCTCATAAAAACGGGACGTTTAAACCATAGCGTCTAGGAAGACTTCCACTTCCTTGAAAGATCATCATATGTATCACGTCCACTTCTACCTTCCTTACAGAAAGCATTTTTCAACTTCCCCATTGTTGACTCAAAGATTTTTATCCTTCTATCAAACATGCTCAGTGCAGACCTCCTCAACTCTGACATTCTGCCCATGCTACAAAGCCCAATAAGCAACGCATTCGCACTCTCATCAAGAGGCAGAACACGATTCTTAATCATATAGTCCCAGATCTCAAGCGCCATCTCTGGGTCATCACCATCGAACAACATGGTGATCGCTGCAGCACAATTGGAATGTGATGGAGGCCATTCATTCTTGATCATCTCGTAGAAGAACTTGCCCACTTCACGAACTTTCTTGTTCTTAATCAAACATTGGAAAATCATGTTATACGTTAAAGAATCAGGGAAAGCACCATATAATACCATATCATCAAGGAAATGGAAGGCATTATCAATGTCATTGTTGTTGCAAAGCAGACCAATCATGGCATTGTACATTACCAGATTTGGTGCCAATCCGCTACCCACCATTATATCCCACAAGGACAGGGCTTGAGATGAATTATTCTGCTTGATTAGAATGTCAAGAGCATTAGAGAAATATTTCAAACCTGGTAAGCAATTCTTCCCCTTCATGACTTGAAGAAACTTAATTGCCTCGTCTGCCTGCGCCCCACGAACAAGAGTTGTCAAGAATGCATCATAAGCTGACATGTTTTGAGGGCTCCACCCAACTCGAATCACCATCTCCCCGAACGTGGTCTTTGCCTTCGCCACATTCCCTTCCTTCTCCCACCCTTCCAACAGAATGGCATAAGAATCTCCGTCAGGCGGAATTTTACCCTTGATCCGATCGAAAAACTCTAGTGCCTTCAAAGTTTGATTTTCCTGGCGACAAATTGCACTCAACAAAGAGTTCACAGCCACGGTGTCAGGCTGAAATCCGTACCTGTCCATCACATCAAAGGTCATTACAGCTTCATTAAACCTGCCAGCGACACAATAGTTTCCGAAAGCAGACACGAATGCGGCCATGGACAGCAGCCCTTCTTGTTTCATGGACCGAATCGCGTCCCACATCGGCTCAAACATGCCATTCTTGCCGAGCAAATCCACCATCAGGTTCCAAGCGTGTGCCGAATGCTTCTGGTTCAACCCCGCCCACCGGAAAAATTTCACTGCCGCTGCCGGAGAACCATACGAGAGCTTGAGAACCTCTTCAACAATTTCCGGTAGGGGTTTGATTCCAGAGGACGAAAGCACTGTTTCCAATTCATGCGGTGAGACTTTGCCGAGAATTTCACAGATGACTCTTGCACTTGGGGACACATCTGGGATTTCAAGAAATGATGGGTATAGATGTTGTTGTGATTGTGAGTGTGATCCTGGAATTTGCGATGATGAAGGGATGATCTGGGGTGTGTGCTTGAACGGAACACCTGGGAGTCTGTTGCTAGGGTTTTCGGCCATGGCCTCCATTTGAAAAAGCAGACCAGATTGAAACTCTAAAAAAATATGTAATTATATTTATATAGTCATTTACATGCACCTTAATCTATACGAATTCAAATGTATAATATACAAAGATTTGATTTTTAACAAAGAAATTAACATTGAAGATTGAAAAGCTTTATCGGAGGATTAGAGTAAGAAATTTCCAAGAGAATCGCTTAAATACAAGAAAAAGATGATATTGAACCTTAGAGAGACGAAGACGGAAAGGTTGTTTGCAACTTGAATACGAGTATATATATAGCTTCCTCTGCCTGTTCTTTCTTGAGGAGGTGGGATTTGCAGACGAAAGCATAGATAGCCAATAGCTCGACGGACAAAAGTAAAGGGAATATATATATCGGCCCAGTCCGGCCCAAGGTTTGCTTGGTCCTTTTCATTGCTGTGGAGCGGACAGCCAGGGCCCAGGAACACCGATCCGAATATACTTTTTAGAAAAAATATTTTTGAATAGTGATACTCAAGTCTAATACCAACTTATAATTTCCACTTACATATTTTTCACATTTTTTAATGTAATAGTAGAGTAAAATGTTTGTTTTTATTATTTTATAGTGTTTAACTAATATTTTGAAAACAAAATTTAAATATATATTCTTTTAGTCAATATTTGACTTTTAAAAATTGTTCTTAAACTGAAATTTATGATTATTAAAAATCAAACTTATTATCTTGCCATTTAATATTTTAACGATATATATATATTATATATACAGTTAAAATATAGAATTGAATCGAATTAGATAAAAATATATATATAAGATTCATTTTGATAACAGTTTGGTTGAGAGTTTTTTTTTTTTTTTTTTTCATGATAAAAAATTCACTCACACATTAACATGCTCATATAAAAATTTAAATCTTGACTTTCTATTTTGAGAGTTGGGAAGTATTATTATACTATAAGGCATACAAAAACTTGAGTGAGTGGCTACTTTAGGAAATTATTTTCATTTAAAAAAAAAAAAAAAAACTTATTTTAATAGTGCACTTTTGAATGCAGTCACAATCATTCAAGGGGCATTTTTAAGTATAACGAGTAGACAGTTGGTTATTTACTAGAAAAAACTTTAGATATTAAGTATTACTGCACGCTCACTTAGTTATATTTAATCAATTTTTCTATCTGAATTTAATTTGGAATAAATTACCTTGTTACAGTAAGTCACTTCTTGAGCCCAACTTATAAGATATTGAGAATTGTTAACCAAACCTAATTTAACATTTTTAGATCTGCTTAATATATTCTGATGTGATTTACAGAAATTACAGCCAGTCAAGAAAAATTCTTTGCGACAAGCGGATATAATCCTACTAGTAGTCGGGTGAATAGCAGGACTCACTCATCAGTCAACTACTGCCCAGACCCTAAACAAACACACATATATATATATATAGTTGTCATTCCCGGGAAAATCAGCTGAAGGGTAGTTGGGCCTCCATCTTTCCAATCTTTGCATTCCATCACTTTGTCTGCCCCCAAACCCTCACCACCGGAATATTCCTTTTCGAGCCGGAATTACGTATTTGTCGGCGACATGAAATGCCTTAGGGTGTTGACTACTAAACCAACTGCAACAGTCTTCATCAGAACTTCTAAATTAGCTCCACAAGTGAAAAGGGTCCATCAGTGCCAGTCGTCTGGTGTTAGTTTTCCGGCATCCATGACAACCATCTCAACGCACGGCAAACCCTTGTCGCGGTACGCTTTGCAGGCGGTATCATCGAATATCGGGTCTGGTGTGATTCATGAGTCGCAGGGGAAAACACAGTACTTGGAGGAGAGCATTGAGAAGGTGGAAGGATTAATTTTGTTTTTGTATAAAATATTCGATATAATTTTTTTCTTTCTTTAATGTTGACATTTTATGCTTGTAGGCTATTTATGGGTGCCGATTCTTGGCAATTCTCGCAGTTTTTGGTTCTTTAGTCGGATCCTTACTATGTTTCATAAAGGTACTTTTTTCAGCACCCTATCATTCTCTTATATCTTTTGCTTTACTTTTTTCATTTCATGTTATTTTTTTACCTGTTTGTTTGGAGATGTTGTAGTCTAAGAATAAGCATAGGAGAGACATGTCAATATCTATTCACATTAGGCTTACAATTCGGTTAAGCATTAAGCTCCTTGACAAATTTCTGGTAATTTATTTTACTTGATAATGAGGTGGCTGTGATCTACGTTACCCGGACTCAAGTACGTAAGTGTTGGACATCCTTAAATTCCAAATCTTAGGATACCTCGACTTGGCTTGAAATGTGTCTAAAACTTGTATACGAGTAAGTGGTACGTGGACACGTCTTGCATACTTAAAAACGTAATATGCTACATTAAACATACTCGTGGTAATTGAAACTAAATGAAATATTGGTATAAAAAGAGAGATTTCATCACCTCAGAAACAGAAAAGTCTTCGTTGCTGTCAAATTGGGGCTTTTATTCTTCTTCCGTCTTCAAAATTATAGGATCATGGTATCCAATTTGGGTACCTATATTGAACATATATCTTATACTCACACCCGTGTCATGTCGTGTTGACATGGGTACGTTAAGGGTATAGGAGAGTCCATATAACGCAGGTTGTAATAGAATGGGCTGGCCAATGGATAAATCTTCATGTAACCATGATTACACTATTTAAATTTCATAGGCTGTAGGATGAATAGTAAATAGAATAAAATTTTAGTAAGACAAATTTGAAATTAATTAATTGTATAAAATAATAGTTTGAGAAGTTAATGATTCATAAGGAAGGTGTTAGGTCAATAAAACTTATGCTGGCATATTTCGTGAATGAAAACTAGAGTTTGTAATTTCTTGTTATTTTAGATTGGCTAGAATTTTAGAACTTAGTTAGTGTCAAGTTAGTTACCTCTTTGTTATGGTCAAGGTTGCAATTCAAGCTTCAATTAGAGGCAGAATTTTAATCTTCGACATCAAGGATACAAAGGTAAATTGACACTACCATATGCACTCACCTAGTTAGGGCATGCATTCATATATTATGGTTGCATGATTAAATGTTCAGATTTTGACCAACAGGCCAGTGGCCTAGCGGTATCAGACCCTTACTTCCCAAAGGGAAGTTAGGGGTTCAAGCCTCAGTGGAGGTATGTGTGTGTGAGTACCAACTATGAAGAAAAAAAATGTTCAGATTTTGGAAAATGTAATTGAACTGCATAAAAGTGTTCTTGGAAACATGCTAAATCTGAGCAATTTTTAATACCTAATAATTATAGTGAATTTTGATTAACTGATCTGTCAAAGGCTACTACGGGTTGCATGTCAAATAATTGACATTAATTCTTGATCGATTGAGATGTCCAGAACAAGAGTTTCCTTTTATGTTGAAACACTAAAATTCAATTCTCTATACGTTTTGTCTATAGAATAGACTATGATGTGTGTATATATATATATATATAACATAGACATACAGAGAGACACAAGTTAGAGAGGTTTTATGCAAAATTGAGTGTGTATATATTTTTCTTTAGCATTCATTAATCATATTGCATTAGATTGGTATTGTGCAACATTTGAGTATTGACACCTAAATTGTTACGGAGTTGTATTGAAGAGTTCAACATCAACGAACAATCAATCAACCAAGTTTGGAGTGGAGCATTAGTCTGGAGATCAGAATTGCTATTGAAGAAGTGAATTCATGAGGAGCCAAGTCTATTGGCATAATGGATTGTGTGCCTGGAGAATTGGGTGGAGAGTTTGGTGGATTAGTTTGTATCCAGAGGCAAATAGGGTTTCTGGGGTATGTGAAATTCAACCCGTTTTAATATCTCTTTTTAATAGTGGATTTTTTATTTGACTGGACTAGTTCTCATAGTTTTTCTTGGTTTAGGTTTCCATGTAAAAATCTTGGTGTCCATTGGTCCCGTGGTTGTTATGATTGGGCATGATGATTGGAATTTATTATTTAGTTTTAATTTAGATTTAAATTTTGATAAGTTAAAAATTCAAAAAATATAAAATTAGTTAAATCTACCATCAAGGCTTATTCACTCCCCTCTATGTCTAAATCACAGACCTTGCGCGAACTCTTTCTGAGAATTCAGAACTTGGGGTTCCGGTCCTTTCCCCATTAGAAGGAAAAATTGAAAACTTACTAATTATTGGTGTTCATTTAATGATTTAAAATATGATCATTCATTTGAATGAACTGACTCTTGATTGGCTTATTGTTTATAATTACAGTGGTAAAATCATAATCATATACATCTGCTACTTATTGAATGTATAAATTTTAAGGAGTAACAAGTCGGCAAGGGGATCATATAAATTTCAGAAATGAGTTAAATAGAGTATTTAGCCCAAATTAGAGAAAGCTCCCTCATTCTCTTGTTCGTCTTTTGTCTTCTTTCATCTCTTTAACTTTGTATCTATTCCAATAAATACTGTTGAAATTACTGATTGTGGTACTGGTGCCATGTCCTTAAAGGCTGTTTGACCCTATGAATGGCTCTTGCCAACTTGAACATTACCATCTGTGAATCCCTAAGAAAAGTACCTTGGTGGTTGTTCCAACCGACCTTTTAAACTCTTAGTAGTTTGGTCAGTATTATTTTACCAGCATAAAACAAGGCAAAAGAGGAATCTTCATGAAAGTAATATGCAAGATGCCAGGATATCATTCTTAAATAGAGCTACTGTCTTCTCTTTCATTATACTATTTAGATGAGGGGAGGAAAAGATCTAAACATAAAAGCTGGGAACATAAGACAGGATCCACAATGCGAAGGTAATGTGAAAAAATAAACAAATTTTCTCATTGAATATAGCATGCAAGACCAAGTACCTTTCTGCAAACACAATAGGAAGGCCTTAAAAAGGAAAATTCTTAGACATCACATGTAACTTTGACGAGACAAATTATTGTGGAGGGGCAGTAGTCTAATTTTTATATATTAATGGCCTTTGCTGATATTTTCAGGGGTTGAGACACTGAAATTTAGATTATATACGTGTATCGGGTGTGTGTGTCCAAGTGTTGGACCTCCATAAATGCCTAATTTTTATTAAAGGGAAATAGGGGGGGGTCTATGTAACATAGATTGAAATAAAATTACGAGCGACCGGTGAATGACAATCTCTCTTCTCTTGTCTTCTTAGTATTTCTCTATCCTTTTCTTAACTGCCAACTTACTGAAAAATACTAATGCTGTATTTGAATTCAGGAAGTGTGAAACTTCAAATCTATAAAATGCAGAAAAATATGGTGGATTTATTGGATTTTTGAGTTAAGTTTTACTTATTAAGTAGCTCTTATGCTCATTTTGATTATTGGTAATTTCTATTTCAATTTGTTAATTATTTTCGAGGGCATTCGGTGTTGCTTTTGGCTAGTCATGTATCAGACATTTCCTTCTGTGCTTTTTAACACTTTTCTTATTGCACGTGTTTGTTTGTACTTTGAAGCACCATAATGAAACTGTCATTGTACAATCCTTTTCGTCAACATATTTTGAATATCAGCATCCTTCTTCTCTCGCTGTAAAATGTTAGGATTTGTCTCAAATTGTGTTAAGGCTGTGGAGTTCTGAGAAGTCCGACAGGTCGCACTTTTGGGGATCGGTAACACTTGCCCGATATGTGCGGGATATGTTTTGTTATCTGTTTTTTCTCTTCCCAAAAGGCTGTAGACTTGTGGGGCAAGTTGTTGGGTATGCCCTTCTCAAGTTTCAAGATTTTGTGCAAATAAATCACTAAAACATACATTGGAACAGTATTTTTATTGATTGATGGGTACTCTTGGGAGTTAGAAACATCAATAGCTTTTGACGAGACTGATCTATGCTATTTGCTTTGGTATGCAGGGGTGCACCTGTGTTGTCTCATCTTTCCAACAATACTTTGTGGATGGCGGGAAGGTGATCGTGTTGCTGGTTGAATCCATTGGTGGGTTTGTTAACCATCTTTGTGCTTCTTTTTTCTCTCATTGAGTTTTCAAATGAGTTTTCTTCTTCTTTATCTTTTTCTCATTGTTTAGAAGTTGCAGTTATTGAGGAGAAGTATACGTAGGGAATGATTTTCACACTATTGTTTTTGTATCAATTGATGCTTTTGTTTAGACAAATAATATTGCTCCACAATATAAATGAAACATCATTTTATACCGATTATGCCAAAAATGGATAAACTTCTTTATACTGATTATGCCAAAAATGGATAAACTTCTTTATACTGATTATGCCAAAATGATTTTTACTGCATGAATATCTTGTCAAGTTCTACACTACCACCTATCTACTACATATATCTGGGCCTATTTTTTTGCCTCTTTTGTTTATGGTATCAACTTAATAACTGAGAAAAAGGCTTTGGAATGACCCCTATTCAACTATCTTCTTCCATCTATTCATCTCCTTGGATTTTGCTTGGTGATTTCAACATTACCATGCACATTAATGAAAAATCAGGTGGTTCAGTTAATTGGACACCCCTATGGAGGATTTCAGGCAGTGAACCAAGCAAATTGGCTTGGAGGACCTTAGATATAATGACATATTTATCACTTGGTCAAACAAAAGTCAGAATGAGGCCAACATATCCTGAGAGCTTGAGCTCTCATCAACTCCTATTAACATCACTACTTTCCCATGTCAAAATGTTTTTTCCTCCCTCAAGGCCTTTTTGTCCATTCCCCAACTCCTTTTAATCTTGTTAACTCTAATCTAGGACATGGATGCGGTGTAACGGACATGAGGTTTTGTTGGGTGTATGTGACTGAACATGTCATTGCCGTCGTGAAACTTTATTGACCTTGTACAACACCAGATGTGCTGACTCAGATTAGTCATTATGGGCTTGGAACTAACTTGACCAAGTCCGTAGGGACTTTGAGGAGACTCGATTGTTTCCATGGGGACTCATCAGAGACTCGGTCAATTACCTAGGGACTCAGTCAAGTCTCGAGTGATTCTGATTCCATTGATATGTCGGTGGGACTCAGACTCAGACAAGGCTGAGTTTGTTGAGACAGCGAGACTCGGCCCCTATAGTTTCAAGTTACTCAGAAGCTAAAGCTTCTAAAGCAGCCTCTTAAAGCCATCAATAAAAGAGACATTAGTGACACTTCCGATAGAGTTATGAGAGCTAAGCATGAGCTATCTTGCATGCATACCTTTTTCCATCTTTTGTTTGTGAGTGTTGCGCATACCTCAGTTTTAAACTGCCTGGATTTAAGTGTTAGATAAAATCATGTTGTCACATTATAGAGATCTCTATTCATCATATTCTATTTTGATTTGAAAGTAAGGTGATTTTTCCTTGCGTTAGTTAAATTAACATTTTAAACGATATGAAGCTTTGATATTTTGCTAGTTTCTTCCAATCAAAAACATAGAAAAAGGATATGTTAATGGTCATGTGTTGGTTTTGTCAACTCTTCTTGATAGTTGATAACTTTTTTTTCCAATGACTTTATTCAAAGGGATATTATTGTAAAATAATTTTATCTAATATTCAACTAAAATACTAATTCCATGTTTTACTTGAATCTTGATAAATCTGAAATCTTCTTACTATCTACTCTATGTTCTTTGATTTAAACCTATCTATCAATCTTTTATAAAGTTGCTAATTATCATTTTCGCTTCCAGATGTTTATCTTTTAGGAACAGTTATGCTGGTCTTTGGCATGGGCCTTTATGAGCTATTCATCAGCAATCTTGACATTGCAAAGTCGCTGTCAGATGAAAATGTTCCATACAGATCAAATCTCTTTGGTTTGTTCCCACTAAAGGTCAGTCTGAATTATTTAAATTTATGCAATCATTTTAATGAAGCAATGGAAGAATGTCTCTCTCCTTTTTTTTAATCTATTTATTTTGTTTTGTATCTCTAACCCAAATTTATTTTAGACCCTAGAATTGTGTCACATCCAACATCAAACGGGAACATGATGGGTTCTAGGCTTATGGGGGATAGAAGGGGAGGGGGGAGGGGTAGTTAATAGCTTAAGTTTTTGGGTTGGATGACAAATGTTTTGCCCATGATAATGGCACCAGAGCCGTGGCCCCACCCTCTCCAGGGAATGGAGCCAGCCACGATGAGCACGTTGTGTGTTGGGATGGAAAAAGTGTCACTGTCTCAACCCATCCATCTTGTATGGATATTGTTCACTTTGCACATTCTCTGTGTTCACAATTTTCAAAATGCGTTTGCACATTTAGAAGATGTCAACGCATATAAGTATCAACAACATCTCTCCCGAGGCAATTTGAGACATCACAGTCACCCCCTCTTGGAACTCATCGTCCTTGGTGGCCTCACCCTCGTGGGCTTGTGCATGGTCTCCCCATTTCCGGCTGGGGATGAACTCTGATACCACCTGTCATGACCCGCCCACCCAATGTAGGTATTGTCCACTTTGCACATTTTCTGTACTCACGATTTTCAAAACGCGTAGTTTGGAGATATCCACACATATAAATAACAACAATCTCACCCCCAAAGCAATATGAGACGTGACGTTCCATATCGGATAGGAGCATGGCGTGTTTTGGGCTTACACTCTTTAAAAAATCATTGTGAAGCCTTGCGAAAATGGAATCAATTGTTTTTTTTCATATAATTTTTAGTGAATTTGTTTTGTTTTTGATATTATTTTAATAGAGCATTTTTCTAATTCACATTTGTCTACTTATATTCTTGCTTTTCTCCCATGACGACTCCAAGTTCATTCTTGACTCTCTCTCAATATGCGTTAGTTGAGCTTTTTAACATAAACTTTAAAATGTAAATACTCATTAAGAAGGAAATCAACAAACAAAATGCAGCAACCTCGTTCCTAATTTGTTTTGTTTTAAATTTTCAGGAACGGCCGAAATGGTTAGAAATAAAATCAGTGAATGAGTTGAAAACCAAACTTGGCCATGTAATAGTGATGATTCTTCTTATCGGATTATTCGACAAGAGTAAGAAGGCTATTATTCAGTCTCCTGTGGATTTGCTTTGCTTCTCAGCTTCTGTGCTTCTTTCCTCTGGTTCTCTGTATCTGCTGTCGAAGCTCAATGGCTCAAAATAAATTTACCACACGGAGTTTAGGTAATACCTTCGGAATTGTTGCTGGAGAAATCCGAGTAAACTATTTGTATTTGTATGTATGAAAAGGCAATGCGCTTGTGCATGATGTACAGGATCACATATATGTGATAATATATATATATATATATATATATATGATTTGAGTCTTTCGTTGCCTTATATAATTTGAAGGAAATACTAGAGGAAGTGGAAGAGGAAGACCAAAGTTAACCTAGGTAAAGTTGATAAAGAAACATATTATAGCATGTGAATTGATGGAAACTACGACCTTAAATAGAACAGAAAGAAAACACGAGTCATGTAGTCGACACCAAATAATTGAAAAAGACTTCTTGTTGTTTTTGTTGTTGTTGTGTGTTATTTGATCTAGATTATGGTTTTAGATCATGATAGAGGTCGTAGTGACAGTATTACAATATTCAGTGTAGCAATATTAAAAGTATTGGTCAATGCATAATGGAAACGGATAAAAAACTGTGAAGATGTTATTTTTACTAGTAATAATGCTCGAAGAACTAACTGATTTTGCATATCACACCCCCAGTTTGTTATATATTTCATGTTGATAGTTGTTTTTAGTGAATTTTTTTGTATTAAAGGACATGATTGGTTATGAACTTGTGAGATCTTATAACCAAACCCGTTGGCGCATTGGCATCCACTCTCAGACAGAGTCTCACAGCATAGTCCATTAGGGAGTTAGGGGTGGGTATCGAAGAAGAACTGGCAAAAGTATACTTAAGAATTTCAGTCGAAAAATGTGGATACAATAGGAATGCATGGTTTATCGGTTGATGATCAACTCTTTATGTCGGAAAGTTTCTGAATCCGAGTTCGTAATGTGCCGCAGGAGCTAACCACGGAGACTATGGCGGCAAGTCCAAATTAGGTGATTCTTGAGTTTAAATTCAAGAATTTTGAGATAGCTTTCCAATTGTGCCAACCTCATCTTTAGATTCATTTCCTATTGAGGCATGGAGACCATTCAACGTCTGTTCTACATTGGATGAGCTCTTACGTCGCATTGCCTCTACCTCTACAAATATTCCTCCACCCGCATATTAGCTGACTAGGGTTAATATTGGCCTCTTCATTAGTATGGTTATGCATAATGTCTGTAAACATGAACTTTTATTATTTGTGCCTTCACTAGTTCCGGTGGTGTAGCTAAATGTGAGCGTATGTTTCATCACTAATAAAGAAATATGATTTTATTCTTTTTGCAATCCTCTAGAGATTTGAACATGTACATTTTTTATTTAGCTGCATAAAACTGGAGCATAAAAATTCAAAATTATAAAAGCTTTAAACTAATTTTTTTTTTTTTACAATTCTAAAACTAAAATGTGTTTGTTTAATAAAATTACATGACATCAGTATTCTTTTACTATCTCTGTCCGACCGTGAGTCTTGATCTTATCCTTCCTTCGCACAAGTCAATGTGGACCACACCACTCTTGTTTTTCCCTCATACTACATCAATCTTTCTAGATGGTACAATTATTGGTTTTTGGCATTTTGCCCTCTGTGGACTCTCCCTCTCACTTTCTCTGTGTGAGTGGAGGAACAACCTATGAGACCGCCGAATTGGAGGCCGGCAGCGGATTGAGGGCTCATCATGATCGATCGCATGGGTGGAACCCACTTCTTTATTTACAAGATCATGTGTACGTTTGTGACAAAATGATGGTAGGATTGAAAATTTTACAAAAGATCGAATTAAGTTGGCATTATAAGCTTAGTGGAAGAAGCATTTTCCTTTTTTCTTTTTTTTTTTCATTGCGATGTCTAATCAACCCATGCTCTTTCTAACATCCTAAAAAAAAAAATTCATTGAGGTATGCTCTTTCTAACATCCTATAAAAAACAATTCATTAAGGTTTAGTTTGGTTGGAGGTTGGAAGGTAAATGAAGGAAAGGAAAAGAAAAGAAAGATATTAATGGAGGGAAATGAAATAATGTGTTTGGTACAGTTTTTTAAAGAAAAAGAAAAGAAGCCGAAGGGTTTGTAAGGATGCATTTTAGGCATGAAGGGTTGGTTTTGTAATCATCCCCAATATGAAAGGAAATGGAGGGAAATGAAAGGAAAGATTAACATTTTTTAAAAAAAAAATTAATTCTTATACCTAATAGTTATAGTGAATTGTCAGACTTACTTTTTTTAATTGGTCATTTATGCAACAAATAAGAGAGTGGAATCTTCCACTTACTTGTATTTAGCATAAATAATTAATTAAAAACCTTTCAATTCACTTTAACTATTTGGTGCAAAAATCACTACTCTATTTTTAATGAAACTTTATTAATATCGAATTTGCTCTTAATTTATGAAAAATGGTATGATAATAAACTTAGGTAAATAGTTTTCTTTTTTTTTCTTTTCCCAAACATGATTACCATTATTTTCGTTCTTTTCCTATACTAATAAACCAAAAACAATGAGTGGTTAAACAATGTCATCTCATTTCCCTTTTTTTCTTTTCTTTCATGACCAATGTTATGTCTTTTCTTTTCCGCTATACCAAACATGGCTTCCAATTGGAATTTTATTTTTCTACTATTTAGAAATTATTTCCACGCTTGCTTACAAAAACTAGTCAATGTGGGACCTTTACGATTGTATTAAATATCAGTCTATGTGAAACACAATTAGCATCTATCACTAGTTTTTCCATTTCTTTAGATTGCATGCAACATATAACTTGTTCGTTCCATTTCTTCGATCTCTAGCTTAACACACATGTCTAAAACCTATCCTGTCAGTCTGTCACATACTCTTCATGCATGGATTCACATCACAGCCTCTATATGCCAACCCTTCTTTGTATGCTCCTCTTTTTTGTGCAGCAGCAGCAGCAGTACTTCTACTCGGCAGCAGCAGCAGCATCATCACCGCGCGTCGTCAAAACTTCAACCATCAGCTCTCCCTGTTGGCACTTTGAGCAGCCCTAAACATCCCTCGTGGACGACGACAGATCACACTACTTTCACATCATTAAAACTGTCACAAGAAGTTTGAGCCAGTGGTACCCCCTGCAAGACATTGCCCCTGCATTGGTCATTTCCCAGTACCCCCTGCCGGACATGGCCCCCGTGTTAATCGTTTGCCACCCCCTGGTGCGACCTAGCTATCTCAATATTATAAATCACATAGTATGTACGTACATGATCGACCAATCATGCTTGGTATGTCCACCTCCACCTACCTAGCATAGAAGAAAATATAATATTCTACAATATTTTCCATATTATGCACGTAGAAAATATAATAATGTAGAGATTACTTTTATGCACGTAGATACCGATTTTTTGTGCACGGAAATGGTACATATATGCTAAAAATGGTATTTCTATAATTCTATGTACAAAAATAGTACCTGATCAAAAATAGTAAGAGTAATTTGGGCAATGAATAACTTTCTTTCATGTCCACATCATTATTTTGGTATTTTTTTTCAAAAGATTAGACTTTAACTCCGTTAAATTATAAGTATGTGCCATGAGTCGATCTATCTGTGTAATAATTCCATAATAATAAGATATTCTAGAATAGATAGGATCTAGCAATTGTTAAGTCTCTCCAGTGGATCATGACTTATGAAGGCAATTCGCAGCAATTAATGTTTTTGTTTTGAGATGCTATCTGAACTAACCAAAAAAAAAAAAAAAATTACGTGGCGTCCACATGATATTATCCTTTTAATTTTCATATCTATTATTTTCAATTGGCAATATTGCTTAGTCATGAGTTGGGTGCGTATTTCAATTTAAAAACAACTTCACTTTTGTTTTTATGGATTGATCTGTTAGTAGTTACCATTTATCTATTTAATTTCACCCTCTCAATTTCATGCATGCTTAATTTATTCAAAAATATGCTTCACTGTTCGTGTATATGTTAATTGGACCATGATTTTGAAAGCATACCACTATCTATCTTATTTATATGTGGAAAAAAATATTTGTTTTTGAAATTGTTTACATAAGCTGTTGTGACAAAATAATAATAAAAATAAATAAATAATGAATTATGTATATGATTTTGGAATTTATATGAATTGTTGGAAAAACATAAACTTGCATGTCAAAAATTAAGACTTTTTGCACGTGGATATGTGAATGACAAATGTTTGTTGTAAGTGAAGTGCAACAATTACGTCGGGTTCATACGAGGGATGTATTTTTAGAGTCACATGATAATTTCGACATCAGAATAGTTAATCAATGCAAAAATAATAATATTGATTTGGAGAACTGATTTGTAAATGAAACTGAATTGGTTTTTTCATCTACATATGTCCTTGTGTATTGTTTTGTATATTGATAGTATGAAATTTTTTTTTTTTTTTTTTTTTTCAGGGTGGTATGGACAAGAAAGAGGACAAGGAATGAAAGAGATTTAAGAGAATCGCTTGTCAAGGAGAATCTGTTTAGCTTAATAATAGTAGTATTAGCTTTAAAGAAGTTAGGGGAAAAATAATAATAATAATAATTGTGGGATGTCATGATTTTCACCACCGTTGTGTGATAGACCAGTATATGAATATCTAATTCCAAAATCATTATTTTATTATTATTCTTTTTAATAACTTGGTGTTTGGGTTTTACCCCGACTAATTCACCGATCCATGCAAGGCGAACCCTCCCACAAGGATTGAATAAGGTTCGGATTATGTCCATGGTCGTGACTCTAAGAAGAAATTACGTTAAGACTTAAATTTTCAACCCAAGTCTTTTTCACTGAACCCCCTCGTGAAGATAATGCATTATGGGTTGATGTATGGAAAATGTGCAGGCCCAAATAAGCTAGAAGAGAGGCCAGGAGTCAAGAAGCACTGGTGCTGTACAAAAATATATAACAGATAAAAACGCCACAACAATATCATTCGAAACAAGGACAGAAATATAATTAAGAGCCCAAAGGTCACTTCCTTGTTATATGCCCCGTGGTTCAGGAAATTTGGAATCAAATGTTAAAGGCTATAAGAATGTCACTTATAAAACAATTATATGCTTTAAGAAATTTTAAAAATAAAAAATTGTACAAAACTCTGCTTGGTTCATTTTTTAAAAAATTATTTTTTAAAAATTCAGTTATAAAAATGTTTATTTTCAGAGAACTGTTTTTTACAATTTTCTAAAAACGATTTTTTGAGTGGCACACCAAACAGGCCTTATTTTAATAGTTCTATCATTTGTATTATAATTTTGTTAAGTGCATGAGTGATGTAAAGTGTGTTTGGGTCGTTAAATTTACACCTTGCAATATACAGTGGATAGAATTTTTTTTAGTTTTCTATCATACATTATTTAATTTATGAGTGATGATAGTTACACCGAAGTCATGCACTGATTTGTTAAACAGAATGATGTGGCAGTCCAACTGGCGGCAGAGAACATTAAATATGATTTTTTACTAATTTAATTATGCACTTGAATCACTTTTACTGTTCACCATCACATCCCTAATTTCAGAAATTTTTTCGCCGTTATCAATTTCTCACTCGAAACACTTTTACTGTTCACCATCCCATTCCTAATTTCAGAAATCTCTTTGCCATTCCCAATTTCTCTAGATAAAGATTGCGTTTTTTTTTTTTTTTTTTTCCTCTTATTCGACGCGATCTACAACAACTCCAAATGTTTTAATGATCTACAACAAGCTTTTGACGATTTGCAGAGTACCTTTGGTAAATCATATATATATGTTGCTGCAATTTTTTTTTTTTAAGAATTCAACACCAATGTCAATCCAAGATTGATTCAAACGATTAGCGTTGGTCAAATAATTCCATCTATATATATATATATATATATCTGGTTTACCAAATGCACTCAATAGTTTCAAATCATTAAAAAGTTGCAAATCGTCAAAACATTTGGAGTTATTGCAGATTACGTGAAAAAAAAAAAAAAAAAAAAAAAAAAAAAAAAAAAAAACCCAAGAAATTTGAGGATGATGAGAGAAACTTCGTTTGAAAAATTGGGGACAGCGAAAAGTTTCTGAAATTAGGGAAGAGATGATGAACAGTAAAATTGAATAATTAGATTATTAAAAAATCACATTAAATCACGTTCTCTGCCAGCTGGACTATCACATCATTCTGTCCAAGAATTCAGTACATGGTTTCGGTATAATTATCATTACTCTTAATTTATTTATTTATAATTTTTATTTTTGATAATTGTATTAGAAGAAAATTGGGTACATAAAAGGATGGTATACCCACCTATGTACAACAGGGGAACCAAGCGAAGTATGAGAAAGTGAAACAGAGGAGAGGCTAGGAAAAGATCATATATATACATAAGACTTGGTTACAAGCCTCTCTGAATCCATGAAGAAGAATCAAATTTAAAAGTGAAAACATTTTCTAAGGGTGGCTACGGACTGGATTGGATTAGGCATCAATCTTAATCCGATTTGCTCCTAACGGATTGAAAAATTTTGAATCTGTCACCAATTCGTTATCCCACGGATCGAATCCGTTGAATGACGAATTGGATCCGCGGATTGGAGTTTTTCCTACATATTCCATATTATTTATTTTTTAACCATAACCCAATAGATAAAATTTCAATTTATCATGATAATCATTAACTAATATATTATTAGAGTTCACTAAATGATCATCAACTAATTAAATTAACTATTACATTATTTGAATATATATATAGATATCTCATGAATTGGATCGAATCGAATTTTACTCAATTTGTGACTCGATCCGTGAGATACGGATTTGATTTTTTTGAATTCGCCACGGATTCGTTGTTGTGACAATTCAATCCGATCCGATCCGCACGGATCAGATCAGATTTGTAAATTAACAGATTTGCCCACCCCTAACATTTTCAGTCTAATAAGTAATATCGCCATTGATCAAACATAAAACAGAGTGCTCATCCAAATAGACATTACAAAAATCTTTTGTTGTTCGTCTCTCTCCACTCAAATTGTAAACAGCAGCAGCAGAAATGGAGATCACTGAGAGTGGAGCAATTTGGCCAATGGCCCAATCATAACCAACCTTAACAATTATTAACCAATTATAGGACTGAGAAAGAATTCGTTATATATAACCACAGTATCATTAATCAATTATATCTTGTCAAATAAAAAGTACAATTATTTTATAAGTCATTTGACTACGTGTGGTATTATCTTGTCACATAAGAATACAATGTCATGTAGAACCCTATATCATTTATGTTTCATGAAATTCATTGTAACTCATGCTTTGAAGTTCTCTCAATGGTGAAAAAATAAAAAATAAAAAAATTTGTTAGGTCACTATGGAAGCAGAATGAACAACATTTTTCAATAATAAATGAAAAAATTGAAGTGAATATTATTTGATCAACAATAGTACCAAGTAAGTTGAAATTGAACTTGAACATAAAAAATAATATATTATAATCATATATAAATAGAGTTAAATTAGATAAGAGTAAGAAATTTTGGCCTTTGAGATTGAGCTTTACACTGCCCTAAAGTCGATATTTTCTCTCCACATGCGGATATTGACAATAATACGGGCTTCAAGGTACAACCCCAAAAGCTCACAGACAATGTCCCTTTTAGGCACGTCCAAAGGAAGACGGGATTCTCCAAGCACATCCAAAGGAAGACGAATGCTCGTTACCCATAAACACATCAAATAATACTTAGAAAATATGTAGAAGAAAATAGGATAAAATATAGACACTCTTATATGGAGAAAATAGATTTTATTCTCACACCCAACAAATAAATGACCATGGATATATATAATACTTAAAAATGCAAATGTCTCAATAAGTTAGTGCCTCTAGTAAACCATGGAGTAAAAAAAGTTGTAACTCAAATAGTCAAGTAATTATAGTAATTAATACACTAATAATATAGGTAATAAAATATAATACATAATAATAAGTATATAATATACTGCGCAATTAAATTACTATTAATAATTTTATTTTTATTAAAATAACTCCAACACTTCAGAGTTACATCTATATATTCTTAATTATTCCCCATTCCCTTCTTTTTCTCTCTCTGGCGGTTTTGTTTGTCGGCTATAAAATGTGCCACAAAGAATGTGCCCCTTTTAAAAGGTGAAGAAAATGATTAATAAGAACATTTTTAAAAAATCCTCCGCAATCATATGGTGTTTAATTTGCTCATTAAACAATAGGCATCTTCTTACTGAAAAGTAAAAAAAATAAAATAAAACTAATCATAAAGAGAAAAATATGTTGTGTAACAGCTGGCGCAAGTATATTTCACATATAAATTAATAAAATTCTTACATATATATATAGTTTTAGCATTTCATTATCATATCTTTGTTGAAGTAAACCATCAAATTATGATAAAAATTTGTGCCTCACTATATGTGCACACCGTCCGCGCATAATCACTTTTGCGTGCAAAGTAAAAATAAAAAGAAATTTCTCTCATTTATCAGCAAGAAAAATGATAAGTAATTCATGGAATGTCTGTTTTACGTTAATGTGAAATGATGTCATTTTTTTTCATATAAACATGATCAAATAATTTTAAATTTCGAATACCATATCACGACTCTGTTAACAAATTAATACTCCAACCAATAGAAAAATATATAATTAGTACTCCAACGGCATCTTCTATATAATATATATAATATGCTTTTTTATTTTTTTCTTCTTAAAAAAATTCCATGGCAGGGACGTATGATGTTGAGGCTAAAAGATTTCACATGTGCTAGTTAGAGTATTTGTATATTTAGAGTACTTGATCAGATTGGAATTTAATTTAAATGATTACCTTAATTTTACATAGAATGGGAGTGATACACTCCTTAGAATTGGGAGAGAGAATCATTTCTTATTGCTGAAATATATTTCTATTTGATTTTTAAAATATGACAATTATGAGTTTTTTTTTGCACTTTTACAAGAAATTTGTTTCTACAAGAGTTCTCGCTCTTCAATTTTGGAAGACAAAATTATCTGAAAAATATTTTTCAAGAATTTTCAAAATACAACATATTTTTAAAAATTATAAAATATTTAATATAAATAGACTTTTTTTTAACTTTATTTTTCAAGAAACAAATTTCAGAAAAAAATAACAAAAGTCATTATTTGATTGGTCTGAAATAAAATTTTCAGCATGCCATAATGGAAAGAGTACGAAGATGTTATAAGAAATTATATAGTGTTAATTATTTGAGGAAAAGGAATATATATAAAATACTTTCATTACCACCATATCTAATCATTGTACTTTGTAAAAGCTATGTCCTTAATTTATTTTGAAATACTTTTTTTGGTAATTAATTTGTTATTGAAATATACGTGTTGCTTCAATTCCATGTACAAAGCACCAAAAGTGTACATAGCGTACGCAGAATTATTCTTTATTTATTTCAGTTCGTAAGTAATTCATGTATACTTATTTTATTCACGCTTCGTATAAATAACATGTATAGGAAAGGAAAAAGAAAAAAAGGAGCCTACATACGCTCACACGTATAAGAAACTAAATGGAGTATATGCACATTAATATTACTAACTGATAAAGTGAAAGCGACAAGTTATGATTCCTTAGTGAAACCGACAAGGTTATGATTCCTTTCCCAAAAAAAAAAAATAAAAAAAAATAAATAAAAAAAAAAAAATAAAAAAAAAAAAAGAAGAAGATGATTAACAGAAGAAGAATCATCATCATCATCATCACCATCATCAAATATATAGATATATATATATATATACGGCAGGTTCTCGTGCGGTTCAAAAGAATAGATGTTTTAGCGGATCAATAGTCAAATAGTTAATTACACATAATACTTTATCAGACATACTATAGTTAATATTTGTTATCTTAATAGTTAATTTATTATATTTAGTCAATATCTTTATTCAATCTCTCTCCTCTTTAATCTCTTTCATTTTCCTTACAATCTCCAACAGTCAATTTGTTTATAAATTTATAATCATTGCTTATGAAAAAATCCCCTACATTGAAAAGAACAAAAATTAAAAAAGCTTATTCACGAACCCTAAAAAATTTGTATCCTTTGAACCCATGAAAAAAACTTATTCAGTAATTATTCCACACTTTATTCTCAATTTGTTCTTTTAACACAGCAATACGATCTTAGTTATTTTCGATTAAAAATTGAGCATCATTCGGAAACTAATTTAAGAATTGTCCCACATGTATCTAGAGTACAGGAACCAATTGGCATATTGGAAGCATATGATAGATTAATGGCATGAGAAAGAGTTTCCAATTTACATTCCAAATTGATAAATAAGGTTTAGTTTGATATACCTGCAAGTAGTATCATGAATTGCTAGACATGTAGTATTAAAGTTCTTGTTAATGACGATCTAAATTAGAGAAACTGTGAAGTGGTAAATGGGGGGTGTGTGTGTTTTGTGTACTTGACATGGTCTCGTCAAAATGTTTCTCCATGATTATTTTCAACGACCGAAAAAAGTAAAAAAGAAGTTGAGTAATAGAAATAGTTTTTGAAATTTTTTAAAATTTTAAACGTGGATTTTCGATACCATAAAATATTTTCAAAATTGGGATGATGAGATTGGATATTTAATTGTATTTGTGCATAAAATTTAAAAGAAATTGTAATGGATGAAAAGTATGGTAAATTGACTATTGAGGTAACTATGATAAATTGGCTATTAAGATAATAAATATTAACTATGGTTAGGTCTGATAAAGTAATAATGTGTAATTGTGTAATTGACTATTTGACTATTAATCCGTTGAAAAATTCGTTCTTTTAGGCCGCATGAAAACCTTTATGATACATACATATATATATATATATATATATATATATATATATATGCTTTGTTGTAAAGTGGAATTGAAGGAGAGCAGGTTTTCAGACACTTGGTGAGATGATTATCCACCATCGCCTAGAAATCCTAGTGGGTTTTAATGATTAACTAAACACTGGCTTTCCTTATCCACCAAAAATAAAAAAATTGAGAGAGAGAAAGAAAAACACAATTGACTTTTTAAAGCGTGGAAAAGATCCAAGAAATACAGTTGTCAGTACATAAACTCTCAAACAATTACAATTCCAAACTATACCTGCCCAAATTATATACTCCCCCGTCCCATATTAGTTGTCCATTTTTTTTTTTTTACATGTCCCAAATTAGTTGTTCTCTTTAAAAAGTCAAAGTATTTTTTCATTATATTTTCATCATTGTCCTTTATCTTTTTAAAAAATTTCAAACTTTGTAACTATATATATTTAAATTAAAAAGGACAATTTGATAATTTCAAAAAGAAAAAAATGCATTAATTACATATCTCCTTAAAAACTCTAATTTCTAAACATGGACTTCTATTTAGGAATGGAGGGAGTAATTTAAAGGACAAACATTCCCTTACTTCGATATTTGGAGAATGATAGACGTACTTTGTAACTTTTAGATCAATGTTGGAGCAGCAATAAAATTGTTTGAGGGGAGATTCTTGTATGGATTGTCTATTTAGCACAAAATGTCATATATATATATATATTTTTGAACATATACAAACCAAATATTGTGCCCCTCCTAAACTCAAATCCTGACTCCATTACATGACATACTTGTTTTTTTTTTAATTTATTTTTTAAAAAAGAAAAAAATAAATAAATAAAGTCTAGTTGTCGACTGAATTTTAATAAAAGTGAAAAAGTAAGAGGTATTCATAATCACATGAGACTCTATTTATCTGATCTCTTTTAATAAAGACATAATTAATATTCTAAAATGTACTGAGAAATACTGAGATCAATCATATCGTGAAATATGTGCATTAAACTAATGTTGGTTCCAACTTATATGATCGAGGTTTGGAATTGAAGGCCGACAGCAGATTGAGGGCGCGCTCATGATATCCCATAAATATTTATATTAGTCAAAGGTGGAGCCGATTTATTTGTCAATATTTCTTTGTGGTAAGTGGAGAGAGTGGTTGGGAAGAGGTTTGTGCCACGAGATATTGTGTTTGTGATGTGCAATGAGCTAAGAGGATTCATTCCATGCAAAACGATCCTAGGGATCGACAAATGTACAAAAAAATTGGCATTATAAGCTTAGTGGAAGAACCATTTTCTTTATAAAAATATACTTTTATATATATATATATATATATGTAACTAGCTTTTAGCAGACTTCAGTATCCACTAAACAAACAAGAAAATTCAAAACATCTTCCATTGTGATGTCTAATCAACCTATGTTCTTTCCTTAACATCCTACAAACATATCATGAAGTGGGCTCCTGTGAGAAAGCTCTTGGTTTGAATTGGAATTAGTTAAGTGCCATCCTTACTAAAAATGGAAACTATTATTTCATGAAGTGGAATGTGTAAATAGGATCTATTTGCACAAATGTTATAGTTTAGGAATATTTTTTATACGTAAGTGGTGTAATATGCACTGTAAACATACTATAGAGATATTTTCTGCACTTAACCCTATAAATATACGGTGGAGTGGGCTCATGTGAGAAAGCTCTTAATTTGTATTTTTTATTTTTTTTTTTTTTTTTCCCGACTCTTGGTTTGTATTTGAATTAGTCGAGAAGTGCCATCCTTCTAAAAATGGAAACTATTATTTCATGAAGTGGGCTGTGAGAAAGCTCTTGGTTTTGAATTAAGGTGAGTCAACAATGCTATCCTTACTAAAAATGGAAATTATTATTATTTCTTTGTAAGTTAAGTCTGTATATATAAAATGGAAATTAATTGTTCCCATGCTTGCTTGTTTGTAATGAATATTAATCTTTATTACATTATATTAGAAACCCTCCCATGTGAATCGATCTTCATTTGTGTTCTTGTTTAAAACCAACTATCCCCATTCGTGGGACCGTTACCATTGTTTTAAATAGCACTCTGTGAACCACAATTAGCATCAGTTTTTCATTTCACATTTGCATGCAACACATAGTTACACCTAGCTTGTTCATTCCATTGCTTCATGGCCTCACATCACAGAGTACTTTTCATGGCCTCACATCACAGAGTACTCTATATGTTAATGGTCTTCTTTCTTGTGCAGCATCACTTTTACTCAGCAATGGCATCATCACCCCGCGCGCGGTCAAAACTTCATCCACCAGCTCTCCCTGTTGTCACTTTGAGCAGCCCTAAACGCCCGTCAAGGGTTCATAACACTTTTGCATTAATAAACCGTTACAAGAAGACTGAGATAGAAGCTTTCAGGCCAACAAGTCCCGGAAGTAGCCCCGGTGCTGGTCATCTAGTACCACCTGCCACTCCCGCCTAGCTAGCTAATCAGCTAGCGCGCATACAAAGATATATTCTACATTTCCATGTCGTATGTTTTAATAATTTAGTTACTACTATCTGTTGAATGCTCTTGAAGTGAAAATGATTATAAGATATCTCAACGATAGGATCTTGAGTTAAGACTCTACAGTCTTGTGCATGGGATCATGAATTAGGGTTTTCTAGTAGGTCCTTGATGTTTTTATATTTAATTTCTGATAACTTAATTAAGAGTGCTTTTCAGTAGTATTCTTGGTTTTGTAGATTGAGTTTGTAGGTTATCAGCCTTCAGAAATTTAATCGTTGAATGAACAATACTTCCCTAGGAAGAAACTTTTTTTTCCTACAACCATTATTCAATTATATCATAACGCATCAGCTATAATATAGAGCAGGGACGGAGCCAAGAATTTATTTTATGGAGGCAATTTTTTATTTTTATTTTTCAATTAATATGACAGACAGACAATGGTGCAACAAAACATCAAACTCAAAAATAAAAATGTAATAATCAATATTCAAATATTATTATTTTTTACCAAAAAAAAAAAACACGGTAAGGAAAAATTCAAAATTATATATAGAATACAAGTTATAGAATTTCAATAATAAAATTAAAGAAAAAGACGAATAAAATATGGTGTATAAAGGGGGTATTTTATAAAAAATTTACTACTATATAGGCATAAAAATAAAACAAAAAATTAAAGCTTGTGTCCCCCCTCCCCCTTAAGGTAGAAGTTCCTCCTTATGGGATATGTTTCAGCTTTTCTTTGGTCCAAATCTCCCACAACTGTCTATAGTTAGTGGACAATGCAACTTAAATAGAGCCATACTCGAGTTCCACCAAGTATGCGAATTTCAGTTAATAATATCTTCGGTTTAACAATCATTATATATATATTTGTTTTTTCTTTTATTATATAAAATATATATATATATATATATTATTTTTTAAAATCGTTCTACATTAAGCAGTCAGATAGAACATGAATACATATTTGAATCCATTGTTGTTTTTAACAAATTTAGAGTTTTCCTAATAAATAAATATGCAACAGGGGTAACCTTTGACTCTAATCATTTAGTAGATTCGGATGTACTTGCAACTCTCTCTATTTGTTTTCAACTGTGATTAGTGCACCACTTTCTTTTCTTTGATGTTGACCATAGAATGTACTAATGGGGAGATAAGCTTCTTTATATATAAAGAATCATATCTTCATAATTAAAATCAATTCTTAAGTTGATTGTAATTAGATCTTGTCTTATTATGTTTTCTTTTTTACTGTATATATACACGCCTAATATACTAAATTAAAGTGTAAAACTTTTATTTCGTGAATCAAAATAATAATATTACAACTCAATTTAACATGTTGCACTGACTTATTGGTCACATGACTTGCGCCTTGTGTATTCAATAGTATTCCACTATAATATTATACCTAAAAGTCTCTTTTTGGTTAGGTAAAAATAAACAAGAAAAAAAAAAAAAAAATGAAAAAAAAAAGTGAAATGAATGAAAAAGAAAAGTTATTTTTTATCAACCAATTAGTTAGCATGGCAATTTATTGAGAAAAATTGTATGAAAATATTAGTTTGTTACTTTGAATAGCATGAAAATGAAAAAAAAAAAAGTGATTGTGCATACCAAAATTACCCTTATAATTTCAAATACTAAAGAAATAAATAAATTTGTGTTTGATGATGTCTATTTTTATCAAAGTTTTAATAAAATGATGAAATATTAAATTTAATAATATAATTATTTATATTGTTTAAATTAAAACAATACTTCAAGACTTCTTAGGTAGAACCATAGAATTATAACTAACTATTCATTTAGAGAATAAGAAAGTTTAAAAATTAAAATTAAAAAATTTTAAAAATTTGGGCTTATGGACTTTCAACCAGAAAACACAAAAAGAGCAAAATATATATTATTCTCTGTATATACAATAGAGGTGTGTGTATATATATATGTCAGATACAATGTATATATTTGGAACCCAAAAAAAAAAAAAATTATCCAAATAGTATTGCATGAGAACATGTTTAGAGAGAACTTGCCTTTTAGAAGTCCAATAAAATAGAAATTGTTAGAGTCTAGAGAATTTACCCGTTGGAACTTCAAATAAAAAAGAAGTAGTTTTCACGAGAAAATATTATTTGCTCGTGAGAAAAGTTTTGAGGGAAACTACTCTAATGCGGGAAGCTATATTTTATATTACGATTCATTTTTCATCTATCCAAACTCTAAAAAAAAAAAATTTAAAAAAATCTTTTTTTTTTCTTTTCTAGATGATTCCATCTAACCAAACGAAACTACGGTTTTGTTTGTTTGGATATAAAATATTTTTTATTTTAGTATTTGGTTGTCTTAAAATATTTAAGAAGAAAAATATATATTAAAACCTAACCAAAAAAAAAAAAAAAACTTACTCATCCATTTTCCATAAGTTATTTTACACATCCCACCTGATTAACTTGATTTCAATCTCTACTGGACTTTTACCAAAAGCCAAAAAAATTAAAATTAAAATTAAAAATAAAAAAGTTTTACCTAAAAAATTCAAATATTTTACGTCTGAGCCTAAGATTTACGGAGGAGCAATGAAGCACGGACACGCCCCAGAGACTCCGGACACGCTCAAGAAATGGTTAGCCGCTGATTTTTTTAAAAAATAAAAAAAAAAAGAAAAGGGCGGGAAGATGAAGAGATATACAAATATATATGTGTTTGTATGTAATCATTTGAACGAAGATCAATAAAGTGATAAAAGAGATCTACATATGGAGAAGATGAAAAGAATAGCCGGAAAAGACAGAGAAGTAGATAGAGGAGGATAGGAGATGCCCGAGGGTTTTAGGCTGGTAGGAGAAGGCAGAAGTAGCGTGAAGATTCAACTTGCATTTGTGTGTAAAAGGGATTTCAACAATATTTCGATTTTATCTTCATTGGGGAGGTGTTTGGTTACAAAGTTAACAATCCAACTATGAAATACAAATATATACTAATTTAGGCCTATAAATTTATTGGTTAATTGGCCTATGATTTTATGGGTTTTTTGGTGGACCTAATTTGAATGGGTTTATTTATAAAAATATATTAGAATTTATGTAAAAATTAAAATTTTATATATAATTAAAATATATATTATTATTTTATTGTCATATTGTATCCATGTTTATATCTGTATACGTATCCGTCCTTCGTAGAATCATCGGAGAAGAGTTTATACGTCTCAGCGTAAACCATTGGTGCTAGGTTCGTTATTGTTGACAAATACGTGTTGAACTTGGAATGTCATTGGAAGTGAATAGCAGCCCAAAAAACTTGGTTATCCCAATTGGTCAGGAAGGATATGGAAGGCCCAAACTTTTTGGAAATTGTTCACAGCTATTGGGAGAGAAGAGAAGAGGCGGGAATGATATTTTGGGCCAGTGTTGCAAAGAGCACACCCCTTATATATACTCCGTATATGCCTTATATTTTGGGAGTACAACAAAGGGAGTCTGTCTATCTCTAGCTCCGAGATTGGTATGGATACTAAGCAATAAAAAATATATACTCTATACCTTGGAATATAATGATGGAGCAAACTAAAATGATGTTTGGTAAAATATAAGATTAAGTATTAAAAATTTCAAGAGTTGAATATTTTAAGCGATAATTGTAGATTTTTTTTTTTTTTCATTATACATATTTTTTATTTTAAATGTTTAACGTTCAGTGATATTTTTTTGAAGTACGGACACTTCTACGAAGGAACCTTGCCCGTGTCTTGTCCATGTCGGATACCGACACTCGTTATACACTTCTCGAACACATGTCCAACACTTCCGTAAATAAAAATAAATTTTTATTTTTTTGGACACTTCTTTGACACTTAGGCCGAAACTTTCAAATATTTATAATACAAGTTTACCCGACAATATTGAAAATAATATGAACATATTATAAAGTATTAAACTTTTTTCATAAAGAAAAATTGGCATTATCCAAAGTAGGAAAGCCGAGACCGGGAGATAGGGTGACCGGGGAAAGAGGAGTTCTCCTTGTGAAGTGATAGAATGCTGGAATTTCATAAATTTGATTCTTGCAGTGTAAAAAAAATTGTTCAAAAAGGGCAAAAAAACCCTAGATTGGACAACAACTCAAACCTGACCCATATCCAAGAGGTTAGGACCAAAACAAAACAATCCAATAAAAGGAGGCTTACGAAGGACAAACGCAATTTCTATAAAATGCCCCACTAGAATCTGGATTCTCTAAGGTCCTCCTCACTTAAGGAACGGAGCCAACTTGGGTCCATGGAGGCCACATGGCCTTGGGCCCAAGCTGACCAATTAAAATTAGGACAAATTACAATAACCTCCTCTGATATTTGAATTAATTGCAACTAAATTTGAAGTTTGTCATTTTGTTACAATGTAACCCCCCAAGGTTTACCCAATTTTGCAAACACCTCCCCTCCGTACAAAAATTAATACTTTTTGTCAGGAAAAATGGTTGAAGTGACAAAAAGCCCATCAACCAAGTAAAAAGACATTATTACCCTTATAGTATTATCAAATGACAACTTTTAATAGACAAAAATGCCCCTCTCCCTCCCTCACATTAAAATTTTATTTACCAAACACATTCAATTTATTTTATAAATCACTTATAAATTTATTTTTTAAGATTTTTCAAAACTTAATTATCTTGAAAATAAATATTTAATTAAAATTTTAAATTCACATGTTAAATATGTAATCTATATTTAAATTTTATATTAATTACATTTTAATTAAATATTCAAATCAAATCTATATTTTAAAATAATATTTATTTACAATTTAAAAACAAATATATTATTTAATAATTATTATTTAGATTAATTAAATTAAATTTAGGATTGTTAAAGAAAGAGAAATTAGAACTCTTAATTCGCATTAACTATTTTTATTTTAAACTGCCTTACTCAAATTTATTTAGAAAAAAAAAAAGCAAAATAAAAAAATAAAAGAAAGCACAATTAAAAACCCAAACGCACCACCACTCCACTCCCTTCACCGCCACCGCCAATCCCCACCCTCTTTTGCCACTCTTGTTTCTCTTTACTCTCAAACCCAACCACTTTTCCATTTTCGCCACCACCAAACCCACCACTATACAGCCATAGACACTACCATTAATTGTCTTTAAATATATACATATATACACATGTATATATATACACTCAAGAGCCACTACCAGACCCACCACTATACCACCATATCACCCTTTTCTTTCAATATATATGTATATATATATATATATACACACACGCACGTGTATATATATATATATACATACTCAAGAGCCATAGATTGGAAAGCGCCGAACGGAGAGGTTTTTTTCGGAATCCTGCAATTCTTTGATCAACTAAATATCCAACTAGTCCAATTAATTGTCTGTTCTTATCTCGGCTTCTTCCCCAAACCTTCTTCTATACCCGGCTTGAGCCGACGATGTGGATGAAGAAAGATTCAAAGTCAAAATTTTTGAGGGAATACTTTTTAAGACCAAATTTGGAAACCGATTCCACACAGAAAAAGAAATTAAAAATTTAGGGGGAGTAGTTTTTGAGACTAGATTTGGTGGTGGTGGTTTGGAGGGGTGAAAATTATGGTGGTTTTGGGGATGGTGGTGGTGTTTGTCGAGGTGGAATGGTGCGGAATCCATGGTGCTGGTGGTGGTTGACAAGATGGGGATTGTGATAGTGGTGGCGCGGCTATTGTTGCACCCAAAGATTGAAAGAGAAACTGTGGAGATTGATGGAGCCGAGACTCTGGAGATTCATGGAGCTGTTGTTCTTAAGGACGCTAGGTAACAATATATGGGGTTGTAAGTATAGGGGGTAAAATTGACATTTGATATATTTAGATATTTTGATTATTTTTATAATATAATAATGAAGATAGATAAGTAAATTCACAATAAAACTGACAAAGGGGGTCTTTGCAAAAAAATTGCAAACCTTCGATTTAGTTACAATTAATCCAAACCTTAGGGGAGGTCATTGTAGTTTGTCCTTAAAATTATTATATATATGGGTATAATATTTGTAAAATATTACTTTGTACTCTCCTGAAATTTATTTTTCAAAAAAATTGTTGGTAAATATATATGTTTCATGTGACATTTAAGATATAACAAACCTTATACTAATATGTCCTGAGATAATTAACAAAATGTTAAGAAATCATTAATTAAATATGCAACTCTATATTTAATTAAATATGTAAAATAAAGCAATAAAATAATAATAATAAATAAAGAACCTAGACCGAGGCTAGTATTGGATACTATGTCCTTAAGACAGATTTGCCCCGCTATGGTGCTAACAGACTCAGTGGCGTCTATCTCCCAAGATACAACGGTTTACATCCACCAGTAACAACACTATAAACTCGTGGATACGGCGAACCTTCTCCGTGTAATACTCTCTCTGACTAAAAAATGCATCTGTACTACATAAATAATGAATTGGATGAAACCGAACCAAATGGTTCGGACCAAATTTAATATGGCTCAATGAAATTGGTTTTGGACCTAAGTGGCTCAGACTACTTGACTATAGCTTGAACCCACATCCACTTGGGTTGGGTTCATCTTGAAAGAGGGAGAGAATAATCAATTGTGTACATAAATGGCAACCAATGGTGGGTATTTATAGATAAGGTGGTGTCTCTTTGTTAACAGGCACAACCACTTCCAATAGGTTACAATGGTTGGTTATAATTAAAGTGGTATCCCATTGTTATTAGATGTGTCTGTTCATTTGAGATGCAATGGTTTAGATTAATTGCATCTATTGGTTATAACCACTCCTAAAACATCACCTTACCCGAATCGACACAACCTTTCATACCAGAATATTCTTGTTGCAACCAACATATAATTAATATTCACATGTTATAGTCTAATGTGATATACATAAACACGTTGCAGACAAGTTACATTCACACACCTTTCTAACAATCCCCCACATGAATGGAAATTGGCTGCGTAAATGGCTAAAATGGCTACTCATCACCCTCATGTTTTTTTATTATCAAATTGAGAGTTATGACCAACTAACAGTGTTTCATCTTCCTCTCAGGTTCTGTGTACCTCATTAATCATTTTAGCTTATAGCTAAGCTAACTAATTTGCAACTCAATAACATTTTAGCTTTTAGCTAAATTGTACATTAGAGTTAACTAGCTTAATTTAGCTTGTCTCAGTGTACTTGCTTAGTGTATCCATAACATTTTCCATTAAACTCTTTAAAGTTATTGGAAAATCTTCTCTTAATCAGCCCATTCACAGTCATACGTATCTTAAACACTAATATAGATCTTTTTCCCTTGACTATCGGGAGAATTGGCATAGTTGGACTAGTCAATTTTTGTTTGTTGTATTAAATACACAAACCAATCATGAACTCATCTACAAAGTTAATAATACCACACATTAACTATATTGTAAAATTAAATTATTATGTACACTAAGTAATTCAACTACATAGTTTAATATTATAGTATCAAATAAAAGTAAACATTTATAAAAATAATATTGAACTTGCATAACAATATAGTTTCATATTATTTCACATGATTAATTATTTCACATAATTAATCTAAGAAATAAAAAGAATAATAAAGAGAAGAATTTGCTTCCTTAAAGTTTTGTGGCTTATTTTCCAATAAAAATGGTAGAAAATCAGGAATAAAAGATTTAGACGTTCTAGCCTTTTTACTACCTCTAAGCTCATCTTTATTTTCATTGTATGATTTATACACAAGAAAATGATATGCAATATTGTTATGAGTATAACCTATCAAAGATTTTATGTGCGAGACTGTGCACTTGTAGCTCGCCTAGTGTGGTAGCCTGTCAGTGCCTCTTGCACCCGTCCACGACACACTCACCTACAAGGTTGTCACATTTTAGGTCCACTCTAACTTTTTTAGGAGTAGGAAATGCAACCTTAGTGTGATACCCCTCGGATTTTCGGATGCGGATTGGCCAGGCCCACGCCCGATTACCCGAGGATATCAAACCAATTAGCAATAAACGAACACATAATATAATTAAGAAAATAGGAATAAATAAATTGCTGAAAAGAAACTAGAATAGTAAACCTAAAACTGAAAACCTCAAAATAAAATGTTTATAAAAAAAGTATTAATCTGATACATCCAATTTCTCCAATTCTAATACAACTCGGGAATCCATCTGGTGGACCCCTAATAAAACCAATACTGAGAAATGAACCACCGGAAAGGAATCCAACGCTAAACCAGACAGGAACCACCTACGTCATCAGTAGAGTGAGTAGTCGTCTCTACTCAGCACGAACAAGCTCTAAGACCTGATACCATCCGTTACCTGAAAAATAATAGTGGGTCAGGGCCACGAACAAGTTTTATCCTAACTACAATCCAAACAGAGACCCGATACGCAGATACATCATAGATGTCTCAACCATATCTATATAGTCCGTAAATAGATATATACATATAACCACACTACAGGACTCTCACTAGGCTATGCTGAGGGTCTCAACCTGAATAGAAGGCAACATGCAAAAACGCACCTGAGTGGGTATGACTACTTAAGCCTAACAGGGTATACCTCAACCAGCATAGTTAGCTACGCATCCTACTACATATACGCTCCCTAACCGTCGACTATGAGACTCAAGCTCAGATCGCGGTACCATAGTTTATATATATAAATTTCATCCAAACCAATGTAGTGCCGCTCAACAATTCGTTGCCATGACACGATATAAAATTATGATTTAAATGTGTTACTTAAATCCCTATCTATTCTACTAATAGAAAATATAAACAACCATCCGTTATGTTGTTCAACTGTTTTAGTTGACAGGACATGTATCAATGTAGGATTTAATTATTTTAGTTAATCCATTCCATATGTATGATTGGGTTGGAATTAACATTTTGATCTAATCCGTCCCTCCGTATGTCACCGTCCCATACCGGTACATACATGCAAATGATCCGTAAACGATGCAACATTTTATGCAGTACATCAAACACATCTATATAATCCAAATAGATAATAAACAGAATTTAAATAGTTCATCATCTATAATCCAAAATCCATCCATGTAACTAACAAGACAAGATTTAATAGTTCATCAAGTTAATTATCCAGCATCCATCCAAGTAATTGACAGAAAATATATATAATTAATTCTTCAATTAATTCTAGGCCAACATCCAATTAGATTAACAGAACCTAAGTATTAGTTCAGCAATCTAAGTCCAAACTATAACCCAAATAATTGCAGAAAGATGTTTAAAGGTTCAGCAATTTAAATCCAAGAGTTAAACTATGTATTGTTTAACAGTTCAACGACTAACATCCAGAGCATGAATAGATCAGATTTAATAAAAAAATAACTCTATCATGCATATAAGTAAGTTTTGAAATCATAATATTGTCCAAGAAATTGCTAAAATTAATTCTAGCAATTCAGTTCCTTTTATCCATCAATAGCATGCTAGGTTGCATCTTTGCATACTGTTTTATTGTTTTAGTACCGAGCCATAAACTATGCTACAAGTCCAATTTGTTAATTAAAAGACTCCCTCATACATCTAAAATTTAATTTAGAATCATATTATAGCACCCTAAATTGTCAAATTAAAATTAGACAATTTAACTTCCTTCCAGCAGTTAACCGCACACCAGTTGTTAAATAGCGCACTGTTAATTCCATTAATACAAAGAGGGTATTTTATGCAATACAAGACCTTAATTACATCATAAATTAATTATTGAAACCCCTATTAAAGTTTTAAAACTGTTTAGAAACCCAAAGAGCCTAAACAGTTTCTGAAAACTTACAGTACGCTTCAAAATAGAAAGAGCCTGCTCTAAAAAAAAATAGAGCAGGCTCAAACCAACATTGAACCGGCTCCAAAAACTTTTGGAGCAGGCTCAAAGTGTTTGGAGCCGCCTCCAAAAAGGGGGAGCCCACTGTTCAATTTTCTTCTTCGTTTCCGATGATCTGCTTCGACCCCAGCCACTTTCTACCCTTCAGTTGGTTTCTAAAACTGATCCTAAGGGTCTTATTAATACCAAATAGCATCCCAATGGTTTAATAATAACAATTGGAATTAAATACAAAGATTAAATTTGCTACCGAACTAAACATGCCTTAGGAACAAACTGAAACTATTTTGCAACAACAGTTCCATTCCAACCCCTTTGTTCTTCATCAATACTGAACCTAAAATCTTATATCATCCCATTAACATCCCCATGGTTCGTTTATAGAAGATGGAAGCAAGTACAGTAACAAAAATCATAACAGAACTTAACATGCTTTAAGGAACAAAACCGGAAGCAGACATACACAAATTGTAAGCAGATTTGATTTTAATACAAACAAATCATCAAAATAGCATATACTAAACACGTAAATCCCGATTACTAATTAATTAAAACCCTAGAGGCTATCTAGGTGCACTGTACACGAGCCAAAGGGAAGGAGAAAGAAAATAACTTGCCTTTGTGGTTTTTGAATAAAAACCCTGTCGCCGTCTTCCTAGGTTTTTTCGACGACGTCTGTTCACTGTCAACTCTACCTTCTACTGCTCAACCTTCCTCCTCCTAAGTCTGACCTTCAAGCCACGGCCAAAACCCTCTCTGACGTTGCTCTATTTTTTCCTCACAACCTCTCTTTGTTTTCACTCTAAACTCTCTGTATTTTCACTATTCGGGAATAGGGTTTGTGCTTACAACCCTAAGCAGACTTATAACAGTATATATATAGGCATATAAAAACCTACGTCTACTTATATTAAGAGATGGAAACCCAACTAAACCCTAGTCGGCCAAATACACGATCCCTAACCCTAAAATCCTAATTTAACAACCTAATTAACTCATTTAAAACAATCAAAACTAATTTAATTAAATAAAAACAAAAATTCAATTAACCAATTAATTAAAACCTCAATTACATTATATAGAACAATTAACCAAACAAAACAATTCAATCAAATTAAAGAATAAAACAATTAAATCATATAAAGAATAAAACAATTAATTAAGATAAACAAACAATTTGACACATAAGCACATAGCCACAAAAATCAATTCAAAAATGCATATTAAACATTAAATAAAATTTCAATTATATCCTTTTTAAATTTAGGGGTATTACACTTAGTTAGGCCCCCCCACATATTTAAGAATTTATAGGAAGATTTTCGACCTTTCCATAATTCACATGGTGTCACATTAGTTTTCTTTTGAGGTATTTTATTGAGAATATAATTTGCGAAAAGCAAAACTTTCCCTCACAAATAATGAGTTAAATAAGAATTTATCAATATAACATTCATCATGATATCATGTTCTGAACAAATATTAGCACAAGTGTTTTTATCTTTTTGTTAAGTTGATTCTCAACCTCATTTTTGTAATGTTTAAAACATTTCCAAGGTTTTATATTTGCTTCGTAGCACATATACATAAAAGTATCTTATGCAATCATTGATAAAAGTAACGAAGTACTTTTTTTCACCTCTAGTTAGCACATGTTTAAGGTAATGTCATATATTTCATAATATCATATTACAAAATTAAAATAATTCAACCAATATTGAATTATATAAATAATTCAATAGTCTACTTATATAACATGCTTCAATTTCATATAATATTGAACACATCAATATTTAGCATATTATCATATAATAATGTATAAAACATTATTTTATTATATCTCAACTATTAGTTAATATCTACTTATTTATATCTTAAATAGAAGCATATAAGTCTGAAACTCAAGGCAAGTCTCTGTTCCACTCTATCTCTTTAATCTGTGTTCTGTACATGCTTAGAAAGACTCCAGGGATTAAACCAACATTAAAACGGATTAAATAAATGTTTAAATTTATCTTGAATGCATGTTTAAACTGTAATAAATCTCGTGAACCAAACTGGTGCAAGTTCTTAAAGTTTCTGTGATTTGTTGCATGTCGTTCTTGAGTTTAAGCTTGGTTTAATTGGGATTATTGTTGCATGTCGGGGGCTTTCAAATAAATCTGGGACATTAAATAAACACCAGAATAGGAGTTTAAAATACTACAGAGGCTCTGGACTTCGCTGGAGGCGAAGAAGACAAACAGGTTAGGGGATGCGGCTCTCAAAAAATGAGAGCCGGCTCACCAAAAGGGTAGAGCTGGCTCTAGGACTTGTTGAGCCGGCTCTACATGGGGTAGAGCCAGCTCCACATGAAGTGGAGGTGGGTCCACTAAGGGGGGAGCCGGCTCCAACTTTCTGGAGGCAGCTCCAACCCCTTTTCTTGAGGTTTTGCGTGGTTCTGGGTCCAGTTTGGCCTGTAGGAAGGTTTCTAGGTTGGTTCAGGGAATGTGGATGATCTGTATAATTATTCCAGAGACGTATAAACTGTTGGGAAGCATGTTAATGATATTATGTTGAAGTATGCACAAAGATAAGGTTCAACATTAAACCTGTTTGGGAAACAGTGGATGAAATGATTGAAACTAGTATATTGTTCTTACTATTTTCTGAAACAATTGGGGTTCTTTGTCTATATTAAAGACATTAAACATGTCTTAACTGTGTACAAGTATATATGTAACACCCCCACATTTTCCACGCATAAGTTGATCAGGCTTATACACGAAAAACGAGGGATATCAAAAACAATTGGCAATATACAAGCATGGAATACAAAATGATGATAATAAAAGAATTTAGACCGGAAAGGAACACTAAATAATACAACATCCATCCATCCTTTATTTAATACAGTACTTCATTACAACTTGGAAATCCTACGTCAGGGATCCCTAAATATAACCCTGAGAGTTCAACGTCAAAAGTAAATAAAAACTGAAACTGAAATACTACATAAAACTTCTACCCTGCACTGGATCGTAGGAGTAGATGAGTTCGGATGATGGTCCCACACTGCTAACCTCAGCCTTGAAACGGATACTGACCGTATCCTGAAATAACAACAATGGTGGGTCAACCCCACGAGCAAGTCCTCTCTACTATGACCCAAATCAGAGAATCAAATAAATTAATCATTATGAATCGGATGAGTACTATATCTGTATACATCCTATGGGAACTATCCAATGTATAACATGACCTCAACCAGAATAGACGGTGATCACTTAGACTCACACTAGGTGGTCAAGTGTCGCCTTTCCCTACCCGGGAAATCAGCTATTATACATGGTGCACGGTACTAACAACACAGACTATAACGAACTACACAGTAACAACACCTCGCAAAGTACTGATGAATATACTGAGCATATAAATTAGGCAACACATGCCAACAATATTAATAAATATACCGAGAATGTCAATTTAGGCAACACATGCCAATAATATTAATAAATATACCGAGTATGTCAGTTAGGCAACACATGCCAATAATATTAATAAATATACCGAGTATGTCAGTTAGGCAACACATGCCAATAATATTAAACCACATACCCCGACAGCCACACATCTGTCTATCGCAACGAATGCATAAGGTATAAATGAGTCTAAACTTATTAGTCAGCTCACATGGTTCTATATGGCAACACATCCATATAATATAAATGCGACATAATAAACAGTCCATTTATTCCCTGCAATGCACACAGCATAATAATCATGGTTTATATACGATTAACAGTATAAACATCCCATAAGATATCATGGATAATTTATCTGAATAAAACCATGGCTTTATTTAATTTAACAGTAATGTTTGATACCATTTAATACGATAATAACACTATTTATATTTAACAATGTCGTTAAATAAACCACATTAGTATCCGTACTGAGAACGAGCCAATAAATGCTTAGAAAAGATTAATCGGTCATAAGAATAAGTAACGGGTGTTAAAATAATAATTTCGTGGCCCGTTAAACCCGTAATTACCAACACAGTACCTAAAAATCCAAGTTTAAGGTTCTGGAATTTACAAAACAGGTCCTAGGGGTATTCTGGTAATTTCCAGCAGCTGTAGGGACCCCACACGCGCCCTCACGCGCCTCCCAGAGCCTCCCCACGCGCAGCCCAACCTTCCCCACTCTCCCACGCGCCTCCACGCGCGTCTGGCATCAGCCACGCGCTCCCACGCGCGTCTGGAGAGTCCCACGCGCGCGCACGCGCTGCCACGCGCGCACTAAGGGTGCCTTGCTGACGTGTCACTTCCTGGTTGGTTGGCTGCATCCGGATTCCGTACTCGCGTCACACCGGATCATCTCACCCTATCTTCCCTCCATCCAACGCCCACAGATCCGGGTGTACCGCGGTATCATGGACCGCGATGCACCGGATCAATCAGACTCCACTAATGGCCAGGATGCGCGCGTACACCCTCCTATGGTGTGCCGCGTTGCACCGGATCACTCCGGTCGTCTCCCCCACTGCCGGCGACCGGAAAACTCGCCGGAAGGTCGCCGGAAATTGCAGAAAATGCCCGGAAAAATCTAGAAAATTCTAGAAAAATCCCTAAAGTCTTATTTAATTATTTTTAGCCATTATTAATTTCATAGGACATTAAATAAATATATACCATCCTATATAATTAAAATTCCATTAATTTAATAAAATAAAATTAATAATTTATTAACCTCCAAACCTTGGCTCTATGCATAAAAATAAGTTAAACAATTAATTTATTAATTCAAAGGGGAAAAGTAGATAATAACTTGCCTTTTTGGATTTAAAATAAATCCGCCGGTCTGCGCGTAGTCGGGTAAAATTGCCTACACCGGTCCAAGCTTCTTTCTCTTTCTCTTTTCCTTTCACTCTTATAAAATAGCTCTCTAGAATTTATACGTTGCTTCTAACTCCCTTTATTTTTTTTCTAAGGCAAGCTAGTTAATTTATACACAAAATATATAATATAAATATTACAAATATCTAATTTATAATAACTTCTCACCCATTTCTCATATTCCTACCTATATGGCTTTAAGACAATGCTATCTTTAATCAAGAAATTTGATCCACCATTCTACCATAGTAAATGAAATTCTATCCTAGTATTTAATTTTTCATCATTACCTTGATTTAATACTAATATTATTATTAATAAACTTTTATAATTATTATTATTATTATTATATTATTATTATTATTATTATTATTAAACTAATATAATTATTATTATTACAAAATAATACATTATATCATCATAATACTATATAACACAAATATAATACTTTAATTAACTAATAATGATTAATATAAGCATAACCAACAAATAAAATTATTATTAATAATACATGCATAATTAAATGAATAAATTTACTATTTTAACATACACAATCACTTTACATGCACAATTAAATGAACATAATATAATAATGTAGTATGCACAAATAAATAAAATTAATTAACCTAACACAAAATTAATTTAAATACATTCTTTAAAATTACGGGGTATTACAATATAGTTATTTATCCGGAAACATAAATCTATTTAGCTTAAATTAATTGATGATTACCTTTTCCGTTGATTGCATTAATTATGGTTCTGTTTGGAGGAATTAAATGTGCAGTTTTATTTCATGTATTTAAATGACTGGAACTGAGATTCTAAAATTGTTATTGGATGCATAATTTAGTTATACACATGTTAAACTGTAATTATGCAAAATTTGGAGTAGGGTTAATTAGTATCTGATACTGTTTTCATCAACTGTGTTAACTGGATGAGCTAAATGTACAGTTTTTTCATTTATATCAAGAACTGTAATGGGATATCTAAATATTATATGGGATGCATAAATTGGTTGTGTACATGCTAAACTATATTTATGTTTATTCTGGGATGTGGTTAATAAGTAATTATACTGTGTTATTAACTACGGAAACTGGAGGATGGTATGCGTCCGTATGGGACGGTGTCATACTAGGTACGGATTAGTTCAGACACTAAGCCCTACCTAAATTTGGATTAAGGTATGGATTAATCATAAAGATTAAGTCCATCACTAACATGTGTCATATCAATTGTGAATTGAATGATCCACTATGGTTTCAGGATGGATTTATTATACATATATCAGACCACTACACAGATGGATGGTATTATGTATTAGGAGGAGTACGGACTTTTATATATATATTATATGGTGCCGTGGTATGAGCTTGAGTCTCATGACCATGGTTAGGGCGCGTATATCGCCTAGGATGGATAACTGGACATAGGTGTTGTTTCCTGGTAGGTCTAGGTACTCATGCCCACCTTAGGGTGCGTATTTGCATGTTGCCTTCTATTCAGGCTGAGACAAACCTACTGGACTAGCGAGCGTCCTATAGTGTGTAGTATATACTTATATGGACTACTCTAGTTATTGTTGAGTCTTCCTAGGATGTATCTGCGTATCGGATTACTGTTTGGATTGTAGTAGGATCAGGACTTGCATGTGGGCCTGACCCACTTCTTTATTTTCAGGTGTTCGTTAGTTCCAGGGTTAGAGCTTGGAAGTGCAGAGCAGATACAGATATTCATTCCTCCGACTATGTAGGAATCTTTTTTATGTTAGCTTTAGTTTTTATTTCTGTTTTTCAGTTTCTGTTTGAGAACCTTTAATAAGGGGTCCAATGGATGGATTCCCAAGTTGTAAACCTATGGAGTTTGGATTTAACAGATTTCAATAGTTATATTATTTTAAGGATTTTCAATTAGCATTCTTCCGTTATTATTTTATTTCTTATTTTTCTTTTGTATTCTGTGTTCGGTTACATATTAATTGTTTGATATTTTCCTCGGGTTTGGGTCTGGGCCTGATCAACCCGTGTCTCGGATCCGAGGGGTATCACAGTTGGTATTAGAGCACTCCAGGTTCAAGTGTCTCTAGGATTCTATCGTAAAAGACTTCCGCGTAGCGTTTTCTCGTGATTAGAGCTTAAGTTTAGGATTCATAGTATTCCTTTACGGTTCGTTTAGAAAGTACTGATGTCAATTGTATTCTGTAATTTCAGAATGTTTGGCACTAGGAAAATGATGGGGTCCGCGATGAAAACAAGAAGGGCCTAAGGCCGAGGAAGGCTACTCCGACGATTCCCCTACGAAGGTCGATCAAGAAGGCGAAATTGGAGACCAATGAGTTGATTCCAATAGGCGTTCCTTTGGAATATAAGTAAAGGAAAGTTTCTTACGTGCGGGATTGGCCACCATACTGTGGACCTAACACAACTTTGGTGGTGCTCGAAGCTGAGCCAAGCGGAGAGGAAGACCCCAAAGAAGATCAGGATGGAGGAAATACCGGAGCATCCAAGATGGAGGGCACCGGAGTTTAAGGGTGACCGCTCTTTTGAGAGTACTTATCATTACTAGTAGTGGAGGAGGTATTAGTAAGAATGTAGTACGAATTCAATCACGTACACTAGGATTATGGTAAAGAACACCATACGGTTATTTGTTTGACAGTTTTGGTTTGGACAAGTTCTTAATAAAGTGAACTAATGGTTTTGGCTATTCTATTGTGTTGTGATGGCATTTTTGTGATTTATACACATATGGTTTTATTAAGCTGTATTGGAATGTGTATGTTGGGCTAATAGATGTCTATCATAGTGTAGTAATTGGTTTTGAACAGGCAAACAGATATTTTGCTTGTGGTACATTATGTTAAGACAGAACGATTACCAAGGAGTTTATAAACGAACTTGTGTAAGTTAATATGGTAGGTTTGTTTGGAAGGAGGAATTCCCAGGATAGAGCAATAATCTAAAATGGGACGATTGCAGAGTGTTTCGTTTTACCTTATTGTGTTATGTTCTACGGAGTATTTAGAAACATGGGATTTTCATGGATTGGTTGGTGACACACATATGCAGTAGACCTCAGGATATTTCTACATTGTTAGGCAATATTGCCATTTTTCATGAGGGTGATGTGCCTGTGACACTAGATATTGGTAGACTCAGATTTCTAGCCAATCTTATGTCCTGGACATGCACACTTGTGACAGGATACTTGGGATGGATTGGTTATCACTACCATGCTCAAGTTAATTGTTTTGATAGGTCTATTGTATTTACCATACCTGGTCAGGACATGTATGTCATCGCTATGACACGTTCTAGCGGGGTCATCAGCACCTATTTGTTCCATGTGGAGGAGGACACGGAGGAGGGGACTACTGTATCATTAGATAGCATACCGATTGTACAAGATTTCCCGGATGTATTTCAGGAGATTCCAGGGTTGCCACCTAGTCGCGAGATTGATTTCGTGATAGACTTAGCTCCAGGCACTGCACCTATTGCTAGGGCATCCTATAGGAGGGCACCAGTGGAGATGAGAAAGCTGAAGGATCAGATTCAGCAGCTACTCAGCCAGGGTTTCATTCGCAGGAGTACTTTACCCTGTGGAGCACCAGTGTTATTTGTGAAGTAGAAGGATGGTTCGCTCCGCTTGTGTATAGATTACAGGGAGTTGAACAAGGTTACGATTCGTAACAAGTATCCTTTACCCAGGATTGATGATTTGTTTGATCAGTTACGAGGAACCACATACTTCTCCAAAATTGATCTTCGTTCTGGGTATCATCAACTGAGGGGTATCACGAGATATGGTTCTTATGAGTTCCATGTCATGCCGTTTGGGACGACTAATGCACCTGCAGTGTTCATGGGTTTAATGAACAGAGTCTTTCGGGCTTATTTGGATCAGTTTGTCATTGTTTTATTGATGATATCTTGATCTATTCTAGGTCTGAGGACGACCATGCTAGACATCTTCGCATAAACTTGCAGACGCTTCGTGAGCACCAGTTATATGCCAAGTTCGAGAAGTGTGAATTTTGGCAGCGGAAAGTGAAGTTTTTGGGTCACGTGGTGTCAGAAAGGGGGATAGCGGTTGATCCAGCCAAGGTTTCGGCAATGGTTGAGTGGGGACAACCTACATCACCTACTGAGATTCAGAGTTTCCTCGGTCTGGCAGGATATTACAGAAGATTCATCCAGGGGTTCTCCAAGATAGCAGGACCACTCACTCATCTAACCAGGAAGGGTGTACAATTCGTATGGGATGAGTACTGTCAAAAAACTTTTGATGAGCTGAAAATTAAGTTGACTTCTGCACCGGTTTTGTCTACTCCACAGAGTGGGATAGAGTATCTTGTCTACACAGATGTTTCATTGTAGGGTCTTGGATGTGTTTTGATGCAGGAGGAGCGACTGATTTCTTATGGATCTCGGAAGCTTAAGCCTCATGAGCTTAATTATCCAACACATGATTTAGAATTGGCAGCTGTGGTCTTTGCCTTACGTATTTGGAGGCATTATCTGTTGGGTGAGTCCTTCAGATTATTTAGTGATCACAAGAGTCTGCAATACTTGTTCACTCAGTAGGAGCTGAATATGAGACATCGCAGATGGTTAGAGTTTGTGAAAGACTATCACTTCTCCATACAATATCATCCAGGGAAAGCGAATGTGGTGGCGGATGCACTCAGTCGCCGACCTGTTGGTAGTCTTTTTGCTCTATTTTCCACTGAGTGGAATGCTTTGAGGACAGTGGATGAGTTGTCTGACACTTTTATGGCTTGTATGGTAGTTACACCTTCCATTATTCGCAATGTTTTACAATGTGGTGGCGGATGCACTCAGTCGCCGACCTGTTGGTAGTCTTTCTGCTCTATTTTTCACTGAGTGGAATGCTTTGAGGACAGTAGATGAGTTGTCCGACGCTTTTTTGGCTTGTATGGTAGTTACACCTTCCATCATTCGTAATGTTTTGCAAGCCCAACTTACCGATCAGTAGTGTATTGACAAAGTTGCAAAGATAGGTTCTGGAGAGGTTTCATTCTACTATGTTGGGGCTGATGGAGGTTTGCGCTACAAAGGACGGTTAGTGGTACCTTCTGCTGATGATTTGAGGAAGGATGTGATGACGGAGACTCACCACTCTGAGTTTTCTGTTCATCTAGGAGGCGACAAAATGTATCAGGATATGAAGCGGCAGTTTTGGTAGGCAGGTATGAAGAGGGACTTTGCTCTTTTTGTCTCACAATGTAGTACTTGTCAGATGGTCAAGATTGATCATCAGAGGCCGCCAGGAGCTCTACAGCCACTACCAATTCCGGAGTGGAAATGGGAGAGCATATCTATGGATTTTGTGGAAGGATTGCCAGATTCTTTCAAGGGGCATAATTCCATATGGGTCATTGTGGATAGGTTGACCAAGTCAGCTCATTTCTTGCCTATTTGCACTGATTTCACTTCGGGACAGTTGGCAAGGCTTTACATCTCAGAGATTATGAAGTTGTACGGCATTTTATTGTCTATTATATCGGACAGGGATTCGAGCTTTGTATCTGGATTTTGGAAGAGCTTCCAGCAGGCTTTAGGTATGGAGTTACATCTTAGTACTGCTTATCATCCTCAGACTGACAGACAGACTGAGAGTGTGAATTAGATTATGGAAGATATGCTTCGATCATGTGTTCCTGATTTCAAGGGCCATTGAGAGGATTACTTGCCATCTGTGGAGTTTGCGTATAACAATAGTTTTCAGAAGACTATTGGTATGGCACCATTTGAGGCACTGTACAGTCGACCGTGTCGATCACCTGTTTGTTAGATGGAGGTTGGAGAGAATTGATTCTTAGGTCCTGAGTTCATCAAGGATACCTCTGAAAAGATTGCTCTTATTAGAGATCGCATGGATACTGCCCAAAGTAGGCAGAAGAGCTATGCTAATCGTCGTTCTCGGGCATTGGAGTTTCGGGTTGGGGATCAGGTTCTTCTCAAAATGTCTCCTATGAAGGGTGTTATGTGCTTTGGGAAGAAAGGGAAATTATCACCGCAATTTGTCGGTCCATTCATGATTACGGATCGAATAGGAGCTGTCGCTTATCGGTTGGCACTTCCGAATAACTTGGATTGCGTTCACAATGTATTCCATGTTTCCATGTTGCGAAAATTTCTGCGAGATGAGGATCGGTATTAGCATATCGATGTTGGGGAGATTGAGTTACAGCCGGATGCAACTTATTTAGAGCCACCATGTCGTATTGTCGACCGTTGGGATCAAATCATTCGTAACAAGGTTATCCCTTTAAGTTCGTGTGCAGTGGAGTCATCACAATGAGGCTGAATCCACTTGGGAACGGGAGGATGTCATTCGCTCGCAGTTTCCTGAAATATTGGAAGAAAGTAAGAGCGAATTCCGAGGACGGAATTCCTTTTGTTAGGGGGGAAGAATGTAATACCCCTAATTTTAAAAAGAATAGTCCTGGCATTTATTTAATTATTTAATTGCTTAATTGCGTGTTATTCTATTAATTGGTTATTTTAATTGTGTGTTTCTTCCGTGGTTATTTAAATTTGATTTTGTTTTAATTAATTGATTAAATTGTTTTATTTTCTTTTATTAAATTGTTTTATGATGTTTTATTTGACTTAATTGATAATTAAATTGTTTTATGATGTTTTATTTGACTTAATTGATAATTGGTTTTATTTAATTAAATTGGTTTAAATTAGGATTGTGTTTTCTGTATATTCACGTATTAGCCGACATAGGTTATAACTTAGGTTATTCTTGGGCCGACTAAGTGTTGCATTAGGGCTCAAATTATACAAGGATTAGGGTTGGATTACTACGCCTATATATATGACCTTATGTGGGTTTAGAGTTTGAGAAAAAATACATAAAACTCTATTCTCGTATATAGTGATACAGAGAGTTGTGAGAGCAGAGAAACAGAGAGGGAACTTGAGTATTATACAGAGGGGTTCAAGGAAGGTTGGACGGGGTGTTTTATGGGTTGAACCAAGAGCGTCAGAGGAGTAGGCCAGTAGTTGACGACGTTGACGAACAATTCAGAGACGGAGGTTTAGAGTTTCAAAGTCTGAAACTCAAGGCAAGTCTCTGTTCCACTCTATTTCTTTAATCTGCGTTCTGTACATGCTTAGAAAGACTCCAGGGATTAAACCAACATTAAAACGGATTAAATAAATGTTTAAATTTATCTTGAATGCATGTTTAAACTGTAATAAATCTCGTGAACCAAACTGGTGCAAGTTCTTAAAGTTTCTATGATTTGTTGCATGCCGTTCTTGAGTTTAAGCTTGGTTTAATTGGGATTATTGTTTCATGTCGGGGGCTTTCAAATAAATCTGGGACATTAAATAAACACCAGAATAGGAGTTTAAAATACTACAGAGGCTCTGGACTTCGCTGGAGGAGAAGAAGACGAACAGGTTAGAAGATGCGGCTCTCAAAAGATGAGAGCCGGCTCACCAAAAGGGTAGAGCCAGCTCTAGAACTTGTTGAGCCGACTCTACATGGGGTAGAGCCGGCTCCACATGAAGTGGAGGTGGCTCCACTAAGGGGGGAGCTGGCTCCAACTTTCTGGAGGCGGCTCCAACCCCTTTTCTTGAGGTTTTGCATGGTTCTGGGTCCGGTTTGGCCTGTAGGAAGGTTTCTAGGTTGGTTCAGGGAATGTGGATGATCTGTATAATTATTCCAGAGATGTATAAACTGTTGGGAAGCATGTTAATGATATTATGTTGAAGTATGCACAAAGATAAGGTTCAACATTAAACCTGTTTGGGAAACAGTGGATGAAAGGATTGAAACTAGTATATTGTTCTTACTATTTTCTGAAACAATTGGGGTTCTTTGTCTATATTAAAGACATTAAACATGTCTTAACTGTGTACAAGTATATAGTTATTTATCCAGAAACATAAATCTATTTAGCTTAAATTAATTGATGATTACCTTTTCCGTTGATTGCATTAATTATGGTTCTGTTTGGAGGAATTAAATGTGCAGTTTTATTTCATGTATTTAAATGACTGGAACTAAGATTCTAAAATTGTTATTGGATGCATAATTTAGTTATACACATGTTAAACTGTAATTATGCAAAATTTGGAGTAGGGTTAATTAGTATCTGATACTGTTTTCATCAACTGTGTTAACTGGAGGAGCTAAATGTACAGTCTTTTCATTTATATCAATAACTGCAATGGGATATCTAAATGTTATATGGGATGCATAAATTGGTTGTGTACATGCTAAACTATATTTATGTTTATTCAGGGATGTGGTTAATAAGTAATTATACTGTGTTATTAACTACGGAAACTGGAGGATGGTATGCGTCGGTATGGGACGGTGTCATACTAGGTACGGATTAGTTCAGACACTAAGCCCTACCTAAATTTGGATTAAGGTATGGATTAATCATAAAGATTAAGTCCATCACCAACATATGTCATATCGATTGTGAATTGAATAATCTACTATGGTTTCAGGATGGATTTGTTATACATATATCAGACCACTACACAGATGGATGGTATTATGTATTAGGAGGAGTACGGACTTTTATATATATATTATATGGTGCCGTGGTATGAGCTTGAGTCTCATGACCATGGTTAGGGCGCGTATATCGCCTAGGATGGATAACTGGACATAGGTGTTGTTTCCTGGTAGGTCTAGGTACTCATGCCCACCTTAGGGTGCGTATTTGCATATTGCCTTCTATTCAGGCTGAGACAAACCTACTGGACTAGCGAGCGTCCTATAGTGTGTAGTATATACTTATATGGACTACTCTAGTTATTGTTGAGTCTTCCTAGGATGTATCTGCGTATCGGATTACTGTTTGGATTGTAGTAGGATCAGGACTTGCATGTGGGCCTGACCCACTTCTTTATTTTTCAGGTGTTCGTTAGTTCCAGGGTTAGAGCTTGGAAGTGCAGAGCAGATACAGATATTCATTCCTCCGACTATGTAGGAATCTTCTTTATGTTAGCTTTAGTTTTTATTTCTGTTTTTCAGTTTCAGTTTGAGAACCTTTAATAAGGGGTCCAATGGATGGATTCCCAAGTTGTAAACCTATAGAGTTTGGATTTAACAGATTTCAATAATAATATTATTTTAAGGATTTTCAATTAACATTATTCCGTTATTATTTTATTTCTTATTTTTCTTTTGTATTCTGTGTTCGGTTACATATTAATTGTTTAATATTTTCCTCGAGTTTGGGCCTGGGCCTGATCAACCCGTGTCTCGGATCCGAGGGGTATCACAGATATACATAGACACGTTGCAGACAAGTTACATTCACACACATTTCTAACAAAAATACCATTAGGTATGATTTTTCTTTTACATGTGTAGATATATAATTTGTAAAGTATTACTTTGTGCCCCCCAAAAACTAACTCTTGGCTCCTTATGTGCTCACTTTTTGTACTGTTTGAAGGTGCTCACTTTTGGTATTGTTTGAAAAGCTTCATCTGTGGTTAACCATGGTCTTCCTCAATTCCAAGTCCTCATTGCATGGAGACAGGACCCAGGAATTTTTGTGAGGGGGGGCGGCCTTTTAATTTTTGGGGAAAACTTATATGGTAGGTCCATTTTTGTAATTTCAATTGATTTTTCTTTATGAATTTTTTAAAATTTAAAGTATATGAAAAAAAAAATTTCAGTTGGGAAAATTGTAATTTTAGTGAGGGCATCTTCATAAATTCTTAAAAATTTAAATTATAAAATGTGAAAAAAAAAAAAAGAATTCAGTGGGAGCGTGTAACGACCCACTCCACCACATGGTATGATATTGTCCGCTTTGGGTCTGAGCCCGCACGATTTTGCTCTTGGGCTTCACCCCAAAAGGCCTCATACTAATTGGAGGTGACACACTTACATATAAGCACTTCACCTTTCCTCTACCCAGGCGATGTGGGACTGTGCACCAGTAGCTCGCCAGTGTGGTAGCCTGACAGTGTCTCTCGCACTTGCCCACGGCACACCCGCCCACAGGGTCATCACAATCCACCCCCCTTGGAGGCCCGACGTCCCCGTCGGCACACTTCCGGCTGGGTCAGGCTCTGATACCAACTGTGATACCCCCGAATTTCCGAATGCGGGTTGGCCAGGCCCACGCCCGAATATCCGAGGATATCAAAACAAATTGATAATAAACGAACACAGAGTACAAAAGAATAAAGAAGAATAAATAAAATGCTGACAAAAAACTAAAATGATAATCTAATAATAAACCTCATAATATATTTCCATTAACTAAAATGCTCTGATACCATTTGTAACGACCCGCTCCACCACATCACGAGACGGTTTAGATAGATAGAAGTGGTAATTCACACTTTATATCAAGTTCCGTCTAGTAGAAACAATTATGGAAGTGGATGCTCTCAACAACCGATAAGATATTTAAATCTTTCGGTTAGTTGATGAGTTATCAATTGAATTTATAACATGTGTAATAATAACACTTGTTATTACCAAGATAATTTAGGAGGTCAATTTTGAATATCGGAGCTGACCATGGAGAAGGTGTTACCTTACTCAGATGGAGTTTAAGGTACTGGAGAATGATTTAATAGTTTCTGTAAATAGTGTTATGATAGTCGGGCGACTGAGATGGAAAGTTTATAATTTTTCTCGGTGTACTCAGACGGTTCGAAGGTACATCATGACATCAAATGTCAATTTTGGTGAACAGATACGGATAAGGATGCACATATAATTGCCCTAAGTGTAAAACCTGCTACAATGATGGAAAGTTGATCATCAGATATCGTAGGAATCTTTAGCCACTTCCTAAAACAAATATGGAAGTTGAACTAAACAGGAGTGACGGTCAGTGGGAAGGATCGACATTGATTTGGAATTTCAATTTTCCATATGGAATCCGAGTGGTGGATTGAGAAAGATCGCTTGAGGATATAAATTTGAGTGATGCATAATTTAGAACTTCATAGTAGTTCTATAGTTCAGTGATAGTGGTGTTATAGCATGTGGATGTCCATATTAGTGGATGTAAAGTGCTATTTCGAATGAGCTTTATGAAGATTTTGGAGCAGCAGCTCTACTTCATATCTATAGACGGAGGATTTAATCGAGAGATTAAATTAGACCATAAAGGATACGCTTGAGATGTATATCCTAGATTTTCATGGACAGTTGGAAGTGTTTACTTCACTTGTCGGAATTTTATCTGTGATATTGTTGGCACAAGGAGGTTAGTGTGACAACTTTGGAGGTTTTGTATCTTTCACAATGCATACCTCTCATTTGTTGGTTGGAAATGGAAGTAAGGGTTGTACAATCAGACCTCGACTTCATTTAAAAATATGTCGAAAATAGATACTTCCCTTTATATTGAACTGCGCGCGGTTGGGAGGCAACAGTAGGATGTTGTAAATAGTTGAACTCATATACTAAAGTTTTTCTATCAGGGAGTAGTTTGCTCGTTCTGTTTTTATGCAGGAAGAAGGCGATTTTTGGATAAAGGTAAATTTTACTTATTACATTAACTTTTAGAAGATTGTGTTTCGCAATTGAGGCAGTCGCCTCTGAATTAACGTTACCAAATTATTAGCGTTGGGTGCATAGGAGTTTGTGCGTATATTCTATGGCACTTGGAGGTATGTAGATCATTCCCTTGTCGACATGGGAGGATTACGTTGTTATTTGATACAACCTACGCATCGTATGATTATTGTGTTTCTTAAAATATAGAAACCCTGTCTACCACTTGGTATATTGGAGTTAAGTAGAGCCTTTATAGTAAGGTTACGTTTACTTGGGAATAGGAGGATATTTTTCGCTCACAGTTTCCAAGCATAATGGAAGAATAATGAAATGAAGTAAGGGCGAATTCCGATGACGGAATTCCTTTTGTTAGGGGGGAAGAATGTAATACCCCTAATTTTAAAAGGATAGTCTCGGTATTTATTTATTTATTTTTATTGTATTTGTTTAATTGTTTAATTGATTATTTGACTAATTGTTTATGTGTTTAATTGAATTGAGTGTTACTTGATTAATTGGCTACTTATCTATGTGTTATTTGTATTTTGTCTAGGTGTTATTTGTATTATTTGTTTAATTAGATTGTGCACTTAAATGATGTATTTGATTAATTGTAATTAATTATAAATTAAATGTTTTATTTTATTTTATTTTATTTTATGGTTATGATTAGTGGTAATGGACTAACTAATTGGGTCCCACGGACTACTTGAATAGGAGGTTGGATGGGTATGGATAATTACCCATGGATAGTTGTATATGTATATATATAGATATATATGTATATAAATATATATATAAAGGAAAGTAATTTATTAATATTATAGTAACTTTAGTATTAAAAAATAATCTGATGTATATATTTATATAATAAGGATATAGATATATTTTATACGTAACATGTTTTAAGTTACCTTTTTAATATTATGGTAACTTTAGTATAAATAAATAATCTGATGTATATATTTTATTTATTTAATAAGGATACAGATAGATTATATACGTAACATGTTTTAAGTTACTTTTTAATATTATAGTAACTTTAGTATAAATAAATAATCTGATGTATATATTTTATTTATTTAATGAGGATATAGATAGATTATATACGTAACATGTTTTAAGTTACCTTTTAATATTATGGTAACTTTAGTATTAATAAATAATCTAATGTATATATTTTATTTAATTAATAAGGATATACATAAATTATATACGTAACATATTTTAAGTTACCTTTTTAATATTTTTATTTTTTATTTTTCTTTATTAAGTTGACTTGGATTGGGAAAAGGAATAGGGTTATTATTTAGCCTATAAATACACAACTATAGGTTGAAAAATGAGTGAAAATATATCACGTAATATATTCTATAGGGAAAGAGTTAGAGAGAGAAGGAGAAAGAGGAAGGAATGAGGATAAAACCCTGTAGAGAGAATATCAAGGAAGAAGAAGTTTAACTTTCGATTCGAAAGTTTAAGGCAAGTTCTTCTTCTATCTCTTTCCCTTTGATTTGTGTTTCTGTACATGCCTAGGAAATTCCAGAATTTATTAAACACATAAAATTAAATAATTATGCATGTTTAATTGGGTTAGAACATAGGTTTTATGAAATTGGTTTATATCTGTTCTTGTGTTATGAATTGATAAAATGCATGATTTTGATTTGATTTCTTATGTGAATTTTTACATGTTTAAATTATGTATTTTTCATATCTGTGGAATGATGGAACATAGAAATATACCTAGGATTCCTGAACATTAAATAGGGACTAGGTTTGGGTTTTAATATATTTAAATAGACTCAATCATAATGATGCTTGCTATTTGAATGTTTTAAACAAACGAATGGATTTAATCTTTTAAAATATTTTAGCAATTGAGATTAAATGTGTAGGATGAATTGGATATAGAGAATCATTATTTAACGGTATAATAAAATATCATTATGTATAAGATTCAGTTTGTGTAGGACATATGATATATGAAGTTTAAAGAAATAATAAGTCATTCCTATTATGTGATAACTTGATATCATATTTATCATAGTTATTTATGGAATGTTTGATGTATTTCCTTAATTGTTACATCAATTGTTGGATTGTGTGGTTTAATGCACCGGTATGGGACGGTGGCATTCTAGGGATGGATTAACTTATCAGTTAAGTCCTACCTATTTTATATAAGGGAATGGATTAACTAAAATGTTAAGTCCTACTTATATTTAAGTCAGGTCAGCTGAACAAGTTGAATGACTTATGGAGGATTAATTTATTATATAAGGGAATGGATTAACTAAAATGTTAAGTCCTACTTATATTCAAGTCAGGTCAGCTGAACAAGTTGAATGACTTATGGAGGATTAATTTATACTGGATAGGATGGTTACTAGATTATATATATATAAATATAGTGCCATGATATGAGCTTGAGTCTCAGGATCAATGGTTAGGGCGCGTATATCGCCAGGGATGTGTAGCTAGATATAGTGTAGTTGTGTACCCTGGTAGGTCTAGGTACTCATGCCCACTATATGTGCGTTTTGCATGTTGCCTACTATTCAGGTTGAGACAACCCTATAGTCTAGTGAGGTTCCTTTAGTGTGTGTATATATATATACGGACTATTAGTTACTGTTGGATTGACTAGGATGTATACGTGTATCGGATCTCTGCTTGGACTGTAGTAGAGTAGAACTTGTTTGTGGGCCTGACCCACCATTATTTTTCAGGTGTTCGTCACGAGTAGAGGTTGTTCGTACTGAGCAGGGATCAGTCTACTTCATTCTTCCGATGCTACATAGGAGTTCCTTTATGATTCAGTTTCCTGTTTTAGATTACTGTCATTTGTTTAGTTTGGATTTTCTAGGGGTCCACACAGTATGGATTCCCGAGTTGTTTTTTTGAGAATCAGTTGTATCAGAAGAGTTTATTAATTAATGGAAATATATTATGAGGTTTATTATTAGATTATCATTTTAGTTCTTTGTCAGCATTTTATTTATTCTTCTTTATTCTTTTGTACTCTGTGTTCGTTTATTATCAATTTGTTTTGATATCCTAGGGTATTCGGGCGTGGGCCTGGCCAACCCGCATTCAGAAATTCGGGGGTATCACAGAGCGAATTGTAATTTTAGTGGGGGCATCTTCATAAATTCTAAAAAAATTGAGGTTTAAAATGGAAATATAAAAATCCAAGTCTGTGCCTGCATGAAGAGATTATTACACATGAAAAGGTTCAAATTTTTTTTTTTCTTAGAGCACGTGTATCGACCATCCCACAACATACGCACCATTCAATTCAGGAGTGTGGTTCGAAAGCGAGACTTCAAAAACTTACTTCTCAGATCCCTGTCAACGCTGCTATGCCCCTGTGAGCATGAAAATGTAATTTAATCTAAAACTAATTTAAGATGGCATTAATATTTCAACGTGAAAATTGTTCATACGGATGATTTGAATTAATTTGTCTTTCTAGCCTGAAATCTCAACCCGAGTTTAAAATAGGAGAATGAGTTGGATCAGGTTGAATAGTTATGGTAGAACATCAAGTTGTTGTTGTTGTTGTTTTTTTTTTTTTTATTTTTTTTTTTTTTTCTTTTCCTTACTAAAATTGGTTAAACAATTCATATGCGTTCGGTACCTCTAACTTGCCCGAATTGCACCCTAAGGACAAGGTAGCACATTTAATACACTACTTAACTGAATTAGTTTGGTGATTTAAAATTTCGAAATTAAAATTGATTGGGTTTTGGACCTAGAAGAAAAATGAACTATGATTCTTTATGAATAAGGTTAACAAAGTCTTTTTAATTAAAATAAAGGAAAAATTGACTTTTCATAAAAATCATTTTAATGGACTTTAATGGCGCATTAACTGAATAGGGGAAATCTGAAGGTCAACGAAAAACTATGGAGGTATACCAGTGAATTATCCAAAGTTCAAATTATTTAATAAAATAAAATCATTGAGTTGAGGTGTGTACTAAGACATATGGTGAAGTGGCATTATGCATTATCTTAACGTGAATGATTGATGATTAAAGTCTTTTCACCAGCATTGTGAGGAGTTATTTGTTAAAAAAAAAAAAAAACTCTTAAGAGGGTCTTTATGATTTACGGTATATATATACATGCAACAAATAAAAAAGAGATTGGGAGAAGAATGTGGGAGGAAAAATTTGGCATGTTCTGATAATAGTTTTATGTAGAAAAACAAAAATCAATAAAAATAAAATTTTAAAAGTATTATGAAGAAATTGTATACTAAACAAGTTAATATTAATTTTCAATTATACCCCCAAAGTTGATAACAAAAAATCAATTTTAAATGCTTCCAAATTTATATTTTTGGAATATCACATGAATTTGAAAATGAGTGTAAAACTTGCATTCTTTTAGTTGAAGGACTGGACAAGTGTCTGATGAATAATATCAACGTCGGTGAGGGTGTCTATTTTGCATGAAGACTGGTTTACGTTGTGTTTGATATTTAGGAATAGAATAAAATGTAGATAAGAATATGAATAGAATGAGAATATAATTGAATGGTCATTCTCATTCTACTATTTGGTTGTAAGTACGAAATGTTTAGAAATTGAATGATAATAACCATTATTGTATTTAGTTGAATCAATTTAAAATCCATAATAAAATGAATTTCAAATTGAATTCTCCAAAATACCATTCTTAGTAACAAATAAATTAAATTAACAAAATAACATTTTCTATAAATTTTTTAAAAATAAATGGTGGCGGTGGTGGATAGAGGTGATGATGGTGGTGGGAATTAGTAGTGGTGCTATAAGGCAACGATGGTGGAAGATGGTAGCGGTGGTGGTGGTGAAAGGCGGCAATGGTGTTGGTGGAAAGCGATGACAATGGCTATGGCGGTGGTAGTGGCTGTGGCGGTGGTAGTGGTGTAGGTGGTGATGGTGAAAGACAATAGCAGTGGTGTGGTGGTGGTGGTGGTGGAAAGCGCAATGGTGTAGGTGGTGGCGGTGGAAGGCAGTGGAGGTGATAGTGGTGGAAGGTAGTAGAAGCGACAGTGTGGAAGGTAGTGATGGTGGAAAGCGTTGGTGATAGTGGTAGAAGGTAGTTGCGATGATGTGGTGGTGGTAGTGGAAGACAGTAGAGGTGACAACGGTGGTGGTAGTGGAAGGCAGCGAAGGCGGTGGTGATGGTGGAAGGCGGTGGAGGCAGCGACGACATGTTGGTGGTGCAACGCGGCGACAGTGACATTGAGGGTGCTAATGGTAGTGGTGTAAGTGGTGGTGGTGAAATGTGGCAGTGGCAGTGGCAGCAGTAATGGTGATGGTGGTGGAAGATAATGTAGGTGGCGGTGGTCGAATGTAGTAGTGATAGAAGGCGGTGTTAGTGGTGGAAGTTGGTGGTGGCGATGACGACGGAGGTGGCGGTGGCGGAACGTAGTGGAGACGGCGGCGGTGTGGTGATTGAATGTGACAACAATGAAGGCGGTGGCGGTGGCAGTGGCGGTGGCGGTGGCAATGGCAGTAGCGGAAAACAATGGAGCTTGCGGTAATGAAAGACAACGGTGGTTGTGGTGGAAGATGGTGGTGGTGGAAGGCAATGTTGGCGGCAACTGTGGTGGTAATGGTGGTTTTATGACTTGGAACATGAGATTTTTTGGGAACTTGATTTTTTAAAAAAATATATTTAGAAATGGAATGGTCATAGGCTTAGTTGTGGAATAGATTTTTAATTTAAAATGGATTGTACATTCCCATTTTAAATTGCATATCAAATAAAATAATAGTTAGAATGGACATTTCATTTCATTCAATTACCGCTCATCAAACACATTAGATGAATGAATTGCCATTTAGTCATATTTTGTAAATTTATTAAAAAAAATATTTAAATAACTTAAAAAGACATATATCTACAAACAAAAAACTATTCTCAAAAGAATAAATAAGCAAAAAATTAGCCTTTATATATATATATGGTTACAAACTTACAATTTGAACATTCTTTGGTTGTATATTAAATAGGTTAAAATACCGAACGTATTTTTCTAAATTTTTGAAAATTATTCTTATTATTACTCAGTATTTTTCTAGAACACGAAAACATAAGCGAACCAAGCAACAGCATCACGCAAAACCTCACCACGTGCGCACCACGTGTAGTATGGTATTAGCTTAACGAAGAACAAAAGATCTATCGCCGTGAGCTTTTTTTTCACCCATTTACCTGTTAATAACCCAATTCTTCTCATGTTTTTTTGTTTCTTCTACAAAGCAGACTCTACTCTCTATATCTATATTCAAGTATATATAATCTCTCATAATTCCGAAGCGCACTCTGTGAAATCAACCAATTTAATTGTGTGTCTCCTCCGGATCTTTCTCTCTTCTGGAGGCACATTCAGTGTTAGATCTACCAAACGCTCTTCTTCGATGCCTCTGCCTTCAATTCCATCCCCCAAATAACCCTAGAAAGGAAAAAAAGAAAAGATATTTCGAATTATAAATCGAAGATTTAATTTTCGAATATAAATCGAAGCCCTAAACCCAAAATTCAAGATGGAGCAGTTGAAGACAATCGGTCGGGAGCTAGCAATGGGCTCCCAAGGCGGGTTCGGGCAGTCCAAAGAGTTTCTCGACCTGGTGAAATCGATCGGCGAGGCACGATCCAAAGCCGAAGAGGATCGGATCGTCCTCCACGAGATCGAGACACTGAAGCGCCGAATCACCGAGCCGGAAATCCCCAAGAGGAAGATGAAAGAGTACATCATTCGCCTCGTTTACATCGAGATGCTCGGCCACGATGCGTCATTCGGGTACATCCACGCCGTGAAGATGACCCACGACGACTCACTGTTGTTGAAACGAACTGGGTACTTGGCCGTCACGCTTTTTCTGAATGAAGATCACGATCTAATTATACTGATTGTGAATACGATTCAGAAGGACTTGAAATCGGACAATTACTTGGTGGTTTGTGCCGCGTTGAATGCGGTGTGTAAGTTGATTAATGAGGAGACAATTCCGGCAGTTCTTCCACAGGTGGTGGAGCTTTTGGGGCACTCCAAAGAGGCAGTTCGGAAGAAGGCAGTTATGGCACTTCATCGGTTTTATCAGCGGTCACCGTCTTCCGTCAACCATCTCGTCTCCAATTTCAGAAAGGTGTGCTTCATATATAGTAATATACATTTGTGCTTTGGTTAGTTTTCGTGCATGGTATGTTTTTGCTGCTTTGTGAGACATTATTGTGCCTGCAATGCAGTATGAGTTTCTACTTGTGTTCTATTGGAGATAAATTGTTGTGTTTTACATATTCATGGCCGTGCGCAATACTAAATTGAACTCTCTTTCATAGCTAAATTATATTGGAAATGCTGACACTAGATTAATTAATGTCAAGTTGCCACTATCACTAAGAGAGTGAAAATGTTTAGCTTTTAATATACTGTGGCAAATTGCAACCATCACAAATTATCAGATTGAAAGTTTGAATCATTTAGCTATGATGTGGCCTGAATTCTGTAATGGAAAATGGCCACTGTCACAAAGTATCAGAGTAAAATATTATTAATCTATTACTTTGGCTGAGGGTTAGGTGCAAAAAACCCTGCACTACTATTGATATAGTGCAAAAAGGTCCCTATGTGGTATAAAACCCCCCTATACTATCAATTTTAGGGATGGCAATGGGGCGGAGTGGGGCGGGGATCTCATTCCCCATCCCCATCCCCGGTCAAATTTTTTTACCCCCGTCCCTGCCCCACCCCGCTCCGCCTAATTTTTTTAAAATTCCAATTCACCTTCAACAAAATCAATACAACTATAATATTTTTCAGCCTAATAATTTAATAAAGTTTCAGCACAATTATAACAATTTAAAACATATCATTTCAACCTGATCAAACGTATAGCAAAACCACATATAACATTTTTTAGAATAGTCTGGAAATTTTCAACATGATCAATAAAAAAAAATAACATTCTTTCAACAATGACTATGCTGCGAGGGAATAGATTTAGGGTTTCAGAAGTGAATATATTATCATATAGTTATGTAATTTAGTAATATTTTATAACATGTAAGGATAGTTTTGTAAAAATGCACTATCAACGGGGCGGGGAGGGGTGGGGTTACCCTCCCTCGTCCCCGCCCCGTCCCCCGCCGAGGTTTCAAATACAATCCCCATCCCCTCCCCATTTATATAAATGGGTCCCCAAACCCGTCATAACAGGGGTGGGGCGGGGACCCGCCGGGTATAGGGATTTTGCCATCCCTAATCAATTTGGTGCAAATAGGTCCCTGTATGGTATAAAATGACAATAATACCCTCACTTCAGTTGAATAAATTAATAATTATAAATTCAAGCCATGTAAAATGACCTTTTTGTCCAATTTGTGTATACTATTGTTACTAAAAAAGAGAAAAAAAAAATTGATTCATGGACTTTGATCCATGCCTGTTGACTTGGTGTTCCTTCCTTTCTGTAATTTCGTTGGAATTGCCCTGAAATCTCTTCCACAAACACCATTGTTTCTGCGATGCCAACAACTCCAACTACAGCAACACCACCATGATTCCACCATCAGGTCATTTCACTCTCTCTCTTACTCATCTATCTAGGGATCATTATTACTATTCAGAAAAAAATACTAACATTTATTTAAAATATGGACAGTTCTTGGTCCTGTTCTATCAGGACCAACTTGGTCATGATACCGTGGCCAACAACATTTTGACACTATTTTATTAAAAAGAAAAAGTAAAAAAATAAATTATTTCTCTCTCTAACAAATCTCAGCGCCTCTCCCCACCGCCACTCACCAGTCACCACCCTTTCTCATTCTCTCGGTCTTTCTTTCTTTGCCCCTTCACAAAACCCTAAAGCAAAAACAATGTCATCATCAATTCGACCTCAATCCATATAAAGCATAAAAAAAAAAAAAAAATCCACCAGACAAAATAAGAATCTCCACTGAAACCATCAATTTCATCATCCCAGTTTGCTTATTCTCCTTTACTACACATATTGCTCAAAGACAAAGATGAAAAAAATGCATGAAAGGACCATTGGCTTTACAGATCAAAGCTTTAATTGTGAGTAATTTCTGAAATCTCTTCCACAAACACAATTGTTTCTGCGATGCCAACAACTCCAACTACAGCAACACCGCCATGATTTGCAAAGAGATCTTCGTCACCCCGCAGTCAGGTCGATCATTTGCTCTTCTTAACTCCAATTCTTTCTGCAGTTTAATAGTAAGTTTATAACCATTTTCTAACCCTAGATAGCGGGGAGAGAGGGGGTTATATGCACATATGGGTGAGGGGCAAAATGGGAATGAAAAGGGTAAAATAGGGTTTTCATATTTAGTTTTTGTCAAAAAGTGGTCAGAGGGGCTTATTTGTACCTTTTTTGAATTTTATGGACTAACATGCACATTTTCAAAAAATAAGGACTAGTTCTGCACAAACCCTATATATCAGGGGGTTTTTTGGCACTTAACCCCTTTGGCTGATGATGTTAGACCTTGTACTCCAGGTTCCGGAAACCCAACCTGGCTCGCTCGAGCATATGGGGTGTTCTTTAAGTAATTTTTTTCAATCATATAGTAACAACTTCTATAAAAATGCAAGTTATAAATTTTCACCATCAATACGAGTTACATTCCAAAATATCCTATAGCCAATTCTTGACACAAACTAAATAATTCACTAGATTTAACTTGCAATAAGACGAGTAAGTTGAAAGTCCTTTGAGATAAAAAGCTTTAACATCTCATACTTTTAATTTACCATGCCATTTAAGTAAGCTCCGTCAATGCAGTACATGGAATGAATAAGGGTGACCTGAACAACCAGTAGGAAAATTCTACTCTTCATAAACGTGACATAAGAGCATGCAATAAGAGGTGATGGCACCAATTATTTTTCCCCATAAAGCACGTCCAACAATATCACAGATTCATAATCATATGGCAAAACAATTTTAAATATCAAACATAATGCCAATATGCCAATTCAATAAAAGAGTTGAGATAAAGTATCATAGGTCCAAAGATGAAAAAATATTCATGCTTGTACAACATATAAATGAAAGAGTAGAGAATTTTCCAGCTGGTAATGGAGAAGCCCAATCATGTCCATTTCCCTCACTTGAGATGCTGTCTAGCACGTAGAGAGTCATAAGGACAGACCAAAAGAAAGTGCAAACTTGAATGCAAAAGGAGAAATAGATGTAGATGTGGAGATTTGCACCGACAGTTCCAAAGTACCGTACTGAAGTACACACTGCATTGAAAGCTTAAACTATTAAATAGTTGTTAAAGGCGCGCAAGCTCGACTAGAGTGCCTCAATTTCCTATAGGCTAGGCCCCTTCAATCAGGCTCACATAAAGCCCTCAGGCTCACGCTTTATGGTAGGCTCCGCTGCCGGCTCAAAAAAAGGCGCGCCTTGTATTTTTTAATCATTTATTCATATAATTTTTTTTCTTACTTAATAACTAATAAATTAAAAGGTTCTATATCATATTATATCATATTGTTTAAACTTATGAAATATCTGACAAAATTCATAAATTTATGGTTCATTCCTTACATTAACTGCAAAAACTGCTTGATTATGAATATCTATAATAAAATATGTTTAAATATCCATTATTAAATACATGCGCTTTACTTTGATCGGACTTGCGCCTTATACTGTGCCTTGTGCTTAGGCTCCAGAAGGCCTTTGGCGCCTTGAGCCTTTAACAACTATGAGTATTAAGGAATGGGCCCAACATATGTATATTGAGCTGATGAATGATATAAGGGTTAATTTCACTCACACCCCTTCAAGTTTGATCAAATATCACACTCAAACATTTTTCAAAAATAATTATCACTCACACTACAAACGTTTGTTCCGTTTTTCAGTCACACCTCAATCGTTATGTACTGAGCTCTGACACTATGTAATATGACTTAAATACCCTTTGACTTTGCCAAAGTACTATCTAATCTAAAATATTAAATAAAAAGACTATAATATCCCTGAATACTTTACAAATTTACAATTATATATATATATATTAATATTTATATATATATATATTAATTTTGATATATATATATATGAATATGTATATATATTAATATTTATATATAAGAGTAATATTTATATATATATTAATTTTGATATATATATATATATATATATATATATATATCTATAGGTATATATCATGTCGGCTGTCGCCTCTCCTTCCTCCCTCGCCACAACTGGTGCCACAATCGTTTTTGTCCTCTCTGACTGCGTCCATCAGATCCAAATCAAAACAATTGTTTTGTTGCCAATATCAGTCTTGATGGCTTAAATTCAGTTTTCGATGCCTTCATCGCACTACCGTTCGCGTGAAGTTGTGCTGGCAGACAACAGTAATCGCCGTCCATGGTTGCTTTTACAACCCCACTTTTGCCACCAAACATGGTGGATATCCCTTTGGAAGTAGAGATCGACCTTAGGTGTGGGTGTTTCTCCCATCAAGGTCCACCGAGTGCCCCAGTACGGTCATCCTGTAGTCAAGTGTGACCTGCGTGTCTGGTTGCTTTTACACTTTCTTCATCCCAACTGCAGGGATGAATTCACAACCAGAAGTTTCTTTTAGTTCAGATGTAAACCCTTTTATGCAATGGTTCAGCTTCCTTCATATAGTAAACTCATAACCGACATCACCACAGAATTCCTGGTTTGTTCCTTGTTCCGATACCATATTTGATTATTAAGAAATAATAAATATAAAAACAAACTAAAAACTAAGTTTGACCGCCAAGATTTTGACAGCAAAATATTCATTTTTGCAAAAGAAGAAAAAATAAAAATAAAAAACAAAGAGGCTTTGTGTGCGCTGATAAACAACCAGTAGCGGTAGGTACAACGGGTGACCTGCAGCAGGTACGGCGCGTGGGGAGCAAGTTGCCGCCTTTCTCACGCCGACCAGTTGTTGCTCAAAAGTAGCAGCCAAACTTGGTTGCTTTTACGAAAATGGAGCATATAGGTCACTGTTCAACGACCTTTAACAACGGTCATCACTGTCCATGGCACGACCCTTGGTTGCTTTTACGACCCCCACTTTTGCCACCGAATATGGCGGATATCCCTTTGGAAGCAGAGATCGACCTTAGGTGTGGGTCGTGATCGCCACCTAGTAGCTGTTATGATTGCTAGACCTCCAGCAACCGTGGACTAATTCCGGGAGCTGTTTGGTGACGAGGTGGTAGAGAGAAAGCTCTGACATCTAATTCCGGCGATAGTTAGTAGTGGGAGTATTCATTAAGGGTATAATAGTAATTTAAGTAAATAGATATTTTAAAGTAAATGGGATTAAAAAAATTAGTGGTAAAGTTGTCTTTTTACACGTTTTTAACAGAAACTGTGACGGAAAAGTAGAAATGGACTTAAGACTTAAGTGATAGTTATTTTCGAAAGATGGTTGAGTGTGAAATATAGCCAAACCTAAGGTAGTGTGAGTGAAATTAACCCATGATATAAATGAGTTCCATTTGGTTATGGCTATAGGAAACCTTCTTGGAGTATCTTTTGATGGTGATCCAGTTCAGGCTGAAGGAATGTTCCTTGATATTGATATGGACCAGCATGTGGTGGGGAAGGAAAGGACTCCATCTGGGAAAGGGGAGAGGGAGGTTAGGAGCTTAATATCGTATGTCAACTATGAAGGGACGAGTGGAGGGTCGAGGGATGAGGAGGGGGAAGGAGAACTCATTGGTGTGCTCATGAAATTATGCATTACTTCATGGAATGTCCGTGGTCTCAATGACCCGGAGAAAAGGAAGGTGGTGAGTTTGTCAGTTCGCAAGTGCGGTGTTCATGTGGTGTGTTTGCAAGAAACGAAATTTGGATCGGTTTCAGATAAGGTAGTTAGAAATCTTTTTTTTTTTTTTTTTTGGGGGGGGGGGTTTCTTGATGCTATGGGGTCCTCAGGGGGCATTTTGGTGATGTGGGATAAAAGATGGGTATCAGAGCTTGATGTGTGGATGGGAAGATTCTTGGTGTCTTGTATGTTTTCTTTGGAGGAGGATGGATTTTGCTGGATCTTTTCAAGTGTTTATGGTCCTAATGAAGATGAGGTACGGTTGTTGTTGTGGGAGGAGTTTTGGGCGATCCGAAGGAGATGGCCTCTTCCATGGTGCATTGGAGGGGATGTTCACGTTATTAGATCCTCGGCTAAGAGGTCGACAGGGAGGAGGTGGACTTTGGCTATGGCACAATTTTCGGACTTTGTTGATGATTCTCAGTTGATTGACTTACCATTGGATGGAGTGATGTTCACTTGGTCCAGTGGCAGAGTTTCTCCTATGCTTTCTCGGTTGGATAGATTCCTGGTATCCGGTGATTGGGAAGAGAAGTTTCCAGATTTGGTGCAGGCGGCATTGGCTAGACGAACTTCGGATCATATTCCTTTGGTTCTTGATTGCGGGGGTCTCTAGAAACGAAGTTCTCCTTTTAGATTTGAGAATATGTGGCTTCGAGCAGAGGTTTTTTTTGGAGAGGGTTCGTTCTTGGTGGGAGGTTATGATGTGATTGGCACCCCAAGCTTCATCCTTACGGGTACATTGCGTTGATTGAAGGAAGATATTAAAAGGTGGAATAAGGAAGAGTTTGGGACCTTGGAATGGAGAAAGAATCGAGTGTTTACAGAGATTGCTGATATCGATCGTATGGAGGGGCTGGCTGATATTGGGGAGGCTTTGAGAAATAGAAGGGCCAGTCAGAGATTGCGGTGCTTGAGGAGATTTCGTGAAGACAGAAATCTTGGGCTCTGTGGGTAAAGGAAGGAGATCGTAACACGAGATTCTTTCATAGACTTGCTAATGCCCATAGAAGGGGAAATCATATTGGGAGAATTTCGGTGGATGGTGTGTTGTTGTGCAAGGATGAGGAGGTGTGTAGCGGAATTGCATCTTTTTATCAGAAGTTGTTAACTGAGACTTCTAGTTGGAGACCTTTGCTTGGGGAGCTTCATTTTGACTCGATTTCTGTTGATAAGAATATTGGTCTCGTAAAACCTTTTACCGAAAAGGAAGTGCTTATGGCGCTAAAGAGCTGTAATGGGGACAAAGCATTGGGTCCTGATGGGTTTTTCGTGAGATTCCTGTTGGAGAGTTGGGAGGTGGTTAAGGGAGAGGTGATGGGTACATTTTATGCCTTTCACTCTCAGGGCCGCTTTGAGAGGAGTTTGAATGCCACATTCATTGCCCTTATTCCTAAGAAGGGGGGTGCGACGGATGTTAGGGACTTTAGACCTATTAGTTTGTTGGGGTGCATTTACAAATTGATAGTTAAAGTTCTTGCTTTGAGATTGAGGGAGGTGCTAGATTGGGGTGATATCGGATTCTCAAAACGTTTTTGTCGGAGGTTGCCAAATTCTTGATTCAGTTCTTATTGCTGGAGATTGCGTGGACTCTAGGCTGTGTAGTGGGGTGTGTATTATGCAAGCTGGACATTGAAAAAGCCTATGATCATGTTTCTTGGAGCTTTCTTCTTTATCTGTTGGAAAGGATGGGTTTCGGTGAGAGATGGTGAAGTTGGATTTTGTTTTGTATTTCAAGTGTTTGTTTCTCTGTCCTTGTGAATGGAGCTCTAACGGGTTTCTTCTGCAGTTCGAGGGGTTTGAGGCAGGGAGATCCACTCTATCCTTTTTTGTTCCTCATCGTGATGGAGGCTCTAAGCAGAATGCTGAGGGGGGCGGTGGATATGGGTTTCTTGAGGGGTTTTCAGGTGGGGAGAGACGCTCTTAGTCAGTTGGAGATTTCTCATTTGATGTTTGCTAATGATACTTTGGTTTTTTGTGATGCGGATGTTTCTCAAATGAGATATTTGAGATGCGTTCTGATATAGTTTCAAGTTATTTCTGGATTGAATATTAATATGGGAAAAAGTGTTTGGTTTCAGTTGGGGAGGTTCCTGATATTTCTGTTCTTGTTGATACCTTAGGTTGTTGCATTAGCTCTTTCCCTATCTCTTTTTTTTTTGATAAGTAAATCTCTTTCCCTATCTCTTACTTGGGGCTTCCTCTCGTGACGCCGTCGAGGAGAATGGATTTTTGGGATCCAGTGAGAAGCAGTATTTGTCGAAAGGTGGAAGAGTGACTTTGATGAAAAACACTTTTTCAAGCCTTCCTACTTATTTCCTTTCTCTCTTTCAGATTCCTTCTTTTGTTTCTGAGAGGATAGAGAGATTACAACGGAACTTTCTTTTGGGTGGGGGTTCAAATTTCATTTGGTTAATTGGGAGCAAGTGTGTCGTCCAATTAGGAATGGTGGGTTAGGTATCAGAAAACTTGTGCCTTTTAATAAGGCCCTTTTGGGGAAAGTGGTTATGGAGGTTTGGTTTAGAGAGGCACAAATTGTGGAGGAGGGTGATTGTGAGTAGATTAGGGGAGGACAGAGGTGGCTGGTGTTCGCTGGAGGTGAGACGTCCTAGTGGAGTTGGTGTGGAAATTCATCAGAAAGGGATGGGATGAATTTTTTAAGCATATCAGGTTTCGAGTCAGAAATGGTTGCAGAATTCGTTTTTGGGAGGATGTTTGGTGTGGGCAAGGGTCTCTTGCTCTTTCCTATCCCAGACTCTTCAGGATTGCCACGGATAGACATGCCTAGAAAATTCGCTGGAGGTGAGACGTCCTAGTGGAGTTGGTGTGGAAATTCATCAGAAAGGGATGGGATGAATTTTCTAAGCATATCAGGTTCCGAGTCAGAAATGGTTGCAGAATTCGTTTTTGGGAGGATGTTTGGTGTGGGCAACGGTCTCTTGCTCTCCCAGACTCTTCAGGATTGCCACGGATAGACATGCCTTGGTAAGTGACTGCTATCGTCTTGATAGTGGTAGATCATCCGGGATGTTTGTTTTTTGAGTCATTTTCAAGATTGGGAGATTGAGGAAGTAGTTGGTTTTTTGGAGTTACTGTATCATCAAGAGATTGTAAGTGGAGTCCCTGATTCTATGGTATGGGTCCCCTCTTCTTGGGGTCATTTTGAGGTTCGCCCATACTTTAGATTACTTAAGACTTCTCGAGGAGATGCATTCCTGTGGAAGACTATTTGGCATTCTAAGGCCCCCCTCAAGGTGGTTTTCTTTGTTTGGACATCTGTGTTGTTGGGAAAGATATTGACCCAGGATAACCTTAAGAGCTGCTAGAGGCTTGATTGAGGCCTGGAGAGACTGTTTAGTGGGGGCTCATGTTCGGGATTTCTTGGGAGATGTTGTAAATCCTTTGATGAAATAGTGGACTTTATTGACTCTTTGAGAGATTAGAGGCCATATTTGGTCTTGTATAGCTTTTAAGGGACGCGTTCCCCTTCTGAACGCTTCTTTTTATACAATCTTATCAAAAAAACAAAAATCAATATACACAAATATGTATCTTCAAGTCTACTGAGAAAGGAATTCAATTTTCATAAAACCACCACATATTTGTTTTTATAATATATAAACACGAATTCATAGGCACAAACTAAAAAAGAAATCAATAATATTGTTTCTAAACTAAAGTTGCTTCATTTATTTTTTATTTTATTTTATTTTATTTCCTTTTGCTGCTATTTTATTACATTTGTCCTTTCTGTAGGAACTAATATTTTACCATTTTGTTTCTTTCTTCAGAGGCTTTGTGATAATGATCCCGGGGTTATGGGTGCAACACTGTGCCCTCTTTTTGATCTTATCACCATAGATGTTAATTCTTATAAGGATTTGGTCATCAGTTTTGTCAGCATTCTGAAGCAAGTAGCTGAGCGCAGATTGCCAAAGAGTTATGATTACCATCAGATGCCTGCTCCATTTATTCAAGTATGTCATATCTCTGTATAATTTGTGGATATTACTTACTGAATCTAGAAATTATTTCCTTGTTCAGTATGAGGATGTAGGGAAGATGGTTACATAAGCTTTAATCGTTGATGTATATATAATTGCGCTGAGGAATGACAGGAAAATAGTTTCTGCAAACATCCAAATTTAATTTTCGTCTTTTTGTTCTCACTGTAGGGAAGGAATTCTGGTTTTTCACTAGGCGCAGCCTCAAATTTATTTAATTAAACAATTGCTAGAATCACAATCTATAGTTCAGTGGAAATAATCATTGGGAATTCTTTAAGGTTGATAGTGTTTGTAGCAAGATGATAATTGTATGTTTTTACATTTGTCTCTAGAGTCATGTGCAAATCTATTGGGTTTTAGTAATCCTCTTTTTAGCAAGTGTTTGATTTGTTACTATAAAGAGAAAAACTAAACAATGCAGGACAACCTATGAAGCTAGGCCTCTCAAAACCCTAGAGCGATTGGCATAACCAAACCAGCAATTGTCTAGCAACATAAGGAATTTAACACAAATGACCCTGGAAGCCACATATGGACAAGGGTGTTGTAGGAGTGCTAAATTATAAAATTCTAGGATTGGATGATAAGGAAATTATGGTCTTAAGTGATTAAAATAGGAGAAAGTGTTAAATACAAAGGGTGAGTGGTACATCCTGACCTTCCACGGTCGAGGGGTTCAAGTCGCTATAGGGGCAGAGTGGGTGCGTGAATTTCAAATAGGGAGAAAAAACCAAAAAACTTTGTTCCATGAGGGCTTTTCGAGGGTGTACTTGCCATAAAATTATATTTTGCATTCTTTGCACAAAAAATGATGCTTGGCAACGCAGGTGTTTCTCGTGGTGGAGATTTTTTCCTGGATTTTTCTTTGAGTCTCCATTATTTAGTGTTGGACTCTTTAAATTGAGGGTGCTGGTAATGGTGGGCTTGGTATAAAACTAACTTTTGGCATAATTTGCACAAAAAGTGACTCTTGGCGGCACGGGTGTTGCTAAAGAATAGATGGTTTGAACACCATAATTTTATCTTTGGTTTCTTCTCAACCTTGTAAAAATAGTCTTTCTTATTTGCAAGTCTTCCCTAGGAGGAGATTTGGGATTTTATTTTGATGATAGATAATTAGAAATTGGAGTTGTTTAGATACGTGAAGGAAATATAGTTATTTTGTTCTTCAAGCTAGCTTGGGCAAGTTATGCTGTTTAAGCAGAGATATTGTCTTCTAGACTTCTACTGAAGGCCAATTCCAGAAAAAAGGAAGGTAACGATTAGTGAAGATTTCCTTGAAGAAGGGGGGGTGTCTAGGTGGTTTGCTTGCAGGAATCTAAATTAGATACAACTTTGATTGGGATTGTTAGGAGTTTGTGGGGAGTCGATATATAGATTGGGTGGCTATTGATGTGGAAGGTACTGCACATGGCATTTTGGTTTTATAGGACAAGCGTTTGGGTCTCTATAGTGGAGGTGGAGAAGGGGTGGCTTGAAGTTTCATGCTTGTTTGCTTTGGAGGAGGATGGCGGTTGAATTGGGTCTTTTTTGGCCCCATTGATGATTGGCAAAGGGGTCTAATGTTGGTAAGCACGAGAATGCCGCAAGGACATAGAATTTCCCATTGTGCGTAGGGGGGCAATTTCAGTGTTGTCTGGTTCTCTACGGAGAGATACACGGGGTAGGTAGACAACAACTATGAAGGAGTTCTTGGAGTTTATTCCTAGACACAAGCTGTTTGACGTGGTCCAACTGCAGACAATCTCCAATCCTCTCTAGTCTGGACAGATTGCTGGTGTTAAGGGATTAGAAGAGAAATTAATGTATGTTGTTCAGGTGGCTTTGGCCAGGCTAGTGTCAGGCCACATTTTAGTTTTGTTAGATTGTGGAGAAATGAGGAAAGGAAAGTCTCTGTTCAGATCTGAAAACATTTTGCTCAGGGTGGATGACTTTAAGGACAGGATTAAACACTAGCGGGGTGAATACCACTGAGGTTAAGCCCTAGTTTTATTTTGGCACACAAGCTTAGGCTTTGAAATAAGATCGTAAGAAGTGGAAACACAAGATTTTTGGTAACTGGGAATGACAGAAATGCCTTTTGTTGTCTGAAATCTCACAAATAAGGGGACAGTGGCCTTGATGATGTGGAAAGGTGTAGAAGGGAGGAGTGTAAAGCGGAACTGTAACACCCCGAATTTTCTAATAAATTTGCTCAATTTATTCAATTCCAAATACATCAGTATTCACCTAGGATCACAAAAAGAAATAAAATATCCTTTATTGATCCTGGGTGAATACTGTTGTATTTGGATTTGAATAAATTGAGGAAATTTATTAGAAAATTCGGGGCGTTACAGGAGCTTGGAGGCATTGCAGTAATGGAAGAAGTGTCTTGGAGGCAAAATCTAGAGCTTTGTAACTCAAGGAGGGGATGGTTGATGAATGCGCATAGGAGGGGCAACCTAATAAGAAAAATACGCATTGCAGGAGAGGACTTAAGGAAGTAGGAGGATATAAAGGGGGGCTGAGAGTTGTTCTACCAACAACTATATACAGAAAAATCTTCTTGGAGTGCATTTGTGGCTGACCTAGAGTTTGCTGGCATTTCAAAGGAGGATAAAAAGTGGGTGGAGAGACCGTTAGTGGAAGAGGAGGAAGAGATGGCGTTTAAGAGTTGTAATGGTGATAGGGTGCCAGGGCTGGGTGGATTTACCATGGCTTTTCTCCAATAGAACTGGGAGGTGGTAGAAAAGAAGGTCATGGAAACTTTGGGTATTTTTTTTGTTTTTGTTTTTTGTTTTTTTTGTTTTCCTGTTTTTTTGAGTATGGTCAAAATGAGAAAAGTATTAATGCCTCCTTTATTGTTTTAATTCTGAAGAAAAGTGGAGCTGTAGAGACCAAGGAATTTAGATCCATTAGCCTGGTCAACTTATTTTTATTGTTATTGTTGTTGTAGAGTTGATGTAGTTATGCTATTTATTATGCAGATCAAGTTGCTGAAAATTTTGGCCTTACTGGGCAGTGGTGACAAGCAGGCAAGTGAAAATATGTATACCATTGTGGGTGACATAATGAGAAAATGTGATACGTCAAGTAACATTGGAAATGCAGTTCTTTATGAATGCATATGTTGTGTTTCCTCTATAAACCCTAATCCTAAGTTATTAGAAGCTGCAGCTGATGCAATTTCCAAATTTTTAAAGGTTTGCCTCTCTGTCCGCTCACACATTTACTTTTTTTTATATTTAAATTGGTACTAATATGTTCCCATCTGGTGGCCAGAGTGATAGTCATAATTTAAGATACATGGGCATTGATGCCCTTGGTCGACTGATAAAGATAAGTCCTGAAATCGCTGAACAACACCAACTGGCTGTGATTGATTGCTTGGAGGTGAGACAATATCTTCACAAATGCATTTGACATGACCTCCATTTGAGTTCGTGGAGCCGTTGGAATTCCAGAGTGATCCATGTTTTTTGTTCTTTAACTGTTGTTTCCTTTTACATTAAACAAGTTTCTGTTTTCACAGTCTTATTTATATTGTCTTAAAAATAAAATATTTTATTTTTCATTTCTGTTTGTTTTTGTCTAATGGTTGGCTGTTGTACATAAGTTGCATCATAGATCATTTGGATAATGAATTTTTGAGATCTGTGCTGGTTTGGTCCTTTGATAAGTTAAAATGTGTTTGTTTTGTCACCTATAGTCTAATTGAAATCTGACTTGTTCAATGTCACAGGACCCAGATGATACTCTAAAGCGAAAAACCTTTGAGTTGCTGTACAAAATGACGAAGTCTTCCAATGTGGAAGTAATTGTGGACCGTATGATCGATTACATGATAAGCATTAATGATAATCATTACAAAACAGAAATAGCATCCAGATGTGTTGAACTTGCAGAGCAATTTGCACCAAGCAACCATTGGTTTATCCAGGTTATTTAAATATTCTTGTTCTTTTTTATTTATTTCTGACAGCATTATATATATGTTTTCTGAACCATCATTGGATACCTTTTTTTGACTTCTCTATTCCACAGACTATGAATAAAGTATTCGAGCATGCGGGGGATCTAGTGAACATTAAGGTGGCACATAACTTGATGCGGTTGATTGCTGAAGGGTTTGGAGAGGACGATGATACTGCAGATAGTCAACTGAGATCATCTGCTGTATGTTCTCTGAATGAATATTACTTGTTTCTCAATCCACGTGCTTTTGCCACTGTTTGTGCGACTGGATAATTGTCTTTAATAATTATAAAAGTAGGATTGTGTTTTAAGCTTCTATAGGTTTCTGAAGAACAACATAATAGTGGAGGGTTTTAGAGGAGTAAGACACAAAGATCTCCCTGCCCCTTTTTCTTTTTAATTTAGTTGCCTTTATCTTAGTTGAATTGTGTTTCCAGTTGAAGACTGGCTTCTTTTGTTAAGATATTTTGTGGGTAGTGATAAAGTGTGTTGTACAGCTCCAGTGGAGATACCATTCTCTTATAGTTTGAAGGATAAGAGAGGTTTATGAATTTTAAACCTGGAGTGGTTTGAGAGGATTTTTGTGGTTAAAAAGATCTTAAAGAAGTTTGAGTACTGGCATTAGAGTAGAGGATAGATTGCTCTTATTGCCAAGTTATGGTTCATTTCGCTGGTGATTTGTCCATGTAGGAGGAATGTTTTTTTTTTTTAGTTAACCCATGGATTGCATAGTCGAAGTTTTGGGTGGAGAATAGAAGCGAAAGGGATGAAGTTTGGAAGAAGGTTATATTTCTCTCTTTCTTTCTGTGGCTGGGGCTTATTTAATTGGTTTCGGCAGTGCCCCTCACTCCCTTGCTATATTTATTGTGCTTAGGATGCCTGTTGATTTTGTGCATAAAGATGAGGAGATGCGAATTGCAAAGATCTTCTTTCTTCTTTCTTGGGGGATGGGAATAAGGATAGTTGATATACACTTATATTGCAAGGGAAAGTGAGATCTTACTTTAAAATATGACGATCCACCTCTTTGCAGTAAAATGAGCATTTTCAAGGCTTCTTCACTCATTGCAACATATGGACTTTGAGAAATTTTGAATTTTCTTTTTCTGTTTTTCTTTCCCATTAATTATTTATAAACAAAATGGTGGAAGAAATTAAAAATGCTGGAATTACCTTTCCCATATCAATAAAACATGTGAATTTCAGGGATGGATACTTCAATAACACAGCTACACCTGTTTCTGATTCTCTGTCTTTTTCCTCTTTATTTGTTGTGTCTTTGCATACCTACAGGTGGAGTCATATTTGCGTCTAATTGGAGAGCCGAAACTTCCATCTGCATTCCTTCAAGTAAATTCTATTATAATCTTGGTTTCAGCTTATTATCTGTTTTTTGTACATGTGAATATTTCTGAAGACATCATTCTTGTGTTTTATCCATTTATTTGTTGGTTTTGAGTTACAGGTCATTTGCTGGGTGTTGGGGGAGTATGGAACTGCAGATGGGAAGTATTCTGCATCCTATATCACTGAGAGGTTATGCGATGTGGCAGAGGCTTATTCAAGTGATGACACTGTCAAGGTTCTTGTGATATTGTCTTTTTTTTTCTTTTTGTCCGAGTGATATGGAACTTCTTTAATTTCTGACACAGTTTAATAGTGTTTTTTTCACTGTTTATAATCCATTATAAATATATTGAATCCCAATTCTGCTGGATAGAAAATCCATGTAGAAGTTGAATTAGGCCATCTTTTCCTGTTAGCATTCTGCTCTATTATACCCACTTTAACAGTGTTATGTTCTGTGGTAGAAAGTTGTTCAGAAGCTGTTAGAGAAATTGCAAATTAGTTGTTCCAATTTTGTTTTTACCTAGCAAAGTATTGTCATTGTCTTTTTAATCTGGCTTTGATAAGTGCCATGTTAAAGCCTGTCCTTTTTGTCACTTATGCTACTAACCACGTGCCATGCATCTGCTAAAAGTGCTTGAGAACTTCTACTTGGGGGTTTTAATACTCCAATGCCAAAATAACAATAATGGTAATAATTATTGTTGATAATAATAATAAATGAAATCAAATTGGTTCATAGAATCAGGAATTACGTGTTGGTTCTGTAGGTGGTTGTGATGGGACATTAGTGCATCTTGGGTTGTGTGGGTAGTGAGTATATATATAGTAGATGAAAAGTTGGGTAATTGGATAATTAATGTGAGAGTTTGGGAACTAAAAGAGGAGGAACGCCCAAGCTGGCCTCCTTCACGGGTAAGAACAAGTTCACATGGGGTGTGGTAACATATGTATGTGTGCGTGTGTGTGTATATATATATATACGATTTCTTTTGATTATTTGTTAAAGAAGATGCTCTTGACGAGATTCATAGAATCAGTACTACCAAGGCTTGAAGTAAATATATATATATATATATATATATTTGAACTTTGTGATGACCTTTTTTTTTTTTTTTTCTGTTCTATTTTTTCATTTTGAAGGCGTATGGAGTGACAGCACTTATGAAATTATATGCTTTTGAAATAGCAGCTGGGAGAAAAGTGGACATTCTACCTGAGGTAGGTCTTTGTAGCACTTAACCATGCTTCTCTTCCTTTTTCCATCAAAATTGATTTCTGCAATTCCGTAATTAATCACATGTTAGCACCCATTTCAGTTTTGATCTACTCTCAATTTATATAACCACTTGATTTTCATACTTAGACCCTAAAGTGACGGTGGATCCTTGAGGTAGTATATTGAAGTGTTTGCTGTAGGGGTCTGTCCAATATTTTGATATGACTGTCTATTGTATCAGTTAAGAATTTCTTCGGTAGTTATTGATTTGGTCACTTACCTTGAATTCTTTGTTCTATATTTTTTTTGGGATCACCTTTAGTTAGTTTAGATGAGTACCTTTACAATGGTTATTTTTAGCCTTTATATTGCTTTCTTTTAAATTAGAGAAAATACACATGATAATTTAGTAAAGCCCCATTTTTGTTTGCACAGTGATTACAATTTATTCTGATGTTATGAAGGTATGCACATAAATCTTGCAATTCACAATATTTGGGGCATCTGCTCAGATATTGTTTTCTGATAAGGAGAGCATATAGATTAGGATATCAAAGTAGGGGTATGTTTGTGTCGTGGGAGGTTGACTCTGGTGTTTGCATAATGCAAATTGTAATGGTACACTGGTTGGACTGATTAGGTTTCATGCTCAATGATAATTTAGAAATTCATATTTAATACTTAAATATGTGTTCTGGTTTTATCCATGTGCATGTGTTTAGAAGTTCATATTTGTCCATTTGCACTGTCAGGACTGTGGAGTGATATAATTAAGATTCAAGGATCTTAAAGGACAAAGAAAAGGCCTAGAAGGATTTTGCTTACAGTTACTAGAAAGGAAATGTAAGCATGCGCTTTCATAGAGTGTGGCTTAAATGGAGTGTGAATATGACTTGTGCAGTCAACCCTAAATAGTTGGTAGTAAGGCTGTATCTAGTGAGTAAAATTGTAGACATTATTTGAGGAATGGACATATGGTTTTGGGAAAGTTTAGATGATGCTAAAGCAAATGCAAAATAACACAAGAACGAAGGAATAATTGCTAGGTGTGGGGTTTTTACTTTAGTGCCATGGTAGGCTCACGTTGACTAGTGTGAAGATTTGAGTTCCAAGTATGGGAGCAGTCACTTTTTGTAAAATAATGCAAATGTTAGTTATGTTTCCAGTCTTCCTTGTTGGAAGATATATTTTTTCCCTCAATTTTAGGGATTAAATTGATTTCTGACTTTTCTAAATTAGAACAAGTTTGTAGGACAGATTGATTGCAATAAAATAGGATAGATTGATTGCTTTAAATTAGGAACATATTGTAGGAAGATTTTTGATTCTTTTCATTGTATAGCTTTCCCTCTTTTCTATATATACTTGTACAAAATGTTAATATATTATGAGAATATTTACACAGAAAATTTCTACATTCCTCTCCCACCGCATGGGCGGGACTAACATCCAGTGATGAAACCCTTTTTTTTTTTTTGTTGTAATGGATAAAATAGCTACCTACAAGTGTAAATGCAAGTTGTTCGATAAAAATGTTTGATAAATTGCTTGGATATAATCTGGAGTTGAATTCACTAGAGTAAGAGTTGTTTGGAATGTAAATATTTCTCCTGTTAACTGGGATAAATTTGAGCCCAAAGCTTGCTAATACTCTTGGTACCAGAGACAGGTGAGAGGAATAGAATTTATGGCATTATTTGCCTAGTTGAAGTTGGTGTTGGTTTCTCAATATGTCGTGTTCCAAGAGATTAGTCAAACAAATTATTCAATGTGATGAACTGTTGAAGTTTCCATCTCTGTCCTTGCCTGCACATGCTGTTCTTTTCGTTGATGCCTTGTTAAGATGCAATGGGAGGTGTATCTGTCACTTCAAGCTCAACCTGGACCTTGTTTGGCTCCCGTATATCAATATTTTCTTTTTCGTATTATTCAAGTGATGAGGGACTTCTTCTTCCTAAGAAAAAGGAAGCAGTATTTTTCTTGCTATCAGAAGCTGTTGAGAGAACTACAATTTTGTTCAGCATTATTTTATTGTAGTTTAAGTTTGTTTCTTGATCTATAGATATTGCAAGAGGTTAGTAAGTGGGAATGTGGGATTGGGGATGGGAGGGGATCCCCTACCCATACCTACCCTGTTGCCATTCCCGAGTGTCAGATCTCAAGTTTGCTGTAGTTAAAGTTTGTTTTCATACGCTTATTTGTTAATTCTATTTTCACAAGTTTACAAAGTTTTAACTAAATTAATAATAATAGCAACCAATTTCTGTAGTTTTGTAAATTAAGTTGTCCAATAGAATAATCAACAATCTGCAGTGTCATGATAGCAAGTACTTATAAAAAGCGCAGCCACAAAAAAGGTTAAGCAAGGCTGGCAGACTATACCTGTAGAGTTGTGCGTTTCTTGTAAATCGCTTGAGGCCAAGGAAGGCACAAATCTCGCACCTGGAGGTGCCTTGTGCCCTTTTTGGCCTAAGCGCACTTTTCATGACTATGCTCCAATCTTCCCATCGTAGCACTCCGGCAGGTGGACTATACACTGGGTGGTGCACTTTTTAACCTTGGTCTAATACAAACCCTCAAAATGTTAACGTTTTGCATGTTTAACCTGTCGGGAACGTTTCCAAAATCTAAGGGCAATTTAGGGAAGTTCTAATTTTTGTACATTGACTTTTAAAGGGATCTTATTCTGGGACCTTTTTAAAAGGAAAGAGGGAAACTTATCTTAGGGTAGAGAGTGAAACTAACCAACTAGAAAGCTCTCGGTCATCTAGTATTGTTACTTTTCTCTCTTATGACCATAGAGCAAGTCAATTACTTCCTCAACGATACGGAAGAAACGGGTAAATTTCCATTCATTATTGACTTAAATGTGAGGTCATCATCAAGTCTTTATTCTTTGCTTTATGAATTAATTGACTAGACTCATTTAGGATGAGTTCTGTTGATGTATGCTATTAGAAGTCGATGGTGTTTGCCTTGGTGTATTGGTGGGGACTTCAATGTGGTTCGCTTTCCTTTTGAGAGGTCAACGGGTGGTAGGTGGACGTCTGATATGGTGGCTTTTTCGGAGTTTATTGATGAATTCGGGTTGGTTGATTTGCCTTTGGTTGGAGGGCCGTTTACTTGGTCCAGTGGCCGTACCCCTCCTACCCTTTCCCGGATTGACAGAATCCTTGTGTCGGGGGAGTGGGAGGAGAGGTTCTCGGAAGTTGTTCAAGCATCGTTGCCTCGTCCTATCTCTGACCATGTTCCGTTGTTGTTGGATTGTGGCGGGTTGTGCAGTAGACGATCTCCTTTCAGATTTGAGAATATGTGGTTGCGGGCTGAGGGCTTTCTTGAGCGGGTTCGTCTTTGGTGGGAGGGGTATGGTGTGGTGGGTACCCCTAGTCATCTGCTTGCAGGCAAATTGCGTCTTTTAAAGGAGAATCTTAAGACTTGGAATAAAAAGGTCTTTGGGAATCTGGAATGGAGAAAAAATCGGGTTCTTACGGAGATTGCCACTATTGACCGTATGGAGGGTCAAGGGGATTTGGTGGAAGCTTTGAAGCTTAGCAGGGCAGAGTGCAAGGCCGAGTTTTCTGAGATTGCTATCATGGAGGAGATCTCGTGGAGGCAAAAATCTCGAGCCTTATGGCTCAAGGAAGGGGATAGAAACACGAAATTTTTCCATAGATTGGCCAATGCTCATAGAAGAGGAAATCACATAGGGAGGATTCGAGTTGAGGGGGTTGAGTAAGGCGGAGGATATCTGCAAAGGAATTTCAGACTGTTGGGTGTGAGGGATTTTCGCCCTATTAGTTTGGTGGGTTGTATCTACAAGTTGATTGCCAAAGTGCTCGCTTCTAGATTGAGGAAAGTTTTGGATGGTATCATTTCGGACTCTCAAAATGCTTTTGTAGGAGGCCGTCAGATTTTGGATTCAGTCCTTATTGCTAGTGAGTGTGTGGACTACAGATTGCGTAGTGGGGTCCCGGGTGTTCTTTGTAAGTTGGACATTGAGAAAGCGTATGACCATGTGAGTTGGAGCTTTCTTCTGTACTTGATGGAGAGGATGGGGTTCGGTGTTAGGTGGAGGAGATGGATTCAGTTTTGTATTTCCAGTGCTTGCTTTTCGGTCCTTGTTAATGGTGCTCCTGCCGGTTTTTTCTCTAGCTCAAGGGGCTTGAGACAGGGGGATCCTCTCTCCCCCTTCTTGTTCTTGCTTGTGATGGATGCCCTTAGTAGATTGATGCGAAGGGCTGCTGATTTGGGTCTTGTGAGAGGCTTTCGGGTAGGCAGGGATGCTGCTTCTCAGTTGGAGATCTCTCATTTGATGTTTGCTGATGACACTCTGGTTCTTTGTGATGCGAATGTGTCCCAGATTAGATATCTGAGATGTGTCTTGATTTGGTTCCAAGTCGTCTCCGGCCTTAAGGTGAATGTGGGCAAGAGCGTTTTGGTGCCGGTTGGGGAGGTTCCTGAGATTGAGACTTTTGCTGACATCCTTGGATGTCGCACTGGTGCTTTTCCCATTTCTTACTTAGGTTTGTCTCTGGGAGCTCCTTCGAGGTGTGTGGGGATTTGGGATCCAGTTGTGGATAGACTTGAGAGAAGGTTGGCAGGTTGGAAGAAGCAGTATCTTTCCAAGGGCGGCAGGGTCACTCTGATTAAGAGTACCCTCTCTAGCCTTCCCACTTATTTTATATCTCTCTTTCAGATTCCATCTTCAGTTGCGGGGAGGATTGAGAGGTTGCAGTGTAATTTTCTGTTGGGGGGCAGAGGTGAAGAGTTTAAGTTCCATTTGGTGAGATGGGATCAGGTATGCAGGCCTATTCGGAATGGTGGGCTGGGTCTTCGTAGATTGGTGCCCTTTAATAAGGCCCTTCTTAGAAAATGGTTGTGGAGGTTTGGTGTGGAGAGACATTGGCTTTGGAGGAGGGTTGTGGCTTGTAGTTTTGGAGAGATGAGAGGAGGGTGGAGCTCTTTGGAAGTTAGAAATCCGCGGGGGGTGGGAGTTTGGAAATTTATTCGGAAGGGTTGGGATGATTTTTCCAAGCACATGTGGTTTCGTCTTAGAGATGGGAGGAGGATTTGTTTTTAGGAGGATGTGTGGTGTGGTGATGCTCCTCTTGCTCTTGCCTTTCCTCAGTTTTACAAGATTGCTTCGGATAGGCAGGCCTTGGTGGTTAACTGTTATCATCTTGATAATGGGAGACTGGTTTGGGATGTTCGATTCAGGCGTGCCTTTCAGGATTGGGAGATTGATGAGGCAATTCGTCTCTTGGAGTTGTTATATCGCCAGAGGATTGTGGTGGAGGATTCGGATTGTTGGTATTGGGTCGTAAACTCCAAGGGGCGTTTTGAGGTGAAGTCTTTGTTCAAGTGCCTCTCTTTTGATCCTGGAGTTCGTTTTCCTTGGAAGTCTGTTTGGCGTTCTAAGGCTCCTCTCAAAGTGGCTTTCTTTGTGTGGACTTCGGTTCTGGGTAGGATCTTAACCCAGGATAATTTGAGAAGGAGAAGCCAGGTGGTGGTCAATCGTTGTTATATGTGTCTTCGTGATGAGGAATCTGTGGATCACCTTCTTATTCATTGCTCTTTGGCTAGAGAGTGTTGGGATTTGATGCTTGGCTTATTTGGGTTTTATTGGGTTATGCCAGGATCTACTAGAGAGTTGATTGAGATGTGGAGAGGTTGCCATGTGGGGGCTCTCAGTCAGGATGCGTGGAGAGCTACGCCGCTTTGTGTGTGATGGTGTATTTGGCTTGAAAGGAATAGGAGATACTTTGAAGGAAAGGCGATGTCGATTTCGGTGCTTAAATTCTCGATTATTTCAACTCTTTTTTGTTGGGTTTCAGGGAGAGATCATAGATCGTTGGGGGAAATTGTTGATTTTTTGGCCTCTATGAAGGCTTGAGTCCTTTGTGCTCTTTTGTATTTCCTTGGGTTTCGCTCCCCTCTTGAGCGTCTTTTAATAATATTCTTTTATTTATCAAAAAAAAAATGATGATATTGTTTTTATTGAAAAAACTAAAGCACAGATGATTACTATTAATAGGGTTTTAGGATAAATAGGAATAGAAATAATCATTAAACATATAGAATATAGTTTTAGAACAATTAGAAACATAGATTGGGATGTGTTGAATTGATAGTCGATAATTGCTAAAAAGAAAATAATTTTGTTTGGCTTGATTATTTTGCAAGCGAAGAAAACTTCGAAATGATGTTACTCATAGATTAAAATAGAATGAATTATGGAGGGGTGCTTCTAAAATATTGTACAATTGATGTATGTGTAAAGGTAAATTTTATAAAATTTTCATTGGATCAGTTATGTTTTTATCCAATAATTATAACAATAAGGATGACTTGATCTGCATTAAGGGTAATGAAAGGGGAAGCGAGACTTGTGTGTGATTACCAACTAGGAAAAAAAAAAAAGAAAAAAAAAAAGGGGGAAGCGAGACCAAAATAACATGGATTGAGTTGGTAGAGAAAGATAAGATAGCCATGTTGTTTAACTGGAAATTTAGTGGAGATAGCGACACAGAATTTATGTTGCCTATCTTGTTTAGTGGTAAACAATGCTAAAGTTGGGTTGAGGTTGAGTGGGATTGAAGCTAGCTATAGATAGTTTCTTATGATAATATGGATCAACTTAAATTTCATGGATGGTGTAGTGGGTGAAGACTAATTTTTGTAGGTTAATGCATATTAGCTTGTTTGTCGTCTTTATGTCTATATGGCTAAAAGTGCTTTAAATAAGCTTCTTGACTCAAAATATCAACTACAATTTGTTGATGTGCGGGATCACAACTTGAAAAATCAATCATTCATGTCTTTATTTTCCTATTTTGGTACTCACTCACACATGCCTCCATTGAGGTTCGAACCCCTAACCTCCTTTTGGGAAGTAGGGGCCTGGTATTGCTAGGCCACAGGCCTGTTGGTAATCAGTCATTCATGTCCATAAAATGAAATTGGCTCTTGAGATTGATTATAAGCCAATGAGCCATAGGCTCTTGAAATTGATTAAAAGCCAATGAGCCATATACCATTGTTACTTTCACATATCTAATCATTGTTAGAGCAATTAGCAATTTACCATGATTTATTTGGGTCACTGCCTTTTTGCTGATGGAGTCCGAAAGTTGAGATAAAACTGTATTGTGCATCTGGATCGTCACAGAGAAGGATATTGAATTTAAGGAGTGATGATTTCTTTTCTATGCTTATAGAGTCAATACCATTAGAATCACCTGTGTTTGATATTCTGACCTTGGAAGAATTTTTTTCAGATTGATTAATTTTCTTTTCTTATTGCAGTGTCAATCCTTGATTGAAGAACTATCAGCATCCCATTCAACAGATTTGCAGCAACGTGCATATGAACTTCAAGCAGTCATCTGCTTAGATGCTCATGCTGTTGAGAGTATAATGCCATCAGATGCAAGTTGTGAAGACATTGAGGTCCTATCTAGCATCCAAATCTAGACTAGTTTATTTCAATTATAGTTGGATCCTTGGCTTGTCAACTTGCTTTCTCACTCTTGTTTGAACGAGATTATAGTTATGCATGTCTTGTATGCTTCACTGTTAGTCAGACTCTTCGAAAATATATATTTTTCTTAATTTGATTCGTTTATCTATTTTTCTGAATTGTTCATCCACTCACTGCACTTCCATTTCGAGCAACAGCAGCCTTCGCAACAATGAATAGATCATCTTTATAAAAGGTGCAAGACACTCTCAAACCAGACCCAACCACAGAATTGCAGAGCTTCAAAGTACCTGCATGACTATATCCTGCCAATCAATGCAGGGCTTTTGCTTCCAATAGAATTCTTCTGCTTTCCATCCTCTATCAATCTATTTTTACAATCGTTACACTCAGCTGAACTCCATTTTTGTGGTTTCTCCTTTTCCTCTCAACAGATCTTCCAATCTGCTAATTTTCCATTTTGAATTCCACAGCTTTGAACAGCTGGCTGTTCTCCTTGTTTATTTGTAGACTATCTCTGATGCATCCTATTTGTGAAATATGGGGTCATCCCAGTATCTTAGTGATTGATATTCTTACAGTATCTTAGTCACCGAGTCTTTTCGCCTATGCCTCGTGACAACATATTCAATTTGTTGTCTTACGTGTATCCTGTGTTCATGTTTATTGTGTGTTTTTCCTGTATTTAATATTTGGAAGGTGCCTAATTTCTTATGAGCATTGACCGTTCCCTTCGTTCATGTTGTTAACATCATTTTTTGCCAGAATGCTAATATCTCTTGATCTTCCTTGCAGATTGATAAAAGCCTATCATTTCTCAACAGTTATGTACAACAGTCGCTGGAAAATGGGGCTCAACCCTATATCCCTGAGAATGAGCGTTCTGGAGTATTAAATATGAGCAACTTTAGAAACCAAGATCAGCACGAAACTTCAACACATGCTCTTAGATTTGAGGCCTATGAGCTCCCAAAACATTCTGCGCCATTAACAATTCCTCTTGCTGCACCAGCATTCTCAACTGAGCTTGTTCCAGTACCTGAACCATCTTACCCTAAGGAAATCCACCAAACTGCATCACTGCCATCTGTATCTGATACCGGACCTTCAGAACTCAAGCTACGACTTGATGGGGTTCAAAAGAAGTGGGGTAGGCCAACTTACTCTACTGCACCATCTGTGTCGAACTCTAATTCCCAAAGGCCTGTTAATGGAGTAACACAGCCTGATGGATCGGGCAGTGGACACTCAAAAGTGCCTGATGTCTCTTACGATTCAAGAAGGCCGCCCCAAGTTGAAATTTCTCATGAAAAGCAAAAGCTTGCTGCTTCCTTATTTGGGGGTCAATCAAAACCTGAGAAAAGACCATCTTCTAAGGTTTCAAGGACAAGCAGCCAGGCAACAGATAAGTCCCATGCGACAAAGGGAGTGGCTTTATCTTCTGAATCGGTTGCAGAGAAGACAAATCTTCAACCACCTCCGGATTTGCTTGACTTGGGTGAACCAACTGTTACAAGTAGTACTCCATCTGTGGATCCATTCAAGCAATTGGAAGGGCTTCTTGACTCATCACAAGATGCTTCTACTCCAAATCATGGTTCGGTAGATGCTACTAAAGCACAAGATTTTCTGTCACTGTATGGAGAGATGCCTCCAAGCGGGCAGAGTGGTAATGTTGCAAATCCTATTTCAACGGATGAGGTTAATTTCATGTCTGGGTTGCCAAATGTAACCAGCAGAAGTGCCACGGAAGGAAATACAACTGTGCACTCAACACAACCGAACAAAGGACCCAATCTGAAAGATGCCTTGGAAAAGGATGCACTTGTGAGGCAGATGGGTGTGACACCAACAAACCAAAATCCAAACTTGTTCAGCGATTTGCTTGGATAATATTTTTATTGAGTTGGTCATGCTGCAATGATACCATTCTCTGAGCATAATTGCTGTGTTATTCAGGCAAGATATTTTCTTGCACATTTTACTGCTTATGGTGCAGTTATTTGATGATAGAAATTACAAGTGACAGAGAACAGTTCCCAAAGCATCCAGAACAGAGTGTTTAACCTCTAGGGGTGGTGCTGAAGCCAGGAACAGCTCTATGTAGTTGTTGCAGGATGGTATGGTACTTGTAGAATAGAATGAGTTCGGAGTATAATGCTCCCCTGAGCAATAAGTGGAGACTTTGTGCATGTATACTGCCTTTTAGATTTTGGAGGACGAGGGGGACCATACATACGGCGCAATCATTCTCGTGTTGTTATAATAATGGTGTACTAGAGAGATTTTCCGTTTAGGTTTCTGTATTTATTTGGACTTAATTCTCTACGCCCATTTTCGGTGAAAAATGTACGTTTCTCCGTTTTTTTGTTGAAAGGTTGAGTTTGCCTAATGGGAACAAATTCATCTGGTTTGATATATTATTCTCATGCTCTTCAGCAAGGTCTAAATATACCGAGGATTCATATTTATCACTGGTGAGATCTTTTCATTAGAGTGTTATGAATTGGATTAATTCTATACGCGTACAGGGGTGCACTGAAAAAAGAAGATGATTTATGTTAGTAAATAAAAGAAAACACAGAAAGTTGACCCTGCTCTGCGGTTAGTCTTTTCATGTTTTTTGAATGAGTTGAAAGGCCTAGCCTTATCACACAGCTGTGCCCTCCAAATTCGTGCAGCAAAAAAGACACAAAACAAATGAAAATTTTCCCAAATTGCATCTTGAAGCCCCCTTTTTAATGAGGCTTTTAAGAAATGACGGACCCTATCAATGGAGAATTGAATCTCTTCATTTTTATTTTTTGTCCAAGTGCTTACATGCTATTTTGCTCACCAGGTTGGGGTCTACTATTTATTTATTTTTGGAAGTTAGAACAATTGTATATATATATAATTAAAAGAGGTTGGGCTAAGCCCAGTTTTTCTAACCTAAAGCTATCCTTGATGGACTTGTTAGGCCCACTGGGCAGTTCATATGTTAAGTTAGCAATTCTATTCTTTTAAAGAGAGGAGGGCCCATGGAGAATAATACTGGAATTCAAACCGAGTAACCGTTGTAACGTTCGAATCTCTCTCTTACTCTGTTCCGGTATCTATCTACCAGGTTGATTATCTGGTCATGAGTCTCATGACCACCATTACCATCTATCTAATCAGGAGGTCTTGGAGGAGGCCTGATGGGATCAGAAGGGAGGACCCATTTACTGTAGGCTCTGTCTGCTTCAAATCGAGATCTGATTTGTTTGCTTCGACAACAACTTTGCTTGGATCTAATCTGTAATACTGGATTCTTGTTCTTGAACAATCGAAGGTTGCTACACATGCCGAGGAAGTACTTTTGGAGGGAGAATTCTTGAAGCATTTTGGTTTCTCGGTGGTAGGAAGTCCATGCAATTAGGGAGTTCCAATTTGTTGGGCTGACAAAAATAAATGCACTTCTGCGGAAGAAAATGCCATATTGGCTCGGCGAATTGGCAAGCAAAAAATAGGTGGTTGTGGCTTTCTCCTTCAAATAGGCATTTGTCTCGCAGCTTCTTTTTAATCAGGTATGTTCTTTCCCACTTAACCCATAAGCGCTGCGTGTTGTTACAAAGTAGAGCCCATAGATGTCTACATATGTCTCTCTTTTTTTTTTTTTTTTTTTTTTTTTTTTTTTTTTTTTTTTGTGCGCGTGCCCAAATCAGTGATTTCAAGGTTCTTTTTTTTCAATCACTTGATTAGTGTGAGTTCATGTTCCACTTCATGAATTCACATGAAATTTTGTCCAACTTTAATCTATGGAGTATTCTTCAATTTTTTTATAAAGTCCATATGATATGATGATGTGATAGCAGTGCAAAGTGCAAAATAAATATTTGTGATAGGCGTCTCAGAAAGAAAAAAAAAGATTTTGAGATGCCTAGCATCATTATTCTTTCGTTTTAAATCCGGTGGCTGGAGAAATTATCTATTTGATTCGTAGCCCTTTTTATCTATTTTTTCCCCTGTTCCAATAACTCTACAATGTGTGAGGAACTGAAAAAAGAGCGTAATACCGAAACAGAAATAATACCCTTATTTATAAAAAAATGGATTGGACAACAATTGAATTAGAGTATTAACATCATGGTATATAGACAACTAGAAACAGCTGAATACTTACAACTTTATACAGGCAGCTCAGGTTGAATATCAGGTTCCATACAACTTGAAATCCTATCCACAATATAGTTCATGTCTGGTCTTCCATGACAGTTTTCTAGTAGAGCTAAATTGGCTACATCTATCAACACATGAAGCTGTTGTACATTTACATCACCTTTGAGCTTTGAGTCCAACATCCCAACCATAACCTCCACATTCTTATTCTTCCGGCACTCCTCAGTCCACTCCGCCAGTGTCGTTGAGCCCTGCACGGACTTGAGCCCCGTTATTAGCTCAAGCAGTAGAACCCCAAAGCTATAAACATCGCTCTTCGGTGACACCAGGCCTGTGTTGAGGTAACAGGTGTCGACATAGCCTAGTGAACCTTTAATAGTAGTTGGAGTTTGTGCACTTTGAATGTCATGTCCCAACTTGCATAGCCCAAAATCAGCAAGCTTGGCGTGGTTGTCGTTGACTAAGAGAATGTTGGATGACTTGACATCTCTGTGTATGACCGCAGGGTCGGCTACTGAATGGAGATAGTCCAGAGCTCGGGCAATGTCCAAGGCAATGCTGAGGCGACTGGACCATGAAAGTGTGCCCGAGGATTGGCCATGGCGTGTGTGCATGCGATCGAAAAGGCTCTTGTTTGGAACATACTCCAACAGTAGAAGTTGTTCTCCTGCATCAATACATGTAGAACACTGTCCTCAGATAAATATAGCTAGCTAGGATCATCTGTGAGTAATTTGTTAAATTTAAACATCTGTGAATTTATAGTTTTGAATTGTTTAGTCCCAATTAAGTTAGACATCCAAGTCCATCTGAGTTGGGTTAACCGATTTCATTGTGTAATCAATTAATTAGTATCTAGGAGTTGCCCAAGCCTAAAATATTATGAGAAAAGACATGTCCAAGGTTGATGAATAAATAAATAAATAAATAAAAAAGACATGTTCAAGGTTGTTGAATAAATAAATAAATAAAGAAGACATTTCCGGGTGGAAAAGCCTATGGTTCAAGTCCTATTCATTGTGATTAAGACTCACACCAAACATGCACACATACTATATGTTCAAACATAATGTGGTACCCAAGACCAAGTGCAAGAAAAACAAGTTCAACTGTTTAACTATTGGATTGCAAGTGAGGCACAAGTAAAAAATTTCTGGAAAAAAAGATAAAAAAATTTCTGAAAAAAAAAAAAAAAAAAAATTTCCTTCCATGGTACAATAATGTACCTAAATTAGGGAGAAAATAAAATGGCTTAAAGAATTAATTCAAACATATGGTATAATAATATTATCATATGTTTTATACAATTACACATGTATTTATGATCTTGCAAAGATTACTTATATAGAATGGATTATATATGAATGAGTTACCTTTGTCCAAGCAGAAACCCAACAACCCAACCAAATTTGGGTGTGAAATCCTAAGAAGAACTGAAACTTCATCCAAGAACATCTTCTTGCTGCCACCTTTCTCCTCCATAACCCGCTTCACGGCACCAAATTGTCCATCACCAAGCTCTGCAAGATAAACAACGGATGTGGCTCCAACGCCTATTCGAATCCTAAAGTCCCTCGTAGCCGACTTCAACTCTTCAAGTGCATAAGTCCTTATAGCACCAGAGCAACATTTACTGCAATCAATTTTAGATGATCCTTTATATCTTTCGCTTTCATCATCTTCTTGATTATGTTTATGAGAGTACTCCAGATAGATGGCCAGGTGTTTTAGAATAAGGGTGAGAATGATCACCAGTATTATTGCGCCAATGATCCAATAGTTTCTTGGATTTGTGGTGGAGAATCCAAAGAACCACATGTTGTTGTTCTCTGTTCTCCTGTTCTTCACTCTCATATATGCCTTATAATCAGAGAGAGAGAGAGAGTTGAAGGGTGGAAGAATTAAGTTGGTGCATGTGTTGTAAATATCCTTTGGTTTGGAATTTAGCATTAGATAGCTGAAATTTGTCTTATTCATGGGAATAAAATGTACTCAAGGGTCACAATTCTGTTTTTGTCTTTGATTTTATCCACTCCAAACTATACACACATATGTAGAGAGAGATTAATCTTTTCTTTTTAAGACCCATAAAATGTTTAATCTATTTTGATAAAGATTCACGCGTACCATAGGTAGGGCTAAACACATGTTAGGATCTATTAAACATTTATTCTTCATGATGCACTTTTTTGGAAGTACCAAAACTATAAATTTCCATTTAGTTTTCAAACTGATTAAGGTATGGTTGTATGTTCCATTAATTAATAATTATAAAGCCAAGGTTGGGTAATTTCTACTTGGATATATATATATATATATATATATATATATCTTGGTAAAGAGTAAATTTGTATAGAATAGAAGAAGAAATACACAACACCAGGGCATACCCTGGGGACAAAAAGTCCAGCAAACAAGAACGGCTGTGGAAATTAAACTAGACAAAACCACTACACGAACACAAGGGAAACCAAAAGCAAACAATCAAACATACGATACAGGACTTTCTCAAAGCCATTACAACAACAGCAGAACCACAAATCAACAAGCAATTGACTAACAACAGCAACAAGCACTTGTGAATTAAACTGCACCTGGACCAAAACATTGGGAAGCCTTCTAGTTGAAGCAGAGTCCGCGAGCTTGAACCTGTTCGTATTCTTAACATTCCGAAGAAAAGCAATCCAGGGCCACTTAATTTGTTGATGAAAACCTGCAAGTTTTTGGAACTACAATATTTAAACCAAATACAGAGCAAGGAAATGAAAATAACAGGCACTTAAGTTTGAGTTTTGGCTCTTACCATTATGCATCAGGGCTTGTTCTGAGTGCCTTGAAGATTTTTGCTGACCAAATTCAGCTCACGCAAGACGTTGTTAATGTCCATCCGGTCTTGTGGTGACTCCATGGATCATGCAACTCCGATCTTGATCATTGACAACAGACACTCCATTTGGATGTCATTTTTTAATTCTTCAGGATCTCGATTTTTATTTGACATTGCTGCTACCTCTTCTTCATCATCAATGTTCAGTAGTATTGGGTCTACAATCTCCATAACACGGTCAGGCAAAGCCATCTTAGCAAAGTTATGAAGGTTAAGGCCTCCCTCAAACATACTGTCAGTAGGCCTTTTCCTTGTCATCATCTCCAATACCAAGATCCCGTAACTATATACATCCCCTTTTGTTGACGCTTTTCTTCCCAATCCATACTCTGTCATTCACATAATTTCGGACTTGGATGCAAATAACAGGCTCTGAGTTTGGTCATTCTCTCCATTAGTAGATTTCGGACTTGGATGCAACCAGCTCTCTAGACTCCCATTGATCATGAATTCATAGACTAGAGCCTTAAAATCATTTCCTTGAAAATCAAGGCTCGAGCAAGAAGTTATGACCTTTACCAAATTCCGATGTTTGATATTTCTCAAGGCTTCACACTCAGCCATGAAACTTTTGGAAGCTCCCCGACGTTGGAGGTTTAGTACTTTGACTGCAACAATGGTTTCATTTGGATCAAGGATTCCTTTGTAGACAGAGCCATAACTACCCACACCAATCAAATTTGCTGAAGAGAACATGTTGGTAGCATTAAGGAGCATTTGATAAGACACTTTCATTAATGATTCTCTTAACAACATTCCAGAAGGTTGAGCATTCCTTTTCTTTTTAACCCAACAAAAGAAGAAAGATAGCACCATTGTTACACCCACAAGTGTGCACGCTATAGAGATCACTAATATGAGCACAAGAGAACTTTTCTGCTTCTTGGCTTCTTTGATGTTGCATTTTGGTAATTGAAGTTTGGGTATGCCCCCACAGAGTCTATTGTTTCCAACAACTGATATTGCACTAGTATTTGCAAAAACTCCTTCAATGGGCACCTCACCCTCAAAGTCATTGAAGGATAAATTAAGATTATCTAAGGAAAATTGCTCCAAGAATCGTGGAATTTCTCCAGACAACTTGTTCCTCGAAAGATCAAAATTTAGAATACCTCTCAAAGAACTCAATGATTGAGGAATAGATCCGCTAAAGAAGTTTCCCTCTATATAGAGTTTTTCAAGGCTAGTGCAACTCGCAAGGCTATTGGGAATTTCACCAAACAACTCATTCTCAGATATATCCAATTCTGCCAAATTTTTGAGGTTGCCAACCTCTGAAGGGAGGGATCCGAACAAACGGTTTCGAGATAGATTTAGTGAAATAGAAAGAGCTGAAATTCTCAAAAGTTGCTTGGGTATCGTGCCACTAAGATTATTTTGGGAAAGATCAAGCAATAACATTTTTTGGCAATTTCCAAGACTCAAGGGTATGTTCCCCACTAATCTGTTCCCACCCAAGTAAAGCTCTATCAACGATGACAAGTTTCCTATAGATTCTGGAATTTCTCCATAGAATGTAGTTTCGTAAAGATATGCCCGCTTTAAATTTTGAAGATTTCCGATAGTAGCTGGAATTGTACCGGTGAATTGATTAATTGCTAGAACTAAATACTCTAAGTTGACAAGATTACCTATTGCAGAAGGGAGTTCTCCATATATGAAGTTATCACCAAGTACTAGATAAGAAAGTTGGTTTGAGAGATTACCCACAGAATTGGGTAATAACCCTCTGAATTGGTTATGATCCAGTTGTAATTTCTTCAAATTCCTACAGTTGGCCATAGAATCAATGAAGTTCATTTCATCCGGCTCTCCACTTCCTAAATTATTTGTAAATACAACAATTTCCTCTATATTTTGGATGCCTCCAAAATTAATTCCTAATTTCCCAGCGAAATTATTTTCTCCAATATCAAAACTTTCTAGTGATGTACAATTGGATATTGATAGTGGAACGGGTCCAGTAAATTTGTTCTGATATAATTGGAGGATTTGAAGATTTGGGAGCATCAGACCGAAGCTAGGCGGAAGAGCGCCATCAAGTTGGTTAATAGGCAAAGAGAGTCGAGTTAGAGAAGAAAGATTGTAAATGGAAGGATGGATTGTACCAGAGAGTTGATTGGCGCCAAATGCAAGTGCTTTTAAGTTTTTCAATTGACCCAAGGAATCAGGAAGATTGCCAGTGAAAAGATTGTAAGCTGCAAGCAGTGATTCTAGAGAAGTCAGTCTTCCAATGGATTGAGGGATCCCTCCGGTTAAGTAATTCAAGGGCATCATAAGATATGTGAGCTTTGACAAGGAACCAAGTTCTTCGGGAAGTTTCCCAACTAGCTTATTGTAACCTACAGCAAGATACCTGAGATTGGAGCAGTGGGATAGGTTGGTTGGAATTTCCCCTTCAAAGCTGTTTCCGGTGAGGTTCAATATCTGCAGCCTGAACAAGTGACCAACTTGAGGAGGGATTCCACCTTGAAGGGTGTTGTTGTTGAGGCTTAATACCCGAAGGAAGCTCAAGTTTCCGACATAAGGTGACAATGAGCCCGCTAAGCCTCTGGACCCTAGATCAATGCTGATGACTCTACTATGATGGCGACGACCACATGCAACACCTTCCCACATGCAGAAATGAAGGGACTCATTCCGTGAATTCATGACACCTTGAGGGTCATGAATAATCTTGGACTTGATGGCCAACAAGGCAAGATGATCAGTCTCATTTTTGGCAATGGTAATAGGGAGGGTACTCGTGATGATATGCAACACTGCGATGAAGAATAGGGATAGTGTTGGTATGGTGAAGGAGTTGAGAGGCATAACTGGACTCATTTCTGGAAGTGAATTTCAGAAAATGTAATATTAGAAAGATTTGTCTGAATCCATCAAGAAAGAGGCACTTTCCAAAGTCTTCTTCCCTCTGTGTTCCGGAAGTCCTCTGTATTAATTAGCAGGTGAGATTGAAAACAGAATATGGTTGTTATTGAATCTTACGAACTCCACCTTGTCCCTTTGTGAAGTTTCTTTGGCATTAATTGAAAACAGATAGGAGGAGGAAAGATTTGGGAAAGACTTCTTCTACTCTTCTTACAAATCTTTCTCATACATTGATAACATTAAAAGTCTTCCCTATATAATCTCTCTTTTCCCATGGTCTTCTGATTATCTGGAGATAAGAGAGAGATAGAGACTACCCATTAAAATTGGGCTAAATGTTTTGCAACGAGTTGATGAGACATTTATATATATATTGCTCACGTATAGTACTGGAAACTGATGAATCGCTGAAGTCAAAAAAAAGGGGCAGCGATATTAAATTATGGTTGTTGAAATTTAAATAAAACTTAAAAATCGTTTTCAACTAATATAATCAGGTAACACGTTGGAAATACGTCTACTGATTATTATTATTATTATTTTTTTCCTGATTTATTAATCACAGTAGAAGTCATGCCTGTATATCTCTTTTTCAAGTATTCTAATTATATAATAAGGTAAGGTGTTTTCGACTTATATACTAATAAAGTAAGGTGTTCTCTTTAATTTTCTTCCCAAATAAAAAAGAGCGTACACGCACTGTTTGTGATGGATTTAAAAATGAGGTGTACTTAATTGTAGCACCTATGAAGTCTCCTCTTTTTCTTTTTTCTTTACCTTAATTATATACAAATTTTGAGAGGAGGACATGATTGCTTGAAATAGAATAGTACGAGTATTATGTATTAAATGATTGTGTAAAAAATCTTTTATAGTAAATTACATGCTTTAATTAAAATTTTATATTATTATTATTAATTAAAATGTCACCTTTGACCGGCTAGAATTAGAGTATTATGATATGATATATTTTTTTTATGACAAAAACTATATGGCGCGTTCCTCATGATAAAATGTGATATAGCCTTTTTCTAAATAAAATGTGCAATAAACTCACTGAGCAATTTTTCATTAAAAAAATTACTACCAAATCTTTACTTTTAACAAAAAAAGAAAAGAAAAGGGAGTAGTCCTTTTAAGGCCGTGACGGACGGTGCAATGCCCAAAAATAAAGCATTGAAGGAACAAAATAGGATGTTTACCTAATCAATAAAGAAAGAAAAAACTTAAGGTTAGTATTTTTCTTCTTTTTTTGGGACTCATTTTTTTTCCTTAAATGGAGGAATTTTATTTTATTTTATTTTTTATTTTTTGGGACTCATTCAAAAACATAATATGTTTTTTAGGTGCACGAGTAAAAAATTATCATTCTTTTATTATTAGTTTTTTCAAATGAGTAAAAAATAATCTTTCGAAATTTTGAAGAGGCAGATTTACGTAATTGTAATTATTTTGAGAAATCATTCTAAAAATAATTATTGAAACGAAAAATCCCAATTGATGAGTCATGCTAGAGTTTGTGTAACCTGCCAATAGAGGTAATAAGATTCGATCCGATTATTTAAATATGAATTATATAAAAATTTAATAACAATTTGATAACCTTTCCTTGACATAGATAAAGAATGTGCAAACTACCTATCGTTAAAAACAATGTATACATCGTATTTGGAGTATCAATGCGGTGTCTTCGATTTAAGATTGGAAGATATTTATTAAGTTTTAAACCATTCTTAAATTTAAATTTCAATGATAGCAATACATTTTTACAACCTAATTGTAGACGTCTAGATAGTTCAATAAGTTATTGCCTTACGTGAATTTTGGATGGTAGGCTTTTTGACTCGTGTCTACTGATTTAACTTGTAAAGCTTATTTCGTTAATATATATATATATATATATATATACCTAAAATGCCTTTCTAGGCAAAATAAAATGATCTATTGTCTCTGATGTAATTTATAAGCTCTGGAACTTAAATGCCGAAGCGGCGGCGACTATGGGACAAAGTGACAGAGTGGGTTTGTTGAGCGCGGATGATCAAACTTGGTCTCCTCCGCAAAACGATTTCCTGGAGTTGGCGTTGCAGTCCAGTATGTACAAAGGTTCTAGAGTTTTGCCGAAGGTCCATGTGAATGGGACGAAGAATTGCAATGACGATCCATCGCAAGGACGAGCAGCAAAGATAGCGAGGTAGAGCACGGAGATGATGATGATGATGATGGAGATGAAGAGGGAACGGAAGAGGAAGGAGAGAATCAAGTAGTTCCTTGGTCTTCCACTCCACCGTCTAAAAATACATCAGTGTCAAAGGCATGTAATTCTGACTTTGATCACCCCTGCTTTTAAGCTTCTCAATGCCTTTTGGTAGAATGCAATACAAGTCAAAGGTAATGATTGAAATATGTTCTGTTAAGTAAAAATGTAAAAATCAGAGAAGCATAATCTAACAGATACCATCAATTAAGCCATGAGCAGAGCATATGACTCCAAATTTCACAACCAAAATACACTGAACTCTTGGAGCTCTAATTTACCATTCACCACCATCAATGTTCAAACATATGCTAGCAAAAACCAGAAACAAAAAGAACATACTTAACCAAAAGTAAGATAAATCCAATTCACCCAAAAAAAACAGAGGGAAAACTATATACTACTCTTTAATTTTTGTGGTACCTGGTATCAATTTCATGGTTCCTTACTCTATTTTATGTCAATTTTTCGTGCTTGTACAGGGTTTTCTAAGCTAAAGATGTGGGAGGGCGAACAATTGTTGTGTTGTAAAAATTTTCAGGTTTGTTAGTCCTGCCACCTGCTTGTAAAAATGCCAAACTAGATACATTACACATTAATATCAAGTTTTCCGAACTCTCTCTCTCCTCTTATTTTTGTGAACACATATTTAAATGATTGGTCTTTTTTATTAATAATCAAATATCGAAAAGGCTCTTGTTTGGGACGTACTCCAACAGTATAAATTGTTCTTCCGCTTCAATACATGTAGGACACTGCCCTGAGTTATATATAGCTAGCTAGGATCATAGTGTGTGATTAATTTGTTAATTCTTCACATTTGTGAGCGTATAGTTTTGAATTGTGAAGTCCCAAGCTAGACATCCAAGTCCATCTGATTGGGCTTGTGTAATCAATCGATTAGTAGGACAACCCCAAGTCTAAAATATTGTGAGAAAAGACATGTCCAATGGCTGAAAAGCCTATGGTTTAAGTCTTATTCATTATGATTAATGCTTCAATTAAACTCTTATAATCTAAGCCTTACTATGGCCTAGTAGGCACGTATATGCTGATTGGACTCTCAACAAACACAAGAACACAAACACACAAATTATATGTTCAAAGATAATGTGGTACCCAAGACCAAGTACTACAAAAACAAGTTCAAATATTTAAATATTGGTTTGCAGTGAGGCATACGTTTGGTTGTGAATCCATGTGGATTCATGCATATATAGCATGTAAATAACAAAATCCTTCCATAGTACAATGGTGTACCTAAGTTAGGGAGAAAATAAAATGGATTAAAGAATTAATAAATTCAAACATATTGTATAATATTATACACATGCTTTACGCTATATACACATGCATCTATGATCTTGCAAGGATTACCTATATAGAATGGATTATATATGGATGACAGGATGAGTTACCTCAATCCAAGCCGAAACCCAACAACCCTACCAAATTTGGGTGTGAAATCCTAAGGAGAGCCGAAACTTCATCCAAGAACATCTTCTTGCTGCCACCTCTCTCCTCTTTGATCTGCTTCACCGCACCAAATTGTCCATCACCAGGGTCTGCAAGATAAATGAAGGATGTGTTTCCAACGCCTATTTGAATCCTAAAGTTACTGGTAGCTATCTTTAGCTCTTAAGTGCATAAATCCTTATATCACCAGAGCAACAATGACTGCAATCAATTTTGCATGATTCTTTATATTTTTCAGCTTGATCAGCTTCTTGCTTAGAATTATTATCTTCTTGAAAGTACTTTAGATAGATGGCCAACTCTGTTTAAGGATAATGGCGAGAATGATCACCAGTATTATTGCACAATCTCTCTGACATCACTTGACAGAGAAAAGGCGATTGCGGTCAGAGTTGCTGAGGATTTATGAATGAAAAAAACCCTAGCACTTCTTTCCTTCCAGATGTGATTCACAAAATCATTCCAAACAAGAATTTTACTTTACTTTTTCTTTTGTATAGGATGAGGCCCAAATGAGGAACTCACGCCAATTTCTAGGGTTCGTATGGAACCCACACTTATATTGAAGTGCTGACCAAATTGCGCATTTATGAAATAAATGATGCTGAGACTCGGCATCTTTAAGACTTTAACACTTAACACACGTACATTTAGATGTGTCCCCTTTTTTTTTTCTTTCTTTGTTTTTTCACTATATCTCTTACGTGAGCAAGTCTTTCGAGGTAGAGAGACTCGATCATCCTCATCTAGGGCCAAATAAACTAATTAATATGCTTAATTATCAGTGGGGAATACATATAATCCACTTCTTTATTTTCATCACCATGCACAACTTGTCTTGTCTATCCCCCACTACTTGCCTCTACACCGTGCACATTTTCTACATTATCTATATATCTAATTTTGGAGGTTTAATTAGGTATTCCTCAATCAAAGTAAATTTGTTAAACTTAATTAATTATTGATATTTCCTTTGCTTTCTAAGGGGAATGTTGAGGGTTCAAGTATTCCAAATGCACTAAAAAATAAAATAAAATAAAATAATAATAAGTGTCAAAGCAGATCTTTGGTGGAATACAAACAATTCTACCACAACTAATCAGTAATCACTGTCTAAATATGTATAGGCTTCATCACCATCCAAGAGAGGCATTCTATAGCAAGCTTCAACCCAAATCCAAGCTCATCGGCTATTGGCATTCTGTTCTACTTTGTCAATACTAAAAACATCAAGCACAAGCTTTTCTCATAAACTACCAGGAAGAAAAAAAAAAAAAAAAAACAGTCCATCCCCAAATTTGGTGTGAAATTCTAAGGAGAACCGAAATTTCATCCAAGAACATCTTCTTGTTGCCGCCTCTCTCCTCTATAACCTGCTTCACTGCACCAAATTGTCCATCACCAAGCTCTTCAAGATACACAAAGGATGTGGCTCCAACGCCTATTTGAATCCTAAAGTCCCTTGTAGCCGTCTTCAGCTCCTCAAGTGCACAAGTCCTTATAGCACCAGAGCAACAATGACAGCAATCAATTTTGCATGATTCTTTATATTTTTCACCTTGATCATCTTCTTGCTTAGAATAATTGTCTTTTTGAGAGTACTCTAGATAGATGGCCAACTGTCTAAGATAATGGTGAGAATGATCACCAGAATTATTGCACCAATGATCCAATAGTTTCTTGGATTTGAGGTGGAGAATCCAAGGAACCATATGGTGGTGGTCTTTGTTCTCCTGTTCTTGACTCTCATATATGCCTTATACTGTTGGAGAGAGAGAGAGAGAGTTGAAGGGTGGAAGGTTTAGAATGATAGAGGAGAGAATTAAGTTAATTGGTCCATTTGTTCTAAAGATCCTTTGGATTCGAATTTAGCATTAGATAGCTGAAATTTGTCTTATGCATGGGAATAAAATGTACACTAGGGTTCTGTTTTTATCTTTGATTTTATCCACTCCAAAGTACACATACACATATACATACAGAGATTAATCATTTTTTTTTTTTTTTTTTCATAAAATGTTTAATCTATCTAGATAAAGAATCACCTGAACCATAGGCAGGGACCGGGTGAAACACATGGTAGGAACCATTTAACATTCTTGGTCATGCACTTTTTTGTTGTATATTCCATTAACCTATAGTTATAAAGCCAAGGTTGGGTAATTTCCACTTTGATATATATATATATATGTATGTATGTATATATTGGGTAAAGTGAAAATTTGTATAGAATAGAAGAAGGAATACACAGCACCAGGGCATACCCTGGGGATAAAAGTCCAGCAAACAAGAATGGCTCTGGAAAACTAGACAAAACCACTATATGAACACGGGAAACCAAGCTAGAGCAGCCAAAGCAGAAGCAAACAATCATAATACAATACACGACTTTCTCAAAGCCATTACAACGACAGCAGAACTAAAAACCAACAAAGAATCAACTAAGTGCAACAACTTAAGAATTAAATAGCAGCTGGACCAAAAGACAAGCTTAACTAGCTAGTCATTGCTGGCATGGAAGCATGAACTAGGAAGATGAATCTGATGTTATTCTCAACATTCCTAAGAACAATAGAAGGGCTAGAGTTTCAGTTTCTAAAAAAATGTAGGATTTCTTTCAGCCCAAATTGAATAGACTCAGCAAGCCAGGGCCACTTTGTTGATGAAAACCTGCAAGCTTTTGGAGAAATTCCAATGATCAGAGACCAGCCAAAGCAACAAGGAGGGCCAGTCAGGGAATCAATGTGGAAGCAACAAATTAATTGTATTTGGTTCCAAATGAAGGCAGAGAATAAACATTTCAAGAATAGATGGGAAAATGATTCTCCATCCGATAAGCAAAGAGAGCATTTAAGTTTGAGTTTTTTTGTCTTACCATTATGCATCAAGACCCGTTTCAGCCCCTTGAAGATTTTTCCCGACCAAATTCAGCTCACGAAAGACGTCAGTTATGTCCATCCGATCTTGTGGTGACTCCATGGAGCATGCAACTCCAACCCTGATCATTGAGATCAAACACTCCATTCTGATGCCATTTCTTAATTTTTCTGGAAATTGATTTCTATTCGACACTGCCGCTGCGTTATCATCATCATCAATGTTCAGAAGTCTTGGGTCTACAATCTCCATAACACGGTCAGGCAAAGCCATCCTAGCAAAATTATGAAGGTTAAGGCCCCCCTCAAACATACTGTCAGTTGGCCTTTTCCTTGTCGTCATCTCCAATACCAAGATCCCATAACTGTATAAATCCCCTTTTGTCGAAACTTTGCTTCCCAGACCATACTCTGTCATTCACAAAATTAAAGAAAAGAAAATATATATTTTTGACAAAGATAGGAAGCACATTTGAAAATTATAAGCTATTCAATATTTAGGCTTATGGACTAAAAGCAACTTAAATTCTAATTAAAACTGGTTATATATATATATATTCCCATACACCATTCAATGTGGCACCCTTGGTGTGAGCAAAATGTGATTTGGAACCTATTAACGAATGCACAAAAATTTATTCCCGTCCATTTATGCCTCCATTCCAATGAAACACTCTCTGTCTTTCACACGCACACAAACACGAGGACTAACCTATATCAAAATATAATCCTGAGATGTTAGTTTGGTATCAAACCTAAACCCTAAGATTTTAGACCTATAGGAAGAAAATGAAAATAAAAAGAAACAATAATTTATTGTGCATGCTTACCTGGAGCTGCATAACCAACGGTTCCCCTCACTGCAATTGAACTGCTTTGATTTGGATTTGTGAGTTGTTGAAGAAACTTTGCGAGCCCAAAATCTCCTACATGAGCAATCATGTCACTATCAAGTAGGACATTGCTTGGCTTTAGATCACAATGAATTATTGGTGTTTGACAATGATGTTGAAGATACTGGAATGCACACAACACATCAATTGCAACATTTATTCTTTGAAGAAGATTTAGGCTCTGAATTTGATTATTCTCTCCGTTATTAGTTGTTGGACTTGAATGCAACCAACTCTCTAGACTGCCATTGGGCATGAACTCATAAACTAGAGCCTTAAAATCATTTCCTTGAAAATCAACACTTGAGCAAGAAGTTATGATCTTTACCAAATTTCGATGTCTGATATTTCTCAAGGCTTCACATTCGGCTGTGAAACTTTTGGAAGCTCCCCGGTGTTGGAGGTTTAGTACTTTGACAGCAACAATGGTTTCATTTGGATCAAGGATTCCTTTGTAGACAGAGCCATAACTACCCACACCAATCAAATTTGTTGAAGAGAACCTGTCAGTTGCTTTGAGGAGCATTTCATAAGACACTTTCAAGAATGAATCCCTCAACACTATTCCAGAAGGTTGAGCATTTCTTTTCTTTTTAACCCAACAAAACCAGAAAGATAGGACCATTATAAAACCCAAAATTGTGCACGGTATGGAGATTACTAATATGAGCACAAGAGAACTGTTTTGTTCCTTTGATTCTTTGATGTTGCATTTTGGTAGTTGAAGTTTGGGTATGCCCCCACAGAGTCTTTTGTTTCCAACAACTGATATTGCACTAGCATTTGCAAAAACTCCTTTAATGGGCACCTCACCCTCAAAATCATTGAAGGATAAATTAAGATTCTCCAAGGAAAAATGCTCCAAGAATCTTGGAATCTCTCCGGACAACTTGTTTCTAGAGATATCAAAGTTCAGAATACCTCTCAACGAACTCAATGATTGAGGAATAGATCCATTAAAGAAGTTTCCCTCCAAATAGAGGATTTCGAGACTAGTGCAACTCTCGAGGCTGTTAGGAATTTCACCAGACAACTCATTATGAGATATATCCAATTCCCCCAAATTTTTTAGGTTGCCAATCTCTGAAGGGAGGGATCCGATCAAATGGTTTCGAGATAGATTTAGTGAAATAGAAAGAGCTGATATTCTCAAAAGTTGTTTGGGTATGGTGCCACTAAGATTATTTTGAGAGAGATCAAGCAATAGCAATTTTTTGCAATTTTCAATACTCAATGGTATGTTCTCAACTAATCTATTCTCATCCAAGTAAAGCTCTAACAATAATGACAAGTTTCCTATAGATTTTGGAATTTCCCCATGGAATGTATTCCTGTAAAGATATGCCCGTTCTAATTTTCGAAGATTTCCGATAGAAGCTGGAATTGTCCCCGTGAATTGATTAATTGATAGAGCTAGAAAATTTAAGTTGACAAGATTACCTATTGCTGAAGGGAGTTTTCCATGAATGAAATTCCTATCTAGTGATAGTTTAAAAAGTTGGTTTGAGAGATTGCCCACAGAATTGGGTAAGAGGCCTCTGAATTGGTTATCAGACAGTATTAAATAGTTCAAATTGCTACAATTGGCTATAAAATCAATGAATTTCATTTCATCTGGCTCTCTACTTCCTAAATTATTTTTATATAGAAAAATTCTTTTGAGATTTTGGAGGCCCCCAAAGTTAATACCTAATTTCCCATTGAAATTATTTTTACCAATATAAAGTCTTTCTAATGGTGTACAATAGGATATTGAGAGTGGAATAGGTCCAGTGAATTTGTTCACCGATAATTGGAGGAGTTCAAGATTAGGGAGCATCAGACCCAAACTGGGTGGAAGAGTGCCTTCAAGTTGGTTACCACCCAAAGAGAGTTGAGTTAGAAAAGAAAGATTGTAAATGGATGGATGGATCGTACCAGATAGTTCATTATCACCAAGAAGGAGTCTCTTTAGGTTTTTCAATTGACCCAAGGCATCAGGAAGACTGCCCGTGAAAAGATTTTCAGCTGCAGACAGTGTTTCTAGAGAAGTCAGTCTTCCAATGGATTGAGGGATCCCTCCAGCTAAGTAATTCCAGTGAATGATGAGATTTGTGAGCTTTGACAAGGAACCAAGTTCTTTCGGAAGTTCCCAACTAGCTTATTACGACTTACAACAAGAAGCCTGAGATTGGAGCAGTGGGATAAGTTGGCTGGAATTTCTCCTTCAAAGCTGTTATTTTGCAGCCTCAATACCTGCAGCCTGAACAAGTTACCAACTTGAGGAGGGATTTTATCATCAAGGGTGTTGTTGGAGAGCTCTAACACCCGAAGGAAGCTCAAGTTTCCAACATGAGGTGACAATGAACCCACTAAGCCTTTGGACCCTAGATCAATGGCGATGACTCTACGATGGCGATGACCACATGCAACACCTTCCCAGTTGCAGAAATGAAGGGAGTCATTCCATGAGCTCATGGCACCCCGAGGGTCATGAATTATCTTTGACTTGATGGCCAACAATGCAAGATGATCTGTCTCATTTTTGCCAATGGTTACAATACTGGCAATGGCATTAGGGAGGGTACTCATGATGATGATATACAGCAATGCGATAAACAATGGGAATAGTGTTAGGGATAGTGTTTGTATTCTGTAGGAGTTGCGAGGCATAACTGGACTCATTTCTGAAGGTGCAAAATATTTCAAAAATGTGAGACTAGTTAGTTTGAAAGACTTGTATGAATCTATCAAGAAACATCACTCGTATTAATATAGATTAGTAATTCAGAAAAGTGACACTTTTCAAAGTCTTCCCTCTCTCTTCAGAAGTCAGAACTATCAACTAGCAGACAGACTGTGCCGTTAAACTTGAATAGGCTTTTTCTGAAGTCTTTCAATCATATTCTCAAGTCTACCCTGTCTATTTTTACACACACACACATATATATATATAATTCACATAAAGAGCATATGCGATTTGAATGGCCATGGCGTTGTGTACATGTGATTGAAAAGGCTCTTGTTGAGAAATACTCCAACAGTAGAAGTTCTTCACTTTTCGTTTTCATCCCAATGCAACTTTCAATAAACGAAAGCTAACAAGAATACAAGAAGAGGAAGGCAACAGCCCACAGCAAGAAAATCAAGAACCGCCACTGGACTTGTCCTGAAGCTGAATGCCCAAAGAATCAGCACCCTCCACCACCACTAATCTAGCAGTTTAAGAGAGAGAGAGGCCAAGGATTTTTATCATGAAGAGCCTGTTTTTATTTTTATTTATTTATTTATTTCAAGATCCGTAAAATGTTTTAATCTATATTGATATAGATTCACCTGTACCATAGGGGTTAAACACATGGTAGGTTCCATTAAAAATTAATTCTTCATGATGCACTTCTTTGGAAGTACCAAAACTATTAATTTTTAAGTGGTTTTCAAACTGATCAAGGTCTGGTTGCATGTTCCATTAACCTATCAAACCAAGGTTTGGTAGTCCCACTTTCATACATATATACATTGTAAAGTTTTTGACTTATCTATATATAATTAGTATAATGACTTTTTCAATTGTGGGGCCCACCTGTGATATAAGGGTCATTACAGACCCATTTAATTCCAATTTGCTTTCTCTCTCGGACAGCTTAAGTCTCTCTCTCTCTCGCTACTTCTGTCTTTTTCTTTTCTTTTTTCTTTTTCAACTTCAATCCTTGATTTCTCTCTCAATTCTTGGCGGATTTAGGTGCCGTTTGAGGCAAAACGACTAGCACGACGAGCTTTACGTGCTAGTACCAGAAATTTCAGCTTTTAGTCCTCTTTGGGAGCTCGAATTTAAGAACCCATTTATAGGGATTTTGCTCATTTTGAGGTAGGGACACCTTAATCCACTACCTTCTTGTTTCATTGTGAGTTATAATCATTTGTTGTGCCAAGCATGCTTAATTAGAAGTTAATTGTATCAATGATTATTTTAAATGTTGTCTAGAGAAATTCATGTGTATGAATGTGAGTTGTTTTATGTGTAAAGCATGCTTAAATGTATTTTGTTGTATCTTAATGTGTTAATAATTACTTAGGAGATGTTGAACATGTTGAATGTTTAATTTTATGATGTAGAATTTTAAATGCCATGACATTGAATGTATGGAACATATATACATGCACATACCATTGGGTTTGCATGAAATGGGAGAAATTGTTCTTGAAATAAATATGGGGAATTTCAGGGAAGTGTTTTTGATGAAATGGTTTTATGCGAAACCCGGTCGCTGCGGGGTTACCAACGGGCCGGAGGTTAATATAGCCTAGAAGGTTGGGACTAGGGAGTCGCCTTAGCGTGGTTGAGCTAGCTGGGCCCCATAATGACGCCACGGGGTTACCAAGGGTCAGGGACACTAGCCAATCCTCCTCTCGTGTCGCGGCGGGGCTACCAAAGGGCGGGCTGTATTAACAGTTTGGAAATGATGTTTTGGATTATGAAAATGGGGAGCGACACTAACTTGCATTGCATCTCATATCATTGCATTGGATATACTTGAGATTGAATCGTTATGCTGTATTATTTCCCGACATTGTATGATCCCCATTTCCCATTGGCCTATGCTTCGTTTGGATTCACAAGGACACAAGATGTGTGTCTTAAGCATCACCTGCTGAGCTTTATGCTCACCCTACTATTTATATTATTTTTTTTTCAAGTTTTGGAAATGAAGTCCACATCAAGCTTGAAAGTTGTTAGAAGGTTGTTTGCTTTTTTTTATTTTGACCGTTCTATGTATATTCGTAGTTGTGGAAATGTAACTAAGTTAGTATTCATGGCTTTGTAACTTAAGAACGAACTTATCTTTTGTTTGATGTAAATGAAACTAATGAAATCATGGTATATATTTCCATGTAATTGTATCATGTAACGTTGTAAGACATGGACTTTAGATCTTAACCATGTATTTTGGGACTGTAATTATGATAATTTGGATTAATTGGTGTGTGGATGTTCCACCATGAGAGGAACTATGCTGAGGTACAATGAACGGATGAATGAGATGCTGGATGATTTTATGTGTTTTGTGTATTGGGACAGGTTGTTGAAGGCCCATTTTTAGGGGAGGTTATGCCGAATTTTTTTAAATTTTGGCATCAGCTAGGGTCGTTACATACATACATATATATATATACATACATATATATATATATATATATTTCGCTGTAGTGTAAATTTCTATGGAATAGAAAAAGGAATACACAGTTCCATTAAAAATTAATTCTTCATGATGCACTTCTTTGGAAGTACCAAAACTATTAATTTTTAAGTGGTTTTCAAACTGATCAAGGTCTGGTTGCATGTTCCATTAACCTATCAAACCAAGGTTTGGTAGTTCCACTTTCATACATATATACATATATATATATATATATATATATATATATATATATATATATATATATATATATTTCGCTGTAGTGTAAATTTCTATGGAATAGAAAAAGGAATACACAGTGCCAGGGCATACCTTGGGGACAAAAGTCCAGCAGACAAGAATGGCTTTGGATTCATTTTGAAAACGTGGATCGGAAACGCCCCGGTTGGCGCATAGGAAAGGACATGAATGGAAAGTAAATGAGATGGATGAATCTTCATCCCAAAAGTTGGTTTTGAGGTTTTCAATATGTACCCAAACAACCCCCAAAAATCTTTCTAGTGCTGAACACAAAAATTCAACCTTCAATCAAGGTCTCCCAAACCTGAACACAAAAATTCAGCATGGACCCGGTTCTCCAAAGCGGAACCGGTTCTGATAGGGCAGAAAGTTCATAAAAGACCTGAAATGACCCGTTTTCAACTTCAACCTTCAATCAAGGTCTCCCAACCTTGAACCAAACCTAATTAACGATAGAATGGGTACACACAAAAGTGAGCATGATGAGGGCCAAAATGAACATGAGAATGGCCATGTACATCTCATTTCACCACAAAACAAAGGCAGACAAGGCCGCGTCCGTTCCTATCATGCTAGTAAGTGCGAATGATATATGAAACCCACAAGACACACTGAATTATACATGAAATAACCATAGAGCGTATCCATATATACACATCACAAAGAAGTTATGGCCGGTTTGGCCTCATTACATCAATATATATAAATTCTTATAAGCCATACATGGATGACTAGAGTAGAAATCCCATGAGAATTCCAAAAGATGGAGGTGAGTTCTCACGCCATTTCCCTCTCCCAAAATACATACAACGTCATATAAGTATGCCAATTACACATGATATTAAAGTTATTAGCAATTACAAAGCAATTACACATGATATTAAGGTCATCCAAAAACTTCATCAAACAGCCCAAGCTAGGGATGAGTGTCCTCCAAAGCGATTGTGACTTCCTATCCTGAAAAATAAAAGGGTGAGCACGAATGCCCAGTAAGAAAATGTTATACAACTAAACTAAATTTCTCTGAATCCTACAAACATGGAATGTATGCTAGGCAACTTACATCTAATTCACGGAACATGATACTCAATACCCTAAAGCTAGGCCTCAACATAATATCTCATCTCAATGAAAAAGTTAAAACATCACATTAGGTACGAATATATGTAGAACAATGGATCTGTGGTGACTTTGTGAGCTGGTGGCACACGTAGATATCATATTGGGCGAGTTACAGGTGCACAATCCCACACACAATCAATAAATACCCTACATACCCTAAATAAATTAATACTGCTTACTCGTCCAAGGCCCACATGGCCAACTTCGTGAGCCCACTTACTCGACGTAAAAGAAAAGTCTCGAAAGCATTTATAAGAGTTTGTAACTTTAGGAAAGGTGATAGATTCCGAACAATCCCGAAACACATATCTCCACGTGTTAGAACAAATAAATTCAGAGAGAAAGAAAACCGATCTTCACATATTTTTTGGAATACGATTTTTAAACCAAATACAGAACAAAGACGAGAAAATAACAGGCATTTAAGTTTGAATTTTGGGTCTTACCATTATGCATCCGAACTTATTCAACGGCCTTGAAGATTTTTCCTGACCAGATTCAGTTCATGCAAGACATCAGTTATGCCTATCCTGTCTTGTGGTGACTCCATGGAGCATGCAACTCCGACCTTGATCATTGACAACAAACACTCCATTCTGATGCCATTTCTTGATTCTCCAGGAACACGATTTCTATTCGGCACTGTTGCTGCCTCTTTTTCATCAACATTCAGAAGTACTGGGTCTACAATCTCCATAACACGGTCGGGCAAAGCCATCATAGCAAAGTTATGAAGGTTAAGGTCTCCATCAAACATGCTGTCTGTTGGCCTTTTCCTTGTCATCATCTCCAATACTAAGATCCCGTAGCTGTATAAATCCCCTTTAGTCGACACTTGGCTTCCTAGACCATACTCTGCCATTCACAAAATTAATGAAAAGAAAAGAAAATGTTGACAAAGATAGCAAGCACGTTTGAAAAAGATTAGCTATTCAATATTTAGGTTTATGAGCTAAAAACAACTTAAATTCTGATTTAAACAGGTTATATCTATTCACATACATCATTCAATATGGCACTCTTGGTGTGAGCTCAAAAATGGATTTCTAACCAATCATCAACAAATCCGAAAAAATTTATTCCCCTCCATATAATATTCCAATGGAATTCTCTCTCTCTCTCTCACTCACGCACACGCACACACCACCACAAGGACTGACCTGTATCAAATTTTAATCCTAATAAGCTATAGTTAGGTATCAAATCTAATTTCTAAGTTATGGTATATTCAATGATGCAATTGGAAAACTAGAAGAAGAAAAAGAAAATAAAAAGAAACAATAATGTATTGTGCATGCTTACCTGGAGCTGCATAACCAACTGTTCCCCTTACTGCAACTGAACTGCTTTGTTTTGGAGTTGTGAGTTGTTGAAGAAACCTTGCTACCCCAAAATCTCCTACATGAGCGACCATGTCACTATCAAGTAGGACATTGCTTGGCTTTAGGTCACAATGAATTATTGGCGTTTGACAATGATGGTGAAGATACTCGAGTGCTGACAACACATCAACTGCAACATTAATTCTTTGAAGAAGGTTTAGGCTCTGAATTTGATCACTCTCTCCGTTACTAGATGTTGGACTTGGATGCAACCAACTCTCTAGACTTCCATTGGGCATAAACTCATAGACTAGAGCCTTAAAATCATTTCCTTGAAAATCAATGCTTGAGCAAGAAGTTATGATCTTTACCAAATTTCGATGTCTGATGTTTCTTAAGGCTTCACACTCGGCCATGAAACTTTTGGAAGCTCCCCGACGGAGGAGGTTTAGTACTTTAATTGCAACAATGGTTTCACTTGGATCAAGGATTCCTTTGTAAACAGAGCCATAACTACCCACACCAATCAAATTTTCTGAGGAGAACCTGTCAGTTGCTTTGAGGAGCATTTCATAAGACACTTTCAAGAATGAATCCCTCAACACTATTCCAGAAGGTTGAGCATTTCTTTTCTTTTTAACCCAACAAAACCAGAAAGATAGGACCATTATAAAACCCAAAATCGTGCACGGTATCGAGATTACTAATACGAGCACAAGAGAACTTTTATGTTTTCTTGGTTTTTTGATGTTGCAATTTGGTAGTCGAAGTTTGGGTATGCCTCCACAGAGCCTATTGTTTCCTACAACTGATATTGCACTAGCATTTGCAAAAACACCATCAATAGGCACCTCACCCTCAAAATTGTTGAAGGATAAATTAAGATTCTCCATGGAAAAATTCTCCAAGAACCTTGGAATCTGTCCAGACAATTTGTTCCGAGAGAGATCCAAGTTTAGAATACCTCTCAAGGAACTCAATGATTGAGGAATAGATCCGTTGAAGGAGTTTCCCTCCATATAGAGGTTTTCGAGGCTAGTGCAACTCTCAAGACTATTAGGAATTTCACCAGACAACTCATTCTTAGATATATCCAAGTCCTCCAAATTTTTTAGGCTGTCAACCTCTGAAGGGAGCGATCCAAACAAACGGTTTCGAGATAAATTTAGTGACATAGAAAGAGCTGAAATTTTCAAAATTTGTTTGGGTATGGTGCCACTAAGATTATTTTGGGAAAGATCTAGCAATAACAGTTTTTTGCAATTTCCAAGACTCAAGGGTATGTTGCCCACTAATCTATTTTCACCCAAGTAAAGCTCTGTCAACAATGACAAATTTCCTATAGATTCCGGAATTTCCCCATGGAATGTATTTCTGTCAATAAATGCCCGTTGTAACTTTTTAAGTTTTCCTATAGTAGCTGGAATTGTGCCCGTGAATTGATTACCATATAGAGATAAAAGATTTAGGTTGACAAGATTACCTATTGCTGAAGGGAGTTCTCCATATATGAAATTTTGTCCAAGTGTTAGATAAAAAAGTTGATTTGAGAGATTACCAATGGAATTGGGTAATAGCGTTCTGAATTGGTTAGCGACCAGATCTAATATCTGCAAATTGCTACAGTTGGCCAAAGAGTCGATGAAGTTCATTTCATCTGGCTCTCCACTCCCTAAATTATTACTAACTAAAGAAATCTCGTTTAGATTTTGTAGGCCTCCAAAATTAACCCCTAATTTCCCACTGAAATTATTGAATCCAATTTCAAATCTTTCTAGTGCTGTACAATTGGATATTGAGAGTGGAATGGGTCCGGTAAAATTGTTTTGCCATAATTCAAGGACTTGAAGATTAGGGAGCATCATACCCAAGCTCGGCGGAAGAGTGCCATGAAGATGGTTATTAGGCAAAGAGAGTAGAGTTAGAAAAGAAAGATTGTAAATGGAAGGAGGGATTATACCAGAGAGTTCATTGCTGCCAAAAGCCAGTCTTTTTAGGTTTTTCAATTGACCCAAGGCATTAGGAAGTCTGCCCGTGAAAGAATTTGTAGCTGCAGACACATGTTCTAGAGAAGTCAATCTCCCAATGAATTGAGGGAACCCCCCAGTGAAGTGGTTCCAGTGCATGCTGAGAAATGTGAGCTTTGACAAGGAACCAAGTTCTTCTGGAAGTTTCCCAATTAGCTCATTGTAACCTAAACCAAGATACTTGAGATTGGAGCAGTGGGATAGGTTGGTTGGAATTTCCCCTTCAAAGCTGTTTCTGGTGAGATTCAATATCTGCAGCCTGAACAAGTGACCAACTTGAGCAGGGATTTCACCTTGAAGGGTGTTGTTGTTGAGGCGTAATACCCGAAGGAAGCTCAAGTTTCCGACATAAGGTGACAATGAGCCCGCTAAGCCTCTGGACCCTAGATCAATGCTGATGACTCTACTACGATGGCGACGACCACATGCAACACCTTCCCACATGCAGAAATGAAGGGACTCATTCCATGAGCTCACGACACCTTGAGGGTCATGAATAATCTTTGACTTGAAGGCCAACAATGTAAGATGATCTGTCTCATTTTTGCCAATAGTTATCGTACTGGCAGTGACATTAGGTAGTGTACTCACGATGACATGCAGCAATATTGTGATGAACACTAGGGATAGTTTTTGTATTTTGGAGGACTTCAGAGGCATAATTGAACTCATTTTTGAAACTGCAAGATTTCAGAAATGTGAGGCTAGTTAGAAAGACTAGCTTGAATATATCCAGAAAGATCACTATATATGTATATTATATATCTGTCAAAGAGGCACTTTCCAAAGTCTTCCTTTCTCTTTCAGAAGTTTACTTTATTAGCAGAGAGACTGTGTCGTTAAACTTGGGTCCACAACTTTTCTAAGAGAAACGGGTGAGATTTATCATTTTTTGAGGACTTGTATGAATCTGTCGAGAAAGATGACTTCTATTGATATATATATATATATATATATATATATATATGTCAGGAAAAGTACGTGATTGTTTGAAAGAGAATAATATGAAATTTATGCGGTCGAAATTTTGTATTATTATTATTATTATTATTATTATTTAATAGTAAATCACTAGTTTTAGTCAAACTTATAAATTCTCTATCTTTTAAGTAAACTGAATTGTCCCTCAACTAGCTAGCTAATATAATTTTATTTAAATTATTTACATATGATTTCTTAATTTTTTTATTTAATTTATAAGAGGACCGTTTAAATGCCGTTGCACTGTCGCAACCAACTTTTCCTCCACAAAGTGGACTTGACTTGTACATAATTTTCTTGTCAAATACGAAGTATATATTAATGGCTCCATTCAAGAAAGTAATTGAATTCAGTCGAATGAATGCTTTACTACTCTGACTTGACTTGTAAGTAAATTCACATGAAAGCCTTTATCGAGCCTATTCCTTTTTCCAGTCTCTCACGGTTTAACTTAAATGCAACATATTTATTAGCCAATTGGGAAAGTAAACATGATGAATAAACAATAAAGAACACTACATTCAACTAAAAAAAATAATAATAATAAAGAACACTTCATAGTGTTGAAATTTTATTCTCTCAAAATAAATAAGTAAACAAACAAATAATATGGTTTCGATTCCTAAAAGAAGGTCATGGGTTCTAGTTTCTTTGGAGGCAGGGTGTGTGAGTGAATTACTTTAATTAAAAATAAAAAATAAAAAAAAACTTCAATTCTGCTAAGTGGAGAACCAAGGCTTCAAATTTTCTGACTATGAAATAAAATCCCTAAAGTAAAAATTGAAACAAGACATAACCTAACCCTAACTTCAGTTTGTCAAATACCATACAACTTATTGTAGTAATCCACTTAGTCCCAACCTTTTTCTAAAACCTTTGAGTATTCATGCGACTTCACTCCTTTCCAAAGTCTTCCGTATCTCTTTTTCGAAAGTTTTCTCTGGCGTGTTAGGCATTTTTCTAAGAATTGCAAGCATGCGCAATGATGGATTTAGAGACTTGTACCACATTTTTCATAGTAAAGTCCCTATGCATTGTTTGTGATGGATTTGAAGACTTGGATAATTCAAAATTGTAATTAATTTCGGCTGTTTAGTGTCTAATTTGAGTGGGAATCTAATGAATTGCTTTGAAGGTGGCATGGGTTCAACTTTCTGGATTCAAGTCAAGTAAATGTTCAGATTTTGGTGCTTTTAGTGGCAACAACCATCATTAATTTTGGAGTTGTGCATTCAACTTCCATTGAATGTGAGCATGCACTAAAGAGGAGGTTGAGGATTAAGTCCTAAATAATAATTTAATATGTTGGATTTGTTAGGGTTTCACACACACAATTGGCAAATATAATAGATAAAAATTCACACACAAATAAAAACGAGTCCACAGGCGAAGAATGACTAACAATACTTCAAAAATTTGATTACACACTATTATCTCTCTCTCACAATCTCAACTCTCTTTTTCGCTCTACAATTTACTCTTTTCATACCCATATATATTTATAGAGTCTTTAAATTCAAATCCTTATTGGACAAGTATTCCCCAACTTGCCTATAAAGAGTTACCATATCAATCCTAACTCTAAAATATGAACTTTATGTGACACAATTTCCTTAACAAATTTCAACATTCCAAAACGGGAAAAAAAGGAAATTAATTTCAATATTCCAAAACGAAAAAGGAAATTAATTTCTGTAGACAATTTTGAGCCACAAACCCAACAATCTCCACCATGGCTCATACGCTCCTCTACAGCTCCACCTTGAATGAAGATCATTCCACATTGAACAAATATTTCTCCACCTCAAATAAATCACTATGATGAAATTGAGAAACACTCTAACAATCTTCACATTTTCTCAAATTTATCACTCTTCTTCTTGTTGTTCTTCATTGCACCACTATACTCATCTATTCTTAGCGAATTCCAAGCTCAAATAATTAAACTTGGAATCTACTTTCGCATCACCAAATTGAACTCTTCTTGCTTTCGGAATAAAGGCCGGTACTCTTGCAATTGTCAAGACTTCTTCTTTTTCTTGTTGTTCTTGATTCTTTATTCTAGTAGATCTCGAAAGTCTTTGCAATTGCTCCACCTAGCATAGTATTTCCTAACAGAATATAGAGATTGTTGACCTTCCTTTCCAAAAGCATGACACGTGGCCCTCTTCTAATCTTTCATCAATTCATTTTTCACTTCACACCAACAACATTTGGAATCCAATGCTCCCACAGAGATCACATTCCTTCTAACACTTGGAACATAGCGGACATTCGTTAGGATTCTTACCAAACCATTCATTGTCTTGATTTTAATTGTTCCAATTCCCATAATATGGCAAGAGACATTATTCCCCATAAATACCTTACCCGCTGTAGGTTTGTAGGTAGCCAACCATTCTTTATGAGGACACACATGATATAAATAAAAAATCACACATAAACAAAAATGAGATTTACGTGGTTTGACAAATTGCCTAGTCCACAGGCGAAGAACGATTAACTTTACTTCAAAAACTTGATTATACACTATTCTCTCTCTCACAATCTCAACTCTCTTTTTCGCTCTACAATTTACTCTTCTCATACCCATATTTATTTATAGAGTCTTCAAACCCAAATCCTTGTTAGACAAGTATTCCCCAACTTGCCTATAAGGAGTTACCATATCAATCCCAACTTTAAAATAGGAACTTTATGGGACATAATTTCCTTAACAAATTTCAACATTCCAAAACAGAAAAGGAAATTAATTTCTGTAGACAATTTTGAGCGACAAACCCAACAGGATTTGGTGTGGCTGACGTTTGGCCCGCTCAACTTGCTCGAGTCCCACCCTCACTGTTGAAAAGAAGTTGTGACACGTGGGATAGTAAGCTGGTTAAGTTTGTGTCATTTTAATTGAATATTTTATTTTAAAGGGAAGTTGTCATTTGTACTAAACTAGCTATGTCACTTTAATATGGGTTGATTTTTTTTCAAAATTTATTTTAATAAGAAATATGAATTAAGTGTAATTCAATAAGAAAATATATTATAGTGAAAAATAATGCATTAGATGATAGGCATGGAACATTTTACAACAAAATGAGACCGTTAATTGATATTGTGTAAATAGTATAATTGATAGGGTTATTTACAAATTTGAACATAGTTCGGTATAGTTGACGGGCTTATTTGTAAATTTGAACTATTTTGTAAAAGTGAACATAGTTGGATTTATTTATTTATTTTTGCACTTTAAGAAAAAAGAAGAAAAAAAAAGAGATGGGTCAAGAGAAACAATCAAAACCCAACCAACAAACAAAGCCCAAGGAGAAAGAAGGCCCATTGGGCAATCCTACCACTAGCATCAACTGCAGCTACAGGAAAGGCACCAAGGCGGGAGAATCAACAGAAAATACCACAATCAAAGGAGAATACGACATTTTAACACTGGGATCAAAGGAGTCGTCCGGAAGGTTCCAGGTTGAGGCAGTATCTCTCTCACACAAATGGACAATTACATCGTTTGACAGAGAAAAGGTGCGAACAGAGTCGCTGAGGATTTTTGAATAGTGGCTACAAGAACCGTAGAAAACCCTAGTATTTGACTTGCTACAAAACTGACCAAGGTAAGTTTCCGAACAAGAATTTTATTCGACTTTTTCATTTCTTTCCAATTGGAAGAGGCCCAAATGAGGAACTTGTGCCAATTTCTAGGGTTCGTATTGGAACCCATATTTATGTTGAAGTACGATTAGATTATTTGAAGGGTGTGTTCAGTTGCATGGAATTGGAGTAAAAATTGAAATCGGTGGAATTTGATAAAAAAAACTAATAACCATAATTTTTTCAAATTCCACCAATTCTAATTTCAATTCTAAGATTCCAATTTCATGCAACAAAGTAAAAAGAGAGGTTGATTTTAAATTTTTTTGTCAAAAACACCCCCACTAACCAAGTCAGTGGGTTTTTTTTTTATTTTTTTTATTCATTTTTCAGTTATATGCAATTTGTCCATTGACTGAATTTGGTTAAAAGTTTTTTTTTCAACTTCGTTACATGTATTACTATATTTTAAATTAATGAAAAGTGTTAAAAAAATTAAAAAGTAAAATTTAAAGTTATAAGTGCAGCAACATATAAGTTCATATTATGTATTATATATAACATTATTATATTGTTCGTATTATATTTTTTAATTTTTTATGTACATATATATATATGTATAAGTATGTGAGATGGGCATTTGATCAAAAAATTAGATTGACAAAAATTTATTTTAATTACAAAAAGTAATTGAATGGCATAAAATAGTAGACTTTTCTCTAATTTTATTTTTATTTATTTATTTTTTTTTATAGAAAAAAAATGGAAAAAAAAAAGTATATTAGTGCTAGACATATGCTAAAGAAATAGCATATAATTGCACTCACAACTATGAATTTTACTTTTTAATTTTAAATTTAATTTAATTTTTTTTTTAATTAAAAAGTATGGTGATGCATGTAACGGAAAATAAAAATTCACATATTATTATTCAAGAAAAGAAAAAAATCTTTTACCTAAATTCACACAATTAGGCCCCCCCCCCCGCGGCGACTTGGTTGGTTGGTGGGAGTATTTTTGGCAAAAATTCAAAAAGCAACCCCCTCAGTTAGTTTAGGGTTTTTTGACAAAAAAAATAATAGGAAGGGGGGTGTTATTGCAAAACGGGGAAAGTCAAGGAAGTTTAAATGCAGTTTGCCCTCAAATAAATGATTTGTGAGATTCAGCATCTTTTAACACATAACACACATACATTTGGATGAGTCCTCTTTTTTTTTTTTTGGTCTTCTCTTACATGAATAAGTCTTTCGATGTAGAGAGACTCCATCATCTTCATTTAATGAGCCACATAAACTAATTAATAAGCTTAATTATCACCATAAACAACTTGTTATGTTACATTTATCTCGTCCATCCCCCACTACTTGCCTCTACACCATGCACATTTTCTGCATCATCTATATATCTAATTTAGGAGGTACTATTAGGTATTACTTAATCAAAACAAATTTGTTATAGTCAGTGAATTAGTGGTATTTTCTGTGCTTTCTAAGTGGAATACTGTGCGTTCAAGTATCCCAAATGCATTGTAGAAGTATTTGTCAAAATAAATAAAAAAAATTGTCAAAGTAAATCCACAACAAAAGAGGCATTCTACAACAATCTCCTGTCTAAGACCCAAATCCAAGCTCATTGGCTATTGGAATTTTGATCTACTTTGTCAATAAGAAAAATATCAGCTCCAAAATAAATTCTGAAGTATAAGCTTTTCTTATAAGCTACCAGAAAAAATTAAAAAAAATCCCCCAAATTTGGGTGTGAAATCCTAAGGAGAACTGAAACTTTATCCAAGAACATCTTCATGCTGCCACCTCTCTCTCTCTCTTATAACCCGCTTCACTGCACCAAATTGTCCATCCCCAAGCTCTGCAAGATACACAAATGATCTGGCTCCACGTCTATTTGAACCCTAAGGTCCCTCGTGGCGGTCTTCAACTCTCCAAGTGCACAAGTCGTTATTGCACCAGAGCAACAATGTTTGCATCAATTTTGCATGATTCTTTATATTTTTCACCTTGATCAGCTTCTTGCTTAGGATAATCATCTTCTTGATAGATTGGCCAATTGTTTATGGATAATGGTGATAATGATCACCAGTATTATTGAACCTATGATAACGATCTAGTAGTTTCTTGGATTTGTGGTGGAGAATCCAAGGAACCACATGGTGGTGTTCTTTGTTCTGTTCTTCACTCTCATATATGCCTTGTACCATGAGAGAGAAGTTGAAGGGGGAAGGTCTAGAAGGATAGATGAGAGACTTAAGTTGGTTCATGTGTTGCAAAGGTCCTTTGGTTTTGAATTTAGCATTAGATTGCTGAAATTTGTCTTATGCATGGCAATAAAATGTACACAAGGGTTGCTATTTTGTTTTTATCTTTGATTTTATCCACTCCAGAATTGTAATGTTTCCGATTTTTCTCATGTTCCATTTTTTGGATTTATATTTTTATTTATTTGGATTATTTTAATCTTTGTCTTGTTTTGCATGCTGAATACCGTGGAGTGTGCCGGGTGTGTTTGGGAGTTGGTTGGGACATTCTCTTGAATTCAGGACTCTTGGAAATGCATTAATTGCTATTTCGGTATTTTTCTATTATTCGGACCGGGAGGTCCCAGGTGAGACCCGCTATCGGGGTCGTTGTACGTGGGGGTTGTGTCACGGGTCCCATTGCATTTCATGCATTGCTATTTTGTGCATAAATTAATTGTTAAGTGCTCATGTGTGGTTGTCTTTCAAATTGTATATATATATATATATATATATATATATAAAATAATGTGGTAATGGTGAGATATATTTTTTTATGTTTGTGGGGCCCCCATTTAACCATTTTAATGGCCAAGAGGCTTTTATTTAGCATCAGATCTCTCTCCCTTGCGCTGCAGTCTCTTTCCCTTTCACTTTTTTTTTTTTTTAAAGGTTTCCGATCTTAGTTCTTTGACGGAAAATATTCTTCTCGTCGTTCTCTATGACATAGTCAAAGGATTTAATTTTCGGAGGAGCAGTGATTATTTTACGAATTTTTGAATTTTTTAGTTTTAAGGTTTCGGAGGGGGTTTTGGGTCACTTGGAGTCGGATTATGAAAACATACCTTTGGAACAGTAGAATCTCCTTGTCGTTAGCTACCGAACAGTTTTTTGTTCCGCCATCATTGACCGGCGTTGACTTTCCCGGCTGGGGATGCATTTTGGCTACTTTTGAGGTAAGGGTGTTCTAATCCATGATTTCTTTGATTCTAGTGACTCATTTTTCTATATATGATGTATAATATGCTTAATTGTGGATATTTTTATGAGAATTTGTTATAATGTTATATGTATATAAATTTTTTATCCATATAAGTTTTTATGTGTAAGTGAGATGTGTGCATGTGGTTTGTCGGATTGATTCAAGAAACATGTTTAGGTGATTGTGTTTTTATCCCTTATGCTTAGCTGCTGAAATTTAGTTGTTAATGAGAATGTTATATTTTTATTAGAATTTCCTTGTTAAGCATGCAACGTTGCAAGGTTGGATTGTATAAAATCATGACATTTGGGAAGCACGAAACATTCATGCATTCTATTAGGAAAGAAAATGGGAAAATGTTTTGAAAAATAAATAAAAATTATTTTGGGGGAAATGTTTTGAAAAGGGTTTGTGAAAACTCGGACGCCTAGTGGTCCGTGGCGTTAATGTGATTTAAAGGGAACTAGGGAGAAACCCTAGTGCGGTTGAGCTACCTATGCTCAGAACGACGCCATGGAGGTGCCATGTGGTCGGGGATAGCTAGCTAATCCTTCTCTCGCAACGCCATAGAGGTGTCATGTGGTCGAGGATAGCTAGCCTATCCTTCTCTCGCGACGCCATAAAGGTATGGGTCGGGTTGCATTAGCGGTTTGGAACGGTGAAATGGAAATGGGGAACGACATTGGCATGTCATTGCATTACACTGGCATGCATTGTATATATATGGTTGGATAACCTGTTTTGTAGTTGTTGATGATATTATTGTCGTTGTTGTGTTTTTCTCCTGATTGACATGATCCCTTTTACTTTTACCCTATGTTTTTTGTGGATTCACGGGGTCATTAAGAAGTGTGTCTTAGACATCTCCTACTGAGCGGCTAGCTCACCCTATCACATTATTACATTTTTCAGGTCACGGGAAAGAAGTGGCGGATGACGCTTCTCCATAAGTTTAAATGGGTCAGTGGACTGTTTTGACATCTTTTGTATTTGTGATCTCATTTTTTTTTTTTATATAAGTCTTGGGGTGACACGTATATTATGTAACAACCTTAGAATTGACTATAATGCCTTTAGACGATCTCGGGTTTGGGTAAGGACCCGGTTAGCGATTCAAACCCTCGAGTTTGAGTCGTTAACAGAATACACATCACATATAGGTAGAGATATTAATCTTTTCTTTTTAAGACCTATAAAATGTTTAATCTATCTTGATAAAGATTCACCTCTACCATAGGTAGGGCTAAACACATGGTAGGATCTATTAAACATTAATTCTTCATGATGCACTTTTTTGGAAGTACTAAAACAACTAATTTTCAATTAGTTTTCAAACTGATTAAAGGTCTAGTTGTATGTTCCATTAACATATAATTAGAAAGCGAAGGTTGAGTGATTTCTACTTGTATATATATATATTTTGGTAAAGAGTAAATTTGTATTGAATAGAGGAAGGAATACACAGCACCAGGGCATACCTTGGGAACAAAAGTCCAGCAAACAAAAATGGCTGTGGAAATTAAACTAGACAAAACCAATACATGAACACAAGGGAAACCAAAAGCAAACAATCAATCATACATATGATACAGGACTTTCTCAAAGCCATGACAACAACAACAGAACCACAAACCAAGAAGCAATCGACTAACTACAACAACAACAATTTTTGAATTAAAACCAGATTTGCACCAAAACACTAGCTTAACGAATTCAAAATGAAGATAAATGAAGTAGCTAGTCATTGATAGTAGGAAGGGCCAAGAAGCATGAACTGGGAAAGTTCTATTCAGATGCAAGCCTTCTAGTTGAAGCAGAGTCCTCGAGTCTTGAATCTGTTAGTATTCTTAACACCCCGAAGGCAAGTTGAATAGACACAGCAAGGCAGGACCACTTAATTTGTTGATGAAAACCTGCATGGGGATCAATGTAGAAGCAACAAATGAATTGCATATGAAGGCAGAGAATGAACATTGGTTTGATATGTGAAGGTGGGCAATTGGGGATGTGTCAAGGGTTTGGAGCCTACCTCAAAACATGTTCTGAGGGCCTCGAAGATTTTTCCTGACCAAATTCAGCTCACGCAAGACGTCGTTAATGTTCATCCGGTATTGTGGTGACTCCATGGAGCATGCTACTCCGACCTTGATCATTGACAACAGACACTCCATTCGGATGCCATTTTTTAATTCTTCAGGATCTCGATTTCTATTTGACATTGCTGCTACCTCTTTTTCATCATCAATGTTCAGGAGTATTGGGTTTACAATCTCCATAATGCGGTCGGCAGAGCCATTCTAGTAAAGTTATGAAGGTTAAGGTCTCTCTTAAACATACTGTCAGTAGGCCTTTTCCTTGTCATCATCTCCAATACCAAGATCCCATAACTGTATAAATCCCCTTTTGTCGACACTTTGTTTCCCAAACCATACTCTGTCATTTATAAAATTAATGAAAAAATATTTTTTTTTGACAAAGATAGGAAGCACATTTGAAAATGATAGGCTATTCAATTTTTAGGTTTATGGGCTAAAAGTTGGGGTGGCAAAATGGGTCACAACCCATCAACCCATCTATATTTGCCCGTTTTTTAATGGTTTTGGGTGAATCATATTTAAAATGGGTTAAAAATGGGTTGGGTAATTTTTAATCACTTAATTTAAATGTCAAGATGAATTGAATATGAGTATCCATAGTCAACCCATATGTCACCCATCACAAACTAAACACTTAATATATATCTATTTTATATTGCACTTAACTCATTTATCTCTTTCTAAAATTCTTTTACTCACGATCATCTCTTTCTAAATTTGTCTCTCATCAATTCCCTCTCTCTAAGTTTCTCTCTCTAGAAATTTCTTCTATTTCCTTCACTTCCTTCTCTCTAAAACGAGTTGATAAATATTGCTGGGTTTGAGATTGTTTTTATTTTTATTTTTTATTAAATCAAAATTTAAAACCTTTTGAAAAAAAATTTAAAATATTTTTTAAAAAAAAATTTTAAAAATTAAAAAAGTTAAAAATAATAAAAAAAAATTAAAATAAAAATTTTAAAAAAAAAATAGTTAAAAAATAATAATTAATGGTTTCACGTGGCATAATGGGTTAACCCTATACATTTTTAACCCGTCCATTTTTAACCCTTTCTGAACGGGTTAAATTTGAGTCTTGACCCATGTTTGACCGGCCGAATTTCAACCTAGTCCAAACTCAGCCCAACCTGTCCATTTGCCACCCCTCACTAAAAACAATTTAAATTCCAATTAAAACAGCTTATATCTATTTCCATACACCATTTAATGGCACTTTTGGTGAGAAGAAAAATGGATTTGGAATCAATTAACAAATGCACAAAAAATTATTCCCTTCAATTTATGCCTCAATTCCAATGAAACTCTCTCTCTCTCATACCCACACAAACACGAGGACCAACCTATATCAAAATTTAATCCTTAGAAGTTAGTTTGGTATCAAATCTAAATCTTAAGAAGTTATGGTGTCTTCAGTGATGCAGTTTTAAACCTAGAGGAAGAAAATGAAGAGAGTAATGCTTGCATCCTGGGCAGCGAGCTCCCTGCTGACGTGGCCTCCCTCCATGCTGACACGTGTCTAGAATTAAAAAATAATAAAAACATGGATAATACCCATTTGTGCTTGTCAACCCAAATTAATGTCGCCATTTGTGCCGCCACTCGCCTACTCTCTCGGTCCACCATGGCCGCCCCCACCAGGGCTCGGCCTTTCTCCACTGACGTCCCGGCTTCTATGGCGGCCGATGAGACGTTCTCGGTGGCGTGGAAGAAGGTGATCCTCAACATGGAACCACCCAGGAGCTTGTGATACCCTTAGATTTTCAGATGCGGGTTGCCTAGGCCCACGCCCGATTACCGGAGGATATCAAACCAATTAACAATAATCGAACACAGAATACAATATAGAAAACAGGAATGAATAAAATTTTGCTGAAAAGAAAATTAAAATGATAAATCAATAATTGAAAACCTCAGAATAAATAATTCCATTGATAAATAAACTATTCTGTTACAACTGATCCTCCACGAATACAAATCGTTCACCAAATTATACAACTCGGGAATCCATCTAGTGGACCCCTAAAATATTCCACTGAACTCAAATGACTGGAAATAAAGCCAAAGCCTAAAACATGAAACAAAGTCCTACAGCATCGGTGGAGTGAATGACTGTATCTGCTCAGCACGATCCAGCTCTAAGATTGGAACTAACGAACACCTGTAAAAATAAGAGTGGGTCAGGCCCACATGCAAATTCTTCTCTAACTACAATCCAAACAGTGACCCGATACGCAGATACACCCTAGATATCTCAACAATAGCTATCTAGTCCATACATATATATATATCCACACTAAGGGACATTCACTGGACTACAGTAGGGGTTTCAACCTGATTAGAAGGTAACATGCGAAAACGCACCCAAGGGTGGGCATGAGTACCTAGACCTAACAGGGTACACCTCAACTTACTATAACCAGCTACGTATCCACTGCATATACGCACCCTAACCAACGAGTCTGAGACTCAAGCTCATCTCGTGGTACCATAACCATATATCTAAAGTCTATTCATATCCATCGTTCAGCTTATTCAACTGCACAGACTTATATAAGAGATCTAGTAAGTCGTTCAACTTATTCAAGTGCACAGACTTAAATATAAGAAGAATTATGTTTTTATAATTTGTACCCTTAATCCAAAATAGGTAGGACTGAGTATTTGGAATCAGTCTGTCCCTAGTATGCCACCGTCCCAGACCAGTGCATACTATCCACAAAATCCATATAATTGATAGAACAGGTAAAACTGTTCACCAATTTAAAATCCATAAGGTAGAAATTAACGTTTTGAGCTAAACCATACCTAGTACGTCACCGTCCCATACCGGTACATACAATCCTCCATATTCATGTAAATTACAGAATATATATTAATTCAGCAATTAAAATCCAAAACCATGTAAAAATTACAAACTATAATTAATAGTACAGCAATTTAATATCCAAAACCAAAAGCCAGGTAATTGCAGAATAGTTTATACAATACTACAACAATTACAGTTCAAAACCATAATCCAATTAATTGTAGAATAATATATATGATTCCACAATTAACAGCCAAAACCATATAAACTGCAACATATAAATAACAGTTTAGCAGTTAACAGTCCAAAACCATTCCAAATAATTGCATAAGAATATTTATTATTTCAGCAATTTAAATCCCAGTATTCATCCATGTAATTGCATCAAAGAATTTAATATTCTAACAATTAACATCCAAAGCATGCATAGTTCAAATTTAATAAGTAAATGACCTTTTCATGCATTCAACATTAAGTTTTATAAATATACTCAACCCCATTAAATTGCTAAAATCTAATTAAGCAATTAATCTGTCTTCCATCAGTTAGCAACATATAAAGTTCTTTAATTCTATAGTGTTCCAACTACTCACATCCAGAGTCTGCATAAATCAAATTCTAAACATCAATGACCCTATAATGCACTTAGAACAATTTTATAAACATATTAGATCCCACTGGAATATCCAAAAATAAACTTAAGCAATTAAATCTTTATCCATCCATTAACCGTATGCAATGTGCATAAGATTTATACGGTTTAGTCCGTTAATTTAGAATTAAACTTTAATCAATTTAAGGTCTTAATAACACCCAAAAGCCATTCCTTAGTCCCTCTGTAAAGTCCCATATCCATTCAAACAGTTTCCATGCTCCAACAGTGTCACACAAGTCGTAGAAAAACGTAACAGTATGTATATAATGAGAAAAGCCTACTCTAATTTTTGAGAGCAGGCTCTTTTGAGCCTAGAGCCTCCTTTTCTTAAAGAAGAGGCTGCTCTTCTTCCTCTAGAGGCAGCTCTACTCATGGGGGAGTCGTCTCTTCCCTCCATGGAGCCGTCTCTCACATCTTCTGCAAGCTTCAGTCCGTCCACTCCGTCTCTGGACCATTCCTACCACTTTGTTGGTTTCTAAAACCCATCTCAAGAGTTTAATTAACACGGAGTAACATCCCATTAATTCATTTATAATAATTGGAGTTAGTTACAGGAATTAAATTTGAATTAAATTTGCTACTGAACGGAATATGTTTTAAAAACCAAACTGAAATTGATTTACCACAACAGTTCCATTCTAACCCCTCTGTTCTTCCTCTAATTTAAATTTAAAAGTCTTAAATTTACATCAAGTATTAATTCAAAACTTGATTTATCAGTAAGGCGCAATACCAAATTAAAACAGTGGCGACTTTTTATGCTAAAACAGAGACAATGAAACCATACATAATAGAATTTGTTTTCAGTTAAATTTACAGATATCAGACAATCAAATTTAGCATATAATAAACATACATGGTTCAATTAATTTCTAATTTATTTCCTAGAGATTATCTAGGTGCACAAAACACGAGCCAAAGGGAAGGAAGAAGAAAAGAACTTGCCTCCGTGGTTTTTGAACAAAAACCCTTGTCGCCATCTTTCTGGGTTTCCAACGACGTCCGACTCATTGACAATCTCCTATTGCTCAATCGTCTCTCCTCCTAGATCCATCCTTCAATCCGCAGTTGAAATCCTAATGGCAAATTCCTTTGTTTTGCCTCACCACCTCTCTCTGTTTCTCTCTCAATAGTACTGTATGTGCTTAGGGTTTTCCAAACCCTTTTGAAGACGTAACAATATATATATAGGCACCCATAAAACCATAAGCCCAATTCTAATTAACGATGAAAAACCTAATTAATTCCTAGTCTAGTCGGCCTGAGATATAAAATACGATAACCCTATTTTACCATAACAATTAGAGATACTACGTTAATTCAATTATTTCCATTTATATAGGCCAATAAAAGAAATTTAAAACTAATAATTCAATTACAAAAAAATAAAAGACAAATAAAAGAAACTATTAAACAAACCAAAAATTCAATTAAAATGAAAGAAGTAAAAAAAAGGAATCAATTAATTAAAGTAAACTTCCAATTTAAACAATTTGACATATAAGTACATAATCACCAAAAAAAAATAAATTTAAAAATGCACATAAAATAAATTTAAATTCCAATTCTATCCCTTTTAAAATTAGGGTATTACAAAGCCCCCTCACCTTCATGACGCCTCGCCCTCCGGCTCCGTCTTCGATCCCTTCCAAGCTCACTGTCAATTTTGTTCTTCCCTACAATTGTGAGCTCTCCTCCAAAGAGATCAGTCACGTAAAACCACTTTCTCGTTTGATATCGATCTTATTTGACATGGGTATGGTTTCGATTAAGTGGTATCACTGTTTATGATTTCATTTGGATCTCATTTCATCTAGGTTTCGTTAATATCTCGTATCAGGTAAAAATTGTTATTCTGATATCACACATATATATTAAATCTCGTTTTAGCTGGGTTTGTTGTAATTGTTTAGTTTCCATGTTATTATCTTGATTGGTTCATTTGCACTTTACCCATTTTGGGTTTTGTTTAAATTACTTGTTGCTGATGATCTTCGGAATTTTATTTTATTTTTTCAATTACAATCTTCAAGTGTAAGAAAATGGGATTTGGTATTAAGCATTCTGTGAACTATAGTTCGTTTCAGCTCTGTTCTAGCATTTCTCAACACCTCATCGTCCCCACTCAAAACCCTAGCGCTAGCTGGCCGAAACCCAACCAAATTATCCCAAACCCTGACATGGGCCTCTCACCCCAATCCTCCTCCCTCCATCCCCATCCTCACCGCCGACACCACCGACCCGCCTTCCCTGCGCCGGCTTGCCGCCCAAACCAACCTCATCCTGGACTGCGTCGGCCCCTTCCGCCTCTATAGTGAGCCCGTCGTCGCCGCCTGCGCCGATTCGGGCTGCGATTACCTGGACATATGTGGCGAACCGGAGTTCATGGAGAGAATGGAGGCGATGTTCCATGAAAAAGCCGTGAAAAGGGTTCTTTAGTGGTTTCCGCTTGTGGGTTTGATTCTGTTCCGGCGGAATTGGGGTTGATGTTCAATTCGAGGCAGTTGGAGTCCCCAGCAGCGCTGAACCGGATGGAAGCGTATTTGAGTTTGGAATCGGAGAAGAAGGTTGTTGGGAATTTTGGGACGTTTGGCGCAGTTTAGGTATTGTGAAAAAGAGAGAGAAAGGGGGGTGAAAAAGGGGTTTGTACGGGTGTTACACATGCTTTTATTATTTTTTAATTCTCAACACGTGTCACTATGGAGGGAGGCTCATCCTCCCTGCGCAGGATGCAAGCATTACTCAAATGAAAATAAAAAAGAATCAATAATGGACTGTAGATGAGAGACCATGCTTACCTGGAGCTGCATAACGAACAGTTCCTTTACTGCAATTGAACTGCTTTGATTTGGATTTGTGAGTTGTCGAAGAAATCTTGCTAGCCCAAAATCTCCTACATGTACAACCATGTCACAATCAAATAGGACATTGCTTGGCTTTAGATCACAAAGGATTAATGGCGGTTGACAATGATTTTGAAGATACTTGAGTGCGCACAAAACATCAATTGCAACATTTATTCTTTGAAGAAGGTTTAGGCTATGAGTTTGGTCATTCTCTCTATTACTAGATTTCGAACTTGGATGCAACCAACTCTCTAGACTCCCATTGATCATGAATTCATAGACTAGAGCCTTAAAATCATTTCCTTGAAAATCAATGCTCGAGCAAGAAGTTATGACCTTTACCAAATTCCGATGTCTGACATTTCTCAAGGCTTCACACTCAGCCAGGAAACTTTTGGAAGCTCCCTGATGTTGGAGGTTTAGTACTTCCACTGCAACAATGGTTTCATTTGGATCAAGGATTCCTTTGTAGACAGGGCCATAACTACCCACACCAATCAAATTTGTTGAAGAGAACCCGTCGGTGGCTTTGAGGAGCATTTGATAAAGACACTTTCATGAATGATTCTCTCAACAATAATCCCGAAGGTTGAACGTTTCTTTTCTTTTTAACCCAACAAAACAAGAAAGATACTGCCATTGTCACACCCAGAAGTATGAGCATAAGTGAACTTTTCTTTTTCTTTGATTCTTTGATGTTGCATTTTGGTAGTTGAAGTTTGGGTATGCCGCCACAGAGCCTACTGTTTCCAACTACTGAAATTGCACTAGCATTTGCAAAAACTCCTTCAATGGGCACCTCACCCAAAATCATTGAAGCATAAATTAAGATATTTTATGGGAAAATGCTCGAAGAATCTTGGAATCTGTCTGGACAATTTGTTCCTAGAAAGATCAAAGTTCATACATAATACCTCTCAAGGAACTCATTGATTGAGGAATAGATCCAGTAAAGAGATTTCCCTCCATATAGAGGTTTTTGAGACTAGCGCAACTATCAAGGCTATTAGGAGTTTCACCGGACAACTCATTCTCTGAAATATCCAAACTCCCTTAAATTTTTTAGGTTGCCAACCTCTGAAGGGAGGGGTCCGAACAAATGGTTTCGAGATAGATCCAGCAAAATAGAAAATGAAATGCTCAAAATTTGTTTAGGTATGGTGCCAGTAAGATTATTTTGTGAAAGGTCAAGCAATAATAGTGTTTTGCAATTTCCAAGACTGATGGGTATGTTCCCCACTAATTTGTTCTCACCCAAGTAAAGATTCGTCGACAATGACAAATTCCTTATAGATTCTGGAATTTCTCTGTAGAATTCATTTCTGTCAAGATACGAAGTTCTAATTTTTGAAGATTTTTGATAGTTTCGGGAATTGTGCCTGTGAATTGATTACCTTGTAGATCTAAAAAATTTAAGCTGACAAGATTACCAATTGTTGAAGGGATTTTTCCATGTAAGAAATTTTGACCAAGTGCTAGAAAAGAAAGTTGGTTTGAGAGATTGCCTAGAGAATTGGGTAAAATTCCTCTGAATTGGTTTACTTCCAAATCAATTTTCTCCAAATTGCTACAGTTGGCAATAGAATCTATGAAGTTCATTTCATCTGGCTCTATACTTCCTAAATTATTATGAGATAGAGAAATATACCTAAGATTCTGGAGGCCTCCAAAATTAATTCCTAATTTTCCACTGAAATTATTTTCTCCAATATCAAGGAATTCTAGTGTTGTACAATTGGATATTGGGAGTGGAAGGCGGCCAGTAAATTTGTTCCCCATAATTGGAGGAGTTGAAGATTATGGAGCATCAGACCCAAGCTCAGTGGAAGAGTGCCATCAAATTGGTTATCAGACAAAGAGAGAACAATTAGAAAAGAAAGATTGAAAATGGAAGGATGGATTGTACCAGAGAGTTGATTGCTACCAAATCCAATTGCTCTTAGATTTTTCAACTGACCCAAGGAATCAGGAAGACTGCCCGTGAAAAGATTGTAAGCTGCAGACAATGTGTCTAGAGAAGCCAGTCTTCCAATGGATTGAGGGATCCCTCCAGTTAAGTAATTCAAGTGAATCATGAGATATGTGAGCTTTGACAAGGAACCTAGTTCTTGAGGAAGTTTCCCAACTAGGTTATTGGAAGCTACACTAAGATACATGAGGTCGGAGCAGTGGGATAGGTTGGTTGGAATTTCTCCTTCAAAGCTGTTTCTGGTCAGGTTCAATATCTGCAGTCTGAACAAATAACCAACTTGAGGAGGGATTTCACCTTGAAGGGTGTTGTTGCAGAGCCTTAATACGCGAAGGAAGCTCAAGTTTCCGACATAAGGTGACAACGAACCCACTAAGCTCCTGGACCATAAATCAATGCTGATGACTCTACGATGGAGATGACCACATACAACACCTTCCCAGTTGCAGAAATGAAGGGACTCATTCCACAAGCTCATGACACCTTGAGGGTCATGAATTATCTTTAGACCTGAATGCCAACAACGCAATAAGATGATCTGTCTCATTTTTGCCAATGGCAGTGGCATTAGGGAGAGTACTCATGATGTGCAGCAATGTGATGAAGAACAGGGATAGTGTTTGTATTCTGTAGGATTGGAGAGGCATAATTGGACTCATTTCTGGAAGTGGATTTAAAAAATGTGACGTTAGTTTCTAAGGCTTGTAAGAATCTATCAAGACAGATCACTTGTATTCTTTATATATTAATCCATAAAAGAGGCTTTTTCTGAGGTGTTCCAATAATTTTTCCGAAGTCTGCCCTGTCTCTTTCACACACACAGGGAGAGACTGCTTGCCGGCAATTCAATTTATATTATATATATAGTAATGGTAGGGTGTTTTCCTGAATTTTTTTTTTTTTTTTCCTTTTGCGAAAACACATTCATGCAAGTCATGGCCAATTTATTAAGCAATTAAATTTGGCTGTTTGTGATTGATTGAAGACTTGGACAATTTAAAATTGCAATTTATTTTAGTTTTTGGTGTTTAATTTTTAAAGGAGAGTTGTCATTTGTAATGAACTACCTTATATTTAGTTTATGTCATTTTAATATGGGTTGAATTTTTTCATAATTTATTTTAATAAAAAAAGTAGATTAATGAGTGTACTTCAATAAGAAAGGATATTATATAATTATTTAATAAAAACTAATATATTTTGTAACAACCTTGGGTGATGCCAAAATTTAAAAAAAAATTCGGCATAACCTCCCCTAAAAATGGTCCTTCAACAACTTGTCCTAATACACAAAACACATAGTATAATCCAGCATCCCATTCATCCGTTTATTGTACCTCAACATAGTTCCTCTCATGGTGGAACATCCACACACCAATTAATCTAACTTATCATAATTACAGTCCCAAAATACCTGGTTAAGATCTAAAGTCTATGTTTTACAACGTTACATGATACAATTGCATGGAAATATATACTACAATTCCATTAGTTTCATTTACATCAAACAAAAGGTAAATTCGTTCTTAACTTACAAGACCATGAATACTAACTTAGTTACATTTCCACAACTATGAGTATACATAGAATGGTCAAAATACAAAATAACAAACAACCTTCTAACAACTTTCAAGCTTGAGGTGGATTGTCGTCCACCGATTCATTTCCAAGACCTGAAAAAAAATAAAATAAATAGTAGGGTGAGCAAATATGCTCAGTAGGTGACGCTTAAGACACTTTTCTTGTGTCCCGTGAATCCATACAAAGAATAGGCCAATAGGAAATGAGGATCATACAATGTCGTCGGGAAATAATGCAACATTCCAACCAAACTCAAGTACAACCCACACGATGCCATGAAATGCAAATGCATGCCAATGTCACTCCCCATTTTTTGTTCTCAAACATCACTTTCAAACTGTTAATATAACCCGCCCTTTGGTGACCTCGCAGCGACACGAGAGAAGGATTGGCTAGTGTCCCTGACCCTTGGTACCCTCGCGGCGTCATTATGGGGCCCAGCTAGCTCAACCACGCTAGGACGACTCCCTAGTCCCCTCTAGGCTATATTAACACTCCGGATCTTTGGTACCCCCACGGCGACCGGGTTTTTCAAAACCGTTTTATCAAATCATTTTTCCCAAAATCTCATTTTTCATTTCAAACTCATTCTTCCCGTTTCATGCCCAATTTAAGTGCATGAGTGCATCAATACCATGAATTTAATCATCATTTCACATTCAACTTTATTTAAGTAAGTAAGACATAATTTCGCAAGAATTTCTCAAGGGATTATAACATGCTCTTGTACAACAATGCATCTAGCACAACGAACATATATAAATCATCATATAAGCAAGAATTTCCACATAAAACATTTAAAACAAGTTCTCACATAACCACATACACATGCTATAATTTCTTTAAACTACAACTAGCATAAGTAAACATGTCTAGCATCAAATTAGAAGATGTAATTCACATAGGAGCAAGAAACTTGTGGATTAAGAGCCCCTACCTCAAATTTGCACAAAACCCTTAAAAGTAGGTCTTGAATTTTGAAATCCAAAGGGTGCACAAAAACTGAAATTGATGGTATGAATGCGTAGAGCTCGTCGTGGGCTTCGTTTTGCCTCAAACGGCACTTAAAAATACTAAGAGATGAGGGAGCAATTAAGCAGCCTTAAAGATTAAAACCAAAAAAAAGAAAAAAAAAAAAACAGAGAGCTTCTGGAACGAGAGAGAAAAGCTTATGGGAAAATGAAAGAAAATTCAGAACAAAAAGTGGTCTCATGACCATTTTAAGTGTATGTGGGTCCCACCCATTTTCCTTTTTATTTTCTTTTTTCTTTTTGTTTTAAATTACACCACACACACAAATATACACATATGCACATATATATATATAGACACAGACATTACATTCTCCCCAACTTTCAAAAGATTTCGTCCCTGAAATCAAGCTATACCTGGGGAAAAATATAACTCTGGATACTTAGAGCGAACCTCCTGTTCAAGCTCCCAAGTAGCCTCCTTAATTCCGTGATGCCTCCAAAGAACTTTCACCATTGGTATCGTCTTGTTCCTTAACACCTTTTGCTGTGTGTCAAGGATTTGAATTGGTCCTTCCTTGTAGGAAACATCCTCATCAATGTCCACATCAATCTAACTCAAAATGTGAGATGGATCCGGTTCATACTTCCGTAACATCGATTCATGAAAGACATTGTGGACTCTGTCCATCTGTGGTGGCAAAGCAAATCTGTAGGCAACCTCTCCTACTTGGTCCAAGATCTCAAACGGTCTAATGAATCATGGCGACAACTTGCCACTTTTCCCAAATCTCACAAACCCTTCCGTGGAGAAACTCGAAGAAAAACGTGGTCTCCCACTTCAAAGGATAACGGCCGTCTCCGTTTATCCACATAACTCTTCTGTCTGCTCTGAGCTATAAGTAACCTCTATCTTATCAACTTAATCTTCTCAGTAGTCTCGAGTATAATGTCGGGTCCTAAGGCGGCTGTCTCGCCTACCTCAGTCCAACAAACAGGAGACCTACAAGGTCTACCATACAACGCCTCAAATGGAGCCATCTGAATGCTCGCCTGATAACTGTTGTTGTAGGCAAATTCAATAAGTGGAAGGTGATCCTCCCAACTACCACCCAAGTCAAGCATACATGCCTGAAGCAAATCCTCCAAAATCTGGATAGTACGCTCCGACTGACCATCAGTCTGTGGATGGAATGCCGTACTCAGATGCAACGCTGAGCCAAACGCTGGTTGAAGTCCTTCCCAGAACTTCGAAGTAAACTTAGCATCCCTATCTGACACAATAGTTACAGGAACTCCATGTAACCTTACAATCTCCTTCACATAAAGAACACCAAGCTTCTCTACATCATCTATTGCTTTAATATGCAAAAAGTGAGCCGTCTTGGTCAATCTGTCAATGATGACCCATACGGCCTCATTGCCCCTCCGTGACCTTGGAAGACCTGTCACAAAATCCATAGTGATATATTCCCATTTCCATTACGCTACAGGCAATGGTTGCAATAAATCGGCTGGTCTTTAATGCTTGGCCTTTACCTGCTGACAGGTAAAGCATCTAGCCACAAACTGTGCAACATCTTTCTTCATCCCGTTCCACCAATACTGACATCTCAAATTGTGATACATCTTGGTACCATCTGGATGAAATGCAAAGTGGGAAGTGTGAAACTCCCGTAAGACGTCCTCACGACAAACCGTAGGAACCACCAACAAACTCCTGAGCCGTAGACCCCCATCTGCATGCAAGGCCCAATCTTTCATTGTCTCACCACTGGAGATCAAAGCGTGAATGACATCTAAATCCAGGTCTTGTCTTTGTGACTCAATCACTTGTACAACAAGAGTAGGCTGAGCCACAAGACTAAACAAGAATGCCGGCTCGCTATCAACATCGTCATCAAAATAATACAATCCCATCTCTGCCAAATCCTTAAGCATCTTCCACTTTCGAATAGCAAAACAGGCTAAAGTTCCACGAGATTTTCGGCTTAAGGCATCTACTACCACATTTGCCTTGCCCGGATAATACTGCAAGTCAAAATTATAATCTTCCAAGAATTCAACCTATCTTCTCTGTCTATTGTTCAAGTCCTTTTGGGAGAAAAGGTACTTGAGGCTTTTATGATCCGAGTACACCTCAAATCTTTCACCATACAAGTAGTGTCTCCAACACTTCAAAGCAAACACAACTGCCGCCAACTCCAGATCATGAGTAGGGTAGTTGTACTCGTGAGTCTTCAACTACCGAGACCCATAAGCCACTACTCGACCATCCTGCATCAACACACACCCTAAACCATCATGTGAAGCATCACAATAGATTACATAACCCAAGCCACGCTCAGGTATCACCAACACTGGAGCCGTAATCAACCTTGTCTTCAATTCCTGGAAAGATGACTCACAGGCTTCATTCCATGCAAACTTAATCCCTTTCCGGGTTAAACGGGTCATAGACGCTGCCAAACGGGAGAAATCTTTCACAAATCTCCGGTAGTAACCCGTTAGACCAAGAAAACTACGGATCTCAAACAAATTCTTGGGTTACTCCCAATTCAAAACAGCTTCAATCTTTGATGAATCAACTGACACTCCGCCTTTTGAAAAAACATGTCCTAAAAACTTCACCTCTCGTAGCCAAAACTCACATTTCTCATATTTGGCATACAACCAGTGCTCCCGCAAAATCTGTAAAACAATACTTAAATGGATCTCGTGCTCCTCCCGAGATCGTGAATACATAAGAATGTCATCCACGAAAAATACCACAAACTGGTCCAAGTAATCGTGAAAGACGCGGTTTATTAAGTCCATAAATGCCGCTGGAGCATTAGTCAAGCCAAAAGGCATAACAAGGAACTCATAGTGTCCATATCGTGTACGGAATGCTGTCTTCGGGATATCCTCATCCCTAACCCACAACTGATAATAGCCAGACCTCAAGTCAATCTTGGAGAAACAACTGGCTCCCCTCAACTGATCAAATAAATCATCTATCCTTGGCAAATGATACTTGTTCTTGATGGTGGCACGATTCAACTTCCGATAATCGATGCACAACCTCAAAGAACCATCTTTCTTCTTAGCAAACAAGACCGGTGCGCCCCATGGTGACACACTCGGTCGGATGAAACCTTTCATCCTCAAATCATCAAGCTGTCTTTTTAATTCCTCCAATTCAACTGGTGCCATACGATACGGTGCCATTGAAATCGGTGCGGTACCGGGCATTAAGTCAATAGTAAACTCCACTTCTCGGTGTGGAGGCAACTCTGTCAAATCCTCCGGAAACACATCCAGAAAATCACGAACAACTGCAGGATAATATTCTTCCACAACATCATCCTCTTCAGCTATAAGGCTAGCCAAAAAGTAATCACCACGACTCCGTCCACGAATTTCATAAAACGATGAAATGTGGGAATTACTTCGATCTCCCACAAAAAAGAAACAGTCTCCCTCGGGAGTACAAACTGTAACCCTTCCTCTGTAACAGTCGATCGTGGCATGAAAGGAAGCTAACCAATCCATCCCGAGAATGACATCAAAGCTAGTCATCTCCAGGAGGATAAGGTCAAACACAAAAGTCCGCCCGGCTATCACAATGGAACAGTCCCTCACGACTTGACTCAAAGACACTGAAACTCCAACTGGCGTATCAACACACAACGTCCGATTCATAAAACTGACTTCTAACCCCGATGCAAATGTAAATGATGATGAAATGAAAGAATGAGATGCACCAGAATCAAACAAAACATGGGCCCAAGAACTAAACACTGGAAATATACCTCGGAGAACTGAAGAGCCAGGAGATGCATTAGTCAGCGCAAGGGCAAAGACACGCCCTTGTGGTGCCTGTGCCTGTGAACTACTAATCTGAACACCAGACTATTGTGCCGACACAGTAGGAGTATCCCTCCTAGCTGGTCGTGAACCCTGAGAAGACAATGCAGACTGTGGTGGTGGCGGTGGTCTGAAACCTGATTGAACCGTAGCCGACTGTGACGGTCTCTACCGTGACCCTCTGCCACTAATGGTGCCTGCTCCCTGACTCGGAAAGTCCCGAATCAAATGGCCCTGCTGGCCACACCCATAACAAGCCTTCGGAGCTGAAGAAACTGAAGTCAATCTCATGGGACAATTGGACTTGTAATGTCCAGACTGCTGGCACTGAAAGCAAACAACTGCACTCCTATCCGACCCAGCTGGTAACGGAGTGGTAGGAGCAGATCGTGCAGACTGCTGTCCCTGAAACTGAGATGGACCCCCCTGTTCCTTTTCCAAGAAGATCCTTCTGAAGATGGCCCTGCACCCATCTTTTGCTTCAACTGTTCTCTTCTTGCATCCTTCTCTTTATTATCAGCCTCCAGCATCAAAGCCTTTTCTACCGTTTCAGAGTAAACTTTAATGAACTGTGTCGTGATCAACGGCCTCATCCGATCATTAAGACCAGAAACAAACTTCCAAGTCTTGTTAGCTTCATCTTTCACCATTTCTGGAGCAAAGCGAGAAAGTGAAGTGAACCTGTTCTCATATTCCGCCACTGACATGCTCCCTTAAATAAGATTATGAAATTGGTCTTGTAACTTTCATCTTTTGGAAAGCAGAAAGTACTTTTTATAAAACAATTCCTTGAACTTGTCCCAACTCATCTCCTCCACCTTGTACCGGCTCGTAACCGACTTCCACCATAATTTGGCATCCTTAGCAAACTTATAAGTAGCTAGGATGATCTTTAAATGATCCTTCGTCACATCCATAGAAGTCAATTGAGTTTCAACTTGCTCCATGTAGTCATCTGCTATCATTGGATCCGCACCGCCTTCAAACATAACCGGCATCAGCTGAGAAAACCCCTTAATAATCTTGAGACGCTTCTGAGCTGGTGTCTCCTTAACTTGAACTGTAGGTTGTGGTGCCAACTGCGACTGAGCAGCAATCGTTGCCCTCATGACATTTTGTAACAAACGATTCAACTCCAGTGCCACAGAACCTTCACCCACTTCGACGGGTGCTTCAACATTATCCCTCCTTGTGGGGACAACTCTCGGGGGAATCAAGTCCCTAAGAAGTGTGTCCTCATCATTTAGTTCCTCTGGATTGGAGCTGGAGCTCTCGCCAACATCACCCCTAGTCGGTCTAGGGCCAACTTTCCTGATTTCCTTACGCCGTGATATCATTCTATAAAACAAAGGAAACAATTCAATAACGATAACACTAATATCCAACCGTGAACAACCCAACGCAAAAAGATATTGTACAAACATTTAGCATGTAATACTATGCAATGAGCACATTAATATAGGCATATAAGCACATAAGCACGTAAGCATGTAAACAGTTAAGCATGCTTTTTCACATAGCAAAACACTTTTCCAAACAAGGAAATAACAATGCAAATGACTTCCCAGACAACCCTAGGTAAGCTTCTACCCGTCGTCTTAATGGTATTCGAACCATCGCTCTGATACCAAATTTGTAACGACCCTGGCTGATGCCAAAATTTTAAAAAAAATTCGGCATGACCTCCCCTAAAAATGGTCCTTCAACAACCTGTCCCAAAACACAAAACACATAGTATAATCCAGCATCCCATTCATCCGTTCATTATACCTCAACATAGTTCATCTCATGGTGGAATATCCACACACCAATTAATCTAACTTATCATAATTACAGTCCCAAAATACCTGGTTAAGATCTAAAGTCCCTGTTTTACAACGTTACATAATACAATTGCATGAAAATATATACCACAATTCCATTAATTTCATTTACATCAAACAAAAGATAAATTTATTCTTAAGTTACAAGGCCATGAATACTAACTTAGTTACATTTCCACAACTATGAGTATACATAGAATGGTCAAAATACAAAATAACAAACAACCTTCTAACAACTTTTAAGCTTGAGGTGGATTGTCGTCCACCGGTTCATTTCCAAGACCTGAAAAAAATAATATAAATAGTAGGGTGAACAAATATGCTCAGTAAGTGATGCTTAAGACACTTTTCTTGTGTCCCTGTGAATCCATACAAAGAATAGGCCAATAGGAAATGAGGATCATACAATGTCGGGAAATAATACAACATTCCAACCAAACTCAAGTACAACCTACACGATGCCATGAAATGCAAATGCATGCCAATGTCACTCCTTATTTTCTGTTCTCAAACATCACTTTCAAACTGTTAATATAACCCGCCCTTTGGTGACCCCGCAGCGACACGAGAGGAGGATTGGTTAGTGTCCCTGACCCTTGGTACCCCCGCGGCGTCATTATGGGGCCCAGCTAGCTCAACCACGCTAGGGCGACTTATTAGTCCCCTCTAGGCTATATTAACACTCCGGACCTTTGGTATCCCCGCGGCGACCGGGTTTTTCAAAACCGTTTCATCAAATCATTTTTCCCAAAATCTCATTTTTCATTTCAAACTCATTCTTCCCGTTTCATGCCCAATTTAAGTGCATGAGTGCATCAATACCATGAATTTAATCATCATTTCACATTCAACTCTATTTAAGTAAGTAAGACATAATTTCGCAAGAATTTCTCAAGGGATTATAACATGCTCTTGTACAACAATGCATCTAGCACAACGAACATATATAAATCATCACATAAGCAAGAATTTCCACATAAAACATTTAAAACAAGTTCTCACATAACCACATACACATGCTATAATTTCTTTAAACTACAACTAGCATAAGTAAACATGTCTAGCATCAAATTAGAAGATGTAATTCACATAGGAGCAAGAAACTTGTGGATTAAGAGTCCATACCTCAAATTTGCACAAAACCCTTAAAAGTAGGTCTTGAATTTCGAAATCCAAAGGGTGCACAAAAACTGAAATTGATGGTATAGATGCGTAGAGCTCGTCGTGGGCTTCGTTTTGCCTCAAACGACACTTAAAAATACTAAGAGATGAGGGAGCAATCAAGCCTTGAAGATTGAAACAAAAAAAAAAAGAAAAAAAAACAGAGAGCTTCTGGAACGAGAGAGAAAAGCTTACGGGAAAATGAAATAAAATTCGGAACAAAAAGTGGTGTCATGACCATTTTAAGTGCATGTGGGTCCCACCCATTTTCCTTTTTATTTTCCTTTTTCTTTTTGTTTTAAATTACACCACACACACACAAATATACACATATGCACATATATATATAGAAACAGACATTACATATTTAATGAGAGGCATGGGAGCATTTTGTAACAAAATAAAAAAGTTTAAAAAGTATTGTGTATATGATATAGTTGATGGGGTTATTCTCAAATTTCAACGTGGTTCGATTTATTTTAATGAGTGTACTTCAATAATAAAGGATATTACATCGATGTGAGGATTTTTCTTTTCTTTTATCAAGATAAAAACGGACAAGAGGGGATATGTCAAGAGAAACAATCAAAACCCAACCAACAAACAAAAGCCCAAAGAGACGAAACAAGGCCCATTGGGCAATCCTACGTTAGGTCCGAATGGTGACCCAAGCTAGACCCACAAAGGCGGGAGAATCAACAGGGAACACCACAATCTCAAATTTGCAGAGCAAGGACTGTCGAGTTCCAGGTTGAGGACAGAGAAAAAGTGATTGAGAACAGAGTCGCTGAGGATTTTTGAATGATGGCTACAAGAACTGGAGAAAACCCTAGCATTTTCTTTACTTTACAGACGTGATACACAAAACTGGCCAAGGTAAGTTTCCCAACAAGAATTTTATTCGACTTTTTCTTCTGTTTCCAATTGGATGAGGCCCAAATGAGGAACTTGTGCCAATTTCTAGGGTTCGTATGGAACCCATACTTATGTTGAAGTGCTGACCAGATTACCTGAAAATACTCACATTGATGAAATAAACGATTGTGAGATTCAGCATCTTTTAATACACAAAACACATACATTTGAATGAGTTTTTTTAATTACTATTTTTATTTTATAAGCTTAATTATCAGTGGGGAATACAATATCATCCAACTCAGATAGTTTCACTTCTTTATTTTTATCACCGTAAACAACTTGTCTTGTTACATTTATATCTTGTGTATCCCCCACTACTTGCCTCTACTGTCTCTACACCATGCACATTTTCTGCATCATCTATATATCTAATGTAGGAGGTACAATTAGGTATTACTTAATCAAAGCAAATTTGTTAATGTCTAAGCGGAATATTGAGGGTCCAAATATCCCAAATGCATTGTAGAAGTATTTGTCAAAATAAATAAATTTAAAAAAAAAAAAAAAAAAATTGTCAAAGTAAATCTACAACAAAAGAGACATTCTACAACTAAGACCAAATCCAAGCTCATTGGCTATTGGAATTTTAGTCTACTTTGTCAATAAGCAAAACATCATCTCCAAACTAATTTCTGAAGTATAAGCTTTTCTCATAAGCTACCAGCAGGTAAAAAAAAAAAAAAATAGTCCCCAAATTTGGCTGTTAAATCCTAAGGAGAATCGAAACTTCATCCAAGAACATCTTAAACATTCTTCACCCCACCAAATTGTCCATTGCCAAGTCCCTCATAGCCGTCTTCAGCTCTTCAAGTGCACAAGTCCTTAGAAAGATAGATGATAGAATTAAGTTGGTGCATGTGTTTCTTGGATTTGTGGTGGAGAATCCAAGGACCCACATGGTGTTGTTCTGTTTTCTGTTCTTCACTCTCATATATGCCTTGTACTCAGAGAGAGAGAAGTTGAAGGGGGAAGGTTTAGAAGGATAGATGAGAGAATTAAGTTGGTGCATGTGTTCCAAAGATCCTTTGGTTTGAAATTTAGCATTAGATACTTAGATAGCTGAAATTTGTCTTATGCATGGGAATAAAATGTACACAAGGGTTACAATTATGTTTCTATCTTCGATTTTATCCACTCCAGAATACACACACATGTATGTAGAGAGATTAATATTTTCTTTTTAAGACCCCTAAAATGTTTAATCTATCTTGATAAAGATTCACGGTTCACCCATACCATAGCCAGAGCTAAACACATGGTAGGATCCATTAAACATTCTTCGTGATTCACTTTTTTGGAAGTTCCAAAACCATTAATTTTCAATTAGTTTTCAGACTGATTAAGGTCTAGTTGTATGTTCCATTAACCTATAAAGCCATGGTTTGGTAGTTCCACCTTGATATATATATATATATATATCCCCCTTGAGTGTAAATTTATATAGAATAGAAGAATGAATACAAAGCAGCAGGGTATACCCTGGGGACAAAAGTCCAACCAACAAGAATGGCTCTGGAAAACTAGACAAAACTACTCCATGAAACAATGGAATCCAAACTAGAGCAGCCAAAGCAGAAGCAAACAATGATACATACAATACAGAAATTTCTTAAATCTTACAACACCAGCAGAACCACAAACCAAGCAGCAATTAACTTACTACTACAACAAGAACTTAAGAATTAAACAGCAGCCAGACCAAAAGATGAGCTTAACCTGTTTCACAATGAAGATGAATGAACTAGCTGGTTAGATGCAAGCCTTCTAGTTGATGCAGATTCCTTGAGTTTTAGAGATATGAGCTTGAATGTGTTGGTATTCAGTATTCTTAACATTCCAAAGAAAAGTAGAAGGGCAAATTGAAAAGACACAGCAAGCCAGGGCCACTTAATTTGTTGATTAAAACCTTCAAACTTATATTGGGATTCAAATGATCAGAGACCCAAAGCAACAAATGAATTGTATATGGTTCTAAATGAAGGTAGAGAATGAACATTTCAAGACTAGGTGGGATAACGATTCTTCATCTGAAAAGGAAAGAGAACAGCGGTTTGGTAAATGAAAGTGGGCATTTGAAACCTACCCCAATCTGATAACCAATGCACAAAGCTCTATTTTGGAACAAAATTTTTAAATCAAATATAGAACGAGGACTTGATAATAACAGGCATTTAAGTTTGAGTTTTGGCTCTTACCATTATGCATCGAGACTTGTTCCAGCGCCTTGAAGATTTTTCCTGACCAAATTCAGCTCATGCAAGACATCGTTAAAGAATGTTTAAGATTAAAAAATTGGATTGCAAGTGAAGCACAAGTAAAAAATTTCTGAAAAAAAATATTAAAAAATTTCTGAAAAAAAAAAATCCTTCCTTGGTACAATGATGTACCTAAATTAGGGAGAAAATAAAATGGCTTAAAGAATTAATTCAAACATTTGGTATAATAATATATCATATGTTTTATACAAATACACATGTATTTATGATCTTGCAAAGATTACTTATATAGAATGGATTATATATGGATGATTTACCTTTATCCAAGCAGAAACCCAACAACCCAACCAAATTTGGGTGTGAAATCCTAAGAAGAACTGAAACTTCATCCAAGAACATCTTCTTGCTGCCACCTTTCTCCTCCATAACCCGCTTCACGGCACCAAATTGCCCATGACCAAGCTCTACAAGATACGCAACGGATGTGGCTCCAACGCCTATTCGAATCCTAAAGTCCCTTGTTGCCGACTTCAACTCTTCAAGTGCATAAGTCCTTATAGCACCAGAGAAACAATGACTGCAACCAATTTTAGATGATCCTTTATACTTTTCATTTTCATCATCTTCTTGATTATGTTTATGAGAGTACTCCAGATAGATGGCCAACTGATTTAGGATAAGGGTGAGAATGATCACCAGTATTATTGCGCCAATGATCCAATAGTTTCTTGGATTTGTGGTGGAGAATCCAAAGAACCACATGTTGTTCTTTGTTCTCCTCTTCTTCACTCTCATATATGCCTTATACTTTCAGAGAGAGAGAGTGTTGAAGGGTGGAAGAATTAAGTTGGTGCATGTGTTGTAAATATCCTTCGGTTTGGAATTTAGCATTAGATAGCTGAAATTTGTCATATTCAAGGGAATAAAATGTACACAAGGGTCACAATTCTGTTTTTATCTTTGATTTTATCCACTCCAAACTATACACACATATGTAGAGTGAGATTAATCTTTTCTTTTTAAGACCCATAAAATGTTTAATCTATATTGATAAAGATTCACATGTACCATAGGTAGGGCTAAACACATGGTAGGATCTATTAAACATTTATTCTTCATGATGCACTTTTTTGGAAGTACCAAAACTATTAATTTCCGATTAGTTTTCAAACTGATTGAGGTATGGTTGTATGTTCCATTAATTAATAATTATAAAGCCAAGGTTGGGTAATTTCTACTTGGATATATATATATATATATATATATATATATATATATATATCTTGGTAAAGAGTTAAATTTGTATAGAATAGAAGAAGAAATACACAACACCAGGGAATACCCTGGGGACAAAAAGTCCAGCAAACAAGAACGGCTGTGGAAATTAAACTAGAGAAAACCACTACATGAACACAAGGAGCAAACAATCATACATACGATACAGGACTTTCTCAAAGCCATTACAACAACAGCAGAACCACAAATCAACAAGCAACAAGCACTTATGAATTAAACTGCACCTGGACCAAAACGGAAGCCTTCTAGTTGAAGCAGAGTCCGTGAGCTTGAACCTGTTGGTATTCTTAACATTCCGAAGAAAAGCAATCCAGGGCAACTTAATTTGTCGATGAAACCCTGCAAGTTTTTGGAACTACAATATTTAAACCAAATACAGAGCAAGGAAATGAAAATAACAGGCACTTAAGTTTGAGTTTTGGCTCTTACTTATCAAAAAAAAAAAGGTTTGAGTTTTGGCTCTTACCATTATGCATCAGGACTTGTTCTGAGTGCCTTGAAGATTTTTCCTGACCAAATTCAGCTCACGCAAGACGTCGTTAATGTCCATCCGGTCTTGTGGTGACTCCATGGAGCATGCTACTCCGATCTTGATCATTGACAACAGACACTCCATTCGGATGTCATTTTTTAATCCTTCAGGATCTCGATTTCTATTTGACAGTGCTGCTACCTCTTCTTCATCATCAATGTTCAGTAGTATTGGGTCTACAATCTCCATAACACGGTCAGGCAAAGCCATCCTAGCAAAGTTATGAATGTTAAGACCTCCCTCAAACATACTGTCAGTAGGCCTTTTCCTTGTCATCATCTCCAATACCAAGATCCCATAACTGTATACATCCCCTTTTGTTGACACTTTGCTTCCCAATCCATACTCTGCCATTCACAAAATTAATGAAAAGAAACAATATATATTTTTTTGGACAAAGATTGGAAGCACATTTGAAAAAAGATAGGCTATTCAATATTTAGGTTTATGGGTTAAAAAAAACTTAAATTCTAATTAAAACAGGTTATATCTATTCCCATACATCATTCAAATGCACAAAAAATTATTCCCATCCATTTATGCCTCCATTCCAATAAAAGTCTTGAGTCTCTCATGCGCATGCACACACACACAAACACAAGGACTAACCTATATCAAAATTTAATCCTAAGAAGTTAGTTTTGGTATCAAGTCTAAATCCTAAAAAGTTATGGTGTCTTCAGTGATTCAGTTTTAAACCTAGAGGAAGAAAATGAAAATGAAAATAAAAAGAAACAATAATTTATTGTGCATGCTTACCTGGAGCTGCATAACCAACAGTTCCCCTTACTGCAATTGAACTGCTCTGATTTGGATTTGTGAGTTGTTGAAGAAACCTTGCTAATCCAAAATCTCCTACATGAGCAACCATGTCGCTATCAAGTAGGACATTGCTTGGCTTTAGATCGCAATGAATTATTGGCGTTTCACAATGATGGTGAAGATACTCTAGTGCAGACAACACATCAACTGCAACATTAATTCTTTGAAGAAGGTTTAGGCTCTGAGTTTGGTCATTCTCTCCATTAGTAGATTTCGGACTTGGATACAACCAACTCTCTAGACTCCCATTGATCATGAATTCATAGACTAGAGCCTTAAAATCATTTCCTTGAAAATCAATGCTCGAGCAAGAAGTTATGACCTTTACCAAATTCCGATGTCTGATATTTCTCAAGGCTTCACACTCGGCCATGAAACTTTTGGAAGCTCCCTGACGTTGGAGGTTTAGTACTTTGACTGCAACAATGGTTTCATTTGGATCAAGGATTCCTTTGTAGACAGAGCCATAACTACCCACACCAATCAAATTTGTTGAAGAGAACCCGCCAGTAGCTTTGAGGAGCATTTCATAAGACACTTTCATGAATGATTCTCTCAACAATATTCCCGAAGGTGGAACATTTCTTTTCTTTTTAACCCAACAAAACCAGAAAGATACTACCATTGTCACACCCAGAAGTGTGCACACTACTGAGATCACTAATATGAGCAGAAGAGAACTTTTCTTTTTCTTTGATTCTTTGATGTTGCATTTTGGTAGTTGAAGTTTTGGTATGCCACCACAGAGCCTACTGTTTCCAACAACTGAAATTACACTTGCATTTGCAAAATCTCCTTCAATCGGCACCTCACCCTCAAAATCATTGAAGGATAAATTAAGATTCTTCAAGGAAAAATGCTCAAAGAATCTTGGAACCTTTCCAGACAATTTGTTCCTAGAAAGATCAAAGTTCATAATACCTCTCAAGGAACTCAACGATTGAGGAATTGATCCATTAAAGAAGTTCCCCTCCATATAGAGGTTTACGAGGCTAGTACAACTCGCAAGGCTATTTGGAATTTCACCAGACAACCCATTCTCAGATATATCCAAATCTGCCAACTTTATGAGGTTGCCAACGTCAGAAGGTAAGGATCCGAAAAAACGATTTCGAGATAGATTGAGTGAAATAGAAAGAGTTGAAATTCTCAAAAGTTGTTTGGGTATGGTGCCACTAAGATTATTTTGGGAAAGATCAAGCAATAACAATTTCTTGCAATTTCCAATACTCAAGGGTATGTTCCCCACTAATCTGTTCTCATCCAAGTAAAGCTCTATCAACAATGATAAGTTGCCTATAGATTGTGGTATTTCTCCATTAAATGAATTTGTACCAAGATATGCCCGTTGTAAATTTTGAAGATTTCCAATAGCAGCTGGAATTGGGCCCGTGAATCGATTATGATCTAGAATTAAAAAATTTAAGTTGACAAGATCACCTATTGCTGAAGGGAGTTTTCCATGTATGAAATTTGTACCAAGTGAGAGAAAATAAAATTGGTTTGAGAGATTGCCCACAGAATTGGGTAAGATCCCTCTGAATTGGTTATCAGAAAGTTCTAACAACTCAAAATTGCTACAGTTAGCCAAAGAATTAATGAAGTTCATTTCATCTGGCTCTCCACTTCCTAAATTATTATCATGTAGGATAATTTCCAGGAGATTTTGGAGGCCTCCAAAATTAATTGCTAATTTCCCATTGAAATTATTTTCTTCCATAGTAAGGGTTCCTAGTGTTGTACAGTTGGATATTGAGAAAGGAATGGGTCCAGTAAATTTGTTCCCCCCTAATTCGAGGAGTTGAAGATAAGGGAGCATCAGTCCTAAGCTGGGTGGAAGAGTGCCATGAAGCTGGTTAACACCGAAAGAGAGAACAGTTAGAGAAGAAAGATTGTAAATGGAAGGATGGATTGTACCAGAGAGTTGATTGTCACCAAACGCAAGTACTTTTAAATTTTTCAATTGACCCAAGGCAGCAGGAAGACCACCAGTGAAATGGTTTTGACCTGCAGACACAGATTCAAGAGAAGTCAGTCTGGTAATGAATCGAGGGATCCCACCAACTAAGTAATTCGCGTGAATGATTAGTTTTATGAGCCTTGACAATGAACCAAGCTCTTCAGGAACTTTCCCAACTAGCTTATTGAAACCTACGCGGAGATACATGAGGTTGTAGCAGTGGGATAAGTTGGCTGGGATTTCTCCTTTGAAGTAGTTGTTGTTCAAGTCCAATAGTTGCAGCCTGAACAAATGACCAACTTGAGGAGGGATTTCACCTTGAAGAGTGTTGTTGTAGATCCTTAATACACGAAGGAAGCTCAAGTTTCCAACATGTGGTGACAACGAACCCACTAAGCCTCTGGACCATAATTCTATACTGATGACTCTGCGATGGCGACGACCACATGCAACACCTTCCCAGTTGCAGAAATGAAGTGACTCATTCCACGAGCTCAGGACACCTTGAGGGTCATGAACAATCTTTGACTTGATGGCCAACAAGGCAAGATGATCTGTCTCATTTTTGCCAATGGTTACAGTATTTCTGGCAGTGGCATTAGGGTGGGTACTACCACTATTCATGATGATATGAAGCAGCAATGCGATGAACACTAGGGAATATACTTTTTGTATTGTGAAGGAGTTGTGAGCCATAATTGGACTCGTTTCTGGAAGTGGATTTCAGAAATGTGAGGTTAGTTAGAAACACTTGTATGAATCTATCAAGAAAGATCACTTGTGCAAATGGTAAAGGGGTGAGATTTATATCTGGTTGTTATTGATCATCTTAAATTTATAGAAATTATGAAGTTGGAATTTTGGAACTTTGCACGTATGCTTTTCTTGAAGTCTTCGACATCATTTTCCCAAGTCTACCCTGTCTCTTCCCAAGTCTTCACTTTTGAGTGAATATATATATATATATATATATATATGAATGGAGTGTTAGTCCCACTTTTGGCTTAAACTATATACGTGACATGTTCCATCTTCTCTTGAAGAATGAAGAAGAATCAGGGTCTCCATTTTTATTTAATTAGTTACAACTTTTGAGAGAGAATGTGATAACTCCTTTTTTTTTTTTTAGATTTTAATTTATTTTATGAATTTTAATTTAATTATGAAAGATTGATTATTTTATTTAATTGGAGACTTATAATATATATATTTATTTGTTACATATTTTATATATATTTTGTTGCATCTGAGAAGAAAATAGAGCAGGTGGCCGAAAATGCAAAGAAAAATTAAAATAGTAATGAGCTAGTTGGCGAGTCTCACTAAAATTGTTTGGTTTGGTCTTGTATATATATTTTATACATGATGGTATATACGTGTGTGTGTGTATTTTATGTATATGAAGAAAAAAGGAATAGGAGAGTGTGGCGGTAGAATTGGTGAGATGAAAAGGAAAGATAAAAGTGATGATGGCTTTTTTTTCTTTTTTCTGGGACCCACAAGGATTATTGTTTGACACAATCTCCTTTGCTCTAAATTTTCTTCACGTGGCTTGGCATTTTGGTGGCTGATAGTTGGTATTGTTTGGTATTGCAATAATGAAGATACAAATGAATTAATTTTTGGCAGACCCACTTTTTGACTTAAGCTCCTTTATGCACATGGGTTTTGAGCAAAGGTGGAATTTTGTGTCGGTGGTGAAAGGCTTATAAATTGTACGGGTGTGCTTTGGGTTTGTGTGGGTAACAGAGAAAGAAATTGAGGAGAAAAAGTGGAGAATAGAAAGAGAGTCGAGACAGAGATAGTTTGAGCAGACAGTGAGTGAGACAAGAGTTGTAGAGGGCGCAGCGAAAGTTTGGAGATTTGATGATTCTTTTTCAGTGTAGGATTCTCTATGTCTTGAATGGCATGGAGAGGTTTTGTTTTAATGTTTTTATTAAATATTTTTAATTAAATGTATATGTATTAAATGTATATGTTTATGTTATGAAACTGTTTTATTAAATCTCTATGAAATTCTTATTATGATTTTTTCTATTGGGACTTTTTGTCTCACCACCCTCCAGTTTCAGGTACAAAAGATGAACGGGAATAGTTAGAAACGGGCTTAGGATGAAGAGTCGGCGTGGAGGATTTATTTTTTTATTTAGAGATTTTTTTTGTATTTTTGAGGAATCTGACTTTGTATAAAAGAGGGCATTTTTTTTGTGATCCTGGGTGTATTTTGATGTATTTGATCTTGTATAAATCGAGAATTTTATTGGAATTATCGGGCATGACAGAGAAGGAAGTCAAAATTTTGTATCAAAGGCTTTTATGGTAAATCACATGCTTTGGTTGAAGTTTTACATTCCCCTTCTTTCTTTGGACCATTCTTGATCAAATTGAAGTGTCACATTTGATTTGCTAATATCATTTTACTTTAGAGCATACGAGCAATGTGATTATATAATTCACACTTACACTCTTTTATGCTCAAAATGTGTTAAGACAATTGTCGTGAGTTGTACCTCGTATAGCCTTTCTCTAAATAATAGCCTTTCTCTAAATAAATTGTGCACCAGTAAGCCCCTGTAAAATCATCCATGCAATTTTTCATTTCATTGCAGCAAAAGTCCTGGATTGTGTTACTTCTTTTTATTTTTTACCTTTACATTTTTAGTGCATGGACTTCGGATGGTAAGCTGCTTAAGGATGTCATCTCAATTGAAAATTTTGTTTTCAAGATTGAGCTAGAAACTAAGGTAGTACTCTTTAATTCGGGAATTGGTTATGCAATCCCCAAAATTAAGCATATAAGAAATGGAAATTGAGGTTTAACTTATAAAGGAAGAAAAAGAAAAAAAACAATAGTAATAAAGAAGGAAAAAACCTGAGGTTAGACTCCCCCGCGGTGGTAGGTAGAGAAGCGTATTTGTTGTCATTTTGATTTTTGGCAAACCTGAGGTTAGACTCCCCCACACAATATTGTCCACTTTTGGCTCACCCAGACCAGAGACTTCCCAGGAGGTCACTCATCCTGATACTACTCCAAGTTAAGCAAGCTCAACTACAGAGTTTTGATGGGTTCACGGCCATCACGGCTTTAAAACGCGTTGTGTCATAGAAGGGTGTTGAATTTACATATAGCACTTGCCCTATCCACACCCAGACGATGTGGGATTGTGCACCTGTAGCTCGCCCAGTGTGGTAGCCTACTGGTGCCCCCTGCACACGCTCACATATACCCGCCCACAAGGTCGCCACAATTACCCCCCCTTTGGGGCCCAACGTCCTCGTTGGCCACACTTCCGGCTGGGTCAGGCTCTGATACCATTTGTAACGACCCTCACCCTGGCCAGACACAATATTGTCCGCTTTTAGCTCACCCAGACCAGAGACTTCCCAGGTGATCACCCATCCTGGTACTATTCCAAGTTAAGCACGTTTAACTACAGAGTTCTGATGGGTTCAAGGCTATCACGGCTTTAAAACGCGTTGTGTCATAGAAGAGTGTTGAATCTACATATAGCACTTGCCCCATCCACACCTAGACGATGTATGATTGTGCATCTGTAACTCGTCCAATGTGGTAGCCTACTGGTGCCCCCTGCACACGCTCACATACACCCGCCCACAAGGTCGCCACATTATTGGACATTACCTAAAGACCTAATAGGTAGAACGTACAATTTTTTGACTAGAATTGTCCGTATTCGAGTTCCCATCCTCTAATTTGTTCAAGAGAGGTAGATCTACATATTTGTAGTCATTTTGACAAATCATGTGTTGTGTAAAAAGTAATTGTAAAAAAGAGAAATCCCATTTGGTAAGACTTATTAAACATTACTCAATGACCTAGTAGGTAAAATGTCTAACTTTTCGAATAGAATTGTCTGTATTCAAATCCCCATCATCTAATTTGTCGCAAATCATTTTTTGAATAAAAAATAATCGTAAAAAAAATCCCAATTAGTAAGGCCTATTGAACATTACCCGATAATCTATTAGTCAGAGATATTCGACTGCCCATCCTCTACTTTTTCCCCCGAAACAAAAAAAAAAAAAAAAAAAAGAAGAAGGGGGTAGGAGGTTGGTGAACCCCCCCCCCCCGTTAGTCTGCTTTGCTGACTCTAATTCCACTTCTCTATTTTCATCCTTTATGCACAACTTGTTCCGTCTCATTTACGTCTCGTGGACTCTTGTCCCTATCCCCCCACTACTTGCTGGCACATTTTCTACGTCTATCTATAATAAATTAATAGCATGTCCTCTGCTTTCTAAGCTTGAAGAATTTCTTCTCAGTATTGGTGACAGATTTGTGTCAAAAATATATTTGTGTAGTGAAATTTGTCATCACCTAATAATATTTAATTAATTAGTGATATTATATTATTAAAATAATTAAAATTTAAAATATTTCTCGAAATGTTGAAGATTTAAATATTTCAAATATATTCTACAAATATTTGTCAAGAGAAAAATAATAGGCCGTAATAATAATAAATAATTAAAAAAACAAAAAAAAAAAAAAAAAACAAATCTTTGGCGGACTACAAACCTTTTTCTAAAAAAAAAAAAAAAAAAAAAAAAAAAAAAAATTGGCTTGAATTCAAGTTTCTTTTCAACCTCTATAAGAAAGCCTAGATGTGTCAAAAGGTCAGTTTTTTATTCATTTTTTTATTAATTTTATTTAATTAAGAAATCTTACACGCATATGCTCGTGATGGCCAATTTATAAAGCTAACTTTCCAATGCATTGTGATGGATTTGGAGACTTCGAAAATTTAAAATTGCAATTAATTTCGGCTGTTTAGTGTTTAATTTAAGTGGAACTAGGAATATTATGAGTGAGAAAATTTAATAAGTGACAAATTATCTTGAATACAACCAACTAACCAAGTTTAAAAAGAAGGGAAAATTACATATAAATGGAGTCAAAGTTTCATATTTACTTAGAGACTGAGTCAAAGTTCCATATTTCTCTAAAATGGATTGCTGAGGTGGCACATGATTTTTTACTGTTTAAAAAATTATGGTGCCTAAAATGCCCTTCCCTAATAAAAAAAGTAGTACCTTCAGTTCAAAAAAGTAGTACCTTCAGTTCAAAAAAGTAGTACCTTCGGAGAAAAAGTAGTACCTTCGCGAGTGTTTAAAAAACATGGTACCTGGACGCCAAAAAGTAGTACCTTCAGTTCAAAAAAGTAGTACCTTCGAAGAAAAAGTAGTACCTTCGCGGAAGGGTATTTTAGGCATCACAATTTCTAAACAGTAAAAAACCATGTGCCACCTCAGCAATCCATTTTAGAGAAATATGGAACTTTGACTCAGCCTCTAAGTAAATATGGAACTTTAACTCCATTTATATGTAATTTTCCCTAAAAAGAATACTACACAATTAATTTTGTATTAGGACAAAAGTACCCTCAACAACTTTCTCATATTTTACCCTAACTTCCTCCACTGTCACCATCACTCTCACCATCAGCAACCCAATACACAGCCGCCGCCGCTCCACCACTGATGAGGTCAAAAGTCAATAAAGTGGTTCCTTTTTTTCTCCATGTAGATGTAGTGGCAAAATCCGTCATCTATTTTGGACTCTGAATTCAACTTCCATTGAGCTTGTGTCACAGTCCGCACAGTCCACTTGACTCGTACATAATTTTCTTGTCAAATAGTATCTATTAGTAACAGTCGGATAATTCTATTTCTTTATTTCATCACCATGTACAACTTGCAAGGTATCATTTTTATCTCGTGTATCTCCACATATTAACGTAAAATGCAACATATATATATTTATTAGATAATTGGGAAAACATCATGAATAAATAATAAATAACACTTTATAATGTTAAAAACTTTATCATCTAAAATAAAAAATAATAATAAACAAATAACAACTTCTATTCTAGTCAAATGTCTCTGCTCAATGAAAACAAATCGAGGGATTCATAATGGACTAAGAATTGCATGGCATTTTCCATAGTCAAGTCGCTATGCATTGTTTGTGACGGATTTAAAGACATGTATAACTCAAAATTGCAATTAATTTCGGCCGTTTAGTGTCTAATTTGAGTGGGAATTTAATGAATTGTTGTGAAGGTGGCATGAGTTCAACTTTCAAGTTCAGTTTTTGGTACGCAAGACCAACTAAGTACTAGAAAAATGTGGTACCTAAGACCAAGTGCTAGAAAAACAAGTTCAAATGTTTAAATATTGGCTTGCAGTGAGGTCACAAGCTTGGTTTGAACCTATGTGGATTCTATGTACTTGTAACGATTCGAAACCTTAACCGAGTCATGATTTGACCCGGAACTACCCAAGGGTAAAATGGTCTATTTGACCAATACCGCGTACTAAAGACCATAATTGTAACGATCCGAATCCGGGGTCCGAATCGTTTACCGGGTCCTTACCCGAACTCGATGTCATCTAAGGCATTACCGTCCTTTCCTAAGTCAGTGCATAAAATATACGTCATCTCAAGATTCATATCACTAACATCATAGAAAACTCACAAATACAGGTAGAATGGTAGTGGCGTCTAAGTCCATTGATACAAGTCATACGTCCATACTCCTCAAGTTTCCTAAAAATGTTAAGATAAAGGGTGAACTCAACAGCTCAGTAGGTAATGCCTAAAACACCGATTTTGGACTCCCTTGAGCCAACAACCAAAGAACAAGAAAAAGATGTCGAGATTATACACGGGGAATTATCAAAATCACAATCCACGTCATTCAATTTTAAAAAAATTATCATCACATAATCAGTCATAATCATAGGTGCTAAAATGCCATGAAATGCAATGCATTGCGTAACCGTTCCGAACTTGGTCTCACACCAACTCCAAATCCCCACCTACGCTAACTGACTTTACTGAGCTAGGATTGACACTTTTAATGTCAACTTTTTCACGCCCTACACCGGGCTGCGCCCACTCTAGGTCAAGTTAGCCCCTAGTCCGCGATACCCGGTTCGTTTCTAAATCCTTTCCTCACAATTCCCTTTCAATCACATTCCTTTACAAGAATAATTTCAACCTCACTTTTCCCAAACCATGCCCATGCCATGAATGGAATCATGGATGAATGAAATTGACAATGCACATGCTTAAATTTTATCAACTGAATCATACATACTCATCATCATCATCATCATGTGTGTATATATATATATATATATAAACTATAACCTCAAGAGAATAATTCAACACAAGGCATGCTCATTAAACAACTTTGTAGCTAAGCATATATATACACAATTAACATCATTTAGATCATATTTCGCCACACAAACATGTAAACATATAATCAACAATTAAATCTCAATATCCGTCATTTTAAGCATGCTTAGCAAGAAATCAATTACCGAACTCAACTAAAGTCAAAACGTGACGGTTTAGACATCCCTACCTCAAAAGTAGCCAAAATGCATCCCCGCCCGAAAAAGTCAACGCCGGTCAACGGCGGCGGAATGAAAAACTGTTCTGTGGTAACGTAGCCATCGACGAGGAGATTCTACTATTCCAAAGGCTCACCTCCAGAATCCGACTCCAAGTGGCCCAAAACCCCTCTGAAACCTTAAATCCAAAAATTTCAAAAATTCGTAAATAATCACCGCTCCTCCAAAACTTAAATCATTTGACTATGTGATAGAGAATGACGAGAGCAACGTTTTCCGTCAAGGAACCAAGATCAGAAACCCGATCGATCAGTCAAAAAATGGAGGAGAAATATGAAGCTTAAAGAAAAAGAAAAATAAAAATAAAATGAGAGGAAGAGAGACAGAGCTGCGGGAGAGCTGAAGCTTTCTGGCCAAAAAAAAAAAAAAAAGGCCATGAAATATATGTTATAAGTGTATGACATGCGGGGCCCACAAAAGAAAATATCTCACATTTACCTTTACTAAACACCTCACAACCACAAATTTCTAAACACTTAACCACATAATTATACATCACAAAATAATGTATGAAGTGTAACGGCCCCCCGAGAAATAATTTCCTTGCACAATAATACCGGTTACGGGTCCCGCCTGGGACCTCCAGGCCCGAAAAACTGAAAAATGCCAAAATGGCCAACAATGCATTTTTAAGAGTCCTAAACTAGAATAAATGCCCAAACTAACTCTTGGGACTCACCCGACACACCCGACGGTGTTCAACATGCAAAACGATAAAAGATGAAAATACCCTTGAAAAATCAGAAAATTTCAGAAAATGTAAAATGATAAAAATCAGAAATATTGCATTCTACCCTCCTAAAAAAAAAAAAAATTCGTTCTCGAAATCTACCCTCCTTAAATAAGGAGGCTTACAACCATAGATCTTCCCAAGAAACGCCTTATCAAACTACAGGACTATGAGTTCACTAATCTTATTACCTTTGACACAAGACGCCAATAGGCAATCACACACCACTGTCACTAAAACACAATATTCACTGCCCTACGATGGTACTCATCACTCACAACATCGTAACATAAAACTAGCTGGTACGTCCTACGCTATACTCGACTCAAAACGGGCATCACTTGTAATACCCCCTAATTTCGAAACACGGGTTGATCAAGTCCGCGCACAAAATCAAGGGATATCAAAACAATTTAAGTATTTAACAAGCACAGAATACAAAGAAGTATAATAAAGAATGAATAAACCGCTGAAGAAAACTAATAAATAAATATTACTTAATGATTCTCCAACAATTACAATTCAGAAATCTCATAACTCAAGGACCCCTTAAAACATTATCCAATAATCCAATACTATTTAAAAGTACACAAGATGAATAGACGAATGACAGTCTCCCAGCTGCGGATCCTCAGTTTCGAGACTGGAACCTCTAATAACCTGAAAAATAAATCGTGGGTTAAACCCTACGAGCAAGTTCACTCTACCAGGCCTCTGAAAACCAATAAGCAGATCATCTCTGATCAAAACCAAACCTAATAAAGTTTTAACTTTAATAAAGCACGATATACATGTCTATATATAATTATATATACTATACTAATCACATCCATTAATAGGTTTATTAAATTTTCATACCTATTAAATAATTATTAAAATAATATTCATACCTAGACCAATCTACCATTTCATTTTATAAAAACTCCTTTGACCTTAATCCCATCCTAGTCAATTGTCTAATCATTTAAACAACAAATTATAATAAAAGAAATACTCTATTTAATCCCAACCCGATAATGATTTAAATTGTTTAAATCACATATCCAAAATCCAAGTTTTGACAAATCATCCACGTCTTCCCCAATATTATTTTATTAATGTAAAATAATACACTAACCAGTAAGTACTAAACTATTCTCATTTAAGAATATCTAACCCTAATCCAATCCATACATACAACAACCATAGATGATATTTTAATCATCTAACACATAACAACGTAATTATGCTTTGGCAAATCAACCATGCCATTGTAAATATTTTTATTTATATATTGGCAATTCAACCATGCCTCCATAAGTATATTTATTTATACATTGGCAATTCAACCATGCCTCCGTGTATGTATATTTATACATTGGCAATTCAACCATGCCTCCACAGGTATATTTATTCATACATTTAATTAGCAATTCATCCATGCTTTCCATATATGTATTCTATTCATACAAATATTTAGGTAATATATTTAATCATTTGACAATTTATCCATGCCCACACTTTAACCATGAATTAACTTTAAAATTAACAATACGCTAAATCATACATAGCCATCACATGCATATTATACGCATATCATTAATTTAACAACCAGCCTATTAAGATATGCCAAATAAGAATGATAATATTAATCATCTTAAATGATTTATATATATATATACCTACACATATGTTATTTAATGTATATATGTGTTTAACACCTTCTTTAATAATCCTTGATTATTTAAAATCAATATACATACATACATACATACATACATATATATATATATATATATATATATATTCATCCTTCCATACAACTCATAGACAAATTAAACTATATATACCCATATATAAATAATTATATATATATATATATATATATATATATATATATATATATACACTTCCTTCCATAACAAATTATTAATTTATTATATTTACACAAATTAGTGCAACTAAATATGTCAGAAATAGTTTCCTTTAAATACTCCATATTGGTTTAAATAGTTTTCCGACACTTTCTCACTAAAACATAAATATCTCCTAGTAGGATGGGAATCTGATAATGAAATTGGTACCATTGGAAAGAAGACGAAAAATCCTTGAATTTGAGCTCAAGAATGACCCAATTTCGATTTAAAATGACTAAGTTATGACCGTTTTAATTTCTAGTGTCGAATTAGGCCAACATAGTTTCCCACGCGCGCCCACGTGCTTACTATGCACTTGCACGCGCTGGATTCAAGCCTCCTTGTGTGCTGGTATTGGCTAAGCTCTTTCAGCTACCGTGAGCTCACCACACTGAATCCATCACTTCCTTTATGCCGCATCCAATGGTCATAAATGAGTGCGCAAATGAACACGCTCACACTAGATTATTTTCTATTAACTATAATAGATCTAAGGTCCAGATCAGCGAGTGCACCATCTTCTCATGGTCTGCAATACACCAAATAATCCCATAGTTGACCAGACCACTTCTATGGTCCAGATACACATGCGCACCAAAGTTTTATGCGCCGCGATGCACTATATTAATTCACATAAGTTTAATTAATCAAATGGCCCTAATTGGCGTATACACCCTATTATCCTACACCGCGCCGCACTGGATCAATTCTTTATTGTGCCGCCGCTCCACATGCGCCAGCTACCTAGTATATATATATAAAATTATTTTCCTAACAAATAATAGGAAAATAAATCCTAATAAATTCCTAAAAATATCAGAAAAATTCCAGAAAATTACAGAACAATTCTAGGAAATAAAGAAACCATAATTAACTCTCTTGGGTCACAAATCCACCTATAGATTGATTTTAAAATATACATAACACCTATATATATCAATTAAAATCCAATAATCTAAAAATCAAATATAATAGTTTATACTTTTTAATTATTCCGATCTAACCATAATTTTTAAACAAATAAATTTAATTAAAGCCTTGATACTCAAGGTGAAATCCTTATGAGTTCTAAGAGGAAAGTTAGAGAAAACTCGCCTGCAGGTTTCGAAACGAAACCGACGCTTTAAGCTTTAATTATCTCTTCCAATTCCGACGTCCTCCTTTTCAGATCCGACCTCCTCCTTGTCAGCCCTTCTTCTTCCTCTCTCTCTGTCTGTTTTATTTTTCTAACGTGTAAAACCTTTAACCCTAAAGTTTTATGTGTATTTTTATACACCTTAAATTCCAAATCCTATTCCAACTAGTATTATGAATTAAAATAATAACCTTTAAATAATTTATATCTATAAACATATATTATATATAAATATATATTCCTTCCATAATTAACTCATTAGTTAATTAAATCATATATACTTATAAATATCAATAAATATATATCTATATATATATCTTTCCATAACAATTATTAATTAATTATATTTATATATAATTATATATATATATATATATATATAAATATAATTGATACAAAAGTGATCATTTAAATAATTAAATAACCACGGACCTTCATTAATTAACCCAATAAGGTTTCATACAAGCCCAAGACCACATCTTTTGGTCCAACTTTCCTTAAGCCCAATCCAATTAATTTAAATAAATAAGATAATTAATTAAATACAGAAATTAAAATAACTAATTACATGAAGTACATAAACAAACAAGAATTTACAACTAAGTCATATAATACCAATAAAATCAACACACCAATAATTCAATCAATAATCAACCACACAAACAATCAATCATCATACATAATCACGAAATATAACTTAATTAAAATAAGATAATTAATCTAGCACTCAATAAAATAAAATAAATCATTGAAAAATAAAATAAAATAATTAATCCTAATTAATAAATCTTTTAAAATTATCAGGGTATTACATTCTTCCCCCCTAACAAACGGAATTCTGTCCTCGGAATTCACAAATCCATGAAATAAAAACTTTGATTATTTAATTTCAAATTTCATTATTCCTTTTATCCGTGTGGAAATTAACCCATCCATACATATTCATTATTAGCAGACACATCACGTAATTAGCTAATTCCATATTTATATAATTGATAAATATAAGTACACACTAGAGACTCTCACTGGACTAAAGCAGTTTCAACCGGATAGTGGGTAGCTCATGTAAAACGCACACAAAGGTGGTTATGAGTCCTCCTTCTACCAGAGCCCACACATCCTTAAACCCAGCTACCCATCTCAATCGGCAATATACGCCTCCATCCTAACCACTGATCCTGAGACTCAAGCTTATATCATGGCCCATATATGTGTGTGTGTATGTATATATATATATATATATATAATCCATTATATCCACATAAAAGTAAACTATCCAACCATATTATTTCAATGGCATACCATCCAACTATTCCGTTGACCTGACACGAATAAGTAGGACTTAACGCTATGGTTAATCCGTTCCCTTATAAATATATAGGTAGGACTTAACTTCTTTGATTAATCCGTCCCTGAAATGCCACCGTCCCATACCGGTGTATTAAACCATACAATCCATAAATAAATAGGTAGGACTTAACTATTCCATTAATCCGTCCCTAAAATACCTCCATATTATTTTATTGGTGCATAAATCCATAAAACCCATACTTTAAAATTAGGGGAAGACTCAACGATTTACCAATACCTTCTAAATCGATGTCTTACCATTTTCCTAATAAGACTCAATGATTTACCATTAGGACACACTGACGGACCGAATATAGAATACAATGAATCCTAAACTTAAGCTCTAAGTAACAGAGTACACAACGCGGAAGTCACACAACGAAAGACACCCTAGGGACACTTGAACCTGGAGTGCTCTGATACCAACTATAATACCCCCTAATTTCGAAACACGGGTTGATCAAGTCCGCGCACAAAATCAAGGGATATCAAAACAATTTAAGTATTTAACAAGCACAGAATACAAAGAAGAATAATAAAGAATGAATAAACCGCTGAAGAAAACTAATAAATAAATATTACTTAATGATTCTCCAACAATTACAATTCGGAAATCCCATAACTCAAGGACCCCTTAAAACATTATCCAATAATCCAATACTATTTAAAAGTACACAAGATGAATAGACGAATGACAGTCTCCCAGCTGCGGATCCTCAGCTTCGAGACTGGAACCTCTAATAACCTGAAAAATAAATCGTGGGTTAAACCCTACGAGCAAGTTCACTCTACCAGGCCTCTGAAAACCAATAAGCAGATCATCTCTGATCAAAACCAAACCTAATAAAGTTTTAACTTTAATAAAGCACGATATACATGTCTATATATAATTATATATACTATACTAATCACATCCATTAATAGGTTTATTAAATTTTCATACCTATTAAATAATTATTAAAATAATATTCATACCTAGACCAATCTACCATTTCATTTTATAAAAACTCCTTTGACCTTAATCCCATCCTAGTCAATTGTCTAATCATTTAAACAACAAATTATAATAAAAGAAATACTCTATTTAATCCCAACCCGATAATGATTTAAATTGTTTAAATCACATATCCAAAATCCAAGTTTTGACAAATCATCCACGTCTTCCCCAATATTATTTTATTAATGTAAAATAATACACTAACCAGTAAGTACTAAACTATTCTCATTTAAGAATATCTAACCCTAATCCAATCCATACATACAACAACCATAGATGATATTTTAATCATCTAACACATAACAACGTAATTATGCTTTGGCAAATCAACCATGCCATTGTAAATATTTTTATTTATATATTGGCAATTCAACCATGCCTCCATAAGTATATTTATTTATACATTGGCAATTCAACCATGCCTCCGTGTATGTATATTTATACATTGGCAATTCAACCATGCCTCCACAGGTATATTTATTCATACATTTAATTAGCAATTCATCCATGCTTTCCATATATGTATTCTATTCATACAAATATTTAGGTAATATATTTAATCATTTGACAATTTATCCATGCCCACACTTTAACCATGAATTAACTTTAAAATTAACAATACGCTAAATCATACATAGCCATCACATGCATATTATACGCATATCATTAATTTAACAACCAGCCTATTAAGATATGCCAAATAAGAATGATAATATTAATCATCTTAAATGATTTATATATATATATACCTACACATATGTTATTTAATGTATATATGTGTTTAACACCTTCTTTAATAATCCTTGATTATTTAAAATCAATATACATACATACATACATACATACATATATATATATATATATATATATATATATTCATCCTTCCATACAACTCATAGACAAATTAAACTATATATACCCATATATAAATAATTATATATATATATATATATATATATATATATATATATATATATACACTTCCTTCCATAACAAATTATTAATTTATTATATTTACACAAATTAGTGCAACTAAATATGTCAGAAATAGTTTCCTTTAAATACTCCATATTGGTTTAAATAGTTTTCCGACACTTTCTCACTAAAACATAAATATCTCCTAGTAGGATGGGAATCTGATAATGAAATTGGTACCATTGGAAAGAAGACGAAAAATCCTTGAATTTGAGCTCAAGAATGACCCAATTTCGATTTAAAATGACTAAGTTATGACCGTTTTAATTTCTAGTGTCGAATTAGGCCAACATAGTTTCCCACGCGCGCCCACGTGCTTACTATGCACTTGCACGCGCTGGATTCAAGCCTCCTTGTGTGCTGGTATTGGCTAAGCTCTTTCAGCTACCGTGAGCTCACCACACTGAATCCATCACTTCCTTTATGCCGCATCCAATGGTCATAAATGAGTGCGCAAATGAACACGCTCACACTAGATTATTTTCTATTAACTATAATAGATCTAAGGTCCAGATCAGCGAGTGCACCATCTTCTCATGGTCTGCAATACACCAAATAATCCCATAGTTGACCAGACCACTTCTATGGTCCAGATACACATGCGCACCAAAGTTTTATGCGCCGCGATGCACCATATTAATTCACATAAGTTTAATTAATCAAATGGCCCTAATTGGCGTATACACCCTATTATCCTACACCGCGCCGCACTGGATCAATTCTTTATTGTGCCGCCGCTCCACATGCGCCAGCTACCTAGTATATATATATATAATTATTTTCCTAACAAATAATAGGAAAATAAATCCTAATAAATTCCTAAAAATATCAGAAAAATTCCAGAAAATTACAGAACAATTCTAGGAAATAAAGAAACCATAATTAACTCTCTTGGGTCACAAATCCACCTATAGATTGATTTTAAAATATACATAACACCTATATATATCAATTAAAATCCAATAATCTAAAAATCAAATATAATAGTTTATACTTTTTAATTATTCCGATCTAACCATAATTTTTAAACAAATAAATTTAATTAAAGCCTTGATACTCAAGGTGAAATCCTTATGAGTTCTAAGAGGAAAGTTAGAGAAAACTCGCCTGCAGGTTTCGAAACGAAACCGACGCTTTAAGCTTTAATTATCTCTTCCAATTCCGACGTCCTCCTTTTCAGATCCGACCTCCTCCTTGTCAGCCCTTCTTCTTCCTCTCTCTCTGTCTGTTTTATTTTTCTAACGTGTAAAACCTTTAACCCTAAAGTTTTATGTGTATTTTTATACACCTTAAATTCCAAATCCTATTCCAACTAGTATTATGAATTAAAATAATAACCTTTAAATAATTTATATCTATAAACATATATTATATATAAATATATATTCCTTCCATAATTAACTCATTAGTTAATTAAATCATATATACTTATAAATATCAATAAATATATATCTATATATATATCTTTCCATAACAATTATTAATTAATTATATTTATATATAATTATATATATATATATATATATATAAATATAATTGATACAAAAGTGATCATTTAAATAATTAAATAACCACGGACCTTCATTAATTAACCCAATAAGGTTTCATACAAGCCCAAGACCACATCTTTTGGTCCAACTTTCCTTAAGCCCAATCCAATTAATTTAAATAAATAAGATAATTAATTAAATACAGAAATTAAAATAACTAATTACATGAAGTACATAAACAAACAAGAATTTACAACTAAGTCATATAATACCAATAAAATCAACACACCAATAATTCAATCAATAATCAACCACACAAACAATCAATCATCATACATAATCACGAAATATAACTTAATTAAAATAAGATAATTAATCTAGCACTCAATAAAATAAAATAAATCATTGAAAAATAAAATAAAATAATTAATCCTAATTAATAAATCTTTTAAAATTATCAGGGTATTACATCGGTCCACTCTACAATGCTATGCAATGCTTCGAAGCCTGAAAGAAGAACAGTCACAAGACCCCTGAACATGACAACATCCGATCTCAACTCATCTCTTAAAGGATACACAAAACCCCAGACAAGGAACCCCGTCTATCTCACAACCAGGCTCAAACTCAAATCTACAAATCCCAGTCAGACCAAATACTTGTTATCTAACACATAACTACCCCGTCACATATCGGTATAAGCGACTACCAGCCGCACCATTCGATAATCATCATATTAAACAACTTCAAGATGACTAAACAACATATCTCCTAACGACTACATAAACATGAGTCACCAAATCAGTAAAGCGCACTATCATGTACCCAAGATTCAAATCCTCAAAATAAGATGTTTAATAATCAATTATCGTACCACAAACCCCTTTATCGGACACTTGGTCCTACCCAACACACCTCGTCACCCGAGACAAACCACCCGAATTCACACTGTCACACCGACACAACGTACAATACCATGCTCTCACTATCCCTGACAATTCAAAACAATCATTGACTTTTTACCCGACATCGTGCTAAAGAGGGACTGAATCGGGAGAAATGGTTGGCCAGGCCATTCTCATCATTGGTCCGTCTCAACATAGACGTCGTTCCTGTCCTTAGGTCTTAACCTCAAACACAATCTCACACAGTCCACAAGACGACCATGAGATCCACTCACTATCAATCTATCACTTTACGAAACCTCAACAATTGTACAGTCATATACCTACTCTAAGAATCCTTATCATGCCTCAATCATACAATTATAACAAGCTAAAAGCAATACGGCACCAAATACCATAATCATCGACTAGCATATGAGCTCTTTGATCTCCCTATAACATCCATACCAGGTAGACAACTCGATAACATCATTTAATTTAATTCTTACCTCGTCAAAATACACAATACGACTATCTCATGCCTGGATCTCGAAATCAGAGTCAATCACTACTATTACTCCTTAAAGGAATCATACATTCACATTTCAAATCATAAAATCCTGAGGCGATACCGACACTAGTCCTCAAAACACTGCTCAAATCAATCGTCTATAAAAACACCTAAGTACATTACTCATATTACATCACCAATTATCCGTAAACTTACAGTTCACAACACATCCCCTAGTCATCACCGCTAGTACCAAACACTGGAATCACACAATCCCTATTTGGTAACTCATGCCTCACACCACCGGTTGAAACCACTCTCAAAATAAACACCACCAAAACGAAAGACCCCACCTCCCTCCATGGGAGTGAGTTGACCCATACAACCAAACATTTATCTGTGAACTCTAACAGCGTAACAAACCACACATAGGTCCGTCCATCCGCAGAAGCGCACAACTCTTAAATGGAGAACAAGACTTACGACAAATGATGTCCTTGTTAGGACTAGAACAAACGGAAAGGGTAACGAACCCCGCTCTGTCCAGAGACTGACAACTCGTACCTGAATGTACTTGACACCCTGTTACACACTACTCACCAATCGTCCAACCGTGGACACCCAATCTCACCAGAGATGAAATAAACTCCTTGCGCACAAGGAGGAGAATTAATCGGATACCCGTACGGAACTACGAACTCAAACCTAGGCGATCTCACCACTAACGGACCGTCATACATTATCAAAACCGAAACCTCGCATACGCTACATCACAATACCCATGCTAGCCAACACCAATCAGATTAATACCACCCATTCGTCGAGTACTAAAGTATATCCCATAATACGACCAATTAGACAAGAGCATCAACGTTCACGACATACCAACACTAGAAATAATCATAGCCCTTCGGACACCACATCCTGCTCCATCTTGAACCCATCACTCCCAAATAATAATCTCTATGCTATAAAATGACACTTAACCACCCATTCTATCTCTACCTTTCGAGGCGATATTGCCTCGAACACCGTATACAACTGGCTCGCGACCTTAGTCACAGCATCCCACTACTCGTCAAAATAAAAAAAAAGTGTCTATATAGCAACATCCCCCTCACTGGCTCTAGAGACTAAACCGTCCACAATCGCCTCAACTAGTGCATAATCACATCACCAACTTGACAACACACAACAAACAACTCACAATCTCTAAACCACACTCGGATCATACCTTAAACCATTATGTTCATCAGTGCAAAACATCCCACCATTACGCCTCTACTACCATTATCCTCGAATGACAACTCGAACTTACGTCCCGCCAACTCAACAAGCTACCACCAAATGATCTCCCCTTAAGTAGGATGACACAATCACAACAACCACTACTTACTACTAGAAAAGAAGTTCTAAATGGCAATGCCATGCCGACAAATCCCAAAGGAAAAATAAGCACAAAAACTAGAATGCTCAACACCCAACTATCTTCTCAAAACCATTTACAACACAATCAGTCACCAACACTCAACCGGTTACTTGAACCACTCATTCCGAGGCAATCTACGAGTCTAATTAAAGAAACCTCACACTCTAGGTTCAACATCATTACTTTTCCTCTTCACCATTTCTCAGAACACCCTTGGCCCAGACAAAAGTCAAATGGGTTTACCAACTAAACCTACGGGATCACCCTCAACCCAATCATTTCAATCGACAGTCTATCTCTTTGGATCCTCAAACAACAAGTACCACCTCCTGATACTCCAAACGCAATTTGAAATATCACCCCTATCCACAGCTCTCAAATTCTAGAACACAGTCCATTTGATAACACAGTACCTACCATCTATCACTTCATCCGCAACCAACCAAGCACCTCAATGACCCCGTACTACCTGCCTTATCGTGCAATCCTGCATTACACAGCTAAAACTGATTACTATACACCACATCGAGACTCTCCCGTCAACCTTGCCAACCCCTAACCCCGCTCGTCGACCGAGCCTTGCAATCGACTCACTGAGAGTCAATTATTCGCAACACACTCCTATAGCTCTCTGAAATGGGGATCATTCCTCGACAAACCAGTCCCTAAAATAGACTTTTACAACCCACGAATTGAATCAAATTAAACGGTCGGTCACCCAACACTGGCATGATTCCAGTCAATGCCTACGTCACCTTAGACTCACAGAGTCTAACAAGTCCTCTTAACAGTCGTAATCATCATGCTTCTTTGGACCGTACCAGAATACCCGAAATACAAATCTACAACCCATAAGCTACACTTGTGACTCGAGCAACCTCTATCATACCTACCACAAATCGGTCTGAAAAGAATCTCTGCACCAACCGTGACCCAAGTCACAAACACTAACCCCCTAAGGTAACGTATTTCTCCCACAAAACCCTCACTCCATACACCTGACCTCCACGGTCACAAGAACATACACCGATGCATAAAACTCACACAAAACATAAACACCATGCTATGAAATACGAGCCCGTTCAAAAGTCATGCTCTAAATACCGCACAAAATGCACCAAGAAGATCAGGATGACCCCACATTGAATAGCTCAATCTACAAGCTAGAAGCCCAAGCTGAGTTTTATAAGAACCGGCACCCAAATAACCCTGGAGCAACTGAGCTCCTTGCTTACGTAGGTCAAAACCCACACCACCATTCATGTCGCAACAAATACTCTAACATGTCGGCAACCATCCCATCCTCAACTGTATATACACACATAAACATATATATAATAACCGTACCCCATAGCATGATATAATCGTGTCTCTTTATTTAAAATTCAATGTTACACCTTCTTTCTAGTTATCATCCTTTCATATATAAAACATATTGGCATAAACCATGCCCGACTACCCGTCACATTATCATAAAAAAAAACTGCACAACCCATGCCTACCACTTGCCACTGTTATGTATCTCATACTTGCCATTTTATTACAATTAACATGCTTTCAATTATTATCACATAAATATTCCGCATACATGGCCATTTAACACATATTTTAACATTTAAACACATAAGGATGAGAACACTTAGCAAATAAGTATGCCCTTTTTTTTTTTTTTTTTTTTTAAACCGTAAACACATAAGCAATTAAGCAAGTAAGTATGCTTCTCAGGTAACAAACACTTTTTAACATATAACCATATAAACAATGCAATCCACCTTCCACACAACCCTAGGTAGGCCTCTACCCGTCGCCTTACAAGTTTTCGAACCATTGCTCTGATACCAAATTTATAACGACCCAAACACGGGGTTCGAATCGTTTACAAGGTCCTCACCCGAACCTGAGGTCATATAAGGCAACACCGTTCTTTTTTATGTTAGTGCATAAAATATACGTCATCTCAAGACTCATATCACTAGCATCACAGAAAACTCATAAATGCAGGTAGAATGGCAGCGACGTCTAAGTCCATTGATACAATTTGTACGTCCATACTCCTTAAGTTTCCTGAAAATGTTAAGATAAGGGGTGAGCTCAACAGCTAAGTAGGTAATGCCTAAAACACCGGTTTTGGACTCCCTTGAGCCAACAACCAAAGAACGAGAAAAAGATGTCAAGATCATACACGGGGAATTATCAAAATCACAATCCACATCATTCAATTTAAAAAAAAATATCATCACATAATCAGTCATAATCATAGGTGCCAAAATGCCATGAAATGCAATGCATTGCGTAACCGTCCCGAGCTTGATCTCACACTAACCCCAAATCCCCACCTACGTTAACTGACTTTATCGAGCTGGGATTGACACTTTTAATGTCAACTTTTTCACACCCTACACCGGGCCGCGCCCACTCTAGGTCAAGTTAGTCCCAGGTCCGCGATACCCGATTCATTTCTAAATCATTTCCTCACAATTCTTTTTCAATCACATTCCTTTACAAGAATCATTTCAACCTCACTTTTCCCAAACCATGCCCATGCCATGAATGGAATCATGCATGAATGAAATTGACAATACACATGCTTGCATTTTATCAACTGAATCATACATACTCATCATCATTATCATCATGTATATATATATATATATATATATATGTATATAACTTCAAGAGAATAATTCAACACAAGGCATGCTCATTAAACAACTTTGCAACTAAGCACATATATATACATAATTAACATCATTTAGATCATGTTTCGTCACATAAACATGTAAACATATAATTAACAATTAAATCCCGATATTTGTCATTTTAAGCATGCTTAGCAAGAAATCAACTACCGAACTCGACTAAAGTCAAAACGTGATGGTTTAGATATCCCTACCTCAAAAGTAGCCAAAATACATTCCCGGCCAAAAAAGTCAACGGCGGCGGAACGAAAAACTGTTTTGTGGGAACATAGTCGTCGACGAGGAGATTCTACTATTCCAAAGGCTCAGCTCCGGAATTCGACTCTAAATGGCCCAAAACCCCCTCCGAAGCCTTAGATCCAAAAATTTTAAAAATTTGTAAAATAATCACCGCTCCTCCAAAAATTAAATCCTTTGAGTATGTGATAGAGAACGACGAGAAGAACGTTTTCTGTCAAGGAACCAAGACCGGAAACTTAATTGATCGGTTGAAAAATGGAGGAGAAATATGAAGCTCAAAGAAAAATAAAAATAAAATCAGAGGAAGAAAAAGAGAGCTGCAGGAGAGCTGAAGCTTTCTGGCCAAAAAAAAAAAAAGGCCATGTGATATATGTTATAAGTGTATGACATGTGGGGCCCACCAAAGAAAATATCTCCCATTTACCTTTACTAAACACCTTACAACCACAAATTTTCAAACACTTAACCACATAATTATACATCATAAATGATAAGTGCTTAAATGTTGTACATTTCAACACCTAAACTAGGGTATTTTAATCATTACACCTATCTTATTTTCATATTTTAGTTCTAATTTATGTTTTTGTCAATTTCAGGTCAATAAGGTTTAAACGGACTAATTTTGGTTCACTAAAGCTTTTTTGGAGTCAAGCAAAGACATTCGGAAAAAGTTCAGAAAATGACAAAAAGAAGTCGCAACCCATTGCTCGGATAATGTGCTTATTCTTCAAAAAGAGGTCAATTCTACCTTTGTCGGCCTTTGATGATGTTTTCAGATGAAGAAGCAAACCAATTATCCCAGGGCCAAAATAGAGCTAAAATGGAGCTTAAAGGAGATTTCCAAAACCTGGGGATCGATCCCCCACTATTCACAGAACTAAAAATGCCCTTGGGGGATTGTTCCCCAAGGCTTTGGGATCAATTCCCCAGGCCCTGGCAGCATTACGAAATTTTGTTTTTTGGGCTTATTTGTTTGTAACTTATGGGCTTTAATAATGTTTATTACTTAAGGGAAACAAGCCCATTATTTTTAGGGTTAATTTTTCATTAGTTTTGAGAGAGTTTTATTTATTTATTTATTTTATTAAGAAGTTTTATATTCTGTACCGTGATATTTTATATTCTCTCTGGAAAAAGACGCGAAGGAGGAGAAACGAAGAACGGGCTAGGGTTTGGAAGAAAAGTTCAGAGATGATGAATTCAAGGATGGAGATTGTTCTATCTTCAACTCCATCAACCATGAGTGGCTGATTCTTCTACTTAGGGTTGGATAAACCCTAAGCATGTAACCTATTCTCTCTCTCTTTTCATACTTTTTTGGGATTTAACATGTAATTATTATATAGGTTTATATGAATCAATTCTTCCAATTGTTTATTTATATTAATCATGTGTTGTCTTATGTGTGGTTGATGAATAAACAAGCTTTACACCTGAATTCTTTATAAATTGATTCTTGTGATATCTATGCATGGTGATAATTAGTTGTAGTTGTGAATCAATTTGATGAAAAATTACTTCTATTTGATGGATGGCACTACATGTTTAGGTTAATTTATTGTCTAATTAGTTTTAATTTTATGTTTAATTAGTTTAATTCAAGTTTAATTAATTTAATTGCAATTTAATTATTAAGTAAGTAGACCATCCATACTTATATTTAAATTCCATACTTTTTGCCACAATTGCATTATCCTCTAGATTGATGTAGGCTAGAATTGTAACTTGAATTGATGGACCATTCTTTTGATAGGTGAATTGCATTACACTTAGTTTATTTGTCATTAGGTAGGCAATTCAAGCTTGAAATTGATGCTTCATACTTTTCTTTGCAAGTATTAGCTACATTAGAATTACATTTAATTATTTCCCCAATTAGTTGAAAGTTAGTGAGTTAGGAAATGTACTTAGTGGTGAATCCTACACCCTAAGTCTCTTTTCAATCTCTTAAACTCTATTTCTTTATTGCAATCATTTAATTTAAAATTAGCTTTAATCACAAACAAAACCCTTTTTAGGAATCACATGAGTACTAAAGTAGAATTCAATTCTGAAAAACCTATAATTGTTTAGATCTCTTAGGATGATCCCTGCTCACTTCATACTCTATAGTATAAGTGTTTATTGGTTTTATAAATTTTAAAATATGGTGCCCACTTGACATTATTTCTAAACCTAAAATGTTGTGCATTATTTTGTGCACACGCTCGTTCGCACCAACAAAATAATGTATGAAGGGTAACGGCCCCCTGAGAAATAATTTTCGTGCACAATAATGCCGGTTACGGGTCCCTCAAAAAATCAGAAAATTCTAGAAAATTTAAAATGATAAAAATCGGAAAGATTACAATAATAATGCCAAAAAACTCATTACTCATCGATTTGGTTCACTTGTGGTTGAAGAAATCAACTTAATCTTTAAATCGGTCTAATTAGGGTTATAGGGATAATATGGTCATTTTGGACCGTGCAATGCATCGGAAGCCTTATAACTGCCTTCTAAGTCATAAATGGTCATTTGGAAACGCTTAAAATTGAAAGAAAACAATTCGGTTCAAAGTTGTCCGTTTTAGGGTTAAAAAGGGTAAAAATAACATATCCATTCAACGCGTAACCGAACGCGGTCATTGGGTCTCACACATCCTAAAGGTCGTGTAGAACCCATACAAAGAGGCTAAAAAAGATTGGAAGAGTCCAAAAAAAAATAGTGTGTGAAGTCCAATTAACGAGCATTCGTCTGCCCCTCACGAGCACTTGTGAGACATGCCAGATGTAATGTTTCTGATTTTTCGCCATTTTCCATTTTCTAAAATTTTTTGTTTTTGTAAGGGCATTTTTGTCTTTTTTCGTTTTGCGTACCGGATGCCGTGAGGTGTGCCAAGTGTGTCCGAGAGTTAGTTGGGGCATTTCATTGAATTTAGGAATCTTGAAAATACACCGGTTACCATTTAAGCATTTCTCCGTTTTTCGGGCCCGACGGTTCCGGGTGGGCCCCGCTATTAGGATTTTGGTGTACGGGAGTTGTGTCATAGGTCCATTACATATCATGCATATATATTTTGTGCATAGTTGTATTATTGTGGGTTAAAATGAGTGGTTGAAAATTATTTACATACACATTTAAATAAAGAAAAAATGTGGGATATTTTAACTTAGTAGTGGGGCCCACTCCCCACTCACATTTTTTTTTTTTGTATAGCCTCATTCTCTTCTTCTCTCTCCCGGCCAAGTTCTCTCTCTCTATATATATATTTTTTCTTTTTTTTTCATCGCTTTCAAGCTTTGATTATGATCAAGCCTTTGGAAATTTGATGGCACATCCTTAGGCAAAGAATTTTGTTCTATAATACACACATCACACAATATGAGAGGTTCATTGACTCGTGTGCGTGATGATTATATAGATAGTTGAATATATATATAATATAGAGAGTGATAGGAGATAGATGGTGGGTAATTTGAAATTTTCAATTAATTCAATGCATGACATCAAAGTACTGCAATTTAATTATTAAGTGGGCTGGATCAATGATGACATCTCCTGCAAAAAGATTGTGTGCCATTAGTACACTTTATCTTGTAATTGCATTAAAACTCCCCCCTACTTAGGTTAGAAATTATCACAATTTAGCAAAGGCAGTTCCATTTCATTTTATTTGAAAGAATGTTTTTGCATTGCCCTGTGTAACTTTAATATATATTTAAATCCTTTAACATGTCTTCATGTGTAATTTTTAGAAATAAAAAAAATTAATACATGCTTCAATTTTAATTATTAAAGTGACATATTTAATAGTTACATGAAGTCTAAACTCGAGATCTTTAATTTTGACATTATGTTAATCACCATTAGCGCTAAAAGATTAAGTTGTAGGACATGGTGCAACTTTAGTATTTAATAATATTTAAATTATTAAACATAATTAAAAGTAACAGAATTCAATTAAGCTTGTACTTAGATTATAAGACTATATCACAAACCTACAATGCTATGGTCCACTACATAATAACTGGCTAGCTATAAATTTTGTTGACAGACATTTGCCACATTGGTATATAGTTAATAATTCAATACTATTAGATGTATTAAAGTTTGAGATCCCTCACACATCCAACAGTAATTTCACCATTGATGACTGCTTTTGCTTGCCCTATCCAGCATTGGGATTTTGAATTTAGGGCATAAAATTAGGAATTTTGGAACTTTTCTTCTCTTTTGAGGTAAGGGTATTCTAATTCAAGATTTCTTTGATTTTGGTGAATTTTTCCCCTTTTATTTGAGTAAAACATGCTTAATTTAATTGTTTTGCCTATGTCTTTGAGGGTTTTGTATTTAATCATGTTCTATATGACTAAATATTGAATTTACTTGTTTCTTGGAATGATATGAAGAAGCATGCTTGATTGAAAGTTTATTGTTGCATTCTATGTGTATAAATTGCTGAAATGTTATGTTCCTCAAAACATGAAATGTATCCACTATGTTCAATGAATTAGATTTGTACAAAAGGGCATATTGTGATTAATTTCATATGATGGGAAATTATATACATTAGTATGATTGTATTAAGCATGATGCATTTTATGCATTCCATTGGAAAAGAAAAGGGAAAAATGTTTTGAAAAGTAAAAATGAGAACTTGTTTTTAGGTAATGATTTTGAAAAGTACTTGCAAAAACCGGATGCCTAAGAGGCGCCTAGTGGTCTGTGGTGTTAGTGCGGTTTAGAGGGGACTAGGGAGAGACCCTAGCGTGGTTGAGCTAACTAGGCCAGATACGACGCCTTGGAGGTGCCTTGTGGTTGTGGATGGTTAGTCAATCCGCCTTTTGTGATGCCTTAGAGGTGCCTTGGGTCGGATCACATTAATGGTTTGGATGGTGAAACGGGATTGTTTCGGAAAGAAAATGGGGAGTGACATTACATGCCGTTGCATTCCATATCATGGTATGGCTTGATTAGGATTTTGATGTGTTGTTGTTGTTATGTTTTCCCTTCCGAATATGCATGACCCCTTTCTCCTTCGTATATGCTTTGTATGGATTCACGGGGTCATGAGAAGTATGTTTTAGACAATTCCTATTGAACATTTTGCTCACCCCATTATTTAACATTTTTCAAGTTCGGGAAAAGAAGTGGCGGGCGACTATCCACCGCAAACCTAGGCAGAATTTGGACTATCATTTTGCTATCTTTTGCATAGAAGTTAGAAACTTGTACTCTTGTAATTAACCAAATGTAATTTTGTACATGGTTGTAAAGGGTGATCTTGTAGGAATATGTATGACTCATGAATTGTAAATTTTATGAATTTCGTTTCCTTGTTTAAGACTATGAAGAATTTTGTATGAATCATATACTATGATGCAATTGAGTGTGGAAGGATCGTAAACAATGATTTCAGTTATGTTTGGAAGGGAATGAGTCATTTCTTTTAGTTCTATAGGAAGCTTTTGCACATTTTCAAATTGTAGCAAACCAGTAGCAGGTTCACAGGTTTGAGGGCATTTCGTTTTGGTCGACCGATCCTTTTGATAGCCTCGGGACTTTCCATTTCGGCCGACCGAAATGGACATTTCGGTCGACCTATTCAGGAGTTGCTTCAGAGGCCATTTCGGTCGACCAAAATGGAACTGTTTTGTGTACCTTTCTCCCTTCATCGGTTCATTTAAACCCCGAGCCTTAGAAAGTTGTTAAGAGCCTTTTTGAAGCTTAATTAGGATGCAAATATGATGTATGAACACTAGTTATGATGTGGATTTGACTTAGGTGACTTCGGGTTCGGGTAGTGACCCGGTTAGCAGTTCGGACTTATAGGTTCGGGTCGTTACACCAGATACCCCACGCGCACGTTGTAGCATGCCCCCTATGCCGGACGATTGCTCGTCCTTCTTGGTCGAGCGCTTAACCCTACCGAGAAATGGGGTTTCATGTCCCCGAAACCTATTTTTGTCGCGCAATTTGGTCGTTTTGACCTTCAATACCCTGTCCTAACTCATAACAAGTATAAATGACCTTTCATTTGCTTTGAACATTGATATAGACATCATATTGATAATTAAACATTCAAATCGTTCCAAGATAGCAACTTTGCTAATACATACATTGATAGTCATTACGAAGTTCAAATTTACATCAAAATAATACCAAAAGAATATGATTACAAGTTCGGGCCTTGACGCTTCAAATTACAATGCTTATACAAAAATAGCTAAGACTAAGCATTGAATACAAAAAAGTTTACAAAATGCAACCATTGACCCTGACTAAGCTTGTGAGGGTCCTTTTTCAATTACTTTCTTACCATGACTTGAAAATGGTAATAAAGGGGTGAACACAATGGCTCAATAGGAGGTACCTAAAATGCACTTCTTAATGATCTCGTGAATTGTATACAAAGTATATAATATAGAAAATAGGGTCATGTTTAGCTTAGGAACAATAATCATGATATGAACTAAGGCCCATGAATGCAATGAGGTGCAATGCCAATGCGATGTCAATGTCGCTCCCAATTTTCCGAAATCCTTTCCGATATCGCAATCGTCAAACCATTAATGTGACCCAGCCCGAGGTGACTCCCCGATGCCACTAGAGGAGAATTGACTAACTATCCATGACCAAAGGTACTCCTTAGTGTCATTTGGGGCCTAGATATCTCAACCACGCGTAGGGCAGTGTCCTTACATCCCCTCTAGGTTCCATTAACGTTACGGATACAAGGTAACTCCTTACCGTCCGATTTTTGCAAACATTCTTTCAAACCTTTACAAAATCGATGTCTTTTATTTCAAAAATCCATTTCCCCCTTTTTCTCACCCAATGGTAATGCATAAATGTATTACGAGTTACAACATCATACCAATATGAAATTTCATGTATTAACCACAATCATATTTACATGCATTATGAGTAATTTAACACAACCATTATCATGCTCTCAATGTAACAACCATAATATTCTTAGCATGTAAAGCATGAAGTGGTATCAATTAAACATATATCTCCACAATAATTTATATAGGCATGTACTTTAACACGTTAGCCACATAGAACATATCATTATGCTTCACTTATACATAAATTCTAATAGCTATGAACAACTTCACAAATCTACATACTATAAACACAATAGAATATGATTAATTCACAAAGAATCAAAGAAAATGGGCTTTAGTGACCCCTATCTCAAAATCAAGCCCAAGCCCTAACTTTTTCCCCAATTTTGAAATTTTCAAGGTTGTTTAATTGAAAATTGGCTCCAATCAATTCGTAGCCCTCATTGTGCTCGTTAACTTTGCCTTCAATGGAAAAGTTCAATTCCTAATAGAAGATGAAGAATTGGAACTTGAAACTTGAAGATTTAAAGAGAGAAAGATTCTTAAAGAGAGAGAGAGAGAGCATTTTGGCTGAAGGAAGGAGGAGAAATGGGCCAATATATATATATATATATATAAATTATGTGGTCATTGTATATGGCTTGGTTAAAGTGGGTCCGCTTTAAACCTAGAATTGATGAAAACGCCCTCGTATGCAAATACACTATATAAACATGTTATTATAATGTACTAAAACACATAGCCGCATAAATATACTCCAAATAATATAATATGAAATGCAATGACCCCGAAAAATAATTCTGAGTACGAAAAATCCCGGTGCGGGATCCATCCGGGACCTCTTGGTCCGAAAATTTGAAAAATGCCAAAATGGTTCAAAAAATATTTCAAAGAGTTCTAAATTCAAAGAAATACCCCAAATCACTTTTGGAACCTTCATGGCACGTTAAACAGTGCGTGGCACCCAAAACAAAGCAAAAAAAAAAAAATTCGAAAAATGAAAAATTGAGAAACATTACAATCTCCCCAACTTAAATGGATTTCGTTCCCGAAATCAAGCCATACCTGGGGAAGGAAACAATTTCGGGTATTTGGAACAGACTTCCTACTCTCGTTCCCAAGTAGCCTCCTCGACATCGTGATGTTTCTATAAGACCTTCGCTGGGGAAGGATTTTTTATTTTTATATATGAGAGGACCATTTAAATTGGAGCATTATGATATGGTACCTTCTGTATCTATATATATTATGACATGGTTCATGCCTAATTTTTTGTACTCAAAATGTGTTAATTTAAGGGCGTGTTCATGAAAGTTGTCAAAAGCATCTTAGGACAAATCTGTTTCAAAATAAAATGTGCCAGAGAGTAAGCGTGTGTAAAATTCTGTACTTTATTTTTCATTCTATTGTAGCGAATGTCTTGAATTGTGTTAGTTCTTTTTATTATTAGCTTGACATTTCTAGTGCAATTTTTTTATGAGTGAGCTAGGAACAATTGAAGTAGGGCCTCTTTGGGTCAGGAATTGGCAATGCCATCCCCATAATAAAGAAATAAAGCATCTAAGAAGCAAAAAATTAGACCTACGTTTTTTTTTTTTTTTTTTTTTCATGGGCAAGAACACACTCACACACTTTTTACCTGTGCCAAGCTTGAACCCTTATATCGTATTCCATTGCCCATTAGGAGTGTTAGTAATAAAGGATACAGTTTTAAAGTTTTCTCAAAAAAAAAAAAAAAAATAAGAAAAAGAAAAAGATAAAATTTGAGGGTTGATTTATTTATTTAATTTCGGAGATTTGCACTCTCAGTCAAAATAATAGCAGGTTTTGCAGCTATAATGAGTAAAAAATAATTATACCAAGTGATGAATCTTCAAATTGGTAGTCGTTTTGACAAAATAACAATAATAGTAGTGGTAATAATAATAATAAGCAACAAATAAAAACTAGGAGCCTGTGTCTTAGCAAAGTGCTGAAAAATTTGGCTACGCCAAATTACATGAATCTTTGTGTTTGTGCATATTTATTGTCCTGCTAGTTGGTTGGCTGTGTTTGTCATAACACTGTTGACCACTTTTTTCTTTTTCAATCTCATAATCCCCAAACAGAAATAGATCTGACATCAGAGAAATTGAAAAGAAAAGCGCATACATTTTGGAAATAGGAAAAACATATGAATCGAAAATAGAATTAACATACATAAAAATAAAAATCATTTCAAGAGGAACATTATAGCAGAGAGAAAAATTAGATTTATAATTGTGTATTACCAAGCATGTGATTATACATTTAATACAAACGTAGAACCAGTTTTAACACATATCAAGCTGGCAATGCCTTAATTCTAGATAACTCCTCCACCTTAAAGCCTTCTCCTTCATCCCTTAGTACATTTTATTGTTTGGATATTTCTTCCTCCTTCAATTCTTTCCCTTCATCCCTAACTTTAATCCTTTGGTCTACACAAGGTCCATATGCCAAACTACAAACAATATAATACAGCAAATTAATGGAACTCAATATGGCAAGAATCCAATAATAGTTTTCATACTGGCCCCTGTTAATATTATTAGAAACCCAACTCTCTTTCCCTCCTTTTTTAGTGAGGTCATTCACGGTGCTCAGTATAGCAGTGGCTAGCAAGTTTGCCACAGCCATCCCCAGTAAGAACAGAGAAGATGCAATGCTTGACATGCTTTTTGGGAATTCAGTGTAATAGAACTCTGTTTGGCCAATGGCATTGAAAGCTTCCGCTAAGCCATTCAAGCAATGTTGCGGCACAAGCCACATAGCTGACATATCCACCAGTCCACCAGCATTGTTCAAAAACCCTTGTTTGATTGCCTTTCTCCTCCTAACATTCTCCACAAGTGCTGAAACTACCATGGCTAGGCAAGAGAAAAACAGCCCTATGCCCATTCTTAGTTGTACACCGAGGTAAACTGGTTTTCCTTTGATCTTTGATGCCACGGGAAGGATTACTCGGTCGTAGAGAACAATCCAAAGTGTTAGAGCAATGATTGTGAACATTCCGAAAGATCCTGCAGGGATTTGGAAGCTTGAAGTCAAGTGTCTGTCCAAGGACTTGGCTTGGAGTACTGGGAATGAGGGTTGGCTTATGTTTATGGTCATCATGATCCCAGAAGACCATATTGGGGTGACTTTCAGCAATGCCTTTAACGCTTCCACTTGTTCCACCGTGCAAATGCTCCACGGGTTTAAAGCTATTCCATCTGGGGTTATATCTTCAGGCTTCCGAATGATGCAAGCTTTATTTAGAAACCTGATTGCACAAAATACTCAACATATGTCAAAAAAACATTCATGGACTGAGCTTTAAATGATGTTGATATGACAGTGAGTATACCTAAGTTTGTTGGTTGGCACTTTGAGCTCTGAATCCTTTCTATGATGGTACCACCCACTTGAATCCTGAGGTGGTAAAGCAAGCCTTCTGTTCTTATAAGCGACCACAGCCACTTGCGCAAATCCAGTGAGCAAGCTCTTGCTAGCTTTCATTTTCACATAGATGGGAGAAGCAAGGAAGAACAACAATGCAGAGAAGAACATGAGAATTGCAGGAACTCCGAAGCCCACTTTCCATCCAATGTGATCTTGAATGTATACAATGCCGGTCAAAGCAACCAGAACCGAAGAAGTTGCTGCAGCATAGTACCAACTGAAGTAGCTCTCCAAGACCCTCTCGTTCTTTGGATTATCCCTTTTGTCCAACTGATCTGCTCCAAAGGCCAAGGAACATGGTCTAATACCACCAGCTCCAATGGACATGAGGGCAAACGAAGCAAACAGGACCCAGTATTGCACTTGTGTAGGGGATTTGCAGCTTTGACCTGATAATAGATCGCAAGGGGGAGGCTTTGCTTGTGGAATCATAGCCGTTAACCATAGGACTACCATCCCCTGTCGTAAATAAATTTTAGATTGATTTCATTAATACAAGCAAAAATGCTTAGTAGTAGTCTTCACTCTTCATACAAGTGAACTACTGAGTTTGCTATTGTTTTGGTATAAAGACACCAGAGGCCAGCTTGATACAGACGATCTTCCTGTATATACATCATAACTCCAAGAACGACATCTTAAGTTTCCATTCGGTTCGCAAATTCAGTGAGGAAAGGATAATAAAATTAAAGAATATTTTTTTGTTGCTTGGTTAGCATGAAAAAATAGAAGGGAAAAGAAATCGAGTTAAGGCCGTTAGGGAGAAATTTTCAAACTTTTACATTTCAATTCCTTTTCATTTCTTGATTCCTAACAATTATTGAGAAAATCTTCAATTTCTAACTTAATTTTGAGAAAGCAAGAGACATTGGGGAAATCACTTTACTTTACTTCCTATCTTTCCTTTTCTTTGTCCTCATTAAATCCAAGAACCAAACTCGCCAATAATTGTTTCAATTTATTTTCTTTCACCCCACTTCTGTGTATAATCTCTCCAAAACCGATAAATCACAAAATAACTCACAAGAGTAAATATGATTGATGTGACATAATTGACTTTGTGCCCACATCTTGAGATCAGAATTCACAAAGGGCCCGTTTACTAACGTTTTTACTTTCTTACTTTTGCTTTCTCAAAAAGTAAAATCATGATTTTCATTTCTGAAACTAAAATATAAAGTAGAATTATGTTTACTAATTTTGTATGCTTTCAATATTTTCAAAACAAGAAATTAGAAAGTAAGTTTAGTAATTATACTTTTGATTTTGTTTTCTAAATTGTATTTATATATATATATATATATAGTGAAATCTCTCATTCTAAAAGGCAAATCTGGAATTTTGGTTTCTGGTAGTCGGGAATTGCAGCATTGATGATATATATATATATGATATATATATATATATATATATATGAAGAATCATGTTTCCAAATACTCTTCCCCGTTGTGAGGCCAAACGTACCGTGAACCACAACATGGAGAAAGAATCACAAAAATCATTGATTGGGCAAGAAAGATTTGTAACTGAATAAGCAGGGTTAGGTTCAAATTCACTTGCCTTTTTCAGATTTCTCCTGTTGAGCCAATTCATCTTTGAAGCAAAATTTTCTAGAGAGAGAGACGGAGAGACTTGACTGATTCAAGGATTCTATGATTGAAACCAAATGTACAGGGCATGTGATGAAATTGGTGTGCCCATGCCCAGTAAAGCGTTGGTTGGCGACGACGTTCTCTTCCTCATCTTCCTCCTAGTTGATTTGAGCCTCAATTTGCTCTCACAAATTCGAGCCACCCGACGGAGATTCCTCTGTTGAATCCTTCAATTTTGAGGTTGGGTTTCACCATCGACAATAGATCCGTGGGAAGCGAGTATTTGTAGAGAGAGAAAGAAAGACATAGGAGAGAGAGGCGTTCTCGGAAGTGGCGATGATAGAGGTGGTTGTCGGCAATGGCGATGGTGGCGATGGTCGTCGACGATGAGGGTCTGTGGCTTTTTTTTTTTTTTTTTCTATGTTGATTTGGGTATATTGTTGATGGTGTGTATGAAAGAGAAGAGAGTTGGTTTGTGGCAGTGACTATGGTGGGAGGAGGTGGGTGGAGGAGATGGGTGATATACGGCGGATGGCGGATGACTGGTTAGAAATTTTTTTTAAATGCTACAGTACAGAAAGTAATTTCCTTGAACAGTGTAGAAAATAGAAAAAGTGAGAAATTCTAACTTTCTCTTCACTTCACAAATTTAGAAAGTACTTTCTTAAAACAAAAAAGTGAAAGCATTTTATTAAACATGATTTTTACTTTTGATTCTTAATTTTAGGAATTGGTAGTAAAAATCAGAAATCATTCCTGTTAGTAAACAGGCCCAAAGGAAAGTCAATTTTTGTTTTAAATGTTACAAAGAGAGCAGGCCTAAAGTTCCCATACTAATTCACTGAATTTAGGACCACATAACAGAGTGGTGGGATCTACATATATTAGCCAGAGAATCCCATCCTCTTCAGTTCATAATGAACATATACGTATATACATAAATGATCTCTCCGTCACGAGAAATTATTAGTTGCAACAGTTATTGATGCAACAGATACATGAGAGTCGTTGGATCAGGTAACCATTGGATACAGTTGGTATGTTTTTTTGATAATTACCTTTTTTACACTTAAATCATATCCAAAGGTTACCATGCTTAAGGTGGAGAAAGTTCTTATTCAGTGGTGAGCAAGAGATCATTACATTCCTAGATATATATATATATATATATATATATATTCAGTGAATTTATCTTGTAAGCATAGTTTGTTCAATTGCAAACTAAATTTTGACCCTCTAATCTTCCAAACTTGTCTTCTAGACTATGCTTAAGTTTCTAAACTCCTAAGCGGAAATGTAATCAGATGCTTTAATGTTCTTAAATAAAGCCCATATAAGAACTTCATCAAGCTATGCATATTAGTTGAATACATAGATCCCCAAATCTAAGATCACTAATTTGGCACACTCTCTTTCTCACTGTGCTGCCAAATGCTAGTTCTTCTACATAGAGTGACCAAAACCAACTTTGATTGGAAAATAGTGTGTCACACCCTAAGCTAATTAAGTGGGGGAGTCTAACTATATAACATATATATATATATATATATATATATATATATATATATATATATATATGCAATGATAAAATTTGGAAAGGAGAAATTCGTAACAAAAGGAAAGGAAAGAGATTTTGGGGGAATTAAGAAAATACTACCAAGAAACTGAAGATGGAACCAAAGCCAATGGTGAGGAATCGACTGAGATATGAATCAGAGAGGAAAGCCCCAACAATTGGCATGAAATTGGTAGCTGCTGACCAGAAGAAGAGTATGTTGGTCCCTTTGACTGCACCAATGTTATACTCATTCATCAGATACAATATCATGTTTGGTAACAACCCATAGCTTGCCACCTTCTCAAATGCTTCATTCGCTACAGGACCCGCAAAATAGAAATTCAATCAAATTGGTGTCAAAGATCACAAAAAATTTAATAAAAACAACAAAATTCTGAAAAACCCATGAGCATTTTGAGCTTATAGCCAGAGAGTATTTATACCTATATATATATATATATATATATATATATGCATGTATGTATAATGTATGTTTTACATACCAATGATGAATGGCATGGTTATCAGCCCACCCTTTGGTCTTCCTTGTGATGGTTTCTGCTCCATTTTACTCTGCTCTGAAGAATTCTCCATTTCCTTCTATCAGTCTGTGTGTGTGTCTGTGAGAGAGAGAAAGAGAGAGAACCATAGTAGCATCCGTCTAGGAAGATGGTCCTAATATAATTAGTCCCAGTGAGGGATACGATGTGACAGGTTACATTTTAAGTGAATGGGGTCCCACCACTTTTGGCCTTTCCGGCTTGATCAGATATTCTGTTTGAGGGATAAGACTACAGTGGTCCCTTGATTTCATGGACTTTGTAGACTATTTTACTGCTCTGATACTTGACCAGGACGCTTTCGTGGGGCCTAATGTCTAGGTACTTGAATGACCACTTATTAGTTACTACGTATTAGTATAAGATTAATACCCCCTGTAAGAATCGAAAAAATAAAAAGAAAAAGGAATTGAAGTTTCAACAATATTTTGAAAATTTTGTGCTTAATTTTTTTTGTTTTAAAAACTTACGATTTTTCTTTTTTCATCCTAGTGAATTGTTACCGATGAGTCAAGTTAGTTACTCAGCTAAATCATTTAGGTTCGCTGCACCGTGTAATAGGCATAACAAATCATTTATATATAAGCTTGTTTATATATTATACGAATGATCCGTTGCACTGCAATTAACTTTTTTTCTGCAAAGTGGACTTAGACTTGTACTACTCCATAATTTTCTTATCAAATACATAGTATATATTAATGGCTCCATTCAAGAAAGTAATTGAATTCAGTGGAATGTATGACTTACTATTTTGACTTGACTTAAGTAAATTCAATCACATAAAAACCTTTCTCGAACCTTTTTTCAATCTCTTACAGTTTAACTAAAATGCAACGTATTTATTAGACAATTGGGAAATTAAGCCTGATGAATAAAAAATAAAGAATACTTTATAGTGTCCAAAATTTATCATATCAAAATAAATAACACAAATAAGATGGTTTCGATTCTTCTTGAAAATAAGGTGTGTGAGTGAATTACTTTAACTTAAAAAAAAAAAAAAAAAAAAAAAACTTCGACTTCAATCAAATGTCTCAGCTCAATGGAGAACCAAGGCTTCAAATTTTCTAGCTATCAAAGATACAAATAAAATCCCTAAAGTAAAAATTGAAACAAAACATAACCTAATTCTAACTTCAGTTTGGCAAAAACCATATAACTTATTGTAGTAATCCATTTTGTCCCAACCCTTTTCTAAAACCTTTGAGTATTCATGCGATTGCACTCCTTTCCAAAGTATTCCATATTTCTCTTTCGGAAGTTTTCTATGTTGCATTAGACATTTTTCTAAAAATTGAACGCATGTGCAATGATGGATGTAAAGACTTGGACGACATTTCTCTTAGTCAAGTTCCTATGCGTTATTTGTGATGGATTTGAAGACTTGGATAATATAAAATTGCAATTAATTTCGACTGTCTAGTGTCTAATTTGAGTGGGAATCTAATGAATTGCTTTGAAGGTGGCATGGGTTCAACTTTCTAGTTTCAAGTCAAGAAAATAGTTCAGATTTTGGTGCTTTTAGTGGCAAAAAACCATCATTTATTTTGGAGTTGTGCATTCAACTTCGTGTGTTTCACTTAAGAGGAGTTTGAGGATTAAGTACTAAATAATAATTTAATTAAGTGGAGTTTGAGGATTAAGTCCTAAATAATAATTTAATGTATTGGATTTGGTGTGGCTGACGTCCGGCAAATACCATATAACTTCTTGTAGTAATCCATTTAGTCCCAACCCTTTTCTAGAACCTTTAAGTATTCATGCAGGACTTCACTTCTTTTCAAAGTCTTCCATATCTCTCTTTCGGAAGTTTGCTCTGTTGTGTTAGACATTTTTCTAAGAATTGCACGCATGTGCAATGATGGATTTAGAGACTCGTACGACATTTTTCATAGTCAAATCCCTATGCGTTGTTTGTGATGAATTTGAAGACTTGGTTAATTTAAAATTACAATTAATTTCGGCTGTTTAATGTTTAATTTGAGTGGGAATCTAATGAATTGCTTTGAAGGTGGCATGGGTTCAACTTTCTAGTTTCAAGTCAAGAAAATGGTTCAGGTTTTGGTGCTTTTAGTGGCAAAAAACCATCATTTATTTTGGAGTTGTGGATTCAACTTCTTGTGTTTCACTTAAGAGGAGTTTGAGGATTAAGTCCTAAATAATAATTTAATATGTTGGATTTGGTGTGGCTGAGGATTAAGTTTATGTCATTTTATTTGAATATTTTATTTTAAAGGGGAGTTGTCATTTGTACTAAATTAGCTTATATTAAGTTTATGTCATCTTAAAATGGGTTGAATTTTTGTCAGAATTTATTTTAATAAGAAAAATGAATTAAATGTAATTCAACAAGAAAATGCATTATAGTCATTTAATGAAAAATAATTTATCACATGATAGGCATAGAACATTTTATAACAAAATAGGACAGTTTAATGGATATTGTATGCATAGTATAGTTGATGGGGTTATTTGTAAATTTGAACATAGTTAGGGTATAATTGACGGGCTTATTTGTAAATTTAAACTATTTTGTAAAATTGAACATAATTCAATTAATTAATTATTTATTTTTGCACTTCAAGAAAAAAGAAAAAAGAAAAAAAAGAGATGGGTCAAGAGAAACAATCAAAACCCAACGAACAAACAAAGCCCAAGGAGAAAGAAGGCCCATTGGGCAATGCAACCACCAGTATCAACAGCTGTTACCGTAAAGGCACCAAGGTGGGAGAATCAACGGGAATACCACAATCGAAGGATAATACGACATTTTAGCACTGGGATCAAAGAAGGAGTCCGAAAGGTTCCAGGTTGAGGCAACATCTCTCTCTCACAAATGGACAATTACATCGTTTGACAGAGAAAAGGCGCGAACAGAGTCGCTGAGGATTTTTGAATAGTGGCTACAAGACCTGGAGAAAACCCTAGTATTTGACGTGATACACAAAACGGACCAAGGTAAGTTTCCGAACAAGAATTTTATTCGACTTTTTCATCTGTTTCCAATTGGATAAGGCCCAAATGAGGAACTTGTGCCAATTTCTAGGGTTCGTATGGAACCCATACTTATGTTGAAGTGCTGTCAGATTACCTGAAGGGTGAGTTCGGTTGCATGGAATTAGAGTATTGGAATTGAAATCGGTAAAATTTTATCCAAGAACATCTTCATGCTGCCACCTCTCTCTCTTATAACCCGCTTCACTGCACCAAATTGTCCATCCCCAAGCTCTGCAAGATACACAAATGATGTGGCTCCACGCCTATTCAAATCCTAAAGACCCTCATGGTCGTCTTCAGCTCTCCAAGTGCACAAGTCGTTATTGCACCAGAGCAACAATGTTTGCATCAATTTTGCATGATTCTTTATATTTTTCACCTTGATCAGCTTCTTGCTTAGGATAATCATCTTCTTGATAGATGGCCAATTGTTTATGGATAATGGTGATAATGATCACCAGTATTATTCCTCCTATGATAACGATCTAGTAGTTTCTTGGATTTGTGGTGGAGAATCCAAGGAACCACATGGTGGTGTTCTTTGTTCTGTTCTTCAGTCTCATATATGCCTTGTACCCTGAGAGAGAGACGTTGAAGGGGGAAGGTTTAGAAGGATAGATGAGAGACTTAAGTTGGTGCATGTGTTGCAAAGATCCTTTGGTTTTGAATTTAGCATTAGATAGCTGAAATTTGTCTTATGCGTGGCAATAAAATGTACACAAGGGTTGCAATTCTGTTTTTATCTTTGATTTTATCCACTCCAGAATACACATCACGTATATGTAGAGAGATTAATCTTTTCTTTTTATGACCCCTAAAATGTTTAATCTATCTTGATAAAGATTCACCTGTACCATAGACAGGGCTATACACATGGTAGTATCCATTAAACCTTCTTCATGATGCATTTTTTTGGTAGTTCTAAAACCATTAATTTCCAATTAGTTTTCAAATTGATTAAGGTCTAGTTGTGTGTTCAATTAACCCATGGTTAGGTAGTTACACCTTGATATATATATATATATATATATATATATATCTGTAAATTTGTATAGACTAGGAGAAGGAATACACAGCAGCATGGCATACCCTGGGGACAAAACTAGAGCAGCCAAAGCAGAAGCAAACAATCATGCATACAATACAGAACTTTCTCAAAGCTTACAACACCAGCAGAACCACAAACCAACAAGCAATCAACTTACTACTACAACAAGAACTTAAGAGTTAAGAATTAAACAGCAGCTGGACCAAAAGACGAGCTTAACATGTTTCACAATGAAGGTGAATGTACTAGCTAGTTAGATGCAAGCATTCTAGTTGAAGCAGAGTCCTTCAGTTTTAGACACATGAGCTTGAATATGTTGATATTCTTAACATTCCAAAGAAAAGTAGAAGGGAAAATTGAATAGACACAGCAAGCCAGGGCCACTTAATCTGTCAAGGGTTTGGAGACTACCCCAAGCTGGTAACCAAAACACAAAGCCATGTTTTGGAATACGATTTTTAAACCAAATACAGAGCAAAGACAAGAAAATAACTGGAATTTAAGTTTGAGTTCTGGCTCTTACCATTATGCATCAGGACTTCTTTTACTTCCTTGAAGATTTTTCCTGACCAAATTCAGCTCACGTAAGGCATCAGTTATATCCATCCTGTCTTGTGGTGACTCCACGGAGCATGCAACTCCGACCTTGATCATTGACAGCAGACACTCCATTCTGATGCCATTTCTTGATTCTCCAGGAACCCGATTACTATTCGACACTTCTGCTGACTCTTTTTCATCGTCATTCAGAAGTATTGGGTCTACAATCTCCATAATGCGGTCGGGCAAAGCCATCATAGCAAACTTATGAAGGTTAAGGCCTCCCTCAAACATACTGTCGGTAGGCCTTTTCCTTGTCATCATCTCCAATACTAAGATCCCGTAGCTGTAAAATCCCCTTTAGTTGACACTTGGCTTCCCAGACCATACTCTGCCATTCACAAAATTAATGAAAAGAAAATAAATTTTTGACAAAGATAGCAAGCACATTTGAAAAAGATTAGCTATTCAATATTTAGGTTTATGAGCTAAAAACAAATTAAATTCCGATTTAAACAGGTTATATCTATTCACATACATCATTCTAACCAATCAACAAATCCGAAAAAATTTATACCCCTCCTTATATTCCAATGAAATTCTCTCTCTCTCACGCGCACGCACACACCAACACAAGGACTAACCTATATCAAATTTTAATCCTAATAAGCTGTAGTTAGGTATCAAATCTAATTTCTAAGTTATGGTATATTCAATGATGCAATTTGAAAACTAGAAGATGAAGAAAAAGAAAATAAAAAGAAACAATAGTGTATTGTGCATGCTTACCTGGAGCTGCATAACCAACTGTTCCCCTTACTGCAACTGAACTGCTTTGTTTTGGAGTTGTGAGTTGTTGAAGAAACCTTGCTACCCCAAAATCTCCTACATGAGCAACCATGTCACTATCAAGTAGGACATTGCTTGGCTTTAGGTCGCAATGAATTATTGGCGTTTGACAATGATGGTGAAGATACTTGAGTGCAGACAACACATCAACTGCAACATTAATTCTTTGAAGAAGGTTTAGGCTCTGAATTTGATCACTCTCTCCGTTACTAGATGTTGGACTTGGATGCAACCAACTCTCTAGACTTCCATTGGGCATAAACTCGTAGACTAGAGCCTTAAAATCATTTCCTTGAAAATCAATGCTTGAGCAAGAAGTTATGATCTTTACCAAATTTCGATGTCTGATGTTTCTTAATGCTTCACACTCGGCCATGAAACTTTTGGAAGCTCCCCGACGGAGGAGGTTTAGTACTTTGACTGCAACAATGGTTTCACTTGGATCAAGGATTCCTTTGTAAACAGAGCCATAACTACCCACACCAATCAAATTTTCTGAGGAGAACCTGTCAGTTGCTTTGAGGAGCATTTCAAAAGACACTTTCAAGAATGAATCCCTCAACATTATTCCAGAAGGTTGAGCATTTCTTTTCTTTTTAACCCAACAAAACCAGAAAGATAGGACCATTATAAAACCCAAAATTGTGCACGGTATCGAGATTACTAATATGATGAGCACAAGAGAACTTTTATGTTTCCTTGGTTCTTTGATGTTGCAATTTGGTAGTTGAAGTTTGGGTATGCCTCCACAGAGCCTATTGTTTCCTACAAGTGATATTGCACTAGCATTTGCAAAAACTCCTTCAATAGGCACCTCACCCTCAAAATCATTGAAGGATAAATTAAGATTCTCCAAGGAAAATTTCTCCAAGAAACTTGGAATCTGTCCAGATAATTTGTTCCTAGAGAGATCAAAGTTTCGAATACCTCTCAAGGAACTCAATGATTGAGGAACAGATCCGTTAAAGGAGTTTCCCTCCATATAGAGGTTTTCGAGGCTAGTGCAACTCTCAAGACTATTAGCAATTTCACCAGACAACTCATTCTCAGATATATCCAACTCCTCCAAATTTTTTAGGTTGCCAACCTCTAAAGGCAGGGATCCAAACAAACGGTTTCGAGATAAATTTAGTGACATAGAAAGAGCTGAAATTTTAAAAAGTTGTTTGGGTATGGTGCCACTAAGATTATTTTGGGAAAGATCTAGCAATAACAGTTTTTTGCAATTTCCAAGACTCAAGGGTATGTTGCCCACTAATCTATTCTCACCCAAGTAAAGCTCTGTCAAGAAAGACAAGTTTCCTATAGATTCTGGAATTTCCCCATAGAATGTATTTCCATCAAAAAATGCCAGTTGTAAATTTTGAAGTTTTCCTATAGTAGTTGGAATTGTGCCCGTGAATCGATTACCGTACAATGATAAAAGATTTAGGTTGACAAGATTACCTATTGCTGAAGGGAGTTCTCCATATATGAAATTTTGTCCAAGTGTTAGATAAAAAAGTTGGTTTGAGAGATTGCCAATGGAATTGGGTAATAGCCCTCTGAATTGGTTAGCGACCAGATCTAATATCTGCAAATTGCTACAGTTGGCCAAAGAGTCAATGAAGTTCATTTCATCTGGATCTCCACTCCCTAAATTATTACTAACTAGAGAAAATTCGTTGAGATTTCGTAGGCCTCCAAAATTAACTCCTAATTTCCCACTGAAATTATTGAATCCAATTTCAAATCTTTCTAGTGCTGTACAATTGGATATTGAGAGTGGAATGGGTCCGGTAAAATTGTTTTGCCATAATTCAAGGACTTGAAGATCAGGGAGCATCGTACCCAAGCTCGGTGGAAGAGTTCCATGAAGATGGTTATTAGGCAAAGAGAGTAGAGTTAGAAACGAAAGATTGTAAATGGAAGGAGGGATTATACCAGAGAGTTCATTGCTGCCAAAAGCCAGTCTTTTTAGGTTTTTCAATTGACCCAAGGCATTAGGAAGTCTGCCCGTGAAAGAATTTTCAGCTGCAGACACATGTTCTAGAGAAGTCAATCTCCCAATGAATTGAGGGAACCCCCCAGTGAAGTGGTTCTGGTGAATGCTGAGAAAAGTGAGCTTTGACAAGGAACCCAGTTCTTCAGGAAGATTCCCAACTAGCTTATTGTCACCTACACCAAGAGACCTGAGGTTGGAGCAGTAGGATAGGTTAGCTGGAATTTCTCCTTCAAAGCTGTTGTTGTATAACAACAATAACTGCAGCCTGAACAAATGACCAACTTGGGGAGGGATTTCACCTTGAAGGGTGTTGTTGAAGAGCTGTAACACCCGAAGGAAGCTCAAGTTTCCGACATAAGGTGACAACGAACCCACTAAGCCTCTAGACGTTAGATCAATGATGATGACTCTACGATGGCGATGACCACATGCAACACCTTCCCACTTGCAGAAATGAAGGGACTCATTCCATGAGCTCACAACACCTTGAGGGTCATGAATAATCTTTGACTTGATGGCTAACAAGGCAAGATGATCTGTCTCATTTTTGTCAATAGTTATCGTACTGGCAGTGGCATTAGGGAGGGTACTCATGATGATATGCAGCAATGTGATGAACACTAGGGATAGTTTTTGTATGTTGAAGGAGTTAAGAGGCATAATTGGACTCATTTCTGAAAGTGCAGAGATATCAAAATAGTGAGGCTAGTTTGAAAGACTTGTATGAATATATCAAGAAAGTTCACTTGTATTTTATATATGAATCTGTAAAAGAGGCACTTTCCAAAGTCTTCCACTTTCTTTCAGAAGTCTACTTTATTTGCAGATAGACTGTGTCGTTAAACTTGGGTTAAATAATTTTCTAAGAATTGCACGCAAGCATGCTAAGAGAAACCACTGAGATTTATCATTTTTTAAGGACTTGTATGAATCTATCAAGAAATATCACTTGTATTGTGACATATGGTTGTTACTTGTTATTGATTATCTTAAATTTAAAGAAATTGTTAAGTTGGAATCTTTCGAACTTTGCAGAGAGGCTTTTTCTGAAGTCTTCGTATCATTTTTTCAAAGTCTACCCTGTCTCTTTCAGAGAGAGTGAGAGAGAGAAGGTAGGGTGTTTTCCTGATATATATATATATCTATTATTATTTCAAAAAACATATATGTAAGTCACGGCCAATTTGTAAAGAGACTACCTATGCCTTGTTTGTGGTGGATTGAAGACTTGGACAATTAGAAAGAATACACAGCACCAGGGCATACCCTGGGGACAAAATTAAGTCCAGCAAACAAGAACGGCTCTGGAAAACTAGACAAAACTACTGGATGAATACAATGGAAACCAAACTAGAGCAGCCAAAGCAGAAGCAAACAATACAGAACTTTCTCAAAGCTTACAACACCACCAGAACCACAAACCAAAAAGCAGTCAACTCAATACTACAACAAGAACTTAATAATTAAACAGCAGCTGGACCAGAAGACGAGCTTAACTTGTTTCACAATGAAGATGAATGAACTAGCTAGTTAGATGCAAGCCTTCTAGTTGAAGAAGAGTCCTTGATTTTAAAACTAGAAGAAGAAAAAGAAAATAAAAAGAATCAACAATGTATTGTGCATGCTTGCCTGGAGCTGCATAACCAACAGTGCCCCTTACTGCAATTGAACTGCTTTGTTTTGGATTTGTGAGTTGTTGAAGAAACCTCGCTACCCCAAAATCTCCTACGTATGCAACCATGTCACTATCAAGTAGGACATTACCTGGCTTTAGATCGCAATGGATTATTGGCGCTTGACGATGATGGTGAAGATACTCGAGTGCAAACATCAATTCTTTGAAGAGGGCTCTGAATTTTATCTCTCTCCATTACTAGATGTTGGACTTGGATGCAACCAACTCTCTAGACTCCCATTGGGCAGGAACTCGTAGAGCCTTGAAATCATTTTGTAACGACCCGAACCCGTGGGTCCGAATCGCTAGCCGGGTCCTTACCCGAACCCGAAAATAACCGAGGGCAAAACGGTCAACTAAGGTGTGCAAATTAATTTCATTGGAAAGCTGACTTAAAATCCTTAAAATTTGACTCAAGAATGAACCCATTTAGATTTGAAATGAGAAAGATATGGCCAATGGAAGTTCGGATTTAAAAAAAAACTCAAAGCAGCAAGGGAGCAGGCTCCCATTTCCATGGAACCGCCTCCTTTTGCTGAGGGAACCGGCTCCCATTCTGATGGAGCCGACTCTATGCTGAAATTTTGTCAAAATAGGCTACTAGACAAGAAAGAGCTGGCTCTGCTCCACCCCAAAGGAGCAGGCTCCACTCCAAAAGAGCATGCTCCACTCCCAAAGGAGCAGGCTCCACTTCATATTTTGACGAATTTAAGCTATTGGACCAAAAAGAGTCGACTCCCAAAGGGGAAGAGCCGGCTCTTCACCTGGGAGGCCTGAAATTGCTATCCCAAATGCATTTCTAAGTTTGTACATTCCATCCTCTCAACCCAACATACATGAATGAGAAAAATAAACAATTTGATAGGCTAATTCAAGGAATTCTACAACATGGCGACACAAGGAAACTTTGATCTCATCATACATTCATCATCATTCTTCCCATTCAACTAAGAAATAATGCATAGTCTTTACATTTTGTCCAATTTTACATCAAAATAGAGTCAAAGGTTGATGGTTACATTACATAGCCATAGTAAGCAAGCTTAATACATTTTCAAGATACTACTTTACGAAAGAATGGCCTCAAGTACGAAGGTTACAAAATACACTCCTAGACCCTTCATGCTTGTGGTGGATTGTCATCCGCCACCTCCTTCTCATGACCTGAAAAATGTTAAATATAAGGGGTGAGCAAATTACTCAGTAGGTAGTGCCTAAGACACACCTCTTGTGATCCCGTGAATCCAAACAATGAATAGAAATAAGAAAACGGGGTCATGCTATTCCGGGGAAAATACCATACAATCTCAAGGTCAAAAACAAATAATGTCGAGCCTTGAAATGCAATGCCTTGCTGTGTCGCTCCCCATTTCAAAATCACTTTCATTCCTCACTTTTCAAACCGTTAACACAACCCGTCCCATGGTGACCCCGTGGCGACATGAGAGAAGGATTGGCTATTGTCCCTAACCCATGGTACCCCCGTGGTATCATTTGGGGACAGATAACTCAACCACGCTAGGGGGTTTTCTTAGTTCCTTCTAGGTCACATTAACGCCGTGGACCCTCGGTACCCCCTTGGCGTCTGGGTTTTCGCAAAACCCTTTATAAAAACTTTTTCCCAAAAACCCCTCTCTTTCATTTCAAAACAATTTTTCCCATTTTCCTTGCCCAATGCTATGCATCATGTTTTTCCCATGTCAAGCCAATATCCATTATCATACACTTAATTTAAGCTCAAATCACATAGCATAATTTTACAAGAAATCCCAAGAGAACATCATGCTTTCACATTATAAAATTTGACAAATTCTAAACATAATAGGCAAGGAATATTTACCAATTAAGCATGTTAATTTACACAATATCAACTAACACACAAAATCATATACTTCATATGCACAATTCAGTTACTTTAAGGTAAAATCAAAACAATTTAAGCATGTTTGACAACATATCACATAGAATTAACTCATAAAAGTGCAAGAATGCATGGATTAGAAACTCCTACCTCTTAAGATGCAAAAACCCCCAATTAATGCCCTAACAATTGAAATCCCAAGTGTGGCCAAATGGAGATTAGCTTAGATCAAATCGAAGAACTCGACGCGCTTTCTAACTTGCCGCAAACGGCACCAAAAATCTCCAAAAGATGAGAGAGTAATTGAAACTTGAAATTGTGAAGGAAAGAAAAAGAAAAAGAGAAGGAAAGAGAGAGAGAGAGAGAGAGAGCTTACGGGAGAGAGAGAGAAAAATGAGGCCAAAATGGTCTCTTTGGCCACTAAAATGCATTAGTGGTGGGCCCCCCAAAATAAAATATTTTTGCTTTAATTTTTCCACCACAATTTTCTTGTACATGGACTTCTTACATTACAACCAAAATTTAGCATTTAAACAATTAACTTATGCACAAAATAATTATGTATGGAATGCAATTGGACCCGTGACACAACGCCCGTACACAAAAATCCTGATAGCGGGTCCCACCAGGGACTGTCCGGCTCAAAAAATGAAAAAATGCCGAAATGGCAACCATTGCATTTTCAAGAGTCCTGAACTCAAAGAAATACCTTAACTAACTCTTGGACACACCTGGCAAACTCCACGGTGTCCGGCACGCAAAACGAGGAAAGACGAAAATACCTTTGAAAAATCAGCAAATTCCAAAAAAAAAAAAAAAAAATGGCGAAAATCGGAAACATTACATTCTACTCCTTGGAAGATTTCGTCCTCGAAATCTATCCTCCTTAAAGAAGGAGACCCATAGCCACACACCTTCTCGAAAAACACATCACCAAACCGCAGAGCTAAGAACTCAACAACCTTGTTACCTTTGACACCCGATGCCAATAGGCAATCACACACTTTCGTTAGAAAAACCTAATGTGGGTACCCATCTCTCACCTCATCATAACACAAGACCAACTAGACCTTACGCCTGACTCAAAACGGACATCGATATACTATACATAGCCACGAAAAACTCCAAAGCCCGAGAAAAGAACAGTCACCAGACCACCGAAAAATACAACATCAAACCTCAACTTATCCTTCTAAGAACACACAAAATCCCAATTCCATACATCTCTGTCAGTCCAAACACTCGCTATCTAACACTTAACTACACCATCACATAACCATACAAATGACTACCAACCACACCAATCGGCAATCACTATACTTGACAACCTCAAGATGACTAAATAATGAATCTCCTAACGACTACATAAACATGAGTCACCAGAACAATAAAACGTACTATCCTGTATCCTAGACACAAATCCTTAAAACGAGATCCTTAATAATCAATGATTGTACCACAAACCCGTCATCGGACACTTGGTCTTACCTAACACACCTCGTTACTCGAGACAACCACCTGAATCCACACTGTCACACCGACATAACTCGTAATTCTGTGCTCTCACTGTTCTTGACAAACTAAAACAATCATAGACCTTTGACCCGACATCGTGCTAAAGATGGACTGACTTAAGAGAAATGGTTGGCCAGGCCATTCTCATCATCGATCCGGTCTCAACACAGATGTTGTTCCTGTCCTCAGGTCTAAACCTCAAACACAATCTCACACAGTCCACAAAATATTCATAAGATCCATTTACTATCAATCCATCGCTATACGTAACCTCAACAACGATAAAGTCACATAACAGCTCTAAAAATCTCAATCATTCCTCAATCATACAACTCGTAACAAGCTAAAAATAATACGGCACCAAACATCACAATCATCTACTAGCATAAAAGATTCATAGTCTCCTCATAACACTCATACCAGGTAAACAACTCCATACATCATTCGATTCAATTCTTACTTCTTCAAAACACATAATACGACCGTCTCATGCCTGAAACCTCAAAATCAAAGTCAATTACTCCAATTATTCCTCAATGGAATCACACATTCACTCCCTAGCTGCATAGCACTTAAACAATACCAACACTTGTCCTCGAGACACTGCTCAAATCAAACATCAATAAAAACACCCGAGTACATGACTCACATCACCTCACCTAATCATCCTCAAACTGCCGTTCACGATACATCCCCTAGCCATCACCGCTAGTACCAAACATTGGAAACGCAATCCCTATTCGGCAACCAGTGCCTCAAATTCCACCGATCAAGACCACTTTATCTCCCTTCGTGGGAGTGAGTCAACCAAATCAACTAAACCTCAATGGATGAACTCTAACAACATAACAACCACACACAAGTCCGTCCACTCACAGACGCGCACAACTCCTAAACGGAGAACAAGACTCATGACAACTAACGTCCTTACCAGGACTAAACAAACGGAAAGGGTAACGAACCCCACGCTCACAAGAGACTGACAACTCGCACCTAAATACACACAACACCTTGTCACACGCCACACGCTACACACCAATCGTCCAACCGTGGACACCCAGTCTTACCCGAGATGAAACGAACTTCTTACATACAAGGAGAAGAACCAACTAGAGACACATACGGGACTACGAACATAAATCTAGGCGATCTCACCACCAACGGACCGTCATACACTAACAACACAGAAACCTCGCATACGATACACCGCGACACCCATGCTAACCAAAACCAATCAAATCCATGCCACCCATTCGTCGAATACTTAGATACAGCTTACAACACGACCATTAGACAAGAGCATCAATGCTCACAACATACTAACACTAGGAACAATCACTGTACATTGGACACCACGTCCCATTCCATCAAGAACCCGTCACTCCCAAATGGCAACCTCCATGCAAAACAATGACATTAAATCACCCATTCCACCTTCACCTTTCAAGGCGACACTACCTCGACCACCATGCACAAGACTCATAACGTCGGTCATATCAACCCACGACTGGTAAAAAAAAAGAAAAAAAGTACCTATATGGCTACACCGCTCTCGCTGTCTCTAAAGACTAGGCTAACCACAATTGCCTCAACTGGCGCACAATCCCATCACATAACTGACAACACTCAACAAACAACTCATAGTCCCCAAACCACATTCGGATCATGCCTCAAATAGTTCCGCTCTTCAGCACTAAACATCACACCATTACACCTTCACTGTCACTCATTCCAACAATGGTTTATACCTATCATCCCACCGGACCATCAAGCCACTACCAAGTAATTCTTTTTCCAACATCCTTAAGATAACACCATCATAACAATAGAATAACCATTACTCTCGATACTCCCCACAACGACCACCATTTACCACTAGAAAAGAACCTCCATACGGTAATGCCATGCCGACAAATCCTTAAAACATAATGAGCACAAATCCCAAAATGCTCAACACCCAATTGTCTCCTTAAGATCATCAAGGATGCAATCAATCACTAATGCTTAACCGGCTACTTAAACCACTCTTCCTAAGGCGATTTACATGCCTAAACAAGAAAATTTCGTGCCCTAGATTCAACATCATTACCTCTCATCATTCCCGTTCCTCGGAACACCTTTGGCCCCGACAAAAGTCAAATGGGGCTACCAACTAAACCTACAAGATCGACCTCGCCCTAATCATTCTTATCATCAGTTTACCTCTTCTGTGATGTTTCCGTTTTTCACCATTTTTTATTTTTTTGGGAATTTTGTCATTGCTAGGGCATTTTCGTCTTTTGCTCTTTTTCGTACCGGACACTGTGGAGTGTGCCGGTTATGTCCGAGAGTTATTTGGGGTATTTCATTGAGTTCAGGACTCTTTGAAATGCAAGGGTGGTCATTTTGGCGTTTTTTCAGTTTTTCGGGCCGGACGGTTCCGTGTGGGACCCACTACCGGAATTGTTGCATACGGGGATTTTGGTAGGATCCATTTGCATCATAATCATTTTATTTAATGTGACTATTGTATAGTTGGTGCATATATAAATTGTGGGTAGAATTAATAAGAAAAAGAAAAAAAAAAGAAAAGAAAAGAAATTTTGTAAAAAGAGGTGGGACCCACCATTATTGGTTTTATGGTCAAGAGGCCATCTTTTTGGCCTCATTTTCTCTTCTTCTGCCGGCACTCTCTCTCTTCCTCACCTTTCTTCCTTTCTTCTTTTCTTTTGTTCACCAAATTCAAGCTTAGATTGCTCTCTCATCTTTTGGAATTTTTTTATGCCGTTTGCGGCAAATTAGAGATCACGGCGAGATCTACGATTTGATCGGAGCAATTTCGTGTTTGGTGTACTCTAGGAAATTCGAGATCTGGGGCACAAATTTGGGGGTTTTTGCTTAATTTGAGTTAGGGGTCTCTAATTCCCAATTTCTTGTTCCTTTGTGAGTTTTCCTCCAATATTTGTTATCAAGCATGTTTAATTTGAGTTGATTGCCTTTAAAATGATGTAAATGTTGTGTATGAAATTCATGATTTTCTGTATTAATTGACTTGTATGAAGAACATGCCTAAGTGTTAAATTTTCATGCCTATGATGTTTATTAACTTGTTAAAAGTTGTTATAAGGAAGCATATTAATTGTGTAATGTTAGTTTCCTTCATTATCATAGTATTGAAAAAGGCATGTGATATGCATTCATAGCATTGGGCATGAAAAAGGGTAAAATAATTTGAAGTGAAAGAGAAAGGGGTTTTTGGGAGAAATTTGATAAAATGATTTTGAGAAAACCCGGTTGCCGCGGAGTCACCAAAGGGCTGTGGTGTTAATGTAACCTAGAGGGAACTAGGGGAATCACCCTAGCATGGTTGAGCTATCTGGGCCCCAAATGACGCTGCGGGGGTACCAAGGGTCAGGGACAGTAACCAATCCTTCTCTCGTGTCGCTGCGGAGTCACCAACGAACGGGTTATATTAACAGTTTGAAAAGTGATGGATTTGGATTTTGAAAATGGGGAGCGACATACATGGCATCGCATTTCATGGCACGACATTGTTTATTTTGAATTTGGACTTGATATATATTCTTTCCCGGTATAGCATGACCCCTATCCTCCATTCCTATTCATTACTTGGATTCACGGGGCCACAAGAGGTGTATCTTAGGCACCACCTATTGAGCAATTTGCTCACCCCATTACATTTAACATTTTTCAAGGCTCGGGAAGGAAGTGGCGGATGACAATCCTCCACAAGCTTAAGGAAGAATAGGAATCCACTTTTGACACCTTTTGTGTAACTGCCATTCTTTTGTAAAGTCTCAGACTCTTGTAAAGTTTATTCGTTTTGGAAATCATAGCCATGTATTGTAACTATAACTTTTAAGAGTAATTGGATACAATTTGAGACTATGTAAATACTTTATGATGAATGGGAAAAGAAATCATGTTTTGAACAATTATTGATACCTTTCAATTGATTAATGTCGTGCTTTGTTCTCGTGAATTCGGAACTTCATTCCATGATAGGTTCAACATAGGTTTAGCATGTATAAAGCACAGCCAGAAAGCATTCCAGTGAGTTGGGTTGTGAAGAACCTTGTTTCGGCCAACCGAACCCCCTCCATCAGTCGACCGAACCCCCTCCATCAGCCGACCGATAGGCTATTTTGGAAAGTCCCGAGAGCAACCACTTTCCCCAATCGTTTCAACCGGCCGATCCTGTAGGTCAGCCGACTGATCCTGCACTGCCAGCCGGCCGATCAATGGCCATCAGCCGGCTGATCCTTTCCTTTCCACCTGTATCATTTGAACCTCTGTAAGGTTGTTTCCTAAAGTATTTTGAGCCCCAGGATTGACTAGTAGGACAGCTATGGACACAGGAAATGATTGGTATGACCTAGTTGACCTCGGGTTAGGGTAAGGACCCGGTTAACGATTCGGACCCACGAGTCCGGGTCGTTACATCTTCGGATCCTTAAACACCAAGCACTATTGTGATGTTTCCATTTTTTGACCTTTTTCATCTTTCCAGAAATTTTGTCGTTGCATAGGCATTTTCGCCTTTTACCGTTTTGCGTACCGAACACTACGGAGTGTGCCGGTTGTGTCCGAGAGTTGTTTGGGGCATTCCATTGAGTTCAGGGCTCTTGAAAATGCAAGGTAGGTCATTTTTGCATTTTTCCATTTTTGGACCGGACGGACCCGTATGGGACCCGCCACCGGTATTGTTGTGTACGGGGATTTTTGTAGAGTCCATTTGCATATCATTTATTTTATTTTATATGCATCATGTTTTTATATGGTATATGTATAATTGTTGCATATTTTCATGTGGTGGAAAAAGAAAAGTCAAAATTGGAAATGTTGGTGGTGGGACCCACCACTCACATACTTAGTGGTCCGAGACCACATTTGATCTCTCACTCTCTCTCTCCTCGTAACTCACTCTTTCTCTCCTTCTCTAGTTCTTCACTTTTTTCTTCTTCTTTTTGTTGTGATCTTCAAGTCTTGATTCCTCCTTCATTACTTGAAATTTTTGGAAGCTGTTTGCGGCAATTCGAAGAGCACGGCGAGATCTTCACATCCATATAAGCAATTTCAGTTTTAGTGCACTCTAGGGATTTCGGTTTTAAGACCCATTTTGGGGGTTTTTTCATCCTCCTTGAGGTAGGGGTTTCTAATTCATGTTTTTCTTGTGCTTTTGTGAATTAATTTCTTGTTAATTGTTGCTAACATGTTTAGTTAGTGTTAATTTCTTCTAAAATGATTTAATTGTGGTGTACAAAGTTCATGATGATATGTGCTAGTTGATTAGTATAAAATGCATGCCTAAGTGTTGATTTTCTATGCCTATTGTGTTGTCAACTTGCTAGAAATGATGTATGGAAGTATGTGTAATTTCCTTAGAACTTCTTTTTAAAGCATGCTATATAGTTTGGATTTGAGTGTCATGGCACGATGCATCCATGCACGAGCATCGGGAGGAAAATGGGAATGATTTGTTTGAAATGAAAAAAGGGAATTTTGGGAAGAAGTATTGATTAAAGTGTTTTTACGAAAACTCGGTAGCCGCGGAGTCACCAAAGGGCCGTGGTGTTAATATAGCCTAGAGGGAACTAGGGAAATCACCCTAGCGTAGTTGAGCTAGCTGGGCCCCAAATGACGCCGCGGGGGTACCAAGGGTCAGGGATAGAAGCCAATCCTTCTCTCGTGTCGCTGCGGAGTCACCAAAGGATGGGTTATATTAACAGTTTGAAAAGTGATGGATTTGAATTTTTACAATGGGGAGCGACATACATGGCATTGCATTTCATGGCATGGCATCGTTTACTTTGAATTTGAAATTTATGTTGTATTCCTTCCCGGCATAACATGACCCCTATCCTCTATTCCTATTCAGTGTTTGGATTCACGGGGCCATAAGAGGTGTGTCTTAGGCACCACCTACTGAGCAATTTACTCACCCTTTTAGATCAAACATTTTTCAGGTCATGGGAAGGAAGTGGCGGATGACAATCCATCACAAGCTTGAGGGTTGCTAGAAGACCATTTTTGTTATCTTTTGTATCTTAGAGCCATTCTTTTGTAAAAGCATATTTTGAAATGTAATTAAACTTGCTATCACAGCTTTGTAACCCAACTATGAACCTTAACACTATTTTGATGTAAATTAAATTAAATGTAATAACCATGATGAATCCTTATTTAAAAGCACTTTAATGATGTCGTGTTTTGCTCGAATGTCGATGCTCATGACGATGGTATATGGCTTTAGCACTTAAACGTTTTGAGAACAGGTCTAGAGCATTTTAGAAAGGGCCCCTTAATCATTTTCTCATTTTAGTATTTCAGTAGCAATTCCAGGGCTCGCAGAGCCATTTCAGTCGATCGAAATGCCTGCTTCGGTCGATCGGTGCGTCTAGAGACTTCAATGGCTTTAGGGCTTCATTTCGGTCGACCGAAATGCCTGTTTCGGTCGACCAGTTCTTGGGAGTTGCTTCGGCTAACCGAAGCTCCACTTCGGTCGATCAGAGTGCACCTATTTTGTTCATCTTGTCCTTCTCTTCAATGTGTTAAATCCTATGCCTTGGAAATTTCTTTTAAGCCGCTGTGAAGTCCAATGATGACCTTAAAGGTGATGTTTTGACACTAGAAATCACGGGTTTGACATTGATGACCTCGGGTTCGAGCAAGGACCCGGCTAACGGTTCGGACCTCCGGGTTCGGGTCGTTACAACTATCTCCTGATACTTCAAACACAACTTGAAATATAACTCCAGCCCACAACTTTCAACTTCCAATACATAGTCCATTTGGTAACACAGTCCCCACTAGTTATCACCTCATCCGTAAATAACCAAGCACTCTAATGCCCTCAAACTACCTGCCTTAACGTGCAACCTTGCACCACACAGCTAAAACTGACCACTATACCCCACCTCGAGACTCTCTCAAAAATCGTGCCAACTTAATCCTGCTTGCTAGTTGAGCCATGCAATCAACTCTCCATGAGTCGATCACCCGCGACACGCTCCTATAGTTTTCCGGAATGGGAATCACCTTTCAACCAACCATAACCAACACACTTCCTTAGACCGTACCAGAACACCCGTAATACACATCCACAACCCATAGACTACATTCGTGACTCAAACAACCCCTGTCACACCTACCATGACCGGTTCGAAAGAACCTCCGCAACCAAACTGTGACCCAAGTCACAAACACTGACCTCCTAAGGTCGTACCGAAACCCTCACTCGCACACCTGACCTCCACGGTCACCAAAACTCATACACTAATGCATGAAACTCACACGCAACTTAGTCACCGTGCCATGAAATACGAACTCATTCAAAAGTCGTGCTTTAAGCACCACAGAAAATGCACCAAGAAGATCAGGAGGACCCCACACTGGATAGCTCAATCCACGAGCTAAAAGACCAAGCTATTCGTTCGATATGAACTGGCACCCAATAACCCTGGAGCAAACAAGCTCCTCGCCTACTCAGGTCAAAACTCGCACAACTGTACTAGCAACCATCCCAATGCTCAACCGCATAAACACATAAGTACATTGATATATATATATATATATATATATATATATATATATATACAAAATGACTGTAACCCAAAGTACCATGTGAAACATGCATGCACATACAATGTTCACTATTTGCCACATTACCATTAAAATGAAACCACACATACCGTGCCCACCACCTGCTGTCACCACATTCCTCATTCTTGACATCTTATCACACTTAACATGCTTTCAAATAACATATACACTTCTTTTATATACACCGGAATTTAAACACATAAGCATGTGAACACTTAGCAAATAAGTATGCCTTTTAAAACCGTAAACACATAAGCAATTAAGCAGTTAGACACCTTAACACATAAGCATATAAACATGCAATTCAACTTCCCATGTAATCCTAAATAAGCCTCTACTCGTTGTCCTAATGGTTTTCAAACTATTGCTAGCCGAGTCCTTACCCGAACCCGAAAATAATCAAGGACAAAACGGTCAACTAAGGTGTGCAAATTAATTTCACTGGAAAGTTGACTTAATATCCTTAAGATTTGACACAAGAATGAACCCATTTGGATTTGAAACGCAAAAGATATGGCCAATGAAAGTTCGGATTTTAAAAAAAACTCTTAAGCAGCAAGGAAGCAGGCTCCCATTTCCATGGAGCCGCCTCCTTTTGCTGAGGGAGCCGGCTCCCATTCCGATGGAGCCGGCTCTATGCTGAAATTTTGTCAAAATAGGCTACTGGACAAGAAAGAGCCGGCTCCACTCTAAAGGAGCCGGCTCCACCCCAAAGGAGGATGCTCCACTCCCAAAGGAGCAGGCTCCACTTCATATTTTGACGAATTTAAGCTACTGGACCAAAAAGAGTCGACTCCTAAAGGGGAAGAGCTGGCTCTTCACCTGGGAGGCCTGAAATTGCTATCCCAAATGCATTTCTAAGTTTGTACATTCCATCCTCTCAACCCAACATACATGAATGAGAAAAATAAACAATTTGATAGGCTAATTCAAGGAATTCTACAACATGGCGACACAAGGAAACTGTGATCTCATCATACATTCATCATCATTCTTCCCATTCAACTAAGAAATAATGCATAGTCTTTACATTTTGTCCAATTTTACATCAAAATAGAATCAAAGGTTGATGGTTACATTACATAGCCATAGTAAGCAAGCTTAATACATTTTCAAGATATTACTTTACAAAAGAATGGCCTCAAGTACAAAAGGTTACAAAATACACTCCTAGACTCTTCATGTTTGTGGTGGATTGTCATCCGCCACCTCCTTCCCATGACTTGAAAAATGTTAAATATAAGGGGTGAGCAAATTGCTCAGTAGGTGGTGCCTAAGACACACCTCTTGTGACCCCGTGAATCCAAACAATGAATAGAAATAAGGAAGCGGGGTCATGCTATGCCGGGGAAAATACCATACAATTTCAAGGTCAAAAACAAATAATGTCGTGCCATGAAATGCAATGCCGTGCTGTGTCACTCCCCATTTCAAAATCACTTCCATTCCTCACTTTTCAAACCGTTAACACAACCCGTCCCACGGTGACCCCGTGGCGACACGAGAGAAGGATTGGCTACTGTCCTTAACCCATGGTACCCCCGTGGCGTCATTTGGGGACAGATAACTCAACCACGCTAGGGGGTTTCCCTAGTTCCCTTTAGGTCACATTAACGCCGCGGACCCTCGGTACCCCCTATGCGTCTGGGTTTTCGCAAAACCCTTTATAAAAACTTTTTTCCAAAAACCCCTTTCTTTCATTTCAAAATAATTTTTTCCATTTTCTTTGCCCAATGCTATGCATGAATGCATCATGCTTTTCTTATGTCAAGCCAATATCCATTATCACACACTTAATTTAAGCTCAAATCACATGGCATAATTTTACAAGAAATCCCAAGAGAACATTATGCTTTCACATTTTAAAATTTGGCAAATTCTAAACATAATAGGCAAGGAATATTACCAATTAAGCATGTTAATTTACACAATATCAACTAACATACAAAATCATATACTTCATATACACAATTAAGTCACTTTAAGGTAAAATCAAAACAATTTAAGCATGTTTGACAGTATATCACATAGAATTAACTCACAAAGGTACAAGAATGCATGGATTAGAAACCTCTACCTCTTAAGATGCAAAAACCCCTAATTAATGCCCTAAAAATTGAAATCCCAAGTGTGGCCAAACGGAGATTGGCTCTGATCAAATCGAAGATCTCGGCGCGCTCTCTAATTTGCCGCAAACGGCACAAAAAAACTCCAAAAGATGAGAGAGTAATTGAAACTTGAAATTGTGAAGAAAAGAAAAAGAAAAAGATAAGGAAAGAGAGAGAGAGAGCTTACGGGAGAGAGAAAGAAAAATGAGGCCAAAATGGTCTCTTTGGTCACTAAAATGCATTAGTGATGGGCCCCCAAAATTAAAATATTTTTGCTTTAATTTTTCCACCACAATTTTCATATACATGGACTTCTTACATTACAACCAAAATTTAGCATTTAAACAATTAACTTATGTACAAAATAATTATGTATGGTATGCAATTGGACCTGTGACATAACTCCCGTACATAAAAATCCCGATAGCGGGTCCCACCTTGGATCGTCCGACCTGAAAAACGGAAAAATGCCGAAATGACAACCATTGCATTTCCAAGAGTCCTGAACTCAAAGAAATACCCCAACTAACTCTTGGACACACCTGGCACACTCCACGGTGTCTGGCACGCAAAACAAGGAAAGACGAAAATACCCTCTAAAAATCAGTAAATTTTAGAAAATGAAAAATGGCGAAAATCGGAAACATTACACATTTCCTTGAAAATCAACGCTTGAGCTAGAAGTTATGACCTTTACCAAATTCCAATGTTTGATATTTCTCAAGGCTAAGGATGGCAATGGGGCGGGGTGGGGCGGGGATCTCATTCCCCATTCCCATCCCCATCCCTAGTCAAATTTTTTACCCCATCCCCACCCCCACCCCCACCCCCATACCAGTTTAATTTTCAACCCCCTTTTCCATCCCCACCCCGCCCCGCCACATTAGCCCCCATCCCCGCCCCACATAACATTTTTTAAATTCCAATTCACCTTCAACAAAATCAACACAGCCATAATATTTTTCAACCTAATAATTAAATAAAGCTTCAGCACAATTATAACAATTTAAAATATGATCAGATATTTGATGCACAACGACTATGTTCTTTCTCTATGCTGCAAGGGAATAGATCTAGGGTTTCACTTTCAGAAGTGAATATATTATATATATAGTTATGTAATTTAGTAATATTTTATAACATGTAAGGGCAATTTTGTAAAAATGCACTATAAACGGGGCGGGGTTATCCTCCCCCCACCCTATCTCCCGCTGGGGTTTCAAATACAATCCCCATCCCCTCCCCATTTACATAAATGGGTCCCTAAACCCGCCATAAACAGGGCGGGGTGGGGCGGGGACCCGCCGGGTATGGGGATTTTGCCATCCCTACTCAAGGCTTTACACTCGGCCATGAAACTTTTCGAAGCTCCCTGCCATTGGAGGTTTAGCACTTTGACTGCAACAATGGTTTCACTTTGATCAAGGAGTCCTTTGTAGACGGAGCCATAACTACCCACACCAATCAAATTTGCTGAAGAGAACCTGTCAGTTGCTTTGAGGAGCATTTCATAAGACACTCTGTAGAATGATTCCCTCAACAATATTCCAGAAGGTGCACGCTATGGAGATCACTAATATGAGCACGATAACTTTTTTGTTTCTTTGATTCTTTGATGTTGCATTTTGGGAGTTGAAGTTTGGATAAGCCCCCACACAGCCTATTGTTTCCAGCAACTGATATTTCACTAGCATTTGCAAAAACTCCTCCAGTGGGTACCTCACCCTCAAAATCATTGAAGGATAAATTAAGGTTCTTTAAGGAAAAATGCTCAAAGAATCTTGGAATCTGTCCAGTCAACTTGTTCCTAGAAAGATCAATGTTCACAAGACCTCTTAAGGAACTCAATGATTGAGGAATAGATCCATTAAAGAAGTTTCCCTCTATATAGATATTTTCAAGGCTAGTGCAACTCTCAAGACGATTTGGAATTTCACCAAGCAACCAATTCTCAGATATATCTAACTCCACCAAATTTTTGAGGCTACCCACCTCTAAAGGGAGGGATCCAGACAATTGGTTTCGAGATAGATTTAGTGAAATAGAAAGAGAAGAAATGCTCCAAAGTTGTTTGGGTAGCTAAGATTATTTTGTGAATGATCAAGCAATAACAATATTTTGAAATTTCCAAGACTCATGGGTATGTTTCCCAGCAATCTGTTCTCACCCAAGTAAAGTTCCATTAACAATGACAAGTTTCCTATAGATTCTGGAACTTCCCCATGGAATGTATTTATGCCAAGATATGCCCGTTGTAAATTTAGAAGATTTCTATAGTAAATGGAATTGTTCGTGAATCGATTATTGTATAGGCCTAAATGTTCTAAGTTGGAAAGATTACCTATTGCTGAAGGGAGTTTTCCGTGTATAAATTTAAATCAAGTGAGAGATAGGAAAGTTGGTTTGAGAAATTGCCCACAGAATCAGGTAAGAGCCCTCTGAATTGGTTAGCAGGCAAATCTAACGCTTTTAAATTGCTACAATCGGCCATAGAATCAATGAAGCTAAATTCATCTGGCTCTCCACTTCCTAAATTATTCATATATAGAGAAATTTCCTCAAGATTCTGTAGGCCTCCAAAATTAGTTCCTAATTTCCCGTTGAAATGATTTTCTCCAAGATCAAGGTTTTTTAGTGGTGTACAATTGGAAATTGAGAGTGGAATGGGTCCAGTAAATTTGTTCCCCCTTAATTGGAGAAGTATAAGATTAGGGAGCATTAGACCCAAGCTGGGCGAAAGAGTGCCATGAAGATGGTTACCGGACAAAGAGAGAACAGTTAGAAAAGAGAGATCGTAAATGGAAGGATGGATTGTACCAGAGAGTTCATTGCTACCAAACGCAAGTACTTCTAGATTTTTCAATTGACCCAAGGCCTCAGGAAGACTACCTGTGAAATGATTTGAAGCTGCAGACACGTATTTTAGAGAAGCCAATCTCCCAATGAATTGAGGGATCTTTCCAGCAAAGTGATTCCCGTGAATGATGAGATGTGTGAGCTGTGACAAGGAACCAAGTTCTTCGGAAAGTTTCCCAACTATCTTATTGAGACTTACACCAAGATACCTGAGGTTGGAGCAGTGGGATAGGTTGACTGGAATTTCTCCTTGGAAGCTGTTGTCGTTCAGGTACAACATCTGCAGCCTGAACAAATGACGAACTTGAGGAGGGATTTCACCTTGAATGGTGTTGTTGAAGAGCCTTAACACCCGAAGGAAGCTCAAGTTACCGACATATGGTGACAACAAACCCACTAAACCTCTGGACGGTAGATCAATGCTGATGACTCTACGATGGTGACGACCACACGCAACACCTTCCCACATGCAGAAATGAAGGGACTCGTTCCATGAGCTCACGACACCTTGAGGGTCATGAACAATCTTTGACTTGATGGCTAACAAGGCAAGATGATCTGTCTCATTTTTGCCAATGGTTACAGTACTGGCAGTGGCATTAGGGAGTGTACTCATGATGATATGCAGCAATATTGTGATGATCACTATTTTTCCTAGTGTTTGTATTCTGAAAGAGTTGAGAAGCATAATTGGACTCATTTCTGGAAGTGGATTTCAAAATTGTGACGTTAATCAGAAAGAATCGTTTGAATCTATCAAGAGAGATCACTTGTATTGTTATATATTAATCCGTAAAAGAGGCACTTTCTCTCCCTGGAGGCTGTGCCGTTAAACCTGGGTTACAAATTTTTTAAACGTTGCGTGCATGCATGCAACGAGAAACGGATGAGATTTATAATTTTTTAAGGACTTTTATGGATCTATCAAGAAAGATCAATTGTATTGTTATATATGGTGGTTATTGATCATCTTAAATTTAAATAAATTGTTTAGATAGAATCTTTGGAACTTTGTAGAAAGGCTTTTTCTGAAGTCTTCCAATCATTTTCCGATGTCTACCCTTTCTCTTTCGAAGAGAGACTGCCGGCCATTCAACTTAATTTATATACTATGGTAACGTGTTTTCTTTAATTTCTTTTAAAAACACATACATATATGCAAGTCATGATCAATTTATAAAGCATACCTGTGCATTGTTTTTGATGGATTGAAGACTTGGAAAACTTAAAATTTCAATTAATTTTGGCCGTTTAGTTCTAATTTGAGTGGAACTTACTTGAATTTCACCAACTCTTTTCTTGTTCCCACCAATAATAGAGGAGGTTGATGGTTAAGTTCTGAATGGAACAAGGTGGATGTGCTAATGTTTCTTGCCTATTAAAATTAATTAATAAAATGTGCACTAGGGATTTAAGCCTGCATCAAATTCTATATGCAATTTTTCATTTCATTTGCAGCAAAAGCAAATACGGGTGAGAAGGGTGGGACTAATATGAGCAACTCAAGTTCTATCCGAAAATTTATGAGTGTGAGTAAAAGGTATTTGAGACTCAGACTGAGATTAGATTTAGATCTTATAATACGAATTTACTTTCGGCAGCATTTGGGTAAAAGCTTTACTGAGTAACTCAAAATATAAGAAATAATTATAATTTTTTACAGCCACATCTTATTTATATATTTGTAGTCATTAGTCTAGCTTGTAACATAGTCAGTTCTGAAGTTTGATGTAAAATTATAGTAATTAAATTAAGGTTAGTTTATAAATAAAATATTAAGAATATAAAGTTTTGAGTTCTTTTCAAATTATTAACCAATTATATTGTCTTCAGGTTAAGTGTATATAATTTCCTATTTAATTTATATATTATTAGCATTTTGTTCTTTATGTTTTTTAGTAGGTTGTTACAGTCTGAACAATCTGAGCAACTATAAAAATGCATTAAGCATAGATTGACATGGGTAGATATGTAATGAAATTCTTGTGACTTGAGTTTGACATGGACTCCGGTATTAGTCCGTTGGGTCTGGCGTGGTTGACCCCTTAAAAATCTCAATTCTAAAAATGCTTTAAACATGTACGGATTGAGATGGGTTGAGTTGCAATGAACTTTTCGAGACTTGAATTTGACATGGTCTCGGGTATTAGTATGTTGGGTTTGGCGTGGTTGTCTTACTAAGTGGCCCATATTCAAGTATTGTCACACAAAAAATTAATCTTTAAGCATTGGCTTACAAAAAATTAACATTTGGACTCTCAAGCTTACAGAAATTTGTTACAAGCCCGTCCAAACCCAACCCACATGAAATTTAGTCCATCAAAACTCACATAACTTTTAGGCCATCAAAATACCCATTGATGTATTATACAAAACCTTCATCCAAATGTCCAATTCATACTTTATTATTATTATTATCTAGTACCCCATGATCTATGTTATATGCTTTTATTTGAATCTAATGCATATTGTCTTCAAATTGATTCCGCAATAATATAATATTGAATTTAAAGTCGGCTCGGTTCTATTTGTACAATGAAGAGAATTTATTTCAAAAAGAACATCCCTGATACTTCTTTGTACAATTTTTATTTATTTATTAGATATATGGAATATATGTTAGATCACATAACGTACCTGTGATCTACTATTTGGATTTGTACATGTCATGTAAAAATCGACTTAGATTTATTTTTTAATTTACTTAATGAATTGAAATGTTTTTTTATTTATATAAAATTTTGTCTTAGTTTTTTTTTTTTTACATTAAAAATATATATTATAATTTCTGATGTGGAAAATATGTATGTAAATATAATTTTTAATGTTTTTAAACTTTATATTCATCCTACTAGTTTTCGCCCCCAAGTTGGAACCAAAATCACGAACTCCTGTCTTTGCTATCTGTTCGATGATCAAGGAGGTGTTGAGTTTTGTTTGTTTTCCTCTTATTCATGTCTGAATCTCTGTTCAAGCTCATAACTTTTGGGAGTGTGGGGTTCAAAGCTTTGTCACTGATGTTTGAATAGTGAAGTTTCCTTGTCTTCCAATCTCTCTGTTTGCATTGTTCTATTCGATGTGATCCACCAAGGTGGCTTGAACTTCGATCGACAAAATGTTGCCAGAATGCCAGGTATGAATCCATGTTGACTCAATATACTTTGTCTTCTAGTATTTTTGATTGATTAATTGGAGTTTTATAATGCTGCCTTTTCAAGGTGGATCCTTGGCATGTTAGGTATGATTGATACATACAGCTTGGGCTCTTTTTTATTATTATGTTTTGCAAGTTGTGTGCATTACTGTATAAGTAGCATTAGGTTTCTGGTGCCCATTGTTGTTTGTTGTGTGCACTATTCTAGGGTTTGGAGGTGTTGCTATTACTTCCTTTCCACCTTTTATTTGGCCATCTATTCCAATATTGATCATTTGATTAATTCTCAATTTTTAGTTAAGCTATTTACTTTGGGGTTCTGTTTCTTTACCTTCCAGCAATGGGATTGTGATCTACCAATTGAATTTGTTTAAGAGCTCTCCAGGGGACGACTCTGAGTCCTTGTGATGTCAACCAAGACTAACTTATTTTACACCTGACAGGCATATTTATAATTCACATAAAGAGCATATACCAATTTTAGTAAAAGTGTAAATTCATACACAATAGAAGAAGGAATACATGGCACCAGGGCATACCCTGGGGACAAAAGTCCAGCAAACAAGAATGGCTCGAAAACTAGGCAAAACCACTACACGAATACAAGGGAAACCAAAAGCAAACAATCATGCATACGATACAGTATTTTGTCAAAGCCATTACAACAACAGCAGAACCACAAACCAACAAGCAATCGAATAACTACACCAACAAGAACTTATGAATTAAACTGCACCTGGACCAAAACACCAGCTTAACCAATTCAAAATGAAGAAGAATGCACTAGCTAGTCATTGCTGGTAGGATGGGCTTGGAAGGTTCCTTTCGGATGCAAGCCTTCTAGTTGAAGCAAAGTCCTTGTATTAGAGACACGAGCTTGAATATGACGGAATTCTTAAAATTCCAAAGGACAATAGAAGGGCTAGAGTTTGAGTTTCAAAAATCTCTAGCATTTCTTCCAACCCAAATTGAATAGACAAAGCAAGCCAGGGACACTTTGTTGATGAAGACCTGCAAGCTTTTGGAGGAATTCCAATCATCAGAAACCCAAAGCAACAAAGAGGGCCAGTCAAAGGAATCAATGTGGAAGCGACAAATGAATTGTATTTGGTTCCAATTGAAGGCAGAGAATGGACATTAAAGAATAGGGTTTTGATATGTCAAGGGTTTGAAGCCTACCCCAAGCTGAAAACCAAAGAACATAGCCATGTTTTGCAATACAATTTTAAAATCAAATACAAAGCTAACAGGCATTTAAGTTTGAGTTTTATGTGTTACCATTATGCATCAGGACTTGTTCGAGCACCTTGAAGATTTTCCCTGACCAAATTCAGCTCACGAAAGACGTCACTTATGTCCATCCGATCTTGTGGCGACTCAATGGAGCATGCAACTCCAACCTTGATCATTGACAACAGACACTCCATTTTGATGTCATTTCTTGATTCTTCAGAAACCTGATTTCTTTTTGACACTGCTGCTACCTCTTTTTCATCGTCAATTTTCAGAGGTATTGGGTCTACAATCTCCATAACACGGTGAGGCAAAGCCATCTGAGCAAAATTATGAAGGTTAAGGCCTTCCTCAAACATACTGTCAGTAGGTATTTTCCTTGCCATCATCTCTGTTGTAAAGCATAAAATGGAAGTGAAGAGAGAATTGAAACACGAAGAATACAAGGATATTACGTGGTTCAGCCACTAGGGCCTACATCCACGGCACAAAGAGCCTAAAGGGCTACATCACTTTATAATATATTCTCTCTTAATCGTTGTATACAATGATCACCTCTATTTATAGGTCAAAGAATTGAGGTGATAAATATGGAAAATACATTAATGGAAGATTCCTAAAATCAATACCATAAATCACTCCAATCAATATTCTACCATAGGCTAAAATCTCTACTATGATATTCTCATATCAAATATTATGTCAATGAGTAATTTAAGGGTTCCTATAATAATATTTTCCAAATATAATATCTTCTAACAATCTCCAATACCAAGATCCCGTAACTGTATAAATCCCCTTTTGTTGACACTTTGCTTTCCAGACCATACTCTGCCGTTTCACAAAATTAATGAAAAGAAAAGAAAAGATAAGATAAAATTGACAAAGATAGGAACCACATTTGAAATGATAAGCTATTTAATATTTTATGGGCTAAAAGCAACTTAGATTATGATTGAAACAGGTTATATCTATTCCCCAATATGGCTCTCTTGGTGTGAGCAAATTTGGAAGCAATCAACAAATCCAAAAAAAAAATTGATCCCTTCCACTTATGCCTCCATTCCAATGAAACTCTCTCTCTATCACGTGCATGCACACACAAGCACAGGGACTAAACTGTATCAAATTTTGATCCTAACAAGCTAGTTAGGTATAAAATCTAATTCCTAATAAGTTGTGGTGATGCAGTTTTAAACCGAGCAAGAAAATGAAAATAAAAAGAAACAATAATGTATTATGCATGCTTAACTGGAGCTGTATAACCAACAGTTCCCCTTACTGCAATTGAACTGCTTTGTTTTGGATTTGTGAGTTGTTGAGGAAACCTCGCTACCCCAAAATCTCCTACATGAGCAACCATCTCACTATCAAGTAGGACATCGCTTGGCTTTAGATCGCAATGAATTATAGGCGTTTGACAATGATGATGAAGATATTCAAGTGCACACAACACATCAACTGCAACATTTATTCTTTGAAGAAGGTTTAGGCTCTGAGATTGTTCATTCTCTTCGTTACTAGATTTCGGACCTGGATGCAACCGACTCTCTAGACTCCCGTTGGGCATGAACTCATAGACTAGAGCCTTAAAATCATTTCCTTGAAAATCAACGCTTGAAAGAGAAGTGATGATCTTTACCAAATTCCGATGTTTAATATTTCTTAAGGCTTCACACTCGGACATGAAACTTTTGGAAGCTTCTCGATGTTGGAGGTTTGCAACAATGGTTTCATTTGGATCAAGGATTCCTTTGTAGACAGAGCCATAACTACCCACACCAATCAAATTTACTGAAGAGAACCCGTCAGTTGCTTTGTGGAGCATTTCATAAGACACTCTCAAGAATGTTTCCCTCAACAATATTCCAGAAGGTTGAACATCTCTTTTCTTTTTAACACAACAAAATGAGAAAGATAGCACCATTGTAACTCCCAGAAGTGTGCACAGTATCGAGATCGCTAATATGAGCACAAGAGAACTTTTTTGTTTCTTTGATTCTTTGATGTTGCATTTTGGCAATTGAAGTTTGGGTATGCCCCCACATAGCCTATTGTTTCCAACTACCGATATTACAATAGCATATGCAAAATCTCCTTCACTGGGCACTTCACCCTCAAAATCATTGAAAGATAGATTAAGATTATTTAAGGAAAAATGCTCCAAGAAGTTTCCCTCCATGTAGAGACTTTCAAGGCTAGTGCAACTGTCAAGGCTATTAGGAATTTCACCAGACAACTCATTCTCAGATATATCCAACTTCGCTAAATTTTTTAGGTTGCAAAACTTCTGAAGGGAGGGATCCAAACAAATGATTTACAATGTCAAAAGTTGTTTGGGTATGGTTCCACTAAGATTATTTTGGGAAAGATCAAGCAATAACAGCGTTTTACAATTTCCAATACTCAAGGGTATGTTCCCCACTAATCTGTTCCCAAACAAGTAAAGCTCTGTCAACAATGACAAGTTTCCTATATATTCCGAAATTTCCCCATGGAATTTATTTCCTGCAAGATTTGCCCGTTGCAAGTTTTGAAGATTTTCGACAGCAGCTGGAATTGCGTCGGTGAATTGTTTATTATTTAGAAATAAAAGATTTAAATTAACAAGATTACCAATTGTTGAAGGGAGTTTTCCATGTATGAATTTTTTAAGAAGTGTTAGATGACGAAGTTGGTCTGAGAGATTGCCCGCAGAATTGGGTAAGAACCCTCTAAAGTGGTTAGGACCCAGCTGTAGTATATGCAAATTGCTACAGTTGGCCATAGAATCAATGAAGTTCATTTCATCTGGCTCTCCACTTCCTAAATTATTATCATTTAGAATAATTCTAAAGAGGTTTGGGAGGCCTCCAAAATTAATTCCTAATTTCCCATTGAAATTATTATTTGAAAGTTCAAGGCTTTCTAGTGCTGTACAATTGGATATTGAGAGTGGAATGGGTCCAGTAAATTTGTTCCCCCATAATTGGATCTGTTGAAGATTAGGGAGCAACAGACCCAAGTTCTGCGAAAGTGTGCCATCAAGATGGTTGTCAGCCAAAAAGAGATTAGTTAGCAAAGAAAGATTGTAAATGGAAGGATTGATTGTACCAGAGAGTTGATTGACACCTAAAAAAAGTCCTTCCAGGTTTTTCAATTGACCCAATGCATTAGGAAGACTACCTGAGAAAAGATTGTAAGGTAAAGCCAAAAGTTCTAGAGAACTCAGTCTTCCAATGGATTGAGGAATCTCTCCTGTTAAGTTGTTTAATTCAATGATGAGATATGTGAGCTTTGATAAGGAACCAAGTTCTTCAGGTAGTTTCCCAACTAGCTTATTGAAACTTACACCAAGATACCTGAGATTAAAGCAGTGGGATAAGTTGGCTGGAATTTCTCCTTCAAAGCTGTTTATGTTCAAGTTCAGTATCTGCAGTCTGAACAAATGACCAACTTGAGGAGGGATTTCACCTTGAAGGGTGTTGTTGAAGAGCTTTAACACCCGAAGAAAGCTTAAGTTACCGACATAAGGTGACAATGAACCTACTAAGCCTCTGTAGCTTAGATCAATGGTGATGACCACATGCAACACCTTCCCACTCGCAGAAGTGAAGGGACTCATTCCATGAGCTTATGACACCTTGAGTGTGGCGACCTTGTGGGCGGGTGTGTGTGAGCGTGTGCAGGGGGCACCAGTAGGCTACCACACTGGGCGAGTTACAGGTGCACAATCCCATATCGTCTGGGTGTGGATGGGGCAAGTGCTATATGTAGATTCAACACCCTTCTATGACACAACGCGTTTTAAAGCCGTGATGGCCGTGAACCCATCAGAACTCTGTAGTTAAGCGTGCTTAACTTGGAGTAGTACCAGGATGGGTGACCCCCTGGAAAGTCTCTGGTCTGGGTGAGCTAAAAGCGGACAATATTGTGTCTGGCCAGGGTGAGGGTCGTTACATTGAGGGTCATGAATAATCTGTGACTTGATGGCCAACAAGGCAAGATGATCTGTCTCATTTTTGCTAATGCTTACAGTTCTGACAGTAGCATTAGGGAGGGTACTCATGATGATATGCAGCAATGAATTCATCAGGCTCCTAGTTCCAATCACATTAGACACTAAACAGCCAAAATGAATTCATTTTTTTAAATTGTCCTAGTCTTCAAACACCTTACCTTATTCTATAAGTTGAAAACACCTTACCTAATTGTATAATTGATTCAGTTGAAAACACCTTACCTTATTATATAATCAAAATATTAAAAAAGAGATACACAGGGAAGACTTCTACTGTTATTTATCTACCAGAAAGTTTTTTACTCAGTAGAGAAGTTTTTTCAAAGTGCTCCCTTCGGGAAATGATTATCGCCGGCCGTTTATTTAAATTTTAACAACCATAAATTAATGTCGCCAGTCCACTTCTCATTGCGCATGCATCCATCCAATTCTTAAAATATGTCCAGAGAAGACTTCCAAAAGGGACAGGGAAGACTTCGGAGAGTGACTCTTTACCTGATATATATATATATATATATAACAATACAAGTGATCTTTATAGATAGTTTCATACAAGTCTTTCTAACTAACCTCACATTCCTGAAATCCAATTTATGCCACTAAGCTCCTTCAGACTATAAATACTATACCTAGTGTTGGAATAAAGAAAATCTGGGAACTTGATGAATTGTTGTGAGGTGTCATGGGTTAAGTCAAGAAAATGGTTCACTTTTTGATCCTTTTAGTGGCAAAAACCATCTCTACTTTCATTGAGCTGGAGCACATGTGAATTTCACTACTGTCTTGTCTCCTCCGCTACCAAAAGCGGAGGTTTAGAGGGGGGAAAAATGGATATTGTTGAGCCAAGTCCTTTTTCCCGATGTCACTGACAAGGTCTTTGGATGTAGAGAGATTCAATCATCCACATCTAATGAGCTTCAATCGCTATATGGTCTAAGGAGGGTTAGATGTACATGCTGCCTTACTGTTGCACCAGAGTCCACCCTTAAACTAATTAATAAGCTTATCAGTGGGAAATTCATATATTCCTCCTCAGACAATTCTTTATTTTCATCACCATGCACAACTTGTCCTGTTTTATTTATTTATTGTCCATTCCCAACTACTTGCCTTTACACCACACATATTTTATACTACATTTAATTTTTTTTTTTTCCCGACATCTAATTTAGGAGGTACAATTAGGTATTACTCAAACAAAACAAATTTGTTACAGCCTGTAAATTAGTGTGTTTTTTAACATCAAAATGTCAGACATAAAGTAACGGTGATAATAATGGACGGATAAGGATTCTCTTCAGGAAATGAGAGGTCCCGCACACCCACCAACCATTGGATTGGATTCTCCCACTAACGGTTGGTGGGTGTGTCGGACTTCTCCTTTTCTAGAGAATATCCTTATCCATTTTTGTTGCTAATAAGATATGAAATATTTAATGAAAATTTTAGTGAAATAACACAGATAATATTATATTTTTGTTCTGTAATAATTATCAATTAGCCCTAATAGTTAACAGAAATAAATACTGAATCAAATAGCATTCATATGCTTCTATGAAGTAAAGAAAATGGTAATTAAGAGTTTCAAAAAAGAAAAAGAAAAAAAATTAATTACCACTAGATTGTTGCTGGCTGCACCAAAGAAAGAAAGAAAAAAACGTAAGAATTCATCTATGGTCCAATTACAAAATTAAGAATCCAACTTGAGTTTCTTGAATCAAGTACTCCTAAATTAACTAAAGGAACGGTCATAATTATTACAAAAATGCTTTGAATGGATACAAAAACGCCTACAACTATACTGTAATCTTTGGTTGTGCACGTAACCATAGTTGGAATGTTATTTTATAGTTTATTATGAGATTTTTTTGAAACTCAGTTTCGATTATTCCACATTGTTAAAACAAATGCTGTACATTAAGGCAGCCTCTCTCCGGAGCACTCCTTTTGCAGCGACTAGATTCAATGCAGATTATGCAAGGGGTATTGACGGTGAGAGCACTCCCTTGACCAGACTGCTCTATTGTTAATGACTTACTTGAATTAATTAATTCAATGCCAAAATAAAATAAAATCAGCTAAACACTACTTCACTACTCCTTACATATTATTATGGGATAATTCTAAAAAAAATGGTGTTTTGGAGGTCAAAGGACAAATAAATGAAGTCAAATTTTAGTTTTTCAAATTAATGAAGTTTTCTCAAATGCTGGTATGGACATGGAATTTTACTGTAAGATTGAATTAATGGAAGACATTAATTGAAGGACATGGAATTTTCTCAAATGCTGACCTGGACATGGACCTTACTGCAGAATGTAAGACATAAAGTTGTGAAGTTATCATCAAAATCATAAGGCTATTTAATCTGTCCCAATTGCACACACAAAATATACTTGAATGATCCAAATTAGGAAAAAAGATGGTCATAATTATTATACAACCTTTTCCAAGATTTAAATTGATACAAAAATGACTACCAGTTGATAACAATTCGATCTTTTAATGGATCATATCAGACCCTTCCAAAAAAAAAAAAAATCCTATTAAGCTTGATTTGCTTTTGTAATTTGCATCTTATTTGGGCCATTCTTTGCTTTTGTTTGGCTTGGGCCATTGTACTCTCTTCGCAGGCCCATTGTGCTGGTCTATTTAACTAAAGCTGAATTTGATGTAATATGCTCTTACATACATTTTTTTTTTTTTTTTTTAACTTTCCGAAAATAATAATGTTGTGTTTGAGATTAAATTTTAAATTGAAAGAAATTTAATTAATAATAAACTAAATTTTTTTCTATTTTGAAATTCAAACTATCGACTCAATACTTTCAAACACTATAAATATTATTTTTTCAATTTGATTCTAGCGATTATTTATGAATGAATTCGTATCAATTTAAGGAGGGTAGATTTCGAGGACGAAATCTCTTTAAAGAGGGCAGATTGTAATGTTTTCGATTTTTTCCATTTTTCATTTTCTGATATTTTTCTGATTTTCGGGGTTATTTTGAATTTGTCTCGTTTTGCGTGCCGGGCATAGTAAGATGTGCTAGATGGGTCCCAAGAGTTGGTTGAGGCATTCCTTTGAGTTCATGACTCTTAGAAATGTATTAGTTGTCATTTCGACATTTTTTCATTTTTCGGAATGGAAGGTCCAAATGGGACCCGCAACCGATACTGTTGTGCACGGGGACTATGTTCCGGGTTTGTTACACTTCATAAATAATTGTTTGGTGCATAATTATTTGGTTATATGTTTAAATTGTGGTGGTAATTTGGTTTGTACACACACATATAATGTTAATGATATTTTACATCCATGGGACCCACCATTTGCAATGAACCCTTATAATGACAATAAGGTCATTACCTGATTCATTTTGTGTTCTTCTTTCACGCAGTGTTCTCTCTCTCTCCTTATAAGTTTCCTTTTTCATTTTTTTTCCCACCATTTCAAGCTTTGATCCAAGCTCTACCATTGAGAATTTGACCACTGAAGGCAGAGTCGACGATAGCGAGGGGTTCGTATTGACCGAAGCAAAGCCCCGTTTAGGCCACTTTTTGATTTTCAAAAATTGGGGGTTTTAACGGTTTTGCTCTTTAATTTGAGGTAGAGGTGTTCTAATCCATATTTTCTTTGAATTTTTGTAGATTTTCCCTCTTTAATTTCAGTCTAAGCATGCTTAAATTGATAATTTTGTTTATGGTTTGAGGGTTCTATGTGTAAATGTGTTCTATGTGATTATGTGGCAAAAAATGTATGTTACTTGGAATGATGTGATGAAGTATGCTAAACTGAATTTTTGTTTGCATTGTATGTATATAAATGTTGAAACTTTATTTTGTCAATGTATGAAATATAACCACTATGTTGAAGGTGTTGGATTTGTTATATGAAAGCATGATACGTCTATTTCTAGAATTTCTATAAAGGCATGTAATATTGTTGTGATTAATTTCAAATTATGGAAATTTGTATAATGTTATGATTGTATATGGCATGAGGCATTCATGCATTTCATTGGGAAGGAAAAAAAGGAAAAGTTGTTTTAAAAGTAATTGAAAATTATTTTTGGAAAATATGTTTTTGAAAAGTGGTTTCCGAAAACCCGGGCGCCTAGGAGTTGCCTAATGGTCCGTGTCGTTAATTTGATCTAGAGGGAACTAGGGAGAGATCCTAGCGTGGTTGAGCTACCTAGGTTCGATATGACGCCTTGGAGATGCCATGTGATCGGGGATAGCTAGTTAATCGTTTTCTCGTGGCGCCATAGAGCTGCTATGGGTCGGGTTGCATTAACGGTTTGGAACGGTGAAATAGAAATGTTTTGGAAATGGGGAGCGACATTTGCATGTCATTGTATTACATTGGTATGCATTTTGTACATATGGTTGGATGACCTATATTGTAGTTGGTGTTATTGTCGTTGTGGTTATTGTGTTTTCCCCTTAATGACATGATCCCGTACTTTTTTTATCCTATGTTTTGTATGGATTCACGAGGTCATTAAGAGGTGTGTCTTAGACACCTCCTACTGATCGACGCTCTTCCACAAGTTTAGATAGATAATGGATTATTTTGACATCTTTTGTAGCTCTGATCTCATTTTTTTGTATAAGGGGTGGCACATATATTATGTATCGACATTAGAATTGACCATAATGCCCTTAGACGACCTCGGATTCGGGTAAGGACCCGGTTAGCGATTCGGACTCTTATGTTCGAGTCGTTACAGGCCTGCATGGGAGGCCCACGGCTCGCTAAGAGGGTCGTGGTTTTTCAGCAACCCATTGGGTGGGGCCCAATTTTTGGCAATGCTATTAGAGCAGTCCAATAGCGAAAACCGGCCCAGAATTTCTAAATTTTGGGCCGTTGGAGCTGCTCTAAAGGAGGAGGTTGGGATAATATATATATATATATATATATATATATATATATATATATATATGTATAATGGGGTGTACCTAATTGTAGCACCTATGAAGTCTCCTCTTTTTAAAAATAGAATAGTACGAGGATTATGTGTTAAAATTTTGTGTAAAAGCTTGTTCTAAATAAAATGTGCAACTTAAGGTTAGTTTTTTTTTATTATTTTTTGGGGATTTGCATTCAAAAATATAATAAGTTTTTTTTTAGGTGCACCGAGTAAAAATTAATCATTTAAAGAATTTAAGGAGGCATATCTACATATTTGTAGTCGTTTTGACAAATCATACTTAAAAGCTAACAAGGATAGCAATACATTTTTTAAAGAGCAGTGCTACTGTTGCTCAAAGCAATTGTCAATCACAGTCGTGATTGTAATTAGTTGAAAATCAATCACATTAACTATAATTGGAGTATAATTACCAAGGAATCTTAATTTTTGGAAACATTAAAAACATATTTTGTAGGACAAAATTAATTTAATTTTGTCTTAATTTCCACTTGTGTGTGTGTGTGTGTGTGTATATATATATAATTTTTGGTAAAGAGTAAATTTGTATAGAATAGAAGAAGGAATACACAACACCAGGGCATACCCTGGGGACAAAAGTCCCGCAAACAAGAATGGCTCTGGAAATAAAACTAGACAAAACCACCACATGAACACAAGGGAAACTAAAAGCAAACAATCAATCATACATACGACACAGGACTTTCTCAAAGCCATGACAACAACAGCAGAACCACAAACCAAGAAGCAATCGACAAACTACAACAACAACTTATGAATTAAAACCACACCTGGACCAAAACACTAGCTTAACGAATTCAAAATGAAGATAAATGAAGTAGCTAGTCATTGATAGTAGGAAGGGCCCAGAAGCATGAACTGGGAAAGTTCCATTCAGATGCAAGCCTTCTAGTTGAAGCAGAGTCCTTGAGCCTTGAATCTGCTGGTATTCTTAACATCCCGAAGGGAAAGTTGAATAGACACAGCAAGCCAGGGCCACTTATTTTGTTGATGAAAACCTGCAAGGGGATCAATGTGGAAGCAACAAATGAATTGTCTATGAAGGCAGAGAATGAACATTGGTTTGATACGTGAAGGTGGGCAACTGAGGATGTGTCAAGGGTTTGGGGCCTACCTCAAGACCTGTTCTGAGGGCCTTGAAGATTTTTCCTGACCAAAGTCAGCTCACGCAAGACGTCATTAATGTCCATCCGGTCTTGTGATGACTCCATGGAGCATGCTACTCCGACCTTGATCATTGACAACACACTCTCCATTCGGATGCCATTTTTTAATTCTTCAGCATCTCGATTTCTATTTGACATTGCTGCTACCTCTTCTTCATCATCAATGTTCAGAAGTATTGGGTCTACAATCTCCATAACGCGGTCAGGCAAAGCCATCCTAGCAAAGTTATGAAGGTTAAGGCCTCCCTCAAACATACTGTCAGTAGGCCTTTTCCTTGTCATCATCTCCAATACCAAGATCCCGTAACTGTATAAATCCCCTTTTGTTGACACTTTGCTTCCCAAACCATACTTTGTCATTCACATAATTAATGAAAAGATTTTTTTATTTTTTGTTTTGACAAAGATAGGAAGCACATTTGAAAATGATAGGCTATTCAATTTTTAGGTTTATGGGCTAAAAGCAACTTAAATTCCAATAAAAACAGGTTATATCTATTTCCATACACCATTTAATATGGCACTTTTGGTGAGAAGAAAAATGGATTTGGAACCATAACAAATGCACAAAAAATTATTCCCTTCAATTTATGCCTCCATTCCAATGAAACTCTCTCTCTCTCACACACACACACAAACACGAGGACTAACTTATATCAAAATTTAATCCTTAGAAGTTAGTTTTGGTATCAAATCTAAATCTTAAGAAGTTATGGTGTCTTCGGTGATGCAGTTTTAAACCTAGAGGAAGAAAATGAAAATAAAAAAGAAACAATAATGGATTGTATATGAGAAACAATGCTTACCTGGAGCTGCATAACCAACAGTTCCCTTTACTGCAATTGAACTGCTTTGATTTGGATTTGTGAGTTGTTGAAGAAATCTTGCTAGCCCAAAATCTCCTACATGTGCAACCATGTCACTATCAAGTAGGACATTGCTTGGCTTTAGATCACAATGGATTATTGGCGGTTGACAATGATTCTGAAGATACTCGAGTGCACACAAAACATCAATTGCAACATTTATTCTTTGAAGAAGGTTTAGGCTATGAGTTTGATCATTTTCTCTATTACTAGATTTCAGACTTGGATGCAACCAACTCTCTAGACTCCCATTGATCATGAATTCATAGACTAGAGCCTTAAAATCATTTCCCTGAAAATCAATGCTCGAGCAAGAAGTTATGACCTTTACCAAATTCCGATGTCTGATATTTCTCAAGGCTTCACACTCGGCCATGAAACTTTTGGAAGCTCCCCGACGTTGGAGGTTTAGTACTTTGACTGCAACAATGGTTTCATTTGGATCAAGGATTCCTTTGTAGACAGAGCCATAACTACCCACACCAATCAAATTTGTTGAAGAGAACCTGTCGGTAGCTTTGAGGAGCATTTCATAAGACACTTTCATGAATGATTCTCTCAACAATATTCCCGAAGGTTGAACATTTCTTTTCTTTTTAACCCAACAAAATAAGAAAGATACTACCATTGTCACACCCAGAAGTGTGCACACTATTGAGATCACTAATATGAGCATAAGTGAACTTTTCTTCTTCTTTGATTCTTTGACGTTGCATTTTGGTAGTTGAAGTTTGGGTATGCCGCCACAGAGCCTAATGTTTCCAACAACTGAAATTGCACTAGCATTTGCAAAAACTCCTTCAATGGGCACCTCACCCTCAAAATTATTGAAGGACAAATTAAGATTCTTTAAGGAAAAATGCTCCAAGAATCTTGGAATATGTCCAGACAATTTGTTCCTAGAAAGATCGAAGTTCAGAATACCTCTCAAGGAACTCAATGATTGAGAAATAGATCCATTAAACAAGTTTCCCTCCATATAGAGGTTTACGAGGCTGGTACAACTCGCAAGGCTATTTGGAATTTCACCAGACAACCAATTCTCAGATATATCCAACTCCGCCAAATTTTTGAGGTGGCCAACGTCAGAAGGTAGGGATCCAGACAATTGGTTTCCAGATAGATTTAGTGAAATAGAAAGAGAAGAAATGCTCCAAAGTTGTTTGGGTATGGTGCCGCTAAGATTGTTTTGTGAAAGATCAAGCCATAATAATTTTTTGCAATTTCCAAGACTCATGGGTATGTTCCCCAGTAATCTGTTCTCACCCAAGTAAAGTTCCGTCAACAATGACAAGTTTCCTATAGATTCTGGAATATCCCCATGGAAAGAATTTATGCCAAGATATGCCCGTTGTAAATTTTGAAGATTTCCTATAGTAACTGGAATTGTGCTCGTGAATCGATTATTGTCTAGGCCTAAATGTTCTAAGTTGACAAGATTACCTATTGCTGAAGGGAGTTTTCCATGTATAAAATTTACATCAAGCGAGAGATAGGAAAGTTGGTTTGAGAAATTGCCCACAGAATCAGGTAAGAGCCCTCTGAATTGGTTAGCAGGCAAATCTAACGCTTTTAAATTGCTACAATTGGCCATAGAATCAATGAAGCTAAATTCATCTGGCTCTCCACTTCCTAAATTATTCATATATAGAGAAATATCCTCGAGATTCTGTAGGCCTCCAAAATTAGTTCCTAATTTCCCGTTGAAATGATTTTCTCCAAGATCAAGGTTTTCTAGTGTTGTACAATTGGAAATTGATAGTGGAATGGGTCCAGTAAATTTGTTCCCCCTTAATTGGAGAAGTATAAGATTAGGGAGCATCAGACCCAAGCTGGGCGAAAGAGTGCCATGAAGATGGTTACCAGACAGAGAGAGAACAGTTAGAAGAGAAAGATTGTAAATGGAAGGATGGATTGTACCAGAGAGTTCATTGCTACCAAACGCAAGTACTTCTAGATTTTTCAATTGACCCAAGGCCTCAGGAAGACTACCTGTGAAGTGATTTGAAGCTGCAGACACGTATTTTAGAGAAGCCAATCTCCCAATGAATTGAGGGATCTTTCCAGCAAAGTGATTCCCGTGAATGATGAGATGTGTGAGCTGTGACAAGGAACCAAATTCTTCAGAAAGTTTTCCAACTACCTTATTGTCATGTACACCAAGATACCTGAGGTTGGAGCAGTGGGATAGGTTAACTGGAATTTCTCCTTCGAAGCTGTTGTTGTTCAGGTTCAATATCTGCAGTCTGAACAAATGACCAAGTTGAGGAGGGATTTCACCTTCAAGGGTGTTACTGGAGAGGTTTAACACCCGAAGGAAGCTCAAGTTACCGACATAAGGCGACAACGAACCCGCTAAACCTCTGGACGGTAGATGTATGGTGATGACTCTACGATGGCGACGACCACACGCAACACCTTCCCACATGCAGAAATGAAGGGACTCGTTCCATGAGCTCACGACACCTTGAGGGTCATGAACAATCTTTGACTTGATGGCTAACAAGGCAAGATGATCTGTCTCATTTCTGCCAGTGGTTACAGTACTACTGGCAGTGGCATTGGGGAGTGTGGTCATGACGATATGCAGCAATGTGATGAACACTAGGGATAGTGTTGGTGTTATGAAGGAGTTGAGAGGCATAATTAGATTCATTTCCATAAGTGCAAAGATTTCAAAAATGTGAGGCTAGTAAGAAAGGCTTGTATGAATCTATCTATCAAGAAAGATCACTGCTTGTATTGTTATATATTAATCCGGAAAAGAGGTTACTTCCAAAGTCTTCCCTCTCTCTCTTGGAAGTCTTCTCTATTAGCAGAAAGTCTGTGGATGCCGTTAAACTCGGGTTATAAATTTTCTAAGATTTATCATTTATGTATGGATTTGTTATTCATCCTCTTAAATTTAAATAAATTATTAAGTTGGAATCTTGCGGAAAGTCTTCTTCTCAAGTCTTCCAATCATTTTCCCAAGTCTACCCTCTCTGTCTCTTTCTGAATTTTCTTCGTATTAATAAGAAATAAATAGGAGGAAAGAAGACTTCCACTTTTGCAATCCCCAAATTTTATTCCTATCTAAGGAATCAAAAATGACGTTTAACTTTTATTGAAGATACAATTTTTGTTCAGGTTCAATATCTGCAGTCTGAACAAATGACCAAGTTGAGGAGGGATTTCACCTTCAAGGGTGTTGCTGGAGAGGTTTAACACCCGACGGAAGCTCAAGTTACCGACATAAGGCGACAACGAACCCACTAAGCCTCTAGACCCTAGATGTTTGGTGATGACTCTAAGATGGCGATGACCACACGCAACACCTTCCCACCTGCAGAAATGAAGGGACTCGTTCCATGAACTCACGACACCCTGAGGGTCATGAACAATCTTTGACTTGATGGCTAACAAGGCAAGATGATCTGTCTCATTTTTGCCAATGGTTACAGTACTGGCAGTGGCATTAGGGAGTGTACTCATGATGATATGCAGCAATATTGTGATGATCACTATTTTTCCTAATGTTTGTATTCTGAAAGAGTTGAGAAGCATAATTGGACTCATTTCTGGAAGTGGATTTCAAAAGTGTGACATTAATCAGAAAGAATCGTTTGAATCTATCAAGAGAGATTCCTTGTATTGTTATATATTAATCCGTAAAAGAGGCACTTTCTCTCCCTGGAGGCTGTGCCGTTAAACCTGGGTTACAAATTTTTTAAACGTTGCGTGCATGCATGCAACGAGAAACGGATGAGATTTATAATTTTTTAAGGAACTTTTATGGATCGATCAAGGAAGATCAATTGTATTGTTATATATGGTGGTTATTGATCATCTTAAATTTAAATTAATTGTTTAGATGGAATCTTTGGAACTTGTAGAAAGGCTTTTTCTGAAGTCTTCCAATCATTTTCCCAAGTCTACCATTTTTCTCTTTCGAAGAGAGACTGCCGGCCATTCAACTTAATTTATATACTATGGTAACGTGTTTTCTTTAATTTCTTTTAAAAACACATACATATATGCAAGTCACGATCAATTTATAAAGCATACCTGTGCATTGTTTTTGATGGATTGAAGACTTGGACAACTTAAAATTTCAATTAATTTTCGCTGTTTAGTTCTAATTTGAGTGGAACGTACTTGAATTTCACCAACTCTTTTCTTGTTTCCCACCAATAATAGAGGAGGTTGATGGTTAAGTTCTGAATGGAACAAGGTGGACGTGCTAATGTTTCTTACCTATTAAAATTAATTAATAAAATGTGCACTAGGGATTTAAGCCTGCATCAAATTCTATATGCAATTTTTCATTTCATTTGCAGCAAAAACAAATAGGGGTGAGAAAGGTGGGACTAATATGAGCAACTCAAGTTCTATCTGAAAATTTATGAGTTTGAGTAAAAGGTATTTGAGACTATGAGACAGATTAGATTTAAATCTTATAATACAAATTTACTTTCGGCAGCATTTGGATAAAAGTTTTACCGAGTAACTCAAAATATAAGAAATAATTATAATTTTTTACAGCCACATCTTATTTATATATTTGTAGTCAGTAGTCTAGCTTGTAACATAGTCAGTTTTGAAGTGTGATGTAAATTATAGTAATTAACAGAGTAAAGTGCAAAAAACTCTCTCGAAGTATTGGCCACATAGCAAAAAATCCCCCGATCTAATAATTTGGCAATTGACTCCTTGAACTAAGAATTTGGTAGCAATTTACCCCGTTCGGCGATCTGCCGGTGGATTTTGAGGACATGCAAGTCACGTAACAACCCAAATATAATTAAATAACCATACAACCCTCATGAAAAATTAAAGATCATAATGCCCTTCTATGTATATCTTCCCTAAATTTCTCATTCCCCATCTTCCTCGATTGATTTGTGGTTAGATATATATATATATATATATTTCATCTGTAAATGAGGTGTGAAAGTAGATGGAAGAAGTTAAAAGTGTAAACATTGTAGAACAACCCAAGACCCTCTTTCATCTCTCTGACAATACAAGCTCATCGCCGGCAACCCAATCCACAAGTCCCGCAAACCCAATCGCAAAACCATGAATATTTTGTCACTGATCACCAACCAAACTCAATTGAATCATAAAAATCTCAACCCACCGACATGTCAAGATCAAAATTCTAATTGGTTCCTGGTCCTGAAACCACTGTGTTCGCGCCGGCGGTCCAACAAAGAGGCAAAGTAGTGGTCTCTTTCTTTCCATTACGAACTAGACGCTTCGCCTGCTCCCTCCCCATGTCAACTAGCGCTCCTGTCCAGAGTGAAAAGAAGGTGAAAAAGCGCCCGCCAAATCTTTCACAGTCATATTCCTCACCAAATCTTTACCGTAGTTGGGTCTGTTCTTAATCGCCGCTACTTTGCTGTGAGTTGACTCGATTGCTTTGTTAACACTCTCTCTCTAACAACAAAAATTTCAAAATCAAGAATCACATAATAACTTTGAGATATATATATGAACTCGGATCACCAAATCCGTGCCTCCGACGCCATGGGTGTGACCCAAAATCAAGCTCTTTCTCTAACTCACAGATGGTGTTGCATAAACCCAAATCAAGCTTTTATATTTTGACTGATTTCTCTAAGTCTAGGGCGTCGGAGGCACGGATTTGGCGACGGAAGTTCAGTCGCCGGAGAGAGATGGTGGCAGATTAAGAACGTGGTGATCGGTGAGGATGGAGTAAAAAAGGAATTTTTTTATTTTTTTATTTTCAGAGACGGGGCGAACAGATGGCTTTGTTTGGCCTAAGAATAAAGATACTATTGGTGTGTGTTATCAAAATATGATTGGTTACTTGAGATTGTTATCTTCCACCATATTCATTGAAGTGCCTTAAGTGTGAAACGACACCGTTTTAAACGAGGGTAAATGAGTCTATTAATTTTTCTGATCAACTCAATGGCCGAAATGTCCTTAATTGCACAAAATTGATAGTTCAAGGGGGCAAGTTGTAGTTTGTAATACTCTTAATTTTAAAAAGGATAGATCTGGAATTTATTTAAATGTTTAATTGTGTTTTTAGTTTATTTAATTGGTTATTTGTAATTGTTGTGTTTGTTTGTTTATTTAATTGTTATTTAGTTGAATTTTTGTTTTGCTTTAATTGTTTAAATTGATTATTTGTTTTATTTTAAATTGTTTTATTTTAAATTGGTTGCTTATATTAGTTAATATTTATTTGAATTAAGTTAAATGATTTATTTATTAAATTAAGGTTTTATCAGTTTTGGGAAGCCACGTATTTAGCCGACTTGTTTCTGTCTAGTATTAGGATTGGGTTTTAACGGCACCTAGGTTTAGTTGGCCTATATATATATATAAGGCTGTCAAGGGTTTAGAACCCTAACCACGTATTGGAGGCAGAAGAATCAGGGGAGTTAGGAGCAGAGGAGAATTACTGTAGTTTACCGGAAAACTTAAAAGAAAGACGTTGAGATTTTTGAACCAAATCTCACAGGCAAGTTCTATAACTAACTCTATCTCTTTGGCCTGTGTTCTTTGCATCGCTAATTCAGTTCCAGGAAGTAATAAAGTTAAATTAATATGGTTGCACAATTAATTGTTTCAAAACAGTATGTGTTCATGTATGTGTTTTTCATTCGGTTTTAATCTGTTTTGCTTGATTCTTGTTCCGATTGAATTTGGTTAATAAGTAAAGAATTTAATTAACTCTGGAACACCTTAGGACTTAGTTTTAATCAGTTATAAACTTGGTTTGGAGGAACAAGGTTGCCGGACATTGCCGGAGTTGGAGAAGATCAAGCAACAGGGGAGAAGCTGGCTCTGTTTTGAGTAGAGGAGGCTCCACAAAGGGTGGAGCCGGCTCCACCATGAATGGAGGCGGCTCTAGGACCAGTGGAGGCGGCTCCAATGTTTAGGGAGCCGGCTCCTTCAACAGTTTTCAGTTTTTCGCTTTTTCGGTGATGGTTTTAGCTACAGGTTTCAGAATTGGGTGTTTCCAGATGCAGTTAGGAGCTATACAGGGATGTTTCAGTATCATCTAAGTCCTATTAAAACTTTTGGAAGTGTGTTAATACTTAATAAATTACAAAGAAGTCGGTAGATGAACCATTATAATTTCAAGTGAACTGGTGGACTGTTTTTGGAGGCAGAGGATTTTAAGTGCATAACTTTATGAGTTGCTATTTATCTGGGAATGGAAATATTGTTTAATCATGTTTCTGTAATTTAAATTAAGCATATTAGATTACAGAATGATTATATATTTATAAGGGACAGTAAGAAACTTTTAAGGAAGTTTACATGGTTGCAATGTTGCAGACGATTCAAGTTGTTTAATTTTAAATTAGCAATTGAAATAGGAGTTTGACATGTAAGTCATAAACAGCGGTATGAGATTAAGCCTGTTAATTAATATAAATTCAGTTAATGCTTAATAAGAAACTAGTTGATGTTTACTAAGCATTGTTTATATCAACTTATGGGATGTTGTGGAGTAATTATAAGTAAGCATGTATATACTGTTATTGTTATTATTATGCTTATTGTGAGTTACAGAATGATTATACTTATTTCTTTCTTTGCATTCTAAATTGTAGAGAATTATATACTGGATGTATTGAACAAGCATGCTATTTATACAATCTTGTAATGCTTAAATTGGTTATGTTAATATTTACTGTTATTTATATCATCAACACTGGATGGATAGATTGTATGTACCGGTATGGGACGGTGACATACTAGGGGGATTAACTCAAAAATGCTAAGTTCTACTTACTCTGGATTAAGTGATGGATTAACTACAAAAGTTAAGTCCTACCTGTATTTTGTGTCAGATCACTAAATAGTTGAGTGACACTTTTGGTTTGGAACGGATTTTAAATATATTTTTATAGTGCCACGATATGAGCCTGAGTCTCAGAATCATTGGTTAGGGAGCGTATATGCATTGGGATGCATAGCTGGCTATGATGGTTGGATGTGTGTCCTGCTAAACCTAGGTAGTCATGCCCACCTCAGGTGCATTTTGCATAGTGTCTTCTAGTCAGGTTGAGACGGGCCTATAGTCCAGTGAGAGTCCTGTAGTGTGAATATATATATATATATATATATATATATATATATATATATATATATATATCTACGGACTATTTAGATATTGTTAGATTGGTTAGGATGTACATACGTATCGGGTCTCTGTTTGGGTAGTAGTAGTATAGAATTACTCATGGGCCTGACCCACTTATCATTTTTCAGGTATTGGACGTTTGAAGTCTTAGGGCTTGTTCGAGCTGAGTAGAAACGATCTTCCATTCTACCGACAACATAGGACTTCTTTCCAGAGATTATATTTGGAATTTTTTTATTTATTTTCAGTTATTTACTTTCGTTTGGGTTGGGATTTTTATTAGGGGTCCACTAGAGATGGATTCCCGAGTTGTAAACTTATGGAGGTTTTGGATTACCGAATTTAAGTATTTATTATTAAAGGATTTATTTTAGTTTCTTTCAGCTTAAACTTTATTTCTTTAATTCATTTTGTCATCTGTGTTAGTTATAAAATATTAATTGTTTGATATTTACCTCAGGTTTGGGCCTGGCCTGATCAACCCGTGTCTCGGATCCGAGGGGTATCACATAGTTCAAGGGGGTTAATTGCACATGGCCAATACTTCAAGGGGGGGTTTTTTGCACTTTACCCTAATAAATATTAAGTTTAGTTTATAAATAAAATATTAAGAATATAAAGTTTTGAGTTCTTTTCAAATTATTAACCAAGTATATTGTCTTCAGGTTAAGTGTATATAATTTCCAATTTAATTTATATATTATTAGCATTTTGTTCTTTTTGTTTTTTAGTAGGTTGTCTCGTTTGAACAATCTGAGCAATTATAAAAATGCATTAAACACGTACAGATTGACATTGGTAGATCTGTAATGAAATTCTGGTGACTTGAGTTTGACATGGATTTGTTAGTCCGTTGGGTGGATTCCGGTATTAGTCCGTTGGGTCTGGCGTGGTTGGCCCCTTAAAACTCTACAATTCTAAAAATGCATTAAACATGTACGGATTGGGATGAATTGAGATGCAATGAACTTTTCAAAACTTGAATTTGACATGGTCTCGGGTATTACTATGTTGGGTTTGGCGGGGTTGTCTAAGTGGCCCATATTTAAGTATTGTCTCACAAAAAATTAATCTTTAAGCATTCTCTTACAAAAAAATTAACATTTGGACTCTCAAGCTTACATAAATTTGTTACAAGCCCGCCAAACCCAACCCACATGAAATTTAGTCCATCAAAACTCACATAACTTTTAGTCCATCCAAATACCCATTGATGTATTATACAAAACCTCCATCCAAATGTCCAATTCATACTTTATTATTATTATTATTATCTAGTACCCCATGATCTATGTTATATGCTTTTATTTGAATCTAATGCATATTGTCTTCAAAATGATTCCGTAATAATATAATAATCTATTTGTACAATGAAGAGAATTTCTTTCAAAAAGAACATCCTGATACTTCTTTGTACAATTTATTTATTTATTTATTAGATATATGGAATATATGTTAGATCACAGAACATACCTGTGATCTACTATTTGGATTTGTACATGCCATGTAAAAATTGACTTAGATTTATTTTTTAATTTACTTAATGAATTGAATTTTTTTTTATTTATATAAAAATTTTTCTTAGTTTTTTTTACATTAAAAATATATATTATAATTTCTGATGTGGAAAATATATGTAATTATAATTTTTAATGTTTTTAAAATTTATATTCATCCTACTAGCTTTCGCCCCCAAGTTGGAACCAAAATCACCAACTCCTGTCTTTGCTATCTGTTCGATGATCAAGGAGGTGTTAAGTTTTGTTCGTTTTCCTCTTATTCGTATCTGAATCTCTGTTCAAGCTCATAACTTTTGGGAGTGTGGGGTTCAAAGCTTTGTCACCGATATTTGAATAGTGAAGTTTCCTTGTCTTCCAATCTCTCTGTTTGCATTGTTCTATTCGATGTGATCCACCAAGGTGGCTTGAGCTTCGATCGACAAAATGTTGCCAGAATGCCAGGTATGAATCCATGTTGACTCAATATACTTTGTCTTCTAGCATTTTTGATTGATTAATTGGAGTTTTATAATGCTGTCTTTTCAAGGTGGATCCTTGTCAAGTTAGGTATGATTGATACATACAGCTTGGGCTCTATTTTATTATTATGTTTTGCAAGTTGTGTGCATTACTGTAAAAGTAGCATTAGGTTTCTGGTCCCCATTGTTGTTTGTTGTGTGCACTATTCTAGGTTTTGGAGGTGTTGCTATTACTTCCTTTCATGCACCTTTTATTTGGCCATCTATTCCAATATATAATTTTCAATTTTTAGTTAATCTATTTACCTTGGGGTTCGTTTCTTTACCTTCCAGCAATGGGATTGTGATCTACCAATTGAATTTGTTTAAGAGCTCCTCCAGGGGTTCTCTGAGTCCTTGTGATGTCAACCGAGACTAAACTTATTTTACACACCTGACATACATATTTATAATTCACATAAAGAGCATACACGAATTTTAGTAAAAGTTTAAATTCGTACACTAGAAGAAGGAATACATGGCATCAGGGCATACCCTGGGGACAAAAGTCCAGCAAACAAGAATGGCTCTCGAAAACTAGGCAAAACCACTACATGAATACAAGGGAAACCAAAAGCAAACAATCATGCATACGATACGGGATTTTCACAAAGCCATTACAACAACAGCAGAACCACAAACCAACAAGCAATCGACTAACTACACCAACAAGAACTTATGAATTAAACTGCACCTGGACCAAAACACTAGCTTAACCAATTCAAAATGAAGAAGAATGCACTAGCTAGTCATTGCTGGTAGGATGGGCCTGGAAGGTTCCATTCAGATGCAAGCCTTCTAGTTGAAGCATGAGTCCTTGAGTATTAGAGACACGAGCTTCAATATGACGGAAGTCTTAAAATTCCGAAGGACAATAGAAGGGCTAGAGTTTGAGTTTCAAAACTCTAGCATTTCTTCCTAGTTCCAACCCAAATTGAATAGACAATGCAAGCCAGGGACACCCTGTTGATGAAAACCTGCAAGCTTTTGGAGGAATTCCAATCATCAGAAACCCGAAGCAAAAAGGAGGGCCAGTCAAAGGAATCAATGTGGAAGCAACAAATGAATTGTATTTGGTTCCAATTGAAGGCAGAGAATGGACATTTAAAGAATAGGGTTTTGATATGTCAAGGGTTTGGAGCCTACCCCAAGCTGATAACCAAAGAACATAGCCATGTTTTGCAATACAATTTTAAAATCAAATACAAAGCTAACAGGCATTTAAGTTTGAGTTTTATGTGTTACCATTATGCATCGGGACTTGTTAGAGCACCTTGAAGATTTTCCCTGACCAAATTCAGCTCACGAAAGATGTCACTTATGTCCATCCGATCTTGTGGCGACTCCATGGAGCATGCAACTCCAACCTTGATCATTGACAACAGACACTTCATTCTTATGTCATTTCTTGATTCTTCATAAACCTGATTTCTTTTTGACACTGCTGCTACCTCTTTTTCATCATCAATGTTCAGAAGTATTGGGTCTACAATCTCCATAACACGGTGAGGCAAAGCCATCCGAGCAAAATTATGAAGGTTAAGGCCTCCCTCAAACATACTGTCAGTAGGTCTTTTCCTTGTCATCATCTCCAATACCAAGATCCCGTAACTGTATAAATCCCCTTTTGTTGACACTTTGCTTCCCAGTCCATACTCTGCCATTTCACAAAATTAATGAAAAGAAAAGAAAAGATAAAATTGACAAAGATAGGAACCACATTTGAAATGATAAGCTATTTAATATTTTATGGGCTAAAAGCAACTTAAATTATGATTAATGCAGGTTATATCTATTCCCCAATATGGCTCTCTTGGTGTGAGCAAATTTGGAAGCAACAACAAATCCAAAAAAAAATTGATCCCTTCCACTTATGCCTCCATTCCAATGAAACTCTCTCTCTCTCACATGCACGCACACACAAACACAGGGACTAAACTGTATCAAATTTTGATCCTAACAAGCTAGTTAGGTATCAAATCTAATTCCTAATAAGTTATGGTGGTGATGCAGTTTTGAACCGAGCAAGAAAATGAAAATAAAAAGAAACAATAATGTATTATGCATGCTTACCTGGAGCTGCATAACCAACAGTTCCCCTTACTGCAATTGAACTGCTTTGTTTTGGATTTGTGAGTTGTTGAGGAAACCTCGCTACCCCAAAATCTCCTACATGAGCAACCATGTCACTATCAAGTAGGACATTGCTTGGCTTTAGATCGCAATGAATTATCGGCATTTGACAATGATGATGAAGATATTCAAGTGCACACAGCACATCAACTGCAACATTTATTCTTTGAAGAAGGTTTAGGCTCTGAGATTGTTCATTCTCTTCGTTACTAGATTTCGGACCTGGATGCAACCAACTCTCTAGACTCCCGTTGGGCATGAACTCATAGACTAGAGCCTTAAAATCATTTCATTGAAAATCAATGCTTGAAAGAGAAGTGATGATCTTTAGCAAATTCCGATGTCTAATATTTCTTAAGGCTTCACACTCGGACAAGAAACTTTTGGAAGCTTCTGGATGTTGGAGGCTTAGTACTTTGACTGCAACAATGGTTTCATCTGGATCAAGGATTCCTTTGTAGACAGAGCCATAACTTCCCACACCAATCAAATTTACTGAAGAGAACCCGTCAGTTGCTTTGAGGAGCATTTCATAAGACACTCTCAAGAATGTTTCCCTCAACAATATTCCAGAAGGTTGAACATCTCTTTTCTTTTTAACACAACAAAATGAGAAAGATAGCACCATTGTAACTCCCAGAAGTGTGCAAGGTATCAAGATCGCTAGTATGAGCACAAGAGAACTTTTTTGTTTCTTTGATTCTTTGATGTTGCATTTTGGCAATTGAAGTTTGGGTATGCCCCCACATAGCCTATTGTTTCCAACAACTGATATTGCACTAGCATTTGCAAAAACTCCTTCACTGGGCACTTCACCCTCAAAATCATTGAAAGATAGATTAAGATTATTTAAGGAAAAATGCTCCAAGAATCTTGGAATCTGCCCGGAGAATTTGTTCCTAGAAAGATCAAAGTTCAAAATACTTCTCAAGGAACTCAAGGATTGAGGAATAGATCCATTAAAGAAGTTTCCCTCCATGTAGAGACTTTCAAGGCTAGTGCAACTATCAAGGCTATTAGGAATTTCACCAGACAACTCATTCTCAGATATATCCAACTTCGCTAAATTTTTTAGGTTGCCAACTTCTGAAGGGAGGGATCCAAACAAATGATTTCGAGATAGATCTAATGAAATAGAAAGAGATGAAATTATCAAAAGTTGTTTGGGTATGGTGCCACGAAGATTATTTTGGGAAAGATCAAGCAATAACAGCGTTTTACAATTTCCAATACTCAAGGGTATGTTCCCCACTAATCTGTTCCCATACAAGTAAAGCTCTGTCAACGATGACAAGTTTCCTATATGTTCCGGAATTTCCCCATAGAATTTATTTCCTGCAAGATTTGCCCGTTGCAAGTTTTGAAGATTTTTTATAGTAGCTGGAATTGCGCCGGTGAATTGATTATTATTTAGAAATAAAAGATTTAAATTAACAAGATTACCTATTGTTGAAGGGAGTTTTCCATGTATGAAATTTTTAAGAAGTGTTAGATGACGAAGTTGGTTTGAGAGATTGCCCACAGAATTGGGTAAGAACCCTCTAAAGTGGTTAGGACCCAGCTGTAGTATATGCAAATTGCTACAGTTGGCCATAGAATCAATGAAGTTCATTTCATCTGGCTCTCCACTTCCTAAATTATTATCATTTAGAATAATTCTAAAGAGGTTTGGGAGGCCTCCAAAATTAATTCCTAATTTCCCATTGAAATTATTATTTGAAAGTTCAAGGCTTTCTAGTGCTGTACAATTGGATATTGAGAGTGGAATGGGTCCAGTAAATTTGTTCCCCCATAATTGGATCTGTTGAAGATTAGGGAGCAACAGACCCAAGTTCTGCGAAAGTGTGCCATCAAGATGGTTGTCAGCCAAAGAGAGATTAGTTAGCAAAGAAAGATTGTAAATGGAAGGATTGATTGTACCAGAGAGTTGATTGACACCTAAAAAAAGTCCTTTCAGGTTTTTCAATTGGCCCAATGCATTAGGAAGACTACCCGAGAAAAGATTGTAAGGTAAAGCCAAAAGTTCTAGAGAACTCAGTCTTCCAATGGATTGAGGAATCTCTCCTGTTAAGTTGTTTAATTCAATGATGAGATATGTGAGCTTTGATAAGGAACCAAGTTCTTCAGGAAGTTTCCCAACTAACTTATTGAAACTTACACCAAGATACCTGAGGTTAGAGCAGTGGGATAAGTTGGCTGGAATTTCTCCTTCAAAGCTGTTTATGTTCAAGTTCAATATCTGCAGTCTGAACAAATGACCAACTTGAGGAGGGATTTCACCTTGAAGGGTGTTGTTGAAGAGCGTTAACACCCGAAGAAAGCTTAAGTTACCAACATAAGGTGACAATGAACCCACTAAGCCTCTGTACCTTAGATCAATGGTGATGACTCTACGATGGCGATGACCACATGCAACACCTTCCCACTCGCAGAAGTGAAGGGACTCATTCCATGCACTCATGACCCCTTGAGGGTCATGAATAATCTGTGACTTGATGGCCAACAAGGCAAGATGATCTGTCTCATTTTTGCTAGTGCTTACAGTACTGGCAGTAGCATTAGGGAGGGTACTCATGATGATATGCAGCAAGAACACTAGGAATAGTATTTGTAGTCTGAAGGAGTTGAGAGGCATAACCGGAGTCATTTTTAGAAGTGGATTTCAGGAATGTGAGGTTAGTTAGAAAGACTTGTATGAATCTATCTATAAAGATCACTTGTATTGTTATATATATATATATATATATATATATATATATATATATAAATCAGGTGAAGAGTCACTCTCCAAAGTCTTCTGAGTCACTCTCCGAAGTCTTCCCTGTCTCTTTTGGAAGTCTTCTCTGGACATATTTTAAGAATTAGATGAATGCATGCGCAATGAGAAATGGACTGGCGACATTAATTTATGATTGTTAAAATTTAAATAAACGGCCGTTGATAATCATTTCCCAAAGGGAGCACTTTGAAAAAACTTCTCTACTGATTAAAAAACTTTCTGGTAGATAAATAACAGTAGAAGTCTTCCCTGTGTATCTCTTTTTTAAGTATTTTGATTATATAATAAGGTAAACTGCATCAATTGTATTATTTGGTAAGGTGTTTTCAACTTATAGAATAAGGTAAGGTGTTTGAAGACTAGGACAATTTAAAATTACAATTTTGGCTGTTTAGTGTCTAATGTGATTGGAACTAGGAACCTGATGAATTTATTGGAATAAAGAAAATTTGGGAACTTGAGGAATTGCTGTGAGGTGTCATGGGTTAAGTCAAGAAAATGGTTCACTTTTTGATCCTTTTAGTGGCAAAAACCATTGCCTCTACTTTCATTGAGCTGGAGCATATGTGAATTTCACTAGTCTTGTCTCCTCCGCCACCAAAAGTGGAGGTTTAGAGGGGGAAAAAATGGAAATTGTTGAGCCAATTCCTTTTTCCCAATGTCTCTTACAAGGTCTTTGGATGTAGAGAGATTCCATCATCCACATCTAATGAGCCTCAATCACTGCAGGGTCTAAAGAGGGTTAGTTGTACATGCTGCCTTACTCCTCATGCAGAGAGACTATTTCCCGACTCAAATTGATGACCTCCAGGTTACACATTGGAGCAACCTTACTGTTGCACCAGGGTCCGTCCTTAAACTAATTAATAAGCTTATCAATGGGAAATTCATATATTCCTCCTTAGACAATTCTTTATTTTCATCACCAAGCACAACTTGTCCTGTTTTATTTATTTATTGTCCATACCCAACTACTTGCCTTTACACCACACATATTTTATACTACATTTAATTTTTTTTCCCCCTCTATGACATCTAATTTAGGAGGTACAATTAGGTATTACTCAAACAAAGCAAATTTGTTACAGCCTGTAAATTAGTGTATTTTCTCTGTTTTCTGACAACAGAATGTCAGACATAAAGTAACGGTGATAATAATGGACACGCAGTGCTAATAAGTTATGAAATATTTAACAAATATTTTAGTGAAATAACAGATATAATACTATATTTTTGTTGCCAATAAGATATGAAACATTTAACGAATATTTTAGTGAAATAACACAGATAATATTATATTTTTGTACTGTAATAATTATCAATTAGCCCTAATAGTTAACAGAGATAAATACTGAAACAACTACCATTCATGTGCTTCTATGAAGTAAACAAAGTAAAAACAATGGTAATTAAGAGTTTCAAAAAAGAAAAAGAAATTAATTAAGACGCACCACTTGATTGTTGCTGCCTGCACCAAAGAAAGAGAGAGAGAAAAAAAAAAAAAAATGTTTTGAGGTAAAAATGCAACATTTTATTAGATTTTTTTTTTTTTTTTTGGGGGGGGGGGGGGGGGGGTTTGTGTGGGGGGAATTAACAATAAGAATATATCATGATAAAAAATAAAAATAAAAATTTGTCATGTCTGGTTTCTTCGGGAACGGATTTATAAGAATTCATCTATGGTCCAATTACAAAATTAAGAATCCAACTTGAGTTTCTTGAATCAAGTGCTCCTAAATTAACTAAATGAATGGTCATAATTATTACAAAAATGCTTTGAATGGATGCAAAAACGCCTACAACCATACTGTAATCTTTAGTTGTGCACGTAACCAGAGTTGGAATGTTATTTTATAGTTTATGAGGTATTTTTTGAAACTCAGTTTCGATTATTCCACATTGTTAAAACAAATGCTGTACATCAAGGAAGCCTCTCTCCGAGAGCACTCCTTTTGTAGCGATTAGATTCAATGCAGTGGCTGCAAGGGTATTATTGGTTATAGCACTCCCTTGACCATACTGCTTTATTGTTAATGACTTCCTCGAATTAATTAATTCAATGCCAAAATAAAATAAAATCAGTTAAACTCTACTTCACTACTCCTTGCATATTATTATTATTATTATTATTATTATTATTATTTCTTTTAGTTGTTGACAGATTCAGACAGCCATGGACCATGGTGCAATTTGACTTTCGAAGTTTCACTTTTCTGGCCACTCCTCTGACCGATCTATTTCATCTTCATTCGTCCTATATGACCTTGAATTTCTTTTTAAAAATAGTTACCGCTTCACTACTTCAACTGAATTGATCGAGTTCTGATTTTGTGTGATCATTTCATTTAGGTTGTACAACACTCTGGAATACAATTATACAAGTATACGAATATTGGGAATGTGGGGATTAATTTGTACTTTTGAAAGAACAGATGTTTCCAAGGATAATGTTATACATACATACATCAGTATATAATTTGCATATAAATAGTTTATAAGAGACTGCATCTATAATGCTGGGCTCAAAGTGTGACTTATGTTTTCTTGCAGAGGAGCTAAGATGTTGATGCTTCAGTTAGCATCACTTCCCTTCATGCACCTTTTAGTAGGCGATCTGTTCCATTGATCTGGGATGATATAAGTTTCTTGTTTGGTTAATTTTTCATTAATATATTTACTTCGGGGTTCCTTTGTTTACCTTCCGGCCATGGGGTTGTGATCTCCCATTTGAATTTGTTTAGGAGCTGCTCGAGGGGTTCTCCTCGAGTCCTTGTGATGTCAACTTAATTTACACCAGACATACATATTTATAACTCACCTAAAGTGCATATGCCATTTGCATGGCCATTACCTGTTTGCATGCGATCGAAAAGGCTCTTGTTCGGGACATTCTCCAACAGTAGAAGTTGTTCTCCTGCTTCAATACATGTAGAACACTATCCTAAGTTATGTATTCTAGCCAGGATCATAGTATGATTATTTTGTTAACTCTCACATTTGTGAGCTTATAGTTCAGAATTGTGAAGTCCAAACTTGAAAATCTAATACCCATCAAACTTGGACTATTCAGAGTTCTCCATCTGATGAGCGAAGAGAACAGTGGTTTGGTATGTGAAGGTGGGCAATGGAGGATCTGTCAAGGGTTTGGAGCCAAGCCCAAGTTGATAACCAAAGCACATAGGTATGTTTTGGAGTAAAATCTTAAAACCAAATAGAGAGCAAGAACATGATAATAACAGGCATTAAAATTTGAGTTTTATGTCTGCCATTATGCATCAGGACTTGTTCCAGTGCCTTGAAGATTTTCCCTGACCAAATTCAGCTTATGAAAGATATCACTTGTGTCTATCCGATCTTGTGGTGACTCCATGGAGCATGCAACTCCAACCTTGATCATTGACAACAGACACTCCATTCTGATGTCATTTCTTGATTCTTCAGGAACCTAAATCTTTTTTACACTGCTGCTACCTCTTTTACATCATCAATGTTCAGCAGTATTGGGTCTACAATCTCCATAACACGGTCAGGCAAAGCCATCCTAGCAAAGTTATGAAGGTTAAGGCCTCCCTCAAACATACTGTCAGTAGGCCTTTTCCTTGTCCTCATCTCCAATAGCAAGATCCCGTAATTGTATAAATCCCCTTTTGTTGACACTTTACTTCCCAGACCATATTCTGCCATTCACAAAAGTAATGAATAGAAAAGAAACAAAAATTGACGGAGTTAGGAACAACAATGTATTCTGCATGCTTACCTGGAGCTGCATAACCAACCTTTCCCCTTACTAAAATTGAAGTGCTTTGATTTGGATTTGTGAGTTGTTGAAGAAACCTTGCTAGACCAAAATCTCTTACATGAGCAACCATGTCACTATTAAGTACGTAGTAGGACATTGCTTGGCTTTAGATCGCAATGAATTATTGGCGTTTAACAATGGTGGCGAAGAAAATCGAGTGCAGACAACACGTCAACCGCAACATTTATTCTTTGAAGAAAGCTTAGTGTCACGCCCCGCAACCAGAGGCTACGCCACACAGGCGCCACGCAGATGCCCAGCAGGCGATGACATGGCAGCCTGCATGGACCGAGAGCGTTCTAGACTTCTTTACACAAGTATGGAACTTTCCGGAATTCTCTAGAATAGTGTGGAGTTGTCTAGTCTCTTCTGGACTTGTCTAGAGTTGTATAGAATAGCCTAGAATTCTCTAGACTTGTCTTGTACACTGTAGATAGTTCTAGAATTGTGTGGATATATCTTTGGAGGATTCTAGACACTTATTCTAGGCCACACATTTGTACACATCTAAAATGTTCTTGTAAGGGCCAAAGGCCTATAATTAGGAGGTGGGAGTTCATTTACTCCTCACCAAGCAAACAAGTTGTAATCTCCTCTCAAGTAATACAAGTGTTCATACTTTCATCCAAACTCTCTTGTTCACTTGCCCTCTTCCTACACACTTAAGTGAGCAAAGTATTTGTCTAGCCTTAGTCTTCACTAAGCTAGCACACTCGGGTAGGCTGAATTAGCGCTTCAAGGGGGCTTGAAAGTGTCTAAGGCCGCATGTGAGCTTAGAAAGGCCCAAGTCCGTGATAGTTGGTATCAGAGCTAAGGTCGTGAGGCGTCACACCTTGTGTGGAGGAAGTTATGGCGGAGCACACATATGTAGTTAACGTCCAGGAGGAGTTGCGTGGAAGGGAGGAAAGTCTCCTTCCAGTCGGACCAATGACAAGGGCTAGGTTGAAGGACATCATTGCGGGCTTAGAGGCACGCTTGGCAAACATAGAGAAGTCCATGGCCAACGTGATGGGGCAGCTTGAGGATACTCACCAGTGCATAGACGAGCTGGAGTCGGAGGACGCAGAGGTCCAGAATGCTGTTAAAGGGTCACTCAATTCCCTAAGTGGTAACTTTAGGCAAGAGCTCCAAGCGTTTCGGGAACTTATGTTGGGTGAGTTTGGCACCCTACGTGGCTATGTTGATCGGGAGTTTGGCACTTTCTGCGAGCAAATGGAGGAAATTGTGCAAGCGGGGCAGGCGGTGGCATCCGGCACAACTACTACGAGGGTAGTAACACCCCGAGTTGATATTCCCAAGCCTAAGTGCTATTGCGGGAACCGGGTAAAAAGGGAGTTGGAGAACTTCCTATTCAGCATAGAGCAGTACTTTGAGGCTACGGGCATGACAGATGAGACCATCAAGATACGCACGGCGACCCTCTACCTCACCGACCATGCCATGCTATGGTGGAGGAAAAAGTATGGTGACATGGGCAAAGGTACGGTATCTATTGATACTTGGGCTGATTTCACAAGAGAAATTAAGAAGCATTTCTTTCCTGAGAATGCCGAGGATGAAGCCAGAGGCAGACTCCAAAGGCTAAAACAAGTTGGGTCGATCTAGGACTATGTGAAAGAATTCACTAACCTGACTCTTGAGATCCCGGATCTATCCGACAAAGACTCTCTTTTCTTTTTCATGGATGGCTTGCAGTTGTGGCCAAGACGGAGTTGAGGCGGCGCAACGTACAAGACCTTGCCACCTATTGCAGAAGCGAAGTCCTTTATTGATTTTAGCTCCAAGAAGGACCCTTCGTCTAAGCCAAAGGACAAAGACAAGGATAAAGACAGGGAGCAAAATGTCGGCAAAGGTGGGGGAGACAAGGATGCTGCGCCACAGAAGGATTGGTCCTGTAAGCCAAGTGGTGGTCATGGTGGCAAAGAGGGAAGGGAGAACAAGGAGGGAACATCCAAGCCCAAGGGCTCTTACTTTCTGTGTAATGGGCCACATTGAGTGAGAGATTGCCCAAAGAGGAAAACCCTCAATGCCATGACAAGCCACTATGAAGAACAACAATAGGAGGAGGCGCAGATGGGTTCGCTGCAAATCCTTAATACTATCAAGGCTAAAACTGAAGTCCCTAAGGCGGCGGCTAAGGGGCTAATGTTCGTGGAGGCGAGCATCAACGGGACACCCACACGTGCTTTGGTGGACATGGGTACGTCCTACAACTTCGTCAGCATTGATGAGGCCAAGAGGCTAGGCCTCAAGTATAGCAAAGAAGGGGACTCCATGAAGGCAGTTAACTCGACGGCTAAGGTTATACATGGCATAACACACGGCGTCACGCGACAAAGCATGCATTGGCGAGTGGGGTGGCCAGATAGATCTATCGGTGGTACCCATGGACGATTTCAAACTAGTCCTTGGGTTGGAGTTTCTAAACAATGTGAGAGCCTTCCCCGTTCCTTTTGCTAACACTATGTGCATTATGGAAGGCAACACAACATACATGGTGCCGGTGGAGCGAAGCGCCAAGTTGGAAGCCCAAGCCTTGTCAACCATGCAGTTCAAGAAAGACTTCAAGAAATAAGAGACTAGCTACCTTGTTACGTTGCTGAAGACGCTCGATGATGAGCTAGCCCTTTCCCCACAAGAAGAGGTGCCTAAGGAAATATGAGCCGTGCTAGACGAGTATACGGACGTGATGCCTAAGGAGCTGCCCAAGAAGCTTCCACCTAGAAAGGAGGTGGATCATATGATTGAGCTGGAACTGGGGTCTAAACCCCCTGCTTTGGTGCCTTATTGAATGACACCCCCAGAGTTGGAGGAGTTGCGGAGGCAACTCAATGAGCTATTAGATGTGGGCTATATTCGACCCTCGAAGGCCTCATATGGCGCATTGGTGTTGTTCCAGAGGAAGAAGGACGGGTCCTTGCGTATATGCATCGACTGTCGGGCATTAAACAAGGTGACTATCAAGAACATATACCCCATTCCTCTCATTGCCGATCTTTTTGATCAGCTTGGTGGAGTACGCTACTTCACTAAGCTAGACTTGCGCTCGGGGTACTACCAGGTGCGGATAACAGACGAGGATAAGCCTAAGACTACATGTGTGACGAGGTATGGCTCCTATAAGTTCCTTGTTATGCCCTTTGGCCTCACCAATGCACCTGCTACTTTCTGTACTTTGATAAACAAGCTCTTCCATCCCTACTTGGATCGCTTTGTGGTGATGTACTTGGATGACATTGTTGTGTATAACACTACTCTAGATGAGCATGTGCAGTGCTTGAGGGCGGTCTTCCAAGTCTTACGGGAGAACGACCTATATGTAAAGATGGAGAAGTGCTCATTTGCCCAAGAGGAGGTGTTGTTCCAGGGCATAAGATACGGGATGGCAAACTGGTGATAGACGAGGCAAAGGTGAAGGCCATTCAAGAGTGGGAGCCGCCCACTAAGGTGACAGAGCTACGCTCTTTTTTTAGGCTTGTTAACTACTACTGTCGCTTCATTAAGGGTTACGGTGCGTGCTTGGAGTTGAACAAAGTCATGCCAGGGGGGCATTTGATGACTTAAATGGGGCAGTCATGGAAGAGCCGGTACTTAGCTTACCCAACCACTCCAAGCTATATGAGGTGCACACGGATGCATCAGACTTTGCTATTGGGGGTGTGTTGATGCAGGAAAAACACCCCATAGCCTATGAGAGCTGAAGCTCAATAACACCGAGTGGCGCTATACGGTGCAGGAGAAAGAGATGACGGCGGTTATTCATTGCCTACGTACTTGGAGGCACTACTTGCTCGGGGCACAATTTGTGATAAAGACGGATAATGTTGCCACCAGCTACTTCCAGACACAGAGGAAGCTTAGCCCCAAGCAAGCATGATGGCAGGACTTCCTAGCGGAGTTCACTTATCATTTTGAGTACAAGTCGGGCAAGGTCAATGTTGTGGTAGATGCGCTTAGTCGCAAGGCCGAACTCGCAGCTATTAGTCACCCCAGCACCCTCTTGTGGAGTGGATCAAGGAGAGGTTGCAGCATGACCCTCTAGCCAAGAGCCTTATTTAGTTGGCTAAGAAAGGGAAAAATCGGTGCTTTTGGCTAAGGGATGACTTCTCACCACAAGGGATCGATTCTTTGTTCCCAAGTGGGGCAACTTGCGAAAGGAGCTAATACGGGAATGCTATGACACTAAATGGGCTAGTCACCCAGGTATGCAACGCACGATAGCACTCCTAGAAGATTCTTACTATTGGCCTCGGATGCGCGATGATGTGGAGACGTATGTGAGGACTTGTCTCGTGTGCCAACAAGACAAAGTAGAGCAGTAGCATCCCATAGGTCTGCTAGACCCCTTGCCTATTCCAGAGAGACCATGGGAGAGCGTCTCTATGGACTTCATCACTTGTTTGCCCAAGTCAGAGGGTTGCAGGAGCATTATAGTGGTGGTAGATCGGTTCAGCAAGTATGCCACTTTCATACCCGCACCAGCAGATTGCACGACAGAGCTGTTTGTTAACCATGTGGTCAAGCTTTGGGGAGTTCTGTAAAATATTGTCAATGACATAGACCCGTGCTTTACGGGTAGATTTTGGATGGGGCTCTTCAAGAAGATGGGGATGGATCTCAGCTTCTCTATGAGTTTCCACCCCCAAATAGATGGGCAGACAGAGTGCCTTAACGCTCTCCTGGAGCTTTACTTGCGGCACTATGTAAGTGCCAACCAGCAAGATTGGGTTAAACTCCTTTGGGTGGCACAGTTTTCTTACAACTTACAGTAGAGTGAGGCTGCCAATCACAGTCCATTTGAGGTTGTTACCGGACGGCAGCCTATGACACCCAACGCTATTTCTTTGACTTGCGATGGTAAAAGTCTGGCGGCCTACAAATTTGCCTAGAGGTTGCACGAGCAGTCTGACTTGGCTAGGGCGTACCTTGACAAGGCGGCAAAGAAGATGAAGAAGTGGGCCGACACCAAGCGGAGATAAGTAGAGTACATAGAGGGAGACCAAGTGATGGTGAAGTTACTACCCTAACAGTTTAAGTCTTTACGGAGCTTTCATAAGGGGTTAGTAAGGAAGTACGAGGGCCCATTCCCCATTGTCAAGCGGGTGGGCAAGGTCTCCTACATGGTGGAGCTTCCACCTAAGTTGAAGATACACCTAGTCTTCCACGTCAGCATGCTCAAGCCTTATCATGGAGACGCGGAAGACCTTACTCAGGGCATATCGCATAGGGCACCCATGGCTGTTGTCACATCCTTTGACAAGGAAGTTGATTGCATCCTTGCGGATCGTGTGATGAGCAGGAGAGGCGTGCCCAAGTATACAGAGTATTTAGTGAAATGGAAGAACCTGCCAGATAGCGAGGCGAGCTAGGAGTATGAGAATACACTTTTTCAGTTCGCAGAGCATATCCAGTGGTTTAAGCGAGAAGACGCGACGAGGGCGTTGCGAGCTTAGGTGGGGGAGAATGTCACGCTCCGTAACCAGAGGCTACGCCACACAGGCGCCCAGCAGACGATGACATGGCAGCCTGCATGGACCGAGAGCTTTCTAGACTTCTCTACACAAGTATGGAACTTTCCGGAATTCTCTAGAATAATGTGGAGTTGTCTAGTCTCTTCTGGACTTGTTTAGAGTTGTATAGAATAGCCTAGAATTCTCTAGACTGTCTTGTACATTGTAGATAGTTCTAGAATTGTGTAGATATATCTTTGGAAGATTCTAGACACTTATTTTAGGCTACACATTTGTACACATCTAGAATATTCTTGTAAGGGTCAAAGGCCTATAAATAAGAGGTGGGAGTTCATTTGCTCCTTACCAAGCAAACAAGTTGTAATCTCTTCTCAAGTAATACAAGTGTTCATACATTCATCCAAACTATCTTGTTCACTTGCCTAACCCTCTTCCTACATACTTAAGTAAGCAAAGCATTTGTTTAGCCTTAGTCTTCACTACTAAGCTAGCACACTCGGGTAGGCTGAATTAGCGCTTCAAGGGGGCTTGAAAGTGTCTAAGGCCTCACGTGAGCTTGGAAAGGCCCAAATCCGTGACATTAGGCTCTTAATTTGATCATTCTCCCTGATACTATATTTGGACTTGGATGCAGCCAACTCTCTAGACTCCCGTTGGGCATGAACTCATAGACTAGAGCCTTAAAATCATTTCCTTGAAAATCAATGCTTGAGCAAGAAGTTATGATCTTTACCAAATTTCGATGTCTAATATTTCTCAAAGCCTTACGCTTGGCTATGAAACTTTTGGAAGCTCCCCAATGTTGGAGGTTTAGTACTTTAACTGCAACAATAGTTTCATTTGGATCAAGGATTCCTTTGTATACAGAGCCATAATCCCCCATACCAATCAATTTTGTTGTAGAGAACGTGTCAGTTGCTTTGAGTAGCCTTTCATAAGACACTTTAGAGATGATTCCTTCAACAGCATTCTAGAAGGTTGAGCATTCTTTTCTTTTTAACCCAACAAAACGAGAAAAAGAACACCATTGTCACACCCAGAAGTGTGCACGCTATAGAGATCACTAATATGAGTACAAGAGAACTTTTGTTGCTTCTCAGCTTCTTTGATGTTGCATTTTGGTAGTTGAAGTTTTAGGTATGCCCCCACAGAGCCTATTGTTTCCAACAACTGAAATTGCACTTGCATTTGCAAAAACTCCTGCAAGGGGCACCTCGCCCTCAAAATCATTGCAGGATAAATTAAGATTCTTTAAGGAAAATTGCTCCAAGAATCTTGGAATCTGCCCAGACAATTTGTTCCTAGAAATATCAAAGTTCACTATACTTCTCAAGTAACTCAAGGATTGCGGAATAGTTCCATTAAAGAAGTTTCCCTCCATGTAAAGGTTTTGGAGGCTAGTGCAACTGTCAAGGCTATTAGGAATTTCACCAGACAACTCATTCTCAGATATATCCAATTCCGCCAAAAAAATTTAGGCTGCCAATCTCTGTAGGAAGGGATCGCAACAAACGGTTTTGAGACAGATTTAGTGAAATAGAAAGAGCTGAAATTCTCAAAAGTTGTTTGGGTACGGTGCCACTAAGATAATTTTGAGAAACCAAGGGACTAATTGGCCCTGCGGTATCATCCCTACCTCCCCAAAGGGGAGGTCAGGGGTTCGAACCTCGGTGGAGGTAGTGTGTGTACATTTGAGTAAGATCAAGCAATAACATATTTTTGCAATTTTCAAAAGTCGGGGATATGTTCCCCATTAATTTGTTTCCACCCAAGCAAAGCTCCGTCAACAATGACAAGTTTCCTACAGATTCAGAATTACCCCATAAAATGTATTTTCGTAAAGATACGCCTGTTGTAGTTTTTGAAGATTTCCTATAGTAGCTGGAATTGTGCCCGTTAGTATTTAAGTTGACAAGATTACCTATTGCCGAAAGGAGTTCTCCGTATATGAAATTTCCATTGAGTGAGAGAAAATAAACTTCGTCTGAGAAATTGCCTACAGAATTGGGTAAGAGCGCTTTGAATTGGGTAAAAGACAGTTCTAACAACCCAAAATTCAATTGGTCATAGAATCAATGAAGTTCATTTCATCTGGCTCCCCACTTCCTGAGTTATCTTTATATGCAAAAATACTCTGGAGATTTTGGAGGCCCCCAAAATTAATTTCTAATTTCCCATTGAAATTTTTATCTGAACCCGAGTAATTTTAGGTTTTTCAATTGAGCAAGGCATCAAGAAGACTGCCCGTGAAAAGATTTCCAGCCGCAGACACATATTCTAGAGAAGTCAGTCTTCCAATGGATTAAGGGATCCCTCCACCTAAGTAATTCTGGTGAATGATGAGCTTTGTGAGCTTTGACAAGGAACCTAGTTCTTCAGGAAGTTTTTCAACTAGCTTATTGCAAGTTTGCAACACACACCGAGATACCAGAGGTTGGAGCAATGGGATAGGTTGGCGGGAATTTCTCCTTCGAAGCCGTTGAAGCTCAGGTTCAATATTTGCAGCCTGAACAAATGAAGAGATTTAACACTCTAAGGAAGCTCAAGTTACCAATGTAAGGTGACAACGAACCAACTAAGCCTCTGTACTCTCGATCGATGGTGATGACTCTACGACGGCGATGACCAGATGCAACACCTTCCCGGCTGCAGAAATGAAGGGACTCGTTCCATGAGCTCATGTGACTTGAAGGCCGACAAGGCAAGATGATCTGTCTCGTTTTTGGCGATGGTATATATGGTTGTTATTGTTCATCTTAAATTTAAAGGAACTGTTTAGTTAGAATCTTTGGTACTTTTCACAGAGGCTTTTGGTGAAGTCTTCCAATCATTTTCACAAGTCATTCAACTTAATTACTGAGTATATAAAATGGTAACGTGTTTTCCTTAATTTCTTTTAAAAAAATCATATACATCCAAGTCAAGGCCAATTTTTCAATTTGTGATGTATGAAGACTTGGATAATTTTAAATTGCAATTATCTTTTGTTGTTTAGCGTTTAATTTGAGTGGGACTAGGAACCTAATGAATTTACCCAAAAAAGAAAAATTGAAGAACGTGGTTCATATATTTGGTCTTTTTAGTTGCAAAAACTCTCGGCTATGTTTGACTTCATGGAACTGAAGTCTTGAACTTGAAATCGGTGAAATTAGAAAAAAAAATTTATTCAATTTATGAATTGTTCTTCTCCAATTTTATTAAATTCAGTTCAAGGTTTCAATTTCGTGCTGCCGAAGCTAGCCTCATTTATATTAGACTAGTGCATTTAACTTCCATTGGGCTGGAGCTAATTTGAATTTAACCAAGTCTTTTATCTTCTTTTATCTAGGTCTTAACCTCACTGCAGAATGCAAGACAAAAAATTGTGAAGTTATCATCAAAATCATAAGGCTATTAATCTGTCCCAATTGCGCACACAAAATCTACTTGAATGATCCAAATTAGGAAAAAAGATGGTCATAATTACTATACAACCTTTTCCAAGATTTAAATTGATACAAAAATGACTAGCAGTAGAAAACAATTCGATCTAGATCATATCAGACCTTTCAAAAAAAAAAAAATCCTATCAAGCTTGATTTGCTTTGTAATTTGCATCCTCTTTGGGTCATTCTTTGTTTTTGTTTGGCTTGGGCCATTGTACTCTCTTCGCTGGCCCATTGGGCTGGTCTATTTAACTAAAGCTGAATTTGATGTAATATGCTCGTACATACATTTTTTTTAACTTTTTAAAAATAATAATAATAAGTTTGTGTTTGAGAGTAAATTTAAAATTGAAAGAAATTTAATTAATAATAAATTAATTTTTTTTTCTAATTTAAAATTCAAGTTATCGACTTAATGTTTTCAAACACAAAAAAAAATATTTTTAAAATTTGATTCGACCTATTATTTATGAATGAATTCTTATCAATTTGTTACTGAATGATTAGGTGACAAATCCATTAATGGTGCAACCTTTATTACAAAAATTTAAGTTCAGAAAAATCATCAAATAATGACTTTAAAAAATAAAAATAAAAAAGAAAAGAAAAGAAAAAAGTTGTTACACTCTTTCTGAAAATATATATATATATAGTAAGAAATAATGGAATGGAAAAAAAAAAAAAAAAAATTAGAGAAGAAAGAAGAAAAAAAATTAATGTTATATATATTTTTATACCAAATAAATAAATTAATTAATTATTTATAATATAATAAAAAAATAGGATAAGAATGGAAAAGAAGGGGAAAAAAAGTAAGAAAGAATAGAGAAGAAAAAACAATGCTATTTTTTTTCTTAAAAACAAATATATTATTTATAATATATTTATATTATAAGTATTATTTTTAATCGAATTTATCATAATTTATATTTTAATTACCTATGAATAAATCATCCGGTTTTAACTGAATTTGGATCAAAACCTGCCTTATTGACAAGATTTACAATCGTTGGTTTATTTAAAGATATTTATTAAACTCAATTGGCACAGATTCTCTGACAACACTTGAGATTTCTTCCAAGCAATTAAATAAAATAAAATCAACTAACCCACTACCACCATACTACTACTTTTTAGCATTTGCATATTATTATTTGTAATATCATTATTATCTAATTGTTGACAGATTCAGACAGCAATGGCGCTATTTGACTTTCGCAGTTTCCCTTGTTTAGCCACTCCTCTGACCGATCTATTTCATCTTCATTCATAGTTGCTTCTCGATACAGAATTTGTAACTTTTTAGGGTTTCTTTCGTTTCTTAAACCACACAACAGATACACTTATATGTATGCAATGATTATAACGAGAATTTGAATCTGAAACCCAAGCCACTGTTTGTGAAATTGAATGTACAAATAAATAAAATGGCTTGGGCGAACCCTTTTCAAGAAATAGCCAATTCGAAGCCACTGTTCTTGACGATCTACGCCACTGTACTCATCGGCATCGTCTTCTCTTCTTTTTATGTCTTCTCCGCCATTTACTCTTCTCCCAATTCACCCACGTGGTGGCTTCCCCCATCTACTTCCCGTACGTCTCTCTCTCTCTCTCTCTCTCTATATATATATATATATATATATATCTATATCTATGAGTGTGTGTGAGTGCGTGCCATTTTCTTTTCTTTTGTTGCATTGAATAGATTGTGGGTTATATTTATTTGTTGATTGCTTCTATATGAACTTGCTTTCTTTGCAAAAAATATATAGTTACTGTTTCACTACTTCACTGAATCGATCAAATTATAATATTGAGTATGAGCTTAGGTTGAATAACACCCTGGAATATGAGTATACAAAAATCAGGAATAATGGATTGTGGGATTAATTTGTACTTTTGAAAGATTGGAGATGCCCTGTTTCCAAGGATAATGTTATAGATAAATACATACTTACAGACGTGTGTGCGTGCATATACATGTACGGACATTGGTAATTTGCAGATAGCTAGTTTATATGAGACTGCAATCTATAATGCTTGGGTCAAAGTGTGTGTGTTTTCTTGTAGAGGGGCTAAGCTGTTGATGCTTCACTTAGTATCAGTTCCTTTCATGCTTAAGTTTCTTAGTTGGTTAATTTTCAATTTTTTATTAATCTATTTATTTTGGGGTATCCTTTGTTTACCTTCCGGCCATGGGATTGTGATCTACCATTTGAATTTGTTAAAGAGCTGCTCCTGGGGTTCTGGTCGAGTCCTTGTGATGTCAACCAAGAGTAACTTTACATAGACATACATATTTATAATTCACATAAACAGCATATAAGCTTTCTGTGTCACATTCTTTCTCAGAATATTGGCATTCTCCTTTTTGTTGAATTGCTCATTTGTCATTTCCCTCAACTGTGATTTGATTGTGATGATTTATGGATTTTACATGGTGTGGTCCATGCCTGAGAGGTTAAAAACTTGGTGTTTGCATTGTGAGAGATTTTAAGTGCAATCTGAAATGCATTAGTGGCTGTCCATTCACAATTCTCTGGGTCTTTCGGATTGGGAAGGACTTTCATATGTTTAGTGAACATGGAATCTACTTTGGACTGAGCTGATGATCAAAAGAGTTGTTTGACAATCTAACTCTATAGACTTCTTTCTCAATGGTTGTCAACAATAATTTTGTGGCAATGTTATGCAAAACGGATTAATAGATTAAAATTCATATTCTGACCATGCTAGATATTAAGTGCACATTACGTACATGAATTCTCTCCTTATTAGGGCGAGGGCAAACCCAGTGCACAAGGTTCCCGTCATTGCGGGGTTTGTTCCAAGATTATCCTTGGCTTGCGATCCCGAGCTTGGGTAATATTTCTTTGAAATTTCTACCACAATTTGTTGAAGACACTAACTTTAATGATGTTCTTCCTTCACACGTTAAGCTTTTTGTTTGCTTCTTCTTCCCACTATATATTATTTTATCCCCTTTTTTTTCCCTTCCCTACTTATACCCATGAGCGCATTATCTCAGGTGTAGATTCTCAATACTTGAATCAAGCATCCAACTCTTCTCAATTAAGAACAATGGGTGTAGTGACAGCGCTTGCACCCCATCCTCAAAGCAAATTGATGAAACCTATTTGGGAAGCTCCCCCTCCTGGTTCAAAAATGCCACATCTGAAGACCTTTCAGTTGACAAAAGAACTGGTTCTTGAAAGGGTGAAAGACAATGTTGTTATAGTGACCTTTGGTAACTATGCTTTTATGGATTTTATCCTGACATGGGTTAAGCACCTGACAGATTTGGGTCTTGACAATCTTCTTGTTGGTATGTGCTCCGTAACATAAGCCATGTATATTGTTTCAGTTTAATCATAAGGATTAAACTTTTTGTGTGAAGACACATTTACCTGTATCGCATATTTGATATGTTTAAAGTCTAAGAAAATGAAAGTTGCTGTTATAGGTGCAATGGATACAAAACTTTTGGAGGCTTTGTATTGGAAAGGGGTTCCAACTTTTGATATGGGTAGCCATATGAGCACAGTAGATGTTGGATGGGGCTCACCAACATTTCACAAAATGGGGAGAGAGAAAGTTATTTTAATAGATGCAATCCTGCCTTTTGGCTGTGAGCTTCTGATGTGTGATACTGACATGGTTTGGTTGAAGGTGCTCCTCTGTGCTTATTACTTTGATGATTATTATTATTTTCTATTATCTTTCTTGGGATCAAGCTCATCTCCCTCTGCTCACATTATTTTTGTCAATCTATCACTTGCTTTGTTTTTCCTCTTTGTTGGTAGATTATAGACATTTTGACTACAAATGTTTCTTTAGTCATTAATTATTTTACGAGTTTGATCTGGGGCTTGATGGGACACACTACTAGAAATCCAGATTCGATAATATAATATTTCTAAATTTCTTTGAGTGTCTTTTTTTTCTTGATTTTTTTATTATTGAAAATATGAACTACTTTGTTCTAGAGGTTGGTTTCTCTTTTGGGCCCTCTTGTTTGATGGAGTTTGTACCTGGGGGGATGCCCCTCTTAACTCTTGCACATTTGTTTTTTTTTTTTCCCCCCTTTTTTATACATCTTTTCCCTTTTTTTTTATATCATTTACTTACTTACCACACATACACACAGATAGATAGATAGATAGAAGAGAGGGAGGATGAACTACGCTTGAGTTGGCTTCTTCCTTCTTTTTTTCATACTATCAAGTCCCTTCACTAGAAGGGACTACTTTTTTTATATTTAAAAAAAATAAATAAATAAATAAATAAAAGTTAAAAAAAAAAAATGGAGGGTGTTCCACCCCCTTTGGAGACAGGACTAATCCCTTCACGGGCATCAGCCCTATCTGGTAGCCCTGGGAGGAGGTTTTTGACTCCCCCGGGAATTGAACACAAGACCTCTGAGTCATGTCCAGAGGTCTTATGCCAACTCCGGTACCTGTGGGGGTTTAAAGGGGGCACTTCGTAAAAGGAGAAGCATAACACATTCATTGTGATATATCGTAGACATTATAAATATAAATTTTGGTGGCTTAATAGCTAGATCAGTAATATATGACAATAAATTTTTTTATTTTTTTAAAATATATCTCATATTGCTTATTCTTCGTCTCTCATTTTACTCATTTCTTCTTTCTCTTTGCTCATGTTCTCTTCTTTATATTATTGCTTGTTTTTCTTATGTAATTCTCAAGGAGCTTTATGGATGTGTTGCTGAAAACATCTTTAAGAGATTTTGTAGTTTCTTTCTTATAGTTCTTTTCTTTTTCTGTTTGTTGGATTCTTTTCTCTAACTGCTATGGTTGTGGTACAGAACCCCCTTCCATATCTTGCACGTTTTCCAGAGGCAGATGTTCTTACTTCAACTGATCAAGTTATACCAACAGTTGTTGATGACAGGTTGGACATCTGGCAACAAGGTGAATATTGTATTCAAAAGCTTTTAATGCTTATCTATTTTCAGAGTGGTTGTTATTTGATATCTTATAGCTGTTTGTAGTTCAGTCTTCTGAACTCCAGTTAGCAAATCTTGAAAAGGATTATGTCTGCTTATTTCCTGACACATGAGCTAAGTTGCAACATTATAATGCCATCTTTGTTATGAAGAGTCGGTCCAACATGCATACTTGCAAGTGTGGAAAAAGTTGCTGTAGTAGGAGCAGCTTATACTACCTTCAATAAGTTTCTTTTATACTACCTTGTTTAAGGTGAAGTCATTCAAACAAGTCTTTATCTAACCACCCTCTGTATTCTATTTCATTTAAGGTGTTGTATAAATATACGTGATGATATGGTTTCAAATCTCCTTTATTTTAACAAAATAATTTTCCTCCTAGAATGGACAATTGTTGAACGAAACATGAAGTTCAATTTTTTTTCCTAGTTCATACTCACACACCCCCCTCAAGGAATTGTTTGCACCCAAGAGGATTCAAACCTTAGACCTGATGCTTCCTGAGGCACCAGAGCCAAGTTCTTACCCACTTGAGCCAACCCCTTGGGGTTCATGAAGTTCAATTTCATGTTTGCAAAGAGTCAATGCTTTTTACTGACTTTAAGTACAGAATAGGCGTGTGCGGTTCTTGTTTGTGGACACAATCTGCTTCTCATCATATACCTTCTGTTTCTTCTGATGAACTTTCTCAATCTGGAAACATCTTGTAGAATTCTGAGTTAACATGATGGTAAAAAGAAAGAATAAAATTGACTTATGTTGGTTTCCCGACTGGATGTGTGTGCATGCGTGTGCGTGGAAATGCATCAACCAAATTTTAGTATCCAGCTAGAATTCAAGGTACTTAAAAGTAGGCTTCTCTTGTTCCAAAAGTACAGCACTAGGTTTTAACTGAAACGCCTAACTTCTGCTGTAGCATAATATATTTTTTCTTGATGTCACTGCAAGAACAATTTTTTTCTTTGTAATAAAAGTTAATTTCTATTTTATCACATACGTCTTTTTTTTTTTTTTCTTATTCTCTAGAGTTCATGTGGTAGAGAATTACTGAATGGGCTTCAACAGAAAGAAACTTACTTTTGGATATATGGAGAACAAGGGAGGCTTCTTCTGAACCCATCGCAAAATTGTTTTGATGAACAGAATTATTATTATTAATTTTTATGTAAATAAGAAAGGAACAGAATTTCATAAATGATTATAGTTTTCATTTCTGAAATATTGTGATATTATCCAAAATAACAACGGCATACTTACTATCATTTTCACTGTTATCACACCCTTGGGTCCTGAATGAAACTTTGGTTCATTAAACATGTCATTACTGTTTTTAACTAAATATATGGAACCAGAGTTATAATTTAGAGGTCTTTGCATGTTATTCTAATGGACAATGAACTGAAAATCGTACAATTTTGAGTTATAGATTTTTGTATATAAAAATGGCATTTACATTAATTTGCCAGACAACCATATTCTGTTTTTGTGGCCAAGGCTATCAAAAGACTCCATCATTATCTGAAGTCTGACCTGAGTAAGGCCCGATTATGGGACCAAATGTGACTGTCTGTAGTAAGGCCAATATTCAGTGCTGGTCCTGTCTGGTGAGGTGCCAAGAGTCAAAAACTAGAGTAGGACAAATTTTAATGTTACTTTGTTCAAATTGGTTGTTTTCCACTCAAACCAGCATCCTCTTGCCTTTTGGCTTGAGTTTTTTTTTTCCATATAATGTAATGGGTCCCTTGAACGTAACTTGTGGTTCAAATGTACAACAAACAAAGGCTTGGCCCCACTACTTGGGGTCGGATACATGAATTCTATTTTTCATTCTCTTCTAATGTCATAGCCTCAATCAAACCATATGTTTTCACATCTTTCGTCACTAACTCCACCTGTGTTTATTTCGGTCTTCCTCCATGTGGACCATTTCACTTTTCCTACTTGGTGCATCTAGTGGTCTTCTTTACACATCTCCAAACTATCTTAATCGATTTCTCTCATTTTATCTCTAATTGGTTCAACTTCAATCATCTCGCAATGTGTTTCTTTTTAATTCTATCCTTTCTTGTCTTGTCGGACATTCATCTCAACATTTGCATTTTGACCAAACTCGCTTTATGCATATGTTGTTTCTTAGTTGCCCAACATTCTCTTTCATGAAGAGTGGTTTGTCTAATAGTTGTTTTATAGAACTTCCCATTCAATCTTACGGAGATACGTTGATCACACAATATGGGGGGGGACAAATTCCTCCATTTAATCCATCATGCCTTGATTCTTTGTTTAATATTATCTCCAGATAGCAGAGATGTTCACCTTTTTGTATTTCTTGATCCTCAATCTTCACAACTGCCATATTTTTACTTCTAGATTACTAAAATTACATCTCATATATTCAATTTTATTCATACGTTAAATCCTTTTTGTTATAGAGCTTTCCTCCGAATCTCCTATTTAGCACTTCTTCACTAGTTTCGTCAATTAAACAATATCATCAACAAATAACATACACCAAGGAATCTCATTTTGAATGTGTATTGTCAGTTCATCTATAATTATGGAAAAAAGTAAAAGCATATAGGCTTCCATGCTGACCCTTCATGTAAGCCTACATTAGTTAACGTTTCTACCATATTCATTCTAATTATGGTAACACTTTCATCGTACATGTCGTCTATCAAGTTGTATATCCCTTTGTGACACCTTTCTTTTTTTAAATCCTCCATATTAGATCTCCAGGCACCCTATCATAAGCTTTCTCTGATTATCTTTCTTTTTTGTATATTGTTTCATCAGTCTCCTCAATAAGAAAATTGCCTCCATCATTGACCTTCCTGGCATGAATTCAAATTGATTTTTGGATGCTTCCGTTCCTGTCTTAGTTGTTCTTCAATCACTCTCTCTCTCTCAAAGTTTCATAGTTTGACTTATTAATTAAAAATCACGATAATTGGTACAAATTTGGATACCCCCTTCATTTTATTTATATAGGCACTAAGATACTTTTGCACCACTCATCATGTTTGTTTAGTTTTTATCATCTTATTAAACAATTTTATTAGTCAAGACACACTGTCATCTTCTAGACACTTCCAAACCTTAATAAGAATGCCATATAGTCTTAGTAGTGAGTACCCAACCTGATTTGACTTCTGTATTATATTTTTATTCTCACACTCCATAATCCTACAAAAAAATATAAACCTACTTTCTAGATAAGTTTTATTTAACAATTTCTCAAAGTAATTTTTCCATCTTTCTTTAATGCCGTCATCCTTTTACTAAACCCTTAAATCTTCACTCTATATATATTTAACAATGGTTAAAAAAAACTCTAGTTTTCCTCTCCCTTAGTTTAGCAACTTATATATATATATATATTCTTTTTTCCATCTCTTATACCTAATTTAGAATAGAGATCATTGTATGATTTGTATTTAGCTTCTTTCACTAGTTTTTAAATTTCTTTTTTACATCTTTGTATTTTTCAAAGGTATTTCTATATTTTTAGTTTTTGTTCAGTTCATGACCTTCCCCGTTTGTTTATATGATGGTTTAGACATATTCATTCCACTAATAAGTTACCTTAGATAATTCATAATTGGTCTTTTTCCTTTTGATTCTTGAAGGTCAGCTCTTGATACTTGTTTATTACACTTGGTCATTCTATTCCACGTTAAGTTTCTTTCATCTTCTAAATTCCATGTTTCTACTTTTAGCATTCTTCTTAAATGATTCTACTTTCTGCCCTCTTAAATTTCACCACCTAGTTCTTGGATCCATACTTTTGTTTCACTTTTTTTATTGTCCTTTTATATATAGACATCTAATGCTACTATCCTAAGTTGTGATGTTAAATCTCCTAGGATAATCTTACAATAGTTTCAATGTTAAGCAATCTATCTTTCTAATTAGAAAAAAGTTGATTGGACTCATATTTGATCAACTTTTGATGGTTATTCAATGTATATCTCTTTACAAAATAGGTATTTCCAATCAGATTATATGTCAATGCATAGTCTAAGATGTCCTCCCCAGCATCATTTCTATCTCCAAACCTGTGTCCACCATGTACCATCTCACACCCTCCATAATCTCTTCTTACATGATCATAAAATCTCCTCCTATATATAATTTTTCTCCTTTGAATATCCCTTGAATTAATTCCTCTATATGTTTTATTTTCTAATGTGTTCATCTAGTCTTGTCTGGAGTGGGGTGCATAAGCGCTAAATATATTAACTGTATTTCTTCTTCTTTTTTCCTAGTTTATTAACTTTATTTCTTCTCATCACATGGTCTATTAATATTATTTCATCCTCTTCTCTAATCACAATTATAATATCTTCTTTTAAATTCGTATTAATGATTATCCATTCTTCATTTCTATGTCAATATTTTCTATATAATAGAGTTTATATCATGTATTCTCAATTTTTCTAGCTTTTTCTGTATCCATTAACTTTTTATAGACATAATATATTAACCATCCTTCTAATCGTAGTGTCTATCAACTCCATTCCTTAACGTTCTTATATTCCAAATCCATAATCTAAGTTATCCTGAGCTAACTTCTTTACCCACACTTGTTTAAAAAAACACAAGAATCCTTGCCTACTTTGCATCAGGGCGCCGATGTGGCATCCCTTGCTAATTTTCCATGGTATGCGGAAGCTAATGCATCGCATTGCTTAAGGGTAATGCTTTAGCATTTACTCATATCCTCTTAGGATTCATATTCGTATTGGTCCGTACAAAAGTTTTACACACTGGCTATCAACCTACCTAAAGCAACTCCCTCCTTTTTCCAAGCTTGGGACTGGTTATATAAAGATAAGGCAATATCAAGACATAAGCAGAGTTCATTTGGGTTTAAATGTGAATGTAAACTATAAGATCCATTTACAGAAGACTTGATCTTAATCTTTTAAATAGATTCAATAAGACTATCCCTTCAAATTAAGGCCCAAGAGACGGGGTCTTTACCAAGCGTGGCTGGAAAACCTAGACTGGTTTGACATAGGATGATAAATATGTGTACTTCGTAATATAGGCACAGGGGTGGAAGTAGCTACCTGTTTACCCTATTAAGTGATGGGCCCTTTATCCATTACTAGGCCTAGGACTTGGACAGTGGAACTGGTCAACTGTTGGGCATGTCGATCTGCTTCTACTTTATTGGCATTGAACCTGTAAGGATGTGAATGATGGATCCATGTATATGCGCTTTCATACAGGGACCCAAAATTGGATGATAGGCATTTCGCCCTAATAGTTTTCAGCATTTAGCCAAGAACCAGGCAAAAACCCAGAACTGGAGGAAATAATGGGTTTAGTTATACATATTCTTTTATCATTAAAGCTTAATCTTTGTCTCACTTCTATAGTGCTTCTCATCCTGGCCACTTGACCTCACATATTTTTATCAACTGAATACATTCATCTTTATAATAAACTCAAGTACCTTGTATATATATATATATATATATATATATATTCATGTTCAAATCTGTACTTTGATCAAATAGGTTAGTTGTGATTAAATGACATTCTTCATATTTAAGGTAGGATTACTATTTAGCTGCCATTTCACTAATGAAATTCTTTTTTCACCTTGGACAGTTGGTGCTGCCTACAATATAGGAATTTTCCACTGGCGCCCTACTGATTCTGCAAAAAAGTTGGCAAAAGAATGGAAAGATATGCTTCTAGCTGATGAAAAGATATGGGATCAGAATGGCTTCAACGACCTCGTGCGCAGGCAGTTGGGACCATCTGTTGTTGGGGAAAGTGGACTTGTACATGCTTATGATGGAAACCTCAAGCTAGGACTGTTACCAGCTAGTATATTTTGTAGCGGCCATACTTTCTTTGTCCAGGTAGGGTCTATTTAATAGTTTTTTTCTGTGCACCAGTCTTATTCCTGGGCTCTCTGTGTGCATCCCAGATCTTCAGTTCCTTTTCTGATTTTGCTTGCTTAAATCCTCAACAAATAGCAGAATAAATTGTATAGTGTGTTACATCAATCCTTATTTGTATTGGCAGGCCATGTATCAACAACTCCGAATGGAGCCATATGCTGTGCACACCACTTTTCAATATGCTGGTACTGAAGGAAAGCGGCATCGACTACGTGAAGCAATGGTTTTCTATGATCCGCCAGAATATTATGACTCACCAGGTAATTCAGAGCCATATCTTACATTCATTCTTGCAAATTGCTTTCTCTGTAGACTGTTCTTCGCAAGGTGTGATTGATTATTTTGGCTCATCTTAACTTCCATTATATCTTGATCAACATTATATTTGTTAATTTTATCCATTGCATCTTCTTCTTCACTATTATCTTTTTCCAACATTATATTTGTTAATTTTATCCATTGCATCTTCTTCTGCACTATTATCTTCTTCTTGTTTAAATTTACTTTATTTTTTTTATTTTTTTGTCTATTAGTGAAATTCACTAAAAAAAACTGCCATAAAATGAGCACAACATAAAGTTATTTGATTCTTTTCTGATCCATGCATCTCATTCCTGGATATATTTTCTACATATTCATTTCTATAGAAGCTTTCTAATTTTATTGTTTTCATTCATTCTTTTTTAAATGATTAAACAGCCAGATTAATGAGGCTAACAGTTTAGATTATAGCTGCTGTCCTGTGTGTATATTATCAAATTTATTTTAAACAATTTACTAATGATGATGAATAAGGGAAAAATGAGCATTATCACTGTAGAACTCAACAAAGTATGTTCTATCTGGGGCTGGACGTGTAGAAATATGTGTGACTTTCTCTAAGGCAATATTTTATGTTAATTCATAGATCCACCTTCCTTCGGTTACAAACTCAAGCAACATACATTTTGGCCTTACCCTTGTTAGCATTGCTAACATGAAATTCTGTCCACTTTTAATTTTTAGTCACTGGTCTCAAGTGCTTATTACCACCACTATCTTAGATGACTCTTTTTCACCTTGCCCTTAATTGGGATTGCTTCCCATAAGATTTATAAATTTTTAGTTCCTTCCATTCTTGCTCAATGCTCATTCAACTTGCTTATTCTGTGAACACGTTTTTCAATTCTTAAGCATTTGGTAACATATAGCACAGTTGCACTTCAAATATCTTTTTATTTATTTTTCTTTAATTTATTAGGTATGCATTGATATCACAACACCAGAGAAATACTCAAATTCATTTAAATGTGGTTGATTGAAATATACTCCAATCCTCCTCTGTTCTATGGAGACTGATTCCAGATAAAGGAAATATTAACATAGTTGAAAATAATAGAAACGAATGTCCCATCAGCATTTCTTCTGAGTAAATTGTATGCTCATGCTACTATGTACCAAAAGAAATAGAAATAATAAAGGGACTTAAAAACCTATTCTTGCCATGCACAATGCGTTTGTTTAGTGGGACGCGAGAGCTAGAATGTTCTCACTCTGTCTAATTCCCACATTCGGCATTATAACGGGAACTACATTTCTATGGGATGTGGTACAATCAGTTAGTAGATAACTGATTCCACCTGGGATGTAAAATTCTCATTCCCATAGTCTTGGAATCAAAGTTTAAGTCTTATAGCTCAATCCTTGTCTGTTGTGCGAATTAATAACTAGTTAATATCAATTATTAAAAAATATGAGTAACATGAAAATAAATAATAAAAACTATAGATACACTTTAATAATGTTATACTCTATTTTCAATAGCAATGGGTGCAGTAATTGAATTATATGTACTTGTACATAGTAACATTTGCTTTTGAGATAACTACTTTGTTGCAAGAGAAGCTGACAATTTAACTTCTTTGAAAAACTTGTGCAGGAGGTTTCTTGACATTTAAACCGTCTATTCCCAAGAGCTTGTTGCTAGATGGGGACCATAATATTAAATCACACTTTTCTCTCATTAATTACCAAGTATGCATGTATTAACCTAATCCTACTGACTCTATTACAATTTATCTTTTTATAACTACCATTTTGCATTTCATTAATAATATAGTGAATTGTTCTCTTCAGATAAAACAAATAAGGTCAGCGCTTGCAATTGCTTCAGTGTTGAATCGTACACTGGTGAGAACCATTCTAACCTATGACATCTTAGTTATTTTGATCTTACTCTATTGTTGAAGGAAAAATGAAAATTTGCGTGTTTAGCATACTCATTAGCATTATGGAGAACTGCTTGCTCTTTTATATATTTGCATGATCACATGCTAGTTCTACAGCTGTAATAATAATAAATAAGATCATGATATATATATATATATATATATCTCATACTGATTTTCCTCAAATTTTATGATAGAAATTGATTTAATAAAGGTTAGTTTTGGTGTAATGGGAGTCTTCTTGTTAACAAAAATATAAATAAAAAAGTAGGAAACATTAATACTCCTGCTATGGTTGAATTATTATTAATTCTAGTTTTTCATTCATCAAAGTGTTATATACCCATTTCGAAGCTCTGAGAAGGGAAACCTCATCTTCAGCTCAAATTTGTAACATCATAAGTTTTTAAATTTGATTAGTTAAAAGAATATCTACTTGCTAGTGTAATACCATAGAAAATGTATTTGCCCTCTGTCGTTATTGAGTTTCTTTTTTTTTTTTTTTTTTTTTTTTGTCCTAGTTTATTGAGTTTCTTTTTTTGAAAATATAGAGATTATATATATATATATATATATATATAATTTATTTTTATGTAAATTTTAGTGCATAAAAGGGCTGCTTATTATCAGTCATAATGGGATTATGATGGAAGCTAATAACACATTGGGTAATTATAGTTCTAAAATAATAATATAAAAGGCTTTTATGCATGTTAATTTTCAGATAATTTGTTGTGTCAACGTGTTCATGTGCTGTTCTGGTGTTCGTGTTTCATAGATTTGCACACGCTTGGTAGCTTGATCTTTGATGATTGCACCTAGCATTGAACCCTAGTTGGTCACCTTCTGTTTATTAAACAAAAGTATCTAATCAATATTTTTCTTTGCACTAGGAAATAAAAATACTGCCTCCAATCATGCACATTCTTTTCGGATATCAATATAAAAATGCAACTGCAATCTATTATTGTGTATGAACTTTAAGCCAGGATTACGGTGGTGTACCTTGTTGGTAAGAGATATGTGTCTGTTTTAGTAAATCTAATTACAAAATATTGTTTGGCTGATCAATTTAGTCTCTTATATTTGCTAATACTGTTTTGAAGTCCTCATCTTGATCTCCTTTTTGTTCTTTATTGTGATTTTTAGGTTATGCCTCCACTATGGTGCAGGTTGGATAGGTTGTGGTTTCCACATCCTGGAATTTTGGTGGGGTCTATGACAAGACAACCTTTTCTCTGCCCTTTGGATCATGTGTTTGAGGTACTCTCTTTTGTTTAAATTTATAATAACTATGATTTTTGTTCGAGTTTGGTAGGATCATATGTATCTTTTTCTTTTTTCTCTTTCTTGGTTGTGTATAGGTGATGATGCCCTTTTCTTAAATCCCTCTTGAATAAGCTTTCTGTGGTGAAAGCAACTATCTAGGAAGCACGGACACTCCAAATTGGATGAAGAATCCATGTCTGACACATGTCGGACACACCAAAAAACGTGTCTGGAATTTTTTATTTTTTTTAATTTTCGAACGCGGCATAGACACTCTGCGAACACGCGTCCGACACTCTAGGGGTGTGTGTCCGACACTCATCTCTTATTTTCGGGGGTCTAAAAGATAATTTTTGAAAGACAATTGGGTTAAAGTATAAATATGTGAAGTTATTTAACAACTTTTACTCACTTATGTGGTTAGTACGTAATAACTTCTAAACTTGCAATTTTAGACAAAACAAATAGATATTTAAGGGCCAGTCGTTACCCTATTACAGTAGATGAATTATGATATGTGTATTTTTTTCATTATGAGGTTGATGAAAAATAGTAACACTCAGTAATTTTTAAAGTACTACATCATATGTATATAATATATATACTATTCGCCATGTCCCTGCCGTGTCCGTGTCTTAATTTTTTTGGATTTGCCGTGTCTGTGTCGTGTCGTATTCATGTCCCGTATCTGTGTCTGTGCTTCTTAGGCAACCATAATAGTTATGCTTTGAATTAAAGAATCTATTGTTCATAGCTTTACAGCTAGAATGTCACTGGTGTTATTGAAAAATATTTTCACATTAACGTTAAAGAATTAAATTTGAACTTCGAGCAACAGACTTATTTAATAGCTATGGTTCATGTAATAGGACTTGTGGATGATTTTCTGACTTGGACATGGAAAATCCCAAAATTCTTCTTCTGCATGAGTTCTGTAACCCTCTAAACAGTCATAGATTAATAAGTTTGTATCTAAGTTTCATATTAATCAATGACTGTTTAGAGGGGTTATTAAGATCCCTTATGTTCCAGGTTGCAGAAGTTTGAACTACTTCCAACCTCTCTAACCTGGTGAACTTTCTTCGCATGCTTCTTCTTCCTACTTTCCTTCCATTATTAGGTTTCTTTGGATCCTGAACATCTATAACCTTTTTCAGAAATGACTTGATCATTCTTACTAATTATGATGGTACTAGGTCTTTTCATCCAATTCCAGAATCACTGTTTAGGACAAGAAATTTATTTGCAGATTCCTTAATTGGTATTGCACTTTGGGAAGCAACAAATATCTTTTTCACTTTATCAACCAATAACCATAGTCTTATCCTTGACCATAAGAATATCAGTTTCTTCTCTTTGAACTACAGATACATGTGCATTCCCAATCTTTATTGTTATCGTTATTGTGTAAGACATCCTTTATTATGCTTGCTTAAGAAAGGGAAACTAGCCTGGTTGTGAAATCATTTTGACCAATTTTGGATTTTGATAACATTTTGAAAAAGCCGTGGACATGGATTTTGAAATTGAATTATTGATTTGGAAAATGTTGCGGAGTACTTTCGTAGACTAAAATAATGGCTCAGCCAACTATTATTAAAATCATATTGATTTCCCTTTGGTTGTGAGTACTGTGATATGATGTACCGCTGTGATAGCGACATTTTATATTCAATTGAAATTTTAAATTGATTTATTATGGTGATCTAGGAAGCACGGACACTTCAAAATGAGCGAAGAATCCGCGTCCGACACGTGTCGGACACGGACACGCGTCGGACACGCCCCGACACGTGTCGGACACGCCAAAAAACGTGTCTGGAATTTTTTTTATTTTTTTTAATTTTCGGACACGGCGCGGACACGACTCCAACAACTCGGACACGGCTCAGACAGCTCGGACACGGCTCAGATACGGCTCGGACACACTTTTCTGGAATTTTTTTTTTTTTTTTTTTTTAATTTTTAATGCTGATATGTTATTTTTTATTTTTAATTTTTAATGCTGATATGTTCTAGTTTTTGTTTTGTACTACCCTAAAGATGCTGATATATATATATACTAACCTAAAGATGCCACAATTCGCCGTGTCCGTATCCTAAAGTTGCTGATATATATATATACTAACATATCAGTGATATATATATATATATTCCAACCTAAACATATCAGTGTTTTTTTTTAAAAATTATTAATGCATATATATATATATATATATATATACTATTCGCCGTGTCCGTGTCCTAATTTTTTTGGATTTGCCGTGTCGCCGTGTCCATGTCGTGTCGTATCCGTGTCCCGTATCCGTGTCCGTGCTTCTTAGATGGTGATGGTTTCAGATTGATGAAATACTCTGAATCATAGAATGTAAGAGAATGCCTAGATCCCTAACCAATATGTCTGAGATATGGTCTGAGTCTGAAAATTCTCAAAACCAAAACAATTGTGAGAATAAAATAGTTGCTAAATGTGTGGTCATGAATTGATAAAGAAATAAAGCTGGGCTTTATATTGTCATCTTGATGGTTTTGGACTGTTATCTCATTCCAATTATTCTTGATATGATGATCAAAGAGCAATGTCGTTTTCAAAATCCATTTCTTTAGATGGTCTGAGACTTTATCCTTGTATCTTTTGCTGATATCGCTTCCATTATGTTTAAGATGGTTTCGGACCTCGTTTTGTCTTTCATTGATTTTGCATTTGTTATCATTGAGACGGTCTTGTTATTGTGCCTTGGATTGATGCTGCTCCCATTTTATTCGAGATTGTGATACCCTCGGTTTGAACATTGTAATGACAGTCTTGGACTGCTGTTATGATATCCTCGGGTTGATTTCTTGTGATGTTTGTGGGCCATTTTGTAAGTACGACTTGTTTTGTGGATTAGCATTATGTATGTGTGTTGGGGGTGACTCCTGGAAGAGGCCTTGCATGCTAGGGGCTAGCGGGAAGTATCCAAGATGGTGACTCTCCAGTACGCGATGCCTGAGGTGACTTGGTAAGAAGATTCAGGTTAAGTCGGTTGTTGTTGGGGGTGACCGGGGGATGATCTCGTATACTGGTTATGTCATCCAAAATTTTGGTATTCTACTATGATTTTGGGTTGCAATCTGGGGTGACAAACTGGTAATGGTTGACAGAAAACCACTACAAAATTGTCTCAACAGAAAATATACCACCAAAGTGACTTATCAAAAAAAGAAAACATCACAGTGTGGGATTGCTAGTGATCGACTTAAAACCACTACCATGATCTCGTTCAGAGATAAATCATTCGTCTTACAGAATTACTATTTGGCGAGGTTAAATCTTCCGCAGCACTAACCTTATGTGAATATAGTTCTATGATTCAAATGGATGTGTGTTATAACTGGTGACATGGAATGTGTTATTTGTATTACTTTTATAATTTTGATGACATGGAGAAACTAAATTTTGTTTCCTACAGTGCATTTGTGCTCACTCCCCCATTGACTTACTTTTAGGTCCTTACTAGTTGGGGACTGAATAAACTTGTATGTGGGGAAAGTTATGAATTGAGAGACTTTCAACCAGAAAGCACCCTTTTATTTATTGCTTTAATGTGATGATAATTTCATCATTATGAAGTGAAGTGATTGAAACCTGATGGACCATCTGGTACATATCACCGATTTAGAATTCATTGATCTTTTAAACCTTCTGCATATTCAATTCCCCTAGAAGTAGAACTTTTTGGTAATATCTAACTCAATGCTATATCTTTTTTTTTGTTGTTGTTGAATTTCGGGGGAAAATCACTTTTGTTAAGTTGCTTTTCAACATCTTTGGGCCTCTCTATGAGTGTCATTCCGAGAACCACTTTTGTTTTAATGGTTCTTCAACATTTTTTGAAACTCTTTGTCATGTAATTCTTTTAAAAATTACTCTCCTCTTTGTTCACTCACTTTCTACTTAATGTCACTTGAAACTAAATTTTCTTTAGAAACTTCTTAATTTTGTATTGATTATATTCATACAATTTTCAAAAAGTTCAAGACCAGTTCGACAAACGTGTAACTGCCTCTTTATCTCATTTGAATTTGAGTTTTTATATTGAGTTAAACCTTCCATACAAGTTGTATAAATAGAAAACTAAAAAAATCCCAAAGAATCTGGACTCCTCATTCCATCCTTTCTCAATTTTCAAGTTTGCTACCTATACTAATCAAAAATTGTACGATTGCAGGTGAATGTCATGTTAAAAGAACTTCCTATTGAGGAATTTGGACCTGGGATCAATTTTAGGGAGTACTCTTTCTTTGACAATCCATCGGTGCCCAGAGAGGTATGTACAAATCAGCCGCGTTCGGATCAATGAATTACTATCCTCATTTTTTTTTTTTTTAATAGCGAAGCTACCACCTGTTTGTTTCAGGTAAAGGATTCATGGCTTGATGTTCAACTTTGTCAAGAAGGATCCCTGGATTGTCATGTATCAAACAATACAAATTCACTGAGAGTACTAAAATTTCCAAAACAGAGCAAAGAAGAAACGGTATTCCCAATTAATCTACAAGCTTCATACATGCCGATTTTTCCAGATGCTTTAGTTATATATTTCTATATACTCTCTCTATATCAATTTGTTAGTCCTTCCCAGAAAAGTCAACTTTTTAAGGAGATATCAAGTATGATTTTCAGGAACTACCCCTGTACTCTCAGTAATCCTTCACATTCAACTAAAAATGGAGATTTTAGGAATGGAATAAAATTGCCGTTTTGACTCTTTGAAGTGTCCAGTATATGACATGCTAGCATGAGCAGCTCAATACAAATGGAGGTCTAGGGCAAAATCTACAAATGAGACTTCGTATGTATACATTTAACATTAGTTTAATGAACATTAATTACTTCCTCCTTGATTTTCTCCTCTAGTTTCGCCTTTGTTATCTTCTCCTTGGTTTTCTTCTTCAGTTTATATGAAAGAATTGTACATATGTATTACACATTTCCATATGAATTTATAGAGACCGTCTTATAATAGGCCCATGTGAAAAAAATCTATGTGGGGCCTTAGGCGACCGCCTTAGTCTCTCGCTTTAAGGTCAGTCTTGGGCTTCATTCTTAATCCAGTGGTCTGACCTTAGACTGGCTAGTAATGATCCAAGCTTTCTCTTGAACCAATATATCTCTGGTCATTTCCCCATTTAAGATAATAAATTTGTTAGCATAGCTCCCCTTCACACAAGTTCTGAAGGATGAACCCTGTATTGTTAACTATATATCTACTATTCCAATTTTATTTCACTAAAATTACCAACTGATCATATTGAATTATAATTGTCTTATCTACAGTTCAAAACAGTATTCTCTTCATTCAAGGATGTCAAAGTCATCCAATTCTTATCAATGCACGATGCGTTTTCAGGTTTTACTGACAAGGCAAGTTTAGTTCAGTGCTTTATTGAAGATTTTTATGTTTTTTTTACACATATTATGTTTATTCATACAATGTGACTAATTTTATGTAAATATATGGTCAGACGAGGGACAAGAGATTCAGGAAACGTGTGAGTCGTTATGTAGGCATATGGTGTTGCGTGGATGGTCACACTCCCGGCCACATATATTATGACATGTATTGGGATGAGAAACCCGGTTGGAAACCTTTACCGCCCCAGACTCCTGCAGATGACCATCCACCGTGGTGATGCCCAATCTTGCCATTATATGTCACTGCACCAGCAAAGTAGGGGGGGAAACACTGGATAATGCAATTTCCAGATCTGCCCCAGTACCTAACTTGTATTGTTGAAACCATGACAACTGTATCCATATTTATAGACAGGTGTATTTTATATATATATATATATATATATACTCTTTTGAAATTTATTGTGAGGCCATTAGAATATAATCTTTGAAATAGGAATAGGGTGTAGAGTTTTTTTGTACATGACTACTGAAAAATTTTGATTTTTTTTAACTATTCAGAAATGCAAATAAAACAAGAAGCTAACCTTTCTGTGTTGAGTGTTGAGTTTTGAGTTTGAGATCCATTGTGGTTCTAACAGGAATGCTGGAATGGATGGATTAGATACAAATATAACATCTGGCATTATTTATATAAAGTGACTATGATACTTGAAACCGTTTTTCGGAGAAAACTTAATTGGATGGTGATTTGGTATCACCAACTGATTAGATGTTGATACATAGTGATAAGATTTACTAAAATAAAGTATTTTTACTTGTGTGATAGGATACAATTGTTTGATGGTGCGCATAACAAAATATTAAAGGTGCAAGGAAGTCTTTCTCCGTGTTTCAACGCTTATTAACATACCTAGTTTGGTTGGAAGTTCCTTATTTTTAGAGTATTATAATTATTACCTCTTTTTTTACTTTATATAGTGGCCAATAATTGTGAGTTATATTTTGTACTATTTTTTTTTTTTTTCCATAGTTGATACTCACACACACATGCCTCCAAGGAAGCTTGAACCCTTGATCTTCCTTTGAAAAGTAGAGACCTGATATCGCTAGGTCACTGCATGTTTAATATATATATTTTGTACTATACAAATACACTTTCCAAAACAATTTATTTACTTTTCACGATATTCATCTCACCAAAAGAAATCGATTATGAAGATAGGACAAAGGGAAAATAAAAATAATAATAATAATAATAATAATAATTTATATCCTTGTATGACTTTTACATTGTATTTGAATATTCAAAGATAGAGGAAAGAAAAAGTGAAAAATATTGGAACTGTTGGTAAAATACTTTTGAAAATTCTGGTAACAAAAACAATTTTAGAAAGTTGCAATGGAAGTTTTGAATTCAGGCCGCCTTTTTCAAACTAAGTTTTGGATAATAATTTCCAAACGCATTTCTGAATTGTTTTATACTTTCCAGTTTTGTACGAACAAATTATTCTTGAGGAGTGCTAGCGACACTCACAGGTGCGACTGTCGCTCCACACTCGCATACGTGTCAACAGCTAATAGGCTGCTGACTTTTTTGTTTTGCTTGCACTCATACCTGATCATCTCCCTCTCTCATCCCCTCTGCACTCTCTTTTCTTCCTCTCTCTAACCTCTCTACCTTTGCAAAACCCAGAAAACCCAATCTCTCCAAAGCCAAATTAATCACCTCACCAATAGCAACCTTCGCTAGAAAATTAAACCTTGAACCCTCTTAAGGTCTGAGTGAAGGTTATGGATAATGGGTTGTGCTGGGGTGGAGATTGTGGCGGTGATTGTGGAGGATGGTGCTGGTTGTTCATATAAAGGAGAGAGAGAGAGGCCAAAAAAAAAAAAATTTTTGATTTAGGGGAGAGACGGAGAGAGGGGAAAAAGAAGAAGAAAGGATTGTGGCTGGTGGTGGCTGTTCATATATAGAGGAGAGAGAAAGGCCAAAAATGAAAAAACCAAAAAAACAAAAGACTATGGTGCATTTAGTAACGTTTTCGTTTTCTGTTTTTACAATCTTAAGAAAGCAGAAACATGGTTTTGCTTTGTTGAATGAAAATAGAAAATAAAAATGATGTTTATTAACACTTGTTGTCACAAATTTAAAAACATAAAATAATAACTATGTTTAGTACTACAATATATTTTTTACAAAATGTACATAATATTCTTTAAATTTTTTATTTTATTTTTTATTTTTTTTATGGCAAGAATTTTAGGAGTTATTGATTAGAGGAAATGGTAGATGATTTGAACACGAACTCTCAAGCATAGGGAGTAACCTAACCACTCAGACACTTGCTTTCATTAATATCAAAAAGTCATAAATCTAGAAAATTTAATTTAAAATTATAAATGTTAAAAATACCTAATACAACATAAATACTGATAAGGAATATTAAAGTCTAATCAACATTAAAGCCTAAGAAATGTGGATAGACTACAGGTAAATGAGATAGCAACGACTTCTATGTGGAGTAACTCTCCCAATCCTTGGTGAATGAGTAAAGGGAATCAATTTCCTAGATGGATACGACTATTGTTAATTCTATTATAAAGTAAAAGTCGGGCAACTTGAAAGGTACGCTATAAATTCCATAGTTAATCATTTATAGGATATTCAATCGTTAAGTATTAACTTGACCTTCCGAGTGCATCCGACCAGCGCCAATTTCCCCTATTGACTGATTCCTTTACAAAGAAGGAATACAAAATGAAGCCTTAATTTGGTCTGAAGGACCCATTCCTGGTATTATATAAAGATAAGTCTATGGACTAGAATTGCCATGGAATTAAATCAGTTGACTTGAAAGAAGAAAGAAAGAGGCAATGGATATAACTTGTATAACGGAGTAGTATTCCGAAACTGGGGTTGTAAATTCCCTCAACATTGATGAGATAGACACCATGCACAAGGACATGGAGGTATGCAATTATGCATGCTATTTAAATTTAATTAATTAATGTATGGATGCTATTTAAATTTAATCCAACCATCTCCATTGTCTATTAAGCAAAGCTTTTGAATCCGAAAATTCAAAAATATATACCGTTAGTTTGCTTTCTAATTTTTCAAAAAGATTCTTTAACCATAAATTTATATCAATAACACCAATTTCTACCCATTCAAGAGTAGCCATTTTCTAAAACTGATCTAGAAAATGGTCAATCTTCACAAAAGGGAAGCGGTGCGATAGATCGGTTTCACATTTTGCCCTAATCTGTTTTGAGTTCCAGCAAACTCATTAATTGCATGTTCAACGACCCATTTTTTGTACTAGATCCAAAGATTCGCTGGTAGTATTTTGTCAACTTGACAATGTTTGTGTCTAAATGGCAATGCAAAATTTTGAATGTTTTTTCTTCTCTCCCTGTTTTCGCTGAGCCTATGAAAACAAAATGCAAAAATTTACGTAGCCAACAATTGAGTTGCCATGAAATTTCTTATTGAATCTGTCGTTGTGATTTTCATACATGTTTTTAATAAATTACATGCATGGTTTCTTTCCTCAATCTCTTTTTTTACCCCTAATATTGTTGGAAATTGTCAACAATAGTTGCGATGGTTTGGTTATATAACCTTTTAAAATATTCATTAAAGTAGAAAAATTCCATATCTCACAGCTCCAAAGCTCAGTTATGTTGCTATCTCAGAGCCCACAGCTTCTTATATATTTACTCTTAATGATTGCTACATTGAGCCATGCAATTAGCTAATTCTGGTCCATAGGTGCTCTTATCATTTGGCCATTTGGGAACTATAATTTATTTACAAGAAAGAGCTATAAATGTTGATTAGGTTGTGAAATGCTTATCATTCTTTCGATTGACACTACATGATTAATAATTCAATCAATACTTTTAGTGCACTGTCCTATTTATATGTGGCCTTTAGTCAAAAATTTCAACCTCGTGTTGAAACTCTGGCAAAACATAGATCTCGAGTCATGGTTTTCTTATGAAGAAGCAATTTTTGCAACTAGTTATGCAGTACTTTGTTGACATCAACATTGATGATTAAATGGCCATTAGAAAAAGCTACATTTCTCAATAACATTGAATTTAGAGTAACTTTAGGCAACACATTTAAAAGATCAGCAACTTGTCAGAAGAAATGCATTATGTTTCACTACTTTCTTCTATCCCTAAAATGAACAAGACAACATTCTTGCTCTACCATTCAAAAAAAAAAAAAAAAAAACATTCTTGCTCAAGAGGACAAGTAACTCTTTTGCTTTAAGTGTGATTGATTTCCTTTACCGAAAAAGAAAATAAAATCAATGAAATAATAATAGGGTCGATAAAAAAATTAAGTGTTGAAACGATTTAACATTTTTTTGATCTGCAAATTTGATTAGGATCAATTATATTGTTGGGTTCATTCCTTAACATCTTTAGATTTTGGAAGACCCAGAATTCTATCGTGGTATTAAAACTTTTTCTTGGTTTGATAAGTTACTGAAATTTTTAGGTTGCACCTCTGAAAAAAGTTGTGAGAGATCTCTATTTGTTTGTTTACTTTGAAGTTTGTTGGCCATGTCCTAACTCAGGACTTCCAAGCAATCTCAGTGGAACATCAAGATCTGCAATTGCAAATCATTATACACACCATTGAAGGTATTTCCTATCACATTCTAATTAGAATGAAAATATGTGTTTAGAAGAGTAAATATTGTTACAGTAATATGAGTAATGTATATTTTCTTCCTTTTTTTCTTGATAAGTGGACATATCAAATTGTCATGGTTGTTTTTTAAAAATAAATAAATAAATAAAATTGATATATCGTGCAAGCTTTATTTTTGCCCGTCTTCTATAGCATTTACAATAATTAGTCCTATTTCAATTGACATACTAATGTGATTACTCTAGTACAACCGCTTATTAATATGTTCACATTATAGATCTGTTTCTCTGTTATTGCTTTGCTAATTTGGAAAATAAGAGAAAATATAGAAAGTTTGGCGTTACTTGCGCATAACAAGCAAGCTTGGGAATGAGGGCACCTAATGTAGGATTTTAAATCCTATAGAGACTATATGCAACATAAAGCTCAGGAAAACTAACCTCCGTTATTAAAGAGATGAGCTCACGAAGCTAAGGAAAATCAGTCTCCCTTATTAAAGAGATCAGATCACGAAGCTCAAGAGAACCTACTCATTTTTTAACGGGCCCAACCTAAATGAAGCTCGTCATTATCGTCCTCCATATTAAAAAGGGGTCAAAATTAAAGTGACTAGTATTATAAGGGCCCTAGCTGAATGAATCTTGTAATTATCGTCCCCCGTATTAAAAGGTGTCGAAATTAAAGTGCCCCGTATTATAAGGGCTTGAGCTGAATGAAGCTCGTAATTATCGTCCCCCGTATTAAAATGGGCCAAAATTAAAGTACCCGATACTATAAGGGTCCGAGCTGAATGAAGCTCGTAATTGTCGTCCCCCGTATTAAAAGGGGTCAAAATTAAAGTGTTCTGTATCATAAGGGCTTGAGCTTAATGAAGCTCGTAATTGTTGTCCCCCGTATTAAAAGGGGTCAAAATTAAAGTGCCCCATATTATAAGGACCCAAGCTGAATGAAGCTTGTAATTATCGTCCCCCGTATTAAAAGGGGTCGAAATTAAAGTGTCCCGTATTATAACGGCCTGAGCTGAATGAAGCTCGTAATTATCGTCCCCTGTATTAAAAGGGGCAAAAATTAAAGTACCATGTACTATAAGGACTCGAGCTGAATGAAGCTCGTAATTATCGTCCCCTGTATTAAAAGGGGCAAAAATTAAAGTACCATGTACTATAAGGACCCGAGCTGAATGAAGCTCGTAATTGTCATCCCCCATATTAAAAGGGGTCAAAATTAAAGTGTCTCGTACTATAAAGGCCCGAGCTAAATGAACTCGTAATTGTCGTCCCCCGTATTAAAAGGGGTCAAATTTAAAGTGTCTCGTATTATAAGGGTCCGAGTTGAATGAAACTCGTAATTATCGTCCCCCGTATTAAAAGGGGCCAAAATTAAAGTGTCCGGTACTATAAGGGCTCGAGCTAAATGAAGCTCGTAATTGTCGTCCCCCATATTAAAAGGGGTCAAAATTAAAGTGCCTTGTACTATAAGGACCCGAGCTGAATGAAGCTCGTAATTGTTGTCCCTTATATTAAAAGGGGTCAAAATTAAAGTGCCCGTATTACAAGGGCCAAAGTTGAATGAAGCTCGTAATTATCGTCCCCTTTATTAAAAGGGGTCAAAATTAAAGTGTCCCGTACTATAAGAGCCCGAGCTGAATAAAGCTCGTAATTGGCATCCCCCGTATTAAAAGGGGCCAAAATTAAAGTGCCCCGTATTATAAGGGCCCGAGCTAAGTGATCAAAATCAAAGTACCCCGTATTATGAGGTATCAAAATCAAAGTAACCCGTATTATAAGGTTCCAGACAGAGTGAAACTCGTAATTGTCATCCCCATACTAAAATGGTTGGGTAAAGCCCGATAACTCACCTCATTCCCTCATTTAAGGGATGAAAGGACAACTACTACTTCCATAGAGAATGATAAGTCAATTAAAGCTTTCTTCCTTTACTAAAGGGATGAGACAACTATCTCCCTTATTAAAAGGGTGAGAATACTATTTCTAAGGTGAAAACCATCGCTCGTATTAAAGAAGGCGAGACAACTACCCCTTACTAAAGGGTGGAGGAAAAAACTGTAACGACCCAAACCCGTGGGTCCGAACTGCTAACCCGATCCTTACCAGAACCCGAGGTAAACTAGGTCATACCACCATTTTCCTGAGTCCATACCTGTCAAACGAGTCTATCTAGGGTTCCAAAACATTCCAAGATACAACTTTGCAGAGAGGGATAGCTGATACAGGTCAAAAGGGAATGATTAGCCGGCTGATGGCCCTTTATCGGGTGTCTGATAGGGCAGGTTCAATCGGCTGACCTACAGGTCGGCCGATTGAAACGATTCTGAAATCAACATACTCTCAGGACTGTCACGGTGCAAGCGTCGGTCAGTTGACGAAGGGGGTTCGGTTTGCCGAACCTAGGGTTTCAGTCGGCTGATGATGAGGGTTAGCCGGCCTAAACAAGGTCCCTGAACCCTAAACTCACTGGAAAAGCATTCTGCCTGTGCCTTGTGCATGTTCAACCTATACCGGACCTATCTTGCAACCAATTTCTGAATTCCCGGCAACAAAGCATGATATTATACAATTAGATGGCATTAACAATAGCTCAAAAGATAACCTCATTTCCCATTCATCATTAAGTATTTACATGATCTCAAATTATATCTAATTACCCTCAAAAGTTACAGTTTACATTACATGACCATGACTTGCAAAACTAATATAGCTCACTATGGTTTTGGAACTTTACAAAAGAATGGGCTAGACACAAAAGATAGCACAAAAATAGTTTCATAGTCCTCCTTAAGCTTATAAAGGATCCGCTTCAATTACTTCCTTTCCAGGTCCTGAAAAATGTTAAATGATAGGGTGAGCATAAAACTCAGTAGGTGATACCTAAGACACACCTCTCGTGATCTCGTGAATCCAAACAATGAATATGACAATAGGGAACGGGATCATGCTAAGCCTGGCGAAAATACAATATAAATCCCAAGTTCAAAACAAGCAAATGCCATGTCATGGATGCAATGCCATGTATGTTACTCCCCATGTACAAAAACATCCATCGCTTCACAAACTGTTAATATAACCCGTCCTTTGGTGACTCCGTAGCGACACGAGAGAAGGGTTGGCTATTGTCCCTGACCCTTGGTACCCCCGCGGTGTCCTTTGGTGGCTCAACCATGCTAGGATGTTTCCTCTAGTTCTCTCTAGGTTACATTAACACACCAGCCCTTTGGTGACTCCGTGGCGACCGGGTTTTCTCAAAATCGTTTTATCAAAATTCTTCCCAAAATCCCTTTTTCATCCTTTTCAAAACATTTTACCCTTTTCTTGCCCAATGCATACATGCTACATAATTTCCCAATAATATGAAAATAAAGGAAATTTACGCTTCACAATTTAACATACTTCTTCATAGAAATTTCCAGGAAAATATCATAAACACAATGGCATGGAAATTAACATTTAAGCATGCTTCTCACACAATACCATCAACACATATAAGCATAGATTTTCTATTACAACAATTGTATCATTTTCAAGCAATCAATTTAAATAAGGCATGCTTCTCCTACTATTTAACAAATACACATATTTGCATACTTCATATCCACAATTAAGTCATTCAAGGGACAATCTTCTCAAATTAATCATGCTTGACAACAATTAAAATAGGAGAGTTCACAAAAGTACAAGAATGTGAGGATTAGAGACCCCTACCTCAATCTAAGCAAAACCCCCTAATTTTTGTGCCCTAGATCTCGAAATTCCCAAGTGCACTAAACTAGGAATTGCTCTAATCAACTTGTAGATCTCGTCGTGAGCTTCAATTTGCTGCAAACGGTACTTAAAAATACCAAGTATTAAGGAAGAAATCAAGGTTCAAAGTTTGAAGCAAAAATAAAAAGAAAAAAAGAAAGTGAGAGAAAGGAACCAGTGGGAGAAGGGAGAAGATTGAGACCAAGAAGGTGGTCTTATGACCACTTAAAGTGGTTGTGGGCCCCACCTAAAAATTATTTTCTTTTTCTTTTATTTTCATTTTCTTTTTACACCACACACATATACACATATTAATTTACAACCACTTAAATTACATTAAATGAAATGATTATGTTGCAAATGGACCCAACAAAAACCCCATACGCAACCATTCTGGTAGCGGGTCCCACACGGAATCGTCCGGCCCGAAAAAATAGAAAAATGCACAAATGATCACCCTTGCATTTTAAAGAGTTCTGAACTCAATGGAATGCTCCAAACAACCCTCAGACACAGCCGGCACACTCCGTAGTGTCTGGTAAACAAGGTGACAAAAGACGAAAACGCCCTTACAATAACAAAATTTCGAAAAAAAGAAAAATGATGAAATTCAAAAATATTACAAAAACTCTCGATAAAAGAATAGTACGTGTTAAGACCAACGTCTAATCAAGCATACTACCCGAATAACACACATTGGTTAGGGACATAATATATACAATATTCAAAACAGTGCTTAGGAACACACATCAACAAGTCGTATCTTCAAAGCCTACAAAGTAATTGATCAAAAACATGGCTAAACTGGTTGAAAATAAAGCAAGGATGAAAATGGCTCACACTCCCTAAGTTTGGCATGTAAACACAGGAATGGGGGGCAACTGATAAGGAATATTAGCCCATATGAAAGTCTAATCGACATTAAAGCCCAAGAAGTATGGATTGACTATACATAAATGAGATAGCAAAGACTTCTATGTGGAGTAACTCTCCCAATCCTTGGTGGAGGAATAAAGGAAACCAATTTCCTAGATGGACACGACTATTGTTAATTCTACTATAAAGGAAAAGTCGAGCAACTCGAAAGATACGCCATAAATTCCATAGTTAATCCTTTATCGGATATTCAATCGTCAAGTACTAACTTGATCTTCAGAGTGCACCCGATCGGCACCACGCCGGTCATCACTTCTCTTGTCTTGCAGAAATGGCCCTCAACTATGGACCGTGCGAATTTTTGCATCAACAAGTACAAAATTAGATATACCAAGACAAAAACACTCCCACCAATTATGTATATATATACATGTATATGGATGATGTATACATTTATTATGTGATATATAATATATTTAGCATATGATAATTTATTATGAATAAAAAATATTAAATAATATATCTTATATGTAATAAAATATATATTGTGTTATAATATTGTAAATTAATTATAATTTAATATTTACATATAATATAATATAGATATGATATATAATAATATTAAATATCTACTGCTTAATAATTTAATAATATTATATTCTATATCAAAAATTATTTTGTCACAAAAAATAATTTACATTATTATTTAATATATTATATATTAAAATATATTTTTATCAAATAGAAAATAATATACAATATTTAATTTATTCTATATTAAAAATATATATTTTTATTAACATTTAATATGCAACTTAGTATATAACACAAATAATATGAATTTTATTTGAAATGAATAGTGCCTGTGCAATAACATTAGTGAAAACGTTTCATGTTTTCTCTTTTCTTCACAAAAATTGAAAACGTTTTCTGTTATAGAAAAACAAAAACATTTTATTGAACGCGATTTTTGTTTTCGTTTTGACTTTTTAGAGGTTGACAATAAAAAACAAGAAACATTTCTCATTATTAAATGCAGCAATTTGGGAGAAAGACAGAGAGGAAACAGAGAAGAAAATGGGGCAAAAAAAAAAAACGGTGATGTTTGTTCATGAAGGTTTAATTTTTCGGCGAAGGTTGCTATTGGTGAGGTGATGAATTTGGGTTTGAAGAGATCAGGTTTTTTGGGTTTGTTTGATCTAGGTTTTGCAAAGGTAGAGATTAGAGAGAGGGAGAAAAGAAAATGCATGGGGGATGAGAGAGGGAGATGATCAGGTACGAGTGCAAACAAAACAGAAAAAGTCAACTGTCAATAGACTGCTGACACGTATGCGAGTGTAGAGCGACAGTCGCAGGTGCAACTACCACTAGCACTCTTCATTATTCTTTCCAGTATTATCCTTTTTAAAATAGTTAATAGGTTTAAAGAATTTTTTATTGAATATATATTTTTTCCTTTTCAAATAATGAAGTACTCATATAAAATTTCAAATAAATAAATTTATTGAACATTCAGCAAAAAAGAACAATCATTATAACATTTTTATAAAAAATTATGCATAAACACATTTGATTTTAAAAACATAAAAGGGTATAATTGTAAGTTTGCCTCAAAAAATTTCTTTTATTTTCCGGTTGGTTAGTGTTGTCATTTGGATCTAGGTTGGATCGATTATCCTTCCATTTGCAAAAACATGTAACCATTAATAATGAACATGGACAAAAGATCTGTCTCCCCAAAAGGGCATGGGCAGTTGGGCAGTTAAGACCAAAATAACAAAAGCTTTCACAAAAACATCAAAAACCAACTTCCAAAGAAGAGCCTCATCATCTCTATATCAAATCTGCCTAAGCATAGTTTCTCAAAATGTTCAACCTTTCCAAATCCCATTATGCAATGCTCATCATCACAAACACGTTCATGCCTCCTTACCCATCATATCCTTTCCTTGCATTCAAAGATTTTGTCCCATGTTGTTTCAAATTTCTGCTCCTTTTACCACTGTCTGTCAGTCATTCGATGAAATGCCTAAAAGAGAACAGAGATTTGATGATACCCATTTCCACAATGTTCTCGACCTCATTAGATTTTCCACCGTGAAAACAGATATTGTAACTGCAGTGATTGTCCATTGCTTTGCACTGAAGGTGGGTGCTCTTGCTCACTTACCCACTTCCACCTCTCTCCTTATTATGTACTCGAGAGCTGGTTACTTTGGTTCTTCGGTGGCTCTGTTTGGTGAAATTCTTTACAGAGATGTGATCATTTGGAATGCAATGATGACCGCGTCAATTGAGAATAGGTGTTTTGGAGCTGCAGTGAATTTCTTGGTGGAGATGATGAAATGGGGAAGTGGGTTTGACTCCACTACTCTTGTAATTGTCCTTTCGGCGGTGTCTGATATGAACGAATTGAAGCAAGGGCGGGCTGTTCATTGTTTGAGCATGAAGGCAGGGATGCTTTCCGATTCCTTTTTGTGTAATGCTCTCACAGACATGTATGCAAAATGTGGTGACTTGAGCTCCTCGGAGTGTGTGTTCGCAGGAATGCAGTATAGAGACCTCATTTCTTGGAATTCAGTTATCAATGGTTGTCTTTATCATAACAATCCTGAGAAATCTCTATGGTACTTCAGGGAGATGGCTTCGTGTGGATTACAAGCTGATGCTGTGACTCACTCGTGTGCTATTGCAGCGTCTACTTGTCTGGGAGAATTGGGTATTGGTCAAGTAATTCATGGATGGGGAATTAAATTGGGTTACCATAAGAGCTCCCATATTTCATTTGCAAACTCTCTTATTTCATTATATTCTCAGTGTGGAAATGTTGATGCTGCAAACAATGTGTTTGAAGAGATGGCGTTTAAGGATGTGATTTCATGGAATTCAATGATTCATGGATTTGCCTCAAATGGAGATATCTTAGAAGCATTCAGTCTTCTGCATGAAATGTTATTAGCAGAATCAGTCCAGCCCGATACAGTGACTGTACTTATCATAATTCCACTTTGTGCAGAATTGATGCTATTGAGAGAAGGAAGAACTATTCACGGTTTCACAATTCGAAGAGATATGGCAATGAATATGTCAGTGACTAACAGTCTGATGGATATGTACTTGAAATGCAGTTGTGTTAAAGCAGCTGAGCACTTGTTCAATGCTGCCCCAGAAAGAGACTTGATATCATGGAATACAATGATCTCTGGGTATTCTCAGAATGGAAACTCTAGAGAAGCTCAAACTTTGTTTAAAGAACTGCATCGGATGTGTTCAAAATGCAACTTGTCGACTCTTTTAGCAGTTCTTCCTTCCTGTAATTCCCTTGCATCACTCCACTTTGGGAAATCAATTCACTGTTGGCAGTTAAAATTGGGATTTTCAAACAATATTCTTGCAGTTAATTCCCTCATGTTCATGTATATGAATTGTGAAGACTTGATAGCTTCTTTCTCTTTGTTGAGGGAAAATTCTGCTATTGCAGATACTGCTTGTTGGAACACTCTAATTGCAGGCTGCACCCGCAGTGGCTATTTCTGGAAAGCTTTAGAAACATTCAATATAATGAAGCGGGAGTCCCATGTCAGGCATGACTCCATTACCCTTGTTAATGCTATACTAGCTTGTGGAAATCTTCCATTGCTGTTTGAGGGGAAATTACTTCATGGGTTTGCGGCTAAAAGTTTGGTGGGGACAGATATTCGTGTTCAGAATGCATTAATTACCATGTATGGCAGATATGGTGAGATTGTGAGTGCAGGATTGGTGTTTAGATCTATTTGCAATCACAATTTATGCTCATGGAATTGCATGATCTCTGCATTTTCTCAGAATAAGGATGGTAAAAGTGCACTAGAATTGTTTCGTTTTCTTGATTTTGAACCTAACGAGATTACCATGGCTAGCATTCTCTCAGCTTGTACACAACTTGGAGTGCTAAGACATGGGAAACAGATCCATGGTCATGTGTTCAGGTTTGGTTTCCAGAGGAATTCTTTTGTGTTTGCTGCTCTTGTGGACATGTATGCCAACTGTGGGAGATTAGACATAGCACTCAAGATATTCGACTCTTCACCAGAGAAGTCTGTCGCAGCTTGGAACTCTATGATATCTGCTTATGGGTTCCATAGTAATGGCAGGAAAGCAATTGAACTATTCCATGATATGATCAAGTCTGGGACTAAACCAACTAAAAGCACTTTCATAAACCTTTTGTCATCTTGCAGCCACTCGGGGCTTGTCAATGAAGGTGTTCGGTATTATGAACGCATGTTCCATGAATTTGGAGTTGAACCAGCCACTGAGCATCAAGTGTGCATGGTCGATATGCTGGGTCGTTCTGGAAGGCTGCACGAGGCTTATCAATTTATCAAGCAAATGCCAAGCCAACCTGAACCAGGCGTCTGGGGGGCCTTATTAAGCGCTTGCAACCTTCATGGAGACCTTGAGATGGGAAGAGAAGTTGCAAAAATTCTCTTTGAATTGGAACCTGATAACGTAGGGTATTATGTCTCGTTATCAAATATGTATGTCGCCGCTGGAAGCTGGAGTGATGCTGTAGAGTTGAGAGGAATAATTCAGGATAAACAACTAAAGAAGCCAGCAGGTTACAGTCTTATTGATGTTGGTTTTGGGTGAGAGATGTTGAAGATTTCAGACTACTCTCACAGCATTTGTCACCGGCGTTGGGTTTGTTTTCATCATATTTCACTGTAAAGGAAGCTTGTAGACTCATTCCCTGAAACTCAAGGGATACCAGATTTAAGGCACCGGACTTAAAAATTACATCCAATAATTCTGTTTTATCATATTATTGCTTGAAAATGAATGAAATGCTTATATTAGACACTATGTTTGGTAATGACATTATTTTACTTTAGAAAATAAAATAGAAGACGTTAAATAATATGTGAATTTTTAGCATTGTTATGTGTCTGAATTTTTAGCATTGTTATGTGTCTTATTTTAAAGATTTGACACATCCAACTAATGAATATTTGTACGTAACATATTTTTACCAGAGTCCAAATAACATACTAGTTAAGCACCATAAATAGGTGCTACACACTAGATGAACAAAAGACCTGTTTGTCAAGAAGGCTAGACAAATCCCAAATCCAACCAGGAAGGCCATAACTACAAAACCACCCCAATATACAATGCCATTCGTCATCAAATTTTAATTCTTGAACCAAGTGTCAAGTGATTTAAAGAGTAAAAATGAAAAGAAATATAAAATTTAAGAGATAATTTTAGAAAATAAAAATTTTAGGGAGGGCATTATATGAATTTTTTCATATATACATCTAAAAATATATAAATTTAATATATGTATTATAGTAAGCGGGCTGGGCCCTAGGCATACACTAGTTCCGCCCTGAGACTCAATAACACTTGATTATCACAGCGGAGCGCCCAAAATATTTTAAAAAATTGCATTAGTAATAATGTATAATTATTAATGATAATTTTGTATAGAATATTAAATTTGAGAAGGCAAGAAAGCATAAGAACAAATTTGATCACATAAAATTGAATGATGGATTTGAAAATCAAAATACACATGTCACAGATTTGATATTAAAATAGATATAAAGAGTAGAGTGTAAAAAAAATCACTTGAAATGTTGCCCTTTTACAAATAACCCTCTAAATTAAAAATTGTCCTTGAACTATTGATTTGTTGTAATTAAGGACAAATTCTTCGCAAAAAAGTTATTTTAACCTTTCTCATTATGTCATTTCTTATTAAATTATTTTATAATCTTCTCTCTTACATAAATATTGATTAGACTTTTTACCTTAATTTTTTTTTCATAAATACTATTTGCCTAAATTTTATTATTAGTATCAATTTATCATAAAAATGAAAAATAAATAAATAAATAGATTTGTAACTACCATTTTCTTAAATAATTAACTTATTATTAAAGTTTTATTGTTTATAATAAAACTTATTACACCCAGTTTAAATTTTTTTACCGTAAAAAAATATTTTATTTTTCATACAATATATTGATGAAAAACTAATAAATTATTTAAATAAAAGATACCTTCTTTTTCATGTAATATGTTCATGAAAATTTAAGGAAATTCATAAATTTTTTATTAAAAAAAATTACTTAAGATTTTTATTTAAACAATAAATTTTAAAATTTAAAGGTAGAATTAAACAAATTTAATGGAGAATATGTCATCAAATTAGTATGAATTTTTTCATAATTTATTAGTCTATACATTGAGACATTTTGTAAGAAAATGTGAATAGTTCATAAGAGGTTATGCACAAAATATAATTCGATTAGTTACAATTTCAAAAATAATTCAAGGGATTTTTTTTGTCAGTTTACCCGGATATAAATGTGTGATTGAAACATAGACATTTGATATTAAATTGGATCTAAATATATGGTTGAAAGAGAAAGATTTGATTTTAAATTGAATCTAAATGTATGATTGAAACAGAGAACGGAATGTGATTGCGTTGAAGAAATATCAACGTGTCTCTGTGTATAGGAAAAGAAAGATGAATTGAGCATTTGGTACGCTAATAAGGATAATTTGGGCATTTAGAAACGATTCCACTTCGGAATTTAACTACTACTGTGATAAGGGATGGTGAGACCAATTTAGACAACTTTAATATTGACCATACATTTTACAATATTAATTCACCTTAAAAGTATTATTTATTTTTCCCAACAAACCAATAAGGCAATAAGACTATTATTATACACGGGTTTTCTGAGCTGTGCTAACAAGAAATTTAGGAGTAAGCTTTAGTGGATTTGAGCCCATCGCAAATTTTTTTTTTTTTCAAGGCAATTTTAGTCTAGCCAAAATATATTTTATTAGTATTAATCCACCCGATTAACAATTCGGAATCCACATTGAAAGTAATTTTGTTATGTGATGACCAAACTAAAAGTACAGTGCCGCGAATACCTTTAGACCCACTTCTTCAAAAGTAGCCTCCATCTGTTATGTGTCGATCTGGTAATTAAGATTCATGACAATTTTGAGTAATCAAATCTTTTCGGTTCATTTGTGTCTCGGAATTGTGTACTCAAAACATTGTTCACTGTGTCTAAAATCTTTTAAATTGGTTTAAACAGAGGTGGTTAGGCACTCTGTCAAATAGCTCACATCACGTGCTTCTTCTATAGTCACGTGCTTCTTTCACTACAGGGCGAACCTTGAAAGAAGAAGTTCAAAAAGTAGTTTTGCTTTCGCAACTAATTTCTTTGGGGACGTCTAAAATAAAACCATCGCTTCCCAGTTGAATAACATAACAAGAGTTTGGAGGGAAAAAGAAAGAAATGTGTAGAAACTCAAACAATCAAAAGAATCATATTACAGCATTGAAAGACACAGGGAAAAAGCTCAATTATATATATATATATATATATATATATATATATATATATATATATATATTAGAAGCTGTAAAGCCAAATACTCCATGCAATAAATTCCAACATATCAAGCCAATAATTTCGGAGTGTACAGCCATAGAAGTCCTGGCCATCATCCATAACATGTATAGTTTAGTTTATTCATTAAAACGAGAATCGGCATCTGTAGTTGATATATATTCAATTGCAGAACGCAGTTTACTTCCACTTCTTGAACTTGCCTCCCCCAAACCCGCCATGCTTCCCAAATTTCCCGTGCTTCCCGTGTTTCCCCTGCTTGAACTTGCCATGCTGCTTGAACTTGCCATGCCCATGCCCATATCCATGGGGAACTCCATGTCCATACTGAGCACCACCCTGTCCATAGTAAGCACCCTGTCCATGGTGACCACCACCATGTCCCACGTGCTGAGCGCCATATGCAGCTGCTGCAGCTGCAGCACCCCCAGCTAGCAATGATCCCATGCCAGGTCCATGCCCTAAAAATTAACAAATCCAAGGACTAAGCATTTACAGTAACATCAACAAAAATCTAATTAGCAAGCTCTCCCTTGCATAACCAAGGGGATAGAGCGCATTTCACAAACACTTCCTTCTTGAACTATTATTTGTTGGACACACTGCATATTGACAACTTGATAACTAACAACAAAACCCGTTCAAGGGTATTTATGTATTGGTGTCGAAGAACTAAATACATGGTTGCTACTGTTTAACCCTCTATGATTTTTTTTCGTGGTTATACACATCTAGAAGACATATAAACATACATGTCAAATCTAGTAAATTTTGCGCACACACAAATAGCAACATTTCCACGTCTAGACTTCGAGGAGTTGATGCATCTGACACAGCATGCTTGTGTCGGAAAGCAACGCTTATGTCCGTGTCAACAACTCATACCAATTAGCCAAGGCAATTCTAAACGCCATGATTCCATTCAGCTTAAGACTACCAAGGCTAAAGAGCAGAAAGAAAGGTGAATCTAGGCAAATATAAGACCAAGGTGTTTATCTATTTCAATTATATGTTACCATTTCTGTCAAAAAATGGGATACGCATATCAATCTGTCATGCTACACTAACATCTTTCATGGAAACATCGCATAGAAAGCACTCGGAAGAAGGACAACTCACTAATCATTCAGCAGTTAATTTCAGACACGATTGGAAATATAAAACAATTTGGTAAGCATACCTCCATGATGTGGAGCAGATGAACCAGGATATCCGGCTGGTGGATAGCCTTGCTGAGGATAGCCTGCTGGTGGATAGCCGCCTTGCGGAGGATATCCTTGCTGAGGATATCCTGCTGGTGGATAGCCTTGCTGAGGATATGCTCCAGGTGGTGGAGGGTATTGTCCAGGAGGATACCCGTGCTGGCCATGAGCAAGACTAGCGGCACCATGAGCGAGATGCGAGAAAAGCCCTTTGTCAGAATCGTCATGCTTGTCCTTTCCACCCCCCATGTTTTCTTCCGCACACAACTAATGATACCTGTGAGACATTGGACGTATATATAAAAGGAATATCAGATTGATCGATCAAAGAATGTAAGAGAATTAAACTACACCTTATGATGCTTTCTATACTCCATACCATGATTTCACTAGTTATGTCAAACAATTTTAAAGTAACATTTAGGATGATACTGATGGTAGAGAAATATAATCCAAGCCCAATAGCCCCGTCAAGAAAGGGTTTTTGGCAACCCCTTTAGCAAAACAGTTGAATCAGAAAAACACATATTCTGAACCTTTTAAATGAGAATGTCAATCGATAATTATATGACAGGGTCCAGGTTGAATAGATTTCAGCCAACCCACTAGCTGCAATGAACTTACTGAGCAATAACCTTACCCTATACAAGGTGAAGCTAATAGATTTGAATCTAACAGGGAAGTAGGACACTGAATAAATTAAATAAAGTAAAGATTTGAAGGGTGGGAGAAATGAAAAGGGAAGCAGGAGGCATATAGATGGCTCAATGAACAAACTGCACATTAAAGATATTGTAGTAATTACCCTAAACTAGAAAAATAATTTTATCTCCTGTTGCACAAATCAAAATTTCATAGTCCATAAGCTGCTGCATTATATGGACATACATATAGTTTAAAGCAACATTCTATCAAGTCAAAGCGACAAGGACGTGACATAGAAAGCAGACATTATATGCAGTGATTACTATTGATTAAATATTTTTTCCCAACCGGCTCTGGCTCCTAATGGTAAAACAGAGTAAAACTAATGTCCCATGATAAGAACAATTATAAAAAGCTGCCTGCACCATATTCTTGCAATATGACCAACAATAGTGAACAGTAAAAACAGTGCTAAGAAAACAACAGAAAGATGTGGCTGGAAAGAGATGGGTCGAGTTTGGGGTTGAGGAAGCTTCCTTCTTTGCTAAGTCGGAACCTTAAATCAAACACAACTAACAAGTAAAAAATGGAGTGCTTCAAAGAGTCGGTTTTGTGTGTTGTGTACTCTCTAACTTATACCCACACAGTAAAATATATAGTGGGTTATATTATCTGTGTATGTAAAGGATCAGCTAAATCACATAAAATATCATGTTCCAGGTAATTATTTTTAGGAGTTTGGTCTAATCAAGGAGAGATTCAAAACAAGTATGGAGTCTCAACAGTTGAAAAATGATTTAAGGTGTAGATGGATTAAATCAATCAACTTCTCTATCATGAGAATCACAATCATGATAACTTCAAATCGAAGCTTGCCAATAAAAACAAATAAAACAGTTAAATGAATGCGACACTCTAGCATATGCAATTCAAAGACCAAGAAGATCTGAGTCCTTGGGTGGAAGGATCTGAACTCCAATTGGGAACATAGGACCGATTCATCGGTTAAAGCCCACAAACATCATGTAGCAACTGTACACTTGAGGACTCTGTTCATGCGAACAATACAAATACAACCCTAGAAATCAACTTGGGGTTGCTAGATTTCCAATTCACAAATTTTCTCGTTTTCTTCTAAATTCCCAACAACCAAACACCAACAACCAAACACAAAGTAAAATTCATTACCACCAACTAAAAAGAAGTTGCTGACAAGCTACCAGAATGCAAGATCCGAATTACTTATGGAAAAAGATGAATGGACTCGTTCATTAGATATTTGAGAAATATCGTCAGAGAAGGGAATAAAAAGTTGTTCATTACAAATATGAATAGTAAAACTTCATCATCAAAGTCATGGTTATGAAAAATATCAAAGTCATGGTTTCGATAAATATCAGCAAGAACGGGGAGAGAGCTTACAAAATATTCGACTGCTTTGGCAAGGAAATTGTCAGAACTTAGAAGACCAGTAAAGAAAGAGAGAGGACACATACATATATAGTGTATATAATATATAAACTTTACTACGGATTCGATTCCACGCGGCGGCTTAACGCGTATTAGACGCGTGTAAGCATTAGAGAGCGGGTGGATTGTGAATTGTCGTGGGCCGTCTTTCAAAAAGTTTCCCCACCTTGAAAGCTTATCCATCCAAATTTCCAAACCCTCCTTTTTATATATATATATTTTTCCTTTTTTTTTTACATTTTTTTTCTTTTTATTTAATTACATCACTTTTTAATATATATTTACATATAAGAATTAAAAATCTATTGAATCTATAACTCTTTTTTTATTTTCAATTAATTACTGTTTATACTCTAAATTTCAATTCTCTCTTAAAACAACCACGATGATATTTTTTTCAAATTTTATTCTCCACACATTGGTACATCATTTATTTGAAAAAAGTTTGAATAAGTTTCTTACACTAATTATTTAAGAAATAAAGTTTATAAATTGATTAAAAAAATCAATTAGTAAGAAATTATTTAACATTGCAGTTAAAAGAAGACTTGTGAATTTCAAATCAATTTTTTGTTTTTTTTTTTTACAAAATTCATAATCACAAAATTAAAGTTCCAACTTGGAGAGATGGAAAAAAGGATGAAAAGGAAAGTCTAATATTCAAAAATAGTAAAACAAGGATAAGAAGAAAATTATGATATTCGGTTATATTTGTAAATTTCTAAAAATGAAGCTTAAAAGATCCCAAATTGAGATTATTTATCAGTTTTTGACTTTTGTGAGGGTTATTTTTTAATGTAATTTTTTTGTCTTGGTAAGTAAATCTTTTTAATATATTTTAATTTTAGTTCTTTAGAACATCTCTAATGGTTGTTTATATTTTTTGGTTGTCTATATATATATATATATATATATTTGTGTAAATTTAATGTGTCATAGTAGTATATTTACACAAAAAAATTTGGACTACTTTTTTAAATTACATTATGTTTGTTCAAAGGTTATGGAGAAGTAATCTTTACTCTTAAAAGATACTCTTACAGGGCCATATTAAATAGGAATTTTCAAAATCTTTGGGAGCTATCATATTTTTTATGAGTAAATCTTTGAGTAATTTTAATTTCAAACTATTTTATGCCCTGCTTCCACGATGACTTTTTGTTGGGGTTGACATATGTAAGTAGGTAGTCTCACGTCATTTCACTACATTTGTTAATTGTAATGCCTGCATATCCTAACGTTAAAAATAGCCAAGTCAATCATTTTGCCGACATAAACAATCAGATTTACAAAAATACAAAACCAATATTATTTGTCTATACCCTCGGGCCTCGTCGACAATATTTCATCTAATCTGTCATTTGTGCTACCCTATTCCAAAAAATAGTTTGATTAATGAAACTTCTTCACTAAGAAATAAATAAATAAAATAAAATAAAATGAAGCCTCACTAACAAGCATAATTCGCAATATCCATCACAATCACAGTGTAACAAACTCGCACAATCGCAGTGTAACAAACTCAAACAACGTACACTAGCATCGCACAATCGCAGTGTAACAAACTCAAACAACGTACACTAACATCTTACTACAATGATCACAATTGCAATGTAACGAACTCGAACAACGTCAGTATAAACGTATCGTATCAAATTTGAAAAAAGATCCACGTATAGTCCAACCATGCTAAGAAGTGAAAGCACTGTACCACTTAGAAGCATGTTCAAGTCTGAAGACAATAAAGTTATATAAATTCTGACACAGATTAAATGTTCAACAAGACCACATTGGGTAGCAGCTTTATATACAATAACCCATCGCCATGCATATCAGTTGGAGCATGTGAATCAAAATAAACAAGACATCAAATCTAGTGAAGATTTCAATATTCAGCAATATTAACTATCAATTCAATAGATGTGCCCACTACCCCCTTCTAAAAGTTCAAACCCCCCTTCTAAAAGTTCAAACAAATGCACACATCCATAATATTACTCCTAACAGGACTCGAATACTCAACCTCCCCTTTATAGAAGAGAGATCATTCCATCTGAACAAATGTACATTGATTGTGTCCCGCCGATGTTGTGATCCAGCTTCAGTGTGAAGCAGCAAGGCAAAAGAATTGAAATTGGGAAGACCATTATACTTAAATAACAATAAAAAAAGGCTCAATAGGGAAAGCAACCAGAACATTTTCCCAAACTTGCAAGTGACTATTTCATGGTTCTATAAATAGTACTACATCATTAAGACATACACTTCTAAATAGTAAACTACAACATTTCTCCAAAGGCCATAACATCCACCTAAGAGGCAAATTTCCATCAGCAAAACCTCAAAGCAGCTTCAAGCTCCTTCTCATCAGCACAGTTGTATCCTAACAGGTAAGCTCGCGCTGCAACAAACACGAGATAAATACAAATGATTTGTGTGCATCAAAAACATATATACGGAAGAGACAAGAAGAAAAAAAACTATACCAAAACGGCCAGATCCCATGAATGGCTCCGCTTCATCTGAACCACCACCTTGCTGCTGTTCCTGAATTTCCATCCCAAAAAGAAAAGGAAAAAGATTAAATCCAGCCAGACTACAAAACAAACCTGCCCTGCCTGACAGGAGCAATCAAGTGGGTGGAAATATCATAAGAAAATATAGTCATCATCGTGATAATGAATACTCATAGGAGGCACAATTGATAGTTCAACAGAATAGTTGAGATCAATTCTCATCCTACTTTTCTCAAAGAAATACTTCCATAAAAGCACTAATTCTCTCAACTTCTCTGTGAAATAACCATATTATATGTGGTATCTCCTCCTCCTTCCAACTGGAAGGTTGAGACCCAATGAGACAAATGAGCGTGTGCATGTATGATTTACCTACCAAGGAAAAAAAAATTAATAGCGACTTTATTGAAAGATATCAGTGCATGTAAACTGAAATAACTAGTTATCTGCCACTGAACCAAATCAGTTCCTCAAAAATTTCTTTACTAAAATTAGTTAATGGCCTACTAAAATTTTTAGTTATTCCATCAATTTATTTATTATTATATGTTCCAAAAGGAACAATGATCTGGTTACTTGAAAAAGAACAATAAATAAATAAATACTATATATACATGGGGGAAATTTTATGGAACAAAACTGAGCAATGCCAAATCTACAAATGGACAAGTGATAAAGATCAAAGGACAACCTTCTTTCAATTGCTTTGATAAGAGGGAGAACTAGAAATGAACACATTCATCACATTCATAAGATAGTGGAAATGTATCGGAGATATTATATATAAGAGAAAATGGACCAAGATAGTTTGGCCATACATAATAAAGATCAATATGTGACCAGTGAGGAGGAGCAAACACAGTTTACATTGAAGGTATTAGGGAAAAGAGAAGACCAAAGGTCCAAAACTAACAAGAGAAGATATGGTAGTGTAGGGTTCGACTTGAATTAGGATCCCAGAATGAGGAAAATGGCCAAAAAAAAAAATAAAATTTCATGCTGCTGATCCAAATAGTTGCAACAAGGCTTTTTCGAGTTGAATTGTGATGGAAGAATATAGATATAATCCACATAAACGTACTTTTTCACTACCTGTAATGGACATGAAAGATAGTTCGCTATGAAGGTATGCATATCAGATTTACAGAATTGGACTGAACAACTTAACTTGGCCACCTAGGAAATGAAGTGTGTGAACTGAAGTTTCCAGTATGAAGTGATCCAATAATATGAAGTTGTGTAACTCAAAAGTTGTGATCTAATGCTATGTGAGACAATCAGATTACATGGTGTGAATGCAAAAGAAACATAACACAGTTTTACAAATATAGTTCCCAAATGAACTGACCTCTCTCCCTTAAGACAAAAGAAAATGATAAGGATACAGAATTTTCTGGTTCTACATAAAATGCTGAAAAAAATAGAAACAACAGATGGTGTAAATCTTTGGCAACAATTTTGCATCCCAATTATTTAGATGTGCGATCTTATCTTTTTTGCTATCCACTTATTTCCTTGGCATGGCTACTTTGATTTAATATACCATGTGCCCTACTTTTTGATAAGATCCATGAAGGATTATGGGCAACACAGTCGATATTAGTAGATTCCAGCCTACACTGTTCTAAAACATTATATAAATACTAAAGATGAGTTAAAAAAAAAAAAGAAGAAGAAGAAGATACCATTAGGCTATTTATGGAGCCAATTGAAGAAATCACATTATATGGTGGGCAAGAGAGGTCTTGCAACTCCCAAGGCAAATTGTGCTCTATGACAAGTGAAAAAAGTAAGCTATAGAAGAATATTCTTACAGGGTCTGGTTCCATTTCAGCTGGTGACAGTAATCTATCAAAACAATGCCCAGAAATCGTGCAAACCAAAAGCTCATTTGTTGGGTCCAAAATAACTTCTCTGCATGTATCATCACAAACTGCACAGAAGAACTAGTAAGCTTCTTATTCATATATATATATATATATATATATATATATATATATATTGTTCTACAACAAGCAAGGTTTCTTGATCAAAAACCATGATGGTCATACCATGAACATGCCCAGTCTCCTCACAAACAAACACGTCTCCAATTTGATAGTAAGAACATGTTTCCCCAGAGCAATTATGGTCAGAGACCACCTTATCAGCCAGGCCTCTACTCCTTTTCCATATAGAAACTTGATCACCAACAGTCTTGTCAAGAATTATTCGGTCATCATTCACCTTCACACGTAAGATAGAAAGGCATGAATAAGAATTAAAGGTTGCCACCTATTCTTGTTAGTGAAACTCATAAAACAAATCATCCTCTCAAGCATGGCTAATCCACTGACAACAATCCCACCTAAGATATCCTAGAACTAAAGGTTGAGCAGGTCATCAATTCCGTAATGTCATACAGTCAAACAATAAAGCAGGTGTGCACGTGTGCATGATATGCATTCACCTGCACAAGCACACGGAGCACATCCATGCACCTGTATCATGCAAAAAAGAATATGTGCATGCATGCATGCAACACCCTCTACACATGCATTAAGCACTTGCACACACAAACAAAACTAAAATTTCAGTATAAAATAAAACCAGTATTTTGAGAACCAGTATTTTGAGATAAAACCAGTATTTTGAGAACATGGTGTGACAGAAGGCAACTTTAAACCAAATAGCATACATTAAAAAGGTAAGTGATTCTATAAAAATAGTCATTGATCTTTGTAAGACCAAATATGAAGAGAAAGCAGATCTAAAAAAACAAAAATTAATAATTAATAAATAAATCCAACACTATTCTTCACTCTTGATGTGTGTGTGTGTGTGTGTGTGTGTGTGTGTGTGTGAGAGAGAGAGAGAGAGAGAGAGAGAGAGAGAGAGAGAGAGGAAGGGTGGGTTGACTATCTCATTTTAAATGGAATTTCTTCCCTCCCCTTCCTTTTAAAAAAAAAGTAAGAACACCTCAAGTGTTCGTGAAAAATTTGATAGTAGATACTGTGAAAAAGCCCAACATTCCAAAGCATATATCATAAATAAAGGAAAAACCAACGTCAATAGATCTGCACATTACAGAAAATATGTTGAACAGCCTAATCTCTCCCTAATTAAATAAACAAAGAAGCAAAAAAATTCAAGCAACACGAACCTCAGTTTACCTGTGATGGAAGGGGCGTTTGGCTTCTCTTTGCTGCCTGCATTTGAATGTAATAGTCTTTGAACTCGGAAGGGCAATTCCTAACAAATTCAACCATGTCCTCTTCATCACGCTGCCAGAAGAAAATATAGCTTGTAAACTGATGTTTAATCTTGATCAAATCTAGCTTTATCAATAAAGGAATTATAGATAATCCTATGATATCCTAGAAACAGATAGTCCAACTAATTCCATTGTTCCAAATAAACTTATACAATTACTGGCAATTAAGATTATCAAGTTCAAAATCTACGATGTTATGATTAATCCTCCTTTCATTGAAAGAAAAATGAAATGCCTGATTTTGGTATCATTAGCCATAAATAAGTTGTTAATTTCCAATTATAGTAGGCTTGCATCAAGGGTGAGCATAAGTTCCGGATTAGATCCATGGTGTATGTTATTTGCTGATGATATTGCTTTATTTGATGAAGCTAGAGAAGGGATAACTGATAAATTAGAGGTTTGGACGAATATTCTAGAATTAAAAAGATTTAAGATAAATAGGAATAAAACTGAATATATAAAAACCAATATTAGTTAAGCTATAAAAACCAATATGGACATAGTGAGATTGAAGATCAAGAGACAAAAAAGTGAATATTTTAGGCTCAACTATTCACAATGAAGGAGAAATTGGAGAATGGAAATATAAGATTCGTGTAGCCGACCCCAGGTAGTTTGAAAATTGTTTTGCTTTTTATTGTTGTTGTTGTAGCCCTTTATATAGTTGCTATATGCTAAATAACATCACATTAAAATTAAGGTGCTGTTTGATAAAACTGAAAATTAAGTACTGAAAATTTTAAGGACTAAATTTTAAGTGCTTAAGTTTTTAAGTGGTAAATAAAAAATAAATATTTTTTGATATTTTTTTAAATTTTCAGTGTTCATTCAGTGATAAGTGATGTACCAATCACTTAAAATTTATCTCATTTTAAGTGACGCTTACCGTTTAAGTGATATTCAAATTTTGTTATCAAACGCACTTAATTTGATAAGCACTTAATCCATTCAGAATTAAGCGCTGAATTGGATAATCAAACAACACCTAAATCTAGAAATACCTGAATGTAAAGTTTTTTCCAAGCAGACTCCCTCAACTTTTTGGTTGGGGGAAGCAGACCCCATCGCATGCAGTACCTACATAAAATTTTAATATCGATTATTGACAAGCGTAGAAATGTCTTTCTAAATATAAGCATGCAAAAAAAGGCACAAAAGAACTAAAGCAAGTATTATATCCAACTATTTTTAGTTGACTGCCAGGACGATAAAGCATATAAGAACATGAGCAGCATATAATACTCATCTGTATCGCCATTTTCAACATTATGTCAAATGCTGGCAAGGCTAATTTAAAAGGAAATTTATAAGGCTCACCATGATGTGTAAACATTTTTTAATGCAGACAGGTTCCCAAGACGCAGTGAAACATGAGAATTTAGATCATCTATAACAAGATTCACACGATGCCTCGGTGAAAAATGCCATTCTACATGCTAAATATCAGCTAAACAACCTACCATGCATACAAAAGTACATGCAAGTCCAGTAAAGAGAAGAAACAGCATTGAGGATCCGTTAAGCCTACTAGGATAGCATCAATGACTACTAAAACCAAATTTAAAAAGAGAATAAAGACCATAATAATGTAAAAGTACGTCAAAAGAAGGCCAAGGTATTCGAGTATGAAATGATAGATTATGCTACTCATTCCAATTCTTATCTCAATGTTGATTGCAGTGGCCTTCTATATCTCGATGTTGATTGCAATATGTTCGGCTAAGTCGAACTCCAGTAGCAAATCTTATATATCGATCTCTCTCGTACACATAAAACCCTGCCTTTTATTCTTCCCATTAGCACTCAACAAGACAAAAACAGCACATGATGCTCCTTGCATAAGAGCACAACATATCATCTCTTTATGAACTGAGATATGAACTGAGTCTTGTTCACATAACAAATCCCTTGAGGTTCTTTTTTTTTTTTTTTTTTTTTTTTTTTTTTTCCAATTTTTTTATTTATTAATATATATATATATTTTTTGGGTGTGGAGACGTTATTACATCCAAATATATACAGTATTTATAAAGTGGACTTTTCAAATTAACAACTGAAATAAGCCAAAATTCATGGAAATCAACAAACGACAGATCATTTAATCTGAACAAACAAAGAGTCAATAAATAAATAAAAACTTTTAATAACAGTGAGAACCATTTGTATTGGACTTCATTCGGAGACATCATAAACTTATAGATGCTGGTAGCAAAACCCATCATATATTTAAAATGAGATAACACGCAAAAGACGCACACAAAAAAAGAATACACTCACAGGCGACGCCATAAGGATTCATCAGAGGCAACATAGTTGAGGAATCTACAGACCAGTGAGCATGTAACAAGATCCTGCATTAGCACCATAGTAAAATTAACCACCAGTTAAGAGAACACCTACTCCTTCCCGTAGACGTGGTTAATCCCAAATTTATAAATTAGTAGATACACAGAAGAATCTGTATAAACCACAAGTATGAACAAAAGATTCGTACTTTAATCCCATATATACACACATGCGCGCGCGCACATATATATATAAACCGAATAAGAAGAGACGAAAGTACCTCTGAGGAGAGGAATTTGAGGATGTGATGGAAGAGTTCAGGAGGAACCTTGCTAAAACAACCCGTTTCTATCCTCCTCGATGTTGAGTTGTTGTTCAGACTCTCGCCACTGTTACTGGAACTGCTAATGATCATCTTACTCTTCGAGGGGGAAGGAATTTGAAATTGAATTGGTGATGGTGATGGTGATGACGATGATAATATGATTGATTTTCCATCATCGTGGTCGCCCTCCTTACGCAATCTCTTCGATTGTGGCTCCATCTCCTCCTCTACTTCTTCCGTCTTCTTCTCTTCCTGAAATTGATTCCAAGCCAAAATCAATCGATCCAATTCCATGCATACATAAACATACTGAAATTAGGGATTTCAAACGACAAAATTAATGCGCTTGATGTTAAAAGATAAAATTTTGCATCATGGAGGGGAATTTAATCAAAAACCTGATCTGAGACCTCGGAGAGAACCTCAGATTCGAGGAACTGAGCGAGACTCTCGTCTTCGTCGTCTGAAACTGTCATTATGGCTCGACCTTAGATCTGATGCAAAAAAACTCTCTGATGGATGAAGACTGCGATGTGCACGGACGCCGGTGACCGGAAATATGCGCCGGAAATGTCTCAGTCCCACGATCAGTCGATCGGAGCGCGTTCGAGATAAAAGAGCAGAAGATGGATGGAGAATACACGGGTCGCGTGAGCCATCTGTCAGGTTAGGTGGACCCCACATTCTGGACCCACCGCTGTGCGATTCTCAAGGTACACGAAAATATCTACGTATCGTTTATTCCAATTACGAAAAAAACCCTCGTATCTCTCATTAAATGAGTATAGCCTGCTTGGTAATAAACTCCCGTATATTACACACCTTTTATTTTGAGAGATAAATAAAATATTATTGGTCCACAAAATCTTTGATACTTTAAAAAGTTGTTCCGTTTGTTTTTTAATATAAAATAAAAAATAAAAAAATAACAACTTTCGTCTACATTACCTCTTTGAAGAAACTAAATATTAGATTACTCAAATAAACAACTATATTTCTACGAATATATTTTTACAGTTTTTTTGTTTTGTTTTTTTTTTGTTTTATGGAATTAGATTTTTGTTTGTTTGAAGCATGAAATAAGATGGGTTTGCTCTATTTTGTTTCATTTCAATGTTTTTTTTTTTTTTTCCTTGTAGGAGTTATATGAGTAACAAAATTGATGTCATGAGATGTTTATCCCCTTTTTTTCTCATCTTTAAAACTTGCTTCCAGCGAATATTCCATAAGCACATTTGATTGTTGCACGATATACTCAAAAGGCTAGTCATTCTTTAATTAAAAAAAAAAGTTTATTTTTTAATTAATTTTGTAGGGTCAAAGTTATTATTAAAAAATACTTCAGTGAAATAAAAAGTAAGTAATTTCAATTTATTGCAACATCTGGGGACGATCTTTTCTAATATATTCCACCAAATGAGGAAACTTTTGAGATACTTGTCATGAACATCTCTATTAACCATATGATGTTTAGTTAAATAATACTATTAACAATAACTTGCAAATGCACTTGTGAAAAATGAGAAGTACTCGTATAATTAGGGGGAAAAAAGTGAGAAGTATTTGAACACTTCTATACCCCATTAACAGGCTATGAATAATTATGTTAAATAATTTTTTTGGTACCGAATCATGCGTGTGTATACTCAATAAGCATCATACATCAAAATGAGTGTTTTTTTTTTTTTTTTTTTTTTTAATGGGCAAGAAATACACGCCCACTCGTACACTTCATTTTGCTCTTTTGAAAATTTGAATACTTATCATTCACTTTAAAAAGTAAAAAAAAATATCACTAAATCACAAATTCTTAATAAATTAGTTCATTTTGAAAACAGTAAATATCTAATTTATTACTTCTAAGTCACCTTAAACAGCCAATGGGCAAGAGAGTAAGCAAGACCCCAATCAATATTCCAACAGCAATTGTACAGCTAAAAGAATATAAATTTCCTTTTCCCCTTCCTTCCATAACCTGTCATTGAGAATGGATCCAATTCATTCCAACTTACATTGCAATGTTCTAAAGTTAATTTAATTTTCTTTTTCTCTGGGCTTTGTTTGGAATCAAATTCCTTTGGGATTTGAAATTGGAAATGGAAAAGGAATTGAACTGTACTTAAATAAAATTCTATTTTAGTGTTTGGAAAAATTTGGAATTTGTAAAAAGGAAGTTGATATAAAATGAGCTTTGTACCAATTTGGTGGGAAAGGAGGTTTTTAGAATTAGAGACTAGTAAACAGTTAAAAAAAGGATAATGTTGTAATTATATTTCAAATGCCATCAAATCATATTATTTTTTCTCGAATTTCTCTACCCCACCAATTTTTCTTCCCTTCAAATCCTTTCCCTTTTAAACTCCCATCATTCTAAACAACTGAAATTATTTTTAAATTTCATTTCTTATCAAATCCCAAAGTTCCAAACACAGTGTTAGGATTTCTTTAACATCACACTTTATACGTCTACCCACTTATTATATGTATAAATAACTTGGGCTTTACCCGCCTCACCTAGCCCAAACCTCCTCTTCTTTATATAAAGACTCATGTATGTATTGTTATACATGTATTTACTTAATACAATATACATAACTTCATATATATATATATATATATATATATATATATATATACTTTTCATATCTGGTATTAAAGTTAAAGATTTTTTGTTCAAACTTTACCCGTCACCTGGTTTTTATAAATAAAAAAATAAATATTAAACCAAAAAAAAGACACATATAAGCGATCTGTATCTTATAAACCACTAACTTTTCAAGGTTAAAGTTGGTTTAAGTTGCTCTCTTTGTAATTCCTCGTCACTGTCGAAAAAAAAAAGAAAAGAAGAGAGGTTGGTTTGAGTTGCTCCCCTTGATAACATGACTTGTAATTGATGACGCATTCCTCTTCACTGTCGGAAAAAAATAATAATAATAATAAAATAAAAAATAAAAATCTGAAGCTTCTCTGCCTCTCCCAATAAGATTCACGCTCGAATTTTGTGGATTTTGGATCGAAGGAAGCCAATTATCTCTAATTGTTGCTTAATAGACACACAAGAGTTCCATCTTCACATCTTGAGATATTTTCTAACGACGATAAATAACAAAAGAAGAGTTAGATGCACTAAATTTAACATTTTTTTTTGGTAAGAAATGCATGAACCTAAAACTAGAAAAACTATAGTCGTTCGAGAAATAATATCAACGACCTTGGCAGAGCCCATTACAAACATAGACCAGACCCTCTGAAAGGCAAGGTTTGTGGTTTTAAAACTCATAAATGGTTTCTTTCCGGCCAAATCTTTCTACTGAGTTCTGCAATCCTCAATTCTGCTATTGAGATTCAGCCAATTTATTATCTTATTTTGTGCTACAACAGAATTTGTAGGTGGAAAATTATTTTTCCACGTATATATTTTTAGAAAAAAAATACATTTTTATCTCCAAGTCACTGTAAGTACATAACCAAAGAAACCAACATAGAAAATCGATCATATATATATATATATATATATTGTAAGCATATAAACCCACCAACAGCAAGGTTATCAAAATTTCTTACTTCACAACTATGTTCTGTCATCTCCTGCACATTGATTCTTGAACCACAAACATCTATTCCTCCTCTCCTTCTTCAACCCAATCTCTCTCTCTAGCAGTCAAAATTACTGGCCGACGTTCGCAACGGCGAGCCGTCTCCGGGAATCGCCGATTAGCTCCCCGATCCAAAGCGTCAACGCCGACGTCCGCAACGGCGAGCCGTCTCCGGGAATCGCCGATTAGCTCCCCGATCCGAAGCGTCAACGCGTTAAGGAAGTCTCGATCGCCACCGTTGTTGAAGAAAAGAAGCTTTATCGGGTCGTCTCGAACCACTGGAAACTCGAGGTTTCGTCAACCGCGTCTAACTCGGCGGTGATACGGCCAGGTTCAATGGCTGACTCGTCAGAGTTGGATGCGATCTCAAGAGTCGTTGACGGAAACCAATAGTAACGGCGATGGTAATGGTGGGTTCAATTAGGATTTTTTGTGGGTTTTTTCCTGGGTTCAATTGGCTGGGTTTTGGTTTTTCATGGGTTCAATTGGCTGGATTTTTGTGATCTTTTCATGGGTTCAATTAATGGGATTTGGTTGTGGTGGCAAAGGTTGCAGTGGTGGGTGGAGAGAGAGAAAGAAAGGGGTGGGCAGTATTGGTGGGTAGTAGTTGCGATGGTTGCGACTGGTGGGTGGTGGTAGCGGTGGTGGTTATGGTAAAGGTTGTGAAATGGTAGCGGTGGGTGTCAACAGGTCGAGGTGTGGTGGCTATTGGTTTATTAGTAATTGAATGTGTCAAGGGGCAATAATGTCAATTCACCGTGTCTAAGGACTATTGGGGTGTCTTTGTAAATTTTATTAAACCTGAAAGGGTGTCATCGTTCAAAAATGACCCAACTTATATATAGCTGTTATCATGTCAAACCTTAGGGGGTGCCGTTGTAATTAACCCTTATTATTATTATTATTTTGCCATTTGGTGTTGAATGATCTAGGCAATATTTCTGTATGAGTTTCAGTGCCTGATCGAGTGCGAGTATATTGCAGAAAGTGTCACATCTTATTCTACACCATAACTGTTTGATAAATGGTCCAACAAATGTTTTTTTATGTCATATAAGAACATCAATCACAGGCATAAGACCAAAATACAATAAACACCAACATACACAAAATCATCCCGAAATTAACTACACCTCTTATAATTAAGATCAGCAGTCTTGACAATCCAAAGAAAAAGTGCCCACTAAAGAAGGAAAAACCACCACTACAAAAGCTTAGTCAGATATACAATCTTTAGCTGTAATAACAAAAATATCAGTAGGAACAAAAATTAGTGCAGTATCCTTGAGAATGTGCTGACGGGGCAACTTAGCAAGAGCATGAGCGACCTCATTACCATGCCTAAGTACATGGCAATATCGAGAATAAAAGAATGGTCGAAATGCCACTCGAATGTCAAACGAGACTGAATGAAGCTCAACCGGACCACAATCATCGCCATCAACTGCCTGGACCACCAACAAAGAATCACACTCGAACCAGCACTTGTCATAAGACAAAGTTGAGGCCCAAAGAACCGCTTTATGCAAACACATAACCTCAGCCAGAGTAGCAGTCGAAGCCGGAAAAGGGGAAAAAAGCACTGCATGTAAAATAGCTCCCCTAGAATCCCGAAAAATAGCACCACCATCCCTAATTTGAGTAACCAATAAAAGGAAGCATCCACATTACATTTAATAATACTCTCAGGTGGAGGTAACCAACGAGAAGGGGAGGGATGGCCACCGGCCCTTCTGAAATATTGTTATGTTTTATGATGCGTGGTTTTGCAGTTGTCTGTTTGATAAAATTTGGTCAAGTAATATAGCGTTGTGGCCGGAGAATTTCACATTAATTCTACGAAGATTCTTGAAAAATATTGAATTGGCACTTCAATGGCTTCACGTATAATCATATATTACAAGGTACTTGATAAATAAGATTTTCAATTTGGTCCTGACCTAGATCATCCATTCTATCTGGCCTTGTTGATCTTGTTGGTTAGTTGTGGGTCTATTCCGTTTGGCCCTCATCTAGAAGCATTTTTATGTAAGACTAGACAAAAAGAAGGACTAAGAATGTACAGGCTATGCATGATGTCTACAATGTAAGAACTGAAATTCAATAAGAAGCTTAGGTTAACCGAAAATGGGAAACCAATATTCATGAAAATCAGAGATAGTCTGCCCCTTAAGCTTTGGCTTTATAGAAGCACCACACATTTTATAGTTGGTGATTCCAGATTGCATTTCCTTGATCTCCACATCACATCATCTGGTTCCTCTTATTCCTTTGTCTCTATAGAGACCAAACAGTGGTACACAAAACGATATCTAGCAAAGTATCCTGACCCTTAGAAGACCAGACTCTTTGATTCAATCATTCGTGCATGATCTTTGATTAAAGGAATATCCTGAAATGATTCTGTGTAAGTGATTAGTTATCGTGACTTGGTGATTAGATGGTTATTGTGCTTTGATGATGAATGATGGGGGAAGGTTTATGGTCCTTGTTCTTGATTTTTTTTTTTTTTTTTTATAAAAGGGGGTCATATTCCTTCTAAGTGGAATTTTTTTTTTTTTTTATGTTGCAATGATATTAAGGCTAGACAACTAAGAGTGAGATGGCATGTTTTGATTTGAGGACAATTACTTTTATGAACAATGTCGAAGACTAGGTCTTCAGTTAGTCCATCTCGTTACATACTTTTAGGACCAACACTTGGTAATGTCGTGGAAACTATGTCTAGAATTTCTATTTTAAATAGGTCAAACCTATTTTAGAGTTATTTTGTATGGAAATGTTCTTTTTAGGTGCATTATTTAAGTCATAAGGTATTTCCTGTTCAACAAAGAACTTGGGCTAAGACTATAAAGAGATACCTAAGTTATTAGTTGAGATTATTGAAATAAATTTAGTGTCAGAGAGTAGACTCACGACAAAGAAGGGTGATTTGTAGAAATATGAGTAAGATATGAAAGAACACTGAGCAAGAAAGTAGGGATTGCATTAAGGCTTACACACCTGGACTATGCTGGAAACGGGAAGCTCAGATACATTAAGGAGGCAATTAAGGACTGTTTCAAGATTCGGGTATTGGTATTGAGGATTTGGTGTCGCTGTATTCTATACTCACTATGATTTATCTATAATATATAGTGTATTATCTATTGTAATCCATGGACTTAAATATGCGAAACCACTTTAAATGTATTGTTTCTCTTGCACATATGTTATTTTATTAATCATTTGTGACTAGATCTCGATGCATATGTAATTCCTTGACACAACAATTGGTATCAAAACTTTTATCCAACAATTGATACCAAAACTTGGTTCTTCACAATTGGCATCAGATCCTAAAGTTTTCTGGAAATTTTGATTGGCAAAAGAAACTGCAAAGTGGCCTTTTTTGGAGACCAGAGGGATTTAATCGATCTATTCATCCAGCATGTGGTAACCTTGACTAATTGAGGTAAGTGGTGAATTGGTTGAGGTCACTCTTGTGAGTTGTGCAACGGAATATGATGTGGAAATTTGTATTAAAAATAAGCTAGAAGGGTGAATAGGTTTTACTTGCTATTTAAACCAATTTTTCCATATTTTAATTTTACTGAAGTAAAACTAAAATCAAACCCACAAAGCAAAAATAAAGTGTAAGTAAATAAAGCTTGAGAGATGACACTAGGAAATTTAGCGAGGAAACCTCGACTGGTGGAAATTTACCTATCGTCATGGGGAAAACCTCGTGGACTATGTTGTCCAAAGCAAAACGATCTATTATGTTTGAAGCAAAGTAAACTTTGACTCAGGTTCATACCCTATCATTCTACCAAAAACCAATTGTTGACAATCCCTAACTTTGCGACTCCCTGTCCAACAGCTCTCGACCTTAAGCTTACTCTTGATCTCTGTAGAAGGATTGCTGGTAGATCAAATAACTCTCCACGAATGTTTTTACCCCTTCAAAGTGTGATCGAAACGCCCATTTTCTTCAATTCTGAATTTGATGAAGAATGAATGAATTATGTTTTTTCGGAATTTCTGAATCTTCAATTATGCTGCAATTCCAATGAGATAGAGAACACTACTCCTAAATCACTCTTGTGTTTATGTGTGTGCTTTCAAAAATAAAATCAGATTGATTTTATGAATAAAAATATCTTTAAAAAATTCTCTTAATTAGAAAAATATATATTTTCAAGCCCTAAAAATTTAAGTGAGAAAACATATATTTATAGACTTTTGAAAACCTAATTGTACTTGGAAAACAAGTCAATTTCGTGCATAATTAATATGGTAAAAGTCTATCAAAAATAGGAAGTCAACACAGATAAGGAAACAGAGTTTCCAAATAGATCTGAAAACCTTGAACCAGTTCAGGGTGCTTGAACCGATTCAAGTTGGTGAGTTTTTGAGAAAAACAACTTTGACACTTGAACCGGTTCAATTCAAGTTGGCCAGACTTGAAAAACACTAAAAAGCCTCAAAAGTTGAACCTGTTCAAGGGACTTGAATCAATTCTAGTTGGGCAAAATGTAAAACTTCCTAAAAGCTTAATTTTAAACCTCCAAAGTGCCCTCACACACTCTCTTACCTTCCTAAAGCGTTATTCTCATCATCCCGAAGTGTATCTGTGACGAACCTAAACCGATACCATTTAAAAAAAAAAAAAAATCGGCATGACCTCTGCTAAAAAAAGGCCTACAATAACCTGCTAAAAAAAAAAAATCAATGCAATGGCCTTTCTTGGCATATCCAACCTGTCCTAACACACAATACAAAAAAAAATTATAATACATTCCCCAATACCATAACATCAACAACCTCCCCAAGTTAACCCATCATCGTCATCCCATTCAACTTAAGCATTTACATAGTCTCGCTTTCCTTCAAAATACTAACAAGAGTTATGATTTATAATGCATGACATTGGCTTGCAAAAATGAATACATGACATTCTAGTTTTGAGACTATATAAAAAAAAATGGGCTAAGATACAAAAAATAACAAAATACAACTCCTAATCTTCTTCAAGCTTGCGGGGGATTGTCATCCGCCACTTCTTTTCCGAGTCTTGAAAAATGTTAAATAATAGGGTAAGCATAAAGCTCAGTAGGTACTACCTAAGACGCACTTCTTGTGACCCCGTGAACCCAAATAATGAATAGGACAATAGGGAGAGGGGTCATGCTAAACCGGGGAAAATACAATATAAATCTGCAAGTTCAAAACAAATGAATGTCGTGCCATAAATGCAATGTCATGCATATCACTCCCCATTTTCAGAAAACTTCCATCATTTCACAAACTGTTAATATAACCCGCCCTTTGATGACTCCGCAACAACACGAAGGAAGGATTGGCTATTGTCCCTGACCTTTGGTACCTCCGCAGCGTCATTTGGGGCCTAAATAGCTCAACCACGCTAAGGCAATCTCCTTAATTTCCTCTAGGCTATATTAACATACCGGCCCTTTGGTGACTCCGCGGCAACCAGGTTTTCTCAAAACCGTTTCATCAAATTCTCTCCAAAAATCCCATTTTCATTTGTTCAAAATCATTTTCCATCATTTATGACCCATGATATGCATGTATGTCTCATGTATCCAATGCTAGGGTAATAAGAAATTTCCATAATTCTTCCATAATTAAGCAAGCTTTACAACAATTCTAAGAAAATTTCCATAAGCTTCCATATATCATTTCTAGCAATTTTTGTCAACACAATAATATAAAGAAATCAATAATGAAGCATGACAATAATTCTAAGGAAATTTCCATAAGCTTCCAAGTATCATTTCTAGCAATTTTGTCAACACAATAACATAATGAAATTAATAATTAAGCATGCTTTTTATATAAATCAACAATTACACATATAATCATGAAATTTATACCCACAAGAAAATCATTCTAGAGGTAATTAATTTCAATTAAGTATATTGACATCAAATAACAAGAATTAACTCACTAAGGAACAAGAAAATGCAAATTAGAGACCCCTACCTCAATTTTAGTCAAAACCCCCAATTTCTTCACCTCAAACCCTAGGATTTCGAATTTCCTATGGTGCACCAACCAAGGAATTGCTCCTATCAACTTGTAGGCCTCGCCATGAGTTTCGAATAGCCGTAAACAACACTCAAAAACACTAAGTATGGTAGGAGAAATCAAGAGAAGAAAATTGAAAAAAAAAAAAAAAAAGTTTCTGGAACGAGAGAGAGAGAGAGAGAAAGCCTTACGGGAAATGAGAGAAAAGTGAAAGCAAAAGTGGTCTCATGACCATTTTAAGTGCTTGTGGGTCCCACTCATTTTCCTTTTTTTTTTTCTTTTTTTTTTTTTTAATTCTACTCCACGTATATATATGTATACACAATTAATTTACAATTACTCAAAACATAATAAATAAAAATAAATATGATACAATTGAACCCCACTAAAATACCTGCATACAACAATTCCGGTAGCGGGTCCAACACGGGACCGTCCGGCCCGTAAAACTAAAAATGCAAAAATGATCACCCTTACATTTCAAAGAGTCCTGGACTCAATGAAATGCTCCAAACAACTTTCGGACACAACCGGCACAATACGCAGTGTCCGTTTCGCATAACATGAAAAGACAAAAATGCCCTCGCATCAACAAAATTTCGAAAAAATGAAAAACGGAAAGTATTGGAAACATCACAGTATCTAAGTATGAACACGATCACTTCTTCAATTCCCCTTCTGATCTTGATTCTTGACAAATCGAATTAAAAATTTACAATTCGATCGGACTCGTTTTGACAACAAAATTTGCCAATTACAAATTTATATCTCACAACTCTAGAATTATCGGACCTTGGTTGTCTTAGATTGACTAGTCTAGTGGGTCCGGATTTGGTTTTTCTATGTAAGGTCATTAGCTAGAGCCTAGTGTTGGTCCCGCCTAGAGTTCTGAAAATTGTTAGGATTTTTGTTTTAAATTCTTATTTAATTAGGTTTTTATTCTATAGTTGGTTTTTGTAATTAGGAATTACCTAGTATTCGTCTTGACTATGCAGAGTTCTTGTTGGGTGTATTACTTGGGCCAGAAGGAATTGTATTTTTGCCCAACAAAGTATTTGGTCAGGACTAAGGACTTCACATATAGGTTTTGGGTAATTGGTTGTGACTAAGGAGGGATGAAGTCTTCTGAGAGAGTTGAATCATCCGCCGAATTTCTTTAAATTTTTGGAGCACTTAAAGGTTTTCATCTCCCTTTCTAATCAGTCTCCTATTAGCATTTCCTCTGAAGTCCCAAAGGAAAGAATTCGCGATCACTTCAAGCAATATATTGAGTTATATCACATTAGGATTTCATTTTGATAAAGTGACACTTCAAAATCTCTCTCATTATAAAAAGACCCAAGTAAGCCAATTTCTACAACTGTGAATAACTAAACTGAGAAACAGGCTCAGTTCAAATGGTTTATTTCGGTGTTTATTTATGTCCATTTCTTGTCTTCTCATTTTTTGTGCTGTTTCCACGTGTTATATTGCTATAGTTGCATGGACCTGCCTTAACTATCCCAAGCATAATATAGCAAAAACAGATTGCTCAAGCTTGGCTTAAACAGAGACTAAGTCTTGAAAATGTGTTCAAGCTTCAGTAGTTTAGGCTAATAGATGGCCTCATGTGAATTGGGAACTCCAATTTACCAGCTTGGTTTCTTTAGGTTTCATCATTCAGAGCTAGTTGGGCCTGTAGAAGCTGCCATATCTGTTTACACTCCAAGGAAAACCACAGCCCTTGTAAAGATGAAAGGACAATATCGTACACACAGTTCTTGTCCTCTTCTATTAATTTAGAGAGAAAGGTATGGCGTGGATTGCACCAACTGAAAGTAGGATTTTTTTCGATAGATTACTATACAGATGTAGCAAACAACGTGGACCCTTTAGCATCATTTCTCGTTGTTTGCACAAGGGTCCACCAGTTAGTGTGTCCACACCATGCGGTCCTCCTGTTCACATCAGCTTTGTGTTTTTTCTGGAAATTCTGAGACCGCTCATGGGTTAAAAAAATTTCTTGGACATTGGTGACAGAGATTTGTTGTTGGCTGTCTTTTCTTCTCTTTTTCTTCTTCCCCCCTCCCCCCTTCTTTTAATTTGCTTACACAAGCTCTAATTGAATTGCCATTTGAGCCTAATCAATATGCAAAAGAAACATTCCAATCTGTAACAAATTATGTGTAATGTAATGACAATTGTAAATTTTTTATGGGAATATTGACTTGTGGTGCAATTTTTTGTTCTATTTTTCAATTGTCTCCTTGATCATTCTTTTTCAGAATTCTCGGATAGAGAATATCACATGGATGGCACAATCCTGATGGAGATGCTCATGGATGCCTCACTGACCCCAAAATACTCCTAGCTAACTGACCAGAATGTTGATATTAAACTGAATCCTAATCTCTCTGTCCATATTGTAAAAGCATAAACAAAAAAAAACAATAAAAACCTGTGTTCTGCCGTGCTTGGCCCGTCTTATGTATCACTATCACATGTTTTCTTAGTTCAATTTTAGGACAAGTGTTTTTTTATTTTTTATTTTGAAACATGCACTTGCAGGAAGCTATTTATTGTAAAAGCATAAACAAAAATAAACAATAAAATGTGTGTTCTTCTGTGCTTGGCCCGTCTTATGTATCAGTATCATATGTTTTCTTAGTTGTTCAATTTTATGACAAGTGTGTTTTTTTTTTTGAAACATGCACTTGCAGAAAGCTATTTATTTATTAATTGCAGTTCTGAGTTTCAACTGCCCCCACACAGATCCAGAATCCAGTTCTGCAGAGGAGTAGTGGGCATCAAGGTCCGTTGTTTATTTTTCCTTTTGCTTGCAACGGGAAATGAATATGTTCTTTTCTCCCCTTTTTTTTTTATTTTATCATTATGCATATTCAATCTGTTTGGAATTTTTAAATATTTATTCCACAGAAAAATAAAATTCCAAGTTAGTGTTATCTAAACTATTACCAAAAGGGTTGTACATCCAACTCTTAGGGAGAAATTATTATAATCTAGAGACACGGCTTTCATCTAAACCTAATATTATTCTTCAGTTGAAGAAATTGAAAACTCTTCAAACTGCATTGTTTGACAAAATGCCGCCTCTGTTGAAGTTACTTCAGCGCACCCGATGCAGTGCTAGATAAGCAACAAGCCGGTAACCCACTAGCATCAGGGCCATAATAGACACATCAACCCACATATGGTTCAAACCCACTGACTTGACAGCAGGAAAATCTACAACTCGACAAATGACTCCTTTTGAGCACTCGTAATAATCATCCTCATTGTACTGAACCCCAAGAAGAAGCTTGTAGCAGTAGTAGCTATAGCTCAAGTACTTCAACCAGACTATGAAGGGAGGGATTTGTTGAATATAATACCCTCCGGCAATGAGGAAGACGAGAGTTGTAACCGAGGCTAAAGTAGTGGCTTGTTTTACATCCATGAGAATCGCACCAATGGCTAAGCCAAGACTTTGGGAGACAAGGACATTGTAGAGAACGACAAGGAGGGAAAGGATAAATGTGGTGGGATCAGGCTTGAGTCCGCCCATCCAATAGATTATGATGGTGAAAGCAGTTGGGAGTGCAAGCTCCAGCGGAAGGTCTCCAACAGTTTTTGCTAAAAAGTAGGAGGAGAGATGGTACATTCCTGATGATCGCTCCTTTATTAACATAGTTCTCTCCTGGGGGAAAGTGAAAACAGCGTTGTAGAGTGGGTAGAAGCCCCAGAACACAGAGAAGAAGAAAAGCATGGCAATCTGCATTCAGTAAGCAAATCTTGGTTACAATCTACAAGAAATTAATCAAGGTTTTAAGATTTGATAACTAGAAATTATAGTGCCATTTGTATCAGAAACATGAACTTTTAATAGTTCTTTTTCTTCCCTCAATTTGTCGAAGTATGAATTCTATAATACATGTAGAAATCATTGATGATAATTGCAGAATATGTTGATGTGGTGCAATGTTGCATTGAAGTGTCACATTTTTAGGACCCTAGTGTGGGAAATATCCTACTATGATAATTAGCTGAAAGATCAATAAATGGAAGTTCCCTTTCTTAGATAGCGATAATGTATGTGTATAACAAAAATTCTTACACGGTCTTCAATGTGGGATGTCGGGGTGCGCCACCATAGGAGTCCACCAAGTATAGCAACACTAATGACTTGGAAGATTCTTAGTTTGTTGAAGGCCTCATACCTCCGTTCCCTCAGGCCTCTCAGAAACAACACCTTAAACTGATGCCACCAGCTCGTGCTCCATTGCTCTGATTTCGAATCCCTTCCTGCATATTTTCAACACCAAAAGACAGTTAAAATTTAACTAGAATTTAGCAAAGGGGTAACAAGGGAAGATATCTGAAACTAATGTGTTGACTGCCTTGCTGAGTAAGATTGATTAGTGATTATCATGGCACCGTTACTTTAAAACAGAGGAGGGAGGGGACTTACTTGTTGAAGCATCTTTTGTGTAAAGGTAATTATTGACATCCAAACTGCATAGCTCAGTTTTCAATTTCGTAGAGATGTTCTTGTCATAAGCAGATATTAGGGCTTCCTTCACTGACTTCTGCTCTTGTTCTGTGTTATCACCTTGCTCGCTTACATGCTTGGAATCTGGTCCAATTCCTGCAATTAAGCATTATTATTCTCTTTTCTTTTCTTAGTGGATTTGTGGTAAGTTTGAAATACGGTTGCCTCTACGGTATAAAGAAAACATAAGATTCCAGCTGAACTAGACCAATTCCAGGGTATGTGGAACTCCTTTCATGTGTTTATATCTCTTTGAATTTCAATAGAAGATTATGGTTAATGAAAGAGGAATTAAGATCACAAATTTTTATTTTGAGTAGCAAACTGAACAATAATTAAGGAAGTTTGAGGGTGGGGTCTCATTATACTGCATTTATATAAAGGTACAATTATAACCACCACTTACGTTGGCCAGTGCTATCTTCTCATGTGAATGGAAACAAAAGAAAGGTAGAAGAAATGATGAATAAGAGGACACCCTCCCCTCACATGGCCCCTTTAGTTTAACTCTCTCAAAAAATGAAAAAGGAAATCAAGGTTTCTGCTAAGACAATAAGAAACAAAATTTGACATTACCGTTAGCAAGATCAAGTAGAAGATCAGCCGGATTGACAGTGATGGATGTAGAAAAACCAATGGAGGAAAAGTATTCCAAAGCAGTTGATGCAGGACCATAATAGATAGGGCAACCCTCAGAGAGCAAGACTATCTTATCAAACATATGGTAGAGTCGGCTAGAGGGCTGGTGAATAGTGGTGATCACAGTTTTACCACCACTGGCAAGCCGTTTGACAGTGCTAATGATCCGCTGAGCCGTGGTTGAGTCCAAACCTGAGGTGGGCTCATCTAGCAACAGTAAGCTCGGGTTGATTAGCATTTCTTGACCTATGCTCACCCTCTTCTTCTCCCCACCTGATATCCCTCTGAACAGTGGCCCCCCTATCATACTGTTCCGGCACCGAGATAGTCCTAACTCGGTGATCACTCGCTCCACATGCTCAACTTTCTCATCTCGGGTCAAGCTGTTGGGTAGCCTTAGCAGTGCAGTGAATAGGAGGGTTTCAGTTACTGTGAGATGAGGGTATAAAACATCATATTGTGCAACAAATCCTGTTCGCCGTTTGATGGAACCAGAAAAAGGTAGACCATTGTACGTGATCTTCCCCGACAGTTTACCACTGAGTCGGCCTCCTAGGGCTGTAAGGAGGGTGGTTTTTCCACTGCCCGATGGGCCAAGCATCGCCAGTATCTCTCCTGGACAAACCGTACCCGTCACCCCATTTAGTATCATCTTCTCCGTCGAGCTCAATGTTCCACCACAGCATAATCCTTTCTCTTCCAATTTAACTTTGTAAACAACCTCTTCAAACTGCAAAGAAATCAGAAAATCAGCACAAATTTGCTACTTTTCATTACCTTAGATAATTTTTGTATATGAGAATTGCATGGTTAAAAGGATGACAAACTATATCATTTTTGCTGCTCCACTATATTATAACTGAAACTACGTTGATGCTTTCATTCTCTCTTGTGCTCTGTGTGTGTCAGTGTGTGTGTGTGAGAGAGAGAGAGAGACCTTCAAAGTTATGGGGTATATGGTCAGTTGTAAAAATGACTGTTTAGCCGGGTACGCGAGGACAGCCGTGTTATGGGGCTCTGACATGTTATTGGGATTAGACATATTGGGAAGACCTTCAACGGAGTCGCTACTGCTATTTTCTGGTTTCAGAACTAAATTGTGGAAGGGCATGATCTGGTTGAACTGATTTTGATGTTGTTGTTGTAGTTGGGAGGAAAGAGAGAGAAGTTAAGCAGTTGCTTTTAACTTGGCTTACTAAAGTAAAATGGGCAACACATGAATATATAAACACACACACACACACACACAAACGAGGATCTCTCATGTGTTAAAGGCTCTATGATGCTGGTCTATCCTCCATGGTGGGTTCCCACCTTTTCTCTTAAATTATTCTAACACTAGCTCTAATCCATTATTTATACTAATCTTTTTCTGAGTTCCTCTTCCCTTTATCAGATTGGCATCGCCGCTCTTTATCTTTCATTAATCTGTGCTTATTCATTCTATAATTATTTTTTCAATCTCCTTACAGTGACATGCTACATGGATTATCATGCAGCTCAAATCCAACAACAAGAGGTGGGAAATGAGAACATGCCACTGATCAATATCAATATCAAGGTTGGACATACTCACTACTGTGCTTTAAAACCACCAAGTTGAACATTAAGTACCTATATCATGATTCATGAAGCAAGTGGGAGGCACTGTAATGATAAATATAGAAATAGCTTAAGATTTAAGGTTCGGAAATATTTTCTTTTTGGGTGTGTTTTTCTCTAATAAGCATCTGTGATGGATATGCCATTTTTGTAGTTGTTTACATTTGAAAAATGAAAAGGATTGAATTGTTGGGTACTGCCTAATAGAAAATGATAGTGCTTCCCACTTTTTCACACTGATCATCTTAATTATTTTAGGTTTATGTCTTTTTCGCCGATGCATACTCACATTATATGGTTTTACTCTTGTTCTAATATTGTTGTCCTTACTATTGTTATTATTTGTTTCTCCATATCCCCCTTTTCCAGTCCATACAGAATGAAACCATTTAAACTTACTAATATAACGTTTCCTTTTCTTTTTTTCTTTTTTTTTGGGTGCTTGCGCATGTATATTTATTTTCAATTATCTTGATTTGTATGTCAAGTGTCATTCACAAATCATAATAACCAATTTATATGAATTTTAAGTTACGTGCTCATTGAATTTGTAGGAAATGTAGGGAAAAAATTGTAGAAAATGTAGGGAAGTGTAAGAAATTATTAAAAGCTAAAATACTAGTCTTCCAAGAAATTTCTGCCTCAGAAACAAGGAATTTGGCTCAGATTTAAAAAAATTAACTACAAAACCAAAGTCAGTGAATTCGAAATGAACAGCAAAGACAGTTCATCTCTTATTTGTAAATTTTGGAAGCAGGATTGAAAAGAAAAGTAGCATTACATGTATCATAATACCAAATACAGGGATCTTTTGGAAATACAATAATATGATGAGGCCATGACGATGAGGGCATCACATAATTTAATGTTAAAAGTACTTAGGTAAGAATTACACACACACACATAAAGGGTGAGGGGCAGGGTGTGAAATTGAACAAAGTAGTCCCATTGCAATCAAATAAAGTTTTAGGGGGAGGAATCAAGTAAAGTTTTGAAAGTCCATAAGACTACCCAGTCAACCCTGAAAGAAAAACCTGAAATAACAAATTTATCTTCTTTTCTATAGGGGCTAGAGAGAGTCTATGGGACTATGACTGCATTCTTTACTTGTTTTTTACTTTTTTGTTTAAGGGAAGTGTGAAGGAAAACTCCATAGTTCCACCACACTTTTTTACATTGAGTATTACATGGAGGTCACGGATTTGAATCAAGGAAACAACCTCTTCATAGGCAGAGGTAAGATTGCGTACATGAACTCGGACTTTGTTTGAAATTTTGCATGTGTAGCGACTAGGAAGATGTATATGGAATCATGACTCTATTCATTTAACGGAACTTGTACAAGAACAAATAAAAATACATTTGACTCTTAAAATTCGAGTCAAATTGTCATCCAAACCTGTTGGTGCACTTGTTGCTTTATATTAAAAAGCAGGGGATATACTTGGCTTTGGTGAAAGCATTTATGCTTCTCTCTATCAGCTACTGAAGAATAGATGAACAATCTTTGAAAAAGAAAAAGCCACACACGCAAGCTACTAAGGTGGATTTGAATTGTCTAAAGATAGATTTAACTTTTAAGTAAATAAAAGAGAAACCAAGGGTTCTTTTCCTCATAAAGCCAACTAATCTTTTTATTCCCTCTAAAGATGTTGTTATTTTTTACTGTAGTTTTCAACATTCGCATCACCGAAATTAGATTTCAGCATTATATCATTGCATATATTATTATATCTCTAACTAATACTTGTGAAGTTAGATGCTAAGCATAACTCTTCCTTCCTTAATATTCTCTCTCTCTATCTCTCTCTCTCTCTCTATATATATATATATATGTATATGTATATAATGCTTATATTTTAGACTGAATAATAAGAGAAGAAATGATTAAAGGAAGAACCCATCAATGGGATTCCAATCTGTGTCTATAAAATATATGTTTTTTTTGCAGAGCACTGAGTTAGAGGGTATGGGTCCGGATTGTAGACAGTCTTTAGTGTGTGGCAGTCTTGGCTACTTAACGCTGGGTGCGCATTATAGATTTGATATGCACCCCCTTGCCATTTCTTTTCTTTTCTTTTCCCTATTCCCCTAACCTATAACCAACTTGTTTGTTAACATATGGAAAGGAATTTTCTCCCATTTGGTGCCTTGCTTTTTGACATATTTAACGTATTCCCTCCCTTTCTCATCTTTTATCCATAGCCCCATCTTGCTTGGATTCTCTCTCTGTGTCACACACACACACGAGTCTGCATGGCCGTCCTACAATTAAGTATGGTTTAGCCTAATGGAATCCAGTGCAGTACAGCATAGGTGCACATGTTGCATTCTGAGCCGTCTGATGTAATACAAAACATGTGTTGTACTGCACAGGGACGAGCTCGTAATTTAACAGCTTAATTAAAGGCATTTCCATTTGGATTCTCTTCATCACATTGGCATTTGAAAAATGTCATTTCTTAATGCATGGAGTTGTTTCATGCATACCCTTGATTTGTGATATATTATCTTATTTGTAGACTAGAATCATTCCATAAGACAATGGGTTCCCACAAGAAGAAATCATGTCAAATAAAGAATATGTTGTAATAACATGAAAATGCATGATTAAAATTCTTGCAATATTCACTAGATAAACTTTAATATTCGAACTACATATTGAAAATTAAATAATGTTTGGAGGTTTGTTCGCGTTCTAGAAACCTTTTTATAGTCAAAATTTATCAATTATTTAAATTTGTCTTTTATTTTTTGAGAAGTTGGTTTGAATTATCTTGTGCTTTTTGAGTTTGGTATTGTAGAGGAAATTAGAATGATGAGATGTGAGAAACCATATTGTGTTCTGACATATATAATATGTCAAAACTTGATTATCAAATTGTAATTTTAATTTATTTGTGTCTCGGTTTTGAAGGTTGTGTATTTAGTGATCTTCACAAGCTCAAGCGGACATACGGATTATGTATTAGGTTGAACCACGCGTAAGTCAGGTAAATAAGTTTTGTGACTACTTTGGCCTTTAAAAGACTAGTTAAAGTGTGTGATACCCCCGGATTTCCGGATGCGGGTTGGCCAGGCCCACGCCCGATAATCCGAGGATATCAAATCAATTAGCAATAATCGAACACAGAATATAATTAAGATAAACATGAGTAAATAAAATTCACTAGAAAGAAACTAAATGAAAATCCTTTATTGAAAACTTCAGAATAAATCTTATAAATAAGAACTAGTCTGTTATAACCAACTTATCCAATTATAATACAACTCGAGAATCCATCTGGTGGACCCCTAATCAAAAGCCAATACTAGAAAGCGAACAACTAAAAAGAAGTCCACTGCTAAACCATGAAGAACCTCTTACATCGTCGGTAGAATGAGTAGACGTTTCTGCTCAGCATGAACAAGCTCTAAGACCTGGAACCGTCCGTTACCTGAAAAATAATAGTGGGTCAGGCCCACAAACAAGTTCTATCCTAACTACAATCCAAACAGAGACCCGATACGCAGATACATCCTAGATGTCTCAACCATATCTATATAGTCCGTAAATAGATATATACATATAACCACACTACAGGACTCTCACTAACTATGCTGAGGGTCTCAACCTGAATAGAAGGTAACATGCAATACGCACCTGAGTGGGCATGACTACCTAAGCCTAACAGGGTATACCTCAACCAACATAGCTAGCTACACATCCTACTGCATATACGCTCCCTAACCGTCGACTATGAGACTCAAGCTCAGATCGCGGTACCATAATTATATATATAAAGTCCGATCCTATCCAACCATAAGAAAATCCAGCTAGTCGTTCAGCTTGTTCAGCCGCACAGACTAACATACATTAAGTGTATATACAACCCATCCAAATACAATATTGAGCCGGTCAACTATTCATCGCCAAAACACAACATATAATTAGGATTTAAATATTTTAATTAAATCCCTATCTTTCCTATTAACAGAAAATATAAACAACCATCCAATATGTCGTTCAACTATTTTAGTTGACAGGACATGAAACCATGTAGGATTTAACTGTTTTAGTTAATCCACTCCGTATGTATGAATGGGTTGGAATTAGCGTTTTGATCTAATCTGTCCCTCCGTATGTCACTATCCCATACCGGTACATACCATGCATATGATCCGTAAATGATGCAACAATATAAGCAGTACATCAAATAAAGTCCACATTATCCATATAGTTGATAAACACATAATTTAAACAAGTTATCAACTACAAATCCAGAATCCATCCATGAAATCAAACAAGACAAAGTTTACTAATTCGTCAAGTTAAATTCCAGCATTCATCCATGTAATTGACAGAAAATATAAATTTAATTCTTCAATTAATTCCAAGCCAACATCCAATTGAAGTCCAAACTCTAATCCAAATAATTGCAGTGTAATGCTTAAAATTACCGCAACTAAAGTTCCAAACTTAAATCCATGCATTGCAGAAAAAATATCTAATATTTCAACAATTAACATCCAGGATATGCATAGATCACACTTGTTAATTAAATAATCCTAGCATGCTACCAGAACAAGATTTTTAAATATAAATATACTCCGTTAAATTACTGAAATTAAACTAGACAATTAAATTCGTTCCTTCCATTAACAGCCTGCACCGCTGCACTTTCCCTCTTACTGTTAAATCCAATAGTACTAAGATAATAATTTATTATGTGAGGCTCTAATATAACATGGTAATATTGTTTGGAATCCATGTTCGAACCCTTTCTAATTCCTAGACATAGTTTGCACAATTAAATCCTTCCAGTCCGTTAAGTCCTTAAACAGCCTGCGACTTACTTAAGATTTTCCTACTATTTAAAACATTAGCATAAAAACAAATTAATGCATTTTAGGACTTTAATACTCCATGAATTAGTGTTTAAAATCATCACAGTAGCCCAGACATTGTTCAAAAACCCACAGTTGGACCAAACAAGGCGCAACTACTTCAGTGTACGCACAAAAAGAAAGAGCCTGCTCCCAAAATAAGTGGAGCAGGCTCCACTTTGCCTAGAGCCGACTCTCCCACAAGGGGGAGCCGGCTCTCATTGCCTAGAGCCGGCTCTCTCCCCTTTGAGAGCCCTAGTTTGTTCCTTCGCCGTCTCCGACGATCTGCTCCATCTCTGACCCTTTCCTACCCCTCTGTTGCTTCTTAAATCTGGTCTTAAGAGTCCTAGAAACATCCAACAACAACCCTATGCCTTGTTCACAATAGTTCAATTCAAATATAGTATTTAAAACCTTAACCGATTAAACATGCTTCCACTCCAAACTAGAAACCAGAGGTACAAGAACTAAAACAGATTACTTCCACATATACAGACATCTGATTTAGCATATAACAAGCATGTATAAATTAACTAATGATCAATAAAAACCCTAGAGACAGTCTAAGGATGCATAGAACACAGGCAACGGGAGAGAGAAAGGAAAGAACTTGCCGTCGTTCTAAGTTTTTCCGGCGATCCCATTCACTGTTAAATCTCTTATTGCTCCATCTTCCCTTCTCCTACGTCCGTCCTGTAAGCCACGGCCAAACCCTCACCAAAGTAGCTTTGTTTGTTTCTCACGACCCCTCTCTGTTCCTCTCTGTTGTTCTCTCAATACTCTGAACGTAAATAAGGTCTGTGATTGCTAAAACCCTAAAGTGACATACTGCTCTATATATATATAGACTTAATTGAAACCATATTCCCTGTAGGATTAAAAACAGAGCCCTAATCTAAATACTAATCGGCCCATAAACAGAGCCTACGTTTCAAATCTATGTCGGCTATACTCAGGTGACGTCTAAAAACTCACTTAACTTAATTACAATAATTTAAACCCAATAATAAAATTAACGCAACCAATACCAATAATCACCAATAAATCCATTCAGTCAAATAATAATATCATTAACGCAAATAATTCAAATAATTACAAATAGGTCCAACAATTTAAATCATAAAATAAAAATTCAATTAATTTAAATATCACAATTACCAATTAAACTAAGGAAAAAATAAAACAACTAACAAATCAATTTAATGTAACTACGGAAAAACAAAATCAAATTTAAATAAATTAATTAATTCAAACAAACACAAACAATAATAAATAAATAATAATAATTCATTTAAGTAAAACAAAATAAACCACTATTCAATAAACAATTTAACACATAGAAACAAATTTAAATTCCAATCTTATCCTTTTGAAAACTAGGATTATTACAAAGTGTTATCCTCGAAAAGAATTTAAGCAAAATGATTTAAAAAGGGTTTTGGGCAAAAACCAAGATTAGTTATAGTTGATTCTGTTGTAAAACAAGTTTTGTCAAGAATGCTAATAAATCCATTGGCCAAAAACTAGAAACGAATCGATGTCAATGAGCTAATAGTCCAGCGGTATCAGGTTCCTATTTTTTAAAGAGAAGTCGGGGGGTTTAAGCCTCGGTAGAGACGTGTGTGAGAGTACCAAAAAAAAAAAAACCGTAGAATCGATTGAACGTGATTATGACTTAGAACACTTTTGAATCCATTCTTAAAAATTCCATACCGATTTATTATAGACATTTCCAAATATTGTTTCACAAATATTTGAAGAGACCCTTATTTCATTTAATTCTGCACTTTTCCTTTTGGGAAACAAAATTATTGAGATACCCCTACTAAATTTGTGAAATGACCAATTTAACCTTACAGCACCAAAATACTTATTAGAAATCCATTTACCAATAATCCTAAACAGGAGAGAGATTCTGACAAAAGTCCTTATTGAATTCTATGAAAAAATCAGATAGAGCATTATAGCATTACTCACCAACTCCAACCCTCCATTGTCCCCACTTCTCTCTCTCTCTCTCTCTCTCTTTTCGATTTAAACTTGTACAAAATCTTCCCCTCATTTCCACACCCTCTCTCTCTCTCTCTCTCTCTCTCACACACACACACACACACACACACTAATCAGTAATCAATACAAACACACTCATCTAGAGGTTACTTTTCTTTAATGTAAGAACAAAGCTACGTCACATTCAGTTATTGGCACTGATGCAAAACCAGAAACTTGGCACATGACTACATGGAGAAAGTAAAATGAAGTCAATGGGCATAAAATGAAGAAGCCCAAGTTCTCTTAATTCAGAAACAGAATCATTTTGAATGTGAGCTCAGGAACACAATATGAGCAAACAGAATTTGTCAAGATAGAGAGAATAACGGAAGGGAAGGAGTACACTGCTTTTACTTTTCATTTGTTCCGTTCTTTGTTCCATTCTCTCTTGTAAAAATTCTCTCTCTCTCTCTCTCGCTCAACTTTTGTTTTTTCAATTGGTTAAGTTTGTTTATGGTTGTTGTTAAGTTGAGGATAATTTAGAACTTTTACGTGACATTTTTTTCCTTGGCAAATTTTAGTATTTTACATGAGATGTTGATAATTTACCCTAGGTTTTTTTTTTCAAAATCTAAGTTGGACATGAAAATTTTATGTGGCAATATAAGGCCTTTAGGCACAAATCTTCTGTCCATGGATAATGGCTTCCTAATCTAGAAAACTGTCGCAAGCATCTTAATTTTTAGGGACAAGCTTGGTTGTCACAATATGATGTATTTTGCCAAAATCAAACTTTTCGGCAATGTGGGACTCCATCTACCGGTTAGATGAGATCTGCAATCACAAGCCTAATTTTGTCGCTTAAATATTTTAGTTATTAAAACAACAAATGTGACGGACTTGTTCCTAAATGTACAAGCGCTTAAATATTACGAATCATCTTATTACCGAAAAAAATAAAAAAATAAATAAAATAAAATAAAATAAAATAAACTATAGTTTGTCGTAGGGGCAAAGGTGTTTGTTGTTACTTTTATTTTGAATATAAAACAGAAATGGTGTTTTGTTTTGTTTATATTTTTATAAAGAAAATAAAACAATGTTTAGTATTTTAAATTATAAACCATACAAAGAAAATGTGTTTCATAAGATACAAATATATGAAACTAGTTGTTTATCAATAAAGGAAAATGTTTTTTAAGTGGAGGAGTTGAACAAAATTCCTTAACCAACAAATATTATATGGACTTTTCAAATATAAATGTATCTGTGCATGTTGTGTGTGTATATATACATATACATATGTATGTTAATGTATTTTTCTTAATAAATCCCGCATTAAGCACAATATACACACACTTTAGAGTATGTTAGGAACAATATTACAAGTATATGACATTAAAATTAATTTAAAATCACTCATTAAACAGTAAACACCATAAATTTTGAGCATTGTTTAGGAAAATATTATTTGTGTATGGTTTAGTTAAACTTTTGAAATATATATATATATATATATATATATATATATATATATATATATTATAGAGTGCATATAATCAATGCAAATGATGTTGAACCCTAGAAGCCAACAAAATTCTCTTGCATTCCCTCGGGACTCGAAGTCACAAACAAACAACAAACTGGGGCAAATTCCATTAAAATAATTAAGTTATTGGTTTTTAATTAAAATATCTTTTTTATACAACAAGTGTGGGATCAAAATGTGCCGTAAGATTGTGGGCCATCATTAATTTCTATCATAGTACAGTAATAAGTATAAAAACCTAAAAAATAGAAAAGTATTGAGACAAGAGAATAAAAAAATATGGAAGTGATGATGTTTTAATGAGTTTTTGAACGGAGTTGGGAGGTTGACACGTGGCGCGCACCTTGACTTTCTAGTGGGAGATAAAGAGGGCAGTTTTTCTTTAATTGTTGTTAATGGGCCGGCCCACCACATATGAGATCTCGGAATCATTTGGTGGTGGTCTTGTGGGCTCCACTTCCACCCTCTCATTATCTTCCCCATTATTATAATTGGGTAGTAGTAGGAGCACTGTTGATTTATTTTTCTCTCTTTGTTGTCTTTTTGTGGTTGAACCAGCTTTTGATCACTCAATATTTGTCCTAATTATTATTCTCACTTTTAACCACCTTAATTACTTGTTGACCTTCTCTCCCAATTAAACCCATACCCCCAAAATTTAATCCCCACTGAACTATATATGTGACCTTGAAGTGACTAAGTTAAGGTCATTATATTAGTTTGTTGATTATTCTCTAATGCCACACTCATGATAATTAAGTTGACGTTTCAATTACTTCAATGATAACTTGGATTTTTATTAAGGAAATATATATATATATATATATATATATATATATATATATATATATATATATATATGAGTCTTGATCTCTTGTTCTTCGTTGAACAAGAAAAATAATTCACATTTTTTTATATAAACTGTTAAATTGTCATTCTTCAAACTAGACTTTCTTTTTAATACAAAATCACTCTCACCCTATTTTTAATTTCTACATTTAATTTTACCATTATCAATAACAATAAAAAGGTAATTACCAAAATAAAAATAGAAAGCTTTGAAAAAAAGTAATACCTGTATATTTTACCAAAAATTTGTTTTTACTTAGATGTTTCTTTAAAAGAAAAACAATACATGTATTTTTTAATTTTGCAACAATAGTATAATATTATAACATTTTCCTAAGAAACATCTTATTGTTCTCAGTATAAGTAAATTAATATACTTCTCTAATATAATTAGATTTACCAACAAATATAATGTAATGTTACATTTTGGAATATCGAATTGATTCATTGGAATTGTTTTTGAAGGAAATTTCATTTAACGTTTGAACAAAAGTTCTTTCTATTTTAATTTTAAGTTGGGCATTTGGTAAAATTCATTATTGAATCTGTGAATTTGTGAGTTTGATTATTGGATAATGATGATATACTGACTATGGTAGAACTGTAGAATTCACCTCAAAAACAACAAGATAACCCAAAAAAAATTAGTGAAACTCTTCTCACAGCCCTATTTTGATAATTACCTTTTATTGTTATAATAGGTGGTAATAGTAAAATTAAATATAGAAACTAAAAATAAAGTGAGGGTGATTTTGTGTTAAAAAGAAAGATTATAGGTGGGTTTAAAAAATGACCGTTAGATTTATAGTAAGAGATCAGGACTCACATATATAGTATATACACATATTCTAGATATAAGTTTTGAGTTGTTGGTATTTTAAAACTTGACCTCGATTCTAAACTTTAATCTTTAGTTCATTTGTGATCTTTATTTTAATAATTTGAATTTGAGATCGAGACTGATCACGAATTAAAATAATTAGGGTTAATTTCAGTGACATCCCTTCAAGTTTGGCCAAATATTATATTAAAATAATTTACAAAAATTATTGATGTTGCTGTGTAAAAGAGTTATGTAAATACATAATAATTTTATACATTAATGACATTATAAATGACAATATATATTTTATTCAAAATAATATTTTAATAGACGGTCGAAGGTGCTCTTAAAATTAGTTGGGTTTTAAGTAGTGTTAATTTTTTCTTCTTTTTTTTTCGTCTGTGTTTTTCGGATGAGTGGTGTGAAGAGATAAAAATAATAATAATAATAATAATAAAATGCCTCAGCTGAAAATCTTTCTGCTTTTCAATGAATTGATAAAAGCATTCAAAACTATTCTGTGACAGTGATATCGCACCAGTGCACCACCAACTTAACCAGGCTTTGCCACGTTGACTGACAGATCACGAGTATGTGTTCTATCATTTTATTTTTTATTTTTACTAATAAATAAACCAATATATACACACACCCATATATATATATATATATATATTACACCCCACCTATTGGTTGGAAACACCTTTGATTCGTATTTAGAAATGAGGTCTTTGCTACCAAATGACAAAAATGTTAAAGCACCAGTTGCATACATGCATAGTGTAAGATTAGGGTTTGGTACCAATATGTAAGATTACTCGAGAGGGTGCCTAGGCAGAGTTTTCGACTTGTTAGAGGTAATAATATTGTGAGGGTATGCATGTTTACTTAAATTTTTGAAAAATTAAATAAGAATTTGTTGTAATTTGATATATATGGTGATTGAAATTTAATTGTCAACAAAGATATTGGATTGAGATAAAAGTTAAAAAAGAATTACAACTTTTCAAATAATTAATTACCTTAGATTTTAAAATAGACCCCATTATTTTTTATACATAAGTAGTCACATAAATTCGGTGAGGTAGTAGGTTTTTATTTGTTGGGGTAAATAGTGGACTCTTGAAAGAGGAAGGAAATAAGAAATATATTGATGTGACTGCATAAAAGGGTTATGTAAAATACACAATAATTTTACACATTGATAACGTAAAAGTATATCTTAACATACTACGAAGATCTACACCATACTGACTGCTTATGTGAACCAATAATAAATGGACATATTCTATTTTAATTATCGAATCATAGATTACAATTAAGTCACAAGTGAGTATTTACCTCTACCATATTAAATTTGGTAATTAAAGATGATATGTTCATTTATTATGTGAACAAATATGATATAAATCCTTAAGACCTAAATATTATAAAAAAAAAAATTTACACATTACATATATGATCGTATATATATTACATAAAATAATATTTTAATAGACTACGGAGATGCTCTTAAGATTTGTAAGGTTTGAAGTAGTGGTGTTAGTTTTTTCTTTTGTTTTTGTTTTTATTTATGTTTGTGTTTTTCGGTGGTGAGTGGTGTGAAGAGATAAAAAAACAAATGCCTCATCTTAAAATCTTTCTGCTTTATAATGAATTGATAAAAGCACTCAAACTTTTCCGTGACAGTGATATCGCACCACCAACTTAACCCGGCTTTGCCACATTGACTGATTGATACCTGTGTTCTATCATTTTTTTTTTTTTTTTTTTTTTACTAATAAATAAACCAATATATACACACACCCTGATACATACATATATATATTACACCCCACCTATTGGTTGGAAACACCTTTGATTCGTATTTAGAAATAAGGTCTCTGCTACAAAATGAAAAAAATGTAAAAGCTTGCATACATGCATAGTGTAAGATTAGGGTTTGGTATGTATTGGCCGGTTTATAATTATTTTTTAAGTGTTTGATATCGTTAAATATTCCAGGCCAATTCGTCCATTTTTTATTGATATTCGTCCAAATTCGTTACACCGAACCCGCAACTGTTACCGCGACTACAAACCATGATACCAACATGCATTAACATATCGGTAAGATTACCCAATAGGTTGCCTAAGTTGAGTTTTCGACTTTTTAGAGATAATAATATTGTGAGCGTATGTATGTTTAGTTGAATTTTTTAAAAATAAATAAATAAATAAAATTAAGATTTAGCGACTCCACATAATTATGTGGAACACCCTTTCTGTCCCTAAAGACGACTAACCGACCCAAGTAGTCCATTGGTAACTTGTGTGTGTGTGTGTGTGTGTGTGTGTATGTATATATTAGATTATCTTATATCGTGAACTACATCAGCATGATCTTGTCAAAGAGTTAATTAACACGGGGATTAGTTAACTAATTAGATGATGATAAACAATAAGAAATATTGTTAATCTAATAATTAGAGATAATCATAATGTTTTGTACAACTTTGCATGCTTATAAAGAATGGAGGAGATAAAAAGTTGCAAATTAAGAAAAGAGAGAATGCGTGAAACGTAACGAAATAAAAAGAAATAAATAAAATCAGTTGTGCCGTAGTTTTGATGATCCAAATCATCTCATAATACTATTGTATAATTAGTACAATTTTCAATTAAATTTAAATGTGCATTCTGAAGTTGTATGCACTTCCAGATCATATCCATATTCATCCATGGGAATCCAGTCACATAGGGTTTGGAATGCTACCGCATTTTAGCAATATTGAATTTGTTCTCCGGAAAAAAAGTGCACCAAAGAGAATGTTGTCACGTCTCTTATGTCAAATGATTCAATTTTGGACAGCGCACACACGCACATGCACACGTATGAATATGAAAATGATTTATCCTCCGAAAAATCAAAGAATGAATCGATTCCAAACATTTCACGCGCATGTTCGGAATATTTCAAGGTGGAACTCACATGAATCCCTCCCAAATCCTGGTGTCACAGGAGTTTTTAATATTTTTAAATCTACCTATTTCTTGGAGATTGTATCCATTTCTCTCACGAATGACATTTCTAAAGTAGATTTGATTCGTTCTAGCTAATGCCTAGTGTATAGATGCTGAGTCAATTGAAGCATCCAGGCGCACACTGAATGCTTCAATTGAGTCCCGTGCTCCGATTTTGGAGGACCTATGATTACACGTATGAATAAGATCGGAGCAGATCTGATTGGTATGATACCCAGGACCATACCATACCAATAGGGCAGTAGCTACTAGCTAGCCAGTAGTACCTAGCCTATAGATGCTGCTGACCCATTTGATGGGATACCAAAAAAAAATGGCACCAAGAGAGAGAGATATAGAGAGAGAGAGAGAGAGAGAGGGGTGGGCTAGTGGGATGATGTGGAGGAGAATGACATGTAAGCAATAGATAGGCCCGGTTTAAGATTTGTCGACAGCAGAACCCACATAAACCACGCGTGTGCCTTGCCTCTGATTCTTTGCTTTGGTTGCACTCCCACTTGAAGAGATGGAGAATAATAAAATATGTGAAGATAATATATATATATATATATATATAGAGTATATATGATGGTCGTTATTATTGTTCAAATGATTTTTCTACACATAGATCTAGTGATGCTGCTACGACAGATACTATTTTGTTTTGTATAGAGGGAGAGAAATGTGTGGGCAAATCCAACTCTTAGGTGGTTGTTGCTGTAAGTGGAAGAAATATCAAAAGAAAGAGTAATAGGGGCGGGTATGATTGCGTGGCCAGAAAATCTTACAAATTTTATACGCTTACATCAAGCACGCGCACAATAAACTCTCTCACTCATTGTCACGTAAGCATGATCATTGATCACTCACAATTTCTTCAAAACATGTTTCCACATTAGAGTGCTATAGATTTAGATCACAAAGATAGTGGATAACAGACATGTTTTTACACTAAACAGTTTCAACCATACTAGTCACGCCTAACATACCATCTCTATCACCACACCATCTTAATTCAATATAAATGACTATAACTTCATATTTTAACTTAGCTGAAGCTACCGTAGTTAAATCTTAGTTGCTTTTTACAAATATTTCCTTGTTACTTCTTCATTGAAGTCTCAAAAATTTCTCCAAATCTTGGCCAATCCTCAGGTACGACTCTCTTTTGAGTCTTGTAATCAATGCACTGTTAGAAGTTTATTCAATGAAGTTTGGATTACATTAGGTTATTAATTTAGAATTGCCTCTCTTTAACAGTTTGAAATGCAGTTAGGCTACACACACCCATTTCACACTCCGGATCTTGGTGCACCGTCTGGCTAGGCAGCCGCAGAAAAGATCAAACAAGATTTACTCGCATGTGCTACTAAAGTTCTACTGTAATAAGCCGCCGTTATATCTATAGCTACACTTGCACAATTGCAATCACTACTCGACAGCTGGTTAGGTCCCAAAAAATAAAAAAAATGATGATAATATGTATACATATATATATACACACACTATCTAAAGAAAAAGTATCACTAGTCAAATAATTCATTATGTCTTGGGTAAGAATTTAAAAATCACTAATGTTACATTTAGCGTGCATGAATAGAATGAAATATAAGTGAAAATGAAATAAGAATGAAAATAGTATGGTCGTTCTCATTCTATTGTTTGGTTGTAAGTATAAAATATGTAGGAGTAAAATAATAACCATTCTAGTGTTTGGTTAGACTAATTTAAAATTTAGAATGCAATGAATTTAAATTGAATTCTCCAAAATACCCATATTAGTGACAAATAAATTAAATTAACAAAATAGCATTCTTCTATATTTTTTTAAAAAGAAATGGTGGGGATAGTGGTGGTGCTGGATGGCGGTGAAACCGGAGCTGGAGGTTGAAATTGATAGTGGTGTAGGTGGTGGTGTTGGAAAGCGGTAGTAGTGACAATGGTAGAAGGTGGTGACAGTAGTGGTGGTGGAATGCGATAGTGGTGTAGGCGATGGTGAAAGTGATGATTGCGATGGTGATAGAAGGTAGTGGAGGTGATGGCGGTGGTGATAGTGGAAGGTGGTGGTGGTGGTGGTGGTGGTGGTGGAAGGCAATGCAGGTTGTGGTGGTAGTGGTGGAAGGCAGTGGAGGCGACTGCATTGTGATGATCGAAGGCAACAACAATGATAAGCGATTGCGACGGCGGCAATTTTTGGACTTGGAACATGAGAATTTTTAAGAAATTTGATTTTTTTTTTTTAATTTATTTAGGAGTGGAATGGTATTTCATAAGTTTAGTTGTGGAATAGATTTTCAATTCATATAAATAAATTTTCATTCCAATGGAATAACCATTTTCACTTTAAATTGCATACCAGACAAAAAGAATGATAACAATTGGCATTCCATTCAATTCTATTCAAGCACACCAAACGCAGCGTAAAAGAATTAGTTGTAAAAGCTATAAATATATTACAAAAACACCACTACAAATCTATGAAAACGGCTCACGCACATCATTTAGCTAATACTTGCAATTCACTTCAAAAACTGAAGCCTGAAAAAACTTTTAAGACGCCCTGTTACACCACCTCACTGCATTTCTTTCAAAACTAAATTCATCAAGGAAACAAATAAAGTCCAATATTATTGAATTAAAATAAAACAAAAACATCAATTATTCCAAAATATGAAAAATTTAAAATAAAATCCTGTTTCATATCTATAAGAAAAGTCTAATTACCAACGGGCAGTGGCTTACCTGTATCACACTACAAGGAAAAAGGCTTTTAACGACATGCGATGCAAGTCGTTACAGGGTTTTCACGACATGCATATGCATGCTCTTACTGAACAAGCCGTGAAAAGTCTATATTAATCATGGCGTGCTTTACAAGTCGTTAATGCAAAAATGTAACGCCGTTGAACAACCAAATGGATTTTGCTTTCAAACATTTACAACTCTTCTCATGCGTCGTTAATACGCACTTCTTTAATAGCCTGATTTGAAAGTCGTCTAATGAGCGCTGAAAAGTGCGCATTTAAATCCCTTAAGCTTAGGTATTTTAGGACCTTTATCTATCTTACTTTCCCATTTTAGACTAATTTCGTGTTATTGCCCTTTTTAGGTGCTTATCCCCAAAATAAGCTAATTCAGCCAAATAAAAGCTTAAAAGAAGCTAACTCAAGCTGGATGGAAAAAAGGAGCAAAGTAGAAGTAGATTGAAGCAAAATATGGGATTTAGCAGGTTCGATTGATCACAAGTACACTTCGATCGATCGAAAGTTCATCGATCTAGACATTTCAAGATGGATCCAAGCTCTTTTGTCCTTATCCAAAGATCCCACAAAGTTCGATCGATCCAACAATTCTCAGATCGATCGAAAAGATTCCATCTTATCCTGTTGTACCACCCTACCTACCACTTTTGTCTTATTCCCCAAAATATCTTAGATTTGTCCTTATCCAAAAAGGCGCCGCCATGGGAGGATCGATCCAGCTTAAGTTCGATACATCTTAGCCATGTTCGATCGATCTCACCACAAGTTCGATCGATCGAAATTCCTCAAGCCCGAAAAAAGACAAAATCCAGCTCATTAAAGGTTGGCTCATGCATTGGAGGAATATTGATGTGCGAGCTGTGATACCCCTCGGATCTGAGACACGGGTTGATCAAGCCCAGGCCCAAACTCGAGGAAATATCAAACAATTAAAGTATTTTAAAACGAACACAGATGACAAAAAGAACAATAAAGATAGAATAAAACTGAAAGAACCATTAATTATAAAATCCTCCATGTACAACTGAAATTTGAAACTCCAATCCTCCAAAACTTCAAAGTTACAACTTGGGAATCCACTGATGGACCCCTAACTAAAAGTTCAACTGAGAATGACACTGAAAATAAATAATGCTAGAAACATCGAGAGAAGTCCTACGTATTCAGATGAAAGTGAGACTGTCCTCGACAAGCAAGATCAAGCTCTAAGGATGGAACCGTCCTGTACTTGAAAAGAATAATAAAGGAGTGGGTCAGACCCATGAGCAAGTTCTAATCTAACTGCAATCCATACAGTGACCCGATACGCAGATACACCGTAGACACCTCACAATATCTATCTAGTCCATACGTATAAATATATCCACACTAAGGGACATTCACTAGTCTATAATAAGGGTCTCAACCTGAATAGAAGGCAACATGCGAATACGCACCCAAAGGTGGGCATGAGTACCTAGACCTAATAGGGTACACGTCAACCTATTATAACCAGTTACGCATCCCCTGCATATACGCACCCTAACCAACAAGTCTGAGACTCAAGCTTAACTCATGGTACCATAAACATATATATAAAGTCTGTCCAAATCCAGGGTAAGCAGTTCAACTATTTATTAAACTGACCTACAAAAAACCAACTAGTTAGTCACTCAACTTATTCAGTGGATATTACTTAACTACCATCCGTTAATCCAGGAAGTCGTCCAACTTGGTTACAGCTGATCTGACTTAGCCATCATTAGGATTCGATATCTTTCAATCCATTCCATTAATCCATTAGGTTAGGTTTATGCGTTTTGAGTTAAACCGTCCCTAGTATGTCACCGTCCCATACCGGTACATACAATCCTCCATATCCATGTAAATTACAACATATATAACAGTTCAATAATTTACAGTCCAAAAACCACCATCCAATACTTGCAGAAGGAATCTTAACAATCTAGCAAATAAAATCCAGTAATAATCCATGTAATTGCATCGGAGAATAAACTATTCTAACAATTAACATCCAACACATGCATAGTTCAAATTTAATAAAAACAATGACCCTATCATGTATTTAAAATTAGTTCTATAATAATATTATAGTCCAATAAATCGCTAAATTAAACTAAGCGACCTAGTTCCCTCCATCCGGTAACAGAATACTAAGTCATATACTTATACTGTGTTGTAACCTTTAGCACAGAGCCCCCACTATGCCACAAGTCCAATATATTACTTTAAAAGATTTCATCGTGCATCAAAAAGAAATTTAAAATCATTTTATAGCACCCTAAACCATCAAATTAAAATTAATCAACAAATCTTCTTCCAGCCGTTAACTGTACGCAAAGTTGTCAAATAGCGTACTGTTAATTCCATTTAAACTAAGGGGTAAATTTATGCAATTCAAGACCTTAGTTACAAGTTAAAATTATTATTTTACACCCAACTAAAATTTTAAAACTGATTAATAACCCAGATTGCCCAAACAGTGAACATAGTACGCAGAAAAACTTAAAAAAAATTAAAATAAACCAAAAAGAACAAGGGAGCCTGCTCCAGAATTTGGAGCAAGCTCTTTTCCAGCCTAGAGCCGGCTCTAGGACTTCTTAGAGCCGGCTCTACTTTGTTGTGGGAGCCGGTTCCCACTTCCATGGAGCCGGCTCTCACCTCTTCTGAGAGCCTTCGTCCCCGGTGCGTCGTTTCAGCTCTTGTGCTCCTTCTCCGGCTTATTCCTAACCCTCTGTTAGTTTTTAAAACCAAACTTAGGTGTCATATTAATACCCAGTAGCATCCCAATGGCTTGATAACAACAATTAAAAACAATTACAGAGATTAAATTTGCTACCGAACTAACTCGCGTTAGGAACAAAACTGAAACTATAATTCTATTCCAACCTCTCTGTTTCTCTTCACAAACTGATCTTAGGAGTCTTATATCAACCCATTAATATCCCCAGGGTTTGTTTACAGAAGATAGAGGCAAGAATCGTAACTAAAATCTCAAAGACTTTAATATGCTTTAATAAACAGAACTGGGAGCAACAATACATGAACTGTAAACAGATTTGAATTCAATGGAAACGAATCATCAACAAGCATACATTAAACACATAAGTTTCATTTATTAATTAGTTAATCCCTAGAGACTATCTAGGTGCACAGAACACGAGCCAAAGGGAAGGAGAAAGAGAAGAACTTGCCTGTACAGTTTTATAAACAGAACCTTGTCGCCGTTATTCTAAGCTTTCCGGCAACCACTGACTACCTTCTAGCCTCCTCTGGTTCTGATCTAATCCACCAAACACCTCCTTTGGTCCTCTCTGTTATTCTCCTTGACAGACCGTTACGATGCTCTGTTCTCTCAACTTCTTTCTTTACTGTATACGGGAATATGGTGAATAGAGTTTTAGAAACCCTCGGCAGACGTATACCCATATATTTATAGAGTTATACCAAAACCCTAAATTAATTAAAGCCCTAACTAAATCCTAACCGGCCCATAGAACTTAATTAAATCCTGTGTCGGCTAAAGAAACTAAACCCTCAATTATGAAAAAAATAGTTAATTAAAATACTTCCTAAATTACTTCCTAAATTAAAACCTTTAATAATCAATTAAATAAAATAAAATGCAATTTAAACAAATAAATAGATACCAATTAAATACACGTCACACAGGTAAACAATTAAATAAAATAATTAAACCAAATAATTATGCAAAAATACAACAAAAATAATAAATAAATGCCGAGACTATCCTTTTAAATTAGGGGTATTACATTCTTCCCCCTAACAAAAGGAATTCCGTCCTCGGAATTCGCCCTTACCCTCTTCCAATATTTCAGGAAACTGCGAGCGAATGACATCCTCCCTTTCCTAAGTGGACTAGGCCGCATTGTGATGGCTCCACTGCACACGAACCAAAGGGATAACCTTATTGCGAAGGATTTGATCCCGATGGTCAACAATACGACCTAGTGGCTCCAAATAAGTTGCATCCGGCTACAACTCAATCTCCCCAACATCGATATGTTGATACCGATCCTCATCCCGCAGAAATTTCCGCAACATAGAAACATGAAACACATTATGGACGCGATCCAAATTATCCGGAAATGCTAACCGATAAGCGACAGCTCCAACTCGATCCGTAATCATGAATGGACCGACAAACCGCGGTGACAACTTCCCTTTCTTCCCAAAGCGCATAACACCCTTCATAGGAGATACTTTGAGAAGAACCTGATCCCCAACCCGAAACTCCAAAGCACGAGTGTGACGATCAGCATAGCTCTTCTGCCTACTTTGGGCAGTACGCATGCGATCTCGAATAAGAGCAATCTTTTCAGAGGTATCCTTGATGAACTCAGGACCTAAGAATCGATTCTCTCCAACCTCCATCCAACAAACAGATGATCGACACGATCGACCGTATAACGCCTCAAAAGGTGCCATCCCAATAGTCTTCTGGAAACTATTGTTATAAGCAAACTCCACAAGTGGCAAATATTCCTCCCAGTGGCCCTTGAAATCCAGAACACACGACCGAAGCATATCTTCCATAATCTGATTCACCCTCTCAGTCTGTCCGTCAGTCTGAGGATGATAAGCAGTACTAAGGTGTAACTCCGTACCTAAAGCCTGCTGAAAACTCTTCCAAAATCCAGATACAAAGCTCGAATCCCCGTCCGATATAATAGACAATGGAATGCCATGTAGCTTCACAATCTCTGAAATGTAAAGCCTCGCCAACTACTCCGAAGTGTAATCAGTGCAAATAGGCAAGAAATGAGCTGACTTGGTCAACCTATCCACAATGACCCATATGGAATTATGCCCCTTGAAAGAATTTGGCAACCCTTCCACAAAATCCATAGATATGCTCTCCCATTTCTACTCCGGAATTGGTAGTGACTGTAGAGCTCCTGGCGGCCTCTGATGATCAATCTTAACCATCTGACAAGTACTGCACTGAGAAACAAAAAAAGCAATGTCCCTCTTCATACCTGCCCACCAAAACTGCCGTTTCATATCCTGATACATCTTATCGCCTCTTGGATGAACAGAGAACTCAGAGTGGTGAGTCTCAGTCATCACATCCTTCCTCAAATTATCAGCAGAAGGTACCACTAACCGTCCCTTGTACCTTAAACCTCTATCAGCCCCAACATAGTAAAATGGAACCTCTCCGGAAGCTATCTCTTTGACCTTGTCGACACACTGCTGATCGGTGAGTTGTGCTTGTAAAACCTTGCGAATGATGGAAGGTGTAACCACCATGCAAGCCATAAAAGCGTCTAACAACTCATCTACATTCTTCAAAGCATTCCACTCAATAGCGAATAGAGCAGAAAGACTACCAACAGATCGGCGACTGAGTGCATCCGCCACCACATTCGCTTTCCCTGGATGGTACTGTATAGAAAAATGATAGTCTTTTACAAACTCCAACCATCTACGCTGTCTCATATTCAGCTCCAGCTGAGTGAACAAGTACTGCAGACTCTTGTGATCACTGAATAATCTGAAGGACTCACCCAACAGATAATGCCTCCAAATACGCAAGGCAAAAACCACTGCTGCCAACTCCAAATCATGTGTTGGATAATTAAGCTCATGAGGCTTAAGTTTCCGAGATCCATAAGAAATCGGTCGCTCCTCCTGCATTAATACACATCCAAGACCCTGCAATGAAGCATCCGTGTAAACAAGATACTCTATCCCGCTTTGCGGAGTAGCCAGAACCGATGCAGAAGTCAGCTTCCTTTTCAGCTCATCAAAAGCTCGCTGACAGTGTTCATCCCACACGAACTGTACACCCTTCTTGGTCAGATGAGTGAGTGGTCCTGCTATCTTGGAGAACCCCTGGATGAATCTCCTGTAATATCCTGCCAGACTGAGAAAACTCCGAAATCTCTGTAGGTGACGTAGGCTATCCCCACTCAACCACCGCCGAAACCTTGGCCGGATCCACTGCTATCCCCTTTTCTGACACCACGTGACCCAGAAATTTCACCTCCCGCTACCAAAATTCACACTTCTCGAACTTGGCATATAACTGGTGTTCACGAAGCGTCTGCAAGACTATGCAAAGATGTCTAGCAGGATCGTCCTCCGACCGAGAATAGATCAAGATGTCATCAATAAAGACAATAACAAACTGATCCAAATAAGCCCGGAAGACTCTATTCATTAAGTCCATGAACACTGCAGGTGCATTAGTCGTCCCAAACAGCATAACACGAAACTCATAAGAACCATATCTCGTGAGAAACGCTGTCTTAGGAACATCCTGCTCCCTAACCCTCAGCTGATGATACCCAGAACGTAGATCAATCTTGGAGAAGTATGTGGCTCCCCTTAACTGATCAAACAAGTCATCAATCCTGGGCAAAGGATACTTGTTACGAATCGTAACCTTGTTCAACTCCCTGTAATCTATACACAGACGAAGCGAACCATCTTTCTTCTTCACAAACAGAACCGGTGCTCCCCAAGGTGATGTACTCCTACATATAAAACCCTGGCTGAGTAACTGCTGAATCTGATCCCTCAGTTCTCTCATCTCTACCGGTGCCATCCTATAGGGTGCCCTAGCAATAGGCGCAGTGTTTGGAGCTAAGTCTATCACAAAATCAATCTCGCGACTAGGTGGCAACCCTGGAATCTCCTGAAATACATCAGGGAAATCCTGTACAATTGGTATGTTATCCAATGACACAGTAATCCCCTCATCCTTTTCCTCCTCCACATGGAATAAATAGGTGCTACCGCCTCCTTTAGAACGTGGCATAGCTACTACATACATATCCTGACCAGGTATGGTAAAAATAATAGATCTATCAAAACAATCAACTTGGGCATGGTAGTGAGACAACCAATCCATCCCAAGTATCACATCATAAGTGTGCATGTCCAGGACCAGTAGATTGGCTAGAAATCTGAGTCTGTCAATATCTAGTATCACAGGCCCATCATTCTCATGTATAATAGCTGTATCACCCAATGGTGTAGAAATACCCTGAGGTCTAGTGCATACCCTCGTCTTCATCCCAGATAAAGTAACAAAAGTCCTAGCTACAAATGAGTGTGTAGCACCCGTATCAAATAAAACACGTCCATGTAAACCATGAATAGGAAACTTACCCTTAATAGTCTGAGGTGCCTGAACATCCTGTGGCTTGGGGTTATACACCCTGCCATAGTGCAACTGCTGTGGTGCCTGTCCCTGAGTCTGCGGCGGTGCCGGTAAAGCCAGATGTGTCTGTCCCTGAATCCGTGGAACCTGTGGAGCTGGTAGAGGCACTGGCGCCCTCTGTCCCTGCTGCACATACTGTCCCTGTCCCTGTCCTGCTTTAGGACACTGCCTGGTGGTATGACCATACTCTCCACAAGTATAACAACTACCCTGAAAAGTGCCAAATGGCCTTCTCTGTCGGTTAGCCTGTGGCTGTCCCTGTCCTGCCTGTGGTCCCCCATTCTGTTGCCTCTGAATAGGTGCCCCATTCCGATGAGCATCTGAACCACCCTTGTGCTTCTTCCAAGGCTGTTGCCCTTGGAACTTGCCTTTGTCATTCTGCCGGTGACCATTGCCATTCCCTTTTTCAGCTGACTGATTAGTAGAGTCTTTATCACCCCGCTTCTCACCACGAGCCTGTCGGATGTCTACAGTCAACTGATACTGTTGTAGCGCGGCGTCTACCACCTGAGCATAGGTAGTATAGGCTGGACTACCTGTAATAGCTCTCTTGATAGACCACATCAGTCCCTTGACGAAACTGTTACGCTTCTTCTCCTCTGTATCCACCTCCTCTGGTGCAAAGAGAGACAAGCGTGTGAACTGCTGCTCATACTCTGCCACTGTCATGTTTCCCTACTGCAGACTTAGAAACTCGGTCTTCATAGCTGCCCTGACTGCATAGGGAAAATATTTCTCCTCAAAGCAAGTACTGAACTCCTCATAAGTCAATGTCATCCTCTCCTCTGGGGTGGTAACGGACTCCCACCACTGTAGTGCATCCCCAACTAGTTTGAAAGTAGCAAGCATCTGCTTTTGAACCTCCGTGCACTGAACCAAACGAAGATGATGCTCAATGTCTTGTTTCCACTGGTGAGCTGCTCTCGCATTGGTGGAGCCTGAGAATACAGGTGGACTCCCCTTTGTGAAAGAGCTCTTTGCCTTTCCCCAAGAATCCGTCTGAACCACTGGTGCTGGTACAGGTGCCTGCTGAACCTGTGGCTGGTTCCGGAGTGCAGCTGTTACCCCAGCCTCTATAGCCCGAGCAACAAGGTCATTGAGGTGTGGAGGAATCTCTGAATCTCTGTCCCGACCCTGAGTCTGTTGAACTTCCTCCTGCTCCTCATGAAACCCTGGCATTTGCTGCTCTTCTTCCATTTGTCGACGTTGTAGACGTTCCTGCTGTCTACGTGCCGCTCTCCTCTGTCGACTGTTCATGTTCTGTCCTCTTCCAGTGTTAACCATGCTGTTAACATAGAAAGACAGACATCAGTACGAGTTTAAACGAACGGTAAAAGAATTCAACGAATCTTAAACATAAGCTCTATATAAAAAAAAAACGCTACGCGGAAGTCTTAATACGAAACGTCCTAGAGACACTTGAACCTGGAGTGCTCTGATACCAACTTAGTGTAATACCCCTAATTTAAAAGGATAGTCTCGGCATTTATTTATTATTTTTGTTGTATTTTTGCATGATTATTTGGTTTAATTATTTTATTTAATTGTTTACCTGTGTGACATGTATTTAATTGGTATCTATTTATTTGTTTAAATTGCATTTTATTTTATTTAATTGATTATTAAAGGTTTTAATTTAGGAAGTAATTTAGGAAGTATTTTAATTAACTATTTTTTTCATAATTGAGGGTTTAGTTTCTTTAGCCGACACAGGATTTAATTAAGTTCTATGGGCCGGTTAGGATTTAGTTAGGGCTTTAATTAATTTAGGGTTTTGGTATAACTCTATAAATATATGGGTATACGTCTGCCGAGGGTTTCTAAAACCCTATTCACCATATTCCCGTATACAGTAAAGAGAGAAGTTGAGAGAACAGAACATCGTAACGGTCTGTCAAGGAGAATAACAGAGAGGACCAAGGGAGGTGTTTGGTGGATTAGATCAGAACCAGAGGAGGCTAGAAGGTAGTCAGTGGTTGCCGGAAAGCTTAGAACAACGGCGACAAGGTTCTGTTTATAAAACTGTACAGGCAAGTTTTTCTCTTTCTCCTTCCCTTTGGCTCGTGTTCTGTGCACCTAGATAGTCTCTAGGGATTAACTAATTAGTAAATGAAACTTATGTGTTTAATGTATGCTTGTTGATGATTCGTTTCCATTGAATTCAAATCTGTTTACAGTTCATGTATTGTTGCTCCCAGTTCTGTTTATTAAAGCATATTGAAGTCTTTGAGATTTTAGTTACGATTCTTGCCTCTATCTTCTATAAACAAACCCTGGGGATATTAATGGGTTGATATAAGACTCCTAAGATCAGTTTGTGAAGAGAAACAGAGAGGTTGGAATAGAATTTATAGTTTCAGTTTTGTTCCTAACGCGAGTTAGTTCGGTAGCAAATTTAATCTCTGTAATTGTTTTTAATTGTTGTTATCAAGCCATTGGGATGCTACTGGGTATTAATATGACACCTAAGTTTGGTTTTAAAAACTAACAGAGGGTTAGGAATAAGCCGGAGAAAGAGCACAAGAGCTGAAAGGACGCACCGGGGACGAAGGCTCTCAGAAGAGGTGAGAGCCGGCTCCATGGAAGTGGGAGCCGGCTCCCACAACAAAGTAGAGCCTGCTCTAAGAAGTCCTAGAGCCGGCTCTAGGCTAGAAAAGAGCCTGCTCCAAATTCTGGAGCAGGCTCCCTTGTTCTTTTTGGTTTATTTTAATTTTTTTTAAGTTTTTCTACGTACTATGTTCACTGTTTGGGCAATCTGGGTTATTAATCAGTTTTAAAATTTTAGTTGGGTGTAAAATAATAATTTTAACTTGTAACTAAGGTCTTGAATTGCATAAATTTACCCCTTAGTTTAAATGGAATTAACAGTACGCTATTTGACAACTTTGCGTACAGTTAACGGCTGGAAGGAGATTTGTTGATTAATTTTAATCTGATGGTTTAGGGTGCTATAAAATGATTTTAAATTTATTTTTGATGCACGATGAAGTCTTTTAAAGTAATATATTGGACTTGTGGCATAGTGGGGGCTCTGTGCTAAAGGTTACAACACAGTATAAGTATATGACTTAGTATTCTGTTACCGGATGGAGGGAACTAGGTCGCTTAGTTTAATTTAGCGATTTATTGGACTATAATATTATTATAGAACTAATTTTAAATACATGATAGGGTCATTGTTTTTATTAAATTTGAACTATGCATGTGTTGGATGTTAATTGTCAGAATAGTTTATTCTCCGATGCAATTACATGGATTATTACTGGATTTTATTTGCTAGATTGTTAAGATTCCTTCTGCAAGTATTGGATGGTGGTTTTTGGACTGTAAATTATTGAACTGTTATATATGTTGTAATTTACATGGATATGGAGGATTGTATGTACCGGTATGGGACGGTGACATACTAGGGACGGTTTAACTCAAAACGCATAAACCTAACCTAATGGATTAATGGAATGGATTGAAAGATATCGAATCCTAATGGTGGCTAAGTCAGATCAGCTGTAACCAAGTTGGATGACTTCCTGGATTAACGGATGGTAGTTAAGTCATATCCACTGAATAAGTTGAGTGACTAACTAGTTGGTTTATTGTAGGTCAGTTTAATAAATAGTTGAACTGCTTACCCTGGATTTGGACAGACTTTATATATATGTTTATGGTACCACGAGTTGAGCTTGAGTCTCAGACTTGTTGGTTAGGGTGCGTATATGCAGGGGATGCGTAACTGGTTATAATAGGTTGAGGTGTACCCTGTTAAGTCTAGGTACTCATGCCCACCTTTGGGTGCGTATTCGCATGTTGCCTTCTATTCAGGTTGAGACCCCTATTATAGACTAGTGAATGTCCCTTAGTGTGGATATATTTATACGTATGGACTAGATAGATATTGTGAGGTGTCTACGGTGTATCTGCGTATCGGGTCACTGTATGGATTGCAGTTAGATTAGAACTTGCTCGTGGGTCTGACCCACTCCTTTATTATTCTTTTCAGGTACAGGACGGTTCCAGCCTTAGAGCTTGATCGTGCTTGTCGAGGACAGTCTCACTTTCATCTAAATACGTAGGACTTCTCTCGATGTTTCTAGCATTATCTATTTTCAGTTTCATTCTCAGTTGAACTTTTAGTTAGGGGTCCATCAGTGGATTCCCAAGTTGTGACTTTGAAGTTTTGGAGGATTGGAGTTTCAATTTTCAGTTGTATATGGAGGATTTTATAATTAATGGTTCTTTCAGTTTTATTCTATCTTTATTGTTCTTTTTGTCATTTGTGTTCGTTTTAAAATACTTTAATTGTTTGGTATTCCCTCGGGTTTGGGCCTGGGCCTGATCAACCCGTGTCTCAGATCCGAGGGGTATCACACAAGCCCAGGTCATTGGGGGTGACATTTGACCTACCTATATAAGGAATATGAGCCACTTTTACAAAAAGACTTTTGACACAATTTCTGTATCATATTCTTAGTGAGGAAGAAAAGAAGAGAGGAGGCTAGAGACACAAGCTTGGAGTTCTTCTATCAATCAAGAAGAGGAGCAATTTCTACCATGGAGTTAGCCCTTGAGTGTTGGAGGATACCATTAATGAGTGGCTAGACATCTTCTTGGGGCTAGAGTTAGCCCTAAGTATGCTTTCTACATCTTGATTTATGTATTTTTGAGGGGATTTATATTGTGATATATGTTTTGACATTTTTATATACATAGATCTTATTTATTCAATGATTTGTGTGGTTTAATGCTTCCAATTGATCATTTCATTCTATCCATATGTCTATGTATGCTAGAATAGATGTTCATGTGTTTGTCTCTAGATTTTGTGTTATCGATGCATGTCTATGTGTATTGATGCTATAGATCTAGAGATTGTCAAGACATAGTGCTTAATAAAATGCTCTTGTGGTTTATTTGATGGTTCATACTCATTTCTTGATAGATTGTGTCTCTCCCTTAGTTTAATTAGTTTAATTTCATGTCATTAGCTTAATTGTAGTGTAATTGTAGTTTAGATGTTAAATGGGAGAACAACCCATGCTTGTTGTTTGATGTTCCATACTTATGAAAATAAGCAGCATATGTCTCTAACCTTGTGATGTGTTTGGATTGTGACCTTAAAGAAAGGATTAATGGCTTAGTTTGATATATTGTGCTATCCATTATGTTGCTTAGATAATATATACTTAATTAATCATCCATGCTTGTTGAAATAACCACACACACACACACTATTGTTGCAATACATGTTTTCCCCCTCATTAATCATTCCTTAAGGGTGTAGAAAAGTTATGCTTAGTGGTGATCTCCAAACCCCAAGATCTCTCTCTCTCTCTTATTTTCTCTCTATTGCATTTAAGTGTTTACTTTAGTTTAAATTGCATCTTAGTATAATTCAATCACCAACCAATCTTTTAATCACTCGACCTACTAACCCTAATCTCAATTTCATAACCTAATACTACCCACCAATCCCTTGGGACGATCCCTACTCGCCCTAACTATATTTTTAGTGAAAGGTAGTAGTGGCAAATTATAAATGTAAAACTTGGTCACACTCATCTTAGTCCACTTTACAAGCTTTGGTGCGACGGCAACACCAAGTTTTTTGGCGCCGTTGCCGGGGATTGATTGAAGGCAACGTCGTATTTGTGAAATCAATTAGGAATTAGTACTCTTTTGATCGTATCTTTACTTTATTTTCATTTTCATTTTGGTTACTTATTGTGTTGGTTCTTGTTTGACTAGGTACATTGAGCTAGAAGGTGAACAAAGGAGCATTTTTAACAAGGAGCTAATCAAAAGCAAGAAAAAAGCTAAAATCTAAAAAATTTGCAAGGCTAAAATTAAAAATTGAATTGAAGTGCTAAAGGACCCTTTATGAGCTCTTCTTAACTCAATCTCTAGTTAAATCGTCAGTCCGCATGGAGGCTTGTATTTCAATTCTTAGATAAATCGTGAGCCCATATGGAGGCAATTTTATTGTTCTTTGCATATTGTTGATAGCATTGGAGTATGGGATCATTGTATGTGGAGAAAGTTTGTTAATTGTTAAATTGTTACAAAGGTGAAGTGATTGTTGATTGTTTGTTACTTGTTTGTGTTTTGCTTATGCATGCATGGTCGAAGGTCATTAAATCCTACTCTTGTGTCTCTTAATTTGAATTTAGAATCAATTGTTCGTACACCTAGGGGAAGGGGTAATTTTAATCATTCTACTTTTACAATGGAAGTACATAGTGAGGACCATGTGGAGGACCTTGGTCACATAGACAAACAAGGTATCCTCCACCCCAATGTGCATCATGATAACATGCAAGTACCATTAGGCATGCCAAGGCCATTCATTCACCCACCACAACAACAAGGCCAAGTTCCATTGCGAATGCCTAGGCCAATGTTTGCTCTACAACCTCCCATAGTTCAAGGCAATCAAGGTGCCCATGTTGCACCTCCAATTGTTAACCCTTCCTTTGCTTTAAGAGATTACTATGTGCTTAATGAATATAATGCACCCACATGCATTCAATTGCCACCATTTAGAGCACATCACTATGAAATCAAACTACAAACCATTCAAATGCTTCCTAACTATCATGGACTTCCAAGTGAAGAACCTTATAAGCATTTAGATGAGTTTCTTGAAGTATGTTCCACCGTGAGATACACGGACATGCCGGAAGAGATCTTAAGGCTTAAAGACAAGGCAAAATATTGGTTTAACAATCTTAAGCCTTTTTCAATAACTTCTTGCGCAGAAATGCAACAAGAGTTCTTGAAGAAGTACTATCCAGTTTTTAAGACCAATGACATAAGAACCTCAATTCAAGAGTTTTCACACGGGGATGGGGAAACGTTCCATGAGGCATGGGAAAGATTCAATGAATTGCTTAGGAAGTGTCCACATCATGACATGCCAAAATGGCAATTAGTTCAATATTTCTTTGAGAGTTTATCAGATAATTACAAAGGCATGATTGATGCTTCCATGGGTGGCTCTTACATTGATAGGCAGGAGGATGACGCGTGGCGTCTTTATGAGAGCATGAGTGAATATTCTTTGCATCGAACTTTATTTTCTAAGAATGGTAGGAATTCAAGTGGAAGGAAGAGTGTTGGCTTGCATCAAGTTGACCATTCCAATGAAATCGCCGCCGAGATGAAATCCTTATCTCAAAGGTTTGATCAATTCTTGATCAACCAAAACTCGGCAAATCAAGTATCTTCCTTCCCTAACCATTCCCATCATGCATCCAATGAATCATGTATGACTTGTTCAAGTGTTTTACATTCTATTTCCAATTGTCCCAGTGGACATCTGCAAAGTGAGCATCATGAACAAGTTAACGCAGCTTTTGTTAATCAATGGAACAATCCTTATGGCAATCACTATAATCCTAGTTGGAGGAATCACCGGAATTTCTCTTGGAGAAACAAAGGGGAAAGCTAAAACCCTTCCTAAAGTAGTTTTCAAGGAAAGTACATTCCACCTCCAATGCAAGGCCAAGGATCACAAGGATATAGACCATATCAATCATAAGGAAATTAATTTTCTAATTCTCATTTTCCTAATCAACCATCATATTCTCAAGGAAATTCTAGGAGTCCCGCTTTTGAAGAGAAAGTTTTGACCGCTCTAGGCACTCTAGAGGCGAACACTCAATTGTTTCATTCTCATTCTCAATCCATTGCTAAGCTAGAAACCCAAGTAGGGTAAATAGCTAGTACTTTAAATACTAGAGAGAAAAGGAAAATGCCTTTGAATGCCCCACCAAAGCAACAATGTGTTGTGGAGACTCATTCTTTATTGGAAAGTCCTATAATAGAGCATGTCAATGCAATGACAACCTTGAGAAGTGAGAGAATCATTAACAGCCAAGTAGGTGTGTCCAATGAAGAGAGTGAACCGGTGCAACCCAAAGTTGACACCCGTCCCGTTTCTTATCATATTCCTCATTTATTGCATATGCATGATCATTCAAATGAGAAAGTGTCAAAAAGTGATTTGAAAAGTGAGTTAAAAAATGATTTGAAAGATGAATCAAAGCATGATTTGAAAAATGATTTGAAAAATTCTTGTATTGATGATGTTTCAAAGAAGGATTTTGAAAAAGTTTTTGAGCCAAGAGCTCCATTTCCGGATGCCTTGAAAGGATCCAATTATCTTGACAAGTAAAAGACGGAGACAAATGAAATCATTGATGTGTTTAGGCAAGTGAAGGTTATACTTCCGCTTTTGGATGCAATCAAGCAAATTCTTGCTTAAGCCAAGTTTTTAAAAGATCTTTGCACCCAAAAGAGGAAGAACAAAAGCCAAGCACCTAGGAAAATGGTCTTGACCGAGCAAGTGAGCTCTATTTTGCAACATAACACTCTTCCAAAGTTCAATGACCCCGGTTCACCTAATATATCTTGTGTCATTGGTGACCATGTCATTAATCTGGCTCTCTTAGACTTAGGAGCAAGTATTAATCTTCTTCCATACTCGGTATATGTCAAATTAGGCTTAGGATACTTGAAACCGACGTTGGTGGTTTTGCAACTTGCCTACCGATCCATCAAAAAGCCTAGGGGTATTATTGAGGACGTATTGATTAAGATTAATAAATTTTTCTTCCCCGTTGATTTTGTTGTCATTGACACGGAACCGGTCCCGAATCCTAAGAGCCAAATTCCCGTTATCCTTGACCGTCCTTTCTTGGCAACCGCGAATGCCAACATTAATTGTAGGATGGGGATAATGAAGATCTCATTTGGCCACATGAAGGTGAAGTTGAATATTTTCAATCCAACCCCGAATTCATTTGACAAGCATGAAAAAGTGAATGTTGTAGAGAAATCTCATGCTAATAAATGTGAAGGAATAGAGTCTTTGCTTGAAACCAAAATTTCAAAAGGGTTATTTTCAATCCTAAATTCGAAAAAAGTTGTTTCAAAATATTGTTTTGAAAGGGCATGGAAGCCCAAAAGTAGGACCAACAAGTTCCTTTGAGCCTAATCCAACAAGTTCTCTAAGGAACCATTTGTTGGGTGGAGTTCAAAGTACTTATCACCCCATTAAAGAGGGGATGCGCTACAAGATATTTGATCCGGGCTAAAAGAGCCCAACGTCTTGCTAGAGACGTTAAAGACTAGTACATTTTGTAAGATGTCACAACCCTATTCCTCCTTATTTTTATTTTAAATTTCATTTCTTGCGAAGTTTAGATATTTGATTTGGGTTCATATGCATTGCTAGGAACTGTGATTAGGATTGCATACACTTTTATGTTGAAAATGGACATTTTGTTCCTGTTCGATCGATCTCAAAAGAGGTTCGATCGATCGAACTCTATACTTGCATCCAATCATCTCTCTGTCCAATCGTTCAAAGAAAACCTGCATATTTCAGCTCTCTGTCTGATCGATCGTAAATTATTCGATTGATCCAGATTCATCTTGGATCGATCTATAATCCCAACACTTAGAAAAATTTTGAACCTGCATCCAAAGACCTCTCTGTCCAATCGTGCGAACATGTCTGCAAATTTTTGCATGTTCGATCGATCGGAGTACTTCTGAAATCGATCTTAGATAAATCGATCTCTGTTATTTGATTTACTATTTGGACTTTGACTTTGACTTTTGTTTTGAATTTAAAAAAAAAAAATCAAAAAAACATTTTTGATTTTTAATTTCTAATTTTTGAAATTTTTGATTTTGAAATTTTAATTTTCCAAATTCAAAAATAGTTTTAATTTTTAATTCAGAAAAATCCAAAAATTTCAAACATAATTTTGTCATTTAAGAGGAGAGATCGATTCTAGTTTGATCGATCTGAGGACTCAGTTCGATCGATCGAACTAAAAAGGAAATGCTTTTAAAAATCGAACCTAGGGTTATTCGATCGATTTCAAAGAAATCGATCTTCAAACCCTAGAGCCATTGCCGCTGCAAACCTTCTCTTCTATCTCCGGCGAATGCTCCGGCGATTTTATCTCATCCTGATTCTCTCTCCCTCATCTCGGATCCCAAATTTTACCTCTCTCTCCTTCGAACCACTTTTCTCGGTTTCAGGGTAAGATTCGAGATTTCCCTTTTGATTTCAAGCTTTATATTGATGAATCCCTGCTTTCAATGCTAGATTTCAAGTTTTTCATGTTTAATCTTGCCATTTTTTAAGCTTTGACCCACTGTATATATGTGTATATATATGTATATATATCGGTTTTATATTTTGTATTTTGATTTTTGATTTTTAGGGTCACGAGCCTAATCAAATGACCAAAATTATTTATTTGTTGTGTAGAGGGGCCCACAAGCTTGCTTGTGAGGCCCCCATGCCATCCACGTCACAGATTTGTGACTTTTCGAATTTCACCTCACAGTTCGATCGATCGAACTTTTTCTCAGATCGATCTGTAATCACTTATTCAAGATCGATCGAACTTACATCGATCTCATATTTTTGTGATCGATCGAACTTCACAGATTTGCATTACACACTTCACACACCATCTCTTGTGTTTCATGCTATCTCATACATGCCCAATGCCTGTGTTTTCTACATTGGATCCATTCCATACTTATACTGTCTAAGCATGAGTCACTTAATGTCATTTATTTCTTATGACTTGCATAAATTCATGTCCTTTATTCTGTTTTGTCTATCTTATTTGACATACATGTTTCTATATGCTATGCTTTATTTCCTTATTTAGCTAATGACTTGTTCTGCAAGTTTTCCTTTTATTTTGCAGGCCATGGCTAGGGTCAAGACTATTATCTGTGGACATTATCATCACAGAGTCAGGCGGAAATTAGACAACCAGGCAAGCCCATCTCACGTCCAGGACCCCATTTCTGAGCTAGAGCCAAAACAGATATAGGACCAGTCAGAGGCAGATACACCTCAGTCTCCACCCTCTGACAGCAGATTACACTCTTCTATTGAGGCATTTTCTTCACAGGGTGATGCTGAGGCTGAGTATATACCATTTCCATCACCACCACCAGCTTAGCCAGCCCAGGACTTAGACCGACCATTGCCGAGATACTCACGTCTTTCCGTGACGCATGAGTCGGCCTTCGATATAAACTTCTTCTCCCGATCTGTTCTTACCAGAGCAGCATATGATGACATAGACCGGAGGAGTATTTCAGCCATATTAGCCCCTGTTACATATCCAGTGTACCCGAGGTTGGTCCGAATGTTCTTCCAGAACCTCTGACCTGCCGGACTACCATTGACGGCCACTCTATCAGTATCACTGTCGACACTCTATCCAGATCTTGCCGATGTCCACATGTCTACCCTCCTGATCTCGAGGCTACATATCCTACTCTATGGAGGCCTTCCTATGCTGACATGGCAGTGGCACTCACAGGTCACTATGCAGCTAGCAAGACTTTTGCCAAGCGCACTTATCTGCCAGACGACTTGTGGTTCTTCGATTCAGTTTTATTCCGAAATGTATTCATGGCCGGTTACAAGATACAGAAGCGCGTTGACTATCTGACAGCTCTGTACGCTTTCTATACAGGGCATTGGCTATCCATTCCTGCGCTCATCTGGAGCGTTATGATGAAGTTATATGTTGATCACATCAGCAAAGCCAAGCCCAAACGGGCTAAGTTTCTCCCATTTGGCCATCTCATTACACAAATATTACAGGACCAGCGCTATCCCTTCCAGCACCAGGAGCATACTGAGGCTGGGGCCTGCTCGTTCAAGAAGAAGGACTGGGATAAAAGCTACAAGGCTCTTATCAAGAGTCTACAAGAGGATATTGCAAAGGCAGCTGAGGATCTTGAGGAGCAGGAGGGAGCGACAGCAGCAGTAGAGCAGGCGGCAGACGATGTACCAGTTGATCCGGCTGCCATGCATATAGACATTGATTTAGAGCAGCCCGCAGAGGACCCAAAGCATCACTTTCTGGTTGGGTCGCCCATTCATGATGATGAGCAGGCTTAGGATCATCATTCTCCCGATCCAGCAGCACCTGAGGCTCTAGTTCAAATATCCAGCTTCGGAGAGCGTCTTTAGACTCTGGAGGATGGCATGTTTTCCATCCGGGCTAATATTGCTTCACTCCGTACGAATGTCATAGCGGCATTGCGAGATCTATCCATAGACATCCGCGGAGCATGCCCTGCCCGTCCTACCTCTTCTTCATGATTTTTATATCTCCTTCTCATTTTATATCTGTGATTTGACTGTTATATTTCTGATACTGTTATATTTTTACGGCCGATCTGCCCTCTACTTCGATGTACCATATACTGTTTTTATTTTATATATGCTTTGTTTTTGGATGTCATATTGTCTATTGATATATCTATCTGTCTGACTCCATCAGGTGCATTCTAGTGATTTCAGTGAGAAAGTGTTACAAAATTTTCAGGACCATCCTTATTTTTCTCTCATTACTTTATTTGACTATCCCATTTACACTTGCATGTCCACTGTGCACTGTTATTATCCCTTTTGTTATCTGATGGGTTTTATCCTAGTGCTATTTTTTCAGGATCACAGTTAATCCCAAGTTTTTGGGGGGGGGGGGGGTGGCTATGCCACCTACTTTGGATACTTCTGTCCCGGTCATTCTTGCTAGTTGCACTGGTATACTCTTTCCCTTTGTTCTCTTTGCATATTGAGGACACTGTGTCATTTAAGTTTGGGGGGAATTGGTGTTATTATAATATTTGCTTTAACTTCAAAATTTTGAGCATGACTTGTGTATTTGAGGAATTTTCTATGATTGGTCCATAACTAGCTATGATTTTGATCTTTTGAGGACTATATTGCTTAAAATTTAAAAATTGCTCGACTTGATAGTCCAATACTCCTTGTATGCCTTGTGGATGCCATTTAGGAGTAAATTTTTTTAAAAATTGATATCTTGCTTGCACTTGTGGTCCACATCATCCTGATTTTGTGATTGTTTTGAGATTCACTCTAGGATTCTACACTAGCATAGGCCCATACTAGCATTCATTTGTGGGGTACATGCTTTGTTGATTATTGAATTGGTTATACCACAATTAAGCTAGTAGTGCATTGAAAGTTTTCATTCTTGATAAAGGTGGATAACAACCCATTTTCACTAAGTAGCCGGGATTCTAACCTCATCAAGCACTGAATTTCTCACGCTGAAAAGTGAAGGGCCCAAACTCTAGATTAATAATTGAATGCAAAAAAAAAAAAAAATTGTTGTTGCAAAAGCAAATAAAAAGTGAAAACTTGTCCCAAAAAGTGAGAAGTGAGAAAAAATTAGATGGAGATTGTTTTGATTTATAGCCAAGTTGATTTGAGCTTGTAAGTCCGTAGGGGTGTTTGAACGCCTAATGCCCTAAAGCCGTCTGGTTTGGGAGTCATTGACCTAACGCTCGACCTAATGAATCGCTAGAAAGCTTAATAGATCAACACATTGCACTATGCTTCCATCTTTGATCCTTATGGATATATATATATATATAATCGAGTGAAAATAATAAACGCACCTAGAACAATAAAGTTTTAATAAAAGGTCCATTCTTTGTCTTGATGATCGGTACTAGATTTGTGTGCTAGTTTGAGAGTAATGATGTGATCATTTCTTTAGTTGGCTTAGATAGTAACATTTTGATGCCGGTCCACTCAAAAAGGATTCTAGAGTTGTTTTGATTTGCATGATCATTTTCTTGATGTGTGGAGGACCATACTTACTTGCTTAATGTTGAAATTTTGGGAGATTGCTTGGAAATAGTTGAAAAATTACATACTTAAGATAGTTTTCTCTCGATACTTGTTTGCAGTATTGGTGTCTCTTTTGTGAGAATAAGCTTAATGTTTGTGGGTATCATTTCTGGAAACCCTCACGAGACTTCACTCGTCCACTGGGGGTAACCTAGGGGTTTAAAAGGCTTGTTGCATATGCTAAATATAATCGTATTCCCTACGAAAGTGGCGTTATCCATTTATTATGTTCTAGTTCATAGTTGTATAGTTGTTCATTTCATTCCTTTACTTTGTAGTTCATTGTTAGGGACTAGCAATATTTAAGTTTAGGGGTGTGATGAGCGCTGAAAAGTGCGCGTTTAAACCCCTTAAGTTTAGGTATTTTAGGACCTTTATCTATCTTACTTTCCTGTTTTAGATTAATTTCGTGTTATTGCCCTTTTGAGGTGCTTATCCCCAAAATTAGCTAATTCAGCCAAATAAGAGCTTAAAAGAAGCTAACTCAAGCTGGATGGAAGAAATGAGCAAAGTGGAAGCAAATTGAAACAAAGCATGGGATTCAGTAGGTTCGATCGATCACAAGTACACTTCGATCGATCGAAAGTTCATCGATCTAGACATTTCAAGATGGATCCAAGCTCTTTTGTCCTTATCCAAAGATCCCACAAAGTTCGATCGATCCAACAATTCTCAGATCGATCGAAAAGATTCCATCTTATCATGTTGTACCACCCTACCTACCACTTTTGTCTCATTCCCCAAAATATCTCAAATCTGTCCTTATCCAAAAAAGCGCCGCCATGGGAGGATCGATCCAGCTTAAGTGCAATACATCTCAGTCATATTCGATCGATCTCACCACAAGTTCGATCGATCGAAATTCCTCAAGCCCAAAAAAAGACAAAATCCAGCTCATTAAAGGTTGGCTCATGGTGCAATCATTGGAGGAATATTGATGTGCGAGCCCAGGTCATTGGGGGTGACATTTGACCTACCTATATAAGGAATATGAGCCACTTTTACAAAAAGACTTTTGACACAATTTCCATATCATATTCTTAGTGAGGAAGAAAAGAAGAGAGGAGGCTAGAGACAAAAGCTTGGAGTTCTTCCATCAACCAAGAAGAGGAGCAATTTCTACCATGGAGTTAGCCCTTGAGGGTTGGAGGACACCATTAATGAGTGGTTAGAAATCTTCTTAGGGCTAGGTTAGCCTTAAGCATGCTTTCTACATCTTGATTTATGTATTTTTGAGGGGATTTGTATTGTGATATATGTTTTGACATTTTTATATACATAGATCTTGTTTATTCAATGATTTGTGTGGTTTAATGCTTCCAATTGATCATTTCATTCTATCCACATGTCTATGTATGCTAGAATAGATATTCATATGTTTGTCTCTAGATTTTGTGTTATTGATGCATGTCTATGTGTATTGATGCTATAGATCTAGAGATTGTCAAGACATAGTGCTTAATAGAATGCTCTTGTGGTTTATTTGATGGTTCATACTCATTTCTTGATGGATTGTGTCTCTCCCTTAGTTTAATTATTTTAATTTCATATTATTAGCTTAATTGTAGTGTAGTTGTAGTTTAGATGTTAAATGGGAGGACAATCCATGCTTGTTGTTTGATGTTCCATACTTATGAAAACAAGCAGCATATGTCTCTAACCTTGTGATGTGTTTGGATTGTGAGCTTAAAGAAAAGATTAATGGCTTAGTTTGATATATTGTGCTATCCACTATGTTGCTTAGATAATATATACTTAATTAGTCATCCATACTTGTTGAAACAACAACACACACACACACTATTGTTGCAATACATGTTTTCCCCCTCATTAATCATTCATTAAGGATGTAGAAAAGCTATGTTTAGTGGTGATTTCTAAACCCCAAGATCTCTCTCTCTCTTATTTTCTCTCTATTGCATTTAAGTGTTTACTTTAGTTTAAATTGCATCTTAGTATAATTCAATCACCAACCAATCTTTTGATCACTCGACCTACTAACCCTGATCTCAATTCCACAACTTAATACTACCCACCAATCCCTTGGGACGATCTCTACTCACCCTAACTACATTTTTAGTGAAAGGTAGTAGTGGCAAATTATAAATGTAAAACTTGGCCACACTCATCTTAGTTCACTTTGCAAGCTTTAGTGCGACGACAGCACCATCGTCTATGCATGCATTTACGAAACATGTTGTGTTTGTGTTGACTCTACTATTACGTCTTATCACGACGTCCATTACAACATTTTATATATGTCGTCAATATTTTTATTTTAAGAGCATGCATCGCATGTCGTAAAAACGGGATTTTTTAATATATATATATATATATATATATATATATATATATATATATATATATATAGATAGAATCGCTTTTCTTTCTCATGGAACTAACAATTTATATATATATAGAATCGCTTTTCTTTCTCATGGAACTAACAATTTGCCTTGTACCTGTATTCAATATGACAAATGATACTTGTCTTCAATTTGAAAAAATAAAACACACTATCATATCATATAACCACATATAACATAACATGTATTAATAAGAATAACAAAAATTCATTACTTTTTATTAAACCAAAAACATCAAGTCTAGTACCGTGTAAAAAAATTAAAGCCATTATGAATATTAAAAAAATTCCCAGCCATCCAATATGATGACGTTAACAAGGAATAAAAACTAAACCATTAAATTTGAAAAAAACAATCATCTTTTGCAAAATAAGAACATAACCCTCGATTTTGAATATATGTTAACTCCCTTGTCTGTACAATATCTTGACGGTAATAATCGATCCTTCAATCACATTCTGTAATAAAAAAGAAATATCAAGTTTAGTAATTTAATTGTGTCACATAGCAAAAAAATTAAAAAGCCTTAAAAGAAGTATGGGGAAGGAAAAGGCGAAGGAGAGAAAGCTAGAAAATATTCCTTTTGGTCATTCTAATTCTAATTCTAGTTTGTCTTCAGTTTAATAAATACCCTATCTTACCTTCCCTCAACCCCCTGCCCCCCTGAAAAAAAAAATAAAAATAAAAATCCAAACAAGTAGCATTTAATGAACAATTTTGCGATTTTGTGTACATTACTGGAGGATATCACATCATACACATGAAAGAGGTAAAAGAAATAGTGCGTAGAAGTTCAGGACAAATATAAAACACGCTGTACGTGTGAAGGGGTTTGTCAAACATGGTACAAATCATAAGAGTGGAGACTAAATGTGTAGATGTAAGACCCTCACTAGTATTCATAAACCTTGAATCTAAAAGTTTTTTCCACCACAACCAAGAGGTAAGACCCATATAAGTCCCTGTCATCTCAAAGTTATCTTAAATCTGGGACTATACATCAAACCAAGGATTAGCAATTGCAAACCTAAGAAAACACAGACGTCTATCAGCTAAGAGATCCTTCACAGAAAAGTATAATTTAAGCACTGAAATTAACAGCCAGAAAATTAGGTGCATAAATGTACTTACATTTCCATTATTCTCTGAACTGCGAGGTAACGAGGACAACTTTCCATTTTGAGAAGATGAAAGGAAAATGGAAATCAAGTCTAACTTACTCAGAATCCCTTACATTAATTTATATATATTAATATTATAAGGTTGGACCTTTTACTCACCATCTGTGACCTCAGCTGTTTGCAAGCTATTCAACAAATTCATAATGATATCCTGGTATTATGACACCAATTATAATAAGAATATTTATTGGTTCCTAAGTTTAAATTCTTCAAGGCATTTTACACTTGTAGAATTAATAAATAAAAAAACTAGTACAACCTTCCTCACCTGTTGAATTGAAATCTGCTGAAAAAGATTCTGAAGGTGGAGCATGAGAAGTGACGCAGGTATGTTATTATTGCCAATTTCCTTGGGAGACTGACTGATAGGCTAAAAAAAATCAGTTACCTTAGATAAGGTTTAAAATTACCAGTCCCTGAGGACACAGGTTTACAGACCACTCTGTGTGTGTGCACACATCAGAAACAACAGCTGTCAGTCTTCTGTTTCTTTTACAAATTTTATGTTCACTGTAACATCTTTAATGATTTTCTAAAGAGTTGATAAAACCCAAGCAGATGAAAGTGGTGGAATAGCAACAAAAAGTTATACACTTTAACTGGATTGAATGGAAAAGAAATCTATGAGGTCATTACATGAACCAATTGTTTGGAATCAAGTAACCAATCTCCAACACTAGCAGATTTCCTTGGTGGAGATCCCTAAAAATCACAAAAATACAATATCAAGAACTACGCATCCAAGTGAAATTATCATTAAAAGATTATTGCAACATTCGCTACTTACGTGTGAAGATCTTGGAGGAACTGTGCATAATGGAATATCCTGGCATACACATTTAAGTTAGCTGCGGTCATTTAATAAAAAAATATCTCATAAGAATAGTGTTGCACCTTTACAAGATCAAAATTTTCGGAAGTTACTGAAAACTGCCATTTTATTTGCACCAAATTGGCCTTTGATTTGTCCTCCAAAGAATCTCTATATCCTATTGGAGAAAAAAATATGTTAATGCAACAAAATTTCTTAGCCAATGATTGCTTATCATTTAATGTATTGCACAAAAAAAAAATGTTTTCTATGAAACAGTTTCCAGTTGCATTGTACTAATAGCAGTAGCAATGGTGCTGATATGTCTTTATAAAAAAAAAAAAAAAGGATTTATTACCTCCTGAAGATTTAATGGGAGCTGATAAACTGTTTGTTGAAGCCACCAACAAACCAAACATCAACAACTCCAACCATTACCAGACCTAAACCATCATAAAGAATGCAACATACAATCTTCAAGACCCCAATTGAAGATATTCAATCTCTTCTAAAAAAAAAACACAACAGCAAGGAAAAAACAAAGAGCAAGTGCTTTGACAGTATTATTAACCGAAATTCTAGCTGAGGCAACTTCAAATAACATCAATAATGGTGGTATGTATCTTCATATAAAAATAAATAAAAAATAAAAAAACCCTTAATTTGGCACTTTTAAGTATTGAGCATTATTACCTCAACGGCTCAACCCACTAGAAGGGATCCTTAATTTTTTGAAGGATTGAATGTGAAAATGCAAAAAATTATGAGGAAAAGGGGTATGGTTGCTGCTGTTGTGCGATTGGAGTGGAATTAGGTAGAGGAAAAAAAAACGTACCTGCCATAGATTATGGACTCGATCGCCATGAAAGACAAATGTAGAAAGGCACACATTTATTAAAATACTAAGAGAACCATAGCCATCGCACACAGTGACACACACAAACACAAAAAAAAATCTCTAGTTTGGAAGCTACTTTTCACTCTTGGAACAAAGGTAAAGGCCCGAATCAAATGAACCAAAGTTAGAACAAATCAAATCAGATCAAATCAAGAAGGGAGAGCAATTAGACAATTCACTTTGAGTACAGGTAAGTCTACTAGTAGGAATTCCTTAGGTCATATTACTGTTTTTCACCGAGGGGGTGGATCGAAGCGATTGCAGCGAAGAATTGATCTGAAACGAAGTACTTCGTCTGCAAACCGTGTATTTTCGGCTTCAAACTAGGATCATGCAAAAGGAGAGAGAAGAGAGAGAGAGAGCATGAACATACCTTGTCACCTGAGGCGATAGCGGAGGCTGCACCCCGCGGAGTGTCGAAGCAGATTGTGTCGCCTGAAACTTGCCCTAACCTTTTTTTTTTTTTTTCTTTTTTTTTTTTCCATCCCCTTTTGAGGCCCAAGGCGACCAAGACCTCCCAATCGTGTGTATTATTGGCTTATAGCATGGGAATATTTTCAAAGGAATTTTGGGTCTGTTTGGTTAGACAGAAAATTTTATGAAAAGTGAAAGAAAGTGAAGTCAAAGAAAGGAAAATCAAGTTTCTATCATGCATTTGGTTAGCAAGAAATATTTTGAAGAAAGTTGTAAGAAAATATTATTTTAGTAGTTTGGATAGAATGAAAAGGAAAAGAAAATGATTCTACTTACCCAAAATACCCTTATAATTTTAAATAGTAAAAAAATAAATAAATTTATGTTTGATAAATATTATTTATATTTAATTATTTATTTTAGTAAGGAAATAGTGAAATATGGAATAGAATAGTATGTGATATCATAATATAATTTTTTTTGTTTTCTCCTCTCTCTATATATATTCACTTGTTCCTGTGTAAACTTATTCTCGATCTTTAAGATAAGAAAAATTAGTTTTTGGTAAAGTGGACTATCAAAATTTAAGTATTTATTTTCTCTTTATGTTAGTTTTAATTTTATTTTTTATTATTTATTTATAAATGATGTAACTGAATACTAATATCTAATTACAACTTTCTCACTGAGAAAATAAAGTCATAGACAAATTATGTAAACTATTTACGAATCATCAATTATTTATTTCAAGATAATGTTTGATGTTAGGTATGAAACAAATTGTGTTAAGATAATGTAAACTAGTTTTCACCTAACACTCTTGTTATCAACAAATAGTTATGTATATATATAATAACTCTTAATCATTATCAATTATAGAGACATTTAAAAAAAATGAAAAAAAATAATTCAGTATAAAAGGAAAAAATTAATTAATTTTGGATGCACATATAAAAAAAATTCAAACAATTTAATTTGTAATACATGATTTTATAAAAAAGCAATTTACAGAAGAAATAAACTTTCCTTTCCAAAGAAGTCTATGTAATTAAGTAAAGAAGAAAAGAGATAACTAACATGGGTATAATAGGAAAGTAATATACAAAGTACACAACCTTTGCGAGAAAGTGAATTTCCTGCGTTTTTTGCACGAAAAATTTTAAGGAAAATTTTCAAATGCGGGAATCCTACTTTCCCCAAAACTTTCACTTTCCCTCTAACCAAACTTCCAAAAAATTTAAATATTTTCCTTTTCTTTTCTTTTCTATCTACTTGACGCTAACCAAACGGACCCTTTGGGTCTTTGAAAAACTTTGGCCCAATATTAACGATATAACATACAAGTTGTTATAATAGAAAATGCACGCCTTAAAAGGAAAATTTAAAGGGCAATTAAGTGCAAGCCGTTAATATAACCATATTTTAGCTTTTAATGACTTGCCTAAAACATAAGTCATAAATTAGCACATAAGAAGGCTTGTTGTTTATGCATGTTGTCAATTACAGTCGTAAAACATCAATTTTCTTGTAGTGTCAGCATCTTACTTCCCAAAGGGAGTTAGGGGTTCAAGTCTCAGAAGAGATGTGTGTGTGAGTACCAACTAGGAAAAAAAAAAAAGAAAAGTCTAATTATAAGAAAGACAAAGCAAGAGAACAAAATTGCTTATGCAGCAATCCTGAAAGCATCATCCATCTCTAGATGCAGACTGCAAATCTAAAAAGAAACAATTTGAAATGTGCATATGATCAGGGTAAAAGTTCTTGTCACATTTTCAGTATTGTAATATTCACGTCTTAATGTGCAGCTCCCAATTCGACATTCCTTTTGTATGCAGATTTTTACTCAAAATGGTTGCATGCACAATAATAAAGTAAGCCTTTTGGAACTCAACAACAACAAACTCACTTGCACCCTATAATAATAATAAATAAATAAAATTTGGTCTTTAACATATGATGAAACCACAAAGTTATGAAACATCAAACATCAACAATGTTATTAAATGAATAGCCTTAGTGTGGTTAAATATATCTAATAAATCAATTTCAATTGATAATATGTATATAATCTTAATATATGGATTGATAAATTATATAGGAAAATTGTAACATGAAACCAATCACACAACTTCACTTGTACATATTTTTTCAGGGCAAGTTACTTGAAAGTGTATATATTCAGATAATCTATATAATATATCAAGCAACAACTCTAAATGAAAAACAAAAAGGAAAAAAGTCTTTAACATATGATGAAACCACAAAGTTATGAAACATCAACAATGTTATTAAATGAATAATGTTGGTATGGTTAAATCTAATAAAACATTTCAAGTGATAAATCTGTATATAATCTTATATATAGATTGATAAATTTATAGAGGAAAATTGTAACATGAAACCAATCACACAATCACTGTTTATCTAACAATCATATACATAAACTATAGACAATGCTTGAAATACTAGAGACCAATCACACATCACTGTACATCTAATAACATAATGATGACGATAGTCAATAGTAGTAGTAGTGGAAATTGCGCCCTTAGATTATAGCAATACTAGGAATAACAACTCATCTCGACATAATTGTGCTCAAGTCCATAGACCAAACAATTGGCCTGGTAGAAGACTTTTTTCCTAATTAAAGGTCTCTCCACGAGGAAATACTTAGTGACATGCTACACTAATTATTTAATAGTTTAAAGGGATGTTTGCTACAAAGATGACCTTAACAACGGCAGGGTGTTTGTTATACCTGAGAAAGAAAATTGGAAGGCCTTAACAGCAGCAAGCGTAATTTGCAGTTGAGGCGGAGAATATCTACAAAGTCAATTACACAACAAAATTATATCACCACACAGGCTAAAGGAAGCACATATGATGATATATTCAAACCATCGAATATGATAAAACAATTGAAGAAAAATGCCGTCAAGAAGTTACTCGCCTTAAAAAATGGACCCACACGGAATGATGAAAGGGAGGATCCTGATATATGGTGACAGAGAAGTGCTAGCCTCATGGCAAACCTGTAACAAGCAGATAATGTTTAAAGTGAACAATAAAATAAAAATTGATAAACATTAACCCATAATAATGAATTTATATATATATAAGATTAATTACATAATACAATAATAATTCTGGAATCCTCGGGTTCACAAGTAGTAGGATGAGACTCAACAAGATCAGCTTGGTGGTTTGAGACATTCATACCCAATGCATTATTCTGCCCTTGTAATGGGGTAAGCATTTGCATTTACTACATCTTTCATAACTCTTCATCGGATTTTCTCCTGGCTGTTGGGCAGCTTGTTCATTGAGCTTCGCCTGCATAACCAAAGGCACAAATATTTATAAGAATAAGCAAAGACATTATAAGAAGATATGGTGGCTTCATGCACACCCATGGGATAACTTATTATGGGAGTATAATTACAGGCCACATGTATGCTATCTCATAGTATAAAATAGATTGAAATCATCACTTGATAACCCAAGTTTGATATTATGAATTACTTTAAAGAACACTGAATTATCATGATCAAAAGTTTGCTAGGGAAGGGATCAGCTGAAGCCTCAAGATCATTTGTTTGCCCTTCTGCACTCGTCTCATGGAGGTTGCTGTTCTTGATGACATGAACAACCCCTGCAGCCTCGGTAGCAAAGAGAAACAATACGGAACCTTAGAAGGGACTTTCAAGTCTTTCTAAACGAAGAAGCTGCCTCAACTTCTAATAATGTTTTAACAGTTTTCCATCTGGAAGCACTAAATGCTGCACTTATCATATCATTAGTGGCTTCTTTCTGATATGCTTGTAATCATTTGGACAAGCATCGAGTATCAACCTTGTTGTAACTCAACTCAAGAATTCAATTATTTTTTTAGTCTTATAAATTATCTTTAGCTATGTTTTAGCCTCAAGGAATGCCGATTTATTACTCCATTCACGGATGTATTATATGTAAACAACCAAACAATAAAATAGAGTTTAGTGAACTTTTTGTATTCTAGGTACATTTCTTGCTTGCTATCTTCCACCAACTTCAAAACCTTTATAGCATTTACATTGGCCCCCTCTCTCTAGCTTCATGCGGTGGATCATCCCTCCCATCCTTTGAACTCCTAGTCCCAAATGGGTCATGAAGCATCCCATGCATGTCTTCTCGCTGATTTGAATCCTGTTTTACAATGTCATTTGCAGCTGTAGAAGCTCCCCATAGTAAACCCAATATATACAAGTCTCAGGAAATTCCAAAGCATCCTCGTGAGCCTGGCAATGGGAAAAAAATGTTCTCCCTGCAGCTGCATTATCAAATGCAAATTCCAAGAAACCTATGACTCCATCTAGGTATTCCTTTCTCACCCCATTTTTACCAAACAAAAAAAGTTGACTCATTTGCAGTAAGGACGTGACATTATACTTGAAAGCCCAATTAATTGAGAGGATGAGCATTATACGGAGGTGCCTTGATTTGTGAATCCAACTTTTATTAATTCCATCCCCTTCAACCAAATTTGAAATCCATGTGATCGACAGACCTATGAAGGCAACTATTCATAAAGTAAATGTCGGTAGGGTTAGGCTTTTTATTATCCTACCTCTAAAAATTTTGGTCTCAATTAGCATTGTCTCAGTTGCAACAATCTTAAAAAATTCTAAGATGGATAAACATGATTCTTAGGAAAGTTACTAATACACATGCAGTAGAAGTTTCACACTTGAAAAAAGATAAAAGATAATACACTTTGTCTTTCACACAATTACACTAGTTCGACTCTCAAAATAAATAGATAAAGGGTGAATTATATTGTATCACTAGGTCACAACTTTACAAATTCACATATTGATGGAGATAAATGGCAACAATCTTTAAAGGTGTGGAAAGGAAGATTCTAAGACTCGAGCCTTAATTTGGCATGGGTTAGTTAATGTGGATCCACTTAGAGTCTTGAATAATTAGGTGTTTTGGTCAAGTGGCATCATTTATGAGTTTGGAGGGCATTAAGATACAATTAAGGTGGTTTTATTTGTTTTAATGTTATCAAGTTATAAGTTAGGAATTGGAGGAATTGGAAGAGTTGGCAGTCTTATTAATGATCTCAATTATGAGGAAAGTTTATAAGTCATGAGCATAGTTGTTAAAGGCGCCACCTTGGCGCCTTGATTGACTTAAGGCGAGGGACTTGATATAGGCGAGCGCCTTTTGGGATAAGGCGCTGGGCTACAGGCGAGATGTAGGCGCGCCTGTTTGAAAAATAATTTTTTTTTTTAATATTTTGTTATTATTTTGGTTGTGTAACTTGTCTTACTTGTATATTTTATTATTTGTTTATTTCTATTACAAAACCTATATACAACTTGCAAGTTACAAAGCAAAAAAAAAAAAAAAAGAAATCAAAAGGCAAAAGGAACGAAGAGACTCCAGAGACAGAGAAGTACAACTGTACGAAGCGCCGAAGCCTGGACTCCGACTCTCGGATCTGCCGGATCTGCGTCTGCGCCGAAGTTTGGTGAGTTCTCCTTCCCTCTCTTCTTCTTCTCTCCTTCTTCTCTCCTTCTTGCTTCTTTTTCTCTTGAGTCTCTTCTCGGTACTTTTTTTTTTTCTCTTTTCTTCTTCTTCTCTTCTTCTTTTCTTCAGTTCTTCTTCTTCTCTCAGCTCTCTCGAGTCTCTACTCCCTAGTCTCTTTTATTTTTTTCTTCTTTGAGCCGATACCTCTTCTTTTATTTATTTATTTTTTTTTTCCCTCTATTCTTCTTCTCTTGTCTCTCTTGCACTTCTTTTATTTTTTTTATTTTTTTTTTCTCTATTCTTCTTCTCTCGACTCTCTCTGCTCTTTTTTTTTTTTTATTCTTTTATTTTATTTTTTTTATTTTTTTATTTTATTCTTCTTTAAGCCAAGTCTCGGCTCTTCTTTTATTTTTTTATTTTTTTTTTCTCTATTCTTCTTCTCTTGGCTCTCTTGCTCTTCTTTTATTTTTTCTTCTTCTCTCGGCTCTATCTGCTCTTTTTTTATTTTTTTATTTATTTTTTTAGGCTGGTCCTCTGTTTTTTGTCCTCTATTTGTTTGGTCCTCTGTAATATATAAAAGAATTAATTGATGCATGTGAGATACAATTGGAAGTTGTATATTGACTGTTGGGACTTTAAATTGTGGGCTGTGACCCTTGTGAAGGAAATTGGGCAGTGCTGTTAAATGAAGTAAGGGCTGTGTCTATGTATATAAAAGAGAATTGTTGCATGTTAGGTATTAATTGATGCATGAAACAAAATGCTTATATAGTTATATACATAACATTACCACCTAATAAAGTATTAAAGATTCAAAAGTATTAACGTGCGCCTTGCTTCAGTCGGGCGCGCGCCTTGCTTCAGTCGGGCGCGCGCCTTGCTTCAGTCGGGCGCGCGCCTCGCCTTGCGCCTCAGGCTCCAGGAGGCATTTGCGCTTTTGTGCGCCTTGAGCCTTTAACAACTATGGTCATGAGTTAACCAACATGTAAGTCTAAGAGGCGTGAGTAGAAATCCTAAAAAGGCCGAGATGGGTGTAATATTGGTTGAATCAGTGAATAGATGAATAAAAAATATCTCATGAAATTTCCTTGTGATGATTCACAATTTATGAGGGTGTAAGACCTTCTCTAGGTGTGAGGTCTAGACCTGTTGGTGTGACTCCAATAGGATGCTCTTATTCTATATCTTTTCTCCTTGATTTTATACATTCCTACTCCCAAACCTCAAATTTCAGCCCTCGTTGTTTGAACTATCAGCACTGAGTTGTGTAAGTTTTAGCTATTTAAGGCTGCTCTTAAAGTCCTACATCACATATTCTTTTAAAATCAATATTCTTGCAGAACTTATATGCTCTGATGGATACAACTTTGGAATTGTTCCCATTGAAACATTCAAATTATATGTTTCTAGATAAACCAAATAAAACAAAAAGGACTCTCAAATAAGGCTGTAAACGAGCCAAGCTTTCGACGAACAGCTCGAGCTCAGTTCGCTAAGGGCTCGGCCCGTGTTCATTTATTTAATAAACAAACCAAGCCCAAACAAGTTTTGCATGTTTGATAAATAAACGAACCAATCTCAAACACTCCCCAGCTCGACTCGTTTGTTCATGAAATGTTCATGAACGGGCTTGTTAATATGCTCGTTTTTGAGCTCGTGAACATGAATATATATGTATGTTTTTATGTATTTATATCCATATAATAGGTCAACCACTTTAAATATTAACTTAATAAAAGTCCATTTCAACCCAACCCAATCCAATTCATATAAGAAATAATACGATTGTTTTAGAACAAAACAGCACAAGCCCATGTTCCAAGCCCATCCATATCATCCTAAACACACCTCATAAACGTCATATCCATCCCAAACCCTAACACACAATCTGCCGTCCAAAATGCAAAATCCCCATGTCTTGGGAATATCTTCAATTTAGAAGCCAAATATTTTCTCTCTTACGTTGATATTTTCAGAGATTCGTTGTCTATTACCATAAAATGCTTGAACATCAGTGTCATTGGTGCGAGTTCGAGCCTTAGAGCAGTTACTTTGTAAAAAAACCATAAGTTAGATCTATCCCTAACCAGAATTCTGCTATAGCAGGACCAAAACTGCGTAATGTCCCTTTATCCTGATATTTTCAATACTTAATGATGTCATATAATTCATTTATCCAATTAAAGTGTTTTAAGTGCATTCAATACCTCATTTATTGCCAAGGTTATAGTACATCTTGCATCCTATGCATTTATTGTGAGAAAAGGCATGTTGCATAAACTAGTAGACAACTTTAATCAAGGATATGAAATTCTGTTTAATGTTCAGATCTTGGGGAAGTCATAAACACTTGTTTATGTTCATATAGTGCAAATGGAGTGAGATAAATAGATGAGGAATGATAAAATGTAAAAACCTACTTTAACAAGGAAAATAACAGAGAAAGATCAGCTTATTAACATTACCATAAGTTCGTGAATATGAGAGTCGTTGCCTGTTTCAGCGGTTTAACGATTGATTATCGTGTCATTTGTGCCAGTTGAGTCTCAGACCAGCCACTTTGTGAAGCATTAAAATTATGTCTGTCTCGAGTCATTCCTCCTAGGACCCTGTTGTAGCAGTACCATAACTAGGTAATGTCCCATTATAACTTCATGAAGTATTCATGCTCATAAATAGCATTAATCTGAGGAGAAAGGTTGAGAACAATTTAGAAGCAGTTGTATGCCCCTTAAATAACACCTTTCCACACATATACATGCCACAAATCACTACCTCTCTCATATACACAATAAAAGTCAAGCTTAAACTATCATTTTCTCAGCTCTCAAATTACAACTTCAAGAATTTCAATAAGCAAGATATGAACATGAACGAAGAGAATAATAATGAAGAGTTCTTCCCTAATAACAAATCAAACACTAATAGAAAATCCCAACTTCAATGGCCAACTCATAAGCTCGGTATGGCGGAGCTTTTTTTGAGGTTTTTGCTTGTTGATTTTCTTAGTAAGCTTCAACAACAATTGCCATATTTGAGGAAATTCAGACGAAGTTCAAACAATCAAATTGATTTACAACTCCAATTTGAAAACGCAACCAAATTGATAATAGAATACTACACAAGGGTTTCTCTTCCTTACAATAAAACCTTACCCTCCAAAACCCAAAATCCCCAATTTCTTTAAAATTAGTAAATTACAAATATATACATATAACATAAGGTTTTGGCATTACGAAATATACACACACATAGATAAAAGAGAGAGAAATATGTACCAGAGAAAATCAAGCTTTGCGTTGTGAAAAAGAAGATCGTTTTTGCGGGAACTGGGAAAATATTATGCGAGGTAGATTTGGTTGGAACAGAGAGGCAATGGAGCGAGACAGCAACGTGCATTGAAAAGAAAAGGAAATAACTTTGTTGAAAATCTTATAAATTGTATTATTTTTATTGGCACAGATAATTCATAAATACAAAATTAAGAAATTGGTAAATAAGAAAAAAAATTTATTGTTTTTATTTATTACTTTTTTATTTTATAATTATGATTTATTTGTGCGATTGACTATTATTAACCGATGAATAGACAAGTCTTGCCCACTGAATAATACACTTTTCTCAAATCAATACTATGATATAATTACACGACTAGATGGATTTTTCTCAAATCATTTTTCTTTTTGTCTTTTAAAAAATAAATTAAATGTTACTGCTCCTCTTCTCATATTAATAGTTCTTTTTTCCTTTTACGAATGGCCCAAATTAATTATTCTTGAAATATACTATCTATCTTTTCATAAATACTTTTTAAAATTTTAAAAATCTTACAATTTGATACCAAACACATATAATCATAAAAGGATAAACTTTATAATTTTAGAATGGACAATACATTAATTATATGTCTTTTTAAAATTTTACTCCCCCTGTCCTCATTTAAGTGTCACTTATGAAAAGTGTAATTTTTAGGAACAGGTGAAATATGCATCGTCTCATTTAGAAAGTTACTAATTTGTTATTTTAAGTTTTGAATATTCTAGTTTGAAATTTTAAACTCAAAAGACATATATGAAAAGATGTGAAATATATTATTTAAAAAAAAAGATAAAATACAGCTATACTCCCTGAGGTTTGACAAAAGGACAAATAGACGAAAGTTATCCAATTTTTGGACAATAACACCCCCTTCTAAAATTTCATCCAAACAAGGCCTTAAATTATATGAAAAGACAAAATTACCCCTCAATAATTTTTTATTCAAATATATTACAGAATATCAGACCTTGCAAAATGACGTTATAGCCCCTTATATATACTTACATACATACATACATACATACATACACAGAACCAGATGGAAGGGGAAGCCTGGTAAAGCCGTGAAATTGGTTGCTGTCGCCGTTGTTAGTGGCGGCTGCGGTGGAGGAGGGTGGTATGAGGTTGAGGTTCTTGGAGGTGGGTTGTTGTTCTTGGAGAGACGACGATGCCGCACACTTTCTATACAACGAAGAGATCTGGTCAGAGAGGGTTGGGAGGTTAATCGAAGAGATTGGGTGTTGGGAGGCGAATCGAAGAGGGTTGGGAGGTCGGCGAGTTGTGTGTCGCCGCCTGCACCTCGTCGGCTGAGTTGGTGTCGCCGCCGCGGACACCATTGGGCTTCGATGACGGTGGATAGACCACTGTCGGTGAGAAGAGGCATGATGGCAGCAATTGCGACGGCGAACTCGGCTGTGATGAGAAACTGCGGCGGTGAGCTCGGTTGCGAAGAAGACCCTGTTTGGCTCCCCTGTTTTGTATGTGTGTGTATATATCTATACATATATTGTATATATGTGTATATATCTATATATGTTTGGCTGTTTTATATATATAGGTGTAATTTTAAGGAGTAGGGTTTTGTGTGGTGGTGGTCGGTGAATTGGGGATGATGATGGCAGTGATTATATTCAAAATTCAGTGGTACTTAAAAAGATGGATGCATTTGATCTCAATATTCGTACGTTGGTTTGTCTACCGAGTCTCAAAATCCTCGCAATTGAGTTCTATACATTTTTGGATGACGACTCATTTTATAGGTTATTTTCTAGCTGTCCTGTGCTTGAAGATTTGTCCATCGAAGGATTCAATCGGAGAAATATTAGTGATTTTAACATTTCTGCTCCTGTTCTCAAGAGATCAACTATAAAATGCGAAAGTTATAGGGATTCTGATTCTAAGTACAAGATTGTGCTTAATACACCAAATTTTCAAGACCTAGTGTACGAAGACTATTTAGTAGAATTCTATCCAGTGAATGAATTAAATGCTCTTGTCAAAGCAGACATTTGTCTCGATCTATTCCCCGGCTATGTTCCTGATGGATCAGAACTTGCTATATCAGAAATTTTTAAAGGAATATCTAAAGTAAAGTGGCTTTTTTTATCGGGTAGTTGGATAAAGGTTAGCATACTCAATTCTGTGTCTATTTTTAGATGATCTTTCCTTTATATATATATATATATATATATATGCCCAAATGTAATTTTGAGAGAGAGTTTGCTTTCTTTTTGCATGAAGGAAATTGAATTGTGCAGATTATCATTGCCAAAGTTTGACCATTTGACTTATTTAGAGTTTTACATGGAGCTTGGTAACGAGGAATTTGCTAGATATGAATGGTTATGTATTTTGTTGAAAGCTGGCCACTGTTTTATATTCAGTCCAGCGGTGATTATACATACACACACATACATACAGAGAGAAAGGTTTGGGTTTGGGTTTGGGTTTGGGTTTGGGTTTGAGAGTATTTAAGTTAATTAAAATATTAATTTTATATCAAAGGGTAATAAAGTTAATTTATCATTGTTAGGGTCTCTTTGTCAATTTTTCAAACTTAAATGTTTGGATTTGAGTTTGATTTAAGAGTGTTTAAGTCAATTAAAATATCAATTTTATATCAAAGAATAATAAAGTCAATTCAACATTGTCAAGGTCTCTTTGTTCATTTTTCAAACCTAAGGGGTGTCATTGTTCAAAAAGTGGGTAATTTTCATCTGTCTATCATTTTGTCAAACCTTAGGGGGGTGTGACTCTACTTTACCTAAAAAGAAAAGTGGACATTTATTTTGGGATGGACAAAAAAGAAAAGTATGACACTTATTTGGGAACGGAAGAGTTTAATATTACATGTGAAAATATAATATAGGATAAAAGGGATAATGTTTAAATAAATAATTTTGTTAGACATTGAATAAAGAGATGTAAACATTTATACCATTCAATTAAGAAATTATACATCAATCTATTATATTTTTTGAATTTGTAACTTTGATTTTTTATTTTTTAAAATTGAGTGGTTAAGGTGAGATTCTTACTATTATGCCACAGCCTTAAAATTTTCATTTACTGCATACTCTAAAAAAAAAAAAAATTCTATTTTTATTCACTTTCATCTGCACTATATCTAATCAAAACTAATAGCCCATTTGAAATTGGTCACTTTCCACTGCATTTTATCTAACTAAACTACTTAAAAAACACTTTTATTTTAAAAGAGACTTTCACAAATGAGTCGCAATTTTAGCTCAGAGCTTTTAGAACTCCTTATTAGGTATATATTTTAATATTATTTGATTTGAGATATTTTGAATATATAATATATATTATTTCGGACATTGTATCATCATCATCATATATATATAATATTATTTTACATTATATATATACAGACGTGTTTGAAGGGGGCGCTATTTTTTTAGATAGTGATGCCCTAGGCCGTCTAAAGGGCGTGGGAGGGGAGCTTAAAATTGGAAAACTTGTCCTGACATGGAAAACTCAGCAAAATAACGTGAGAAAAGATGGTAAATGAAGGAAACTGTGAAGCTCTCTCTCTTAAGTGCTTTTTAAAACATCTTTGTTGCCTTACAGCCAAAGAATAACGCCCTCTCTTTTTCGCTTCACACACACAGCACAACCCAACCCAACCAATTCTTCATCGTACCTAACACCATTCAATTCTCTACCTATAGATGTAATATTATCTCTGAGAGAAAGGGGGTGTATTGTATAATCATCGATGGCGGCATCAGCGGTTATCGGTGGAGGAGGAGGAGATGTGCGGAGGGCACACGCGGCAATGGCGATGGTGCAGCTCTTCAGTGGAGGGTATCATGTCATCACCAAACTCGCTCTCAACGTTGGAGTCAACCAGCTTGTCTTCTGCGTCTGTCGCGACCTTCTCGCCCTCTCTATCCTTGCTCCCATCGCCTATGTACGCGAAAAGTCAGTCTTTTCTCTCTCTCTCTCTCTCTCTCTCTATATATATATATATACGCACACATACACACATATATAAATATTATATATTTTTGATGAAAATGAACCTAGTTGGTTGGTTGGATGCAAATGAATTGACAACTTTGTATGTTCTATTGTTTTGATGCATAAATTGGTCCCATTTTTTTTTTTTTTTTGCGGCCTTGGAAAAAAACCATTAGAGATCCAGTTAATTCAATTTAGTGTGAACAGATGCAGTGAATTTTCTCTGAACTCGTGGAATGTTATCACTGGCCCCTTTTTAAAAATTCAGTATGTTTCAGATCAAACAACTGATACGGATTTACCCTTTTTCTTTTTTCCCCAAATTGATCCTTCATGGTAAACTCCTAGAGTTGGTCACTTTAAAAGGGCATTGCTTAGTGTAGTCCTTGAAGGGGAAAACGGAAAACCTTAGCATTAATTTGCACATTGTGGCTGCTCTCACACTTCAAATTGCATCGCTTGATAGCCCGAGATTTTATGTTGCACCAAGCAATGGACCCTTGATTTTGGTCATATTCTGAACAAAACTTAATTGTAGAGAGGGAACTACTTGTTGCTGAAATTAAGAGTTACAAACTTCAACGTACCTGAATTAGCACTTTTTGGGGAATTCCTTGTTCTGGTTTTGTAACTTTACTTTTATGTTCACCAACTACTGGTTTGTTGTACACACACTGTCACACATAAAGGATCTTGTTATATATGTGTGTCTCCTTGCCAAGTGGTACTCCCAGCCCAGGAAAATTGCATGGTTTTCTGTTATTGATATTTTTACCCGTTTAACCATTTTTGTCGACCTCACCAGAAGAGCTGTTTTAGAGTAAGCCTAACAACGAATAAATTAATCTAATTGTTTAGGCTACTTTCATCTATATAGTTCGTTGTATAAATGTACCCAACATCTTCCTCGTTTTTTTATATATTCTATTTCCAGCTTTGTTTCTTTAGTATATCAGAACGTACAGTACAACATTATGAAACTTCTATTGTTTCCTGTTTGTAGAAGAGTCAGATTACCAATGACAAGACGCCTCCTTATATCATTCTTCTTTCTTGGGCTGACTGGGTAAGTTTAAGAAATCTGTACATTTACAGGTTGATCTTCTTAGTTACATTATCTTTCTGTGTATTGGTTCCACTAATGTGACTTCATCTGATCAATCTATATATTTCTGTGATTTCATTTTTTGGAATTTGGAATAGCATATTTGGGAACCAGCTTTTGTTTCTTATTGGCCTTGGCTACACAAATCCAACTTATGCTGCAGCCATACAACCTTCAATTCCGGTTTTCACATTCATATTGGCTATAACAATGGGGTCGGTTTGATCTTTTTTTACCATTCTTTAAATTACTTGATGCTTCTCTCTCTGTTGATTTGTCTGTCTGTCTTTAGCTCTTTGTGTGCATATATATATGGAAAAAAATATGTATATTAGTGTCATGCATTTTCAGTGTTGCTTGTCCAATATCACATGTGAACATTGTTAATGCAGTACAGAAACAGTGAATTTGTTCAGAATTGAAGGTCAGGCGAAGGTTGGAGGTACACTCTTATGTGTTTGCGGAGCCATATTAATGGTTTTGTTTAGAGGCCCAGTCTTGATTGGGTTTAAGGAATCAGAATTTGCAACACACAATGAAATAAGTGCCAGGGGTCAGCCAGAGCCTGCTGGATGGTTGATATCTAATTTTCTGGAGTTTGGGCTTGAACAGTGGCACCTTGGTGTCTTATGCTTGATAGGGAACTGTATGTGCATGGCCGCTTATCTAGCCATTCAGGTATTTGACTATTTATCTCAATTTTGCAGACATTGCTAACTGTGTTGATGAAATGGAAAGATATAGGAAATTTTAAATTCATAAAAATATTTTCTATGCTGTGAAAGGGCTCTAGGTAAATCTCAATTTGTAATTAACCAGTTGATTGAGTCTAAGAAGGATCATCAAATGAACAAATTAGCTCTTGAATTTAGGATAAGAGTTAGGTGAGAGAGTTAGAATTGTGAAAGTAGTATAATGAATTGACATGTTACGGTTGTGGAACACTTCTCAAAATGTCTTGCCTTCAAATTTATTGGAATCATCAGATGGGAGTTATCTCCAACTTCTTGTTATGAATTTAACAAGTGCCCCGTGTTCCAAGCTCATACCTTGTAACCCTCCTTGCCCCATTACGCATACTCCCAATTGTAAAACTGACCAACACCACATGTGACTCCATATTTATCCATGTTCTGGTAACTACTTATTCAGGTTCCTCATTTCTTGAATGCATAGGTTCTCCATGTAACTGCTAAAGCCAATTGTTTTCTTCATCTCTTTGCTGTTCCTAATGGTAGGTGGCTATTGCCACCTCTCAGCTTTGGACGCTTGTTCCATATTTCTTGTCCCCCCTTTTGTAACTATTGTACCCGACTTTCCCTATTTGGTGTCTCCCTTAAGCCAAGTCACATGTCCCTTTGTCAAACATATTTGCATAGTTTCTTATCACAACAATCACTCCTTCGATGTAGAACGGGGCATGGCCCAAGGGCTTGAAGAACACATGACCTGCACTTACTATTGGAGACGTGGAAAAGATAGATAGAAATCTCAGAACTACATATTTTTGTCCATTTATTATTATTATTTTGGGAATGTTTTATTTTAGGATATTTTAGTAATTTAATATTTTAATATTTAATTTTTGGTAGCAGAGGAATTGATTAGGGCTTTCTTAATTGCTTATAAATATGTGGATTGAGAATGCACTTTTTATGATTATTGAATATACTGAGATTACAGATTTCTTCCCCCTCATTCTTCTTCTTATCCCTCATTCTTCTTCTCTATTCTTTTCCTCTCTCTCATTCTTAGTCAGTTTTAATATTGCAGTACACCCCTATCTGTCCTGCATCACCTTCCCTACTAACAAACATGTTCTTGAGTCAGATACTTTTTTGATCCACGCGTGTAGGTCAAAAGGGAATCCCTTGTTTTCATTTATCGCTGAGCAAACTTTCTCCTAACGAAGTAGTACAAATCATAATTGGTGAATGTTAGCTTTCACCTTTGTAGTAGTCAAAGAAATGCCTTGAATTTGATGATTTGCCCGTCACCCATATCAATAACCCGCCATTTCAGGAATCTTCCGACTTTACAGCATGATTTTAGGCCGAAGAAGAAAAACCCCAAACCAATTTGTTCTTCCCTACTAACAAACATGTTCTTGATATCAGTCATTGACCTAGCCAAAATGTGTTAGCTTCTTTTAAATCAATTGTTGGCTGAGGCTTTTGTACTAATTGGCTCGCAAATCTTAAAGTAACTCGATTTCAGCAATTAATTTTCAATTGGCCAATACCTTGCCGAAGCATCTGATTGTGTTATCCTCCTCTCTGTTTAGTGCCTTTTGGGCTGTCTTATTGACTATTATTCTGCATTGGCTGATTGTGTCTCCATGTTGGGGTGCAAATATAAAGCATCTTTCACACTTCATAGTTTAATTGATTTGGAAGGTGTTTTTCTCCATTAAATTGTTCTGCACACAAGTTATGATTTTTCAGTTTACATGCTAATATAATCCTCATCTAAGCATTTGAACCTTTGTTTATTATCTGATCTGCCTTTCAGCATTACTTACCTTACATTACATTTTCTGAATCACAGAGAATTCATAATGATTTGGATGATATAGTAGCACTCGTGTGATTACTGCAAGAAATTTTAATTAAAACTTATTTTTTAATTGCAATTTGCTTGCATTTAAAATGGTGGAAATCAATTTATTAATCACGTATAAAAAATTAGTATGCCTTTTCTATGTTAAACAGCTAATGTTTGATGTTTGTAGAATTTGATCTATCACCATAAATTGATTCCAGGCTCCAGTCTTAGCGAAGTATCCCGCCAGCCTATCAGTGACAGCATATTCATATTTCTTTGGTGCTGTACTTATGGTAGCAACGGCATTCTTTACAACAAACGAATCAACGGACTGGAATCTGACCCAGTCCGAGCTCTTTGCTGTGTTCTATGCTGTAAGTGTCTTTTCTTTTCTTCTTTTCCCTTTCTTATCTCTTATTTATTTATCTAGCCTTTAAAAAGGAAAAAAAGGACATGAAGAGGTATATTCTCAAACTAAAACTCAGGTCCCGACAACCAATCAAATAAGAAACAGATTATGGATTTCATAAACTCTGATTCCTTAAGAGAACAACTTTTCATGTATGACTGAAACTAACAACCCCTTTCAATTAAAATATCTTCCCTGTGATATTCCGTTATGTTTGGATCCATGGATGGGGCTGAGCTAGTTTGACATGCCTTAAAGAGGCAATCAACTTTGGATAATAGTACAAATTTAGTTTGTAATAGAAGAGTGATCACAATTTTCATTTGCTAGCAGTTAAAACTTAAAAAAAGGCAAGCCTTAAAGCCACCAATAATTTTTAGAATATTACCTTTTAATGATGCCAAAACCGACGATTTAGTATCCTGCTAGCTGTAGACAAACTAAACCCGGTTTCTGTTCAAGAAGATGCCAGCTGGCTTTTTGATAAAGTCTCTAGGTAGTTGTACCAGTAACTTGGGAACACATGCCACCTTCATATTGGTTGTGTTTTTTTAGGCAGAGAAGGGCTACCTATATGTAGCGCAGCCATTAGATTAAAAAAGTTCCTTTTCCATGCTATATCTACCTATAGTCAAATCAAGGTTTCAAGTTGTTGAGCGGTGATTTAACATGAATAATTGGAAAAATACACAACTTAGTAATATGGAGAAACAAGCCCCAAGAGAAACGTAATAAACACAAATAAACTAACTAAAGTTTCCCATTCATGTTAAAATAAAAATAAATACCAGCTGTTGAACTAAAACCTAGGCATATAGATCAATAACAAACACTTTTTCTTTTCTTCTTTTTTTGGTTATATCTAAGTGAAAAATATATAATATTTAATCAAATTGAAATTACTGATTATTTAAAGTTTTGAAAGGTTTTGATTCAAAAATTCAGACTAAATCTTGTGAATCTTGAGCTTTTGCAGCTAGAGTGGAAAAGTGGAGTTGTTAAGCCTAGGTGCCAAACTTCTGTTATGATGCCATATTGGCCATACAGGCTGAGCAGCTCCTTATGGCCAAGTCTATAGTGAAAAAAACTTAGCATCGAAATATTAGTGTGACATGGACATTCCACGCTGCCAAGTGTTTTGAGCCGAGTGACAGTTTAACAGCCTAGGGCTTAAAGCCTTGTGATAATTTCTCATCAATGTATTTCTATTTTTCCTAGCTATTATTATTTGAATTTTTATTTTCATTTGTTTTTTTTATTCATTTCAAAAGGGTGTTTTGTTGTTAGTCTTTTGGGCCAATGTTGGATGTGCTCCCATAACCTTTGGAAGAAATTTTGGATTATGGTTATTCAGTTACTTAAGAGAGGAGTAACCATTTTACTTGAGTAAAATCAATGTGAATATGCATTATGTATTTGGACCAAGGCCATGTTGACAAATACTAGCTGGAAAGGTTTTTAGGTTAGTCGGAACTTGCTTGATTTAGGAAATTCATTTCCCTATCTTGGTGTCATGGATTTTATCCAAGTTGTATGGTAATTGTAACATGCTAGTTGTCTATTGTTCTTTTTTTTTCCCCCCTTCTAAGTAAAAGTACCATTAGAAAGAACTTAAGATAGTGCACTCATTCAAAAACCCTAAAGGCAGATATAGATTTTTTTTTTTTTTTTTTTTTTTTTTGTTGATAAGTAAAATTGTATAAAAGCGCTCAAAAGGGGAGCGGATCCCAAGAGAAGTACACAAGACCACAAAGGACCTCTAAGCCTTCAAAGAGGCCAAAAGATCAACAATCTCTTCTAAAGATCTATAATCTCTCCCTGAAACCCAACAAAAAAGAGTGGAAAGAATAGAGAATTTAAGAATAAAATCGACATCTCCTTCCCATCAAAATATCTCTTATTCCTTTCAAGCCAAATGCACCACCACACACACAGAGGCGTAGCCCTCCAAGCATCCCGAATGTGAGCCCCCACAAAGCAACCACTCCAGGCCTCAATCAACCCTCTAACTGATCTAGGCATGACCCATGGAAACCCAAACAAGCCAATCATCAAATCCCAGCAATCTGTAGCAATGGTGCAGTGTAAGGAGAAGATGATCCACTGTTTCTTCGTCGCGAAGGCACATATAGCAACGATTGACCACCACCTAATTTCTCCTTCTCAAGTTATCCTGTGTTAAAATCTTTCCCAGAACAGAGGACCACACAAAGAATGCCACCATAAGAGGAGCCTTTGAGCGCCAAACAGACTTCCAAGGAAAGTGATCTCTAGGTTTATCCGTGAGGCACCTGAAAAAGGACCTAACCTCGAAATGCCATTAAGAGTTAGCAACCCAAGACCAACAATTAGAATCCCCAGCCATAATCCTCTGGCGATACAACGACTCCAAGAAACGAATGGCATCCTCAATCTCCTAGTCCTGAAGCAATCGCCTGAATCAAACATCACACACCAGTCTCCCGTTATCAAGATGATAACAGTTGACCATTATGGCCTGCTTATCCATAGCAATCCTGAAAAGCTGGGGAAAGGCGAGAGCAAGAGGAAAATGTCCACACCAAACATCCTCCCAAAAACTAACCCTCCTACCATCCCCGAGTCGAAAACGGATATGTTTGTAAAAGTCATCCTAACACTTCCGAATGACCTTCCAAACCCCCACACCCCGAGGACCATGCACTTCCAGAGAACACCATCCTTCTCTAATCTCCCCAAACCGACTCGCCACGACCCTCATCCATAGCCCAATGTCTCTCCACTCCAAACCTGCGTAACCATTTCCTAAGGAGAGCCTTATTAAAAGGCACCAATCTTCTAAGACCCAAACCTCCACTCCGAATAGGTCTGCAAACATGCTCCCATCGAACCAGATGGAACTTGAACTCTTCCCCTCTACCACCCCACTGAAAATTACGCTACAATCTCTCAATCCTCTTCGCCACAAAAGAGGGAATCCGAAAAAGGGAGATAAAATAAGTGGGAAGGCATGAGAGAGTACTCTTAATCAGAGTGACCCAACCTCCCTTGGAGAGGTACTGCTTCTTTCATCCTGCCAATCTCCTCTCAAATCTATCCACCACAGGATCCTAAGCGCCCACACACCTCGAAGGAGCTCCCAGAGGCAACCCTAAGTAAGAGATGGGGAATGAACCAGTACAGCAACCAAGAATATAAAGGACCTTCCCCACCAGCACCAGAAGGCTCTTACCAACATTCACCTTGAGGTTGGAAACAACTTGGAACCAAAAGCCGAAAGCCACTCAAAGAAACCCATTTGCATCACAAAGAACTAACATATCTCCAACTGGGAAGCAGCATTCCTACCCACCCGAAAGCCACTCAAAAAACCCAGCTCAACAGCCCCACTCATCAATCTACTAAGGGCCTCCATGACAAACAGGAACAAAAAAGGGGAGAGCGGATCCCCCTGTCTCAAGCCCCTCGAACTAGTGGAAAAACCTGTAGGAGCAACATTCAGAAGAATCGAAAAGCGAGCACTGGAAATACAAAACTGGATCCATTTCCTCCACCGATCACCGAACCCCATCCTCTCCATTAGGTAAAGAAGGAGGCTCCAACTCACATGATCGTACGCCTTCTCAATGTCTTACACAGAACACTCGGGAGCCCACTGCGCAATCTGGAATCCACACTCGCTAGCAATGAAAGTGGCACTCAAACTCTTCTCAAAAGAGCCCTGAGCATGGAAAGCATGATAAATCAGCTAATCTTAACCAATAATAAGATATTACATGACCGATAACCAAACAAAACAACCTCGATATGTGAAATTATTACGTTATCCCTTTCTACCAACTAATGACGCATGTGAATATAAAAACTTGCTTTGCTCTTGCACCTGGCATTTATTGATATTAAGCATGGTAAAAGTGGATTTTTGGTGTTGTTTGTTACCTACTTAATAACTATCATGTGTGCCTACTTTAAAAAATATTTATTAGATGCTTTTGCTTAGAAAAAAGCTATCATGTGTGCCTCTTTGACCCAATAGCTGAGAGGGTGTGAACTCAGTGAGAGCATCCTCATGCTAGACTTGCTCTGATAATAATTATTATTATACTATATAAATAATGTCACTTTTTCATATACAATTAATTTAACTAATGTTACAAGTAGAATTAGATGAAAATAATTCACTAATGGGATAAAATTATTTTAGCAACACTAAATTCAGTGGGTAACCACATTTAGTTTCAAAGCTGCTTGGGAAGCAACTCGTTTCAGATTGCAGGAAGTGAATTGGGCTGGTTTGTGTTGGAGTGAGGGGAGGCCTAGGTGGTTAGTTCATGCGGTTTTGGTGATACAAAATGCCATCTTAACCCACTCTTACTTGCAGAGAAAAGGTTTTGCTTTGGTTTCTAGGTGCTTTCTTTGCAACAAGGAAGTGGAGAGTATTGATCACTTATTTTGCTGCTGTGAGTATACTAGAAAAGTATGGGACAATTTTGCAGAAATTTGTGTTTGGAATGTTCAAGAATGTAATGGGATATCTGAGTTGGCAGAGTTCTTTATTCAACAGTTTCAAGGGAAGGGGAGGAAGATGAAGATGGCAAGGATCTTGTTTGCAGCATCCTTATATTTTTTATGGGGTGAAAGGAATAATAGAATGCATAATGATAAAGTGAGAGAGTCTAAGGATTTAGCCAAGTGTATTCTTTGGGAGGTTCTTGATATCATGAGGGTATACCTTCAGGACATCCTGTAGATCTCTTTTTTATTGGCTTGTTTTGAGCGTTTGTCTACCCTTTCTAAGGGCATTGTTTTGTTTTGGTAAGGGTATTCCCTTATTTGTCTTTGTACTATATTGTTCATATATAAAAAAAACTCCTTCATTTAGGAAAAAAAAAAAAAAAAATTACATCAAAAAAATAAAAAATAAATTTTGCATTAAGCACTTGAGTATGATTATTAATTGTTAGTTTAATTTAATTTCAATTCAAATTGGCGTTTGTTGGTGGCTAATATGGATGGATCTCATTTAAAATTGGATCAGGTTTGGGTCGGTCTGAACTAAACTTAGAGATGAAATGTCAATTGCTGTCCTCAGATTTCAAGATAGGATCCTTGGCCTGCCAAAACATTAGAATTGTACCATACTGGTTATGTTTGTTCCTTTTCTTTTTCTTTCCCCCTTTAAGTATAACTGTAAAAGTATTATTAGAAAGCACTTAATACTTAAGAGAGTGTTCTCATTACATGATGTATACACATCATACCTATACAAAATTATACCATTATATCTTTCAGAAATATACAAAAGAACCAAAATCAAACTAAAAGGAGCATCTGATGATCCAAAAGAAAGAACCAAAATCAAACTAAAAAGAGCATCCGATAATCCAAAAAAAAAAAAAAAGATGGATCTCAAAATCATAAGTTATTAGTCAAGGTAGACAATTCCACTCCACTGGAAAAAAAATTTCTTCTTACTCCAGACACACCACCATTGACAAAACAAAGCCGCCATCAAACTGCTTAAGCTCTCCACAGCACTACACAACCTTGCTAGCCGGCAAGTTCGTCCCTCGTCTAATCTAGAGATCATCCAATGAACTCTAAAAACTGATAACAAAAGAGGCCAGAGATCTGTGTCCATTGGATAAAGCAACGACAAAAAACCATTTCTTTATCCCTATTGCACATGCAGTGCCAATTAACTACAATTTTATCCTTCTTCAGTAAGTATGGGTACATTGAGTGTGAGAATGGGATCACAATTCCTAATATCTGATTCTTGAAATTCAAACATGGCCTTAAGATACCAAAGTCTAGGAAATATATATGCGTGTGTGTGTGTGCGTGCGTGCATGTGTGTGTGTGTGTGTTTATTTTTTCAGAATGTAAGTCTAGGAAAGATATTAGCCAAAACATAACTAGTCATAATTATTTGGGGAGGGGGGGATGTCTTTGGCTAGAAAAGAAGACCAGCCACTTGCTTTCTGACCTGACAAGAAACTTAACACTTGACCATAAATAATTGATACTTTTATGGAAAAGGATCTATTTAACAAAGTAAAATTCAGAGGAACATTACTGTGGTTTCTCAGATATGTGTTATTCTTCAACAGAAAGGAATTATAGGTTTGACAAGAATTATCACATTAACACTTTTGAAGACACTGTCAGAAGGTTGTTTTATGCGTATGAACATGCATAATCTATGGATTTAAAAAAAGAAAAAAATAAAAGATGTTTGTTTGGAAGCAAACACATGCTTTAGGCCAAAAAGAACTTTATAGATCGAAAGTCGCAACCTACACACGATTGATCACTTTTCATGGCCTACCTATTACCTGGGTATGGCTTAATAGATTGATAGAAGTGAATTGCATTTATAACCCTGTTCAAAAGATTATACTGGTTTGGCGGCATGCCTATTTCAGGTTTCATGTATTGATAACTTTGCAATTGCAGTTTCAGTAGAATCAACATAATGCGAAAATCTAATATTGACTGAAATTTTATATGTAAACATATGTGTCTAGATGTTGGTATAAAATGTTTAACTGCAAGTTACATGTAAATATATTCCTGTACATATATTTGTATCTCTCGTAATTAATGGTCGATTGCAAATTTATATGCAAATATATGTATGGATCTCTCGTTTATATTCTGATTTTACCTTGCACTTGTGATTTATATTAAATTATGAGAACTGGTAGTTTTCAGTTAAAAAATCAATATGTATTGACGGGAAAAAAAGTTGGATATAAGTTTTGTACACTTCATGTTTGATTTTCAGGGAATTGTTGCATCTGCCCTAAACTATGGACTCCTGACATGGTCCAATAAGATCCTGGGACCTGCTTTGGTTGCTCTTTACAATCCACTTCAACCTGCTGCATCTGCTTTACTGTCAAGAGTTTTCCTTGGAAGTCCTATTTATATGGGAAGGTTTTATTCTAAACACTTTTGACTACATTTACGTGCACTAATAAACACCTCAACTACATTTACACACACTTGACTGCTTTACTTGTTAATGGTCGAGAAGATAATAATGTATGTAGATATGCAGCATTTTGCTCAAATTGATAAATATGTATTCCTATTGGTAATGCTTTTTTTGAATTTAAACTCCAATTGGAGAAGTATTCTTAATTTCATCAGAACCATTGTCTTCTGGAGTAACAGTTTTGTCTAATTTGCATCTGAAGCAGCATTTTGGGGGGATCTTTAATTATCGGAGGGCTTTACATGGTCACTTGGGCATCCTATCGGGAACGACAGGCAGCTATGGGGATTATTCCTCGGTCATCCGACCCGCTCATTCACAAGGACTCATCTCTCAACAAGATTCCATACCAGATAGGTCATATTTTCTCAGGGCCCATTGCCTCGATACCGAAGATCATGGATTAAGCAAAACAAATGATGAATGTCACAGTATAATCCTCATAACAGTTTTTTTTTTAGTTGGACATTGTTGAGATAAATGTAATACCCTCCATCATGACTCATCTTTTCAATGTCTCTTGCAGATGTCAATTTAGAAAGTAATCTCAATCATATTTTGTGTTAAGCTTTTCATCACTATACTTTCTTTTTTCGTTTTTTTGCCTTAATTTTATACATTATCATACTCTATGTAAGCTATTATTTCTTTAGCTTTACATTAGCAGCAATCTGCAATCAGCTGCTTTGGATGAGATACATTTAACAGAGAATCAATAGACATTGAGAAACCTAAAGGTAAATGAATTGGTTCATATACAAGCAGCTGAGCGTGGAAGTCAAAAGCCAGATTCTGAGGCAGCATAAATTGGTGAGATATTCTTACCATTTCTACTTTTAGTTCATTATTTTGTACCTAAACAAACTCTAATAAAAACGAGGAAAAGTGGAAAACCAAGGAAAAACTCGTTTGGTGGCACGCTTTGGATTTGGAGTGGGAGAAAATTGAGTACAAATTTTAAACTAAACTCATTATAATCCCGAATTTAAAATACCAGTTCGATACTTCCAAACATGTGGTCTGTTTTTTGGGTGGGGGCGATATTTCAACTACTATGATGTAAACGCACTGTTGGATATTTTAGTTGGGAAAAAAAATCACCATTGTTGCATTTAAGACTCGTAAGCAGTGTCAAGGATTCAGGAAATCAAGGAATTGGGCCACCAGAGATGCGATGGAGAAAGAAATAGTAGTGTCTTTAAACTCAACCACCAAACCTAATAATAGCCTACTTTTATCCACACTTAACATGTATAGATGAATAATTTTGTTTGGTTGCAACTTGCAGTGAGCTGAAAAAAAGTTAGCACCACAGCTGAGTTTGTGGTTACTTGCAGTTGGATTGTATTCGTATCCACATGTTTTGGGGTTAGGAATGTATTATATCAACGCGGACAAACAACTGGCCCCATTTTGAATCATCTAGTTGGGCTATCAAATCAGTCGGCCAAACGGTTGGATTGTTTGGTTCAAAGCCTACTTCTACGAGTGAAGTACGATACATATCATATAGACAATGTCACATCTTTCATTATCAATATAATATTATTTTATATTTTGAATGGTGAATTTCTTTACTTTATTGGTAAATTGAAATTTGTAAAACATCACTATGATCATCAGAGTGGTATAATTCTCCATTTAAAGGGTTGAAATTACAAAGTAAATGCTAGAGTAAGAAAAATGTTTGTCCACGACCCAAAATGATGGGCAAGAGTCCTTTTGCTAAGTAAGTGAGGGAGAGTAACATTTTCAATGCAAAATATTATTTTTTTCATTTTAATAGTGCATTTTATTAATTCATTCAAAGTGCTATTATATTTTAGCAATTTTGCTCCAATTATGCTGACACTCTAACCATTACTTTCCTTATTTTAATCAATGTATTATTTTTACTTTTCCACATGACTTTCCCGTCCTTGTCTTGCACAAATATCCAAAAAAAGGGTATAGCATCTTAAATTCACTTATAACAATCTGCCATATATAAAAAAAGTTTTGAGAATTTCATATTTTGAGAGATTGTATAGTATATTATTGAAGTGTATCAGAAAATAAAATTTTCTATATTTTAAGTTTGAGAAGACATGTGAGAGAGCGTTCAAGGAAAATAATACGGTATATTTTAGAAATGATGTGCACGCTACTTGGAAAAGCAATATGCGCTGAGATGCAGCCAAGGATCTGTAATGCATGGTGTCCTGAGATGCAGCCAAGAGCGGTGTAAGGAAAATATCTTGGCCTAGATTCCTTCCTATCGAGTTATAATGGGACCGAGCACTCAGATTTTTAAGCTATTTAGTGGCCTATGTCGAACCACCACTAAAATCAATATTCTTCTTTGTGATTAAGCAACTGCTTCACTACAAATTTAAATATTAATAATAATAATAATAATAATAATAATAATTCATTCCATCCAATTAATTCACCAGCATTGATGAACCATTTTTGCGACATCCCAAGCTCAAAATAAGATCCTTCGTACCACAATTGGCGCCTCAATTCAATTCAAAATGCATGATGACAATTGCCTCCCAATGGTTTGTCCATTGTCTCAAACAACGATAATATATATATATATATATATATATATATATATATATATATATATTTCAAGTTAATAGGGACAAAACTAGAACATACTAAAATTCTAGATGTTTAAATTTTAGTGGAGGCGAGCATCGATGGCTGCGTCCATTCTTCAGTATCGATGACTCCGTCCATGGTCTGAATCAATATCAATGTCACAATGTGTATATTTTTAGATTCTTACGAATTTAAATTTCTTATTGGAGTAGGATTGTCCAAGAGTTGAATAAAATGAATTTTCCAAACAAAATAATTTAATGACAGAAATCTAATCGAATTGGCAGTTTAAGACATACCACAAGAATGTCTAGTCCAGCTAGTATCTCCTACCCCATTTGCTTAAAAAGCTGGTATATTGTTCTTGGGTCAGTTTGTGGGATATATCGAAATTGAAACCATCTTAATGGATAAGGATTCTTTTCAGAAAACGAAAGATCATGTACACTCACCAACTATTGATATGATATTATTATTCGTGAAAAAAATTTCAAAAATATTAAATACAAATTGAACCAAACTGTTAAGGTTAATAAATGCGAACCAAATTGAATTAAACCATAAATGATCACTTTTGGTTGGGTTTAGTTTTGGGTGTTTTTATATATATACAGACACATTTTTAAGTTAAAGTGTTAATTAGACTGGCACTCCTTCAAGTTAGGTCTAATATCATGAACATTTTGGTATTTGAAAAAATGGATCTGCGTTTTACTTACACTCCAAATGTCATTTTTGTGTAGTGTCAAAACACTTTTTACGTGTAAAATAACAATACTACCCTTTTAATTTTGTGTTGACCTTGATTCATGTATAAAATGACTTAACTATCCCGAAGAGACCTATTTTAAATTACCAAAATATCTTAAAATTTAACTCTCTTATTCTTTAATTAAATGTGTGTCTATATATATATATATATATATATATATATATAACTTGACCAATAAAAAATATGTATGTATATATGTTAGTAATTTCTATATAAAATTTAGGGCATATAAAAAATCCAATTCCTCTTTTTTGCAGTGACGATTCCCTCTTCTTTTACCTTCTCAACTGTCAACAATAAACCAAATTTCAAGTCCAAGCATGTAAACAACCCATGTTTGGGACTTTGACAGAGGAGAGAGAGAGAGATTTGGGTGTGTGGGTTTTGTATATTAAATAGGGGCATTTTTGTTATTTAAGATTATAGATATTTTGTATTAAATTGTAAGCAAAAGAGTAAAAAAAAACCCCTCAAACTATCAAATTGTTTGAGGGGAAATTATTCCTTGAACTATCAAAAGTAAGCAAAATGTCCCCTTAAAGGCTACCGGAAGTTAGTTTCTGACCAACTGAAGAGCACAATTACTAATTTATCCTTAATTTTTAATTTATTATAAAAAATCAAAATATATGCTATTATGAAATGACCACTGTAATGAACCAAAAACAAAAATTCGACATGACCTTTGCTGAAAAATCCCTACTACAACCTGTTTAATACATATGAAATGCAATGGCCTCACTTGGACTTTTAAAACTAAACAACAAACTTCAATCCAAAATCTACAACATTAACACCATTATCAAAAGAGTTCATCATCATCATCCCATTCATCCAAAACATAGAAATACCTGTCTTATACATAGTCTCATGCTCACATTGGTATCAGAGTCCGGTTCGACCATTATCCTATGTATTGTAGACTTTATAGTGTATGGTATATTATATTTTAGAGTAATAATATTTAGAAATATTTATCTGACCGACTACGAGGTCTGGCACATGGATTGTAGACTTTGTAGTGTATGGGAGATTATATTTTAGAGTGATATTTAGAAATATTTGTCTAAACGATGACCATGAGGCCTGGTACATGGGGTTTTTATCTATTTGGTGTAGTAATAATCTCTAGTGTGAGACCTATTGTAATGGGTGGGCGCTTGCCCATTTACTCAAAAACTCAAACTATTAGATAATAGTGCATACCCACCCAGTTATACCCAATCACTTTCTCAACCGGATTCGATGTGAGACAAATGACCCTTATTACATTCTCCCCCACCCAAACTCGCAATGCCCTCATTACAGCTCGGGCCACCCTGCCTACCCGAAGTATTCACCCGGATGCCTTTCGGGCCGGGTGCTTGGCGTGCCACCGGATCAAGAATTAGGTCTGGCTCTGATACCAACTGTAACGGGTGGGCGCTTGCCCATTTATCGAAAAGGTCAAGCTGTTGACTAATGTTACATACCCACCCATTTATGTCCAATCACTTTCCTAATCGGATCTGATGTGGGACAAATGACCCTTGTTACACTTATTCACTAAATAAAAGGGAAGGGACTGAACCCCTTTGCCATACAAATAAGTCTAAAAATTTGGCATAAGAATCATTTTCCTATATTTTATACCAACAAAAGGAAAACATTTGTATATATATGATATAAACAACAAAAACAAGCCTTTTTTCAAACTATTTAGGGTTGACTACAAGAATTCTATGTTTTTATTCGATTCAATTTAAAGCCATAAGCTCATAGCCATAGTCAAACCACGTGTTATCATCGTATCCATTTCGATAATGTCTATCGTTATCCTATTTTTGTGCCTAACCTTACATCTATCTTGATTTTTTCAACTATCAAATATGTCCGGTATATGCCGACTCCTTTAGTTTTATACTAAGTCACATAAAGTGTGAGCGAATGCGAGAGCAGGGGCGTGAGAGCGGTAGAATTAAATAATAAATAATATGAAATTGAGTCAGAATACGCGCGGAACATGAAAACGAAAACATACTCAAAATGTGATAACGACACTCGTTAAAAAGGAGTGTCTGATGCAGATATCAATGCAACCCGCATGTTTTGACTAAAATGTCCTGCTTAAAAATTTTTGGGCATTACATCCTTGGAAAAAAAGTCAACTTTCTTAAATTGAAGGTACTTGTATCCTTTTCTGTCCAATTTCTATATCTCCTCTTCCTTTGTCTCTTCCTAAAAAAGAAAAATAAAATATATAGTGTGCATACATAAACACAATATATCCTCAGCTCGAGTCCAATATATAGCGTAGAGTGTAAGATAGTGAAAACTGATCACTGTAGAACAAGGATAGTTCCAGACTCCACAACACCCACTGCGAGAGCAAAGGCCATGTACCCTTCATTATGTGGAAAAACTCACCTCTGTCCTTTTCATAGTTGGTGTCAGGGGAGTGGATGGTTTGGACATTTTCCACACACTGACACTGTGACACACACATTATATATAGATAAGCTGCAAATAACTTCACTAATCATAGCTTTCATTTTTGCATATGGACTACCTTCAAAATGCATTAACTTTCAAGTATTTACACAGGAACAATCACTCGACAATTACAGAGTGGATTCAAAAGAGACACAGTATAAGTGTTACATTAATGCATGTAACGACGAGGATCGATACTCTATTCATTGAATTTGTAGCGGAAATTATTTTTACCTGGAGTAGGATTCACCTGACCCACTATAATTTTTGTTTCTTAGTTTCCAAATTTAATTAGATTAAAAATAATTATTCTATTAATACATAGGATAAATAGGCATAAGATTTGTGCCCCATTTGATAGGAGGGATGAAAATTTTGATAGAAGGGAGAGGGGGAGGGATGAATGAGGCATCCCTAGAGAATAGATGAAGTCACTCTCATTTTATTTGGTTAGATGAAAATGACGAACAATGTGACACCTTATATAGTTTGACTGTAAGAATTAGAAGAAGCTAAAAATGATATTTTATATTTATAAATTAATTTTTCTGTCTTTTTCTTCTCCTTTTCTTTCAATTTTGGACACTGAAAAAACGCAAGTTAGGAAAAATTCTTCATCCCTCGTGCTTCATGCTCTTTTCGCTTTCTTCTGATCAAACAAAAAAAGGTTCTTTTATCTCACCACTCTTCCATACTACCTTAATTCTTCCTTCCAACCAAATGTATTAGCAGATCAACCTACATGAGTTCTTAGTTGCAGGTCTGATCAACCCTTTCTATGTCCTCAATTAATGTATACATTCGACAATTACGTTCTTAAATTTTGTACTTTAGGTGGGGGCTACCTGTGTCTTTTTGTACTTTAGGTGGGTCTTAAAGGTAAACAAATAAATGAGAATTGAGAAGGGTAAAAATACCAAAATCCATAAATGAATTCAGTACTTTGTACTTTGTTTGTGTTTGACACCAAAAAGAATACTGAGTATACTTTGTATAACAAACTGCCTTCGACATACTTCATGTGGAAGTTGCATCACCTCACGTGCATTGGTATAATTTAAAGTGGTCATTTGCCTTTTGCCTTGGATCAGCATAAAGGGCTGAAAAGATCAGCATAAGCGGCTTGAAGCAATCACTTAGTGCAATTAGGGATGGCAATAAGGCTAGAATTTCATTTCACATTCCCATCTTCATTCTCATTTAATTTTTTCACCCTCATAAACCATTGAGTTTTTCAAAACAGCCCACATCCTCGTCCCCATTTACACAATCAATTTTTCAAAACCATCGCAAACGTGACATGGAGGAGCAACCCTCCCCCGAAATCGCCCTAAAACCCACCGGCTTTTTCAAAGTAGCCTCCTTTCCCGTCACCATTTACATAATCGGTTCTTCAAACCTGTCCCAAATGGGACGGGGTAGGGTGAGAATTTTTGTCATCCTTAAAATATCCTCGTTTACTTTAAAGTTATCATGGACCTTTTGGTATCTTCTCTATCTTTTTAGGTTTAAATTTCTAAAGGGACAAAGTGAGTGTGTAATGATAGAAAACTATCCAATATGTCCTAGAGAAAAGAAGAAAAATAAAAAAGGAAAAAGAAAAAGAGAAAGAAATAAAGGAGAAGACAAAACTATCCTTTGGACCTATCATATTCCTTTTGATATGTATCAATTATACCAAAGATTGTATCTTTTGGTTCAAATTAAAAATAATATAAATTGAAACTCTCTTTTATTTATGCAGATATGCGTCTTCACCAAGATGAGTTTGAAGCAAGAAAATTAAAAGGTCGGTATAAAGGACAGTGTGGGGTTTGGCATTAAGTTGATGTTGCAACCAATATGGTTTATAAAAATAATTCTATGTATCACAAAGATAGAGGCAATAAAAATGCAATATTCTAATTCTTGCGAATTCCCCTTAATGTATATAATTCTTTCTAATTTTTATATATGTTACAATGTGATATTGATTTTACATTATACTACCTTTTACAATGCAATTACAATCACAAATCAATGCATGTGAAAACTACATTGATAACTACATATCTTTTCCTTTCACATTTTTCTTGTGCAGTCGTTGTAGAGTAGTATGATATATGCCACTTTGTGCGCTGTTTGTGGTGGTTGTGTTACAGCTTGTTGAGGTCCCTTTCTCTAATAAAGAGCCCATGGAACCCATAAGGCACCCTGCGTGGCAGCCTGACAGCAGCCACAATGTCAAGATTAGGTGACTTAGCATCCATCACCAAGAACTTGGACTCTCCCGCGTTCTCGTCGTGCACGTAGGTCACCAGATACCCGTCGTCCTCTTCCGCCTCCGGGTTCTCCGGCTCCCTCGCCACGAAGAAGGGCTCGCCCCCGTAGCATCCCGGCCCAAACATCCGGCTGGCCACCGTGCAATCTCGCCGGTCTCCTTCAGACACCGATACATCCAGCTTCACCACTCCACTTATCTTGGGCATTGGATCACCTATTGCTGCATACACATACCTGCATATATTGCAACACTTTCAATTCTCCAATTACGTACTTTCACGGTACATTTGACTTTCGAAAGTCATTTTTCTTGGATCCGCCCTCCAAAATTGGAAATACTGTTGTTTTGATTTTGACTTTGGAGAGCAAAGTTTTTTCATTTGAGTCGTGGTAGCAAAATTTAGTGGAAAATTTTGACTAATTTTATGTAGGTGAAGATTCAAGACAGACAAATAATGTTACTGACATCATCATAACCTCTGCTCCACTTACATCAAACAATCTCGACTCTAAAACTATTTTCCTTCTCATTTTCTTAACAACACAAGTTACACAACTAACAAACAATTCATGTTTGTCAGTTGAATTTTTTACCATTTCACTAGCAATGACCCTACCACAGATTTTACACCGTTTTAGACTTTAGATTGGTGACAATTTGAAATCACGTAAATTTGTAAATTAACATGAATTGGATTTTGAATGCAAAAATTGCAAGCCGTTAATTGATGTATGTACCTGTTCTTCTTCCCCACATAGGCCGGATTTATGACTGCAAAGTCCAAATTCCTCGCCGACACCGGATGTCTCGACACCATCCCGGTTTTCAGATCAATTCTCACCTTCTCCACTGATGCATGGATCAAGTCCATACGCTCCAACGTGTGTTCCACCGACAATATATTTGGCGCCACCATCACCACTGCATCGCCACCATCCTCATCCCACGCATTAATGGCATGTATAATATTAAACCCGGGAACATCAAACCACTTCATCTGAGACTCATCCTTGGCGTATCTCGGGATCACCCCGAGCCTCGGCACCTTCCCTGGATCCGTCCCCACCGGGGACCCACCTCCCATTATCATTTCCATTGGATCCATTCCTATCTGTATGTCTGCAAACACCGCGTGCTTCTTGGTAATCGCGAAATCATGCAGAAACGATGGCCGTGTCATAGAAAAGATGGGTATGTCAGGCTGTTTGTTTCCGTCCGCATCGAACCGGAAGAAGGTTAGAAAAGGCGGCACCGGGCCGTACCTGAAAGCGAAGGCCTCGCCGGATTCCGGGTCGATTTTGGGGTGTGCTGTCATGCTCATGAAAAGCTCGCCGTTGAAGTCACGGCGACCTAGGGTTAGTATATCTCCGTCCGGCGATAGTTTGATGGCGTAAGGGAGGTCGGACTCGCCGAGGGCGTAGAGAGTGTCTCCGAAGAAGGCTAAGCTGGTGTTGGCGAGGCCAATGCCATTGGTGGGGTTGAATTGTCCGGCGAGAGCTCTTGCGGCGGTGAGTGTCCCGCGGGCTGCGGAGGCGGTGAGGCCGTTGAAGCCGGAGAAGACGTTGGGGATGACAGGAGAGCCGGTTTGGCTTTCGACGGTGTACTTGTAGGTCTTGACGTAGCGGCTGCAGAGGGTAGCGCGGCCGCCGGATATTCGGATGGAGTGGAGCATGCCATCACCGTCGAAGAGGTGGTAAGGTCCCTTGGGGAGGAACTGCGGGTTGGGGCCGTTGCGGATGTAGGCGCCGTCAAGGCACGGCGGGAGGGAACCCTCGATCACCTCGCACTCTGTCGGCGGGAGCTCTTTGACGGGGGCGAAGTTGCCGGAGAGGACGTACCTCGGGTCGACGGAGGATTTGATAGGAGGGTCGATGAATTTGTTGATTATGTCGTCGAATGCGTCGAAGATGGTCGCCGGCAGGGACGGCTCCACCCGCTTCCAAGCCGGTGGCCGCGGTGGCGCTGCTGTTGTAATTGGATCAGAGGATTTTCTGGGATATGATGATGATGGGTTTTGCTTATTTAATGTTTTCTGAGACTCTGTTCTTGTTGTGGTGGTGGTGGTGGTGGTGGGTGGTTTTTCTTCGATTCTGACGGAGGAGATGGTGAGGAATAAAGGAACATGCTGTGGTTGTGGCAATGTTAGAGATAGCTTTGGATGTAATAACGGAGACATGAAGGAGGAAGAGAGGGAATCCATTATTGTGTGCTTTTTTCTCTGCCTTAATTGCAGAGAAAAAGAACACAAAGATTGTGCAGTGGCTTGTGTTTATGGCGTTTGAGAGGAAAGTGAGGAAGACACTTATAGAGTGGCCCTCATCCAAGATACTAATAGTCTGATGCGACACCTCTTCATTGTTGCATGGCATTTGAGGATTGTATATTACAAGGATAATACTTAGCTACTCACTTCTCATGTGTTTCAATGATAATATACCATATAAGTTTTAATAATCAAATAATTCACGTTCTCTGTCTTATCTCAGATCAATCATTAAATAACTTTCAACCGTTAAATAACTTTTTTATTAAAGCTGATGTGGTATGTTATTATTGGAATACGTAAGGGGTGAGTGAAGCAACTCACCGGTGAGTAGTTAAGTATTATCCATATCACAATTTTTCATGGACAATACTTACATCCAACCCTGGTTGGATGAAGTTTGTCCAACCTGAATACGTGGCCCAATAAATGCATGACAAGTGTCCTTTAGTCCCTATTCATCTAAGGTGGATATTACCCAACTGAAATGGGTTTCTCCGGTAGAACATGCTTTTATTTTTTTATTTATTTTTTTGCTCTGCACTCCCTTTGCTCTCTCTCCAACTGTCCTAGTTTTCTTGTTTTGCCCTCTTTCTCTCAAGACGAAGATGATGCATAGTTTTCTCTTTTTGTTCTATTCTCGTTCAGCCTCCATCTCTATTCTCATTCTCAACTCTGAACTTGCCCTCTCTCTCTCTGCAACCGCAAACTACAAAATCTACAAGAATCAGAAGTTCAAAATTCATATTTAACCAATTTACCACTCAGTACCCTATTTGGATAATTAATAAAAAAAAAAAAAAAGAAAAAAAAAAAGGGTAAAGTGCAAAAAACCCCCTTCAACTATTAACTATGTGCAATTAACTCCCCTGAACTACAATTTGCCTCCTTGAACTATTGAATTTGGTGCAATTAACCCCAATGTGACATCTTCGGCCAATTGGTGTAAACGGAAATAATAAAAGATAATTTTACCCCTTATATAAAACTACGTTAGATTTTCCGGTCACTTTTCTCTCTCTAAAACATATGTTCTCTTTTGTTCACAACCAATTAAGCTTTGATCTTTAATGAGTTTACTCTGAAATAGAGATTCAGGGGAGAAAGAAAGAAGAGATTTTTTTTTTTTTTTTTCCTTATATATCATCTCCAGGACCACCGCAAATAAGTAAACCCAAGAGCGGTAAGAAAAGACATCACATGTGAACAACACTTCTTAAAGCAAGTAATATGTGTAAACATGCAATGAAACCCATCACAGTCGCAGCTGCTTTAGGTGAAGGAGGCGGCAAGGGAGGGAACTCAAAAGGAAGATTTGGACATTAGGGAGCATTGTGAAAAAGATTCTACAAAATAAGGGCTTTCAATCCATCAAGGCATGTGCTCTTTAGGCATATACTGACTCTGCCATTGGCTAGGAGGATGAACTTTTATCTTTCAAGTAGATGACTAAGTATTGTTCCTTCTTAATTAGTGCACTAGTTTAATCAAATCAATGTCAAAGGAATAGTTTGAAAAAATTATTAAAAATAGTACAATCTATTTTAAAAATAAAACATGTATTTTATGTCATTTCAAAATAAAAATTTTGAGAGGGAGTGAATACATCTTTTAATGAACTTACATGACTACTTAAGACCCTGTTTAGGAAGTGTTCCCAAGTGTTGTGTATTGCTCCCGGGCCGCTACAGTAGCCCATTTTGAGTCCACATGTTGTTTGGCCTGCCTTATTGTGTTCTCAACAGTAGTGGAACAATTCAACATTTTCAGCCCAATGTTGAAACAACATTTTTGTGTTCCAGTTTGTTCCAACAATAGTTGGGCTAGAATTTCACTGTAGTGGTGAAAACAATTAAACTTTAGCGGACAAAACAATGGCCCAAATGTAGTACAGGTTTATATACGAATTGCAACACTTTCTAGGGTTTGTTACGCAATCTATTGAGGCGATTCGGCTGTTGTTGCGTTCTTGGTGAAAGGGACTACAAATCTGTTGCTTTTTTCTTCAAATCGCCCAACAAAGTTTGGTTTTTTCTTGCGTTCTTGGTGAATCTAAGGTTTGTTCCGCGATCTCTTGAGGCGATTTGGAGGCGATTCGGCTGTTCTTGCGTTCTTGGCAAAAGGGACTACAAATCTGTTGCTTTTTTCTTCAAATCGCCCAACAAAGTTTGTTATTTCATGACTTCCAAACTTTTCTAGGGTGTTTCTTCCGCGATCTCTTCAGGCGATTTGGAGGTGATTCGATTGTTCTTGCGTTCTTGGTGAAAGGGACTACAAATCTATAGATTTTTTCTTCAAATCACCCAACAAAGTTTGTTATTTCGGTGTTTTCGTCGCATAACAGCGCAGGTTAGAACCATTTTCGCTTCTTTTGTTCGATTTAGTTGGAGTTCGCATTTCGTGTTCAATTTTTTTTTAGTTTTTTGCTTACAAAGAATTATAGTAGGGGTGACGGGCCACCTTATGCATATGGAAGGGGTCGAATAAATCTTTATACGGCTGGAATTTCAAAGAATTATGGACGTTCATTCTATAGATGTCTAGCTTGGGAGGTATACAATTTTATTTGCATTAATAATTTTTTTTTAGTACATCTTAGTGTCACATGTGCATTTTAATAATATACAAATCTTTGATGTTTTAGTCACATGCTCGTGCATTTATATGATTGGATGACATGCACCAACGTCTGCAAGTGGGTGGTCATGTGGAGGAAGAGTTGAAGGATGTAGTTGCTGTTATGCAAGCTCAACAAAATTGGCAAAACTACATTATCTATTGTTGATGTTGTTGTCTTGCTATAACTATATTATTTATGTTGTTGCTCATGTTGTTATTGTTGATTATTGTAACTGTTGATAAATGATGTAATATATTAGTTTAATTTTATTTCATGAACTTTTATTGTATCTGTTGACAAATGATATAATATTTATGAAACTCGTGTCTGTAATATATTAAATTTCATGTATGTGTAATATGTTGAAAGCTTATTTCAGTTCGATATTGAAATAATGTGTTCTACAACTGTCAAAACAATATGCAGCATTAATAGGTTTTATAATTTAGAATATGTTTTATTGATTTTTATAATAAACTAAGATAAATTTTTAACAATATATATATATATATATCAAAAGTTATATCAATTGTATATTAAAATTATACAATAATTAATTTTTACTTTATATTTAATAAAGTTATAAATAATGTATTGATGAAAACATTATTTAAAAACATTTTTTACCAAACATATTTCGTGTTTTTTTTTTTTTTTTTTTTTTTTACTGATTTTGGTTACACTTTCACCCTGCCAAACATATTTTATTCACATATTTCTTGAAACGAAATACCTTGCCAAACATGTTCTACCATGTTTTTGTTCCAAAAATCTCACCACAAATTTTCGTCGCCAAATATATTTTGTTCTCATTTCAGAACACTACATTACAAAATACTTATTCTGTATTAAATTAGAGCATTACCCTACAAAACATAACACTTTCCAAACAGGCCTTAAGTTTCCGTCACACGAGTTACCTGCTTTAGGATTGGTAAGAAAGCTTGTGGGGTCGAATTTTTCTTTTTGTCCTTTTTAAAGATTTTTTCTTTCTTAGGTAAAATACACACACGCAATAGAAGTACGGAAACAACTACAAAATGGTGCCAAATTTTAGTCAAAATGTGAAGTTGGAATCCCTCACCTCTCTTTTGAAGAAAGAGGTGTTATCCTAGCTAACGTAATGATTCAGTGATTAATTTACTGTTCTTGTTATTTGCTTAGTTTTTTTTTTTTTTTTTGGCACCATAATGGATTAGTTTTATTTATTTATTTATTACTTTCTCTGTTTAAAAATAAGTGTCATACTTTTTTTTTTGTCTGTTCTAAAATAAATGTTCATTTTTCTTTTTCAAAAAATATATTTCACATCTTTTCATATATATTTTTTAAGTTTAAAATTTCAAATTTGAATATTCAAAACATAAAAAGGTGTTAATAACTTTTTAAAAAGACAATGCATGTCTTACGTGTCTTATAAAAATTAAGCTGATACTTAAATTGAGACGAATAGAGTATTGTTTAAAGAAGATAAGACTGTAAAATTATATGAAATGGTTGAAGTTTAAGAATGACAATAGTCACGTCACTCTATATCAATTTTGTGTAAATTATTTTTTTTTTGTATGAAATGATCACAATTTAATTATTATGTTATAATCAATTTTTCTTTTTCCAAAACAAAAGTAATCCCTTCTAGGACACTTAAAACTTGTAATGAGCGGATAAAGACCGCTCAAGTGAGCTCCACCCAAAATATGTGCATTATTACACCACCATTTCAGAGATGGAAACGATGTGAGATAAAGTAGGTCCCACTTGCTCATATGGAATACACCGTATGTATGGTGTTTTGTGTGGTGTGCACCTGGCTTGACCCCACCCCCCAGAATACCGAAGAGTAAATTAGCATGCCATGCGTCCATTACTATCTTAGCCAGTGTGGCCGTGTGGGGTTACCGTATGTAGGACCGCTATTGGAATTGTCCCCCTACTCACCCGATTTTTTTTTCTGTGAGTGATTGAATATTTCGACTGTCCCAATAAATGTTTTTTTTATTTATTTAAATAATGACATCTTATTGGATTGTTTGGAGAGAGATATACGAGTAGTTCTACAAACGTGTAATTTGTGTAACTCCTATAAAAAGTTTTCAAACAATAACTTTTGTCAATGCTGAATAGTAAAAGTGTCTCCTAATGTTAAAATGCTTATCTCATAGATTATTACAACTATTCATAATTCTTTTTTCTTTTTTAAATTCTGTCTTTTCTATATATATACTCTTTTCATTTCAAAGATATCTCAAGATACATATTTCATTTTAAAACTAAATGAATATATTATTTTTTAAAGTATTTTCAAACCTATTTTATGACCAAACAAGTTAACTAATTGCGTATTTTGTCATTTAACAAGATATTTATTCATATAATAGAATAAAAAGATATTAAAATTAGCTATCATAAAAAGTTGAATTTTGTATTAAAAAAAAAAAATTTCAAATTTTTTGGAAAGAGTGAGAATAGAGAGGGGGGGGGGGGGGGGGGGGGATACTTGTCAAAAAAATAAATTAGGTAATACTATTGCTGTTACTTGAATTTATTTATTTATTTTTTAAAAATAGATAATTAATGTGAGGTGGAGACTAGAGAGGATATTTTGGAGTTAGGTGGATTTTTTTTGCATTTAAAAATCAGTGGGGCCATATACTCCACTCAACATCACCGCATTCAGTTGCAAGAACTTTTTTGCTCAACACATGAGTTACCGACATTCCTTCGATCAAGAACCCATGTAAGGGAAGAACCCACACAATCCTTAAAAATAGAAAAGATATCATTGAAAATCACCGTTAAACCTTCAACAGAAGCTTACAATCCCATCACAAGCAGGCAATCCCCTTTCACTACCCTTTCACTGCCACATTGTGATAGCCCCAACTTTTGAGAAGAATGAGCTATTCACAAAGAACAAGACCTTCGGCCAATTCAGGGCTAAGAAAGTGGACTACTTTATCAACTTTCAATATAATGTAGAGGGGCTTGTGACTATCTTCTTTTTAACTCTCAAAGTAGATACTGAATGGTGATGATTTAGTCTTTAAAAAAAGTAAAGTGGGGTGCGTGAGTGACCTGAGTGAATTTCTTATCCAAAATAAAAAATAATTTTTTTTTAAAAAGAGGGAGAATAGAAAGAAGGAAAAGAATAGATGAAAAAGCTTACAACGCACGCACTTTTCATTGTCTAGTGTTTGAGAAAAGCTACAATTGAAAAGAAGCCCAGCCATTGATGCTTGGTGTCGCACGGGAGTGACTACAGTGGACCCAAAAATAGATATTTCTTTCATACTCTCTCTTTCTCTCTAAATTCAATATATGTTGAAAAAGTGCTCGCGTACTTCATCATCTTTTCCTTCTTAGCTGAAGCAAAGAGAATGAAATTAATTAAGGGAAAGGAAATCAAGGTTAATTTCCAGATTTAATGCTCTTTTAGGTCATGATTATTAAATAGGGGAAGCACTAGCTAGCATACAGATTTTTATTTGCATAGTTTTATACTAGCTAGCATACAGATTTTCATTTTTATTTGCATGCATACGTGAAGGAGGAGTTTTTATGAATGAATAATTTAAAATAGATATTACCTTTCATATATATATATAAATAAAAGTAAAAGGCACGTGCGATATACTTGATGAACGTTTTGTAACTTAAAAAATTTATATTTTTATATATTTTTTAATTGTTTATAGTTTTATAAAAGAAATAGGCAAAACAATTTCAAGCCTAGAATGACTTAAAGAGTAATAATTGTCACCTCAGAAGAAACAAAATAAGGTTTTCTATTGATGGATGAATGAAAACTATAAACAATTAAAAAATATATAAAAATAAAAATTCTATAATTTACAAAACATTTATAAATAAATATTATATAAAAATTTTATATATTATAAAATCCGAAAGGGTACCAACAATTTTTAGATTGTAATAATTGTCACCTTAAAAAAAAAACAAAATATATTAGAAAATTCAAAAAGTACTTAAAATGTACGACAAACTATTCGAAACTATAATTTTATGAATTCCTAAACTATAACTCTTTGAAAATAAAATATTCCTAAATTATTTATTTCTAAATCTTTATCTATTTTGTATATCTCATTTCTTCATTAAATGAATCATTATCAAGTGTCAATTCTTTTACTTCTTCTACCGCAAACTAAGTTTTCACAACTTGTTGTTGAGTATTGACTATCTTCACCAGAAAAAAGGAAAGATTTTCCTTTGCAGCTTGTCACTTTATTGTTGAATTCATCCATGTCCTGCAAAAAGAACAAATATAATTTAGAACTATTGAGAAATTTAAGTAAGTATTTGTTTTTTTAATTTAATTAAAATTTTATGAATAAGGGTAAAAAATTACCTCAATTTGTAACTGTAGTAAATCATCTAGTGAACAATTTATTAATGTTTGGCAATCATTGAACACCTTTAGGATTGCAAATGTTACAATATGTTTCATACTTCGCATTTTAATTATCATCACGAATCTGCACATGAGTAAAGACAAATAATTATGTATTTGTAATATTATTAAACCATTGAAATAAATACAATAATAAGATTTTAAGATATAATAATACTTTTGAAAGCATTTTGGGTCTATTGTGTTGCATCGAGGACATTATACTCTATCTTTTTAAACTTTAATTTTCTTATTACATTTCTCACACGCGTCGTACCACGGTTCGCGATCATTAACGACCTTTTCAATTGTTGCTTCAAAAGAGTAATTTATTTTCTGCAGGTTACGCAACAAAATATAACTTCTCAATATATAAATTAAGGAAGATTAAGAAATATACTGAAATTTAATACCTCAAATGACATTGTAGATTTTTCTATTATGTCTTGAAGTTTGACTTTTTTAGCACCATTGAATTTTTGATCTTTTGTTCTGGAAGTCAAACTTTTTATATCTTTGTTATTTATGTTTTCTTTGGACTTGTCCACATATAAATTATCTTGTAAAATAATTAAATAAATAAAACAAAAAAACCATGTTCTCTTTCTACAAATAGTGTATATTTTGCACCAAGAAATTTACAATATGAAAACAAAAAAACAAATATCATCTGACATATATGTTTAGTTATATATGAACATGCTCAAAGAAAAAGATTACATATAGCTTTATGAATATATATAAAAGAAGTTGGAATAAATAATAAACCAATATCTTAGGGCTTTGACACTTTCAATATCAATATTAATTTGCAATGTAGATCCTTTTTGTGTTTGAAGAGACAGACCTAGAATATAACATTATTATTTGTAAAAGTTTGTTATTATAGATTTACTTAATAATATATAATGTAAATAATATCAATGTGTATGATAATTTATCTTTATAGGTGTTGATTGCCACATGTGTAACTGTGATAATAGGTATTTCCTGTATTAGTTCCATGATAAAGTTTCCTTCATTCTCAGCAAGATCCTCCCATAAAGTCAAAATAGTTGTCCTTGAACGGTAATAAAGATTAATTACTCTAGTCATTATATTATATTAGCATAATTATGATCGTATATGTAATATAGTAATGATGTACCTCATATCCATTCTAATGACTTCTGGCTTTTTGGTTGTGCCTTTGTTTTTTTTATTACATATGTTCAATGAAGGAGATACCTCAATAACAATTCCCAAAGCATCTAGCTAAATTAAAAATAAAATAAAAAATTTTACTTTAATTTAAATTTAATTTTTTTTGTTTTTATATGTACAGGAGATAACATATATATGGAGAGTTGAGAATTAAACGAAAACTAACCCATATTTTCTTTTGCATCAATGTACTTGTTCAGCTCCTTGAAGTCCAAAAAATTAAATTTTATTGTTTCTAAGCTTACTACTTCAAGCTCCTCATTGAGGTGTTATTAAAAAACTTCAATTCGTACTCCTTGTGCACACTCTTATATATAGGATTGATGTCTTTTACAGTTACATTAGAAATTCTATATGTTTTGTGAAGCAATAGTGAATCGCTGAATTTGATGGCAAGCTCGTTAAATAAGACACCTTGAATTTGTGTTCCCTGAAAGAGTAAAAAAGATGTGTAAATGGATTAATAAGATCATTAAATAACAATGTTGCCATACAAATATAGATGCATTTAATAAAACTAACAGAAATAGCCGATGGTATACTTACATCATCATCCATTAGAACTAATTTCAACATTGTTCCTGATGTGTATTCCTCGATTGCTCCTCAAAGTACAACTACTTTTATTCTCGATTTTGTTTTTAAACTAACAAGTGAATTTATTAAGTCAAAGCTTTGTTGAACTTTCTTTCATTTTCATGATTGTTTCTGCATGATTAAAAGAAAAAATAATTGAGGTTAAAGAAAATAAAAATTAAATTAAAGATAAAATTGTGAAATAAGAATGATTGAGTGTCAAAATAGAAATTAAAAAATAAAATAAAATACATCAACAGTAAGTTAACTCGAAGTTAATATTTTTTATGTTTTTAAAAGAATAAATTTGTGAGTGAAAAGATTTCAATATTGTAATAACTCGTAGCGAATGTGGGGTATCTTTACCTTTCAAACAATGCAAAATAATCTTGGAATGAAAAGGCATGGATATTAATGTGGGTGTAAAGATTTCAATATTGTAATAACTCGTAGCGAATGTGGGGTATCTTTACCTTTCAAACAATGCAAAATAATCTTGGAATGAAAAGGCATGGATATTAATGTGGGTGTATACTTACCTTTCAGATTGGAGAACCTCTTTATAGACAACATTTTTAGCCTATGTACCACATCTAATGGTTGTTTAATCCTTCTTAACAAGTACTTTAGTAGTTGACATTGAAGTTCCTCTATATAGTGCGACATATAATTATCCATTGGAGAACACGTGCTCAGGTTGATAAACTCCAACATAAGGAATTGTTTCGCCCTGTGCCTTATTTATTGTCATTGCAAAACTCAACCAGATTGAAAACTGTTTTCGTGTAAAATGGAAAGGCATGGCTTCATTCTCTGTCGGGCAACAAGAAAATGTTCAATTAAATTTTTCTATATTTTATTTTGTTTTGAATTTTATTAGGTAATTTGTAATTTGAATTAAACTCTTTAAATAATTTTTAGTTAATTTTTTTTATATAAAAACTCTTTTATTATATTAATAAATAAATACTGAAATAGATATTACACTTGATCTTAGCCAAAAGGCTGAGAAAAGTGTGATTAATATTTCTTTAGATCTATAGTTTTTATAAGAGACTTGCATATAATCCTTTATAACTCAAAACCGATGTGGGACAAAAAAAAATGTTCAATTAATTTTTTTTATAAATATATTTTTTATATTTTAGTTTGTTTTGAATTTTATTAGGTAATTTGTAATTTGAATTAAACTCTTTAAATAACTTTTTGTGAATTTTATTAGGTAATTTGTAATTTGAATTAAAATCTATAAATAATTTTTAGGTAATTTTTTTTATTTATTTATAAAAGCTCTTTTTTTATATTAATAAATAAATACTGAAATACTGATATTAAACAGATAAGAAGAGATACTACACTTGATTTTAGCCTAAAGGCTGATAAAGGTGTGATTAATATTTCTTTAAGTCTATAGTTTTATAAGAGGCTTCCATGTAATCCTTTATAACTCAAAACCGATGTAGGATAAGAAAAATGTTTTGATCTTACCCAAAAGGCCGAAAAAGGTATGATTAATATTTCTTTAGGTTTATAGTTTTATAAGAGGCTTTCATGTAATTCTTTATAACTCAAAACCGATGTGGGATAAGAAAAATGTTCAATTAATTTTTTTTATAAATATTTTTTTATATTTTATTTTGTTTTTAATTTTATTTGGTAATTTGTAATTTAAATTAAACTCTTTAAATAAATTTTTATGAATTTTATTAAGTAATTTGTAATTTGTAATTTGAAATAAACTCTTTAAATAATTTTTAGGTAAGAAATGTATGATTAATATTTCTTTAGGTCTATAGTTTTATAAAAGGCTTCCATGTAATCTTTTATAACTCAAAACCGATGTGGGATAAGAAAAATGTTTTGATCTTTTATAACTCAAAACTGATTTAGGATAAGAAAAATGTTTTGATCTTAGCCAAAAGGCTGAGAAAGGTATGATTAATATTTCTTTGAGAAGTAATAGATCTTCCGAATATAACGTGGTTGGGAATGAGTTGAAGAGAAAGATTTTTAGTTAAATTTTTTAAGAGTTCCAATGGGATCCAACCACGTTGTATTCGGAGGAAGAGTCGATAATTAACGTCGGAAGACCTATCATTTTTCTATTTCTTTATATTTATAGTTTTATAAGAGGTTTTCATGTAATCCTTTATAACTCAAAACGATGTGGGACAAGAAAAATGTTCAATTGATTTTTTTTTTTTTTATAAATATTTTTTTATATTTTATTTTGTTTTGAATTTTATTAGGTAATATGTATTTTGAATTAAACTATTTAAATAAATTTTATTAGGTAATTTGTAATTTGAATTAAACTCTTTAAATAATTTTTAGGTAATTTTTTTTATTAAAACTCTTTTTTTTTTTATATTAATAAATAAATACTGAAATACTAAAAGAATGAAACTCTTTGCATATTTATTAATAATATAGATAGAACATAACATAGATATAGGGCAAAATGAAAAGAAAAAAAAAAATTCCCTTCAACCTTTTCACATTTCGAAAATAACTCTTGTATTATGTGTAGCGCTACCAGGTTCTTCCCCCAAAGAGAGATAAGGAGGTCGAATGTTAGTGGAGGCATGTTTGTGTGAGTACCAACTAAAAAAAAAAAAAAAAACATTGCAAATTGCCCCCACGTGACAAGTACCGTTATTTTTCCATTAAAAATATATAAATATGTGTTATAATTTCACCAATATGCCCCTTCCATAACCAAATCACTCTTCCCCATACCGTAATTTTTCTGCATTTTAGGTTTCGTTTGATTCGACATAAAGTATTTTTTTGAAAAATATATATATTTTTAAAGTAAAATATATTTTTATTTTTATTTTTCTGTATTTGGTAAATGTCCAAGTCTAGGTTGAGGAAATTGATGGACAAATTATTTTTCGATGAATTTTAATATTTTTTTTCCTCGTAAATATTTTACGAATCAAACACCAAAAAATAAAAATATTTTTACTTACAAACAAAGGAAGCCATTAATCATAAACATACTTTGATATGTAATTGTTGTGACTCACCATCAAAGTCTTGCCTTGAATAATGTCTTCCATAGATGGGGATATTTCACTGAAACGACAATGAAAATGCTTGAGATGGAAGATAAATTTTCTTGTACTTGCTTTCAAATCATCAATGAAATGAACAGGACATTTGATGCGTTGATTACCACGACCTAACCAAAGAATCAGGGGAACAAACTGATTTATCACTACCCAATTTATATGGTTCATACATTAACATATACTAGTATAAAATAAAAAAAATAAAAAAATACTACTTGTATGGTTGATTAATGGTGACCGTGACATTAATAACATGCATGGCAAAGGGACCACACCAGGAATATTATGCTTGCACTCAATATTTTCCTCCAACCCTTAGCATGGTTAAAAGAAACAGAGACAAGAAATGAAAACATTGTGGATGACCTTTATTACTCCAGCAACACCCAGGGACGTGCCTAAGGCCCTAGTCAATAAGAAGGTCTTATAATTATTTATTTATTTATATATAATAATTTTTTTAAAATAATTATGTTAAATATTAAACATCAACAAATAGAGGGATTTGACAGTGACTTAAAAGATTTATATTGTTTATCTTTTTTTTTTTTTTTTGAGGGCCTCCAAAAATTTTTCCTTATACATTATAAGCAACCTAAAAATTTTATTTTCTTTTATTATTAAACCTCAATCAGTAGAGAAATTTAATACTAGGTCCAAAATATTTCTATAATTATATTGCTTTTTTTTTTTTTTTTCTTTCTCTCATCCTTTATTACATGAGCTTATACACACACATATACATATATTATATTACTTCTCCTTATCATTACACCAACCATAAATATTATCCATTGTGGGGGGCTTGTGAAACTTTCTTTGTTTTTTTAAGACACATATTAACTATTATTTTCTTATTCCTCGCATATTTTTTCTCCGCCAGCTCTTACAATTTACAACTTCACTCGACAAGACTTTGAATGAACTTTTATTCTATTAAAGAATTTTTTGGAGTAACTTTTATTCTATTAAAGAAAATTTTGAATTATTAAACCAAATTCTTCGAAATCAGTTTCTATTGTTCTATAACTTCAATTTGTTTATAGTTTTATTAAATTTTGTTATCATAAAATTATTTATTTTGTTTTTGAGTTGTCATCATTTTAATTTATATTGTTGAATATTTCTTCTAGAAAGTACATAGTCAATTAGTTAACGATAGAATTAGAGATTGAAAAAAAATTAGTACTAAACTTAAAAATCACAAAACAAATAATAAGTATATTAAACGCATGAACATATGGGTAGACTCTATTAAAATGCCATTTTATATTTTTTCGCCTAAGGCCTCAAATTATGTTGAGCCGCCCCTGGCAACACCATCACACTTCTTGTTAATCTGATTTAATTTTGTAATATTTTAATTAAGAATAGCGTTCACTCATGCCATATTTAAAATCATTTTGCTTAGAAATCTCAAATTATAATGCTTAATTTGAGGTTGTATTTGCAATTAGGTACTAAGAGCATCTCCGACAATATGTTAAAATATTTGTTTTGTTTGAAATATACACTATCACGTCATTAATGTGCAACCTTTTTACACATATTTCCTTTCTCTTCCCTCCTCTCATTCCATTAAGTAGGTTTGTAAAAATTACGCGGGATCAGACATGACATTGATTGATTGTTATTGATAGATATATATTTACTATTTACACAAAATTATAAAACAACAGCTGAAAATAAAACTAAATAATTCAATTTTTTTTTTTTTTTTTTGTGTAAATACATATCAGAGTTATACAAAATCAATATACACGGTTGGATATGCTCTAACAACCTTATCGTTGTTAAACAAAATTCTAGACAAATCATGTAAATATGTTTGAGATAGTTAAGAATATATATTTGAGAAAACAAATATCCGGATGTAAGATTAGTGTAAGTCTCAATTAGGGAAACAAAAATTACGTCAAATTCCTATATAAGACTAGTATAAAGTTTTGTCTGGTTATGAAAATGCATGGAAAAAAATTAGTGGAGAGGAACACTACTATTTGAAGCGGAATTTATTAGCATCACAACATGATGCAATCAAGTTTCGATTTTTGCTGCTAAGCTAATACATTCTATTCAAAAATAATTTTCCTTTTTAGTAGTTTTAAACTCTTTAAATAAATGTAAACCTAATCGGAACTTCCCACTTTTAGGAAATGAATAAGTCTGTCCCTTTTTAAATTTATTGACAAAATTGACAAATTTACCATTAACCAAACACTTTTGAGACTTTCTACTCGTTTTAAAACGAGATTTTTTATTTATTTATTTATTTGTTGTAAACTTAAATGGGCCTTCTCGATTGGATCTTTAAAGATAATATGAGCCACTTTTGTTTGGGCTTCTCATTTTGATAAAAGAAAGGGAAAAAAAGAAGAAGAGAGGTTATATTATTATACTTTAGTTGACCTTTTCTTCGTTCCCCAACCCCATGACTCATGCGGATACTGTAATTTTTCATTAATTTTTATTTATATTTTTTATATATGAATCTAAACTTTAATTTTCTAGATGAATTTAATCTGAGTAATTTAAAGTTATTTTAGGTTTTATTTCAAAAGAAATAACATTTTAGTGTAATTTGAAGACAATTTATAAAACGAAATCTTTTATTGACTCTAAAAATATTCATTATGTCATTCAACTTGTAATAAATTATATTGTTACATTCTTTGTGCAAAATATAAAAGAAAGAAAATTAATCTTTATTCCTCCATATAAGGCTATAAACTATCTCAACAATTAAATAAATTTGATGGTGGATATTGGGCTTGCTTAACATGGTCGGAATATTTTAAACTATGCATTATATTATCAAATACAAAGAGAATTTAATTTCGAGTCTCCTCCCACTTTATTTAAATTTTATTATTTTCACTTTTAAGCTTGTCAAAAAAAAAAAAACTTTTAAGCTTAATTTTGATTGATCCAGCTACTGTCGTGTATGAACAGTGAGCAATCTTATTTACGAGTCTTTTATTAATTGAGCTTAAAAATTAAATATGAGCTCCACTTTTTTATTTCTTAATAAATGAGTCCAGAAGTTTAAGGAGCTCTGTCACCTGAGCATGCTTGTGCTTGAACTTTTGAAAAATAAATATATAAATAAAATAAAAGATAAAAATAAAAAATAAAAAATCAAAGCCCAGTCTCAACTCTTAACGAAAAATCATTTGGAGCCCTATCTCGTTCTTTTTTCCCTCCTAGTTATCCAAATAAATATTTGCATTTCAATCTATTGCTCTGCTTTGAGTCTCGATTCATCTCTTCGCCACCACCATCACTATCACCGTCTTTGAGCTACGATTACCAGTCTACGACCGCATCCCTTTATTGCCTAGACACCACTCTCTATCTGTTTTCAATTTCTCTCTCCTCACTCACACTTTCTAACTCGACCCTAGTAGTCATTGAACTACCGAAACCCTAACAGGCGAAGCCACCATTGAAGGTTCAGACGACCTTGAAGCTCGACTCCGTTTCATTTTAACCCATCTAAGGTATATTCCTCTTTTCTCTTCCGATTTTCATTTTATTTTTTGTATTTTTGCCCAAATTGTGGTCAACTTTAATGAAAAATGGCTGTCAATATTTCATGCTGGGGTGGAACTTCAAATCTTTGGGGGTTTCGGGAATACGCAGTTTTGAGAAAATTGGGGATTTTTGTTGAATATTGGCTGATAAATTCTATTAATTATGATGCAATCTTCGTACTTTTTATATTGTCTCACATGGATTTAATGTAGTTTTATATGCACCAAATGGAACAATAAGAACAATGATTCCTAAAAACAGATTAACGGAGATATGAACAAGCAAAAAGCTGAATCACACTATGTGTGTTGCATTTCACCAATTGATTAACCATCCGACCTTGAATCCCTACGGTTTGAAGGAAGACACAACAATACATTCTCAAGAAGTATTTTTTTTGCTACATACGAGTTCAATTGTTCACTCAATTAAGTTCGTACTCACTCCATTTGGTTTAGTCATGCATAAGATTTTATTCCTTTTGCTATTATATTTTTATATAATTTATATTATATCTTATACGCTAGATTTTATTCACTCATTAAACGCAATATAATACATAATATGTTGTAATATAATAAATAAATATATATATTTTTGATAAGTAAGACATTAAATAAATATTACTAATAATTTATGTAACATATAATAGATAAAATGTATTATAGATAGCGTTACATAAAATATATTATAACTAATTTTATATCATATATTTAATTTTCTTTGTATTGACGGGGTAATTTGGATAAATTAATTTAAAACTCATTCCATTTAGTCTTTTAAACTAGTTTGACGAAACATCAAAATAGAAATGACCATTCCGTTCCTACGCCATTCCATGGTTGCATTCATTCCATTTCCGCACCATTCTCGTTCCATTCCCTTCCTACTTCATCCCGTTCCTGTGTACTAAATGTATCCTTAATGTAATTCGGTCTTACTTCTTATCTTTAGTTTCATTGATGTATCATATATTTTGTTGATGATTATGTTATTTAGTTCTCAAAGGCTGCTGTGATCTACAAAATGACAATTCTGTGAGAAGTTTCCTTGCACTTGCCTGATGACTTGGGGAATTACATATAGATAAATATTATCACAAGCAGGGTGAAGTAGTAATTGACTTTCGGCAAGCTGTGAAGAATCAGAAAATGATTTTATGCCAACCTTAAGACAATGGGAAATCTTACCCTTAATATGGGTTATTCATTTAATTAGCTTTATTTCAATTAAAAAGGTTGGTGTCTTTTTGTAGATTAATTCCAATGAGAATAACTGAAAAGGGTTTGTATTCTCTAAGAATGTGATTTCCCATGCCATTCTATTATGCATTACTTGTTTTATTGGGCTGTATTTTGTTAGTGCACTCGAGTGTCTTCTTGTTAATGAATTGAAATGAGAATGATTACGTAAGTTGTTTTATTTTTATGGATGTTATTTCCTATGCCAAAAAAAATAAAATAATGATGAGAGGAGTTTCTTTTATTGTTATTTCTAAGTTTGGCAGTCTTAGATCTTTAATTATTGGACTTTATTCGGGATGGTTTTATGGATGATGAGGTATGGATTTCAAGTCATTCTTATATAATTGATCCAATTAGTGGATTTGAAATCCAAGGATTCCAAATCTAGGTATTTTAATTCCAATGATTTGAAATTCGTACTAAAATCCAAATCCAGATTCTCAAATGCAATCTTAGCAACTTCTTGTCACCATTATTTAGTTGCTATTTTTAGCTATATTTCTTTTTGTCTATGAAACAGCATCCTTTGAAACTTTATGATGGCTGATTATGCATTTTGCTTGATGCAGATTCTTTGATTGTACGGATTCTTTCAGACATGAAGATTGTAAGCTGTACTAGTGTTACAAAACCCAGTTTTTTTCTTGCAAATTGTGAGTTACCTGCCTGTACATTCCGTAGATCCCAGTTTACTCTTGCATCTACTCTACGGATTTCAAGTAACCATGAGAAGAGAATTGGACTGGTGACAAAATTTCAGCGATTTGTTGTCAATAGAACATTTGCAGTCAGTCCTTTAGGTTCATCTTTATGCAAAACAGACAAAGTTCCTTCACGTCGGGTACGAGGAAGTTCCTCTTCCTTATATAGCCGTCCTAGTTTATTAGAGATGAAGAATGAGAGGATGGAAAACCGTGCCCGTGTTTATGAGTTCTTGAGGGGAATTGGTATTGTGCCTGATGAGCTTGATGGGTTGGAACTTCCTGTGACAGTTGAAGTTATGAGAGAACGTGTGGACTTCCTTCATAAATTAGGGCTTACGATTGAAGACATTAACAACTACCCTCTTGTTCTTGGATGCAGTGTAAAGAAAAACATGATTCCTGTGCTTGATTATCTTGGCAAATTGGGTGTTAGGAAATCTACTTTTACTGAATTTTTGCGAAGATATCCGCAAGTCCTTCATTCTAGTGTTGTAGTGGACCTTGCACCGGTGGTTAAGTATCTTCAAGGGATGGACATCAAGCCGAATGATATTCCTCGGGTTCTAGAAAGGTATCCAGAAGTATTGGGATTTAAACTTGAGGGGACCATGAGCACATCAGTGGCTTATTTGGTTGGAATTGGGGTCGCAAGAAGGGAAATTGGCGGTGTTTTAACTAGATACCCAGAGATATTGGGGATGCGGGTAGGTCGGGTGATCAAACCTTTTGTAGAATATCTTGAAATCTTGGGAATACCAAACTTAGCTGTGGCTAGATTGATAGAGAAGCGGCCTCACATTCTTGGATTTGGGCTAGAAGAAAGGGTTAAACCAAATGTCAGTTCCCTTTTAGAGTTCCATGTTAGACAAAAGTCACTTGCTTCTGTGATTGCACAGTATCCAGAAATTATAGGAATTGACCTGAAGCCAAAGCTTCTCAGTCATCAGAGCTTTCTCAATTCAATTATTGATTTGGGTCCTGAAGATTTCGGGGGAACTGTTGAGAAGATGCCGCAGCTTGTCAGCCTCAGTAATACATCTATTGTGAAGCATGTAGATTTCCTCAAGGGTTGTGGTTTCTCCTTGCAACAAGTGAGGCAGATGGTTATGGGGTGTCCCCAATTGCTTGCTTTGAATCTTGACATCATGAAACTCAGTTTTGATTACTTCAAAACTAAGATGGGAAGGGCATTGGATGACTTGGTTGCTTTCCCAGCTTTCTTTACTTATGGTCTGGAATCAACTATAAAACCAAGACATCAGATGGTTGCAAAGAAGGGGTTGAAATGTTCTCTTGCATGGCTTCTTAACTGTTCTGATGAGAAATTTGAGGAACGGATGAACTATGACTACATTGACATGGAAGAGATGGAAACAGATTCAGCATTTGATATGAACACTCTAATGGAACCCAGAAGCAATGAGTCAGATTCTGACTACGAGGATGACAGTGATGATGATTATGTATAGAATACTTAGTCAGCTTAGAGCAAAGTTTGCTTTGGGGAATCTTCTTTTTCAGAAATGGATCCTTTATGCAAGGAATTATGGCTGCAAGATTGAAAAGGTAAAATTTTTACTTTCGCTACACTTGTTTTTGTTTTTGTTTTTGTTTTGTGGCCAAATGAAAAATATTAATTTTTTTTTTCTTAGATATAATCACGTAGAATGGGTCCATATTAGTTCTTAAATATTTAAATATCCTCATCTATGACAATTTCTTAGAGTATCATGGCAATGTTTCTGAAAACTTGAACAAATGAAGAGTGCTTGGGGTTGCTTATTTGATATTGGTTCCCACCACTCTTCTTGACTTTTTTGCAAGCACTTTGAATCCTATATGTGTAGATATGAGGCAAAGCGCAGAACTCTTATATTTGAAAATCCTATAATATCCTACACATTTTTCTGTCTACCTTGGTTAGAATTATTTCATTTGCAAGTTTTCAGGGACATTGCACAGAACTCTTATATTTGAAAACCCTATAATATCCTACACATTTACCTGTCTACCTTGGTTAGAGTTATTTCGTTTGTAAGTTTTCAGGGACATTGTGTGATAGTTTGTTCATTAATCTGAAATCATGATATAATTTAGCATGGAATTTTTATTTTCTCTGCATTTTTCTAGGAGAGTTCAATAGTTTTTTGTATGATTTACAAGCACATATGACATATCCACTACCTTTCCCGTGAACAGATGCTGAATGACCTAATAGAGAGAGAACGGTCAAGCTGCTGGAGGTAAATCCATCAGCAGCGATCCAGCTGTTGGAGAAAAGCTGCCTTTGTTATGATGCTCCCATGGCTGTGCCTGAGATGATGCCCTCTATTTTTAGGTTTGTGCATTTTTCTGTCATTTCCATGGTTCTCTACCAAAGAATTCTATGGGCAAAGAATCATTTTTTGATGTCTTGACCACCCGTGTACAAAATATAATTTTTTTTTTTTTGGGGTGATATATGTAGGAGTTTTGATGTGGAATAAAATTAGCCTAATTTCTTGTTTTCAATCCTGATGAATTCCCGCCTTTGTTCAATCAGTCTCCTATTTTCTTATAAACCACCAAATTTATGCATGGTAAGCCTTATCTTGATGATAGTTATGTTTCATCACCTCCCTCCTCCCGTGTGTTCACAACTTCACCACCAGCCTTCTTTTTATCAAAAAGATTTGATATTTAATGTGGATGAAACTTCAATTCTAGATACTTCTCATCCTCAAATTATATGGACACACAATAAACACCTGTTAAAGTGGCACATCTTCATAGTTGTCTAGCCAATGTGATGACCATTGCCTCTGCAGTGTAAAAAAATATATAATACTTCAAGCTTCCTCCTAAAGGATGTTATGCAGCTATTGGTCTGATTCAGTATGAAGTATGAACTAGGAACTAGGAACTACTTTTTGAGACGGGCATGCTTCCCTCAACGGGGTTGGCTCATGAATCCATTAAGACTGAAGGGAGAGGGCAACTCTAGTTAGGAGATTATTTGCCATATTGCAGTGACAAAGTTGTCACAGTGCTCCCTTAACGAAATTTGGAAATAACCGTATAAATAAAACTAATACTGTTACCGAATTTTAGAATAGTTCCTGCGACTCAGGTGGCAGTGTCTGTAATTTTCATATTTTGTATGAATCTGGATCATAGTAGCAGTAATTTGTTCCACGGAATGTTCAGCAAGGAATGCCCTAGAAGGGGTTGCTAGTTGGTACTAGTGTCATACAGTTGGGATGGATGGAGATGCCTCTTTGAATGTAGTTGGGTCATAATACTTGCTAGGAATGAAGAGAAAGGGCAACTTGTTGGCAGCATATACCACAGTTGGACAAAAAGATGTTTTCTACATCACATGCTTTCAATATACTCTCTTATTGATGTCCACGAGGTTAAAGGGTAGCCACCTGGTCTATCTCCAGTCTTTTCCTTCCAACATGGGACGAAGCAAGCAGACATACAGGCCTAATTAGCTGGTACAATACCGAATTCCAGGAGATTAGGCAGATTGGCATCTACTGTTATGCAAACTAAATCTATAGGCAGTGTTTCATCCCAGCGTTTGCTGTAGCAGGGAATCAAAAAAGCCCCTGCAATCCAACTACTTATCAGTATGCAACTCCTTTGTGGCTTTTATATAAAAAATTACCACCTCAGCAAACATCTTCCCTAACTACTATCAGATTCCCCACTGTCCAAAAATCATATTATAAATATCACTCAAGTGTGATCATCCTATGTGAAACTTGGAAAATTCTAGAATATCCTAGGGTATCGTGCCCCAGGATTTTTCAGCAGTTGGATGTCATGGTGGGACTCACCTGATGGATGATCCAAAGCTGGAAGACCCCGGAGTATTGTACCAATTCGGTCGGGGCAAAGCCTTACTATCTTCGGGCACTTTCAAGGAATAGTTCTTGCGTCCATGTTTGATAGATCAACTTTACCTTCAAAAACAGATTTATAATCTAGCAGGGAACTAGGGGTTTGGCAAAGTGGTATCTCCTCTTTCTTTCAAATGAAAAGTTGAAGGTTGAGTTTCCAATGGGACAAATGGGTGTTTCTGTGTGATATACCTACAGAAGAAGATGGTACCTTGCCATGTTTAGTCCTTTTCTATTCCTCTCGACAATCTTGCTCATGAGAGGAGAGGGACGATGTATTGGCTGCATTAAAACCAGTAAAATTATTACTGCACCCTCCCCTTCCATTCCATGATTTCATTTTTCTTGCAAAACAAACAAACTCTGAACCTACAATTGAGCCTAAAACCATTTTGATTCTCCTTGAGGAGAGCCTTCTCTTCCTGTTTGTTATCACTCATTCTTCTGCTTCATTGAATATTCCTCTTCCTCCGTCCCTCCATTCAAAAGATATTTTTCTATAAGAAATTCTGATATGTACAAGGACCATCTTTTATCCAAAAGATTGATCATTCCTCAATCTTGTTTGAATCCAATATCTTTTTAGCTACATTTTACCACTCCATGTAAATACATAGTCAAAACAAAAAAAATTCATAACCGATCTGCATTGAGGCTCCATTTGACATTTAGGAAAACTAAATCCAGGAAATATAATCCGTCTTCAGAGAACAGGAAATTTGAATCATTTTTCTTCTATTTTCCCTCATTAGAGCAGCTTCTATAATCTTATTTCAAGCGAGTATTTTGTAGCACAAATTAGTTGATCGCATAGCTACTACGATCATAACCACAACGCCTCATCCCCATTACTGGATTTTGTTTTCCCTCCAAACAAACGGAGCCTCCATAACTCAGCTCTCATAAATCAAAGCGGGGCAGGGGGGACACCTACCTGCCATTTTAACAATTGTACAACACACACACAAATTAATTCAAAGAAAAATAATTAGGACCAAAAAGAGGAAATAAGTGAAATTACTATACATGTTTAGTCGTCAAACCAATACAGTTTACTAGAGTTGCCAAAACACTTATAAAACTCCAAAAGAAAAAACACAGAAAACAATCACCATCTAGATGATTATTTATTCATAGTTAGATATACTTGAGTATATCACACCTCAATTATCATCCATTACTCATTAACCAAATTTCTGCTACTTTCAGTGATACCCAACAGGGGCCGGAGCTTCCTTCAGCTCATGTCCTTGATAGTGTATGTCCTGCAATTCATTTCCGACAAACCAGTAAATATCTAAAGAAAATCAAAATTAGCCAGGGAAGTTAAAAGAGATTGATCAATACCGAAGCAAAGTGGTTAACATCGCGATGATGTGCCTCGTCAGCTCTGACAACCAGGACAACATCTCTCAGGGTGGCATCAGGGGCGAGGCGCCAATAGTCAATGGCAATGGCCGGAGCAGGAACATTCTCAATGTTGCCCTTGTCCAACTCCTTGAGGAACTCGGTGTAAGAGTGGATGGCCTCCTCTTCCAAGTAGCCCACAGCGCGATGAGCCAGTTTTGGGGAGACCAAGTAGGCGAGGAAGTAGGCGTTGAAGAAAACGCCTTGGACAGTAAAGACAAGAGCGCGCTCATACCATTTTGGCTGTGCTACCTCCATGAATGTCATGAGGTGCATCCTCTCATTTTCAGCTTCTTCAAGCAAAGCTTTGATCCAACCACCGCTGTGCTCAAACCGCCTTAGTGACCTCATGTGCAGCAGCAGCCCTCCGACCATGCCAGGGACTGCAGCTACCGTTTCTAGCATCATTGCACGACACCCATACCGTCTCTACATATGCCATAAATGGAAACTGTGTCAGTTAGCAAAATTTGCTTATAAGATTGATTGGTTTATGATGATAATAGAATAATTACTTAATTGGATATTTATTTATTTTTGATGAGAGTTATCTTGAAAAATAAAAACTTTTCTTAATATTTAGAAGAACAAAAAAAGTGTGATTTTTAGGTATGGAAAATAGATTATTTAGATCCGACCTGGTTTGGTTATAGCTGAAATTTGTTATAAGATTAGGTAGAATTTGTTGTAAGAATTTTGGAACCAAAACTTGAAAATTTGTTTTCTAATGTTGTTAAAAGGAATTGTTACACACAAACACACACTATATATAAATATATATATATATATGTACTGTTCACTTAGCTATAGTACACCACCCAAAACATTACCGATCCTCTACTATCTCATATTAATACATCTAAATCAGAGAGGTTATACAACAATAATAACTTTTTTTATATATTGTTAGGTTGCAGTATGTTGCACTAACCATCAACATGTGGCAAAAAAATCCCAAATACGTTATAAATATAAAAAATTGTATATATATTTACCAACACACATGGTATTGTTGCTAACAAGGCGTTTGGGGAATTCATTTAAAAATAAAAAAAATTAAACCAATAATAAAACTGCAAATGAAATTGACAAAATTAAATTAAGAACCTGAAAAAATATGTCCGTAGGGATTCTAAGTAACTTGACGGTCCAATACGCCAACTTGTCCAGAAACGTCACCGGCGCATGATGCTTCTTCAGATCTATGGAAAGGTCCGACTGGTACGTCTCCGATGGCTTCATTTATTCATTATAAACCAAAATCAATATTCACAAAACACAATCATCTATATAAACACAAATATTAAATATACACATACATATATAAATATATATATGTATATTAAATATACACATACATATATAAATATATATATGTATATTAAATATACACACACATATATATATATATATATATATATATATATTGCAGGTGTCATCATATACTTACCCTAAAACAGTTCCAAGGCCACTCCGAACCGTCCTCCTTTTTAACCTTTGGAGGCTGAATGCCCCAATAACTCATAATGGCTTTATCATCCGGACTGCCGGCGGCGCCACCTGCCGAACCGGTCTGTGGTTTCTTCTGATCCTCACCCAGTGCCACAGTACTCTCTCTGCGAACACCGATAGTCGGAGCTCTGATCCAAGTCAGAACATTACTGTCCGGAACTTTAAAACGATCCACGGGAATTCTACCATTAGTACGGGTAACAAGTCCGGCGAGTGAGTCGTTGGCTGCTGTACGGATAGTTGCAGTGAAGAAGAAGCGTGGGCCCACTTGACCCATTACCGATCTGGCCACCTTCGTCGCACCGCGACTCATCATCTTGCCTGATTCAATCACCAAGATCAAGAAACGCCCAAAAACTTGGAACGAAGCGTGTTGAAGAAAATTGGTTTAATTGCTGCAGGTTTGTTAAGTTGTTCACGACGTCTGTGTGAGTTGTACCGACTTATATATATACGGTGTAAATGTATATATATATATTATATATATAGATGTGTATGTATGTGTATAGGTGATGTGTATGGCTGGGAAGGCGGTGGGAATGGAATCACTTGAAACAAATTTCCAAATTTGACCGTAGAAATATGGTATGAATTGACCGTTTTTAATGTATATCTTATTCTAGAGAATTCGGAAGTGACAAAAATATCCTTGGGAACATGGCAAGGATAGCAACTAAGAATGTAGTGCTGGGGTATTTTAGTATTTGAATACTGGGTTTCTAGAAAGAAAGAAATTGTTGCCTTTTATTGAACGAAAGTAGGGGTCTTTTGAATTTTAATATTTTTCTTGGGGGCCAAGTTTTACAAAAGATGATTTGGTCCGTCGTCATTGAAGCAAGCTTTGCCAACTAGGCAATTTTCTATATGTTGACATAGTCAACTAGGCAATTTTCTATATTTGAGGAACGTGTCCGAATCGAAACTACATTGTTTCATTGTTCTCTAGAAAATTCCATACTCCACCGCCTGTAATTTCGGGGCACTGAAACGAACTCAATAATAAAGGATTTTGCATCCTCTCAAGCTAAGTCACGCGACCCTCAACAGGTATTTCTATCACATTTTAAGTGCATTCTTGTATATTTGTGGTGCTTTTATTCTTATTGTCACTATTTGTGACTTAATTTTATTATTTTCTCGTTCTCGAATTCGCTTTTGTTTCCGTCTTTACTTGACGTGACTTGATATTTTTGTACTCAAGAGGTCTAATATGCTATCAATACTGGTGATTGTCATTATTAAGTAGAATATATATTTTTTAATGGGCATTAGCTAAATTTTAAAATATTTATTTATTTATTTATTTACATTATTAAAGTGAATATTGTGTTACTCCCCTTACAGCTGTAACTAAAATGTAGAGTTCAAAATGGTTGTGTGATTTTATTATCAAAATAAAAATAACATCATTTTTTTTCAATTACACTACATTTACCTTTTTTCTTTTTAAGAAAATGACAAGAAGGTCCTTGAATTCATTAATGCATTATCTCTTAATTTATAATGTCATATTTACCCTTTATAAAACTTTAATATTTTTTTACCTTCTTTAATTTATTTATTTCTTTTTTTCTTTCTATTTGTTTTTTCTAGAGGTTCTCTCAAAGAAAATAATTTATTTCATACTAATAATTTAATTTTTGATGGTCAAAATAAATAATTTATTTCATAATGACTTTTTTTTTTTTTTTTTTTTTTCTTTTGTACAATTGAAAAGGATATTATTCGTTAACTTTTTTTTTTTTTTTTTTTATGGATCTTGTCAAGAGAAATAATTTATTAGATAAAAATAAATTTTTTTTTTTTTTTTTTTTTTTTATGGATCTTGTCAAGAGAAATAATTTATTAGATAAAAATAAATTTTTTTTTTTGGCTTATCAAAAGAGATAATTTATTCAATATATATATATATATATATATATAATCCTCTTCTTTTCATACTTTTTTTCTTTTCTTTTGGGGATGTTGAAAAAAAATATAATTTCTTCAATAAATATTTTTTTTTGGTTTTTCATGTCAAAAAGATAATTTTTTTAATGGTTGTTTTTTATTTTTTTGGTCCAGTAAAAAGAGTCAATTTATTCAACATAAATTTTTATTTCTTGGTCCGTAAAAAAAAATAAAAAATAAAAAATAAAAAAATAAAAATTATTCAATTATTCAATTAATTTTTTGTCTTGTCAAAAGAGACCTAAAATAATAAAGATTAGACATAAGGAGAAGGAGAAGAAATCTAAAAGGACAATTTTGTCATTTTAAAAGTAATAATTATTTACTTGTAAAATTAGGGTTAAAATTATCATTTCATTTAAGATTGTTGTATAAATTAGACCAAAAGTTGTAACACAATCTGGTGGTACTTTTTTACATTTTCAAATAAAATTGAGATATTTAAGGGATAGAATCATAGAAGTGAACGTGTGAGTTTTTTCTTTTCTTTTTTTGTTAATGTCAGATCTATTTTAGATGAGAGTAGAATAAAAGTTTTTCTAATTTAAGTAATTAGATTACATAGATTATTGCAAAAAGAAAAATAAACAAAAATAAGAACTTTGAATTGTCAATTTTTAAAAATACCCAAAGAGAATACTCTAATTATTAAAAAAAAATTATCAGGACTGTGTAGCTCTAGTGGTTACCTATTCACCTTACAATGTAAAAAATTGAGGGTTCAAGTCTCCATAATAGTACAGGTAGATGTGTGATTGTATTTCTTGACATAAAAATATATATATATAAATAATTTCTAAAATAGTCTAGGCCATTTGTTGTGATGGGAAATTAATAGTATATCCATTTGTCAAACAACATTGTTAGTCACAAGTGACTATATTTTAGTTAGTTTTCTAACTCCAAACTAACAGAAGGGATTAAATATTGTAAAAATTCAAGGAGTATTTTTTTTTTTTCAAAATTTAAATTTCAAAGGATATGTTTAGGGAAAAAAAAAAAAAAAAAAGTTTTGAGGTGATTTTTTGCATTTTCCCCCTTAAATTAATATTAAATTTACATGTTTTACCCTTTGGTGGCATTATATTACTGATAGACTCGTTAATAGATTTGGATCAAATCAACTTTATTCGATAAGAAATATTTGATATTTGTCTTCCAATCCAATTTGATTTTCTAATAATATTGGATATTACTGTATATATATATATATATTTTGTTAAATAAAATAAATTTTGAAAAAGACAGGGATTAAAAAAAAAAAAACAAGAAAGAAAAGCAAAAACGGATTTATAATTATTTTTTTGAAAAACCACCAAAGCCGCGGTCCTGTGGAGGCTTCAAGTCCCAGAAGGGACAAACTACGGGACAAGTAGGTTTGTGTTTGTATTTCTTGACAATATATTTTTTTTTAAATAAAAAAATAAGAGAGATGAAGAACGGAAAGAAATTGGGAAAAATTTAGATACTTAAGAGTTACAAACACACAGACTTTACTGTTTTGGTATTTTTTTTTTTTTTTGTGAAGTTAGCATGTTTTATTTACTTCATTAGCTTGTTTAACCTACATATTATTGAAGACTAATAATATTAATAAGAAATTCTCTTATGACAAAAAATTAGAGAAAAGAAAATTCGATAATAATAACAATAATAAATATATAATTAAATAAAGTGCAGGTTCAAGGGATCAAGTTACCAATCCCCAGCTCAACAGCCTAAGGGTTTAAGTTTTCAACTCCAGATCTCCAAATACCATTTGCTAAGATCATGTCCAACACAAGAACCTAAAATACATCATTCAAGCATACAGAATTCATAACAGACACAATACCACTACAGAAGCTGATAATGTTCAATATTACTATTATTTTTTCCACAATTTCTTCAAATAGAAGTTATTAGGAAGCAGCTCGCAGTTTCATGACATCAACTAGAAGCAGCAGCTTCTTCCAGTAATTGTTTCACCTTCGTAATATAATCACTCATTGCTTCCTCTTTCGATTTTCCTGCCATTAGGGTAATAAAATCATAATGAGCAGCCTCTTAAACTCGACCAAATAAAAGATCAATTTTTTATGTCCGCGTCTCCATAGATCAGCATATCAGATAGACAATTATTCAAATAATTAATATGTCCGAGTACCTTCAACAGCCTTCCACGCATCCCATTTAGCCCTGTCCCTCATGTTGAACATACCAGGACGACCTGCAAATCATAAGCAATAACGAAAGGTAAGATTCAACTGAAAAGCAATAACAAACTGTTCTTCCTTGTAGAAGTGTATTTAATGGGAGCAAAGTACGAACTGGTGTCCACAGGTCCAACAGTGGCTTGCTTGTACAGTCCATACAAAATAAGCTTGTTTTCGTTGCTAGTATTCTCAGGCAGGGTCATAGCTTTCTGAGCATGTTCCTCAAATTCCTCCTACACAGGTCATAAAATGATATTGATATCTTAGTGGCATATCTGAAACTGTAGGAACTAAAAATACATACAATGTTTATATACAAAGCATCAAGGATCAATATGAGATAACTGAACCTCAAAAAAGTGTGTCCCCAACCAAGAAAATTGATATTCAGTACATACTCTAGCTGCTAAAAGCTAGTCTCTTCTAGTCCATGGGCAGACAATCCTATTCCAGAATCAGTATTCTCGAGCAAGGACCTAAAACCTAACTGCAGAATTATGTCTCTCTCATTGCAGCCACTCACACCCAACTTTAAGCCAAAAAAGCTATTTTGAATAGCACAAGTTAATTCAGCCAAAATGAAAACCAAATTATTGGTAACCTAACATGTTTCCGTGGATCCAAGAAACCGAACATCATGTAATAGGAATTCCAAAATATTACTGAATTGCCTCAAACAAGATATGCCCAAATTTGTAAACTGTGAACTTGGAAATGATGAAAGGATCGTTTTATTAATGAGTTTATTAAAAGCACATATTATTACAGACTTCCAGTTTCAACTATGAAAGTAGAAAAAAAGAAAGAAAGAAAGAAAGGGCAAAAAATAAAAAATAAAAATAAAAATAAATAAATAGAACACGGATTATCAAGGTGTTTAGATTCTATGGCTTCTAGAATGATAAACGAGTTTGTTAAGCTGGATACCATGGAAAATATCCTATCAAAGGAGCCTCAACAATTTAGCAGTGAAAAAACAATAAGAAAATTTTGCGGAAGGATAAGCAGATCAAAGAACCAAAAGATTAATTTATGATTGCCACAAAATGTTTATAATCTTGCGTTATGCATATAGGTACACAAGTTCCAAGACAAGGGAAGTTTTTGTTCTAGAATACCATGTTTTTCCTATTTTAAAAAAAAAAGGAAATGACCATAACAAATCAACAACTCATCAGAAATAGGATGATGCACTTAGTCAAATGCTATTATGCTTTTACATTCTTTGCTCTGACAATAGTAAATTTTCATAATTATAATTTATATGTTCAGTATTTGTTTTCATTATTCATCTATTGGTTAAAAGAAAAACACTTACACTAGGAATGATTCAAATTCCAACTATATTATCTATATAAGCATGCATATGCCTTCTACCACATTTATGGTATGTGGCAATTCACTTCTTCGTTCCCATTCCATGTACCATAATGGTCGGCCAGGTAGAATATTGAAAGATAAGGTCCAATGAATGCCAAAGGAGATAGATTGAAATTTATGATGAGCTAAGACAAGAATTTGTAGTAGAAAAAATGTCAAAACAACGAAATTGAGGGGAAAAGTCTCTAGAATGCAATTTTCATAATTATTAAGGTTAGAAATGCCAGCAAAAAGGACGCAGGATGATGATCACAGATCATATGTCACAATGAGACGGATCCACAATCATCATCATCATCCTTGCCTTTCTCCCATACAAAGGGGGTCGGCCACATGGATCCTCTTTTTCTGCTATTTTCTATTATAAGCCATATCTCCTACTAGATTTACTTTTTAAAAATCATTTCACAATCAAAAGGACTAATCACGTGTGTTCCCTGCACCCACTATCACCTAGTACAGACCCAGTGTGGATGGCAATGGGGCATCCGTGATATACAAATGCATACTTATACACATATATATGCAAACATAAGTATAAACATCGGCCAAGCCACAAGGAAAGAGATAGATGAGCAAACTAACTACATGATATTATAAAAAAAAAAAAACAACCAGAACAAGACAGATCCGTTAAAAGAACAAAATGAACAATAGAGATTTAAAAAAACAAAAAAATCAGAACAAGACATATCAGTTAAAAATAAAAAAACAAACTATGACATTTTCTCCACAGATTCAATTGTGGATCATAATCAGCCCAAAAAAAAACCTTAGAGATTGGACAGGAAAAGACTCATTTTCCCACAAATCAATGTTATACAATGAGATCAATCACCCAGATCTGAAATACAACTACTATTGTTATTTTAACAGAGACAATCAAATCTAAAACAAAGAAAAAAGAATAACACCATTTTGATTTCAATTTTAAACACAAAAAAAAACATGTTAATAAGGAAACAAGAGATTACAAAAAAAAAAAATATATATACTTGCGTCAAATCGATTTGTAACGAGTGATATGGAACACTAAACAAGCAAATCCAAACGTTAATATTGAATGATTTAATTTGAATTGCATACTAATCAAACCTTCAAACCCATCTTCTCTTCTCTGAATCCTCCGATCTGCTTCGCTCTCTATACCACGGCAAAGTGTACTGCGGAATAGACGTGAATGTGATAGTTAAATATACAGTCCAATAGCCTGTGGGGAACGGAATTTTTAAAGAAATACAATTAGTGAACCATAAATACAAATTTTTTTTTATTTATTTCAAAAATACATTTACATATACGTGTCAATAAATATGCACATATTATATACTTGTATATTATTTGTTTAAGTTTAATATATTAGTTATTATTTTTATACTTCTTTTTTTTTTTTCATTCATTTTCCAAATATTAAATCAAATTAAAGAATGGTGAAATGAATTCCTGGTTGTAAAAAGTGCAATTAGACATTTATAGAGCTGTATATCTATTTGTTTAGATATATATATATTTTAATCTCACCTATTAATATATAATTTTAGCGAGGTATATAGTGCATTAATATGATACTAGTATTATTGAGCCATTTTTAAATTTAAAACTAGACAGCTTTCATACATTTGCAATTGATTTTAGCCATTTTGGAACTTTTCTAATTTTATGTGATTTTCTATACAGTCGGATTGAATTAATGCCTTGTTAAAAAAAAGAAGCTCCCCCCCTACTTGGACACACACAAACATACACACAGTTCACAAATTAAAGTGTTCAAGAACACCCAACCAATAAAGAAGATGCACACACACTACATAGATCAACTGATCCAAGTACTATATAATAGTATTCTCTCAGAATTTTTGATTTGACACAGCGAATATGTATGAATAAAAGGGGTGTGTGACGAATTGACACATCATAATGTTACACGTACTGAGTTAATGGTAATAAATATTGCTCGCTTCTGTAACCGAAAAAACCAGTAGCCGTTCAATAATTCAACTCAGTCGTTGGAACACATTAAAGAAAGAAATTTTTGGTAGCACTCTCTTTTTTATTTTGTCCTGTAATAAAATAAATAAATAAATAAAAGAGTGTTGCTATTCCAATACTAGTGATAGATTAGGAAAAAGGCCCCTTTTTTTTTTTTTTCAAAAAAAGGGTCCATTTCCAAAAACTTCCCAAACTCAGCACAGGACAATGTAATGGCCTCTACACCTACCATCTTAATATGTATGTACAGAATTAACAAGAATTAAACACAGACCAAACCACTACAGCCCTGGGTCTGGACCATATGGTGAGGGGGTTTGTAACCACCATATCATTTCATAGAATTTTGAAAATTTTCTATGATGTTCTCAACCAATCCAAAACTCAACAGAGCTTACCATTTGAGATCTACTACACAGAATCATGTTTTGCTTCGACCATTACTTCGTTTAAATTACAAGCTACAATATGGAATCATGTTTTACATCATCTCTCATTATCTCAATACATTTCAATTTTTATTTCTTCAATGTAGATCATATTATCCTCCTTACTGTATCATATTCTTAAAATTAAAGAAAAAATAAATACACAAACCGAAATTCAGAAGAAAAAAAAAAAAGATGATACGATATACCTTTTGGGTACTTAGCCATATTATCCTCTTTACTCTATCAAATTCTTACAATTAGGTAAAATAAAGAAATACATAAGCCGAAAAAATAAAAAAACTAATACACGAGAACAATATACCTTTAGGTTTCAGCACCTCTTCTGTAACATATTGGAGAAAATGAATGTGAACAAGGCACTCAGGAGAGCTATAACAAAAAGGATATACCTTTTGAACACGGATGTTACCAACAATGTTTTCAGTATTCCTTCAGCAACATATTAATCATATTACAATGCAGCGGCAAAAAATTGCAGATCCAATTTGAAGGGAAAAGATGTCAAGTACAGAGGAAATCTTCTATTCAATGCTGAAAGGCATACCTTTTTTATTTTTTATTATTATTATTATTTTTTTCGAATGGCAAAGCGAACAAGCACCCCCATATTTTGCCCCCACCAAGGTCGACACTCAACCTCCCCTTAGGGGAGGGAGAGCTTATACCATTTAGGATAGAGCCTATTGGTTGAAAGGCATACTTAGCCATCTATGGACTTTTACTTTCAAAAAATAGCTGTATTCTGACCATTGGCATATGTTGAAACAGAAGCTTCATCCCTTTTAAGGACTTCTTCAGGCAACCTGACCCTAAAGACGGCATAGTGATGATTTAAGCTTTTCTCCCCTTGTAATCTGTAAACACTTCCCAATGCACCAGCATTTGGGTTTGGGAAAGCATAAAAGATACGCCTGATTCTTTGATGGACAAGTGCCATAGCACACCTTCACTCAGAAATATAAGAGAGACGTTAGAAAATTGGAGATCACTTGCAAATTTAGAATAATGAAACAAAGAGAAAGAATCACTTAAATTTTAGAATAATCAAACACACACACACACATAGAATGTTCATTGACACTTAAGTAATTGCATCTACATCTTCTTCATTGGAATGTTCATTGACCTGTATGTTTTTATTAAAAATTGAAGTTTCATGTGGAAGTTGTTCCCATTAACTTGTCCAGATGAAGGGAACAGGTATCATTTTAGTTTTTCAAAAATTATACCCCGATGCAGCAAATAAGGTGATTCATAACAATAAAGCAAGTGAAAAGAATAATTAGTTTCACTTTGCAGTGCCCATTACGCTATACAGAGAATATCTGAATAAGGTGATTCAAACCAATAAAGCAAGTAAAAAGATGGATTGAATAATTTAATAGACCCCTAATGTCAATCAGGGTTCAACAAGGATGATGCATTGGTTGCCGGATCTTCCTTGGATGGCTAACACACTTATGGAGGAGAGTCAGGAGACTAGGGATAAAAATGAAAACTAAGACATGCCAGCAACAAACAGATACAAACCTGAACATTCTAACCCTACATTACTGCACGCACATGTTCCCAGTCACGCACGCTTGCAAAAGAGACCGGGGAGAAAAACAGAGATCAATGGCAATTCAAATAATTACTATCCTTTAAATTCTTTTCACACATGAATCCTGATGATTATCAAGACATTTATGTGCTTTACTGTATGCATGCATGCACCCAACAAAACTACATAAAAGTAAACTCATCACATTGAAGTCCCTGATACCAAAACATATGTATGTATTAAATTCTTACTTCAAAAATCATCCAACCCATGAGCTAAATTTTCAACCAACCAACCACTTGCTACTAATGGCCTCTAAATGCATTATTATTTCCCAAGCTTGGAATCTACCAGTTAAAATAAGGAGAAAAAAAAAAAAAAAAAATGAAAATTAGAAGAAGGTTATTAAAAATGTTTAAAAAGATTCCTCATAAACAATAAAATAATATAACAAAATGGATGAAGATGGTAATTCAGGTTTGAGGGCTTACATTGGACATGGTTCCCAAACAAGGTAGATGTCATAACCAGTACACAGATAAGGTCTGGCTATCTTGGACGAAAAACCTTCTGTATCCACATTTTCTTCATCCTCAACCTGAAACAGGACAATTGAATACTGTCATTTCAATTTTTAAGCTCCACTATTTTGCCAAGAGAAACTTTTTTTTTTTTTTTTCCTAGTTGGTACTCACACACACTTGTCTCTTCTGAGACTTGAACCCCTGACCTCCCTTTGGAAAGTAAGAGGCTGATACCGCTAGGCCACTGGCCCGTTGGTTCCAAGAGAAACTTTAAGAAATCTGTTTGAATGGTTTAACAGAATAGTCCACAAAAACACAACTAAATATCAACGTTTGATCAAATGGATGAATGAAGCACCAGAAGATCAGATTAGGAGATTAAAATCTGGGTTGAATTTGAGTCAAATTTCTCTGTAAATATAGCAATAAGTTTGAGAAAAAGCCTAAAGTTGCTTTCTTTCTTTCTCTCCTTCCTTTTTTGCAACACAGAACATTATTCTAATGGGCCTGAGTTGGCTCCAACTTAGTAGGCTATCCAAAAATGTTTCTCTACCAGTCAGACCCCTTCAGTGTTTTCCTTAGATAAGATCAGCATAACAAAATCATCCGGTAGGAGAAGAGAGGATGTAGCTCACATTTGCATGATTGGGCTTCTGTCTTTTTGCCGGAGAGCCTGCCGGAGAAGACAAGTGATCCACTTGAAATGACTTATCTCCAATATGTTCCAAACCCGGGAAAAGGCGTCTATCCCTCGCAGCAGAATATTCAATAGCTATAATAGCAGCATGTCGTAAAGGGTGCCTGTAACAAGAATCTAAATGTAATTGTTGCTCAGCCCACTGCCAAGGATATAAACAAGATACACTGGTGTACAACTGTTCACGTCCCTCTGATAAACAATTTGAGAGCAGAGTATTATGGCTTGCTACTCCATTGGAAACCGGACAAGAAGTAAAGACTTCTGGCTTTTCAAGGCAGCTTGTTTCCACAATGGTCTTGTTCATAGGAGTATTCCAAGAATGGATTTGATCGCGTGCACTTGCAATTACCCCCTTAACTGAAGGATCAACTATAACTGCAGCATTGCCGACCTGCAAAGAAAGAACAAGGGAGGTTAAGAATCACCTGTGTAAGTCTCCACTGCATTTGAATGAATGATAAGAAGTTGTAAATTCCCTAAATTAGCTTATATGAGTATCAAGTCTAAGGATAAAGATAAGTTATCCAGAAGAACAAGGAGAAAAATAATCTTTGGAGTTCCCAGCTCTACAAAAATCTGGTGGTGAGACCCACATATAGCCCACTTAGAGTATTCTCAAAAGGCAAACCAATAACAAAATCATATGAAGGTATGTTTTGTTCCAACTGTATGCTTCAATAAAGCATAAAAAGGCAATCTAGCCTTAAAAAACATAAGGTGGCAAAGCCCTACTTACAATCCAATCTAACAAAAAGCTGCCTAATAGGAGTTGGTTTGGCCAAATTACTCACAAAATAGAGCATTAGGAAAATCACATACTCGTAAAAGTAATTCAAGCATGAGTTTTAGTTCACCTAACAGAAACTAATAACAAAATAATGTTGGCAACGATACAAAATCAATAACTTTGATATTGTGGACATGCTCAAATTGGCCCAAACCTCTACCTGAACAACGAAGCAAATCTTTTAGTGGACCAAAAAAATTGTTTATTGCAGAAACACACTATAAAAATATCACCTAAAAATATCACCTGACAATCACCAGATTTTGCCAAGTCAATAGAAAACATCATGAAGCTTAAAATTGATTGGGAGTCCTCTTCATTGAATCCGGTAATCCCGTCAATGTTGCTGCAATTGAACGCAGATGAAAGAAGTCAAAAATAAGGATTTCTATAAATCACAAAATTATTTTGTTCAATAATTTCAAGGACAACTCTATCTACGCCATGTTTAGTGCCTTATGTTTACACAGCCGGTCCAAAGCCTGAAAAAAGGATTGTTGTGTTAAGACAAAAAATTAGGAGACTTAAATATACCCTTCTAATTACTTGTAATTGAGTTATCAGCAAGGAGCCTTATTGTGATTGATCAAGATTGACTGAATTTTCTCAAAAGTCATTCATTATTGATTCTACTTCAAAGGAGCATTGGATCACTAAAAAGATGGTAGATTGTTTAAGGAGCAATCGTGTTTGATTTCAGCTGCTCATTTGCAAGATTGTGGGAGTGAATCTGAGGTCAGCAATAACTTGGCTCGTGTGTGTTCAGTAGATAACCAAGACTAAGTCTGAGATGGTCAGCAACCATGTATTGGCAAAGGTGATCTGAGCACAAGTCTTGAGTCAAAGTTGGTGTACTTTCTTCGAAATGGTGAATTGCTTTGCTCTGGATAAGGTCCCGTGGTTTTTCCTCGCTGAGGTTTTCCACGTAAAAAATCTGGTGTATTTGCTTTATTTGCTCTATTTAATTGTCCGGTTGAATTATGTATGGTTGATTTAGGTAATAAGTGTAAATTAAATAAGAAAAATTAATCAGTCACAAAATTAAGCAAGGAGACCTAATAACCCCCTCTAGGTCTATAAGTATTCACTAGATCACATTATCTCAACTAACCACATTTGCAGAGTGCAACTCTCACTTGTTATCAGAGCCTAGCATCTGGTATTATTGTTTCCTTCAAGTTCTTTACCATATTAACCAGGACAAAGAAGTATGTGATCAGATATTTTGCTGCAAAATATCTGTATTTACCTCATCATTCTAATTTCTGTAAGAACAAAAAGTACCAAAAGTATCATACTTGGCACTTTTCATTTATCATTGAAGACTATTCAAATGTAACTCAGTTTTGAATTTTGCCAAGCAAACATGGAGGTAACATAAAACAAACTACTAGCAAAAGCTAGTATGATGTGATATATCTTACTAGGTAGGCGGATGATATGATATTGGCCACAGCTTGCATTTTTCTTTCCACTCTTCGTTTGATGATGCAGCATATTTGCATACCTAATATTAAGTAAGTTGAATGTAAAATGTTGTCCGCATTAGAACAAAAGACTGTCCAAAAAGACACAAAATTGTAGCATCATAAAAGAATATTAATGATACTAACTATATAAAATTCCTATAATTTTCATATTACAAGAGAAAGAAAAATTATAAAATTATTTTCAATAACAAGCCCTTTCAAAATTTCAACCATCATGAGAGTTCTCTTTACAAAATATCAAGTATTTCATCAGAAACTCAAAGATAAAAAAATTGATTTCAATCAAGAGTCAAGATCAAATTGATGCCATTACCAAATAAGCGTCGAGCAGCTGAGCCATGATCTTAACTTAAAATAGAAGAACCAGGATACCAATCGTAGTCTGATGTTACTTGAAAAGGAAATGCTAATAATGTTAACAAGAATGCCAGCATGTCCAAAAGTCAATCACAGTATGGTTTGTGCAATTCCATTACAGCAAACTAGAAGAACTTTTTTTCTCCTAATAATTAAATGAGAGCATATGACAAGATCTAGGAGCAAGGCCAATCATATATAAAACATAGACTTTGTACCATGCATGGCATGAAGTACGTAAGTTAGCAATACAAAGCTTCAAAGTATATTAAGCATCAAATCTCTCCTAAATGATAGATGGATACATAACGATATAGTTTAATATATCTCCTTAAGTTTTTCAACAGGTAGCCAATTGTCCTCAAAAGGCATCCTCTTTTGCTCCGCACAAATGCATAAATTAAAAATAGAAATCATTCTTTTAAGAAAGAAAAGAGAATTCTATTAAAGATGCTTATGCTATTATTCACCCCAACCAACAATCCTCTGAGAGCTCAAACACATGTCGGAAGATTGGGCTCAGGCAATGAACCTAAAGAGGCCTTCTATAACTCTTGAGCAATTGCATAAGAAATGGAGATTATCTACTAAACTTGTAGCTAATTGGCTTTATCTATGCAGGAAAACCTAGGGTTCTTGATGACTTGAACTCTAGGAATGAACTACGAGGGAAAAGTGAAAGGGAAGCAATTTAATAAATTAATAGATTTCAAGTCTCACATTCAAATCTTAGTAAAATAAAATTACTAGTAAGACTTGGTCTTATTTGGTCAGCCACATGAATTTTCCTTTTCCATTCCTTTCTATTATAATTCATGTCTCCATGTTTCAATCACATTTTCATGCATGCCTAAACCTCTATTACATGCACATATCCTAATTTGATTAAAATTGCTGTTAAGTTCACTTACCTCAACAAGGCTTCTTCACGTGACTTGAACTTCCTGACCTTGAAGCACTCAAGTCCAAACTCACTTTGAAATTTATAGTCCAACATGCAATGACTTTGTAATTTATTTTGACTCAACTGCCCAACACCACATCCATTTTTCAGTATAGTTAGCTACTTGACCCAACTATTGGGTCTAAATCAAACAGCAACTAATCAAGGACAGTCACAATGCTAACCGTCTTTCTAAAATCTAAAATTTTCACAGCCAAACATGCCTTTTGTGATTTGGTAAGGTTCTGTTCTCCCTCACTGCTACTGCAATCGGCCTATCTTCACACCTATTTTGTCTATCCAGTGGTCCTCATTTACAAGTCCAACTATGATGTCTCACACGTCACCAGGGGGGTTGTTGGTACTTGTATGTGTGGGCATCTCCTAACTGTGTAGATGCGTTTTGAAAACCGTGAACACAAAGAGTGTGCAGAGCGGACAATATCTACACAGCGAGGTGGGTTGTAACAGCCCATCCACCACATGGTATAATATTGTCCGCTTTGGGTCCGAGCCTGTACGATTTTGTTCTTGGACTTTATCCTAAAAAGTCTCATACCATTTGGAGATTACCAATCTAATATCGTTCATCCGTAGCCTGCCAGTGCCTCGCATCTGCCCACAAAGTCGCCACAATCCACCCCCTAAGAGGCCCGACTTCCCCATGGCACACTTTCGATTAGGTCAAGCTCTGATACCATTTATTTTTTTTGATAAGTAAGAATTTTATAAAAAAGCGCTCACAGGGGAGCGAAACCCAAGAAAACAAGAAGAAAAAACCACAAAGAGCCTCAAGCCTTCAAAGAGGCCAAAAACATAACAATCTCCTCAACAAAACGATAATCTCTCCCTGAGACCCAACAAAAGAGAGTAGAAATAATAGAAAACTTAAGCATAGAAATGGGTTTCTCCTTGCCATCGAAGTATCTTCGATTCCTCTCGAACCAAATGCACCACCAAACACAAAGAGGGGTAGCCCTCCAAGCATCCCAGATGAGCGCCCCAACAGAGACACCTCTCCAAGCCTCAATCAACCCTCTAGAGGAGCAGGGCATAACCCAGGGAACCCCAAACAACCCAATCATCAAATCCCAACAATCTCTGGTCAAACTGCAGTGCAACAGAAGGTGATCCACTATCTCCTCATCGCAACGACACAAGTAACAGCGATTGATAACCACCTGCATTCTTCTCCTCAAATTATCTTGGGTTAAAATCCTACCCAAGACAGATGTCCAAGCAAAAAAAGCCACCTTAAGGGGAGCCTTGGAACGCCAAACAGCCTTCCAAGGGAAAGTGCCACCCTCCCCATCAGAAAGGCACCTGAAAAAGGATCTCACCTCGAAACGACCCTGAGAGTGTGGACTCCAAAGCCAACAATCAGCCTCCTCATGAGAGATCACCTGACGATACAGTAACTCCAAAAAACGAGTGACCTCCTCAATTTCCCAGTCCTGAAAATACCTCCTAAACTGAACGTCCCAAGTTAGTTTTCCGTTATCAAGGTGATAACAGTCAACCACCAAGGCCTGCCTGTCAGAAGCAATCCTGTAAAGCCGAAGGAAAGAAAGAGCAAAGGGAAGATCCCCACACCAAAGGTCCTCCCAAAATCTGATCCTCCTACTATCCCTGATCCTAAAGCGAACATGATTACGAAAAACGTCCCATCCCTTTCGAATGCAAGTCCAAACCCCCACACCCCTAGGATCACGCCCCTCGAGAGAACACCACCCACCACTGATTTCCCCAAACTTGCTGGCAATAACTTTCCTCCAAAGCCAAAGTCTCTCAACCCCAAATCTCTAAAGCCATTTCCCAAGAAGAGCCTTATTGAAAGGCAACAACCTTCGAATCCCTAATCCTCCACTCCGAAGGGGACGACACACTTGCTCCCATCGAACCAGATGATATTTGAACTCCTCTCCTCTCCCTCCCCAAAGAAAATTCCGCTGCAAACTCTCAATTCTCTCCGCCATCGAAGAAGGAATCTGAAAAAGGGAGATAAAATAGGTGGGAAGGCAAGAGAGAGTGCTCTTGATCAGAGTGACCCGCCCCCCTTTGGAAAGGTACTGCTTCTTCCAACCTGCCAGCCTCTTCTCAAATCTATCCACCACCGGATCCCAACTTATATGATATTGTCCGCTTTGAGCCCAAGCTCGCACGGTTTTGTTCTTAGGTTTTACCCCAAAATGTCTCATACCATTTGGAGATGGAACTAGTACATATAAGCACTTAATCTTCACCTTACCCAGGCGATATCGGATTGTGCACCTGTAGCGTGCCAGTGCTCAGTAGCCTTTACCTTACCCAGACAATGTGGGATTATGCACCCGTAACCTGCCAACACAGTAGTCTGCCAGTGCCTCACACCCGCCCACCTATTTTGAAAAACTTTAGGCAAAAAATATGCAAAGCGGATAATATCTAAACAATGAGGCAGGTCTTGACAATAACACACCTTATCTTCCTCTTCACCTGGCTCTATGTACCTCCTGCCCCTACTACTTCAGATTTAGATGTTAAAATTTTCCCAACTAGGAATCTCGATCAATCGCATCCCTGCACCAATCAATTTCATCAACAAAATTGAACCTCCCACTCCCTCACTTAGATTTGAACTAATCAGAAATTTTCTCTAGTTTGACATTCTATCATCTGCTCAATACGCCAACTATCACCCCGCACCCCACCCCACCCCCCCAAAAAAAAAAGTTCCAACATGCAAATGTGGTGATGATCTCAGTCCTACATCCAAATTTTCATTATGCTTGGTCTCTTGTTTGAAATGACACTTCTCTGGCCAAAAATCACCAATCTAGAAACATCAGCAATAAGTATCACTAGGTTATTTTCCACCAAACCCTTCTCAGCCTCCTCTTGCAACTAAGATTCAAACAAAACAATGCTCCATTAAGCTCCATCGCCTTCCTACTGGTACTTTCCATCTCCAGTTCACATAATATTGCACTTTTGTCCTCTTAGGCCATCAGACGTCCACATCCACAGAAGTCTTCTTACCAACCACCTGCATGTGAAGATGATTCTGTCCTTACAAGACTTGTAAGCAACCATGAAGTCATACCATTCCAAGCAAGCAAACTTCTCAACGTTAAGGGAAAGCTACAGCAAAGTTACAATTTCTGGTACGTATAAGAAATTCCTCCCATCCCACTTTCTCCCTATCTTATGAAGGCCTCCAAGTGTCCAGAATGACCCAATAATGACTGACTAACCCCACCCTGCATCACTGCAGGGATTGACATGAAGCCACACCTCTCCTCCTTTATTTAATACATAAACCATCCACCCACCAACTTGTATTTAACTGCAAGCTATGGCCAAATGAACCACATTGTTAACCATTCAAATGAAACCTTGACTGGCTAGGAACGTGGAAGCTCTCTCCATAACATAAACACAAGAAGACAAAAAAGTAGCATGCAGAGCAAGTATTAATTAGAACACATAAATAGCATAAATCTACCGAACCAAAGAAAGAACTCTCTTTACCACCATCCAATTTTCATCCTGAAAGGGCCCATTACACCTATGAGGCCTGAAAATGTCTGTACTAATACTTGCACCTTTCAATGCCAATTATAATTACACACATCTCAATATTGGTAATAGCTTTTTTTCGATAAGTAATACTGGTAATAGCTTTAACAAACTTATTAGTAAAACTAAATAATAAAAATTCCTACTCATCAATCCAGCGAGATAATTTAACTAGAGATGTCCTTAAAATAAAAATCAAAGGGCAAATTTGTTTGTTATCCTGGCCATTGGACTGAAAAATAGAAAAGAAAAAACAAAAAAAGAAAAGGATGTACAATTTATTTATGGGGAATGATTCATTGTCATATAATACAATAGTTTTTTGATAAGTCATACAATAAAATAATATACAAGACAAAAGGATGACCCACTTGCGTGATGAAAACATTCAACTGGTAGGAATTGATCAGCTTGACTACGTCATCTGGCATGCTGTCCCGTTGATTGTCACTTTCAGAAGTGAGACATAAGATTACTGATAACTGCGTTTTTCCTGTCAAATAATCCAACTATCACCACTATATTTGGGAGTCAATGGAATTATAAAATCTCAGCAAACAAAGGGCAGAAACATACAGAATTGTTTTTAAAAGAGTGTTTTACTTTTTCCCCATAGCAAATCAGTGGAAAGCCAAACTGCAGAGTTCCTAAAAAAATTAGAAATGATCTACCAACATGAAATAAATCTAGAACAAGTAATAAATTACTCTTCCCAAGACTTGAAAGAGAGAAAGGAATGATGCGCTTTTACTGGTTAATAATATATTTATCACTTTCACTTATATATATATATATATATATATATATATATATATATTTATCACTTTCAACAAATCTCTTGACAGCAAACTAAAATTGAAATAAATCATAGCAAGCATTCCTTGTTTTAACAAAGGGCATCATATTATTTTTGCTAGATTCAGAAAATAACAGATATCTGCCAATTTGGCACAAGAACATAAAAGAAGTATAGTATTGAGAATATCTTTAACTACCAACTTACATCCGAGCGATGATAGTAATATCTCCAAATTTTGAAAGCACACTATTTATGCATTTGTATCCTTCATTGCTACAAAGCCCAGGAAACTCTTTGCCCTCAAGTCTTTATTTATTTATTTATTTTATTGTGTATTCTTCATAGATTGCATTGGGAAATTCATAACCTTAATGAAGAAACTAAATAAAAAAAATTTCAAATTTTACTTAATACCTTTACAACTGAAAATATAGCTGCATTGAACTATTGAAGCAATAAATACTTGAGGTAATTCAAAGGAACTATAAGAATAAGACTACTTCAGGACAAAAATGTAAAAGTAATTATGAAAAAAAAAAAAAAAAGTAAGTAAAAAAATATGAAACCACTTCCAGTTTGCATGGATAGCACCACCACTATAAAAGGCCCACTCAAAAGAAAAGATTAATGACATATCTAGATGGCCATGGTTATTTTGCCTTGGCTCCCTCTTTTATTGGGTTCTTATGTTCACATGTATTTTTATTTAAGTATTCATGGAAAAGTCTATGCTGTTCTTGTAAGTACATCTGTGAGCTTTGGGTCATCAAGATCTGGTAACTGAGAGGGACACAAACAGACTAGTTGAAGAATTTGCTATAAAATGTGACTAACACACTGGTTGTCATCTTGATGATTCCATCAAACTACTGCCCCAATATAATTCTATTTAATGTCCAATAACTGATCAATAATGTTATATATATATATATATATATATTTGGTTGGCAGGGAATGGCATTTTAGAGAGGACTAAAAGAAATAATACCGGTAGAATAACAAGGCATCCTTAACCAGCAAAACAAAATAACAAGAAAGAACAGCAGCCTCCTAACTATTTACTGTGAGTGTGTTGGGGAAGGGAACATTCTTTAACAGAATATGGGTATAGCCTCCTCTTTCAACAAAGAAATCATCCTTCTGCTTCTGCAGATCTGAGAGTCCGGAAACTCCACCCTAAGGAACAAGCCAAAATCCAGTAAAACTTCTCCTCCTAGACCACCAGTAAGATGGATTCCTTTTAAGGGTAATGCTAGGGGGAGTGGAATACCAAACTTTTCTTCCTTCTTTTTTATCCTCATACCAAACTTAAACATGGGAGCGAAGTTAGTAAGGAAAGGCATAACATGTGGTTCACTGAGGCTATGTTAGAGCCAAATGAAAAAATAGGAATCATGCAGCCAAACCCTTACCAAGATAAATTTCTTCCTAAAAAGAAAAAAGGTAAGAAAAAGTTACATAGATCAAATTGCAATCTACAAAAAGTTAAAAACACTACATATGATCCTACATGGTTAGACATTTCAGAAGCTTGTGAAAAACAGTTTACTTTTTAACCATGTGCCAGGTTTGACTCTGCAATTTTTATTTTAGAAATTCAACATATATTTGGTAGGAAACTCGTTAATGCACTTAAAAGAATTTAATCAATGATTGTAATTGAGAACTAAATGGCCATATGCCTAATGCACATCTTAGTGTATTAATGAAACAGAATTACTACACATAGAAGACCAAACAGATGGAAGAAAAGGGATCACTTCAAATTTAATAGCAGACCAAGGAAACCTATAAGGATTTAAGACCAAAGGATAAATTGGTGATCACTCAAATATTATTTCTGGTTAAAAGCAGTTGTGATACTGGTGATCCCTTCAAATTTAATATATTACAGCCAATCAAAGACTAAGAGAACCTATATACACTATTATTTAATGGAATCCAAAATCCTGATACGTCTAACAAGATCTCTCTATTTTGTGCAGCACATAGAATTTGTTTAATATGTTACAATAAGTTAACACGTAATGATGAATTTGACATCACACAAATACTCATAATTGGATTTCAATATTAAAATATATATATATATATATATATATATATATATATATATATATATATATATAATTATGCAAATCACTTGTTTAAATAAGATAACAGATCTTGCTCTCATGTTGCCATTTCAAGTCTTCTTAGTTTCAGGTGGTATGTAACTTCTAGAACAATCTACTCGATCATCATAAATAAGTTTTTATGTGCATGTGCAGGTTTGTGTGTATGAGAAGAGAAAGAGAAGGATGTCACCCCCAACATTTCACCCCTTTAAGGAAAATGCATGTAACTCAATCTGGCCAATGAAACGCACCAAAGCATTAAGGAGTTTAAAAATCTCTATCCATCTTCCCAAGTAGTCTATGGACCTTTAGTTGTAGAAGGCAAGGTCTTTAAAGATAGTTTGTATACCACCCTACAAGAATACAAGGTACAAGACAAGGCTTCAAAAAATGTCACAACAATGTGGACAAATTTATCAACTTGTTGCCTCTATGCAAGCCGTCTTTGTCCCAAGCAGTTGTCTGATTTTAATGGTCTCCAATTAGAAGAGAAAGGGAAGCTCCTTGGAATTTAAACATTGGGACATATGTCAAGTTTGAAGAATGATTTTTTTAATCTTAAACAGATTGTAATCCACTCCAGTCCAATCTGATAATGGAACAACGTATTGAATATATCAGCGACTAACATCTCTCACACATACCATGTAAAAATGGTGTCAGCTTATAATTGTTCCTCTTCCCGAGCTTTATCTTTCAGATCCATCTAGGTTATATTCAAATTCCTTTCAATTTAACAGCCAAAATAAAATTCCCATTAACTTAGCTATCTAGGTTTTCCATTTTATTTCTCATACTCTCAAACTGCATTAAAATTTTATTCTAGATTCTGATATATGCTAGAAAACCATTGGAACTTATAGACTATAACCCATACACCAAAGGTGGAGATGATATCAGGTGCTAGAACATGTTATTAGTTGAATAATTTCAAACTTCGAAATGATATCGAGTTTTGGGTAACAGAAATGTGATTTATATGTATCTGTAAATTATACTACACATAATGCATACATAAGCAAGAGAGGATGCGAGACAAAAACGCACCCACCTCCTTGGAGACACTTTTTGCGCACCCGCTTCACATGGCGAAGATTTTCTAGAGGACAGATTTGATTTAACTTCCTAAAAAAAATTTAAATTCAAAACAGTAATTATAAAGAAAATAGACAAAGTAAAGAAAGAAACATACGGAGTAATATTTTAGTCATTATTTAGCAATACAATCAAAGTTGATTAAAGCTAAAATGAGTATGAGAAGAAACTAAAACGAACCTTACGAGAGTGTTAGCAATTTTTGGTTCAATATCACAGGCAAAGACATCCACTGTTTCCACAACATAAAGACAGATAGGTATCAATTTCATACCGCAGATATAATACTACTACAATCCCCATTCCCCACTGAAGGTTAAGTTCATAAAATACATGTGTGTGTGTGTGTGTGTAGAGAAAGAGAGAGACTGCGTGTGTGTGTTCAAAGAGAGAGAGATGGAGATTTAGTGAGTTACCGGTGGATTGGTGGTGCAGCGAGTCAGGTGGGTTGTCTGGGATGTGAATGATTTCCCAATCAGTATTATTCATCACATTCATTGGCTGAGTTGGGGGTGTCAAAAACTGCTGAGAAATTTCAGGGCTTTATAAGTTGGGAATAGGGATTTTGGCTATTTCACATAAATTAATCACATTGTTACAAGTGCGTTTGTTTTCTTGTTCTTGGTACATTGGGCCTAGGCAAGGCCTCTCTACTCGTGGGCCCAAATCCATAGATAAATCTCTATTTATTCTTTGGTGGTGTCTATTCTTTATCTTGATTGTGCTTTGCTTTTGTTTATGTTACCACCAATTTTAGATAATCGAATGTTTACTTGGTGGGAAAAAAAATAAATGTTTACTTGGTGGGAAAAAAATAAAAAGTGTTGAAAATTAAGATCTGTGTTAGAATAAGTAAAATTCATTTAAAGTTTGGGGGAAGAAATCAAGTATTTTTTATTATTTTATCATGTTTATGTGATTTAACAACTAAAAAATAAGGGGGAAAAAAATCAATCCAAAGCCAACCCAAGCAATAAAAATTGAGAATTGTCACCCGTCCACGGACCAAGTTAATTATTCTAAAAGTTCATAACACTCTTAATTCAGAACTCAGAAGTTAAAACTTTTCAACACGAATAAGTTTTTTGTTGTCATTGTAGAATAAAAATTAAACTACCAAATTATGGCAATAAAGTAAAGTTCTCTGGCTAGAGCAAAAGTCACTTATTTAAAAATAAATAAATAAATAAATAATAAATAATAAAATAAAACCTTAATTAAATGTGGAAAATTATCACCACGTGAATACATGATGATGCTCGTACGAATACATATCTTCATGGTTCAGGAAATTTCTGAAAACTTTCATCTTGCAAATGCCACTAGAACATTCTAACGTTCCTTGGCAAAATATTTTTGATGTAATTTCTTGTTGCAGCAGCAATAATAATGATTGAATTTATAAGGTTACTTCACACTGTTTGGAAGTACATAATATTCAAAGCTGAATTTGGTATATACTCGAGGGTGTTTTCAGAGAACCAAGTGCGGATGATGCTTTGGGACAGACTGTTATCTGGGGTGATTCCAGTGGGCCACTTATCAACCAATCGAAAACCAAATTCAGTCGCGGTTGAAAGTATGGATGGCTCATCAACTCTGCGAAAGACATGGCACAGAATTAGAGCTGGTTCAGAGTCTCTGCTGATGTCTCTGTTAGAAGAAAGTAGCTCTCTGGCAGTTGCAAACAAGGGTGAGATTGCTTCAGGAATATAAGTGATATCAGTGCCTATAATGACATCGAAACCACCATCATTCAATTCTTCGATGGACTTTATATGGTCTCTGTTTCCCCACTCTAGTATCTTCACAATTAGTTTGGCGATAGATGGTGACTTGAGATTTGAGACAACATTTTGTGTCAACAAGTCGAGTGCTTTTGCATCTCCATCAGTCGCAACCACAAGGTCAGCAGATGTAGCAGAAACCATTGAGCAGAGCCCCCCACAACCGCATCCCAGTTCTAAGACTCTCTTCCCAGAAACAATGGTTGGATTCGCTGCAAGGACAGAAGCCATTAACAGAGCTGATTCCCATAGCATCAGGCCAGTTGATTTGCAGGTGTGTTGGTACTCTTTGTGGAGTTCTTTTATCTTGAAGCTCCTATCTCGTAAATTAACTTCAACAATCTAAGAGGAAGTAATACAGAAAAGACTAATTTAAATAACCAACTCCAATCAGAAGTTTACACAATATAGGAATTGCTGGATTCTGCCAATGACAGTAATTATTTACAAAACGGAGGAATGAAATCAAATCAAGGAAACAAAAAAACTATTTCTTTGACTGCATTTTAGTTTTAATTTTTTTTTAAAAAGATATAAGCTATAACATAAATTACGTGCAACATGCATTAAATTCAACTATTTATTATAATTTAAATAAGGCAGTAGAGAAAAATTAAAAAGAGAAGAAAAAGGCAACCCATTACCTCTTCACTGGAAGGTGAAAAACCAAACATTTCAACAGCCATACCCTCAGACATGTCAATCTCAAAATCATTTGCAGGCACTTTCACGACCTCGGGATTAATACTCCCTTTAGAGAGGAAGTCTGCCTCAATTGCAGGATTTGTACTGGATAATAAGTTTGCACCATCTACACGGAATACAGCTTGGACCCAACGCCTGAAATCACAGAAACTAATCATCACCACTAGGCAGTAAACAAAACAAATAGCCATAAGAGGGACAAAACTTTCTCTGTTACTGCTTAGAGCAGTCCAGTAAATCCCTTCAGTAAGCCAAGCATCAAATTTAGCATCACCTAAACGTATCTTTCACTGGCATTTCAAATAGGGAAGTTTCTGTTCTTTCGTAAAAATAAGTGCCCTTTACTAGTCAGGTGGTCCAGTGGAGCAGTTGTCACTGGTTTAAAATGACCACTTGTCAACTGTAAGTTCTCTTAACTACCAAATGAAGAAATTCAGGAGCAGGTTCTCACTATGTTTCATAATGCAACAAATCGAGGCTGTGAACAGACATGCACAAAACAAAAAAACATATATATAAATATATATTTGCATCTGTTGACCTAGGCTTTTTATGTTTACAGGTTTACCACAACTTTGCTTCACAATGTGATGACTGTCCTGCTCTATCCTTAGTTCCAGCTATGCCTTCAATCATTTGGAGTTATCAAAGCTAGTTTGAATTTTCTTTTGGAATTAGTTAGAATGTTGCAGTACATACTCCTACCAGCTTTATTATAGATGTGTCAGATGTGATTTATCAGTAGCAACCATAGATATCAACCTAATTAAAGCATCCTATTTATGCTAACAAATTCACAAGGATAGAGAGAATGTTGAGACAAAAACCACTAGTGAAATTGAATAGATTATCATTACCGATTCATTACTATCTCCCTTGACCGATTCTCCACTTGTTTGCAGCACAGACCATGTTCTTCAGTATCAAATCCATTCTCTTTAAATAAACTTGTCAAAAACTCATCACAAAAATAGAAAGCCCGCTGAAAACGCAAGGGGTTTAGTAAAACCCGGTCAAATAAGAAGCTATAGCAACTAGAAAACATGTCTTCATGTGACTGAAACTTACAGTGCCATCACCCCTGACATAAAAGTTTTCACTGATCTTCTGATCCTTGCAAATGAACCTTTCCTGTCAGTACAATATCAAGTTAACACATGGTTAAATATATATAAAAATGGAAGGGATCATGTGGAATCATCTGCCAAATCAGAAAAAATAAAATAATTCTCATCTATATATTAAGGGGCTCAATCTTGCAATCCACCCTAATAAGCTACAGTAAAATTTTCTGTCACGAATTAGGATAACTTGTATTATTCTATGTGAGGGATTCAATTCTCCTGATCTATAATGTAATCACTTTCATCCCCCACAAGAAGATTCAAATCTCCTGATCCAAAATGGAATCAAACTTATATTCCCCACAAGATGATTAAGGATAAAATACATGATAGAAATACACTTAAATACTATTTATTTGTCAACCATGGCACTGCTTTTGGTCCGAACAAAAAACTAGGCAGGATTGGAGTTCAAAAGGTAAAATGCCATGGCAGTGCTTTTACCAGTTATACAGACTGAAACAAGACATGGGTCGTTTCAGGTTGCCTCGATACAATTATTTAAATTGGTCGAATCAGGTTATACAGGTTGAGACCCCAAAGCTGAACATGACACTATTAATTAAACAGGTCAATGAGATTGATACGATTATGAAACAAACACGGTTAATGTAAACCCAAATACACTAATTTCATGTTGAGTTTGAGTAGTGTTGAAGGGTAGTGTCAAATTTTGCCACCCTTGCTCTCCATGAGTCACCTATTTTGGTACCTTCAGAATCACTTAATATTAATTTACCTCGCACACTCGGTGCTCTCAAATTCCAGTGCATTCGAAATTACCAAAACTCTCATGTATGTCAATGCAATTACCTCACAATAATCCAATTCTCGTACTTGTCAATTGTCTATTTAAGAATGGTTTGACCCATCTTAGCAGATCTCTCCTAGTGCTACCTACTAGTGGATTGATTTAGGGAACTGGAAACCTAAAGTGAAGAGGAAGATAATGCATCTAGTCCAAGAAACAAACATGGCACTAAGGATAAATGGAAAGGCCTTTGGCCAAAGTTCATGATATCAAGAAGAACAATAACATATTTGAAGCTCTTGATTTGGCTGCCAAGGTGAATCAAAGTAGGAAGAATACTCTTGGTAGCATTCTTAAAAGTCAAATGCAAGCTCTAGTGCCTCAAAGATTGCATCTACATTGTCTATGAGCTACTCTCATTATAATACAAGGATACCTCACCAAAGGGCATCTAGCCAAATAGTATAACCTCCCCATCCTCAAAGAATGGGTGTGTGCGCGTGTTTCTTGCCAAATGAAAAAAGAAAAAGAAAAAAAGAGGATACCTCGTAGTGGATTAAACAATGAAGTCAGTCTGATTAAGGTAATAACACTATTGATGTGAGAGGCTTAGGTTCTTTTTTCTCTCTCCCCTTTTGATAAGTATGTGAGAGGCTTATGTTTATTCTTGTTTCTTGCTTATCATATCAGGTCATGAGAATTTCGTTTTTATCGAGGAGCTGTCCACCAGCAATCAAAACTTGACATTTTTTTTTTTTTTGTTCTTTTATCATTATTCAGTAATAAAATTTCAATTTACCTACCAAAAGAAATATTCAACTTTCCTTTTACTTTAATGTCAATTGTTGCTTTGTAATGTTACACATCATATATAATAAACAATGGGCATGCTATAATGCACATCTGCTAAACAAAGTTAGATCCTTTCTTCTTCTTTTTTTGATAAGTAAGTAAACAAAGTAAGATCCTGAAACTGCTGCTCATCTCGATTTGATTAGAAGGTGACTTTGGACAACCATGTAAACAATTTGCTACTAGCCTACAATTCATTATACCGTGCACTTGGTTATGAATATCTTCTGGGTTAAGAATTTATCAGCTTGGAAGAAAGGATTTAGGTTGTTATGTAGATGGACAAGAGTTCCAATTGTGTAACTCCATTCATTGACAATCAAACAAACACATCAGAATCTGTCTAAAGTCACATAAATATCCTATAACTCATTTACTAAAAAATGATAATCATGGGCCACTACTGGAAATCAGAGTACTCCATAAAGCCGAACGGCAGCATACTAACCTAAAATTAACCAAAAAATGGGAATCAATCACAACTAAAACTAGAAGTTGATAATGCAAGGTTCAAGTGAGCCTTGCTTGAAACCAGACCAATTTTTCACATTTCTATCTTTGTTAAGTTTAAACTTACATGATCCTCGTACAAGATGCATATGAAAGTATTTAACTTAAAAAAACTGAGATGTAATGGGGATGTAGAAGTATAAACTGAAAGAAGCACCCGATGAGCCACTACTGGAAGATTTTTCACCACAATCATTCTGTTTGTATGCATGTAAGTATGTGTGTATGTAATGGAAGGTTCTCACTACACAGACCCACGCAATCACACACCAAGAATGGGAAAAAATATGTCAAGCAGTAAACAAATAGTTAAATATCTGTTGACGATATTATATTTTTATATTAATTTACCAGCATATAACCCAAAACCACAGAGCCAATTCCATCTTTAGGTCTTCAAGTATGAATAGAACTTCAAAAAGTATTCAAATCCAAGAAGAGATTACACCAATTTTATTTTATTTTATTTTTTTGATAAGTGAGATTACACCAAAAAATTTACCATATGATTACCAAAAATGGCTGACTCGACTAAAGTAAGCATACTAAAATTCTACAGAACAAATTCGAAAAGGAAAGGAAAAAAAATATACAGTATATAGCAACCTGAGCAAGGTCGCCAGTGGCATAGTCACGGAACAGCACACATCCATTTGGCTGGAAACAAGAAAAAGTTCATGTCACATTAACAATTCATAATAATAATCCAATTAAGGCTTTTCATCGTTTCATAATGGCATATGATCATCTCTTACCTTAAGAACCTTTTTGATATTTTGCAATACTAGAGGCATTTTCTCAGGAGATACTGCAGATAAGACAAATATCTGCTTAACAAGTCAGCTAAGTTAACTAAATAACAAACATACATAAAAAAATAAAAAATAAAAAACAAAAAAAAAGATTGTAGATTCGAGCATTGTAACAAAAATGCAGGATTAAACACTCTTTAATTCAATCGAGCAATTAGCCATCAAAAAATTTGAACTAACAACTGCCTATGTATTGTATGAACTATATAAATCGCTATATCATTCAAATACCATGGTTACAATGTCAATTGAAGATGGAGAAATCTGCTTGCTCAAATCATCAGCTGTCAGATCACAAACGAATGCATTAACCTGGGTCTCTGTGAAGTCCTTGTGAGCCTGCCACGAGGGGAGGGATTTGTGCAATTAGAAATTTAGAACATGTAAACCGGATCTTATCAATATTACGCATTAAAATATGTTAAAAATGCACTCCCCAGTGTCATGTTGAAAGTGTCCTGAGAGTGTCAGGACCATATTCACAACCAATCCATGTCGGCTTTTAGACATACAAGGTGTGGGAAACACTTTTTGAGCTAGCACAACTCCAAAAAAGCAAAAACCCTAGTTAAAATCTAAAGAACTGGCAAATAACTTTTGCTGCTTTACATCTCAACTGACAACTTCTTAATTAGAAGCAAAATATACTCAAACATACAGTAAAGTGAATTTAACCAGAATTCCAAAAATGAAATAAGAAACTAGATAAAAGTCATTAAAAAAAAAAATGAGAACTTAAATGACTTTCAAAAATATAAAATACCAAGGCCTAGTTGGACAAAACTTCTCCATTTAAGTGATATAAAACTCCCAAATTTGCACATAAAGAACGAACACACTTACATGTCACAAACTACAAAAGGTCATTATCCATTGTATGTCTGTAATGGACACCTTTTAGTACTAACAAAAATATAACTGCAATGAAAAACTATAATAGAAAAGTACAGATAGATGTAAATAGAATTTTTAAAGATATTTCCTATTGCATAGATTCATCTTCTATATTATTCAATTGTTTAATATGGAATCAGATAATTTGTCAAAGTTTTATAATCGTCTTGTAGATATATCTTCAACTCAACTCAATAAAGACTTTTCCCAACTACTTGGGGTCTGCTAAATGAATCATGTGTTCCCAACTCTGCATGTGTCATGTTTGATGTTTTAATCTTTACACACAGACAGTCCTAAGCTTATAATAAGAAGGTGGGTCGCATTAAGTAGCTTGGCAACCAGCATAAAACTTTTTTCAGGACCAATATGAATAGTCTTACATAATATATGTAAATGTATACAAATAAAATTTTATATTTAGATACAGCCATGGGTAGTGTTGTGGTAAAAGCTCAAACTGTCAAATATAAGAACACGGGTTCGAATGCTGAGAGCAGCAACTTTTGTAAATATAATGCCAAAAACTAGATTTGTATCCACTCTACTCCTCTCAACATTCTCGGTTAATAAGAACTACATTAGGTAATGACCACTTGTATAGCCATGTTGGTATCCTTTTATAGAATTTGATGTGTTAGGTAATATCCATTTTGATGTGAGGGTGTGTGAGTATTTACCTAACCAAAAAAAAAGTTTCACTTGCATCACAATATTAACAATTTAGAAGAACAGCAAGAATCTATGACTACCATTGACATTGGAGGGTTTGGGCATTTTGAATAGTGCATTGAAATTAATATAACTTAACCATAGTTCATAATTGAATGATTGAATCTACAGGAAAAGTTTAACAGTCAAAGCCATGCCATGAACCTCCATGTAATAGATACAGATAAATATGATTGTGTTGCTACTTTAACAAGCCAGAGTACGATGCCTTTATTTTGAAAATGAGAAGCAGTTAACATGCAAGACTGGTGCATAAAGACAGATTTCAAAGACAAAATTAATAAAAAAAAATAAAAAAAATTAAGTAAAAAATATCTTGAAAAATGTAAGAATTGTCATTTTTACCCATGAATTTCACCTTTACTAAGTCAATGCTATATGCAATATATTAGCTTCCCTATAGTTCCCACAAAAGCACAAATAACAAATTTTTCAAATGGCTATCAAGTATCAACCATTGATATTAATATGCCAAGGTCAGCAGCAGAAAAGAAGAAATCAAACCTTAACCAAGTTTATAGCACGTGGTGAGAAATCACATGCATGAACAAAGATCTCAGGGTATGTAGCAATTAAAGGAAAGACGGTGTTTCCAACTCCACAGCCAACCTGTTTATTAACAATAGTTATAATTTGCTGAAAATAGCAACTAAATATAAGAAACAGTTTAAACTTTAAAGACTTCTGGTAAAGAACATTGAAATATTTTATAAATAATAATAATGCAAGTGATTCCCATCACATTAAGTAGCCCTTGACAAATATTTGCCAACATAATATGCAGAACAAATTGGAAACATGTTCCCAATTATCAGGGAGAGTTAAAACTGCTTATTATTTGCCAACAGAATATGCAGAACAAATTGCAAGCAGAACAAATAAATCGCACTGCTACAGCACTATACAAGAAGACAGAGTTATTGACTATGATCCTCATCTACAGAGAAGGCATTTCAACAGACAAACAAGATAGTCATATCATGTAAAAATAACAAAATAACTAGTCAAATCCAAAATAGCCTGAACAACTATGTGATCCAATTATTGGTCGTGTAACCTTTCAAATATCATTCTAAATAATTCTTTTCTTTTCTTCTCTTCTCTCTCTACCCGTCTCAAAACCTCAACCTAGGGCTTGGGAGTTAAGACCCAAAGACATAAGACAAAGGTGGACCAATATCATTCTAAATCAATTAAACAAACCCAAGTCCAATCTGCAACATTATGTAAATAAATAATACAGTGTATGCAACCCAATTCCCCCAACTGAATTTAGTAAGCAGATGAATATGGTCAGTACAAGCGATTACATGGAAATTGCGGGACAGAGAGGCTACACTAATTCACAGATAAAAACTAAATGGAAGGAAGGTGAGGAAAATAAAATATGGTAATTCACCTCCAGTATAACTTTTCTTCCTGCTCCCTGAAAATCCAAAGATCAAGAGAACAATATAATTGAGGAAGCAGTCTACCAAGATTAAGTACTAAAACAATTACAAACCAGAACTACAACAGGTGATTACTCTACTCACAGAAAAGTAGCTTCCCCATTCCTTATCCAAGTAGTGTCGATCCTTAAAGAACTGAAGACAGAAAGTATTGGCCAGACCACAATCAATAAAATTAGCAGTAAAAGAGATTACAATATTGGTGAAAATCAAGAACTAGGGGCTTTTTGGGAATTTCAGGAATTGGACCAACTAGGCTTGTACACACCACCATCTTGTCACTACAAGATAACACAAACTGAACGTTGCTTTTAAATTTATAACTTCAAGGTTTATTAAAAGAAAATGTGACATGGATCAAAATCCTTCTACCAGCCTGATTCTCTGGGTATCCCAAGCAACCCCAAATTTAGAACTGTAACTTTTGTTGCAGAATTCCTCATTGTTAATGCTAAAGGAAGTAGCATAGCAGTAGTGGTAGTGGCAGCTACAAGATGAAAAACTGCGATAAATAAATATATTTGAGCAAAACTTACTTTGTCTTGATGACGTTTGTAGAAGATGTCCCAGTACTTCTTTGCTTCCCTTTCATACTTATCTGCCAAAATAAAAATATAGTAATAATTTTGAAAATGGAAAAGAAAATCACTAAGAGAGAGAGAGAGAAAGAGAGACCTCTCCAAAAAGGGGAGATTCCACTGCTAGCAGAAGAATATATTTGTAATTTTGGTTGTGGTTGTTGCTGTTCCTCCACACTCTTTTGTGCATTAGATGCCATAGCCTAGCCTAGCCTCCCTGGGAAGATAGACAGAGATAAAATTATAGTAGATAATTGGCTGATATAACAAAAAGGAGCCTTTGGAAAAATTACGAAATACTATTATGAATAACAACACTAATGCAATCAGAAAGTCCACTCAAAAGATATATGATGAATATGGCATTACATATGCTTATCATAGAGTTCATTTCAGACAGAGTAATGTAATATGCATCAAAATGACATTTTATAGTGACATTTGTGAAGTTAAAAATATTTTGTTTGAAACAAAAATAATATGTAAAAGGAAAAATATCAAAAGCAATTCTTACACCATGGGTGAAAATTTACAAATAACAGTAATGATTAAATATCAAATAAGGACAAGACGGGCATAATGACAACTGCACCATCAAAAACTCTGAGAAGCTCTCATTACCAAGAATTTGGATTATCCCAATATTGTAATATGCAATGGTAAAATCAAACGCATCACTCTTTTAGAACCAATATATATATATATATATATATATATATAGTGAAGAGCAGATTTATACATTTGATCCAATTATGAGGTATTTCACAATCCTTTATTTTAGTAAGGAAATACATATCTTAATTCTTAAATGACACTAAAATGTTCTCACGCCCCCAGATTTGAATAGATGCATATCTTGTCCGATACCCAAATCTGATGGAATAGGAGAGCAATGCCCAATGCAGTTGATTCTCTGCCAGGTTGGATAATGAACCATGAACTCAATAGAAATGCCCACCACTTAAAATAGAACCTCAATTACAATCTCAAGATCCCATAAGAACCCCAACTCTAATCTTGAAAAAATCCAGAATGAAATACTTAAGAATACATTCGGACCTCCCTACAAAGATTATTACAAGACACATGATAGTAAATTACTTAAGACATCTTAATAGATGAAATCCTCATAGGAATGCTTGCCAATTAATAATATGAAATGATAGAAATAGCCCACCGCTTAGCAAAAAATAATACAACCTCACAATAATAAACAACCATGCATATGATTTCTAATAGTTGTCACATAATTAAATATATAAGTTGCAGTTAAAAATTTTCAACTGCATAATTAATATCTCCAAATAAATTAATTCGACTCGACGGAGCTTTTTTCTTAACAAATTAGGGTTAGCCACATAAATGCTATTTCGCAATTTCGGTCTAAAGCTGTAGTCTCAGTCAAAGCATACACTATCTTATTTTTCTTAACTATCTTGGCGCAAGCTAATTTTAGTCTTCACATTTTAATAACATTACCATCAACACGAACCGTGTTGCTTATCCTCATTGGTGGAATTATTGAAAATTACAGCACATGACCAAACCATTGTAATCAATTTTCTCTCATTTTATCTCTAATTAGATAAGGGGATATGCCCCGGAATCTTTATCTATTAGTTTGCTTTCTGTTTTCTCTATACAAATTATAAGAGTATTCCACTGATGTGACCAAGGCTCGGGAGGAAGATCATCAATCCTAAATTCTTATCTCTATCAATCCTAAATTCTTATCTCAACCCTCTCAAAATGCATTGATTTTTAGCTCATCATTCTTGTCATTCATCAATCTCAACTTTAGAATTTTTGCCATACTAATTTTATAGGCCTGTTATTTCTTGGCACCCCCAACATTTTATCCTATAAAATATGACCAATCTATCAAGTATTCTATAAATTTTATCTTTCAAACTTAGAGGTAAACACGGATCACACAATACGCCAGAAACACTCTTTTGTTTAACCCATCCAACTTTAATCCTATAATTAGCATTGCCTCTAATTTCTTTCTCTTTGTGCATAATCAAGCCTAGGTAATGATATGTATCTTCTTGGTATCTCTTGGCCCTGAATCTTCACTGCATCCCCACCCATAATTCTAGTTTTACTAATATTACATTCCATAGATTAAATTTTACTTCTGCTTATTTTTAAAACACTAGATTCCAGAGCTTCTTTCCATACCTCCATTTAGTATTCACAGCTCTAGTTTCAGTTTTTAAAACAATATCAACAGCAAATAACATACACCATGGAACCTCCTGCTGAATGTATTTTAAAATTTTATCCAAAGGCAAGACAAAAAAAGAAACGGTCTTAACGTTGATCCTTGATGTAAAACTACAGCAATTAAAAATCCAATTTTTTTTTTGCAGGCAGTTACTATTGTCATTGTTTCATCATACTTTTTTTTTTTGGGTGAATTCTGTTTGCAAACCATTTATTTTTCTAAAACCCTCTAATTTTATCTCTAGGCACCCTATTAATTATATGCTTTCCCCAAATCTATAAACACCATAGAAGAATTCTCTTCTTCACTCTATCTCTGTCAATTTGTCTCCTTAGCAAGTAAATAGCTTTTATAATTGACTATCGATGAATAACTCCAAACTAATTATCTGCCATTGTAGTTTCACGTCTCAATTATCGTTTAGTAACTCGCTCCCGAGGTTTCATAATATAACCCATTAATTTAAGACAATGATAATTTGCACAACTTTGAATCTCTCCATAATTTTTGTATATAAGTACTAAAAATACCTTTGAATCACTCAAAAAGCACTATTTAATAACATCTCGCTGCTCAAGATTCCACACAAAGAGTTCATCATTAATTTTTGACATTAACAATCTACCAAAACTTAAGACACACACAAAAACGTGGATAGATTATCGGTTGCAAATTTTCAGATCACACTTGCTACCGCTACCCTCTCTCCCTCTTTTAACCCACTGCACTCAACCTCTTACTCCTCCGCCCGTTCCCTCTCTTCCTCTCCCTCTCCCTCTCTCTTCTTTGCTGAAGAAACTTGAAATAATCCACTAATTGGGTTCTTCTACAAATTTCCCTTTACAATTAGCAAGATTTACTTGTAGGATTTCATGTATTTATTGTCTAAGTAAATTAACTTGTAGCAATATTTAGGTAGCAGAGAATGTTAAGTTGCTGCACATTTAACTTTAGTTTTTGCAAAGATTAACACCTATCAAAATAAAAAATAAATTTATTTGCAGAGACTAACAAGCCAACCAATTTAACAGCAAAAATGAAGAGATGATGGAAGGTAGAAATCAAACTGATATGCCCAAAAATCAATAGGTAAAGTGAAGACTAACGCACATCATAGTAGTTCATTTCAACCAATAAATAAACCGAAAGCAACTGACAGTGAGAGATCCATTCTGTAATTCTTATGTTGTATACAAGAGGGAACTCAGATATTATATAGACAAATGTATGAATTCAGTAACTGATCATCCTCAGACCGGAAATCCAACCAAATATGACACAACACATGAAACTTCAGAAGAAGAAGAAGAGACTAACCTCGTTCAACAGATTTGGCGTTGCTAGGGTTACGATTCTATCTCCGAATCTTAATAGTCTGGTTCTTTGCGGCTATGTCCCGGTCGCTCCTTGTAAGATGAATCAAAGAGCGGAGGTGTTTGATAATTTTGAATAAATTCAATTAAAGCTGTGTTTGGCATTAATGAAATACGTAGTATGCAATCTGCATTAGTGCCGCCTAAAGTAAAATAAGTAGTAAATTTCACTAATTATTGAAATTTTAAAAATTATTAAAAATATCTCAATTTATAATTATTACTTAAATTCAGCTCTTAAACTTTTTGGAACTTAAATTTAAATTTTGCCAAATTGCATCATACTCATGTTTTGTACTTGTTTCTGCAAGAATAATAACTCATGTGCAAAAATCACCCTTAAAATTTTGATTTGGTGTAAATCTGTTCCTCTTAACACATTTCAGATCCAAAAAGTCATAGTTTGACTAAATTGCCCATATATACACATTTTACATATTACTTAAAAATGCATCATTTTATGATATGGCGAAAATGGTCATTTAATACGTCATGTGATACGTACCGTAAGCTATAAGAATGATTTTTACACTTTATAAACTATTGTTATTTTAAATCTTTTGATCATAACAGTTAAATTTAATTGAGAACGTAGTTTTGTCGCAATTTGAATAATATGATAATAGTAGGTGATTGAACACTCATTTGTTTATTTTTTATTTTTTACCCAAATAAAAATTGAATACCCATCTGTTGGAATGTAAAGAATTATATATGTGTGTGTGTGTGTGTGTGAACATTTATTTCAAATTCTAAAGTTTAAAAAATTAAATGAATATTATTTATATATAATGAATAACTATTTTTAATTATATATTTAGTGAAAACTGATAACTATATAAAAATTTAATTGGGAACATTTTTTTTTCATTTTCTATAATTATAAAAGGAACTCAATTTTCATTTCATATGATATACTGTGCATTAATCTGACAATTGTGATAATTTTTTTTTTTTAAGAGAAATAATACACGGTTAGCGGAAATATATAGAGATAAATTTTTTTTTTTGAAAAGGTGGGAGAAAATTCTTAAAAGTGGGTTAAATATAGTTAATGTACACATAACACCCCTATACTATGAGATTATTAACATACACGCCGCCTTGGGCATTTTCATAACATTAAAAGGGCAAAACAGGTATTACAACATTACTTTATGTCAAATATTTTATTAAGGATGTTTTCGCGCAATTTAAAATAATAGCGGTGTTTTTAGAACACTTTTCAAATAGGGTGTTTTCTACACTTGACCTTAATAATAAAAACTGAAAAATACTTTTGAAAAAGAAATGATAATATATTAAACATGGTGTAAAATTAAACTTTAATGAAAAATAAGTGAATTAATGACAAAAACGGAAGGAATCATTAGGAAAGTGGGACTAGGAATCTAACCATATTTGAACGAGTGTTTGCAAAGCAAACTTTCACATGGATTTACTAGTATTATTATTATTATTTCAGCATTCACGTTCTAGCATTCATCTCGTCTCTGTAAAGATTTGAAGGTCAAACTATGAGTTTTGAGAAGTAGCATTAAAATCCCCACGAGTAGGGAAGTGGTTAAAATACCTAATTTGCACCATGTTGAAAGGGATCCTCGTTAAAAAAATAAAAAATATATATTAATTGACTGGTAATTCAGATTTTAATATTAAAGCTCATTATTTCACTAAAATCCTTTTGCAAACAAAAATCTGTGTACCACTTCACTGTGAGTTATCATTACAAGCCAATTATGTTACCTCAGTGAGAAAAATTGACAGCCTTAATATTCACCACCGTACAAAAAGAATTTCCATGTTGAATCACTAGGGTGGACGGTACAATCGTGCTTTGATCGTATAATTACAAACATCAGAGGGATTCAAGCATGGATTCTATCAGGAATGGATATGTTGGCGTACCTACAATATGGATTTTTTAAAACAAAGTCGATATTGTGTAGTTGCTTCACACATCACCGAGTTTTTCCTCCGCTCGCAAAGTGGTATTGTTCTGTTCCTCCTCTTCATCCACATTGGAGCTCCCTGATTGTTCAATACTAGGAACCACCCCATTTTCTACGGGAGGCAGATCACCATTTTCCGATATACTCCTTTCCTCGGCTTTATGAACTGGTTTGGGAAGTTGTCTGGATGAAGAGGTTGCTAATAGACGGCTGAGTCCGTCAAATAAATTCTTGGCATCCATGATAAGAGCAGCTCCGCCAGGGTAACACCGACCAAAGCATGTAGCACAATGTGGATAAGCAACCTAATAAGAATCCAGAAGAAAGCCAAGGCTGTTAATTTTGATGCACGCACAAACTGCAGATAAAAAACAGCTTTAGTTTGTAGGTGCTTCACCTCAATGAATGCTCGGCAAAGTGAATGGAAAAGTACAGACTCGGTCTCTCTAAGCATCCGACTTGTATTGTATCTCAGTAAAGAATCAGAAACAGCCCGCAATCCCTTCACTAATTCTTGAGAAAGCACATGTTTCAAGCTTATTGGAGCACAGGGACGCAATTCATTCATTGCAGCAGCTACACCTGCAACCAGGGGAGACGAGAGGGAGCAAGAACACCAAATCTTAAGCAGTTATCCGGGGCATTGCACAAATCAATTTTAACATGCCACAATATTATATGTAGCAACAACCAAGTATTAACTCGAGTTTCTGCAGAATGTCATCCATTCCTACAACTGAGGTAAGGGAAGGGGTGGGCTCAAAGGCAAAGGGTCACCCTCTTTTATCCGAGGGTGCTGGGAGGAGTGAACTGGATACAGATCAACCTTTGCCATTATTTGCACAAAATGACAGCTCTCAGTATTCGAACTCCATTCTCATGGTTGACAGCCCGGGCATTTTACCGGTGCTCTAAGCAATGGCCCCTTGGGGAGGGGTGGGTGTGACATGGGAAAATGGAAAGCCTCAGAAGGTAACTCAGCCATGCTTCCTCCAAAGCAACTTTTATCAGTAAGAACGCTAGAGCCAACTCTCAGGCTGAACATCGAAGAATTAGATGAGGTTGCTAAACCAATTTTATTTTTGCAACGAAAGATGATTTATACTACTTGAGACCTAATTTTTAAGTTTTTAAATGTGAGAAATGCTGTCAAATGCCATGACTAAGGGAAGTCCTTCCCACACAAGAAAAGATCAGTTATCACCTCATTTCTGTTAGTCAAACTTATCCTGCATACAGTCAGCCATACTTGACATAAACAAATTTATCAGCTGTTAACATCCAGTTAGAAATGATCCTATTAGGTTAAGAAGTGCTAGAGAAATTTTAGGGTAGAACTAAGCAGAAAATAACATGATGTAAGAAAGTACCTAACTCCAAAACTCATTGCAGACTAAAGTATATATAAATCAGCTGATGTTGTTTTACATTTAAACGCACATGTACGCTGAACAAAGAAACATAATGGAGAGAGATAGAGCTCCTTTCCAATAGTACAATGAAGAGAAAGAGGGCTCCTTACTCCTTACTATGTAGTTAGTTATCTTATTGGTATGAGGTTGAATTTTCCACCCAGATATAGGCGTGTGGTATAGCCTCTACTTCAACTAGGTACAGGACCGGCTACAATGCTAGGTGACTTAGACGGTTCACGGTTGCCTAAGGCTCACAGCTAAGAACTTCCTTTATGTTTCTATTTTCACTCTTTGATTCACTCCGACTTGCGGATTAGATATAAAAAAGCTTATATAGCTATTTCGCAACCCCAACAACATTATGTCAATTTGGGAATCCTTGTCAGTCCCTTGTGTTTTTGTACTTCATTTCTCGCAAACTAGAATGAAAATTTGTTGCTTCGGTCTTTACAATAAATACTTTATGGTTATAAATTGTAATCAGTACACCAACAAAAATATCTACCAAGATATTTGATATGTTCTGATGTTCTTATGTTTCTTCATAACCTGCCAATTTCTCCCATAAGATTTATTCTAATCAAAATTTACAGCTTAATTTAAGACGCATATCACAACCACCAAAATTCCAATGGTTTCTGATACAGCAGAAATAAAATCAGTTGTAAGAAAAAATAAATAGAAATAAAAATATTCCAGATGAAGTAATTGAATAATGTTAAATACATGGCTGAACTTACCATTAACAAACACAGCAAGAGGTGGATGCTCCATTAGAATTGAAGGTGGGGTCACATCGTCCTGATTTTCTTCACCAACACTATTGGCTGTAAACCCGACGGCTGGTAACGGGACCCAGCGATGTGAATCCAAGACTAACTGGAGTGAAGTAAGAAGCTAGTTAACATGTCACCTCAAAAAATAAACAAATAAAATAAAATGAAAGGTGGTTTTGCCTTAATGAAGACTTCCATCCCAGAATGCCAATTTGTTTAGAATTGATAGAAATCACTATGTTCATAAGCTATTTAATTTGTGGCAAGTATCATAACTAAATGCAAGATTTTACCACTTGCCAGCATACCTGAAAATTCTCAACCGCTGTACTTATATTCTTTGAGAATAAGTTGAGGACTGCCCTGCATAAGTGACCAAACCAAGACATCTATAATGAAAATTCACCAAAAAATCAAATGCAGCATAAAGAAGTTTTTGTCATATTTACTCTTCAAAAAGCGAGGGAAGCAAGCCCCGAAAATCCAATCCAACATAACCAAGCCCCACGGCGCAATACTGTCAACATATAGTGAATTACATACAGAGATCAATATAACATACAAATTAAAAAACAAACAAGAATGAATTCTAAGTAAATCATATACAAGTGTTTTATTGAATAAGTCCTTTTGAATATAGACTCATGCTCTAATATGAATGCTGATAATTCCCTAACACGAAAATGTGCCCGTGTAAAGTAGAAACAACTAAGAACTTAACATGACAAGAGTCGACTCTCGCACTAATAGACAGGTCTATGTATAAGGATATATTTTCAAATGAAATGAATAGGCAAACCATTAATATCATGCGCAAACTTTATAGTACTGGAAACGGGGCAAATGTAAATTTTATAATCTCGTCAAACCTTCAAGAAAATGAAGAAGACATGCAACTATACAAATCTTAATTAACCCCAAGGGGTTGGCTCAAGTGAGAAAGTCACTTGGCTCTGGTGCCTCGTGAAGCATCAGGTCTAAGGTTCAACTCCTCTTGGGTGCAAACAATTCCTTAGAAGAAGGAGAAAAGGGGGAGGGGGAACAAAACGTAATTGAAGGTTCTCACCATGCACTGATCCAGGATATTTGACAAAGACCCGCCTTCAGTTATTTTAGGTAGCATGACTTTGAGAGTTTTAAGGTGAGAGGTAATTTGATGCATCGCCCAGCTAAAGAGAAGCCCGCCATCATAGTTTTCTTCGCTTCCAGATGTATCATCAGCAAATATGGCTCGATATTGGTTAACAACGTCAAAAAGATGCGTCCTATGACAGTTTACCATCCCTTTTAAGTAATCATAAGCATTTCTTTGGTCTAGGTCACCGAGAATTCCAGTAAGCCATGCCTCTCGGCATCTTAAAAACTGTTCAATCAAGAAGAATCTCGGTCAAAAACAGTAGCATCAAGAAACCAGATAAGCATATCAATTAGAAACAGAAACCACAAGGACAACTAAACTGTCCGTAAAACCAATCACCTGTAGGCGCATTTCATACTCACTAAATACTCCTATACGACGTAAATATCCAATAATGCGGAGACATTCTGGCAACTACAAAACACAAGGTTATATGAACAAAAGTTTGAGAAGTATAAAGCTAAAAAATAAAGATAAATCATCCTGCACCAATTGCAGATGCTCAACATATTATTTAATTATTTTTATCATAAGGGAAAACCTAAAAGTACCTGAATATTTGATTGAAGTTTCTGGAGAAGCTGAAAAAGAAGAGATTGTGTGGTCTGCATAACTTCTGCAGCAAGTGCCTGAATTACAGGTAATCTATTGAAAGGAATAAAAAGAAGAAGAAGAAGAAAAAGAAAGAAAGAAGAAAAGAGCACCTTAGTAAGTTGCCTTCATTAGGTCATAGTCATAGTCAAACTAAATATCAACTAGTGAGTAGAACAAGAGAAGGAAAACTCACTTCGGGTGCATTGTTGAAAGCTTGCAAACAAAAGCTTCTAAGTCGAGAGCTTCATCATAATTTCCATTCCTTACACATCTGCACAGTAATATATTTAGTGATGCTTCCTAGACAATTGAACTAAAACACACATCATCAAGAATACCAAAATCATAAAATAAACAAGATGGACCACCAACAAAGAAAAAATTAACACATCCAAATTGTACTCATAAGAATTGTTTCAGTACCCCAGTTCCCCCCTCCCCAAGGGTGGCTTCTTTGGATAAAACCACAACATTGCACTACTTCATTCATACCATAAATTATTTTCTCTCCTTTTGCTTTTCGCAGAAATCACCTCCACCCACTTCATCTTGATCTCTTTCTTTTTCAATATTAAATTGTAAAATCCCACTAAAAAGGCATGTTAATCACCACATTACAAACCATGCACAACCATTTTCAAACGAACAAACTGCATATTTGAAAGCGAACCTACACAATTTATACCATTACTAAGTTGGCCATCGATTCAATTTTAAGATGTCATAATTACAATTTTGTCAAACACATACGTGTCCATAAGCTGAGGAATTTCAAGCAAGTCAAGCAAAGTACTATGATTTGATAGCAGTGTTTGATTCATCTTCCTCTTCTCTAAAATCTGCTCTGCAGAGTCAATGAACTCAGTGCAACCAGATGTTAGCTTTGGGATTTCAGAAATCTGCAAGGCAAGAATACACGTATCAGTTTACGTGATTTAATTAAATCCTTGATCCTGAAGTTAAAAGTCTAAAGAGATGAACAGTAAAACTTATAGTATAATTTTCTATTTCAATTCTAAGATGCCTAACGATAAGGAAACAAACTAAGATAAGCACATTAATATGTTCACGTGACAACTAAAATTCATGTAAAGGGTAAGCAACTCAGAAGCATGAAAGCCGAAATTTTTTGAGGCAATATCCGTGCTTGTGGGTAGTTTGTTGTTTAGTTGGTGTTGTGGGTAGTTTGTTGTTTGGTTGGGTGGCCTTGCCCCCTTTCATTCTTGTAACATTTTTCATATCAATCTAATTATCTTACTTAGCAACAATTTTTTTTTCTTCTTTTGTACAAGTAAGATTTCATTGAAAAGCAGTCAAAAGGGAGTGCATCGCAGTTCCAAAAATAGAGCCAAAAGCTATACCCAATGCTATCCACAAAAGACAATAAAAGCTCCATATAAAAATAAAGAACTAAGAACAAAGTATTTCATCACACCTAACGAAGACTACCCCATCAAAAGTCACCTATTTTTTTCCCTCCACAAGGCCCACCATAAACACAAAGAGGTGACTTGCCACACATCTCTACAATGAGGTAAAAAGGAGCATGCCTATGGGGCATGTCGGTGAGTCTAGCCTTGTGTATCCAATTTGGACTTCCTGTTGGGTAGCCTTCCAATGACTTGTCTAAAATTATATTAAGGTTTAAATTCTGACAGTGAAAGATCAGATCCTCAAATGTTTAAGAGGGAAGAAAAAAACAGATATCAGCTCAATGACAGTATGAAATGATCGTGCTCATCCACGGGATGAGAAATTGCTCATGATATAGATGCTTTAATTTCTGAAGTATAACATGTCTACCTTCACTAATTCCTCCCCAATTACATATACTATGAGGGACTTCTATATGCATGTGGTGGGAGTTCGAGGGTTGGGGGTCATGTATCACCTATTTAATTCTAGATTAATTACTTTGTTCTACTCAGACAGATGCTTGTACATGCATTAGGAAGTCACCTCTGACGGATCAAGCTTCCTCTAGAAAGCAGCTAACGAAATTTGAAGGGAGGCCTTTTGTAAATAGGTTTTGGTACAGAAGAGGCTGGTTCAGAAATAGGTGAGAAGTTCCCATGGTGTGAGGATCTTACTAGGAACCATTGAGAGCTTATGGAGCTTCAGCAACAGTGTTGGAGAACATAGTTATTAAAGGCCCAAGGCGCACCAAGGCGCTAGAGGTCCTTTGGAGCCTAGGCGCGCGCCTAAGTGAAGTGAGGCGCACAATTGAAAATTTAAACTACCATAATAACATTCATATCTCATAAGTCATATCAATATTCTAAAAATTGATATCAAATATAAAAAAGTAAATCCATCAACTATACAAGCATCCAACAACCATAAAACAGAGCACAAATTTGTTTTCTTGAAAGGCAAAGAAAAATGTGTTTTTTGAATGGCAAAACAAAGCACAAAAAGAAATAAATATGTTAACCAAAAAAAAAATTGTTAACAAGAAAAAAAAAAAAAAAAAAAAAAAAATGAAATAACAGAGCAAAAAAAAAAGAGAGAGAGATGAGAGAACTAGACGAAGAGAGATATGTAAACAAAGATAAGAATAAAGGAGAGATCTAGAGGAGAAGAGAGAAAAAAGAAAAGAAAAGAAAGAACTGACGTGGCTTCGTCATTCATCTCTGCAACTAGGGCTTCATCTTCGTCTCACAATCTCATTCTATCGTTGTTCAGTTAACACTTTGACTCTTGGGCTTTCTTATTTTTTTATTCTTTTGAACAAAAGTTCCTTATATCGTATGATTGAGCTTTCTTTTTTGTTTATTAAGTTGCCAAAAATACCCTTTTTGGCTTAAGAAATAATACAATCGTATTTTTTTAAACAAATATCAGTGAGGCGCGCCTAGGCGCATCTCAAAACCGAGGCGCGCGCCTAGTAAACATTAGTGAGCCTAGGATGACAACAGGCGCTAAACCTGAGCCTCGAGTGCCTAGGCGCGCCTTTAACAACACTGTTGGAGATGCAGTTGGGCAGAAGATGAATGGTATTAATATGGAGATGCTACCCTCTGATATTTTTTCAGGGAAATACAGCTTTAAGGTGTAAAAATGAAGCTCCAGTAGCAAATTACATTGCATGGAAAAGAGAGGAGAGGAGAGGGATGCATCAGAATCCTAGACTCGTCAGGTCTCTTAAGTTAACATGCTTAGGCAAGTGTGACTTTAGAAGATTTAGGTTTTAGATGGTAAATTCTAGTTAGACTATGAACCTACATTTCCAAGGTATTTTTGAACTAAAAAAGAGTGAAAAGAAGTATTTAGACTTATCAGGGATTTGAAATATTTGAGAGGATTTGAATTGGAAAAAGTTGTGAATTTACTAATTACACAAGACAAGTTATACTGCTACAACGTTCCCTTTCTACTGGTGCCACCTGGTCCGGTAACTTCTGCACCAATACAACTTGCCTTTTCTACCAGGTAAAAACTTCTCCAGAGACATTTAATCAATGAACTTGGATAATCCACTGGTACAATAGTGGCAGTAACTTTCCTATTACAACTTCATAATTTTACTGAGTGATCTCCACTAAAGAATAAAAATACCTTTGCAATTTGCTACATTAACTGGCACTCCATCTCTGTTTTGCACGGTGAAGATTCTGCTTGTTTGCTACGAGGGTTATTCAAAGAGAGTGTTTGCAGTAGATCATTAGTGAAGAAAAGCAGATTGCCTAGTAGGTAATTGCATTGAAGTGGATTGTAGATAGCTAGTAATTCTGAAACCAACTAGTCTTATAGTGGCAATGTTGACTATTTTTCTTCATAGTGAATTATGTGCTGTAGACCAAGTGTAGTGGATTTTCCCCGTTTGGGTTTTCCACATCAAAACTTATGGTTTCTGTATGATTTGCTGATTGTTTTATGTTTACCCCATTGTGATAATTTGTTTAGTTCAAAACTTCAAATAAAATTAGAGTATTGTGGTTAAAAATGAATCGGCCCTATTCATCACCTCTAGGTTAAGTAAAATAGAAATCTTTCAATCTCAACACATTCCACAGTGCAACTCCTACATTTCATCTAAATGCAACTTACTCCAATTATATTGGACCAGCAGGAAATGTGTTTATGCCATTGCATTCTATTTTGGGTTGACCACTTATATGAAACCATCACACAACCTCAAACTGCGTCTGTTTAGCATTTTTTTTGTAACTGTTGCTCCTGTATGAATCATGCTACCCTTACAAACTGGGAAAAAAATTCTGAACCATTATTTTCTCATCTTGGGAAAAGGTATTGCCTTTTGCTCTAAAGTTGGAAAAAAAAAAAAAAAGGCTGAACTATCTTTTCCTCACATTGTCCTCGGTCTTTTCCATTTCCTCCATTCCATCTCTAAATTTTCTCTAGCTACACTTATTTATGGACTCTTCCTTGATTGTCTAGCAGTCTATTCCATAGAGCATGGCAAATATTGTCACATAGCATTTTCTTTTGAAATGGACAAGTGACAATGAAAACACACTCCACAAGCACCACCCCAATTGAACCACCATGCTTGATTTATAGCATGACATCCTCTTCAACAGTTCAACCCCACCCCCACCTATAAAGTATTGGTATAATGAGTTAATGCCAATGGTCTTCCCACTTTCCTTTTGGACGATCAAACCCAGATAATGGTAATACTTTCACTAGTGCTTCTCCTTGCTTCATTTATTGTTCCTCCTCACTTAATTCATTGATGACGAGTACCATATTTTTTGTTGCATTGAAGCTTTTTTTGAGACATTTTAATTTTTAAGCACCTCTTAATAGTTCTAATTTAGCTTTCCACTTTGACTGGATCTCATAAAAAATAATATTAAAAATTAAAAAAATTAAAAATAAAAAAAACTATAAATTATCAGTAACCATCTACAACAGAGTTGTGAACGCCCGTTAATTCTTCAGTAGCCAGCATAACAACTAGTCCGGTCCTCCAACCATTCTCCCACTAATTATAGCTCCCCAGTCTTTCTGCTTTGGAATCTCTCTGTTCCAGTGTATGTTCTTTTAATATATATTCCAAAGCAACCACGAGTAGTGTAAGAAATGATTAGATATTGTTACATTTAAGAATTCATTTGAGTTTCTAATAATTATGAATTCCGTAGGTTGTAGAAGAAATGTGATCCGAAATCAAAATTTACAATGATGCCGATCAATTAAAGCAATAACACAATTTTACATAACAAAAATAATTACCATAGATTCGAGATGTTTATCAATAGAAGAAACTTCTTCTCGTATCCCAAGCAATGCATCGGCAGCTGAAATGAATGAGCGGTAATTTCCAACCGCCACTTCTTGCATCTGCCGCCGAATCCTCTCTGCATCGACCCGAAGAAGTTCTGGTTCCTGTAAATCATTCAAACAAATTAATGTATAAATAAATGCATACATACATACATACATAATATATATATATATATACAGAGAGAGAGAAATTGAGGACCTTGTGAAGGCGATCGAGAGTGAAGGAGAGGAGTTCAGAGACGTAAGGCTGTTGAGAGACGGAGGCAAGAGGGAGGAGACCTGCTAATGTGGCTGTCTCGTCTGCAGGAGTTTCGGACTCCATCATCGACGTTCCAATGCTGTGTCGAATTCAATCTTAATTCAATTAGGGTTTGTTTTGCTCTGTATTATGTACAGACTACACAGGGGAGATGCAGATCCAGAGAGAGACTAACACAAAACACAATCCACAATCCACAATCCACAGTGTGTTTCTGTTATTTTCATTTCTGGTCCATATTCTATTCGAATTATGTCTGGGTCCATATTCGGTCCATATCGTGTTTGGGTCCATATTCTATTTGAATTTGGTTGGATTCTAGCGGAACCGAAATCCGAACTGAGATGGTCCGTTAACATCTGACTCCGAATAATGCTTTGCTACGATACGGAAAATATGAAGAATAAGATGAAGGTTAGGGTTATAAGAAATTTAAGTTTTATCAATTTATCGGGCTTAGTTTGGTTAATGGCTAAACTTAGTCTTACATTCTAAATGAGTCGTTGTATAATTTAAACAGATTCCTATAATATATTTAAAACGAGGTTATGCATAATATAAACAGTATCTCTCTTTCATGTATATAGTATATAATTGTGTATGTTCACAAGCTTTGTTTAGAAACATAAACAGTTTCTCTCTTTCATGTGTATAATATATAATTATGTATATTTTGAATTGTATTATGTACAGATTACAGAGTGGAGATGCAGATCCAGAGAGAGACTAATATAACACATAATCCATAGTGTGTTTCTGTTATTTTCATGTCTGGGTTCATATTCTATTCGGATTCTACTGAAATTGAAATTCGAACTACACGAGATAGTCCACGAACATCTGACCTGAATAATGCTTTGCTACTATTTGGAAGATAAGAAGAATAAGATGAGGGTTAGGGTTATAAAGAATTCGAGTTTTGTCAATTTCTAGGGCTTAGTTAGGTTAATGGCTAAACCTATTCTTACATTCTAAATGGCCTGTTGTATAATATACTTAAAAAGGGTTTATGTATAATATAAACAAGTTCTCTCTTTCACGTATATAGTATATAATTATGTATGTTCATGAGCTTTGTTCACAATCATAAACAGGATCTCTCTTTCATGTATATAGTATATAATTATGTATGTTTTGATCTATATTAAATATAGACTACAGAGGGGAGATATAGATCCAGAGAGAGACTAATACAACACACAATTCACAATGTGTCTTCGTTATTTTCATGTCTAGGTCCATATTCTATTCGAATTCGGTTAGATTCTACTGAAACCGAAATTCAAACTGCATGAGATAGTCCGCTAACATCTGACCCGAATAATGGTTCACTGCGATTTGGAAAATATAAAGAATAAGATGAGGGTTAGGGTTATAAGGAATTTGAGTTTTGTCAATATATGGGGCTTAGTTAGACTAATGGCTAAACCTAGTCTTACATTCTAAATGAGCCGTTGTATAATTTAAACAGGTTCTATAATATACTTAAAACGGGATTATGTATAATATAAACAGGTTCTCTCTTTCACGTGTATAGTATATAATGATCACGAGCTTTGTTCACAAACATAAAAAGGTTCTCTCTTTCATGTATATAGTATATAATTATGCATGTTTTGATCTGTATTATGTACAGACTACAGAGGAGAGATGCCGATCCAGAGATAGGGAGACTAATACAACACATAATCCACAATGCGTTTTTGTTATTTTCATGTCTGGATCCATATTCTATTCGAATTCGATTGGATTCTACTGAAATCGAAATTTAAACTCCACGAGACAGTCCGCTAACATCCAACTCAAATAATGCTTTGTTGCGAATTGGAAAATAAGAAGAATAAGATGAGGGTTAAGGTTATAAAGAATTTGAGTTTTATCAATTTATGGGGCTTAGTTGGGCTAATGGTTAAACCTAGTCTTATATTCAAAATGGGTCGTTCGATAATTTAAACATGTTCCTATAATATTCTTAAAACAGACTTATGTATAACATAAACATGTTCACTCTTTCATGTATATAGTATATAATTATGTATGTTCACGAGCTTTGTTCACAAACATAAACATGTTATCTCTTTCATGTATATAGTATATAATTATGTATGTTTTGATCTGTATTATGTACAGACTACAGAGGGGAGATGCACATCTAGAGAGAGACTAATACAACACAAAATCCACAATGTGTTTCAGTTATTTTCATGTTTGGGTCCATATTCTATTCGAATTCAGTTGGATTCTACTGAAACCGAAATTCGAACTGCATGAGATAGTCCGCACCCGAATAATGCTTCGCTGTGATTTGGAAAATAAGAAGAATAAGATAAGGGTTAACGTTGTAAGGAAATGAGTTTTGTTAATTTATGGGGCTTAGTTGGGTTAATGGATAAACTTAGTCTTACATTCTAAATGAGCCATTGTATAATTTAAATAGGTTCCTACAATATACTTATAACGGGCTTATGTATAATATAAACAGGTTTTCTCTTTTATGTATATAATATAATTATGTATGTTCACAAGCTTTGTTAACAAACATAAACAAGTTCTCTTTTTCATGTATATAGTATATAATTATGTATGTTTTAATCTGTATTATGTACAGACTGCAGAGGGGAGATGCAGATCCAGAGAGAGAGAGACTAATATAACACACAATCAAAATTGTGTTTCCATTATTTTCATGTCTGGGTCTATATTTTGTTTGAATTTGATTGGATTCAATTGAAACCGAAATTCAAACTCCATGAGATAGTCCGCTAACATCCGACCCGTATAATGCTTTGTTGCAATTTGGAAAGCAAGAAGAATAAGATGAGGGTTAAGGTTAAAAGGAATTTAAGTTTTGTCAATTTATGGGGCTTAGTTGGGCTAATGGGTAAACATAGTTTTACATTCTAAATGGGCCGTTGTATAATTTAAGCAGGTTCTTATAATATACTTAAAACGGGCTTATGTATAATATAAACATGTTATCTCTTCTGTGTATATAATATATAATTATGTATATTCACGAGCTTTGTTTACAAATATAAACAGGTTCTCTCTTTCATGTATATATTATATAATTATGTATGTTTTGATCTATATTATGTACAGACTACAAAGGGGAGATGCAGATCCAGAGATAGAGAGACTAATACAACACACAATCCACATTGTGTTTATGTTATTTGCATGTCTCAGACTATATTCTATTTGAATTCGGTTGGATTCTACTGAAACCGAAATTCGAATTGCACGAGATAATCCGCTAACATCCGACCCGAATAACGTTTTGCTGCGATTTGGAAAATAAGAAGAATAAGATGAGGTTTAGGGTAATAAGGAATTTGAGTTTTGTCAATTTATAGGGCTTAGTTGGGCTAATGGCTAAACCTAATTTTACATTCTAAATAGGCCGTTGTATAATTTAAACAGGTTCCTATAATATACTTAAAACGGGCTTATGTATAATATAAACAAGTTCTTTCTTTCATGTATGTAGTATATAATTATGTATGTTCACGAGCTTTGTTCACAGACATATTTACGAACAAACAAGTCCAGTTTATGGTTGTTTGAGTTTGGCTCATTTACGAAATGAGTTTGAAAATCTTATTTCAACTTGGTTCATTTATCAAATAAACATACGGGATTCAAGCCTTTATAGAGTCGAGTTCGACTTGTTCTCAAATGAATTGGTTCACTTACAGTCCTAGTGATTGATCTGGGATCATACAATAATTTCTCACCTTGAACAATTGATATAAGTGTGCCTCATTACACCTCTTAATTTTTGATGTCCAATGGAGTTTGAACTAACATTATTCTTGGAATTTGAATATATATATTTTTGGGTAAAGTACACTAACACTCCTTTAGGTTTGATAAAAGGACACACAAATAAAACTTAGCCAATTTTGGGACAATGACACCCCTTTGAAAAAATTCCATCCAAACAAGGCCTTAAATCATATGAAAAGACAAAATTCCCCTGAATGGGAGAAGGAGAGAGAGGGATTGCAGACAGAACGATATAGAGAGAGAGATAATGGTTTTTGAGAGAGAAAGTGAGGGTTGCAGAAGAAACTAGAAGAGTTAATTCAAGAAAATAGAATTAAGTTAAGGAATTTTGTGGCACGTGAGACTCTAATCGATGAAGAATTTTGGGTGAGTTATATATATATATATTCTTATGAGATATATTCTAAGCCATGAAATTTCTCAGTACTTCTTATTTTCACAAATGACTCCAGCATTAGATGGAGGCTTTACTGTTATAAATCCAGCTTTTGGCTTGTTTGCAAGACCTGTTTAATATATTTTAAATCCAATTTATGAGTTGGATCTACATGTTCTAATTTTAGGTTGTGTTAATTGGATTTGGGGTGCCTGATGTTTATGATTTTAGTAAAATTTTCTGTTTCTTATTTTATTAATTTGTCCATTCGATCATTTCAATAACAAGTTTTTTCTCCATTTGTTTTATTATGTGGCTCTTTTGCTTGATGCACTATAACATAATGATGGAATGAATCATTGACACAGTGTTGATATATATATATATATATATATATATATATATATATATATATTTATGTATCTGTGTACACACACACACACACACACACACACACGTGTGTGTATTATATATATAAAAAAAAAAGGAAGGACGAAGGAAGAGAGAAGGGAGAGAAAGAAATGGGGTATTAAGGTTAGAAGGGTAATTTCAATATTTAAATGGGTTAATATAAAAGTTAAAGGGCAAAAATGTCAATTCATTATCATTGGGGTGTCTTTGGTAACTATATGAAACTTGAGGGGGTGTTATTGTCCCAAAATAGGCTAAGATTCATTTGTGTGTCCTTTTGTCAAATTTAAAGGGGTGTTAGTGTACCTTACCTTATTTTTTTTTATAGTCGGATCCCATTAGGTCATGGCAAGGACAGGCGTGGAATATTCTCCTGACAGAATAATTTTGTAATTATTTATTAAAAATAGAGTTTCAATCTAATTTTAAAATATATTATGAATTAATTAAAAAAATAATATAATTTTTTATTAAATAAAACATCCATCCATCCAACTCCGAGCTAAATTTTCATGATAATGTGAAATCTACACCCAAAGAAAAAAAAAATTCAATTTTTTGACTTAAATTTTTTTTCCTTCATGTTTTGCTTTAATTGGATAACATAAGTTTTAGCACTGTAGGCCTCTCTGCTGCGTGTCCCACCGTGTCACAACACGGCATGGTGCATGTGCTAGCGGCAAATCCAACGACCACCATTTGTCCATTTGATAGTTAAAGAAATGTGTAAGGAAGATACGAGTTTTATTCAACTTTTGTTTAAGTGTGAAATAGTGATTGTCTGAACTAATAATTCTGAGATCATATAATAATTTTTCATGTCCAAGTGCAGCATGGTTACTGAAACACATCTGTAATGAAGACCATCTTTCTTTCTTTGGCCCCTCATGCTTTTGCTTTTTGAAGTTATGAGTGCTTATTCTCATCATACTGATACTGATCATGATTTTTTTTAGCTCCTCTGTTTTTAACTATCCTTATCCAAGCTCCCAACTAATAGTCCATCTAAGTAACCATTTTAAAGCTAAAATACTCCTTGATATCCTTCTCTGTAATCGCTAAAATTGAACGGCTCATTCAACATGACATCTCTTAAATGCAAAACGATGAAAATGAATACAAGAAAAAGAAAAGAAAAGAAAAGAAGGTTATTGCGACTAATTGTAACCGACTGTACAAGACAAGAAGTTGAATAGTGCATTAATGTGTTTTTGTGAATTGTTTAATTTTTTTTACCAATTTATCAACAAAAATACATGACAGAAAACGGTTGGCAACGATGCTCAAAGTGTATAAAATTCTAATAATAAATTTAAAAAATAAGTAAATAAAAAATGAATGCGAATAGAGAAAAGACTGTTATTGTAAGAAAAAGAAAAAAAAAAAAATTCTTAATTGAAGAAAGAGAGTGCAATTTACTTTTATTTATTTTTAAACGAACAAAAAGAAATTTGAAGAATAAGTGTAAGAAGGAAAATAATTAAAGAATTAAAGAGATTTTTAAAATAGATCACTAATTTTTTTTGGCATTTATAAATTTCAGGGGGAATTATATATGTATATATATATATATACTAGTGGGCCAGCATGGGGCCAGGGTGTGATACCCCCTTGTTTCGGAACACGGGTTGATCAAGTCTGCGCACAAAATTAGGGAATATCAAAACAATTAAAGTATTTAAACAAACACAGAGTACAAAAAAAAAAATAAAAAGAATAATTAATACGCTGAAGAAAACTAATAAACAATAAATCCATTAATAATTCTCCAACATTTACAACTCGGGAATCCTGAAACCCAAGGACCCCTTGACCAAAATCCATTAACCAAAAGTTCACTATTAATTACTAATATCAAATTAAACGATAATAATATCTTACTTTTAAATAAAGCGAAAGAGTGGATAAGTCCTCCAGCTGCGGAATCTCAGCCTTGAGACTTGAACTTCTATTAACCTGGAAAAAAAATCACGGGTTAAACCCTACGAGTAAGTTCTCTCTACCAGACCTCTGAAAACCAATAAATAAATCATCTCTATTAAAAAACAACCCTAATAGAGTTTTAACCTTGATATACCATAATATACATATATATATATATATATATATCACATGGTATGATATTGTCTGCTTTGGACCTGAGCTTGCACGGTTTTGCTCTTGGGTTTCACCCCAAAAGGTCTCATACCAATTGGAGGTGACACACTTACATATAAGCACTTCACCTTTCCTCTACCCAGGCGATATGAGACTGTGCACCCGTAACTCGCCAGTGTGGTAGCCTGACAGTGTCTCTCGCACCCGCCCACGGCACACCGGCCCATAAGGTCATCACAATTCACCCCCTTGGAGGCCTCACGTCCCCATCGGCACACTTCCTGCTGGGTCAGGCTCTGATACCATTTATAAAGACCCACTCCACCACATGGTATGATCTGTGGGCGGGTGTGTCGTGGGTGGGTGCGAGAGACACTGTCAGACTACCACACTGGCGAGCTACAGGTGCACAAGTCCCACATCGCCTGGGTAGAGGAAAGGTGAAGTGCTTCTATGTAAGTGTGTCATCTCTAATTGGTATGAGGCATTTTGGGGTGAAACCCAAGAGCAAAACCGTGCGGGCTCAGGCCCAAACCGGACAATATCATACCATGTGGTGGAATGGTTCGTTATAAATGGTATCAGAGCCTGACCCAGCCGGAAGTGTGCCGACGGGGACGTCGGGCCTCCAAGGGGGGTGGATTGTGATGACCCTGTGGGCGGGTGTGCCGTGGGCAGGTGCGAGAGACACTGACAAGCTACCACACTGGCGAGCAACGGGTGCACAGTCCCACATCGCCTGGGTAGAGGAAATGTGAAGTGCTTATATGTAAGTGTGTCATCTTCAATTGGTATGTGGCCTTTTGGGGTAAATCCCAAGAACAAACCGTGCAGGCTCAGGCCCAAAGCGGACAATATCATACCATGTGGTAGAGTGAGTCGTTACAAATGGTATCAGAGCCTGATCCAGCCGGAAGTGTGCCGACGGGGACGTCGGGCCTCCAAGGGGGGTAGATTGTGATGACCTTGTGGGCGGGTGTGTCGTGAGCGGGTACGAGAGACACTGACAAGCTACCATATTGGCGAGTTACGGGTGTACAGTCTCACATCGCCTGGGTAGAGGAAATGTGAAGTGCTTATATGTAAGTGTGTCACCTCCAATTGGTATGAGGCCTTTTGGGGTAAAGTCCAAGAACAAAACCGTGCAAGCTCAAACTCAAAGCGGACAATATCATGTTATACGGTGGAGTGGGTCGTTACACATGGGGTCCAGGCAAATTAAATGGCTAATGTACCTTAATTGATCTCTGAAAAGATGGCCCATGTTATGCACTCTCTTTATCAAAGTATGTCCTTAGCAATTAATTCCTAGGTCCTCAATACAGAGTGTTGTGAGAAAAAGAGCGTCCCTTCATAATTGCCTAGTGCATATGATTGCTGATAAATGTCTCCATTTCTTCATCACGAAACAAATACAGTAACAATTTCATTACATAACACACATTTTAAACTGATATCGGTAAGCAAACAATAAATCTTCTGACCGTTGTTCACAGATTGAATAGGTTCAAGTTCTTGACAATGGCTAAACATTATCATGACAATGCAAAATGTTAGCTAATAAATACACATCTACGAACAAAATGAAATACCACAAAATCTATCCCCATAATTTATTTATCCATCCAACAAATTAATACAACTCTTCATCAACCAAAAAGCATAACATGAAATGAAAATAGTAACATGACAGATATGGATGCTTGAAGAGAAAGAGAAGAAGCCTCCGAAGCGTAGAAGTAGTAGTAAGGATAGGAGTAATTGCCCTGCTGCATACCAGGAGGCGCCTTACCGGAAGGAATGTTGATGTAGTCGGGAGAAGGCGGGGGAGTGGCACCCCACGAAAAGTAAGATGATGGCGGTGGAGGTGGTAGCGTGGGAGTTGGGGGTGAATCGAAGTAATAAGACTCCGGTGGTGGTGGTGGTGTTGGGGGTGAATTGAAATAATAGGACTCAGGTGGTGGTGGTGGTGGTGGTGGTGGTGGTGGTGGTGGTGAATTGAAATAAGAAAGCTGAGGTGGTGGTGCTGAGTGGTGCGGCTTTGACTGTCGTGGTGGTGGAGGTGGTGAGCATATGACAGGACACGTCGCGCAATCACTAATGCATAGCAAACCTGTTGCTGGTATGTCAGTTTGATCTGCAGCTGTTACTCTGGCAAACATGATCATCACCTCTATGACCCTCAAGAGCAACACAAGCCATTTTCTTCTCAGATGTGCTAGACCTTTGGCATGATCCATCTCATGAAATGCTGATTAAATTAATGGCATATAGTTAGCTTCAGAACTAGTAGATCGAGCAAGTTGTGTCTATGGCCTTGTTTGTGACACACAACACTTGCTATACTTATCTGCTATGTGACTTAATAGCTATAGCCAGATAGAATCCTTTGCCCTCTGGTTCCATGCGTCTCTCAAAAGTTTGATTTAGATGCTTCTTCTGTGAAAAGAAAATGGAGGCCTTTGTTTGCTGTAAAGGAGGACAATCACAACCACCCATGTTGTCTTTGGTCAATGAAAGTTTAAATTTGTTTTATGAGAAATTAGTATATGCTATAATGTTATCGGCCAATCACAATTTGACATGAAAACAAATGTGTCAATTTTATTTAACTTTTATTTATGTATCGAATAGTGATTGATCTCGACTATGTAATCCAAAATTATAATATGAGGATTGGAGTACTCCCAAACTCAGTAGGGGAGTTATTTAGCGCAATTAAAAAAAAAAAAAAAAAATTTAGAAATGATATGAGCACCCAGCGTCCATTTGGCACTTTTTATAAATTGAACTGATCTTGCTTGCATGATGGGGAATATGGCTTTTAGTAAAATTGTGAGTGTTAGTTACATTAAGCTGCTTTTACAATTATATTAAGGCAGTGTGGTGTGTAATTAATAAAATGTTGTGACATATTGAGCACTGAAATCTTTACTTTCGGCGGTGATTGGATGGATATAGCACAGAGGATTGGACCAATAGGGAACCTCAAGGCAATGGGTCCCACCTAGAGATCTATCTATTTGAAATTGAATTGATCAGACAATTACGGGTATAATTTTCAAATGACAGTGCTAAATATTTCGGTGGTACTTGCTTTATTATCTCTTTGGAGTTTGGAGTATGTATTATTGAATATATATATATATGTCATTTTCATTGGGGGAGGGGAATCCAAAGTTAGGAGTGTTTGGCAAAGTCATCCCCTCTTTTTCTTATGCCTTTCTCTGAACATAATCTACCTTTGGGGGCATCAATTCTCTCTCTCTATCCCCCACAGTTTCACACTTTATACTTTTCTTGTGAATCTCTTCTTTGGTTCCAACCACAGAATCCAATTTTCTATTGCAGTTTCCAGGGAGTTCTTTGCTTGGATGCCAATATTCCTTAAAGTGGACAGACAAGACAATTAAGCAGTGCTGCTTGCTTCAATAATATAGACATTTAATCCCAAATCATTTATTCAGATTGTGACACTTGGATAGAGCATTGCACAATTTGAATTATTTATTCTCCCATTCTAATATCAAGACACTAATTCCATAAAATCAAACACAACTTGAGCGTACTTGTGTTTTATTATCGTGTACCACCCCTCTTTTTGAGTGAAATTAGTGCTAAGCCACAATTGACTATAGATTTTTCCTAGGAGAATTTGATAAGGTCAATTCATTGAAGTTAGGGGGACACAATACAATAAATTTTCACCTCAATGATCATTCTTATAGGCAAAAAATGAAGTCCGCCTAAAGAAAAGAATTGAACTTGGAAAGTTAAGATCATCCCTATTTATGGAAAAAAGAAGTGAAGATCATCCCTATGTATGAAAAATGAACCAGTTATTATTGTTGTTTGATTGTCGTCATAGTTAAGTGGTGGTGGCACTGAGCTTTAAAGCTAAACTTGTTTCTTTATCAAGCAAAGCTGAATAATCACCTTTCCATTAGAGTCTTATCAAAATAGCAAACTTCTATTCCTACTGCAGCAAGAAAGCTCAAAAAAATAAAATAAAAGATTAAAACATAGAAAATGAATTCAGAATTTCCTGAAAATTTGCAAACCGAATAAAAAAATGATAAAATTGCAAAGGAAAATGATATTCAAGCCTACGGGACCCACTTCAGGCCATCAATGGCCTTAATTGTTTCACTTTGATAAATAGGCTTAACTAGTCGGCTTGAATATCACGACTCCATTGCAAATAATCCATTAGACAGGGAGAACACTTGAAACAGATACATGGTTGAACTTGCATCAACTTCGGCCTGCCAAGAACTCTGTAAAAAAGCACTGTCTAATCAACCATACACGACATAATACAACAAATTACCTGCTAAACAAATCCAAAACATAGATCACTACACCTCGGCTGTCTGCTGCCCCGGATCACCCCACCTCCGGTAGGTAGGCCTCTAGGAAATACACAAATACAACTTTGGGTCGTGTGCTGGCAAAAAGAAAAAGAGGACCAGATTTGCCAATCGAAACTGGTTATCCTGAGCCAAGGACCCATGAACCGGAGGGTGATTTAGAGCTGGACCAGGGTTGGAGCACTATATAATTAAAACTTGACATGACATAAAGATAGGAGTGGCTCGAGAGAAATTGGATCAAATACAACTACACAATTTTAATAACGGGATAATTTAACTGTCAAGTACAGCGTATTTTTGCTCTCATATTAGCTTGTGCCACACTAACCAGAGTATACCCACATAAAACAAGCTTCATTCTGTAAATATAGTTTTAGAAGCTGGCTTACAATCTCTTTAAGACCTCTTAGACTGATCATCATCCCAGCCACATGTCTATGGTCATCGTGGACCCCCAAATTGTTGCTCATTATGATCAGATGGCAGACGGAAAGGAAAATGTGCAAAGTGTATCCTCAAGACGGGGGAGTCAGGTTTCTTGTCATCAAATTTGTAACCTGATGAAGATACCATAGCTCATAAGCCTATCAAATGATGTAATTTTCAACAGAACATCAAATGAGTACATTTCAATTTCTTCAAAGCGGGTACGACAAAACAACTCATAAAGTTTATATACTCGTTTTAAATATAAATTAGTAACTATATAAAAAAATGTAAATTAGTAACACAATCAGGAATTTGAGGTACATTAACTAAACCTATTGTGATGCATAATGATCAATTAGAGTGTATAATTTGCATGTACAAAAGCACAACTATTATGTCTATTGAATTCACTTGCTTTATATAGCATACCGTTGTTGAGTTTCCTTGTCCACCATAAATACACCCCAAGAAAGGGTATTGAGTGTGAATTATATTTACATACAAACTTGTGCATAGATCAGAAAATTTTCAGAACTTCTTAGAGAAATACTTTACCTTGAAGAGCTTCCATAGCAGTAAGAGCACATTTGGCATCATCAAACTCAACGAAGCATAAAACCATTGACTTGTCTCCACTCTGCAATATAATTGTCAATCAGAATATCACTATAAAATGGTAACAAACATAAAAAAATAATAGAAGGAAGCATACGCTGACATTAAAACATTATGAACATGAGCAAGAAGCAACTAAGTAGGATGACAAAAGCAGAGTTTCTTTGCCCCATTATGGAGCAAAATATGGTTCAAGAAAAGTTGTTGCCAAAGGTTTTAGTGTATGTGTGAGTCAAATTGCGGGGTAGGATTCCCTTTGAAATCAGTTTCATCTGCTACTCACCATGACAGTTTTTTTTTTCCTTTATTCATTATCCCATTTGATGAACAATTAGAAACTTGAAAATAACACACAAATATAAAACATGCTTCCAAACTGAAAATTTCCGATGCACCCCATGAACATAGGTATGGAGTCCATGCTACATCCTTCTATAGGCAAAGACCGAGTCACACCAGGTCTCTCAAATCCATTGGTAACCAGTAGCCTCTATCAGTAGTTATATAATAGCCTAGCTCTACATGACAGTGCAAGATATTTTACATAGGTACAAAACAATTTTTAGTGGAGCTGAAGCTAGCCAACCATTATTTGAGTCTAAGCAAATCGACAACATATTCACAACCCGATCATCTTGCTTGAGCTAAAGCTAGGGAACCAAAATTTGAACCTAGAATGCACATCCCAGACAAACAAATTGATAGCATGTCTACAACCCAAGTATTTTCCAGCATATCAATAGCTTCCCTGTATGATGCACCAAACATGCCTAAAAGATCATCGTATAAGTGTTTGGCAGGTGTCTAACACAGACAAGTGTCCAGCAACTTCCGATAAAAGATCATCATATTAGTGTTTGACACGTGTAACATGGAAATGTATCGAACACCTTCTGACATGTGTCATACAAATTAAATAACTTCTCTTAATTTTGAAAAAAGTAAGCATATATGCTGGACAGGAAGCAGGGAGGCAATTTAGAAAGTTCCAGAAGAGAAGGGAAGAGGGAGATCAGTTTAATATGGGAGATCTTTTAGTAATTTCCAAGAACAAGGAGGGGCAAAATATGGCAAGGAAAAAAAAAAACACACTTTTGAGTTAAAAAAAGACACAATGATAAGTTGCTGTTTGAGAGAGAGAGCGAGAGAGTACAGGAAGATGAGAACAGTGACATTTGAGGGAGACCTACCAATGACCATCTATGGAGAAGACGAATAAACAGTATGATAAGCCCAATTCGTCAATTTTTTATTTTTTATTTACAACATTTGTTGCTTCTTTTCTTTGTTCTAACAATTTGAGGCTTTAAAATGTTTCATTTTTCACATCCTAAACCCTAAATTTAAATGTGGCATTATATTTAAGATGTTTTGAAATTGAAAATCTGTAATAGCAAAACATTAAAATATTATATTATAAGATCATAGGGGACATTACTTGGTTCAAATCTTGAGAGCAGTCACTTTGTGAAGGTATTCCCAAAGAAATGTGCCTCTCAGCATTCTTGATTAACAAGGAGCAACACTGGGTAATGACCGTTATACTAATAGGATCATATTATCATATGTATAAAAATATACTAATATTATAAGACCATATATAATATATATACTTATTAATATTTGCCACGTCTGCATTATAGTTTTTATAGGTCAATGTCACTGACTCACTGTGTCCGTATCATAGCGTATCTGTGCTTCAAATACATACGTATGCTTCTCACCCATGCAATAAATACCAATTTCTATAATGACCTAGAGCAACTGAATAACTCGGTAATTGCATTCAGTGGAAAAACATGTTACAAAACTGATGTCTAAAGGTACAGTGCAGGTTAACTAGGGAGCTTTTCAATGGGATGAAGATTGAAGCAAGGGGAAGTATTAGACAATTACAAGGTAGTTCCAATTTGTCTAGTCACATGGACTTAAGAAGTGTGAATATGAAGACGTGATCAAACAAAAAGTGAACATTTTTTGCTAAATTTTTTTCTACCAAATCACTTCTCAACATATGTAGGCCATATTTATTTTAGCTAACTTAACAGATCTAATCAGCAAAAAAATGAAAAAATATTTTGGTTTGAAAAATGCAGTACTGTTAACCAAATAAAGATGATTGATTCTGCAGATGAGAAACCATTTAAATCAAAATTAGGTTTATGCTGATTATTTTTTGAACAGAAACATTCTTAAGACTAAGAATCTGAAGCCCAAAAGAAATTTTTTTTTGCTATGTATTAACCAAGTAGGGTTTTTTTAAATTAATAAATTTTTTAATAATTTCTGATAATCAAAATCAATCAATAATTCAAACCAAAAAAAGGATATAACCAAAGATGGAGAAGATGATACGACTAGATTCACTTGCCATGGGGAAAAAAAAAAAAACTAGGTAAACTGTTAATAGCTTTAGTTAAAATGGCAATCATCTATAGTACATTCTAAAATGAAGCAGTAAACTTACACGTCTGGGCTCCCTATGAACGACTCTGATATCTTTAAAGCCGATGAAAGGACGAAAAAGGTCTTCAACTAGAGTCAAGGAATAAATTGGAGTAACAAAACAATATATCCAAAAAAATATAAAAAATCAATATATTCAGGGGGCCTTTGGACACATATGGATAATCCAATTTTTGTTCCATAGTATAGATTTCTATCCTACCTCTAAAAGCTAGATGGCTGCTCCTGTAGATGCAACCATAAGCTCATTTTAAATCGCACTGGACACAAACTGGACTTATCCAAAAGCTCCCCATGAATTTCAATAAAGTATTAGGCTCTATCAAGATGCCACACGACCAAACCACAAACAAATAACAAAATACAAGGATACGGCCTACTTCTCTCCTTAAACAGTCATTTGGAAGCCCTTCAACAAACAGAATATTTGATTCTCCTGCTGGAACTGGAAGGCCATCAACTTTTCTCAGAGAGTTGGGCCTATCATTTATTAAATCCGGGATGCCTGCGCTGACACCTAATGCAATATCTCGTCTTTGGCTCAGCAAACTTGGATCTTGTAAAGGAGCTGGGTGGGCATTAATGCTTGCTCCTGCTGTTAATCCACCAAGACTGTATTCAGGGCGAACACCAACACCAGTAACATCTACACCATAAGGCCCAGGCTGCAATGGCAATACCTAAAAGTAAAACCAAGAAACCCATTTTACCATTACCCATACTTCCAATATAATAACTGAAGAGTCCACTAGTAAATGAAATTCTTACATCTTTTCGTAGGTAATCTGAAGCATTACCCTGCAGATCACTGAAGTTGTTCCATGGATGATGAGATGTTAATGATGATGGTTCAGATGACAAGTAGCCAGGAAAGCTCGGTATTGGAACACTGCCTGTTATTATAACAAACTAATCAAGGCGTGTACTAAGATCAACAAAGATTTCTGTATCAGAGAAGTTTATTATATATATATATATAGCTCGTATTGGATAATAGTAGTTTTCCATTGTTGTTTATTCTTTATCTTTCACTCAGTTCTGCCACAATGAGAATAGCGTCACAGAGTAATCCTCTAACATCTAAGAATCAATATATATTCTTAAAATGTACAGAAATAGTATTCTGAACATATTTAAAGGGAATGCCCTAAAAAAATAGCCTGGCTAAAGCAGTATCATAAATGTAGCAGCAGAATTTGAGCATAAATCAGATTCCGAGGAATAAAGATAAAGAAGAAGGAACTATTGAAAACCCAAACTATGAAGTCGACAAACAAGCTTCAAATTTAACTCCAGTTGAAATTTTAATATGCAAACCTGTGGAGGTGTAATATACTTTATTGATTTATTCCCTCCATCCCAAATTAAGTGTCGTCATTGGGAACTGTGACAGACAACACTTAATTTGGGATAGAGGGAGTAACTTATTAGTATTATTTTTGGTTTCAATTAGATGAACATGATTTCAAATATGCAATCTAGATCTTAAAACTCGCACAAATTACCATCAATGAATCCGTATTTAGAAAACCCCATCTTGTAAAATGGATACGATACGACACAACAAATCCTAAATAATAAAGACATGGACATGGAGGGAACACAACGAATAACAAATATACATTTTTTCAAAGTTAAATATACATTTTTTTTTTTAAATATATGTGATAATATATTACAAGACTAATATTACTTTTCATCCAACTAAGAACAAAAAATTCCACATCACAATAACTAATGAACAACAACAGCAATTCACTCATTTAAGAACAGAGGACGGGCTGAAGTATAAGTAAATTTTTTAAATTCCATTTATAAAATTCGTTGTAATCTAAATCCATAGCTAAACAAATTATTACAGATGCTTAATGAATGGAAGGAAAGAAAAAGAGATGAGAGAGCAAGAGATAGATAATTGGCTGAAGTAAAATTTCTGCTTTCTAAAATTAGGGCTTTGTTGAAAAAAGAGAGGAAAGGAATTCATCTAAGAGAGAGAATCTTTAAAGAAAGAAAATAATAATGAAATAAGGAAACTAAGGTGTCGTTGAGAGAAAAAAGAAGAAGCTCTTTGTTGATAATAAAAGAGAGAACCTGTAGAGGAAGAAAGAAGATTGTGATAGGAAGAAGAGGACAAAAAGAAAGGGAAAAAAAAAAAAAGGATTTGTAAGGAGAAGAAGGTTAGCCAACAGTCAAGTTTCATTAAACCATCAAAGTGAATTCGAAGTTGGTTGCAAAAGAGAGCAATTCTTACCCTTCTCTCTTTGAGATCTTTTACAATTTCAAACAAGCAATAACTATAAAAAACAAAAAAACAAAAAAACAAAAAAAAAAAACAGCCTGATAAATCACATTTTAAAAACTTTTTATTTTTTACGTTTTGACCTCCATATTATTTAAACTGTCCAAAGAATTCCACATACTTCGTATTTTATTTTTTTATTTTTTGATAAGAACACAATTTGTATTTTAACCCTTTTAATAAATAAATAAATAAATAAATCCTCTTTTAATCAGACATGCATGTTGACAATGTATCCACAATGTATCAACATGCCCGTCACGTGTCCATGGCATATCCACAGCACGTCCACGACATGTACAAAATGAAAAATATTCAGAGACAGTTTTTTTGGCGTGTCTGAGATATGTCAGGCCATGTCCATGTCTGACATAGACACTTCGACCTTCTAGAAGCTCAACAATGATGCGAGGACTCAGTTGAGCTGATCGAGTGGGGCTGGGGGATGATCCAATTGTTTTTTCTGGATCTGAAGGGCTAGATTGGGTGTTTGAATCCTGGAGCATTTACAAGGTAGAGAGATGGAAAGAGCTTTTTGAGGAAGTCCAGACTCCAGAGGAAAAAGTAATAGCAGATTTGTAAGAGAAATTTGAACGAAAAGCAGGGCAGAGGGGGTTTTGTTTAAAGGGGAAAGGTTAAATGTGTCTTCATGCAAAAGTAGTGGATGGTAATGTTAGTAGAAGCATTTAGGTGGAGTTGATGGAGCTGGGGTTGAACCATATGTAAAAACATATGTAAAGGTAGCTGTTATTAAGCCTTGCCCTAGCCACCATCGAAGGTCGGGAGCAACTATCGGATTTGAAACTCTATGATCTCAAAGATGAGAATGACTGATGTCAGGAGGGGATTGATTTCTTGCGATGGTTTCTGGTGAAATAGGGTGGGGACAGCTTCAATTCAGGGAAGGGGTTACGTTAAGGATTGCTCAATCAAGGTGGAAGATAAAAGGAGATGCTTCAAGGTTGGAGCTCAATAAAGGGCTTCCTCACCTCATAAATTGTCCCAATTAATAGTTGAATTTCATATGGAACTCGATAAAGGGGCTTCCTCACTTCATAAATTCTCCCAATTAATAGTTGAATTTCATTATCAAGCTTCTCATGTTAGTTTGAATTTGGAGGTAGACTAGTGCCAAATAACATCCTTGCGGTTGATTGAGCTTTTTTCTACTTCTAGTTTCATAGTTTCTTTTGCACAAAACACCAATTGATTACATGTGTGTGTATGTTGTAGTTAAACTGAAGATTCTGCAGGAACCACAGTATATAAGTTAATTTAGATTGAAAACTTGATTCTGCCAACCAAAACAAAAACATTTTCTCCTATTCCTTCTCTATTTGTCATCTTAAAAATAATTTTTAAAAAAAGTCAGCACAATTTATTTACAAACCAATTCTTGAAAAAAATTGAGAGCCAGATTAAATCAATATGCATGTACATGTATATAAACATATATGATTCAAATCAAATTGAACGTTAAAATCAACAGCAAGGTATCAACAAAATGCAGGTGAATGCGGCGACATGAAATCAATTAATGTTTGAAACAAGTAAAAACCGAATTTTATGTTGGGCTCTATCAAAGTGATTTTTGATTTCGGAGATCACAGAGATAGGAAGGTAGAGAGAGATTAGGGTTTAGGGTAAAAGGATAAAACCTCTGTCCGCAGGAGCACCGAATCTCCGGTAGGGATCCCCCATGAGCGTCTATCAGCTCCCACCTCTCCCTCTCTCTCCCCACTTGCTTGGTGAAATAAGGCCAAACTCAAAAGCTTTTTACAAGTGAATTGGGAGTCTATAAGCCCAAAAAAACTTGGCCACGACAACATTGTGAACAGAACTTCTCAGAAATTTATTTCTGGGCTGAGCGGAACAAACTGACAGGCACAAGGTGAGGCGGGTTTATGATCGGTGTTTTATTGGGCCGAACTAGCCCAAACCGACAAAAAATAAAAAGAAAAAATTGAAGTTGGTAGATTTCACATTTCTTGTAGACGCTGTTGTGCCTTACAGGTTTGGCCATGTCATGGTGGTATCATGTAAATAAATTCAATTTGGTAAATATTGATTCTTAAATCATTATTATCTTATTTCTTACCTTTTTGGCATTCTTCTGATTGATTGAGTAATTATTAGCCAACAATTACTTTTATGCACTTCAAATCAGTATTCACTTATGATATCAAGGGATGAACTTGTGTCTCCTCAGTCATTTGTTCAAAGGCATTAGGCATACGGCATGGCATACCTTTATACCGTAATATCTTGGTCCATGCTAGGGCACCACATGATGACATTATATATATATATATATATATTTTTCTTTCTTTCTCATTGATAAATAAAAAATTTATTGACACCAAAACACAACAATCTCATTATAGTTGATGTGGATAAATTTTGTACGGTGATCATATACTTAGACAGATATATTATAGCAATAGTAATTAAAAAGTGTTGGCTAGAACATTTAGAGACATGAGAGAATAATAATTTATTTATTTGTTATGGAAATGAATAGTAGCATGTAATTAGTTACTTGAACTATTATTATATATTTTTTCAGTAATTTACTATTGCTTTATATTTTACCCGAAAATAATTATTTTATTAATTATTATCTTATATTTCAGCCAGAAATCACTATATTTATTTATTTATTTATTATTATTTTTTTTTTCCTTAAACAAATGTAAAAGTGTGACCATTCAACTCGGACATGGGCAACTTTTTTTAAAAATAAATGTTTAAAAGTAAAAGTTAGACAATGTTTTATTTAATTTTATATTTAATTTCAACACTTGTCATGATTTTATTGAAACTGGATCGGACCCAAATGTTGTTAATATTTGTAAAATGTCTTTTATAGCTGGACTGATTGAATGATATTTTAATAATAATAATAAAATATCTCAAAGCAATATACTAGATTGCCCATTTTAAAAGAAGATTACAATATTAGCCTCCTAACCAATCATAGAAACCCTTTTTTCTTCTCTTTACCCTGTTTCTTATCCACCTCCTGCCACCACCACCGGCGGAACTAACAGCCACCGCCACAACCTCCTCCCGCGGCTACCTCCTTTCACCACCGTCACCACCACGACAACCCTTTCTCTTCTATCGTCTATGTTTTTCTCTTCTCTCTCCTCAATGGCATATTTAAACAGTACGCCCCTAACCCCTGACCTACGGCATTTGAATTCTTGTTTCTTCTTTATACATATTTGAATATGGCAGGGCAGAACCAGATGCTTAAGACGGATATATTTGATCTATGTGTATTTTAGGAGAGCAGATTTGGATCGGGACGGACGGATCAGTGGAGCTGAGGCTGTCGCTTTCTTTCACTGCCATCAATTACCGGTAACCAATCTATTCACCAACACTTTGGAATAGTCAATGCTTAATCTTTAACATAGAAATTAAGAAGGTACCATACAATTAAATGCCAGAACGACCTTGTGCTTCCTTTTACATTCGTTTTTCACGAAAATTAATGTTATTCCTCTTTTTACATTCAGTTTCCATGGAAATATTTTCTAAATCGAAATGATGACAGAGAAAAATTTATGGAAAAAAAAAGCATACATATATATATATTTTTTCCTGTAAGTAAAAACTACATACATTTTGTAATTGCTCTATTATCATTCAACAAATTAATCATACAAATGTGTGTCTGATGCTTCAGAAAAATTCTGAAAAAAAAAAAAATTGATCTGCTTGTTTTGTATCACTCAAAAAAAAAAACGAAAAATAAATAAATAAATAAAAAACAGTTCTAGGAACTAGTATTCTTGACTTTTTAGAAATTGTCTACCTAACCTTTTGTTTATTATTACTACATAACCTTTTGTCTACCTAGCCTTTTGTTGGGAACAGTGAACGACATCTTTTTGAAACAGAGAGTATTATTTTTTAAAAATAAAAATTTGATTTCACACAAAAGTAGACAGAAAGAAGGAAGGTCCCATGCAAATTCCACAACCACCTTGTGGTCCTTGTGCCTCTTTTCACATTCATTTTCCAGGCGAATGTTGACGACCTTGTGCTTCCTTTTACATTCATTTTCCAGGGAAATAAAAATTACTCGTATTTACATTTTTTACCCTATATATAATTAATTAATTCCTCCAATAGAGGAAAAAACCACCAATTGATCTATTAACATTGATCATACAAATGTGTGATGCTTTAGAAAAATTCTGAAAAAATAAACAAAAAAATCCGTTTGAATTGTCACTTAAAAAACAATTACCAAGAACTCAAAAACAAAAAAACTGTTTGGAGATAATTTTCTGAAAACAAATTTTTTTTTTTTAAACTCATCTTTCAGAAACTATCTACCATATTATTTTTTTATACAATTTTTTAATTTTCAATTTTCAAAAAAACTGAAACAGTCCCTTCCTCCGGAATTTTTTTCTTAAAAAATCTATCTATAAAAAGGCCACCATCCATAACATTACTCTGCACATTACATCTCTTAAACACAACCATAACAGTGTAAAGAATGGACCATTTACTCTGTTTTCTGATCCTACTCATCTTCTTTCATCTGCACATTCCATCCCTTCTTGAAGCTAAACTTACTGATGGTTTCAGCATCGATCGTGACTCGCAACTCTCTCCATTCTAAAACCATTTTGCCACCCCTGGACAGCTCTCAAGAAACGACACCATTCGATCCATTGCTCAAACCAACCACATCCGTCCCTCTTCTGTACAAAAAACCAACATGGAATCTACTGTAATTCAGACTTCTTCTGAACCTTCTGGTTACCTAATGAAGCTTTCCATAGGAAGCCCACCTGTTGAAACCTTGCTATGTTCGATACAGGAAGTGATCTTGTATGGATACAATGCAAACCTTGTAACACTTTTTGCTTTTATCTAGACCATCCCCTCTTTGTTCCAATGCAATCTTCTACTTAATACCAAACTTCCTTGTGAATCAAACATTTGTCAACATCAATTTGATCACTTCATTGATACTGGATGCGACTTACAACTAATGAATGCGAATATAGTACTGATTATGCAGATGATTCACATACAAATGGAGTCCTGGCCTATGAAACATTCACTTTTGGTTCTAGGAATGGAAAGGTTTCTACTTTTCCCAATTTGTTATTTGGATGTGGTCACAATAATACTGGAATATTCCTAGCCAAGGCTAGGGAATTATTGGTTTTGCGCACGGACCATTGTCACTGGTTTCTCAATTGGCTGCGCAAATTGAGCAGAAATTCTCCTATTGTTTGTTGCCAAGAACTGTGAATTCAGTCAGTAAACTGAAATTCGGAACTGACTCGGCTTTGTCCAGAGATGGAACTGTTTCTACTCCATTTCTAGCTAAGGATGACCTAGACACCTTCTATTATCTCACTAATCTTCTCGGTTAGACTATTAAGTATAAGAGTCATTATTCATGCAACCTTAACTTAGTACTCTCTTGTTAGATTGTAATGAGTTGAATTTCAATGGCAACCATTCTAAGGTGGGAAAGATTTAAGGTTTGCCCTAGTTAAGTATGTGGAAAGAGCAATGATACTCTGTTCGATCAAATTGGCCTACTCATGGTCCGAATCCTACGTGTAATTACCACGTAATTACCTAAATTGTTGATATTTTATTGGGTACTAAAGATACCAAAAATAAATATGGAAAGAAGCTGAACAGAGAAATCAGAGATATATAGGGGTAGTCAAAACATCTTCAGTTTGTTTCTATATTTATTTTTGGTATCTTTAGCACGCAAATAAAATATCAATGATTTAGCTAATTACGTGACAGTTACATGTAGGATTCGAATTAGGAGTAGGTCAATTTAATCGAGTATCATTACTCTTAAATCAATAATGGACAATCAATCGGTAATAAAATCGATTTAGAGCTCCTAAATTACTAGTTTTTTCTTCAAAAATTAATTACTAGATTTAATTTTTAAATTGATATTATATATAACTTCTTATTTTAAGTGTTTTTATCCTTTTTACATGTAATTTAAAGAAATGACTTTGAATTTTTATGAATTTGTAAATTAAATCTAGTAATTAATTTTTGAACTAAAATATTTTTTTCTATCTTTATAAAGTATGAAAATTTGTAAAGAAGGAAGAATGTGTCATCCTTTCTGTTCTCTTTTCTTTGAGTAATGATACACTCTGTCCAGAGAGATAGAAAGGGGTCATCAAAAACTCTTCAGCTTCTTTCCATATTTATTTTTGGTATCTTTAGTACCTAAATAAAATATCAACAATTTAGGTAATTACGTGGCTTACAAGTCGGATTCGGACTATAAGTAGGCCAATTTGGTCAAACCGACTATCATTACTCTTGTTTTAAATCATAACTTTTACTTTTGGACACTTGTTTTGTATTTATTGGACCACATTAACAGGTTGGACCTGGACCCAAGTATTGTTCTTACAATATTACTTAGCATAAGTGGGTTCATTAATAGGAGAAAAACTTGCTTGCTAAGCCAATACACGTACTTTGGATGCTTCCATTGTATGATGTAATGAGAGTAAGAATTTTTTTTTTTTTTTTTTTTTTAATATACTTAGGGGTGATAAACGCTAACCGTTCCACTAGTATATAATTTGTCCAAATTTTAAGAGGCGTCACTATGATTTACCCTTTATAATGTTTTGGTCCAATAATCGTAGACATGAATTCATGTTAGAGCACCACACGATGACATATATATATATATATATATATATACTTAGGGGTGATAAACGCTAACCGTTCCACTAGTATATAATTTGTCCAAATTTTAAGAGACGTCACTATGATTTACCCTTTATAATGTTTTGGTCCAATAATCGTAGACATGAATTCATGTTAGAGCACCACACGATGACATATATATATATATATATATATATATATATATATATATATAACAATATCGACACAAACCATAATTTTTTCTCCCAACATCATATACAACCATTATTATGGTGAACAATAGATTATTAGGTTAATTTCACTGACATTCTCTTAGGTTTGACTAAATATCACATTGAAATAATTTTCGAATATTACTATCATTCACATTACAAACGTTAGATCCGTTATTCACTCACACTCTTAAATTTACTTTTCAGTGGTGTCAAAGCACTTTTTGTATAATAAATGACATTGTTACCCTTTTGACTTTATGCTGACTTACAAAAATAATTAAAATAACTTAAATATCATTTGACCTTGTAAATTTATAATTATTCTTTATATATATATATATAATCAAGAAGTAAATTGATTAGAGATATGAAAGGATTTTTTTTTTTGGAAGAGCAAAACCAAAAGATTAGTTACCCAGTAAACAAAAAAATAACAAATATATTATCCCTAAGAAGAAAGGAATTGTAATTCTCTCTTCCATTTCCATTTACCATTTAGAAAGATTTGCATTCATTAACACAGCATGATCAACAAAACAAAAGGAATGAGAATAGAAATAATTAGTAATAGTACAACCAGTACTCTATTTCCCTTCTCTCTCTCTGTCTCTCTCGATGTCCCACTTCTTCTCTGTTCAAATTGACATGAAGAAGACCCATCGGAGGAAACATTAATTATGGTATTGACTATGGTTGTTGATGTTAGTGACGTTGCCATTGCTTGGTCAATACCAATCCTCTTAATAAATGATTTTTGTCCTTGGTCTCACACAACATATTCAAAGCTTTCAAAATCACCACAATAAGCATGATGAATTGGATTTTTGGTGATTAGGGTTTGTAGTGAGGGAATGGAAGAGTGTAAAATTTGCAGAGAGGAAAATGGCATTTTAGTCATTTTAGTTTAAAAATATTTTACAATAAAATGCATTAAAAAAATTAGGGGTAACATTGTCTTTTCGCATATTTTTAACGGTGTTATTGACGAAAAAGTCATTTGGGGTTTGAGTGATATTAATTCTCGAAAGATATTTTAATGTTATATATAGCCAAACTTAAGGTAGTGTCACTGAAATTAACTTAAGATTATTTACATTAATGACTATACTTGACAGATATATTATAACAATAGTAATAAAAAGGGTTAGGCTCGAACATTTAGGCTCGTTTGATTGAATGATTTGGTGGTCTTTAAAAAAAAAAAAGAAGATTGTGTGAAGTATGATTGAGTTGTGCTAAATGGAGAGAAAAGAAAATATTGGGAGAGATTTGGATGGATAACTATTCTCTCAAAAAAAATGGGATCCAAGATTTGAAGATAAATGATTGTGGTTAAATAATACTTTTATAATCTTGAAAGTACCTTAACAATTAAAATAAAAAACTTGTTACGACACTTGAGTCTCATCTAATGACAATTAAAATATTTTTTTTCCTTTTTATTCCTTTACAATTTTTAAATAAAAATGCTATCATTTTCTTAGTAATTTATCCAAATATGAATAGAGATTATTATTATTTTATTATTTTATTTTCTTTTCTCTCATATTTATCTTGAGAGAATAACAATTTATTTATTTTAATGTGAATGAATAGCAACGTATAATTACTTACTTGTAATATTATTTTATAATTTTTCATAATTTACTATTATTTTACTGAGTATATTTTAGTCAAAAGTCACTGTCATTCTCTTTCCATTCCCTTCCTTTGTCTTTCTTTCTTTTCAAATTCAACAGCCCAAAGGTAACAAAATTATCTTTAGAACATTATGTTTTGGTTTACATAGACATTAGAATTTAGAATAGAGTATGAATGATTGCCAATTAAAAATAAAAAATCAACATTGAACAAACATGAAAAATATGACTATTTAAGAATATATGCGCAACTTTTGGAGAAAAAAATTCAAATAATTGAAATTTACTCTGCAAAGTTATCACGCAAGTAAATATGAGTATTGAAATTTGGCTTGGTGTAGGCAACATACTTTATTATTTTTATACAAATTTCCTGTGTCTTGGGATCGCAGTTATTCACATGCTGTATAGAGATTTGGGAGAAAGACCTTTATTTATTCATTAATTATTATAATTATCTTGAATGTTAAACCTTCAAATACAAGAGAAAGGGTGTTAAACTTTTAAATACATACATTAATTGATGAGCACCTTAATAGCTTAACCTTTTTGACAATGGGTGTTCCGGCAATTTCATGTCTTTTGCTTCCATGATTTCCACATACTTAAACAACAAGCAAACCCCAATCTTTCTCAATTTAGTAATAGTCTAATCAAGAAGGTTAGTCGATCTGATTCGATACATGCATTTAAAGAATAAGAAACTTTTAACTAATCTACTCGTTAAACTATTAAGTCTTAATAACATTATTCAAACTTAATTTATTAACTATTATACATATATAAAAAGAGGAATAGGTACATGGTATACATAGGAAAAAAGGAATGCAAAGAGAAACCAAGTGATGTATACGCAGACACAGTAGTGCAATCTGCAGGAGCAAATGAGATCTGCTTCCTTGCAAGGTCATATTCCACTTGAAAGTTGATCTGAGCATAATTTCCAAAGAAGGACATATCTTCTGTAGGCAACATTGCCAAGCAACTCATTTCATCCCACTCTGCAAACATGTTTGATCTCTTCAAAGTAACATTAGCACCCGTAAAATGAAATACCATTTTCATCTCCGGAACCCTACTTAAATCATTTTTGTCATAGCACAACAAATAGTTTCCTTCTGGATCTTGCACTGTGTTAAGACCAATGGCCTCTTTCACTGCAGCTTCAACGTCATAGTAGAAACTTGCTTGTAACATAGTCAGTTCTGTCCCGGAGTCAATTACGATATTACCCTCACGACCCTGTAAAATCTCTATCTTCTTGCCTCCCACGCTTGCACCTTCAAGAGTGAGATAGTAGAAGGTGTCTAGATCATCCTTAGCTACAAATGGAGTCGAAACAACTCCATCTCCGGACAAAGCCGCATCAGTTCCGAATTTCAGTTTACTGGCTGAATTCATAGTTTTTGGCAACAAACAGTAGGAGAATCTCTGCTCAATCTGAGCAGCCAATTGAGAAACCAGTGAGAATGGTCCGCGCCCAAAACCAATAATTCCGGAGCCTTGGCTAGGAAATATTCCAGTATTGTTGTGACCACATCCAAATAACAAATTGGGAAAAGTAGCAACCTTTTCAATCCTAGAACCAAAAGTGAATGTTTCATAGGCCAGGACTCCATTTGTATGTGAATCATCTGCATAACTAGTACTATATTCACATTCATTAGTCGTGACGTCGCATCCAGTATCAATGAAGTAGTCAATATGATGTTGACAAATGTTTGATTCACAAGGAAGCTTGGTATAAGTAGAAGATTGGATTGGATCAAAGAGGGGTTGATCTTGATAGAAGCAATAAGTGTCACAAGGTTTGCATTGTATCCATACAAGATCACTTCCTGTATCGAAGATGGCAAGGGTTTCAACCGGTGGGCTTCCTATGGAAAGCTTCATTAGGTAACCAGCAGAAGTCTGAATTACACTGGTGTCGATGTTGGTTTTTTGTACAGAAGAGGGACGGATGTGGTTGGCTCGAGCAATGGAACGAATGGCGTCGTTTTTTGAGAGCTGTCCAGGGGTGGCAGAGTGGTTGTAGAGTGGAGAGAGTGGAGAGTCACGATGAATAAGATCGATGCTGAAACCATCAGCAACTTTAGCTTCGAGAAGGAATGGAATGTGCAGATGACAGAACATGACTAGTATCAGAAAACAGAGTAACTGGTCCATTCTTCACACTGTTATGGTTGTGTTTAACAGATGTAATGTGCAGAGGAATGTTATGGATGGTGCCCTTTTTATAGATGAAAGTTTTCAGAGTAAATGAATGTAAAAAGAGGCACAAGAAGGACCACAAGGTGGTTGTGGCATTTGCATGGGTCCTTCTTTCCACAACGTTGAGGAGACTAGCTCTCAAGTCTTCTTGACTAACTCAAATTTCCCTAGTGTTAGTGGATGCAAACTTTCCAGGAAAGATCCAAGTTGACGCTTAGACGACCCAGCCATTGACTTATGTAGTTTAATCTCCACTTTTTAATCTCTGCTTAGAAAGGTTAGGTGTTATTTTTTTTCCAAAAGAAGGCTTTGATTTTTATGACACCGCTCTAAGACCAAAACAAACAAACAAACAAACAAATAAAATAATAACAAAAAAATAAATACTTACTTCTAAGCCAATAGCAACGAAAAAGGTATTTTCAATACTTACTTCTATACTTTTTCTTGTTAATTTCTTCATTAATATATAAAAAGAGCAAATAAATAAATTAATGAAGAAAATAACAAGAAAAAGCATAGAAGTAGTATTGAATCGTCCATAAGCTTAACTCTTTCCAAGTGCTAGTTGGGCTTCTTTTATTCTTAGCCTCAACAAAAGACATACATAGAAGCTCTAAATTAAAGTTTATGGGCCGAGTACACCACACTTGTCTTTTGGTCTTGGCTGAATTTGGCCCAAATATCAAAGCTCTAGATTATATTGATATAGACTTTGGAACATAAGCGTAATGGTGCTGCCGAAGTGAAAGGGCACACTGCCCGATTGGGCTCAAGCACTTATAGTCTTCAGTTCGACTCCCCTCCCCCCTAACAAGTAGTAACTACTACTACTAACCTTCTAATCATTGTAAAGAAATATATGTATATATATATATATTATATATACTTTGAAACATGTAAATTTTATTGATTTTTAATTGAAGAGCAGCTCAAACCTTTTATTCCCAGGAGTTTAACTAACTAAATAAATAAAGTTAGAATTACCTGTACCATCTTATTTGTCTTAAACGGTCAACTCATCTAAGGTCTCGTTAGATAAATTGCCAAATTTAACATTGGCGAGACAAAATAATTATTACAGTTATGATCACAAAAAATATATATATATATTTAAGTTTGAATTAATAAACCCATGTTTTAGAATGGAGAAAAGAAAAATGAAGGAAATAAGCCATTTGAATTTTATAAAGGAGCTTCAAATAAGAACTCCATATATGAATAAAACGTCAAATCTCTGACTGAAGAATTCGTTATATGCTTTAATTGCTAATTGTGGTTGCTTTATTTATTACACATCCATTGTAATTGTAATTGTAATTGTAGAGTAAGTTACCATTTGACACATATGTTGGCAATCCGTGGTATGTAGAGGATTCTATATATACATGTAAGTGAATTGTTGATATACATGTAGAATAAGTTTTCATTTACACATCCTTCCATCGCATGATGTAGAGTAAATCATGGTTATCCTGGCTTAAAATTTTGAAATTTTAGAGTAAATGTGATCTTATATTTATTGTACACATTTGTGTTGAGAGTCAGTATGATTTTTCATGATAGAGAAGGTGTTGCATTTTATATTTATAAATTTAAAAATTGACATAAAATTCCATATCGAAATGCAACCTTTGATTTTTTGTGAATGCGATCTAGGAACAGTCCTTGTGTGATTTATTGTGCATCGAAGTCTATAGAACAACCTCTATGTTGTCAATGGCTTCATCCATTGCACACTTAATATTGCGAATTGTGGCTGCTTACACTATGTTGCAAATTGTGTATTAAAAATTTTGATTCTTAATTCAAGGGTCAGATTCAACTTAATTTTGCTCTTAGACCCCCAAATTTTTTGAAACTTGCTGTTAAACTACAATATATTCATTAAAATAAAGACTATCAAACAGCACAAAGTATTTTTTTGAGTATGAGAGTTGGCGGTTGTGCAAAATAATGCAATAATCTAGTAATCAAAATTAAAATTTAAATAAGTTGGTTTATTTGTGGATATTACTTATTTACCTTTTGATATCTCCATATAAATTGCAAGTACACAACCACTTGAATATATATATTTGAATTATTGAATATGGTTTCAAATGATCATAAGTGAAGTAAAAAAAAATTCTTTATTGGGTCCTGGCAAGAGTTTACGGATAAGAAAAAAAGGTTAATGATTAAAAAAAAAAAAAAAACTTTTCTGTACCATACATGTTGTCTCATTGAACTGAAATTTGTTTCATTCAATTATTAAAAAATATAAAAATAAACAATAAATTATTTTCATAAAAAAAATATTATAGTGTTAGAGATTTTTTTTTTATTTAAAAAAATGATAATAAGAATAAATTATTTTCATAATACCAAACAGGTCTTTAATTCATTGTATCCACCGAGTAAGACAAAATCAATTAATATTTCATTTTCCAAATTCAATTTTCATAATTCAGGAGTCTAATATTCTGGATTACACTGTTAGTTATGCATAAGCACAAGGCCTAATCAAGGGCTCCACCCGTTTATAAATCGCCATCAAGCCAGCTCAATTGTCACTCCTATTTATCTATTTTAGCCTAAATTTTTGTATAATTTTTTTAATTTTTAATTATAAAAAAATAAAAAACTATTATCAAAATACAAACAGTCTTAAATCCCATGTACTAAAGTTTAGAAAATATCTTAACTTATGATTGATACAAATCCATTAGTACGTGGAATTTAAGACTTTTTGTAAAATTAGTAACAAATTCATTAAACCAAGCAAATTTTTTTGTACTATTTTCTGATAACAAAACTGTTTTCATAATTACAAATTAAGCAAATCCTAATTTTTTTTATTTTAAAATTTTGACAGCTCAAACATGTAATTTTTTACAAGTAGATTTTTGTATAATCTTCTATTTTTAATTATCAAAAAACAGAAAATTATTATTAGAATACCGAGTAGTTCTTAAATATCATGTTACCCAATAGGATGATTTGGGGCGGGGATCTCATTTCCTATCCCCATTCCTGTTTAATTTTTTCACCCCTATAACTACCCCAAAACTCATCGAGTTTTTCAAAGCAACCCCCACCCTCGTATCCATTTACATAATTGGTTCTTTAAAACAGCCCCAAAAGCCACCGGGGTGAAAATGTTTGCCATTCCTAATATATATACTTAATTTATTTTAGTAATATATCGTAATATGTAAGGGTAATTTAATGAATTTATTATATATTTAGGGCGGGGCAGGGCAGGGAAACCATTCCTGAACTGGTTTCAAAATCTGTTAGGTTTTCAAAGTAGTTCACATTCTCATCCCCATTTACATTATCAATTTCTTCAAAACTGTCCCCAAATGAGACGGGACAGGGGCAAGACCTGTCGGGGTGGAAATTTTTGTCATCACCAATCATGAACTAAAATTTAGAAAATATTTTGGAAATTTTTGTCATCACCAATCATGAACTAAAATTTAGAAAATATTTTGACTCGTGGTTGCTACATATTCATAATTATTTATTTTTTCAAATTCAATTTTTAGAAATCACCTAATTTCACATCAAATTTCAGGACAACATCAGTAACACATCCACCCAAAATATCCGGTGAGAAACAATATTTTGTCAGAAGATGAGAGCACCCCACAAAAAAAATAAAAATAAAAAAAAAAATAAAATAAAAAAAAAAATAAAAAGAGCCCTTCTAAATGAAAGGTTTTGGGCCGAACACACCTCCATATGTCTATCGTCTGGGCCAAATTTGGCCCAAGTAGCAAATCTTTAAATTATAGTAGTAATGCATATAAACTTTGAAACATGCAATTTCATGAATTTTTACTAATTAGTTACCCATTTGACTTTTCTGCATTGTCTACTTTGTGCAAACCTGATTTCTCTACTTTGGAGATTCCACAGAGTTAACTGCACTTGGGTTAGATATATGATTAAAATGAATACAATGAAATTATATCAAGAAACATTATTAAAAAATAAATAAAAATTAGAGGTGGGTCTGCTTAATTTAATTTTTTAAAAATAATTTTATATTTTGTTAGAACTGAAAATCAGAAAATTATACAAATACCCTGGTTGCCATGATAATCGTTTTCTAAAAGCTCAATTAAAAGAAATATTTATTTTTTTAAAATTGTCTTTTTATATTTTGAGTGACAAATACTTGAATAAAACACTACTTAATTATTCCGTTCATGTAATTATTAAATAAATACATAAAGTTGCTCTTTTTTTTTATTCTCCGAGAATGCTAATGCCTAATTTGGTTTATTTTTTTAAAAAAAGTTTTCTATTTTTTTTTGAGAATTAAAAATTGTACAAAAATTTGATTTGATTGACAATTTTTGAAAAATATTTGTTTTCATAAAGTTTTAAACTCCTGACTTCCTTTTAGGGGGTAGAGAGTTGATATCTCTCACTAACCTATTGATAAAAATATCTTAACTAAAAGTTGCTACTCATCCCTTATATCTGCAAAACAGGAGGAATGTATCATTATTTCAAAAATCAGGGCCAAGCATAATTTCACATGAAATTTCAGAGTCTCGGTTATATCGATAACCTGTATGACACTGCATGCGTGTAGTAATACAAATTTTAATCTCTCAACCGCTAAAAATATCCAATAAGAAGAAGCCATTTCTTATAACGGTTCTTCCCATTCCGTCAGAATACTAAATGCACTGACGCCTAGGGAACAGACTCTGTGCGTTCTGACATCAGGAAAAGCGTTTGTTGGTAATTGTGATTCCTTGCACATCCATTGTATGTGTAGAGTAAGTCCACCGCCCAACGTTTGACGATAGTGTTTATGTTGGGAATCATGATATTTTTCAGATTGTGTACATACGTGTCAGTGAATTGTGGATACACGTGTTAATGAATCGTAAATATACATGCCGAATAAATTTCAGATAGACATCCATACATTATATTGGTAGAGTAAAGCTGCTATACTGTTTGAATTTTTAAAGATTTGAAGAGATCTAAAAAAAAATCACTTTCATGATCAGAAAAGGTGGCACATTCATATTTATAACATGAAAAACTAACCTTCCAGAAATTTTATTCTATTTCTAGAAATATTTTAACCTTCCACTAAAGTAGTATCTGTTCTAAAAAGATGTATGTATTTTGTTAAGAAAGCTTGTGGTTTGGTTAGGAATTAGGATAACTTCTCAGCAGTAATTAATATTCCTTTCCTTCGATTTTTAGAAAATGAAAGGGAGGATAAATTTCACATAAAATTCTAGAATAAAAATGCAACATTTGATTTATTGTGCACTGAAAACGTTCTAATTTGTTTTTTTGAAGTAAAATGCAACATTTGATTCATTGTACATTGAGGTATAGGGGAACAACCTTAGTTTAAAGGGAGGTTTAACCTAGCATAAAATTCCATAGTTAAGTGCAACCTTTAATTTATTGAGTCTTTATTTGATTTATTGATATATTTTTATATAATTACTTTAGCTTTTTTTTTAAAAAAAAAAAAACCTCTATGTTGTCAATGGCTTCAGCAGTTACACATCCATTGCACAGGAAATTGTGACTAGCAGGCACACACCCATTGTATGCGTAGAGTAGGCAAAATCTAAGCTCAACCATCCAAAATAGCTAGAAACAAACAATTTTATTTAGCGCCTCTTTGAATTAGTTTATAAAAAAAAATTATTCTTAATTCAAGGGTCAGATTCAAAATTAATTTTGCCCTTAAACCCCTGAAAAATTTAGGAACTTATTGTTTAGATACAATAACGTTCATTAAAATAAATTTGCATTATTTTCAGACTATCAAACAACACAGAGTATTTTTTGAATATGATAGATTATAGTCTTGCTTGCAACAATCTAGTGGTCAAAATTAAAATTTAAACAAGTTCGTTTATTTGTCAATATTACTTATTTACTTTTTGACAAGTACACACAATCACTTGAATATATATATATATATATATATATATATATATATATTTGAAATAAATATGGTTTCAAATTATCATCAGTGAATGAAGAGGATTTTTTTTTTTTTGGGGAGGGGGGTGTATACACAAATTTTGTTAGTCTGCAATAGAAACAAAATATGGAGCAAAATAGAATTTTATTAATTTATAAATGTGGAGTACAGTCCTTTGTAATATCTTTTACAAAAAAAGAATGGTCCTCTGATTCGATCTCCTTGTTTTTGGTTGGTTGGATCCAAGGGCTGCACGAGCTTGTTCTTGAATCACTGTGGAATTTGATGAAGAACGGCACGTTGTTGGATGTGCTTGATGAGTCTCTGGATTTCTAAGTTTCTGAACTTCTGAATTCTAAATTTGTATCTGAATTTGTAAACTTCTGAATTCTGAATCCTCTCCTTTTTTTTTTCTTCCTCCAAGCCTCTATTTATAGGCTTCTTGGATTAATAGGATGATGACACGTGTCATCTCCTGATAAGGATAAAACTATAATTGGGTCGGGCCGGTTATATTGTGATAATTATCTTTAAAAATAATTATTCAAAATATATTTTATTAGGAATAATTATCGTTTCATTTAATTATCTGGGCTGAGCTAATTAAATAATTTAAGTGGACCAATCCTGCTCAATTAAATAATTTATTTAAACATTAGGCCTATATTTAATAGGTCCATTCGTTAAAACCAAAGCCCACTAAATTTTAGTGTCTACAGGGGTTCTGGCAAGAGTTTAGCAATAAGAAAAAGAGGTTAATGATAAAAATTAAAATAAAAACTTCTCTATATACATGTTTGCAAGTTGTCTCATAGAAATGAATTTTGTTTCATTCAATTATTAAAAAGTTCCAAAGATACCCACTGAGGGGGTAACTTGCATTCAAGTGAATAATTTGTCAAAACTAATATAACATAGGGATAATAAAATAAGAGTTTTATTTATTTATTTATTTATTTATTTTTGTTACGGGCAAGAAATTCACATACGCTACTCACACACACATATTTACTTTGTTCATTTGAAAACTTAAGCCGTCACTATTTACTTTGAAAGATAGAAAAGATACCACTGGGTAAGGGCGGATCCAGGAGTGTAAATTTTTTTTTTATATTTTTACTAAGGGTAATTTTAGCCAAAAACAAAAACAAAAACAAAAATTAGTTGTACTAGCCCACCCGGTATAGATTACCCATCTCATTATGCATTTCTGAATCCGCCCTTACCATCGGATCACAAAACTCTTAGTTAATAAAAAAAAAAAAAAAAATTGAGCCTTAGAGGTAATAAGAATCATTAGTCTAATAAGATTTGCTTGGTGCAAAGAGAATATTACAGTACAAAAAGTATGGGAAATCTAAAATCACAATTTTAAAAAGGTAAAAGCTCTCGCTAACATATAATTGACCAAATAATTGAGTGTCCGGTGACCATCAAGGTGCAAGTTTAATAAAAGTATTCTTGCAATAGGCTTTTGTTAACAAAATATAATATAAAATTAAGAGGCTCACATTAAACATGCTAATGCTTTGTAATCCAAAATAATGACCTTAATAATTAAAATAACATTAACTTTAATAGTCAAAAGGACAATTCTTAAAATCTTTGTGATGCCATTTGTACATAACTCCACCTAAACATATCTTTAAGTAACCTACTTACTACATACTTTCAAAGTTATCAATGTCAATGATAGGTCATACCATTAGGTCTAAACATTTTTCCACAAAAGGAAAAAATATTTAAATAAATAAATGAACTTTTCAATAACTTAATTCATTACTTTCTTTTAGATTCAACCATGCCCCCCAACAACTTAATAAATCTTGAAGAGATTTTAGAGTTTGTGATTAAAATTTCTGCAGGTCCAAGTGCTAGAGAATTTATCATGATTCCAAATAATTGGGAGACTTTCAAGAGACTCTTACCATTTGTTTAACACTAATGTCTTCTCATTTTGTACTTCATGAGGTCATTTTCGTCCAACCACTAGATTTAAAGCAAAGTAATGCATGACCTTAAGTTTGAGTTAGTTAATTAATTAATTCAATAATACAAATAAACCTGTAATCAAGTCTTTAATAATAATAATAAAACTCTGCATCTTGACTTAATAATAATAATAATATTTGAAATTTATCTCGTAATTACAAGTCCAAAGGGTAGTACTTGTGAGCATTTCAAATCAATAAATTTTTTTTAAAAAAAGATAAATAAATAATAATAATAATAATAATAAATCTTTTAACTATATTTGGATGTTGAATGGACATGGCACGAAAAGGGATGGAGCATGGAAGAATGGGTGGAAGTGCTTTAATATGCTTATCTGGATTTGACACCTGTCCACATCTCTCTGTGTGTTTGTGTGCGTTTTTTCTTTTCCCCAAATCTCTATAAATTCTCTTCATTAGTATTTCTCTTTCTAAACTGTACCCTTTTTCTTCTTCTTACAACAAGTTTCTGTACTAAAAAAAAACTTAAACAAGAATCAAGAAAAGAAGCCTTAAGAGTGATCACATTCCTAAGCAATCCATACCTTGTTTTTCTGATACTTTGATGCTTTTCAGGTCTAATATGAGTGTTACTCAAGTCTTGGGATGAGAGAGAAAGAGGAGGCTGTGAAGAATACTCTACGGTTTGTCGAAATTAGGTAGACCACTCGACTCTTCCATCTTCTGTTGTTTCAATTTAATTTCGTTTCTTTTTTTTTTTTTCGTTTTTTTTTTTCTTTTTTTTTTTTGAATAGTAATTTGAAGTGGTAGTTGTTTGATATAGAGTGGAGAGAGAGTGAGAGACCCTGTTTTCAAGAGGTTGTTGTGGGTTGCCTCAGATCCAGGGAACTAATTTTTGTGTTAAAAAGGTTAACTTTTTTTATTTTTAGGGTTTCCCTGTGATTCGTTGGACTTTGCTTTGCCTTTCTTAGTTCTTTCTCATGACCCCCTTGCTCTGTCTCGTGTTTAGAGATAAAGGGTTGTAGTTAATTTAATTTTTATCTACTTTTTTTTGGGTTTTTTATTTATTTTTTATTTTTATACATTATTATTATTTTTATTTTTTTGGTGGAAATAAGGATCTATTGTGGTTGTTTATCACTCTATCTCACTGTAGTTGGAAGTAGATAAAAGTTTAGAGAAGAAGTTATATAAGGTAGAGTAGAGACAAGGCTGACCTATCTATATTTGGTTAAATTTCTCACACAAATGAGATGGGATTCCTTGTGATTCACCAGATCTCACTACCCATTTCTATGTCAAAGCCTTGTTGGTTGGTGTGCGTCATGCCTTGAATTCTCTCTATTGTTTTAGTTATCTTGAATTTCTTATTAGGCATGGAAAATGGTCTGTGGAAATCTGTTACTGTTATTGCTAGAATATTCCTGATAATTGTAGAAGTTGATGAATTCGTTGAAAAATGATAGGTTGTCTAAATTTAAAGGGGCTGGAGGATAACTTTTACTACTACCCAGATAGTGATTTTGATGGAGGAGATGTACCGGGCGGTTTCTGTGCCATATAGATTAGGTAATTCGGTCTGTGATAACTCAACTACAGTGACCTATATGGATATCACTAAGTTAAAGTTGATGGCGGATTCCACAAGCTTGTTTTCAGATTCTGCACCTAAGGGTTCTGCTGAGTCTGTTTTTAGTGGGGGTGTGGATTGCAATTGTCATGATTCAGTGAGTGGAGTTAGTGTTACAGCTGTGGCAGTGCCTGAAGCAAATAGGAGTAGTGGCAGGGCTGCCTTAGGGGATATGGTATCTGAAAATGAAAGCAACTGTGTTGCTACAGATGCTATAGCACGGGAAAGTGAGGAAGATGATTCGTTATTTATGGACGCTGATCATAGTCTTGATAGCTCTTGTTCTCTTTCTGTTGTGAGTGACACAAGTAGTCTATGTGGCGATGATTTCTTAAATTTAGAGGGTGTGTTTGAGTCAGGGATACCAAGTTCCATTGATGTTGAGAAGAGTATTTGCAACGATGAGATTGTTACAAATGCCACAGAGTTGGGGGAGTCGAATGTTGAGGAGGAGATTGTGAGTGGTCCTCTTGTTGTGTCAGGGAATCTTGGTGTAGAGATTGCTGATGGATCTAATTCAAAATTACCTGCAGTTGTGCTTCAGATGCCGTTGGAGAAACAGATGAGTGCATCATTTGGCCGCAGTGTTTTTGAGGTGGATTGTGTGCCCCTTTGGGGATTCACCTCTATGTGTGGAAGGAGACCAGAGATGGAAGATACAGTTGCAACTGTGCCTCAATTTTGGAAAATTCCAATTCAAATGCTAATTGGTGACCGGCTAGTAGATGGCATGAGCAGGTTTTTAAGTCATTTGTCCGCTCATTTCTTTGGAGTATATGATGGCCACGGAGGCTCTCAGGTAACCCCTCTCTCTCTCTCTCCAGATTGGGCATGGTTTTTTAAATTAATAATTATTTAATTGTGCATTTGCTCAAGTAATTTTAGTCCCTGGGTTTAATTTTCTTCTTTTAGGTTGCTAACTATTGTCGTGATCGAGTTCATGTTGCTTTGACTGAGGAGTTGGAAAATTTTATGGCCAGCTCCAATGATGGAAATATTAAGGGTAATTGTCAAGAGCAGTGGAGAACAGCATTCACCAACTGTTTTCTCAAGGTTGATACCGAGGTCGGAGGACAAGATGATATTGAACCTGTTGCTCCGGAAACTGTTGGTTCTACTGCTGTTGTAGCTATCGTTTGTTCATCTCATATCATAGTGGCGAACTGTGGGGATTCAAGAGCAGTCTTGTGTCGTGGCAAAGAACCTGTGGCATTGTCTGTAGATCACAAAGTATGAGGACCTATTCTTGTATCATCTTTGTATAGTTCACAAGCGACCATTATAAACTGATATTTCTTTATCTTTTTCATTGGACTTTGTTTTTAGCCGAATCGAGGAGACGAATATGCAAGGATTCAAGCAGCTGGAGGAAAGGTCATACAATGGAATGGGCACCGAGTTTTTGGCGTTCTGGCAATGTCAAGGTCCATTGGTATGTGTTTATCATCATTATTTGACCACCTTTCCCACCTAATTTGAATTTAAGAATAGTTTTACTTAATGATACTCTCCATTATTATTTTACCAGGGACTGAAGACATTTTATAGCCATGTTAGTATGTAGGTTCTAACCATATATCGCTTTTTGAATTATGTCAATTAGTGTAAAAAAAGAAAAGAAAAACAACTGTGTTAATTTGTGATTGCATCCTATCCCATTTCTGCATTGCACTTGTTTAGCTTTCTATCAAATTTCAAAAACCAATCTTGTATGTGGGGTGCAGGTGACAGATATTTGAAACCATCAATCATTCCAGATCCAGAAGTGACTTTCATTCCTAGAACAAAAGACGACGAATGCCTGATCCTGGCCAGTGACGGCTTATGGGATGTGATGACGAATGAGGAAGTGTGTGATATTGCTCGGAAAAGGATACTTCTTTGGCATAAAAAGAATGGTGTTACACTTCCCTCAAAAAGGGGTGAAGGAATTGATCCTGCGGCTCAGGCAGCAGCAGAGTGCCTCTCAAACCGTGCTCTTCAGAAAGGAAGCAAGGACAACATCACTGTGATTGTGGTGGATTTGAAAGCCCAAAGGAAGTTTAAGAGCAAAACTTAATGTCATTTGGCTTGTATGAGTTATAGGTTTAAGATATAGTATTTTATATAGTTTAGGCCCTTCTGTTTTTCACCTGGGCTTTATGTCTTCTTCATAAGAGTAAACTATCTCTATGTACTAAAGAGCATGCAAATCTAGCCGTCTGAAGTAGTAATAGGAGGTCCTTAGGGAATTGCTTTCTCTTGCGACGTTTGATTGTATTCGTTATTTTGATAATGTAGTGGCTTGTTACTGAATTATCAAATTTGGGAAGATAGCTTGTGAGTTGTGATTATGCATTATTAATCCACTAGCAGAGCTTTTGTCTATGAGTTCTGCTATATCTTGTTGCTTTTTATTCAATGCATTGGCTGTTAAAGCGTGGATGTAAGGTGTTCTTGCTGCTATGATGCTCAAGAATATGTCTCGATCCCGTGATTAAATAAGGAGATCCTCCGACCCTTGTCGCTCTCTTGTAGTTGAAGTTATGAGAAAAAAAAAAAAAAAAAAAAAAAAAAAAAAAAAATCTTGAGAAAAATGTAGAAAATAATTACAGTAAAAATATATGAGTGCAAGGCCGACCATACAAACCAGATTACTGGGGAAAGAGTGTGATGTTGTTATAGAAATGGAGATATTGGGTTGTGTGGAGGATTGCTTGTTGAGATCGAAAGCTTGAGATCTAGATAAAGGGGTAGAAAATCATAGCAGATTTGATTAAATAAGAGGAAAATCTCAGAGAGGTGGAGGTTTTGTAACTTCACCCATGGTTCATAGAGGTTCTGTGCAAGTGCTAAAAATTACAGCATATCATGATTCAGTGTGATTACTCCAAAGTTTTATATAAATGCTAGTTTGTTCGCTGAAAGTGAAAAGACACTAATTATCAACTTCAAGTATTTTGAGCCTAAGAAAGAAGCCAAGAATTAGCTATGCTAGGCTTTGTATAAAAGTTGCTGTATGTTTGGAGAAAATAATTCATTGTTGGTCAAAGCCAAATACTAGTAAAGACTAGTTAATTACATTAAGTATTTGAGATAATACATGGAATATAGTTGTATGGAATAAAGATGAGGATGATGAAGATAGTATGGATGACGCTGAACAATGCACTGAATATAGACGAAGATGATGAAGATAATGTAATTAGCTATGCTAGGCTTTTTAGTATGGCCTGGACATATAAATGACGCTGAACAATGCACTGAATATATAATTTGCCAAAAGCTAATTAGTTTTAAAGAAATTGGATCTATATTTGCAGGTTGGCCTTCAATTTGGTTGTGCATGAATGAGACAATCCAACCTTCTGTCATTTGCTATATTCCACTTTTTAAATTGTGCAAATAAAGTATATTTCCTTAATTTGCCGCCCAACAGAAGACTGAAATATCTAAGGACGTCTTTAACAAGAAATCATTGTTGTATACAAAACGTCCAACAAGTCCTCTTTTTATTGGTATGAGCATATAATCTATTCATATTTAAAAATTGTAAATTGTGTGGTTATTGCCCCCTCCATCTTATAACCATTAAAAATACGATCGTCAAATATGATTTGTAACACTTGGGGAAGAAATTATTACTTGGCGCGTCAAATCAAAGAGGGAGAGGTTACGTGGTTTAAGACATTTTGGATTTGCTGCACGTAAACTCATGTGGTTCACTGTTTTTCTGTGTGTTTTTTGTTTTGCGGGATGAATGTTTTACAATCATTTATGAAAAGAAAAAAAAAAAAAAAAATTGTTTTACAATTTTAATGTTACATAGAGAAGGGTGGGTGCATACCCTGCTAAAACCTAGAAAATTACAGTATAAAATAAAATAAAGTACATAAAAATAATAAGAGACAAGAAAGAAAAAGAATTAGAAAAGGAGTCAAGATTGAGGTCATATTTGAGCCATTTGGCTCGATTTCCTTAAAAATCTTTTGTTCAAGTACTTGAAAATAAAGAATAGTTTTCAAAGAAGTACATAAATATTTTTTTCTTTTTTTTAAAAAAAAAAAAAAATCAGGAAATAATTTCCACATTACCATGAACAAAGGAACTCTAACTATTTTCTAAAACTACCCTTAGAAAACTGAATCAAACCCTAAAAAAATAAATAAAATAAAATAAAATAAAATCTTATTTAAAAGAGCTCTAGAAAAGCTACAAATCAAGAAAACATCTCTTGTAATTAACAAAAAAGTTCATGACAATATCAAGTAATCTATGGGGATACATACTAAAGGTTCATAAACAGGCCAACTTTTAAGCTCAAATTTTTTTGATATGATCATAGTCGTATATTGACCTAACAGCCTATTTAAGTCACTAAATGACAGTGTAATCCAAACATCAATATAAAGTTAATAAATAAATAATGACTTGCATGCTCTACTAGACAGAAAATGAAGTGCAAAGCCCAGCTTAGATGCCATATCTGCTCATTATTAAAGACCAGGTGCAGATTCGAGTTACAAGAGAGGGACAAAAACTCTGAAATTTCTGTTGATAGAAGAACGACTGCTAATTCTTCTATTGACACGGGCCTGTCCCGAAAAACGTGCAAGAAGATCTTTCAGTACAAAAAGGAAAAAAAATATATCATGTGGTTCAGAAAACACAAATATTGTGGCTCATTCAAGAATGCTATGAATGCTCAAGCACCAAACTTAGGAACTGACCTCAAACATCTGAGAAGAACCAACCAGAAGAGGAAATAAAACAAAGGTAATACCATAATCCACCAATCTACTGTAGAAAATATTCTAACTCAAAACTATATTTCTTTAGGAATGTTGGTTGTTAATACTCCTCATAAGTTGGTCTTGTGTGAAAGATCGAGTACCGAAAATTCACTTCAAGAACTTTCTTCCAAGACCGAAGTGAGGCTAATACTTCCTGTATGCCAATTCTTGTACAACCTCGGCAATATGTTTCTCATTCTGAATGCTCTGAACCCAATTCGCGTTAATGTGAACCCGCTCAATGCTTTGCTTCAAAGTCCTAGCAATTGATGGATTAGTACGGCTTGCAAAAAACTCCTCCACTTCTTTCACCTTTTCATAGGAAGAAAACTAAAAAAGAAAAAGAAAAGCATGGGTGAGCAACAGATCACATATAAAATTAAGCATAGATATCTGCTAAGTAACCATAGAAGAGAAATAGAGATTTGAGGAACTAAGAATGTATGTATAGAGAGAGAGAGAGAGAGACCGGTGAGACAATTGCGCTGACAAATTGGGTTATTAGAAATCCAGATCCATATGTTTTTGAGATGTGATCCCAATTTTCCTGCATCCAATCAATTAACGGGAGAAACCACGGATCAGAAAATAAGGTTGTACTTTCTTTCTTTCACTGCAGTGTCCCTTCAAATGGACTGTTTTTGGACTGGTTCTTGCTAATGCTAGAGTTGAGACACAAGGATTGAATGCCACATGAAAGTCACAAGTAATATCTTTTCTGTGTTTGTGTTCATAACAAATGGCAGGAAGAACAAGTACACACTATTCACACTATTGCACACCTTGCCTTCATTTTATTAGCCAATACGTCAGGTAAATCAAGAAAAGTATGAATAAGAAAGAAAAAGAAATTTCAAAATAAATACAAACTTTAGCTGCCTTCTTGTTATACCACAAGATCAACTTAGCTTGAGCCTCTAGCTATTCAAATTAGATCACCAGACCTATTCCAAATATGAAATATCAGTCAATAAAATCTGTCAACCTAGAAAAGAAAGGTGCATGGCATCTCCTTCAGGAAATATTTATTTTTTAATATACTTTTAACTCACAAAACTTAGTCGCAGATTCCTATGTTATTTCAGGGTATTGTCTTTTAAGGAGTAGAGATTGTTAAAGCATAGTTGGCCTTGTGTATTTCTTTGGGTTTCGCTCCCCTTTTGAGCACTCTTGTATAAAATTTTACTTGATAAAAAAAAAAGAGATTGTTAAAGCATAGTTACAATCAGGATTTTGTCCTTCTACAATGGTCATAATTCTTAATCAACAATATCCACACTCATCTTTTGCAAGACAACAAAAGAGATGAGTACCTTCAGCCACCTCCAAGTTGTATCACGTCCTTCCCAACTAACACTAAGTCCAAAAATAGCATCTTGGCTTCGAACCTTTAATGAAGAAAGAAACAAACTTAGCAAATTCAAGCTTCAATTATGGCCCATCAGTTTCAAAAGTTTGACACTTCAGTTAGTAAACAAAAGCAGAGTTACCTCATAAGACAGCATAAAGTTGAGAACTTCAAGAATAATATCTGGATCCGGACAAGATGCTAACGAACCTACAAATCATATGATAATATCTAGTTGTAGTTAACTAGATAGATTCAGATGTTTTGCATCACTTCTATAAATAAATCGTTATTACCTAAAATTCGAGTTTTTTCCTGGCTTAGGTCAGTCTCTCTGTAAACTCTCAAAAGAGATTCAAAACCCGATCTATCCGATGTACTGACTTTTTGCATGACTGCCACATATGCTGCCTGCAGAATGAATGTCCATAAGACACATAACTAGGTAACTGTAATACAACAATAGATTAACTGTTTATCAACCCTTCTCAAATCAGGAGGTAGAAGAGGTGAATTTCTGTCATCCAAGAATGCATTAAAACGCCTAATCGCTTCATTTTGTGTAACATCATGTCCAAACTCAACCAGAGCAACCAATAACTCCCCTCTCAACATGGCGTCTAAATGGCTCTCACCATGTTTAGGATCCCAGCCAAGTTTTCTGTAAAGAAACTCAAAAGCACCAGAAATAAATAAATATATACATAGAAGCATGAAGCATAAGAAATTAAGATACTAACTTTGCTCTGGAACTTTGAAAAGCACTTCTTGTTTGGGTACAAGATACCTATTAGATCATTGTATTTAGCATACCCATTGCAAATTCTAAGCTTGAAAAGCGAAGCCTCGCTAAAGAAAAAATTACATGAACTAGATCAAACTACAGCTTTGATATAAATGTTCTGAATCTCATGGTAAGATTGTTTGTTATATCATATTATGGATTTTGTAGTAGGTGCAAATTAAACTATTCATCTTTTTCTTTTTTCTTCTTCTTCTTCTCCTTTTTTTTTATTTTTATTTTTATTTTTTATTTTTTATTTCCCGATTAATACATGAGCACTCGTAGTGCCAACCGATCTTAGAATTTGCACCTCCACCTTTGAGGATGGCAGTAAATTCCATTCAAGCTAACAGATGCTGATATATAAATATTCAAAATTTAAAAAGGACATTGCCAACTTTCTAAAATGAAATTAAAGTGATAGGCACGATTCTTTTCATTTCTAAATGCATGGAGGTCATCTTTTATGACTTCTTTAGCTCTAGTGGAATCTCCTAGTCCTTACTATATGGGAATTTGAGGGTTCGAATTCCCATAGGGGGAATAGTGTGTGTGTGCTCACTTACCAAACAAAAGGAAATCTAACTGGAATCAAAGAAACTTTATCTTATTATTTCCGTTATATTAGTAGCTAGGTTTCCAAATTCACTCAAATTGCCTTATTGTTACTACAGATGACATTATCTTAAATTTTGCATCTAATAACTTCATTCCACATAATAAGTTAATAACATATAAATTATCTTGTAATGGTAAATGGAATCATAGAAATTCATTTTCTCTAGTAGTCAGTTCCTATAATGGTTACTTCACATGGCCATTCCCATATATCTGTGTGTTGTGTGTACGCATGCTTGCGCGCGCACACGTTTCCCAAATCAATTGTGATAAACTGATATATGGATATCGATTGATTGTTGTAAGCAGCATTCTATAGCTTTTAACAAGCTACTTACTCCGCAGAATTCTGGAAAAGGCTAATGAAAAATTGTTTAATGTTATCCAACAATTCAGGTGTGGCATCGGCTGCAATTCTTGCAACTTTAGAACTTATCTGTGAAAACAGAAAATGGGTTAGGACCTAAAGCACGCTGAAGCAGAACAAATCAGTATCTGATGGCGAACATTACATCAATCAAATTAGACAGAACAGTATAATCCAGTTCCTCCCTGTAAGCGCTCATCAAGGTGAGCAAAGAGGACAAAGACTGTTGGCAAGCCATGCTCAAGGCAAAAGAATCATCCAAAATGCCTGTCAGGAAGAATAACTCAATATTATTTCCTTTTTTAATTTTTTTAGACTGTTTTTAGATAAAAGTTCAAAAAATATCCAAATTACCATATCTATCTGTTGCAGACAAGCACTTGCTCTCTATTGCATGTCTCAGCCTGCCTGCCAGGTCCTCATCATATTTCACCCTGTAGAAACCTGTCTGGTTTACATTAATTTTTATCCAAGCACATTCCTCTATATCAACACTTCCAGATTTTTCTTGCAATAGAAAATTCTTGCGAATATCATATGAGCCACAACATAAGGTTATTGGAACGATCCATTGCCCATCCCCATGCGAACCACTCGACAAAAATTGCGACTGCCATTAGTTAACATACATAAATTGTTAGAATTTCCATTAGCTCCCTAATATCATAAAACAGAAATATAAAAATGAGTAATAGATGACTGCGCATTCCGGTCAAGAGATGTCACGTTAAAAGTTCTGACAATTATAAAATTAATGGTTGAATTCAGTAATGAGAGAACCTGCTCAAACTCCAAGTGTTGTGCTTTGACTTTAACAGAGACAACTGGGTAGCCTTTTTGCTTGGTCCATGAATTCATTAGCTTGTTCACAGGTTCACCAGATTCTTCCTCAAGGACGGTCCATAAGTCTTCTGTCTTTGCATTTGAGCAAGCATATTTTTTTATGTATGAAGCAAGTGCCCTCTAATTGCATGAAGCAGCCACATTATAATAATAATAATAGTGTTAATGTTCAAAAAAATATATAATAATAATAAAAAAAGAAAACACCTAAAATGTTAAGATGCAAGTAAAATGTGCGTTAAGATATTCACATAATAGCAGGAGCATAATTAAAAACCAATACATTATATAGTTTACTCCTCAGGATCCACAAAACTTTGGATGCAAGGACACAACCAAAGAGTCAATAGTATCCAAAGTAAGGGTATGGGTACTTAAAAAGAAAACTGAGGGACAAAGTGCTTGTGAAAAAAAATTGAAATAATATGGAATTGTAAATAATTTTAGTTGTCTAAGTTCAATAAGAGTAATAAAGAAAATAGGGCCAATGATATCAATGTTATGTCTAAAGCATGATCCCTTGCCTAAGTTGCCTTGCCATACTACATCCTATATTATTCTATCAGGTCAACAAATATGTCTTGGTTAACATGAGTTTTATGCATATATTCCGCACAATCCCATCTATAAATATATGCATTTCATAAATTAAATATACCTAGAATAAACAAACTAGAGAGAAAAATAAATAGACAAATTTGTGCATACAAGCACATATACTCACTTTTGCATACAGTTTCTAGGCTGAGAATCAGCTTAGCTTGTGAGTGTCTTTATTCACCACACATACATAGTGTGAGTAATTAAGTTGTTCTAAGGTTCATGACTGAGGACACACTGAACCACAAACAGAAGATTTTCATAGCATCTCTACATCAGCTTTTATGGAGACCTTGCTATATGAAGTGGAATTCAATCGCTGAAGAAGAGAAGCAGATTGCTGGGGTAGTGATCGCATTGACGGGGATTGCTGGGGGCTAGTGATTTTGAAGGGACTAGCATAGTAGAATATAGACTGGTTACGAACTCGGAGCATCAGAGGTAAACCAACAAGTAATTCCTAAGGCACTTGGATATGGACTCATGGATATAGATTATACTCTTTTCTCTTGCTTAGCGGATCGGTCTGCCTGAGAAAGAAGCCTCTGTAATTTTTCCCATTTTGGTTTTCCACGTGCAAAGTTTTGTTGTCTTTTATTTTTATAGCTTTGTTCGATTAATTTGGGGTGTGTGTGATCTTTTAATCTGAGCAAGCCAAACTAATTCAATCTGACAATATGAAGAAAAGAAATTAAAAGATCTATTCATCCACGCTACGTCTCTGTTTAAAATCCTCTAATGGGTTCTGCCTACACCACTCTCAAAATTCACTAAAATTTGATTTAGGATTTCTTCGTTCTATATCCAAGAATACACTAGGTAATAAAGTCATTTTAAGTGTTTCAGTTTGCATCTGAAACAGGCAGAAAAGAAAATTCGGTGACAATAAGGATTGCTCCAAAGCATTCACAGCTGGAAGATAATCAATTTTAAGAGCCAAAAATATATATATCCATGTACGCGGATGTGTATCTATATAATGAGAAAATGATCCAACAGAGGAGAAAAGTCAAAGCAACAAACTAAAGGACCAAGCAGAAACCATTTAGAACTAAAGAGAAGTGGCAAAGAACAAAAACTGATAAACCAACCTGAAAAGGTTCAGGACCAAGATAGCTTTGCAACATCTGGATCAGAGATGCACCTTTTCTGTAGCTAATCGAATCAAATATTTCATCAATCTCACCAGCATGATTTATCTCGACCTGAAAGAAAGTATGCTTTAGTTGAAAATTAAAATATACATCACATAGAAGCAGATATTCAAAGTAATACCACTGAATTCCAGATGCAGACAACATAAATCCAATATAAAATTGACCACCCTATTTACCTCAATTGGATGTGATTCTTCAAGCCCGTCCAACCGAAGACCATGATTACATTCCTCAAGAAACTGAGTCCATATTTTCCATTCTGGGAACAAGCTATCAGTAGCTAAATAGCTTACCTGAACACAAGCAGATCAATTTTATATCATATACCAACATGCAGTAAAATAGAAGAATAAATATACATGCGAACCAAAGTGAAGTACCCATGTTGCAAATCCCTCATTCAGCCATAGATGCGTCCACCATTCCATTGTCACAAGGTTGCCAAACCACTGGTGTGCAAGTTCATGGGCTATCACATTTGCAACCTAAATAGAACCAATTGAAACAATACAACTTTCATGAATGTCTAATAAAACAATAGCAGATCCAGGTCAAATTAGCAAGCAAATTACAAATCCAGATAGAACTTTCAGTATATGGACAATACGCCTTGCTTGTTAGCAGCAGCAGAGTGTTTATCATCATAGAGCAAAGCTGTCTCACGGTATGTAACTAGACCATAATTCTCCATGGCCCCAGCGGCAAAATCAGGGATTGCAATCATATCCAATTTGGGTAACGAATATGGAAAAGCAAAGTATCTGCAGGACTTGAGATGGTTAATCAGATAACACACCTCAAAAAAAATCATGAAAGCCTCTAAAGAGAAAATATAATAAATTTACAAGTAAGAAAAATGAAAAATATGTTGCACAATTAGCAATTACATTCAGAAATGTCCATTTGATATGAATGTAGCAGTTTGCAACATGAAGTCTATATATAATGCATAATAATAATTGCAGCATAAAGAGAGAGCTAAACACACTCTTTGTATAAATCAAGCGTCTTGACAGCAACATCTAAAGCGAACTTCCCTTGTTTTGCCTTGCCAACCTGGCAGTATACCCGAACTGGAATCCCTGTGTAGCAGGAAAATTAAACCGTTAAAAACACACAGGATTTGTACTGAGTAAAAACATTGAGAGAAATGGTGTATGATTTTACCATCAGATGTATGATCTTCCACATAATCAAATAAACCAATGACAACAGCAACCAAATATGTAGACATGATTGGTGATTCCTGATAGTAAACTGTCTTGAGATTGCCATCCACCTTTTCTTCTGTGACTGGCATGTTGGAAAGGGCTACTAAATCAGATGGCACCTCCAGTGTGACCTTGAATGTGGCCTGAACACCATGGCGTTGAGTGAAAAGGAAAGTGGGGTACACCATAACCTTTAATTCTAAAAAGACTTGGAACAGTAATTGAGCGTACCTAAGTCATAACTCCATCTAGATACATAACCATATGAATATCTTTGTGTGCAACAAAATTAATAGCTTCATGATCTAATTTTAACAGATATAAAACACTTCATTATCAAATCGAATGAGTTGTTGTCTTACTTAAACTGTGTTATTGTAAAACAAAAAGCATTTCTTGAAAAAATCTATATGAATACTATTACGACATTCTTTTTTGGGGTTTCCAATGTCAACAAAATGAAAGAAAAAAAAATCTCACAAAAATATTGTACACACACACACACACACACAGAGAGGATGGTAACACCTTACAAGCAGGTTCATCCCAGCACGGAAAGCAGCGTCTGCCATCGGCTGGTTCAAACTGTGTCACTGCCATGTTCTTCTTCTCCCCATTATGCTCATAAGTGCTAAACAAGAATACTTGAACTTAATTTGAAATCCAAAAATTAAAATTCAACAAAAATCATTATTATCAATACATACACTCTATTTGGCTAAATCGTAAAAAAACAGTAAAAAAACAAGAAACATAAAATTTTAAATCGTATCCTCTTGGGGTGGAGGAAATCACTAGGTTCCATATAGCAGGGGCTTTGTCTTCTTGTGACCCAGGCAATGAAAAATCTAATTTTCGGTATTTTAGTTTCTTCCATCTCCATCTATCACATTCTTAGCACACCAGAGTTCGTTTGTTTTTTGTTTTTTTTTTTTTTTTTTGCAACTAAAAGGGTGTCCTCACTCCTCACCCTTTGGAATTGGCTAATCTCCTCCAAATACTTGTGGCAATTTTAATCGAGGAAAATTCTTATGAGACTGGCTTCAAAAGGGGGGAATCAAACTCAAGACCTCCTAACCAATTCTTCCACCCCCTTGGGGTTAGAAACCAAAAACTTGTAGAAAGCATAATGCAACAGTCAACAGAAATGTGACGTTCCAACCAACAGGCCTGTAGCCTAGCGGTACCAAGCCCCTACTTTCTAAAGGGAGGTCAGGTATTCGAACCTCAGCAGAGGCATGTGTGTGTGAGTACCCAAGTAAAAATAAAATAAAATTGTGACGTACCACATCGCCTAGGGGAAAAGTTGCTGAGAGTTTAGGAAGATGTGCAGGTCATATTCTAAATACGTCTCAAGCTACCCTCGCCTACCTGCATCTATAACTTGTATATTGTATTTGGGAAACTGGCCAGCATCTCTTCTTTGACTGCTGGCGTGTCAAGATGCACTCCTTACCTTTATTTGTGCTCCTCTGGGTGCTAATTCGGTTCTACTTGCCATTCCCATGAGAGAACAAGTACTTGCCATTCCCATGAGAGAACAAGTACTTGCCATTCCCATGAGAGAACTAGTAGCCCCATCCCGTTCTCTTTTCTGGAAATGGAGGAGGGTTACAGGTCAGGCCAGCAAGGATGCTGGTCCCAAGAGGGGGTGATTGTGCCGCCTGGGGGAGAAGTTACTGATGCTTATTTACGTGGATATTCCCTTAACCATGTAGACACGTTTTGAGCAAAACCGTGAGTACCAAGAGGAGGGCGTGCAAAACATACAATATTTACACTGGTTGGTGCGGATTGGAACAAGAAAATGTGTATATGTGTTAAGAGAAAGAAAGATGGAAAAACAACTAATGTACAGTTAAAGATTAAAAAGATCTTTATGAACAAATCTAGCAAATAGCATAAAGTAACGGAGATTTAGAACAAGGTGTTCACCAACTACAGGACAGTAAAACACAAAAGAACCTTCCATATTCAACAAATATGATAAAACAAGATAAATTTAGTGTGAGAGACCAAATAATTATGGAATATCCAGCGAATATCAGAAGTTAAGAGATTTATAGAAAATTTTGAGAGAAACGCAAACACATATTGGAAAGATTTACACAGAAACGTACACTTAACAGTACCTTCTGTAGAAGCCTTTCATTTTTTCACTTAGGGTTCCTTCAAAAGCAATACTCAAAACCCCAACTCCATGTGGAAGATTCTCAGCAAACTCCGCCACCATAATCTCATCTTGTGCAAACATTTCAACCTCCAAAGCCTCCAATACCTTCAAAAAGAGGTTAATTGATTCACATACAAACATTTGAAAGATCAAGAAAACCAAGGATTGATTTAACAGATCGGGTGATACCTTGGAACCGTTTGAGGATTTGAATCGGACAGAGGCGCGGTCAACGGCGAGGTCGGCGGCATTGAGGACGATGAATTTAGTTTCGGCGACAACGTCAACGGAGATTTGAACGGTGCCGTTGAATTTGCAGGTGATGAGGTCTGGTTTGAGATAGAGATCATAACGTTTGGGGATTGCGAATTTGGGGAGTCTCGGTTGGCCTCTGAACTGCTCGTACTTCGCCATGTTGAAACTTCAAACTCCCTTACTAAAAGGTGTCTCTTTCTCTAGCTAGATGTTTAATATGTGGGTTTATGTTGAAGTGTTGAAATTTATATAGATCGCTCAAAAGACCAAAAATTTACATTTTTACGCTAGTTGAACTATTCTCATTTTCTCACACTTTTTGTTAAAGCAAAAGTTAATTAGTTTATTGCGTAGAATATTGCGCATCATAACAGAATAAAGAAACTAGATTGACTATGGAGTACCTCGATCTCTCAATGATGCACCACCGACTCATTAGCCTCAAAATTAAAGGCTTGTGCATATGATTAAAGAAATTGCCCCAAAGCATATCAGTAGGAACTTGAATCGCATTTTAGAATCTTATTTTTGACTTAGAATCTTATTTCTAATTTAAATGGTGTGTGTTATTGTAACGAATAGAATCATAATCCATCAAGAATGGTTGGTTTGCAACATTTTCTCGTGGACTCAAAGACTTGTATCAGCCATTTGTACATGATGTGTGTTTCGCGATTCGATCAAAAATTTTAAGTTATTAAATGAGCCTAATACCCCGACTTATATATACCTATTTTATTTTTTATTCAGATCCGATGTGAGACAAATTTTTAAAATTCTTCCGGTACGACTTTGTGAGCGAGTGCAAGAGATATTGACGGATTACCACACTGAGTTTGAATGAGGAAAATGTGAGGTACTTATATGTGATGGTATTATCTTTAATTAATATGAAACTCAAATTCAGATCAAAAACTAACAATATCATATGAATGTGTGTTGACGGGAGAGTTCCACCTAATAGATTTCAACTATCTTTAGAGTACCAACGGTACTAGCACATTAATGAGAATTTGATTCTTAGAGTCAACTTGGGATTAATAATAATTGAGTATCAATAAAACATTACTTGATTAGACTTTTGTAAGTTGAATTAGTTTATTTATTAAATATTATAATGTGAGAGATTGAGATTGAGTCCAATCATTACACATCGACAATTAATAATTAAGCTATAGGTTGTAATGTGAGACGGATAATTATATGTGCTTCGATTGCATGGAAAAGGGTTCTCTGCTTTAAAAAAGATTGGTAAATAAAATTAGCCATGTGATCTTTTAGATGTATTCTTCTGTTGCATGTTATGTTTCCAAAGTCTAGTTAAACAAATAGACAAGCTAACAATTTACCACTGAAGCCACGTGGCTTGATTAATAGGAACGAATAAAATTGTCAAATCCAACTCTAAACTATAGACAACATTAAGCCTCCAACAAAATATTTTTTTATTTTCTGATGTTTGGTTGTCGTAAAATATTTATCAATAAAAAATATATTAAAATTTAACAAAAATAATTTATTCATAAATTTTTGACAAATTATTTTATATGAACTTATCCTTTGTCAAACACTGACAAAGTAAAAATAAATAAAAGAATATTTTATCTTAAAAAAATAATAATTTTCAAAAATAATATTTTATGTCGGAACAAACGGAGCCTTAAGGGAAAAAAAAAAAAAAAATTTGTTCGAAGGCCGATTATATCCATTTTCAAACAATTAATTATAAAAGTCCTATCACATGTAAGGAATTGAATAGTCATTCCGTTTAATCCTAGAAAAATTAGCAAAAAGAATCGAATATAAACTTGCCATTTGGCGACTTTTATGAAATGGACTTCCAATAGAAGTCCGAGTGTTTACAATCCGTTGGGCCAAACTGAATATAACTTGGATTGCTGGTTGAAGCCATACCAGATGCGGCTCCAGCAACATATATATATATATATATATGTATGTAAGTATATATATATATTCCTGGCAAGTAAGATGTATGCATTAATGATGTAAGAAATGTACAAAAGAGAGATGAAGCCCATATATAGCCAATGAACTCAGGTGAGTACCATTTGAGGCATGAGTCTTAATAAGCTAAAAATCCTACACCACCTTATTGAGCTAAAATGTTTTACAACGGACTCAGGCGAGTGCCAACTCTTCGACAACCTCTGCAATGTGTTCCTCTTGCTGAATGCTCCTAACCCAGTTTGCGTTAATGTGAACCCGCTCAATGCTCTGCTTCAAAGTCCTAGCAATTGATTTATTAGTACGGCTTGCAAAAAACTCCTCCACTTCTTTCACCTTCTCGTAGGAAGAAAACTAAAAGAGAAGAAGAAAAGCATGGGTGAGCAACTGATCACATATAAATTAAGCATAGACAGTAATCATAGAAGAGAAATAGAGATTTGAGGAACTAAGAATGTAGAGAGAGAGAGAGAGAGAGAGAGAGAGAGAGAAAGACCGGTGAGACAGTTGCGCTGACAAATCGGGTTATTAGAAATCCAGATCCATATGTTTTTGAGATGTGATCCCAATTGTCCTGCATCCAATCAATTAATGGGAGAAACCATGCATCAGAAAATAAGGTTGTACTTTCTTTCTTTCACTGCAGTGTCCCTTAAAATGGACTGTTTATGTAAGTAAATAAGGACACAACTGGTTTTTGCTAATGCTAGGGTTGACACACCAGGATTGAATGCCACATGGAAGTCACTAGTATATCTTTTGTGTTTGTGTTCATTACACGTGGCATGAAGGACAAGTACACACTAATCACACCGTTGCACACCTTGCCTCTATTTAAGCCAATTTGTCAGGTATATAAAGAAAAGTAGGACTAAGAAAGAAAAGTAACTTAAAATAAATACAAACTTTAGGTGCCTTCTTGTTTAACTTCCACATGATCAGCTTAGCTCGAGCCTCTAGCTATTCAAAGTAAGTCACTAGACCTACTCCAAATTTGAAATATCAGTCAAAAGAACCTGTCAACCTAGAGAAGAAAGGTGCACGGCCTCTCCTTACGCAAACCATTTTTTGTAATACACTTGAACTCACAAAACTTAGTCGCAACTTCCTATGTCATCCACCATGAGCATGAGAATGATTTGACGGGTATTTCAGAGTATTGTCTTCTCAAGACTAAAGATTGTTATAGCTTAGTTACAATTAGGATTTTGTCCTTAAACAATGGTCATAATTCTTAATTAACAATATCCATGCTCATCTTTTGCAAGACAACAAAATGAATGAGTACCTTCAGCCACCTCCAAGTTGCATCACGCCCTTCCCAACTAACAGCAAGTCCAAAAACAACGTCTTGGCTTCGAACCTTTAATAAAGAAAGAAACAAACTTAGCCCCTTCAAGCTTCAATTATGGCCCATCAGTTTCAAAAGATTGATGACTTCAGTGAACAAACCAAAATGGAGTTACCTCAGAAGACAGCAAAAAGTTGAGAACTTCAAGAATAATATCTGGATCCGGACAAGATGCTAACGAACCTACAAGTCATAAAAAGGTATCTAGTTGTAGTTAACTTGATATATTAAGATGTTTTGCATCACTTCTATAAATAAATTGTTTTTACCTAGAATTCTTGTTTTTTCCTGGCTCAGGTCAGTCTGTCTATAAACTCTCAACAGAGATTCATAACCCGATCTATTCGATTTGCTGACTTTTTGCATCACTGCCACATATGCTGCCTGCAGAATGAATGTCCATAAGACACGTAACTAGGTAACTGTAATAAAACAATAGATTAACTGATTATCAACCTTTCTCAAGTCAGGAGGGAGAAGAGGTGAATTTCTGTCCTCCAAGAATGCATTAAAACGCCTAATCGCTTCATTTTGTGTAACATCATGTCCAAACTCAGCCAGAGCAGTCAATACCTCCCCTCTCAACAAGGCATCTGAATGGCTTTCACCTGGTTTAGAATCCCAGCCAAGTTTTCTGTAAAGAAACTCAAAAGCACCATAAATAAATAAATAAATAATCATGAAGAATAAGAAATTAAGATAGGATTTTTGCTTTGGAACTTTGAAAAACACTCGCTCTTTGGGTCCAAGATACATATTAGATCATTGAGTTTAGCATACCCGCTGCAAGTTCTAAGATTGAAAAGCAAAGTCTCACGAAAGAAATAATTACATGAACTTTATATAACTTACAGCTTTTGATATAAATGTTATGAATCTCATAGTAGATTGTTTGTTACATCATATTATGGACTTTGTAGTAGGTGCAAATAAAATTGTTCATCTTTTTTATTTTATTTTCTGATAAAAATAATACACAAGCACTCATATTGCCAACTGCGCTTCGAACTTGCACCTAAACCTGAGGATGGCAGTAAATTCCATTCAAGCTAACATATGCTGTTGTGTAATTACTCATAATTTATAAATGACATTGCCAACTTTCTAAAATGAATTAAAGTGATAGACATGTTTCTTTTCATTTCTAAATGGAAGGAGGTCATATTCTATGACGTCTTTAGCTCTAGTGGATTCTCCTTGTCCTTTACTGTATGGAAGTTTGAAGGTTTGAGTCCCCATTGAGGCCACGGAGAGTGTGTGTGTGTGTGTGCACGCTTACCAAAACTAAAGGAAATCTAGTTGGAAGCATAGAAACTTTATCTTATTACTTCCAATATATTAGAGTAGCTAGGCTTCCAATTCACTGAAATTGCCTTAGTATTAGTATAGATGCCGCAATCTTCAATTTTGCATCTAATACGTCATTCTTCATAATAAGTTAATAACATATAAAATGATGTTGTAATGGTCAATGAAATAGTATGATCTTGTAATGGTCAATGGAACCATACTATTTCATTTTCTCTAGTAGTCAGTTCCTATAGTGGTTACTTCACATAACCATTCTCATATATATGTGTGTGCATCCTCGCGTGCACACACGTATTTCCCTAATCAAACGTGATAAGCTGATTTAGGGATATTGATTGATGTTGCAAAATTATTAGGCAGAGCAGCATTATATAGTTTTTACCAAGCTACTTACTCAGCAGAATACTGGAAAAGGCTAATGAAAAATTGCTTAATGTTATCCAACAATTCAGGTGTGGCATCAGCGGCAATTCTTGCAACTTTAGAACTTATCTGTGAAAACAGAAAATGGGTTAGGAACTTAGGACCTAAAGCATGCTGAAGCAAAACAAATCAGTATATGATGGCGAACATACAGTAATCAAGTTAGACAGAACAGTATAATCAAGTTCCTCCCTGTATGCACTCATCAAGGTGAGCAAAGAGGCCAAAGAATGTTGGCAAGCCATGCTCAAGGCAAAAGAATCATCCAAAATGCCTGTCAGGAAGAATGACTCAAATGTTAGTTTCTTTCTTTCTTTCTCTCTCTCTTTAAGACCGTTAAAAAGATAGAAGTTCAAAACATATCCAAATAACCAAATCTATCTATTGCAGACAAGCATTTGCTCTCAATTGCACATCTCAGCCTGCCTGCCAAGTCCTCGTCATATTTCACCCGGTAGAATCCTGCCTGCTCTACATTAATTTTTATCCAAGCACATTCCTCTATATCAACACTTCCAGATTTTTCTTCCAATAGAAAATTCTTGAGAACATCATACGAGCCACAACATAAGGCTATTGGAACGATCCATTGCCCATCCCCATGCGAACCACTCGACAAAAATTGCGACTGCCATTAGTTAAATACATAAATTGTTAGAATTTTCTTTAGGTACTAATATCATAAAAAAGAAATATAAAAATGAGTAATAGATGACTGCGCATTCCGGTCAAGAGATGTAGCATTAAAAGTTCTGACAATTATAAATCAATGGTTGCACGAATTCAGTAGTGAGAGAACCTGCTCAAACTCCAAGCGTTGAGCTTTGACTTTAACAGTGACAACTGGGTAGCCTTTTTGCTTTGTCCACGAATTCATTAACTTGTTCACAGGTTCACCAGATTCCTCCTCAAGGACAGTCCATAAGTCTTCTGTCTTTGCATTTGAGCAAGCATATTTTTTTATGTATGAAGCAAGTGCCCTCTAATTCCATGAAGCAGCCACATTATATATACATATATAAACCGTGTTAATTGTCAAATAAAAACAATTAATAAAAATAAACAACTGGACTATAAGATGCAAATAAAATGTAGGTTAAGATATTCAAATAATAGCAGAAGCATAATTAATAATCAGTACATGATAGTTTAATGCACAAAGCTTTGGATGCAAGGACACAACCATAGAGTCAATAGTTTCCAAAGTAAGTGTATGGGTACATAAAAATAGAACTGAAAAGAAAAGTGCATGTGAAAAAAAATGAAATAATACGGAATCGTAAATCGATTTAACTTGTCTAAGTTCAATGGAATTATAAATAAAATAGGGGCAATAATATCAATGTCATGTCTAAGCATGATCCCTTGCCTTGCCATACTACATCCTATATTACTATCACTTCAACAAAGGGTACCTTGGTTAACATTATATGCATGTCTTCTGCAAAATCCCATCTATAAAAATATGAATTTCAGAAATCAAGGATACCTGGAATAAACACCCAGACTGAAAAAGAAAGAGACTTATTTTTGCATACATGCACATATACTCAATTTTGCTATCAGTGTTCTAGTCTAAGATTTCCATCGCATCTCTACATCAGGGTTTTGTGGATACCTTGCTCTATGAAGTGGAAATCAATCACTGAAGAAGAGAAGTGGATTGCTGGGGCAGCGATCGCACTCAAGTGGATTGCAGAGGGCTACTGATTTTGAAGGCACTAGAATATACATTGCCTAAGAACTCGGTGCATCAGAGGTAAACCAAGGTGTAATTCCCAAGGGTAACGGGTGGGCGCTTGCCCATTTACCCAAAAGCTCGAACTACCCAAGCGTAACAAGTGGGCGCTTGCCCATTTATCCAAAAACTCGAACTATTGGGTAGTGCTGCATACCCACTCATTTATACACACTTCAACCCATGCAACGCCCTCATTGCGGTCGGACCACCCTGCCTACCCGGAGGCAGACCCGGACGCTTGGCGTGACACCGGATTAAGACTATGATACCAATTGTAACGGGTGGGCGCTTGCCCATTTACCCAAAAGTTCGAACTATTGGATATTGCTGCATACCTACCCATTTATACACACTTCAACCCCCATCCAAATCCGATGTGGGACAAATTTCACTTGTAACACCAAGGCACTAGGATATGGGCTCATGGGTATTATTTTATAGCTTTGTTTTGATTAATTTGTAGTGAATGTGTGATCTTATAATCTGAGGCAACCCAAACTAACTCAATCTGAAAATATTAAGAAAAGAAATTGAAAGATCTATTCATCCACGCTACGTCTGTGTTTAAAATCCTCTAATGGGTTCTGCCTACACCACTCTCAAAATTCACTAAAATTTGATTTAGATTTTCTTCGTTCTTTATCCAAGAATACACACATAATACCTAGGTAATAAAGTCATTTTAGGTGTTTCAGTTTGCTTCTGAAACAGGAAGAAAGAAAATTCGGTACAATAAGGATTGTTCCAACGCATATTCAGCTGGAAAAAAAATCAATTTTAAGAGCAAATATACCCATGTATGAGCATGTGTATATCTATATAATGAGAAAAGGATCCAACAGAGGAGAAAAGTCAAAGCAATAAACCAAGGACCAAGCAGAAAGCATTAAAAACTAAAGAGAAGTGGCAAAGAGCAAAAACTTAAGGACCAACCTGAAAAGATTCAGGACCAAGATAGTTTTGCAGCATCCGGATCACAGATGCACCTTTTTTGTAGCTAATCGCATCAAATATTTCATCGATCTCCCGTGCATGATTTATCTCAACCTGAAAGAAGGTATGCTTGGTTGAAGTATTCAAATATACATCACTCGGAAGCAGATATTAGAAGCAATAGCACTGCATTCCAGAGGCAGACAACGTAATTCCGACATAAAATTGACCACCCTATTTACCTCAATCGGATGTGATTCTGCGAGCCCGTCCAACCGAAGACCCTCGGCAATTTCAACAAGAAACTGGATCCAAATTTTCCATTCTGGGAACAAGCTATCGATTGCTAAATAGCTTACCTGAACACAAGCAGGTCATTTTTATATCATATACCACCATGTAGTATTTAAGTAATAAATATACATGCAAACTGAAGTGAAGTACCCATGTTGCAAATCCCTCATTCAGCCATAGATTAGTCCACCAGTCCATGGTCACAAGGTTGCCAAACCACTGGTGTGCAAGTTCATGGGCTACAACAGTGGCAACCTAAATAGAACCAATTGAAACAATACAAATTACATGAATGTCTGATAAAACAATATCAGATCCAGGTCAAAATATCATCACAAATCAGATAAAACTTTCAGTATATGGACAATACCCTTTGCTTGTTAGCAGCAGCAGAGTGTTTATCATCATAGAGCAAAGCTGTCTCACGGTATGTAACTAGACCATAATTCTCCATGGCCCCAGCGGCAAAATCAGGGATTGCCATCATATCCAATTTGGGTAACGAATATGGAACGGCAAAATATCTGCATGACTTGAGATGGTTAATCAGATAACACACCTCGAAAAAAATCACGAAAGCATCTAAAGAGAAAATATAATAGATTTGCAAGTAAGAACAACGAAAAATATGTTGCAAAATTAGCAATTACATTCAGAAATGTTCATTTGATGTGAATGTGGCAGTTTACAACATGAAGTCTATATCTAATGGATAATAATAATTGCAGCATAAAGAGAGAGATAAACACACTCTTTGTATAAATCAAGTGTCTTGACAGCAACATCTAAAGCGAACTTCCCTTGTTTTGCCTTGCCAACTTGGCAGTATACTCGAACTGGAATCCCTGTGTAGCAGGAAAATAAAACCGTTAAAAACACACAGGATTTGTACTGAGTAATAACATTGAGAAAATTGACAGAAATGGTGTATGATGATACCATCAGATGTATGATCTTCCACATAATCAAATAAACCAATGACAACAGCAACCAAATATGTAGACATGATTGGTGATTCCTGATAGTGAATTGTCTTGAGATCGCCATCCACCTTTTCTTCTGTGACTGGCATGTTGGAAAGGGCTACTAAATCAGATGGCACCTCCAGTGTGACCTTGAATGTGGCCTGAACACCAAAGTGTTGGGTGAAAACGAAAGGTTAAACCAAAACCTTTAATTCTTAAAAGACTTGAAAGAGCAACTGTGCATACCTAAGTCACAACTCCATCTATATACATAACCTTATGCATATGTATCTTTATGTTCAACAAAATTATTTGCTTCATGATCTAAATTTAACAAATATGAAACGCATCTTTATCAAATCGAATGAGGGGTTCTCTTACTAAAACTGTGTTGTTGTAAAATTCATTTTTTTTCTTGAAAATTCTATATGAATTCTATTTAGACATTCTTTTTTTGGTTCCCAATATCAAGGAAATGAAAAAAAAGTATCACATGTTTCAACAGCTCAATAAATTCGGCTTATATTGTTAATAAATTTCTTAAATAAAATACATTAATTGTAACAGTTCAATAAATTCTGCTTATATTGTTAATAAATTTCTTAAAGAAAATACATTGTACTTATATTAACACACGCAAACGTGCATGCGAGTGAGAAAGCGAGGGCGAGGGCGAGGGCGCGCACACACACGCACAGAGACGATGGCAACACCTTACAAGCAGGTTCATCCCAACACGGAAAGCAGCGTCTGGCATCAGCTGGCTCAAACTGCGTTACTGCCATGTTCTTCTTCTCCCCATTATGTTCATACTTACTAAAAAAGAATGATAGCAACTTAGATTAAAATCCAAAAAGAAAAATTATTAGAAAGATAATTATAATAAATACATACAATCTATTTGGCTTATTAAAAACAGTGAAAAGCAAACAAAAAAAAAAAAAAAAAAAAAACATAAAATTTTAAATCGCATACTTGTCGAAAGCATAATGTGAAGGGAATCAAACACAACACCTCCTAACCAACTCTTGCACCCCTTGGGGATAGAACCCAAAAACTTGTCGAAAGCATAATGTGACATAGAACAGAAATGTGTTTCTAAGTTAGAGAAAGAAAGACTGAAAACAAAAAGATTTGAACAAATTTAGCAAATATCATAAAGTAGAATAGATTTAGAACAGCTAGAGAACCTTCTGTAATCAACAATTTTGATAAAACGATATAAATTTAGTGTGTTAGATAGAACAAATAATTATGGAAGATTCAACGAATATTAGAAGTTCAGAGGTTAAAGAAAAAGGTTGAGAGATAAACACGCAACACACTGGAAAGATAAAACATATATATACACAAACATCCATATATGTATGCATGTACAATGAGTACCTTCTGTAGAAACCTTTCATTTTCTCACTTAGGGCTCCTTCAAAAGCAATATACAAAACCCCAACTCCATGCGGAAGACTCTCAGCAAATTCGGCCACCATAATCTCATCTTCTTCAAACATTTCAAACTCCAAAGCCTCCAATACCTTCAAAAAAAAAAAAAAAAAATTTGCATTGATTCACATCAAAAACATTTAAAAGATCAACGAAACCTAGGATTATCGGGCGATACCTTGGAATCATTTTGGGATTTGAATCGGACGGAGGTGCGGTCGACGGTGAGGTCGGCGGCATTGAACACGATGTATTTGGTGTCGGCGACAACGTCGACGGAGATTTGAACGGTGCCGGTGAATTTGCAGGTGATGAGGTCTGGTTTGAGATTGAGATCGTAACGTTTGGGGATTGCGAATCCGGGGAGTCTCGGTTGGCCTCTGAAGTCTGAACTGCTCGTACTCTTCTTTTCTTTTTTATCTTTTCTTTTTTTAACCTGACAAAGCCAAACGGCACTTACAACCAAAAGTAACACAACTATCACCAACTGATAGAAAAGGAAACTTATGGAAGACGCTTCCCAACCCTGACCACCCGATACAAAAAGTATGAAACTCTCGTACTTCGTCATGTTGAAGTTTTTCTCTAACTATGTGTGTGTGTTTATGCGCCAGCGTTGAAATTTATATAGATCGCTCTAGTGACCAAATGTTACGCAACCATTTACGCTAAGTTTATTTTTTTCTCACACATTTTATCTTACAGTAAAAGTTAATTATTCTACGTAGAATATTGCGCAACCTAACAGAACAAAAAAAGTACGTAGAACTAGTATTATTATATTGACTATTCAGCAGCTCAATTTATCAAGAAAATAGTGTAAAAAAAAATTATCAAGAAAATAATTTTGAACAAAAAAAATTAGAAAACATGTGAAGTTTTGTTACAAGAGATAAGGATTTTCTTATATCATGTGATATTATTAAAAATATATCTATATTAACGAGTCTTTATATGTCGTAAATATTAATTAGTGGTGCTGCATGTTATGTTTTTGGTGGATTACGGAAATTAAATACTAACAAAATTTTACTAAGAAATTCAAATTTTTTTAATCATGCATGGAAAACAAAATTAATTAATTATATATATATATAGGCTAACAATTTACTGATTGACAGTATTAAGGGAAAAAAAAAAAAAAAGGTTCAAACGGCAATTATATTAGGAAGGCCATCCCAAATTAATTATATTCCAATCAAATCATAACAAAAAAAAAAAACTTGTCTCATCTTCTTCCGCAAATCAAATGCGAAGAGATTATATGCAAGTGTAAAACCTACTATTTGGTATGAACCCTTATGATAGATAATGTATATTATCTTAACCCAACCCCTATGCTTTTTATAAGATGGATTAAAAATTCAGGCATTCCATATAATTTACTATTTTTAAATAATAAAAAATATCATAATATATATCTAAACAAGCTTGGAATTTTTAATATGTCTTTCTCTATTAATATTATTTCTAATTATCATCTATCTTCTCATTCTCCATCTCTCATGCATCTATCATTATTCTCCTTGATGTACTTAGCTATTCTTCATCAAAATCATATTATAGGTAGTGGAATTTGGTTTAAATTTTATTGCATGGTTTGTCGTATTGTCCGATATGCGACGTATCGATCGATATATAATTCTTTTTCAAGTTTAATATGCGACCCGTATCAGTCAGTTTAAACTGACTTTGTCCAAGTCTGTTACATCATAACTGATACCGCAATCGTGAGCGATATTGCGAATCTTACATTCAACATTCAAACTACTGAACTAGTCTAATCAAATGCTACTAGGTCAATTTTTGTATATTGTGTACTTGCATCATTTTTATTTCTACATTTTAATTATTATTTTTATTTCATTCTTTTATACCATACTTAGCTTTGAAGTCTAGAGTTCAACACGAATCCTCAGGAGGAATAAAGATGAAAACTATCAAACAAATGCTTTTATACTTTTTTTATTTTACTTTTTATCTTCCACAATAATTAAACAATGTTTCTGACTCTTCTAGGAATGAGAATATAGAATGGAGTGGTGCTTTAATTAAAGCATGATGCACTTAAAGGCCGAGGAATTATGTTCCTTGCCGATCAGCTACTTGTAATACGAGTAATTAGATGCTTTGATTATCAATGACGAATTATTATTATTATTATTATTTTGAGAAGGTTAAGTAAATACAAATTCATTTTTGGTTCTTTTTATAACACTATAGATTATTTATTATTATTATTATTTTAACTTTTAACTTTTAACTTTTTGTTTCTGTCTGGTCAGTAGGATTTCAGTCTTCAAATTTCATTGAACAAATGTTACGCAACAATTTACACTGGTTGTATACATTTCAGTATTTTGGGGTTTAAATTTCTGGGCTCGGTTTGTCTTCTTAGGCCTCTCCCTTAAATTTAGACTTTTTTGTAATCCCGGCTGGGCTTATCATGGTTAAGGTTGGTTTGGGTCTGTCCTCCCCATTCCTATTTAAATCTGGACCTGTTATTATACCATTTACTATTAGGTATTTAGGTCCATTACTCACAGGGATAATTGTACTTTTATTACTTCTAGGAGAAAATAATATTTTTAAACTTTTTAAGGCATTCTCGGATGTTAAGTAGATTTTGAACATGACATCACAGGCAAGAGTTTCAAATTTTATGCAGGGAAGGTCACTTTACTCATAAGTCAGACCTAAACCCTAGATGGAACATCAGTATTATATTTGAAATTAGAGGAAAAGTTCATGTTATTAAGACAATTTATGGAGAAGTATAATTTTACTTTACACATATATACCATTGTTTTATTTTTTGGAAAAATGATATAGAAATAATTTTTCACATAGATTTTAATCACATTTATGCACCTTCTGTTTTTACTAATGTGTGTATGAAGATACCTAAAATGACCTGGGCCGGGTGCAACCCAGGTGATTACGAGTAGGTCGGATAAAGACTACCATTCTGGACCGAGTCTTCATTAATCAAGCCAAGGATCATTTTGTTGGGTGGGGAGCCCGGTTTTGAAAGGAAGGAGCTAAACCCGTAGTAAAGAAAAGCCCAGAAGAACAACCCAGCTCAGGAAGTTAGTTAGAAAATATCTAGAAGGTCTGTAACAGTCTATAAATAGGCTGAAAATAGAGAGAAAAGGGGTTGAAAAATTTTGAAGTGTAGAATTACTCTTTCCAATTTGAGAGGGAAAATTTCTCGCATCTTCAATGGCGCCGTCTGTGGGACTTCGAGCAAGATTGCTTCGCGTTTGATCAAGATTGGTTCGATCAAGATTGAAGTGATCGGAATTCGCGGAAGACTGACAGGTTGTAAATCAGATCCGGTGGAAAGAGATCGGAATTCAGCTGGTTTGAAGTGCGCTCGCATTCGCGGAAGACTGATCCGATCAAGAACTTACGGTTGATGACTCTGCTCCGATCAGGAACAATGATAGGAGGCGAGAGCTCTAATCTACAAAAGAATGGCCAGCAGACGAAGCTTGATAAGTTGATGAGCATGATCAAAGCCTTGCGAAGAGAGAATACAGAGTTGCGAGCTGGAATGGAGCATCGGGAGGCTCTGGCAATTCCACGTCCCACTCCAGTAAGAGGTGGAACCTTGCCACTTGATGTTACTCACCAGGGCGAGCAGGAACGGAACAATCATGTGGATCCTCATCGCAAGGAGATTGGACCAGGCGATTTACCGACAATTGCTCATCGAATGGAGGATCGAGAGGTATCTATTCATCTTGATCCACATCACGAATGGATCAAGCGAGAGGAAGCCATGGAGTCTGGACATCACAAGGCTATGTCGCCATGGCAGAATGAGCTCACGGAGGAAAGGTCATCCGATCCGTCTTACCGGCCTTCAATGGCTACGTATGATTACAGAGTTTCTGATGGTAGATTTGCATACCAGAGGATCTTCGCAAGGCTTCTGAGGGAGAATGAGGCCCTCCGTTCGTTAGCACGAACGGTTAATTCACCATTTACTTATAAGATTCTGAACGCTCCGAATCCGAGGAAATTTTTTATGCCAGTTTTCATCCTGTTCGATGGAACGACCGATCCGATCGATCATGTTTATTATATCCAACTGAAGATGGCTCTGAACACGGAGAATGATCCTTTGATGTGCAAGTGCTTTCCTACAAGCCTGACAGGACCAGCACTCAACTGGTTCAAGAATTTGGCTAAAGGCTCAATTGCAAACTTCCAGGACTTGTGTGACAAGTTCATAATCCAGTATTATAGGAACAAGTTCCCAGCCAAAGACGTCTCAATCCTGTTTACAATGAAGCAGCACGAAGACGAGCGACTCCAAGCTTTCCTCACCAGGTTCAACCTCATCAAAAGTTTAGTAATGGAGTGTCATCCCTCCACAGCGGTTCAAGCATTCAAGTTAGCAATGAACTGAGGGACACCGTTCCACACGAGTCTGGTGGTTAATACGCCGAAGACCATGGACAAGCTGAACAAGAGAGCTGATGGATTCGTGCTCTTGGAAGAAAAAGAAGCAGCAAATGCCATAAAGACATCAATTATCTCTACTGAGGAGAAGTCCAAAACCAAGATTTGGCAAAAACAAGCTCTGCCACAGCGTCAGGCATCATGGAAGGCAGAGAAGAGGCTTAGAGAAGAGGAGTTAGTTACTCCACTAAAGGTCACTCTCGCGAGGCTATATCAAGAGAACAAAGATAAGTTTTGCTCTCCCCTAGCAATTAGACAACCTCTCGAGCAGAGAGACCAATCTAAACATTGTGCTTTCCATAGTGATTTTGGTTATCAGACTAATGAATGCAGGAACTTAAGGAGGTAGGTAGGAATGCTGATAACAAGGGGAGAATTTACAAGATATGTCCAGGGGCCGACAGTAGAGCAGAACCGACCGGCTGAATAAGTGAAAAGAAGCCAAAATTCTAGTCAGCATAACACTCAGCCCGTTCGGATCATAAATGCAATTCATAGACGTCCTAAGCAGACGGAAGAGTCAGAGGAGCTACTCAGAACGCGCCTCTGTCAAATACAGATAAAGAGAATGACTGGTACCGTAAACACTCTGCACCAGCAGAACGCGTCGGTTCAGATAAAATTCGCCAGAACGAACTTGCTGCGTGTACAGGTACCACATGAAGATCCTCTAGTAGTCAGTCTGACAGTAGCAGAGTACTTGGTGCAAAGAGTTCTGATTGATCCAAGGAGCAGTGCTAACGTCATGCCAAGAATAACGTTTGACAGGCTCGAGGTAAAGCCAGAAAAGCTGAAACCCACCGGGAATCAATTGTTGTGGTTTGATGGGAAACAGATGGAGCCCATTGGTATGGTGGAATTACCAGTACAGGCTGCTAAAAGAGTTCTGACATAAAGTTTTGTAGTCATTGAGATCCATCCATCTTACAACCTCCTGATGGGAAGATGATGGATTCACAGGGTCTAGGGTGTCCCATCAATTCTGCACCAGGTAATGAGATGTTTGAGCCCAGATAGGAGCAAAGTGATTGATATTCACGGAGACCAAGTCGCGGCCAAGGAGTGCTACTCTGTAATTTTGAAAGCTGCTGGAAAAGGAAAGGCTCCAGCTCGGTCTTACAGCCCGAGATATCAATTATAGGAACCTCTCCCCAAAGTGATCAGGGGGAAAATGAGCCTTTGGTTTTTACCAAGGAGCCCTTCATCGATGTGTAGATAGATCTTCATAAGCCAGACAGGACAACAAGGGTAGGGTCAGGACTTGCGCGTGGGCCTGACCCACTTCTATTTTTTCAGGTACACGACAGTTCCAGGCTTAGACGTGTTCGTGCTGAGCAGAGGTCTCTATTCACTCTTCCGACGATGTAGGGCTCTCTCTATAGTTTTATTTCTGGACGTTTATTACAGTTGTTCTATCTTCCGTTTGGATGTTTAATAGGGGTCCACTAGAGATGGATTCCCAAGTTGTAAACTGATGGAGTTTTGGAGTTTGAGTTTGATGGATTTTAATAATTATAATATTTTGCGGATTCTATTTTTAGTTCCTTCCAGCTTTAATTTCATTTCTTAATTTATTTTGTATTCCGTGTTCATTATAAAATATTAATTGTTTGATATTCCCCCGGGTTTGGGCCTGGGCCTGATCAACCCGTGTCTCGGATCCGAGGGGTATCACAGAAAGGAACCCCCAGCATCCTGAGTATCAATTGGGGGAGTTTTATTTCGAATGTCAGAGGGTTCATTGTTCGGTAAAGTAGGCTAAACTTTAGTAGAAGTGGATGTAAGGAGTTCGGGGGACGGATGCTCAGCAATTGGAGCCAGAGTCGGGGCAGCTGAAGTGGTCGCTATAGGGGCTAGTGCAGCTGAAGGAGTAGGAGCAGAACGTCTTCTCCTGCTGAAAGAAGGAATTTGAATGCTCTCCATGGTGGATCCCAGAACTAATATGTCAGAGAAGTTTTCAGGGGTGAGCAAGTCAGCAACTGAAGGAATATTGTTCTGGACTCTTTCCTTTAAAATGTCAAGCCTGGCCCTGTAAACGCTGTAAACCAACTCATCATGATTTATTCGAAGGCAACTACAAAGAAAAGTACAGAAACGAGGAAGACAGGATTCACAATGGCAGTCAGAAGGATATTTCTTAAACTTCTTAAATTGAAGGACAGAACACTCTCCAAAAGTTGTTGGGATAGGGAAAGACTGAGCGAAAGGAGTTTGTCAATTTCCACTGACCCCAATTAAGTTGTTCTTCCAGCCCTTTTCAAATGAAAACTTGTCCGTACAGATGATCGTTTCTCGATAGGATGGAAGTGAAAATACGGTTTATTGCTTCTGGTTTTAACGATTCGATAGCAAAGGAGAAATATCATTCAGATCAAGGAGAGCCATTCTAAAAGAAAGAAGGAAAAGTTTAAAGCGTAAAGATCTTTTCCTCTAAAAATAGAGCAGCAAGAGTAAGGAACTGACCTTGAAAAGGGAATTTTGCAGAGTATCTAGTCACAAAGCAAAAGTCAAATCGCATCAGAAAAAATTCGCCGGTGAAAACAAGGGAAGCTCGCCGGAAAATACAGGTAGGTGATAGAAGTGATCGAAGATGATGACACTAGAGGATGAAGATGAGAAAGGTTGAAGAAGGGCAAAAGATAAGAAGTCGGGTTTTTAAAGTAAAACTGGTTCGACCTTCAAGGGGCTGTGTTGAAGATGGTGCAGCAGATCTTAAAGCATTGATCTCTGAGCTAACCGTCCACTTCCCCACGTCATCACTTCGAGCCGTCTTGTCATAATTAGGTCATTTCGATAATCCCACCCTAATTAATTAGGGGAGGTTATGGAGTCAGATAAGGATACCTAAAATGACCTGGGCCAGGTGCGATCCAGGTGATTACGAGTGGGTCGGATAAAGACTACCATTCTGGACCGAGTCTTCATTAATCAAGCCCAGGATCATTTTATTGGG